>NC_141691.1:1295123596-1296323596 GCF_964263255.1 Lissotriton vulgaris
TATCAGAGTCTAGCCCTTTCTAAAAATGCAAGCAAGGGAACTTAATTGAGGCTGTCTTTTTAGATCAACCACCTCTAGACTGATTTAGAAATCGACAGTGAAGCATATAAAAATTCTGGCTTAGTTATGAAGTAGACAGGTGTTTGGTAATACAACTCTGTAGTTACCAGATACTTTATAGGCGCCTGATATTAATACCCAGTCCCCCTTTGATGGTATTAGATAAACCTTCGCAAGGTAGGCAATTGTGGGTTCTAGCACATAGACCGTAGTGTTTCAAAGGAAGTGCCTATTTGTGATACATATGTGAAGGAGATGGAGGTGGTGGAGGCGAGGGCAATTACACTCAGGTGCTATATCTAGAGCCATTATGTTGGTTTTGGCAGTGAGGAAAATGGAGGGGAGGCGAAAACAGAGCCCTATTATCGCCTGCTAACCCTATTCCATTCAATATTTTCATTAAGACCCTCATGGTCTGCCTTCTCCAGAAAAATCCATTTTGCTTCTTTCCTTGCTAGAATGCTTTCCAGGTTGTGACTGTCACCCACCACCTTCTCCAAAACAGTCCACCTCAGATTTTTGGGGTCATGTCCAGTGACACTGAAATGTTGTACCAAGCGGGTTGTTAACTTCTTAGCTTTTATAGTACTGAGATGCTCCTGTATTCTTATCTTGACCTTGCGCGTGGTGAGACCGATATAGTAAAGGCCACAACTGCACATGAGTCTGTAGATGACGTGTGTCGTGTTGCAGTTGCTAAACCTGTTAAGGAACCAGGTTTTGCCCCCCCGCAAAATTACACTTTTTGTTGGTGTGGTGAGCCCACAAACTGAGCAACTGCCGCATGGATAATGTCCAGAAGGAACAGTACTCGTTTTGGCCGTGTTGTGGTTACGGGTGTGTACCAATTTGTCTCGCAGGTTGGAGGCTCTTTTAAATGCAAAGCGTGGAATTGGCATTTTGTGGTCCCTTGTGTCAAGTATCGACCAATGTTTCTTTATTATCTGTCTTATTTTGGTAGAAAAGGGGTCAAAAGTGGTGACAACAGGGAGGCATGGTTGCTTCTCTTTGCTGTTACGCTCCAACAAAACATCACGTGGGGTGTTAAAAGCCCTCTTCTGTGCATGTTTAATCACTCTGGTAGGGTATTCCCGTTGTTTCAGTTTAGTGACCAACTCAGAGGATTGTTCCACAAAAGTCTCTGTGGACGAGCAGTTCCGCCTGTACCTCAAAAACTGGCCCACCGGGAGATTGTCCCGGAGGGATCTGGGATGGAAAGAGTGGTAGTGAAGGAGGGAATTCCTATCCGTACTTTTGTGGTGCACACTTGTGACCAATTGAGAATCGGACACTGTAATGTCAACATCAAGGTAAACCACCGAGTTGTTACTGATGGACCAGGTGAAGCGTAGACTCTCATCTACCTGGTTCAGCCATTGTAAAAAAGTATTGAGCCGGTCCTCTGTACCTGTCCAGATACAGAGGACGTCGTCAATATAGCGTCTCCACAGAGAGATGTTCCCTCTATATGGATTCGACTCATGGAGGATCACATTTTTCTCAACCTGGCCCACATAGATGCCGGCCAGGCTGGGAGCAAATGTAGCCCCCATTGACGTACCGGAGGTCTGTAGATATAATTGTCCCTGGTACTCAAAAAAATTTCTTGTAAGTGCCAGTTCGACACACTGCATGACGAATGTTTGTGGTGTGTCATAGAACCACTCCATTGCCCCCAGGGCCCGCGCTGCTGCCACCAGCGTAGCATCCTGGGGGATGCTGGTATACAGTGACTCGATGTCAATTGTAACCAGTAGTTGGTTAGCAGGGTCAAAAGATGTTTCCTTCAGGGTATTAAGGATGTCCGTGGTGTCTTGTACATAAGACTCCTGGGTTACCACCGCTTCCCTGAGAAAGAAGTCAGCGAACTGAGACAAAGGTTCCAGGATGGATTGGATCCCAGAAACAATGGGGCGCCCAGGAGGCGGACGTTGGGGCTTATGGATTTTAGGCAAGATGTAAAACGCCGGCACCCTAGGGTTGCTGTTGATAATAAAGTCCGCCTCCTTGGCTGAGATCCACTTTTTAGACACTGCATCTGATACCATGCTCTTGATAGTGTTGGCAAGGTCAGGCGTGGGATCACGCACCAAAGGCTGGTAATTTGTACGGACCCCCAGAAGCTTCAAAATTTCTGTTTCGTAGTCACTGGTGTTGAGTATGACTACGGCGCCGCCTTTGTCGGCTGGCTTGATGGTAATAGCCACATTTCTTTGTAGAGTGCCAATTGCCTGCCATTCCTCCTTGGTCAGGTTATGACCTGGTGAACGTACTGAGTTCTCTTCCAGCGATTCAATCTCTTGAATGACACGTTGTTCGAATACGGCCACTTCTGGTCCTAGGAGTGACAAGGGGGGGCAGAAATTAGAGGGTCTGCGCAAGTTGGTATCAAACAGAGAGAGAGGTGTATGTTCTTTCTCAGCAAAAAATTTGTGTAACTTTATCTTCCTCATCATCTCAGAGATTTCTGTTCTACATAAGAAAGGGTCGTGTTGCGGTGTTGGTACAAACCCTAACCCCTTGTTGAGAACACTCTGTTCAGTAGGAGTCAGTTCATAAGAGGATAAATTAACTACAATATTGTTAGCAGTGGGTAACGATGGTTCACTCCCTTCCCCTAGTTGCGGAATGAACTGGTTCTGCTCCGTGTGACGCGGGGTGAAAATGTTTGCCATGTTTGTTGTGTTCTCCCTCTGCCTTTCCATATATTGAGGACGAATATTACGACAAACCAGCCGAGCAAGCCAGGGCACAACCCTTTCAGAGGCGGGGGCAATTCAATCAGAGAGGCGGCCAGAGGGGCAATAACAGACGCACGCCAAACAATTGGCGCTTTGATAATACAAGCAGTGAGGACGAGGAGGGCCCAACACGTCAAGGAGCACCTACAAATAATAGGGTCAATTTCGCCCCGGAGAGTAGGTCGGACGAGGACCTAGGAGCACTACTGAGATCTTTTTTAGGCCAGCCTCAGAGAGGGGGACGAGGGGGCAGGGGTCAACCACAGGGACAAGGCAGAGGGAGAACACAACAAACATGGCAAACATTTTCACCCCGCGTCACACGGAGCAGAACCAGTTCATTCCGCAACTAGGGGAAGGGAGTGAACCATCGTTACCCACTGCTAACAATATTGTAGTTAATTTATCCTCGTATGAACTGACTCCTACTGAACAGAGTGTTCTCAACAAGGGGTTAGGGTTTGTACCAACACCGCAACACGACCCTTTCTTATGTAGAACAGAAATCTCTGAGATGATGAGGAAGATAAAGTTACACAAATTTTTTGCTGAGAAAGAACATACACCTCTCTCTCTGTTTGATACCAACTTGCGCAGACCCTCTAATTTCTGCCCCCCCTTGTCACTCCTAGGACCAGAAGTGGCCGTATTCGAACAACGTGTCATTCAAGAGATTGAATCGCTGGAAGAGAACTCAGTACGTTCACCAGGTCATAACCTGACCAAGGAGGAATGGCAGGCAATTGGCACTCTACAAAGAAATGTGGCTATTACCATCAAGCCAGCCGACAAAGGCGGCGCCGTAGTCATACTCAACACCAGTGACTACGAAACAGAAATTTTGAAGCTTCTGGGGGTCCGTACAAATTACCAGCCTTTGGTGCGTGATCCCACGCCTGACCTTGCCAACACTATCAAGAGCATGGTATCAGATGCAGTGTCTAAAAAGTGGATCTCAGCCAAGGAGGCGGACTTTATTATCAACAGCAACCCTAGGGTGCCGGCGTTTTACATCTTGCCTAAAATCCATAAGCCCCAACGTCCGCCTCCTGGGCGCCCCATTGTTTCTGGGATCCAATCCATCCTGGAACCTTTGTCTCAGTTCGCTGACTTCTTTCTCAGGGAAGCGGTGGTAACCCAGGAGTCTTATGTACAAGACACCACGGACATCCTTAATACCCTGAAGGAAACATCTTTTGACCCTGCTAACCAACTACTGGTTACAATTGACATCGAGTCACTGTATACCAGCATCCCCCAGGATGCTACGCTGGTGGCAGCAGCGCGGGCCCTGGGGGCAATGGAGTGGTTCTATGACACACCACAAACATTCGTCATGCAGTGTGTCGAACTGGCACTTACAAGAAATTTTTTTGAGTACCAGGGACAATTATATCTACAGACCTCCGGTACGTCAATGGGGGCTACATTTGCTCCCAGCCTGGCCGGCATCTATGTGGGCCAGGTTGAGAAAAATGTGATCCTCCATGAGTCGAATCCATATAGAGGGAACATCTCTCTGTGGAGACGCTATATTGACGACGTCCTCTGTATCTGGACAGGTACAGAGGACCGGCTCAATACTTTTTTACAATGGCTGAACCAGGTAGATGAGAGTCTACGCTTCACCTGGTCCATCAGTAACAACTCGGTGGTTTACCTTGATGTTGACATTACAGTGTCCGATTCTCAATTGGTCACAAGTGTGCACCACAAAAGTACGGATAGGAATTCCCTCCTTCACTACCACTCTTTCCATCCCAGATCCCTCCGGGACAATCTCCCGGTGGGCCAGTTTTTGAGGTACAGGCGGAACTGCTCGTCCACAGAGACTTTTGTGGAACAATCCTCTGAGTTGGTCACTAAACTGAAACAACGGGAATACCCTACCAGAGTGATTAAACATGCACAGAAGAGGGCTTTTAACACCCCACGTGATGTTTTGTTGGAGCGTAACAGCAAAGAGAAGCAACCATGCCTCCCTGTTGTCACCACTTTTGACCCCTTTTCTACCAAAATAAGACGGATAATAAAGAAACATTGGTCGATACTTGACACAAGGGACCACAAAATGCCAATTCCACGCTTTGCATTTAAAAGAGCCTCCAACCTGCGAGACAAATTGGTACACACCCGTAACCACAACACGGCCAAAACGAGTACTGTTCCTTCTGGACATTATCCATGCGGCAGTTGCTCAGTTTGTGGGCTCACCACACCAACAAAAAGTGTAATTTTGCGGGGGGGCAAAACCTGGTTCCTTAACAGGTTTAGCAACTGCAACACGACACACGTCATCTACAGACTCATGTGCAGTTGTGGCCTTTACTATATCGGTCTCACCACGCGCAAGGTCAAGATAAGAATACAGGAGCATCTCAGTACTATAAAAGCTAAGAAGTTAACAACCCGCTTGGTACAACATTTCAGTGTCACTGGACATGACCCCAAAAATCTGAGGTGGACTGTTTTGGAGAAGGTGGTGGGTGACAGTCACAACCTGGAAAGCATTCTAGCAAGGAAAGAAGCAAAATGGATTTTTCTGGAGAAGGCAGACCATGAGGGTCTTAATGAAAATATTGAATGGAATAGGGTTAGCAGGCGATAATAGGGCTCTGTTTTCGCCTCCCCTCCATTTTCCTCACTGCCAAAACCAACATAATGGCTCTAGATATAGCACCTGAGTGTAATTGCCCTCGCCTCCACCACCTCCATCTCCTTCACATATGTATCACAAATAGGCACTTCCTTTGAAACACTACGGTCTATGTGCTAGAACCCACAATTGCCTACCTTGCGAAGGTTTATCTAATACCATCAAAGGGGGACTGGGTATTAATATCAGGCGCCTATAAAGTATCTGGTAACTACAGAGTTGTATTACCAAACACCTGTCTACTTCATAACTAAGCCAGAATTTTTATATGCTTCACTGTCGATTTCTAAATCAGTCTAGAGGTGGTTGATCTAAAAAGACAGCCTCAATTAAGTTCCCTTGCTTGCATTTTTAGAAAGGGCTAGACTCTGATAGCAGTCATGGGCCATGAAGATCGCTGCAGCCCAACCACTTTGTTGCAGTTCTGGTTCGTTTCGAACCCATTCCAAGATGGCCGCACCTCACGTTGACGTGGGGGGCGGAGTCGCGTCCCTCCACCGGCTACTTCCGCATCTCGGCAGTGAAGGGATGCGTGGATCGTCGGAAGCGCCGGAGGGACTCGGCGACAGTAAGGAGGCTGGGGGGCTGACCGCGTGTGCTATTGAGAAGGGTTTTATGTCTGCTGATGTTATTGGGAAGGGTGTCATGTCTATACCGCCAAGAGTAAAATGCCTCAATATATGTGATGTGGTGGCCGCGCACGCACAATTGAAGTTCTAATTTCAAATAGAGCATTAAGCGGGAGCTTCCCTCTAACAACCCTTGTTGGCATACGGATATGTCTCCCCTGGAATGGGTGGTGGACCAAGTGGTCGTGTTTATTAAGACTAGAGTAGCTTATTCCACACTGGCTATAACGTGACAGCAACCTGTATCTATGGAAACATCAGGGTGAACGTGTGCAATCTTTGTTTCCCCATGTGTACAGGTGGCTGTGATTATTGTCGGTCACATGTTGGGACACGTGGATGCTTAACACGGTGCCCCCGTTTGAGTGGTGCTGGTATGTGCTAACGTAGCACCCTCAAGGTAAATTTACTTTAAATTGCGTGTCATTAACAATCTGCTCCAGTGATGCCCCATATGTAGGGGTTTGAATGACGCACTTTCTGCGTCTCTCCTTTTTATTCCTCACACAGGTCCATAAACTTCATGAAAAGACTGAGAACTTTGTACCCCTCATTGCCCTGATGAAATCGCTAAATTAGCAGCGATGAAACATGTCGGCTTGAGATTGAAAAGAGTTATGGTACATATTTACCATTTTTAAGAAGTGGGGTTCTGCTGCATCAGAATAAAACGGTAAAGCAAGCATAACCCTACCACACTTTTATATATTATTTGTGTGTTTGGTTAGGGGTCTGTACATCTTCTCTGTACACTGCAAATTATGTGTTAGTGGTGAGACGTTTGTCACTATTTGTGTTTTTTCACATCACTATTCTCACGTCTGCACTATTATCTTTCTTAGTGCACTTTTGTCTTTTCACATAGAGAGAGTGGCCAATGATGAGAAGTGGGTATACCGGTAATTACTAACCGGGAACCCCCTCGGGTGGTGCTACCGTGAGGTACTCTCTCTATCTTTCACACTTTTTTGGTGGATGAAGTAAGAGTGGTCCTGTGTGATTTTTGGTATTTTCACACATCCTAACCTTTGGATCTATGTCATTGACAAATCCCTGGGGACATTAACAAGGAGGGGTCCCTACTCCTGGTGGTTTTTGATGTGGATGTGTTTATATATAGGTGAGGCTCTAATTGTTTAAACACAGTGAGGGACAAGCCTGTCCCAAGTCTTACTTTGCCCTAAGCGTCCTGCCAGAGGAATATTATGTGCAAGGATGAGTAGTAACCCTCTAAACCTCTGGGGTATAACCAACGTCCTGGTGGCACCAGGATTGGGGTCTCTACCCTTTGGGTAAAGAAGTCCTTCATCCCTGTAGATCCTATGGGACCCACTGATAGTCCCAGAGGCTTCAGCAGAAGCTTGATGCCTGAGAGTTCACAAGAGGGGAAGGCTTGCTGCTCGAAACTCAAATCTGTTCTGGAAGGTCCCGCTGCCCCCAAGATCTCAACCTGATCAGGATCAAGGTCACCTGGGGCAGTACCTTCACAGAGGCTAAGAAAATCTCCCTCAAGAGAGTGATCCTCACTCTGAGTCTTGGGGGAAGGCCCAGCATTACCCCTCCTGCTCCTTCTCTTAGAAGGCACCTGTTCCAGGATCCAGGGCCTGTTCAGTGGAAAGCTGCTTGGCTTGGGACCGTTTTAGGTCCAGTTACCCCTCCCCAGCTGAGATTCACATCTGCCAAGGAATGGTCAGTCCTAACATTGCTAGCATTGGTCACTTGGTACACTTGTCCAAGTACGATCCTGTCAGGAGACACAAGATTCTCTGTCAGACAAACTCCTCTCTCTCTGAGGTAACTCACAACGGGATGAAGGACTTTGGTAAAACACCAAGGGGCTAAGGCTAGGACAAAGGGGAGACACTGGAACTGCTAGAGAGTTCCTTTCCAAGTAAAACAAAGGTTCTTTTGTCTGTCCTCGTCCATGGGTATTGTAAAATAGGCATCCTTGAGTTAAAATTTTACCAGCCAATCCTTGGCTTGTAAAATGTCTATCAAAAGATGGATCCCTTCCATCTTGAAATGTCGGTACGTTAAAAACTTGTTTAGGTATTTTAGGTTTATGACAGGACACCAATCTTTGTCCTTCATTTTTGGTTCACAAAAGGGGCAGGCTTGCTGCTCCATACTCAAATCTGCCCTGGAAGGTCCCCCTGCCTCCAAGATCTCAACCTGATCAGGCTCAAGTTCATCTGGGGCAGTACCTTCACAGAGGCTAAAATAATCTCCCTCAAGAGATTGATCCTCACTCTGAGTCTGGGGGGAAGGCCCAGCCTTACTCCTCTTGCTCCGTCTCTTAAAAGGCACCTGTTCAATTGTTCCAGGATCCAGTGCCTGTTCAGTGAAAAGCCGCTTTGCTTGGGACTGTTTTAGGTTCAGTTACCCCTCCCCAGCTGAGATTCACAACTGCCAAGGAATCGTCAGTCTTGACATTGCTAGCATTGGTCACTTGGTACACTTGTCCAAGTATGATCTGGTCAGGAGACGCACAATTCTTTGTCACCATAGTGACACTGGCACCTGTGTCCCTGTATACTATGGCCTCTTTTCCATTTATTAAAGGCTGCTGCTTGTAGTTGCCCAAGTTAGTGGGACTTATTAGTAAGGTGGCAAGGTCTATGCTACCATCAGAGACTAGAACAGCCTGAGCTGGAGTTCTGACTTAGTCAAAACCCACCTCACAACCCAAGGTTAACACCACTAATCTCTTGTTTCCTGTAACACCACTTGTAACTGTGCTAAGGGAACCAGTTGCCTTAGGGGCAGTGGTGGTAGGAGTATTTTCCTTGACTTTTGGACAATCAGCATCCTTTGTCCAATGGGTTTCACCTTACAAAAGTAACCAAGGTTTCTTCTTGCCTTTCTTGGATGTTTGTGACTCCCACCCAGATGCAGGTTTTTTGGACCCTTGGGAAGACTCTTTTTTATATTTGCCCTTGTCCCCACCCGTATCCTGGGATTTGGAAGAATCCTGTTTCTTCTGGTCACCACCATTGCATTGACTTTTCTGCTTAACTTCTGGTTCTGACCCATTTATCTACCTTCTTTCCCAATTCTTGAGGAGAAGTCAGATCTGAGTCCACCAGGTACTGACGCTAAAGCTGGTTCTGACAATTATTAAGGATCTACTCCCTCATAATCAAATTGTACAATCCGTGGTAGACATGCACTTTGCTGCAAAGTAGCCAACCTTCCAGAGCCTCAATGGCACTATTCACAAAATCTACTGAGTCATGGGTTTGTGCTTTCTGGGTGTCTCTGAACTTAATCATGTGTTGCTTAGTGATTAAGCCAAACCCATCAATTAGTGCACTCTTCAAAACTAAGCAATTATCAGCATCCTTTTCTCTAACAGTGAGGAGCTTATCTCTACCTTTGTTTGTAAAGGAGAGCCACAAGATAGCTGCCCACTGCTCTTGAGGGAACCTCTGAACTTTACAGGCCCTTTCTAAAGCAGTTATCCATTTGTGGATGTCATCCCTAACATGGTAGGAGGTACTATCTTGATGAGGTTCCTATGTTGAAAAGAATGTTCTTTGACTCTAGGGACACTGTTACTGCCACCATGTGACTAGTCCCAATTTCTTCCTTGCTGTCTGGACTTCAAGGGACTCTCTGTCAAGGGCCAACTGCTCTTGCCTGATCCTAAGCCTGGATTTCTCAAGCTGAAGAAGTTGGTACTCCCTATCCAAAGAGTTCCCCCTCTTACTAGAAATGGAGGTCCCTACTGACTGTCCTGTGGCATTGGATTCTGCAGAGGAGGATCTAGACCTCCTTGGTCTACTCTACACTTTCCCAGGAGGATCAAAGGGGTCATCCTCTAGGCCACCTGTAGTATCCTCTGGGAGGGCTGAGTTGTCCAGGTGGGAGTCATCAGGCTCCACTTGGTGAGGGTTAGATTCTAAGTCAAATAGGCGCTCCCCTCCTGGCCTATCTTCATTCCCTGCCCGACCCACTCTTTCCTGTTTATCTGACCCACTGGTCAGATAAACCTCTAAGAGGCGTTGAGTGTTGGCTCCTTTCCCTGTCTTCAACTTTCTAGAGGCACGCAGTGCTTTAAGTTCTTGAAAGAAAGTTCACTGTAGCTCAGGGGTCTCCAACCTTTGGTGTAGTGAGAGCTACTTCTGGTCAGTGAAAATCGTCGTGAGCTACTAAACCCCAAGCAACTCGCGCATTTTTCCGAGAGACCTCCCACGCCCAGTTTCATTGACGTTAAACCTATTTCTTCAGAGCCCATACTGTTGTTTGTACACAATAACACTGAAAGAAAAGACTCTGCATGTATGCTGTTGGCAAACCGGTGTACGACCTTTCAATTAATAATAGCTTCAAAATCAGGACCGTAAGGTGTCAGAACACTTTAAATGACACATTTTTACACAAAGACAATCAATCAGTGAAATGTTACATAAGACAGAGGACAAGAAGGTATAGGAGTCACAAGTCATCCATACTGGTAGGCAGGATAGTTTAAAAGTGCTTGGTCAGGGGAGACAGAAACATAGAATTTTTTAAAACCCCCTTTACTCCTAACAACACGGTTAGGGGATTCTAATAGGAATTGATTTCTACCCAAATTAACCTATTTTGCAACAACTGGGGGAAATCATAATGGTCCAGCCCAGGCCAGCCAGCCTATACCTTGCGGTATTCATGCAGCTCTTTGATAGGTTACTTGCTCACTGTTCTACATTAGGATTTTAACCCAAAGAGCCAGCTAGCAACAATCTGCACCTTCTTTGCAGCAGGCATATTGACCCTCTGTGCTACCTTACTGTGAGTAAAAACTTCATTTGTATTGTAAGTTTACAAATTACACACCGATCTCTCTCTCTGTTTCAAAGAAGTACATTCATCACCCTGTTTGACATTTTTATTGTTGGCAGATAGGTGTTGGAGGCCAGGAACGCAGTAGCAGGTGTTTTCTATATTTATATTGGCACCCCCACACGGAGTCAGCCTTAGCACCCGGTGGCATAGGTAGCGCCGCCCTAACTGCAGCA
The DNA here is from genome assembly GCF_964263255.1 of Lissotriton vulgaris. Taxonomy (NCBI): domain Eukaryota; kingdom Metazoa; phylum Chordata; class Amphibia; order Caudata; family Salamandridae; genus Lissotriton; species Lissotriton vulgaris. The sequence goes on from NC_141691.1 coordinate 1,295,134,686, forward strand.
CAGTACATGCAAGGACTTTTAATTTGAATGTCAGCTGCCGCTGTGCTTCATTACTGTTAAGGCAAAAGTTAAAGCACGGTGGCAGCCGATGCTAAAATCAAAGGTCCTTGCATGCTCTGAACTGCTTTCACAGTCATGCAAAGAACAAATATATAGCGTAGTGTAGTAATCAATGAAATCCTTTCAGTGATTACTTCACTGCGCTATATATTTGCCTTTGCATGACTGTGAAAGGAGTTCAGTGCAGGCAAGGACCTTTGATTTTAACATCGGCTGCCACTGTGCTCCAACTGTTGCCTTAACAGTAGTGAAGCACAGCGGCAGCTGACATTCAAATTAAAAGTGCATGCAAGGACTTTGAATGTTATCATCGGTGCCACTGTGCTTTATTATTGAAGGAGGCACATCTAATTCTAAAGTGCAGTGGCAGACAACGCTAAAATTAAAAGGCCTTCCAAGCACTTAGTGCTTTTTAGCCGGCGACTCGGCTCATTCAGGGTCAGGAGCCCCTCTTACCTCAGAGCTCCTCCGGGAGACCCAAGAGCATGGAAGATGATCCGAAGCGCAGTGCCAGCATGGAAAACACAGGTGGCTCGTGACTCCTAGGAGGAAAAACGTAACGTACTTCAGCCCGCCCTGCCCCGCCCCAGCTAAACTTACCAGAGCCAATCAGAGCAGCTCGCTTGTGTGAGGGCGGATTAGTTGTGAAAAAGGGCTGAAAGTTCTTAAAGAAAACAACGGGATACAAAATAAAATTGCAAATGACATCGTAATAATTAAAGAGCAGTGCGAGCTACCCTCAGAGGGTCGGCGAGCTACCGGTAGCTCGCGATCGACCTGTTGGAGACCCCTGCTGTAGCTAGTAGTCAGAGAGCCACTGGCATCTCCTTTGGAAGATATACAAAGTGTGGTGTGGTGTTGCACCTACCTAACCTTGTGGAAATGAAACTACCTGAGGTTGGAGAAAAGATGTGCTATACCCTTAACTACCTGTTAGAAATGGGGTTACTGGTTGGCTAAGGTAGGCACCTCAGTCAGGCAAAACCAGTGCTTTAAATGGGAAAAATAAGTGCAGGCACTCATTAAAATGCGCTAGAGGGGTAGTGAGTGGGCGGGGCTAGGGGCGAAGCTAAGGGCAAGACATGATACTTAACAACTTCTATAATAGTTGCAGCACACACCAAAACACATGATAAATGTGTTTATATAAACAAAGCAGGTTAATTCATTACACAAAATGAAAGAGAAATGCAATAATATGTTAACATTTCCTTTTTTTGCAATAGTTTTACCTTCTTAATGTCATACTGTTAATTGCTGTTGTTTAGCACAATACTATATATTTTTGAGCAAATGAGTAGGAAGAAACTGAAAATACCCCCACTTCGAACCAAAGCTCTTATGGCACCAAGCAAATGAAGCAAATAATCCTGACCCTCCCCAGAAGATATCTTTTGTCTCTTCCATTGATCTATCCATTCATCCTTTCATCCAACCATTTACCTGCTGATGTTCACCATTTACCGTTTACATTATGTTGCCTATTCAGTTTTTCATCCATCCAGTTGATTTTCCCCATTTCGTCTGTCCACCCTTCATATCCAAACCTATCCATCCTTCCTTAAACCTATTCATTAATCTTTTCACTCATCCATCTCTTTATCCACTTTTTCACTCATCCATCAATCCTGTTGCTCATCGATCCATCAACCCTTTCACTCCTTGATACCATCCACCCTTTCATTCCATCCACCCTTTCACTAAATCTCTCCTTTCACTCATCCATCATCCACCCTTTCATCCATCCTCTCTACCTTTCATTCATCCATCCAATATTTAACTTATCCACCAATCATCGGCCCTTATATCCAATCATACACCTTCTTTCAGTCATCCATTCATCTGCACATCCACCCTTGCTCACTCATCCACCCATCCACTCACCAACCCTCCCTACTACGTTGTTTATGAACCTTTGTCGCCGAGCAGACATGTACACACAAAGGGCCACCCATTTTCTTTAAAATACCTCCTGAGAGTGTCTTGATTCTTTCTCTCTCACTTTTTTCTTACAAAGAAACAAGCTTACAAATGCAGGCAAACAGACAAACATAAGCAGACACAAATAAGATTTCGGTTTGTTAAAAGCCAAGTTATACTCTTCACCATGGCTTTTTAAATTGCCACTGCCAGGGGATTGCCAGGATTTCTGTGTTTACGCAAATGCAGAGGATAGTGTGAATGTGTTGACAGCACAGGGCCAGAATGGACCCCAGAGTTGCCAAGGTTTCAGATTGCTATGTGTGACATTTTCATATTTTCATTGTAATTATGAGTGACATTTCAACGATATGAGTGACACTTTCTCACTAGCAAAATGAGGGCATCATATAAATATAAAAAATGACACATTTGAGTAGAGCTGCTAATGTTTCAGATTGCTTATGTGTGACATTTTCATAGACTCAGTGGATTTACGAGAGGCAGGCAACAACTAGATGTGTAACACTTAGAGGGGCACATTCTTGCAAGCATAACCATGGTATGAAGTCAATTGCAATAGACAAATATCAGAAATCGCACACATTTGAGCAACAAGGAAGTCAAACTCTGCAGCAGGTGCTTTTGAAGCTAATATTTAATTTCAATAAAAATCAGCACCCTCCACCCCAACCTCAGTTTCAGGTGCGGCCAAACCACATGTAACAAAGGGATCTCTGTGACAAAAACAGCAACTCACTGGGCTATCCACATACAATACAGTACAATACAATATGCCTTTTTGAAGGCACATTAACCATCTAAGCTACTTATTGGTCAGAGTGCAAACTGTCAGTAGAGAAAACTGACTTCTCGACAGCTGCAACAATAATCCCATGAGTTATCTCTGACTTAGCAAGTCTAACTGTGCTGAGAAAATAAAAGGTGCTGCTTTGTAGTGTCACTGTCAAGCAGGGATGTTAAACCCTTTGCACTACTAATAAATCAGCAAAACTGCTAGTTTAGACAAAACGTAGCGCATATTCAGCACAGACAGACATCTCTAGTGTGCCCATTTGCAAGGACCTATGCCGTGCTGAAGCCCCTAATCATTTTTGTAACAAACAGTTTAAATGTCAGCAGCCAGAGAATATGAAATTATCTCTTTACAGCTGTCTGAACGATCCACCGAGGAGCTGCTGGCTGGCACTGTGTAGATCGCTAGCCTGTCTCTTCTTCAGAGAGTCAGACAGCGAGCCCTGCTGCAGTGTTTCTGCCTGTGCTACCTGCTCCCACTATGAAACTCACAATGGTGTGGTGAGTCGGGGGCAGAAGTTGGGCTTTGCTGGGCACAGCAATAGCACATCATGTCAAGGTCAGGAGGAGGTGAGCAGGTGATTGATTTTCGAACACCGGCTTCCTCCTTCAACTCCATGCAGCAGGGGAATTTCATGGGTGCACTGGGGCCCGGCTGGCAGGCAGGAAATGAAACATCCTGCCACAGCATTGGCATATAAGAAGCAGACCGGCCAATGGAAGCATTTGGTGTTAGGAAGGTAGGCGCCTCAATGAGAAAATTGTTAGATTAGGGAGCCAGGGGCCTCTTCGATCGCATTGTCTGGGCATTAACACTCACATAAAAGAGAAAGGACGTGTGAGATTCTGCCGCCCTTTTGTCTGATAACATTTCTATGTTCAAAGTGTTACCCGGCACTGACTTTTCACTTTTCACTACCTGAAGTGCGGTGCTTTGAAAATCACATGCACCTGAAACAGTGGCCCAGGTGCCTACCAGAAAGAGGAAGGGCAGGGGCTGTGGGAAACCAGCCCCAGAAGTTCCCACGGTCCAGCAGGAGGCATAACCTGTGAGATATGCCCTGGAACCTACAGGGGAGCAAGTGGCTGAACTAAGAGACCTGCTTGAGCTCACCCAATGGCAGCAGGAAGGGGTCCATCCAGGGAGGATTTCTGAAAGGCGCAGATGCGATGCCCTACTCTTGTTGGTTTGCGGCAACAGGCTGCGGAACAGGCAGCAGGTGATCAGTCTGGATTAGATCTGATTTATTCGGAGAATGGATTGTTGCACAGTGAGCCTAAGGTCACACCCTGTCGCAGATATCTCCGAACCAGCGCTGCGCCACCAACAAGAACTTCCTGGGCCCCCAGTCCACTGGCACATTACTCTGAAGGTCCCCATCCACCTCAGTGCCAGCTCAAGGCGACATCTTGTGCCGCCAACTCTGAACTATTTAGAAAAGGGGGGGAGCTGGGATGGTGCAGTGAGCTGAAAAACGGTGATGGATCAAGCCCTGATCTTTGGACTGGGTAAGAGTGGTCTGCTTAATTCAGACACTCTGTTCATCACCACCCCCTTTTCTGAATCATTTTTGTCCACCATAAGCGTGGAAGGGTATACTCAGATGTGAGTCCCTAGCTCATTGCACCATCAGGATTCAAGCAAGCCGGGCCGAAGACGGCTGAAATGCCAGAAACCGGTCCCCGGTAGCTTGTTTCCTTCCCAGTATAAGAATTGGCTTGGTAGTTTGGTCTGCCCTGTTCCCATGATGCACTGGGCCAGGGTCAGACTAATTTGCATATAGCCAAGTTCTGAGCTGGGATGGTGCAGTGAGCTGAAAAACGGTGATGGATCAAGCCCTGATCTTTGGACTGGGTAAGAGTGGTCTGCTTAATTCAGACACTCTGTTCATCACCACCCCCTTTTCTGAATCATTTTTGTCCACCATAAGCGTGGAAGGGTATACTCAGATGTGAGTCCCTAGCTCATTGCACCATCAGGATTCAAGCAAGCCGGGCCGAAGACGGCTGAAATGCCAGAAACCGGTCCCCGGTAGCTTGTTTCCTTCCCAGTATAAGAATTGGCTTGGTAGTTTGGTCTGCCCTGTTCCCATGATGCACTGGGCCAGGGTCAGACTAATTTGCATATAGCCAAGTTCTGAGCTGGGATGGTGCAGTGAGCTGAAAAACGGTGATGGATCAAGCCCTGATCTTTGGACTGGGTAAGAGTGGTCTGCTTAATTCAGACACTCTGTTCATCACCACCCCCTTTTCTGAATCAACTCTGAACTGGCATTCCCCACTCGTCGCCAGCCTCAGTGTGTCCAACCCTAGCCCTTTCCAAGTGGTGGTCAACCAGTTAATATCAAAGTAGCCGTTAGTCACATTGCAGAGCTCTTCACGAAACAGTGTATCACTCAGCATCTCCAGGCGGAGATACTAAAGGGGGACCTGTGGTCTGGCGCTGCCCACACCCCATTCCAGCAACAGCGGTGCATGGCCCGAGAGGCTATCTACCTAGGGTTTGGAATGCCAATTTGGCAGCTGCCACATCTCCAGACACCGGAAACCTGTCGACTAGAAGTCTCATGCATAGGGACAAAACACATAAACTCCAGTGCCCCCAGCACACCATGCATTAAAGCCATAAACTCGGATGGGAACCCGTGGGGCCACCCACGTTACAACCCATAGGGCTTATTTGGAATAAGTGACAGAGTACAGATCTCTCCTCCATTTCTTAAGTACCTTCTGCAGCTCACTCTCCATTAAATGTGTCTCCTACAACATCGTAATATGCACACCATGTCTACGAAGATATATCTATACCCTGTATCTTTTCACAATAGAGTTGAGCCCACGAACATGCCGTGTTACGAATTTAAAGTGTTCCATCATCCTGCCTCACCTCTCCCCTACCCATACCTCTCTCCACCCCAGGCCCCCAAGCCACCACAACCCCACAATCTTACCATGGCTGCTGTCAAACCTCAATTGAATGAAAAATAAAACCTCCCTCCCACCGGGCAAAAACAAATAAAAGCAACTTGTTCCTCCCCTAACATGGCAGCTCCCCCGGAATCCACCCCGCTAACAATTCAACCAACAACCAACCACAGTCCCAAAAAGGAGAAAAAAGAAGAGGAAAGAATGGGAAAGAGGATAAAGAAAAGAGGAGACCAATCAAACAAACTGCCAACTAACTGATTCAACTCTCCACGCAACCTACCAAGCTATAGGAAACAAGGGGGTGGGAGGGGGGGGAGTCTGGTGCCAGTGACAGCTGCAACAGCTTCCAAATGACACACCCAGTTGCTAACTCACACACACCACTAACCCACACATACCCACTACTCACCCACACATACTACTCACCCGCACAAAGAATCAAAAAGTCACCGCAGCACAATTCCAACACACAACTTCTGTTACCTAACCTTCAAAACGTACACTCTCCGAACATTACCTTGTCAAATCCACAGCGAGGGGAGCGGCCATGCCTGAGTATCCCACACCCATCTCTCGCACACAACTAATAATACATTACTTATAAAGTGAAAAAGATCAAAGGGTAGGGTGTGTGTTCTGGGCCATATTCCGGATCTGCAGCTCCAGGGCTGTAGTAACAGGACCAAAACAGCAGCCATCTCAGAAGAGTCCGCGTATGTCAGGGAAGCATCAGAACTCCCCTGTTACCGAAGTCTCCTCCACTACAACTGCCCCACTATCCTCGGAGTTGGAGGCAGTCACCGCCTCCACGAGAGCCCTTCCCTCCTCACATTCCAATCTTGGATGCACAAGGTCCAGAGTACCATCACGATGAGAAGACCGGAAGACCAGTCCACCACGTCGTCTGAGTCTCCTCGCTGGTTGCGTGCCGCCGTAGGTATGCGAAGTCCAGTCTCCTGTGGTGTTAGAGGCAGAGCCCGGAATTCATCCCTCTCCCTGCACCTCCAGGCAGCCTCTGAGTGGTGAAGAAATGCGTGCGATCAGCGTGGCACTTAAAATTAGCCGTGTAGAGAAGCATGTAACAGACCCAGACCCAGACCCATAGCCTTCAGTTTTTGGTTCACCCCCTCCCCCAAAGGACATCATGTTGCACCAGCTGGGCATAGTCTGGAAAAATACAGATCACAATTCTTTTATTTAGGATCCCCAGCCTGCTGGGCAGCCCAAAGAACTCCCTGTCGGTATAGTTTGTGATTTTTGCAATGACTTGCCCGGCGAGGCCCACATCAGTGAAGTCAGAGCGAAGGAACAATGAGCTCTTTCAATTAGTAATAAGGAAGACATAGCAGCAGTCTGGAAAGCATCCCTAATCCAGCATTCAAGAAAGAGTTCAGGTGATTGGCCCTCCACCCCCTCCAGAAATACAACAAAGCGAAGATTGCAGCACCTGGAGTGACCCTCTGCCATTTTGGCTCTGCGATCCAGGACTGCTGTTTTGGCCTAACAATCAGTCTTAGCAGTCTTCAAGGCAGATACCTCTCCCGGCAGTTCAATCACATGGTGTTCCATGACCAGAGACTGATCCGCACTTTACGCAGTCTCAAGAGTCCAAATGTCCAAGAGATGGCATCTATCTTGGCCTGTACTGCTATCCTGAACACATCTATAGCAGCCAATATCTGTGTGCTAATAGGTCCCTGCAGCTTCTCCCTGCATCGCGGCCGCTCCTCACGGTGTGGATCACCCCTCATAGTCGTCCCCGGCCATGAATCGATCCATCTTGGTCTGCTACACTAACCTGAGTGGCCAGTCCTTCCCCATGCTAATTGTTTCATCAGGAGGAGAAACATAACGGGGTGGGGATAGGCACTCAGAAGTGCAGTCCTCTACATGCACCCCTAGGTGCAATAGTACAATCCTTAAGACTTCTGGGGGCCACACAGATTGTGAAAACAAGAAAGAAGTGTGTGCTGGGCAGTTGGAACTGCTAATGGATGATCTATGGTGTATTCACAAGGGAACTGTGGCCAAATTGCGAGACCCTGGCTGTAAACCAAAATCAGTCCTCACAAAATTCTTTTAAATGAGCCCCACATTTCAGGGGGTTGCAAGTACAGTGGGCCATTAGGGTTTTTTTAATTTTAAATCAATATTAAGTTTTTTAGATAAAAGAAAATGAGAGCAATAGTAAAGATGACAATAGGATACACAGAAGTGTGATTGATCCAACAATTATGTCAGCATAATATCCTATGAGGAGCATCTCAAAGGACTGAAACAATCTTTTACTTGATAGGTAGCCCTGTGTTCAAAAGGATAGGTTGAGCCACATCTACAACTGCAGTATCTTGCAACAGATAATGTATGAATGAATCCACATTAACAATACATGTATGCCCAAGGGATAAGTACATCCCGTATGGAACAGGATCATAAGTAAAATCTAACAACAGCGATGAGAAGGACCAGCGTTGGATCAGGAGTGAAAACTAAGAGTTGATGGCTCACCTGTTGGAGTATCCTGAGTATAAAAACTGAAGAGAGGAAAAAGGCAATAGGGAGAAAGGGATGGGAACAGAACAGGGCAGAGGACACAGGTAAATGATAACCTATTGAACCTTATTATTAATGTATATGGACCACTCCACTCAACACATCCCCACTCACCATTCCCTGCCTCTGGTCAGACCATTTTCTCCTCAAATTCGAACTTACTTGGTCTGCGATCAAATCACCCACTGCGCTAACTTGCTGCAGGGCAAGGAAATGCAAAACACTTGACAAACCAGAATTCATAAACACACTAAACAATACGATTCCTCTCCCACACTCTGATATTAATTCTGCCGAGTCCAACCTAGCGGGCTGGCTCCAAAATGCTAGCGACATTCACGCACCCTTCAAAGATATTAAACTGGCCCGGCGAGCTGACGCTCAGCGCTGGTTCTCCCAAGACCTAAAAGCAAACAAACTATCTCTGCGCCAACTTGAGTGAAAGTGGCGCCGCTGCTACTCCCCTGACCTAAAATCTGAGTTCATCACGGCCAGGAAGGTATACATGAAGGCCATTCTGGTCGCTAAATCTGCCTATTTTTCCTCCCGTATTCTAAACTCTACAGACAAACCCAAGGATACCTTCTCAATCTTAAATGAGCTGACTGATTTAGACAGCGTACGCCCTAAGGTGACTCCAACCCAGACCTTCTGCGATGCCCTCAATACATACTTCATTGATAAAATTGTGGACATCAAAGCGAGCATCCCCAGTTCCTCTAGCGTTACCCCCTCTGCTCACCATTCCCCCACCATCGAGGTTACACTAAACAGGTTTCCTACCATGACCTCTGAGCAATTCTTAGCGTTATTGACAAGAGTCAAGTCCGGGGCACCCTCTGATAAATGCCCCCCTACATTCTCAAATACTGCCTGTCCTCCATCCCTACGCCGGCCCTTACCTTACTGAACACCTCTCTCACTTCCGGCCTAGTACCACGTGCATTTAAGGAGGCAACAGTCATCCCACTTCTGAAGAAACCTGGGGCGGACCCCTCCTTCATGGCAAACTACCGGCCAATTTCCTTACTCCCTTTTTTGGCTAAAGTCTTAGAAGCACATGTCGCGAAACATCTGTCCAACTTTTTGGAGAGCTCAAACTGTCTAGATTCCCACCAGGCAGGTTTTCGCCCTGCCCACTCAACTGAGGCAGTGGTAGTCGCGGTCCTTGACTCGCTCCGTGACTGCGCTGACAGACTCTCCCCTCAGGCCATGGTGCTCCTAGATCTGTTGGCCGCTTTTGACACGGTCGACCATGACATACTGATCGACCGTGTCAACCAGGCTGGCATCAGGGGCCTAGCGGCAGACTGGCTGAAGTCCTTTTTGGAGAATCATTCCCAGTCGGTCCGTTTTGGTACCCTGGTTGGCCCTAAACGGTCCATCACCTGTGGAGTTCCTCAGGGCTCATCACTGTCACCCCACCTGTTCAACATCTACATTCTCCTGTTAATCCAGGCCTTACGAGATATGCAGGTGTCTGTATTTAATTACGCAGACGACCTGCAACTGCTCTTTACGATCGACAACTCCACAATCTCCATTTCTCATTTCCAGTCTACCATGCGGTTCATCCAAACCTGGATGAACCAAAATCACTTAAAATTAAACCCTGGAAAAACCGAGCTGGTGCTTACAGGGGACAGTGCCAAATTCTGGGGCCCTCACTACTGGCCATCCGATATGGGCAAAGTCCCTACCCCTACCCCTGCCTCAAAGACACTTGGAGTGACCCTGAACAGCGACCTCTCCTTAAAAACTCAAGTGGGTCAAGTGGTCTCCAAGTGTTTTTTCCAGCTCAGGAAAATCCGGAAGGTGCAACGTTTCTTCACCCCTGCAGCCATGACCCAGGTGGTGATTACCACGGTTTTGTCCCACCTGGATTATGCAAATTCCATATACCTAGGCCTACCCCTTTATCTCTTAAAGCGCCTCCAGATGGTCCAGAATTACGCAGCCAGGTTAATCACTGCGCAACCCAGATGGCACTCAGCCTCTCCTCTGCTTAAGGACCTCCACTGGCTGCCCCTGGCCCAACGATGCTCTTTTAAAACTGGTTGTATGATCTTTAAATCTCTCCATTGCAAAAGCCCTAAATTCATAGACAATCTCCTCACCAGGTACACCCCCTCCCGCAATCTGCGCTCTGCGCACCAAGCCCTCCTCCAGACACCTGCCTTCAAACGCAAACGCACTGGTGGCTGCAGATTTGCGGTTCTTGCATCTCGCCTTTGGAACACCTTCACCTTTGAGATCAGATCATGCCCAGATCTCTTGTCTTTTAGGAAAGCCTTAAAAACATGGCTTTTTAAACAAGCGTATCACTGATCGCCTTCCCCTCCCGCCTTCAGGATTCGTTCTCTGTCTACTCTAGCGCCAGGAAACCAACCGGTGGCAGCGCGCTCAATAAATATTAAAAAAAAAAAAAAAAGACCGGGAATGTGGTCGAGATGTAGGTTATGGAGATGGTCATCTGCAGTATAGGCATCAAGATTGTCCCATAATTTGGATGAGTGGGTAAGAGTATCCGAGTGATTCATTTGTAGTATGTGAGTACTGCATATGTAAGTGAACCACGCCCACCAAGTGTGAAATGAGATATTATTGGCGGATTTCCATTCTCATAAAATCTGTTTGGTCGCAATAGTTACTAGAAATTCTAGGGTAGGATAGGATCCGAAATACGTTGCTTTCGATATCCGGGTCTGGCAATACAGCTCGCAAGTCCACAATGGGGGTTCTTGCTGGCACGGGGAACCTACCCTGGACATTCTTCAAAGATCAATTACGGTTTTTGCCCTGGAGCAAAACACCCGTTTTCTCAAATTGAGTGCTACATAATTGTGACATTCTTACAAATGTGTATTTTTAAGGCAATTACCCTCTGTCCTGAGGATGAACCTTTATTGTCTATGGTTCGAAACGTCGTCGACACCATTACACTAAATGCATAAGTTGATTTACACTTTTTATTGCATATGTGTATGTTACAGATTGTCTGGTATATGATTTATTCTAATCAGATGTCCTGCTATTGCCTGCTATTTTCTTCATGTTGTATGTCTGTTCAGTGTGTTAGTCGGACACCGGCTGGTGTCCCGCTTCTATCACACTCTGTGTTTTACTGTTTCATGATTATTCTTGTATCAGGGTAATAAATTGTCCGGCTGGACTTTTCCCCCCCTAAAAAAATATAGTTCCATTTGGTCTATATTTATTTCTCCTTGCGGTTTATTTGCTTGCACCTTTGCCCTGCAATCAAACCTAATTGCACTCAGCTTTCAGCTGACAACTTTGCTATTGAAGCATGTCCTGGTTGTAGTTGCTCATTTGGCACCCTCCAGTTAAGTCATCCTAAGCCTACAGGGACCATGTCAAACACTCCTTCAACTATCTCCTCTACTAAAGAGTTCACGTTTCTCAGTTTAAACTGCCTTTCACTCCCCAACCACAAAAGAGACATTTTTGACCTCCTTGAGGAACTACCCAACGCCTTTTTCCTAGTAGAGACTTGGCTTAATGAGAGCTCGGCCCCGGATGTTGCAATAGCTCTGCCATCTAACTATGCCATTGTTAGAATGGACAGAGTCACAAGAACAGACGGGAGAATAGCCATTATATACAAAAAACGCCTTCAATGTAAACTTACTCCAGTGGACATCCCTAATTGTGAAGCCGCCTTGTTTAAAATCACTTAGCCCCAATTTCACCTTTTCAGGTCAATTGGTCTACCGCCCGCCGGGGCCTCCCGCTTCATGGGCTACATCTCTTCCTGGTCTTCTATCCCCTTTACTCATGAGTTCTAAGAACTTCTCACTACTTGGGGATCTTAATCTACATTCGAACAACCCTTCCAATTCTATATGCTCCAATTTTATTTCCATCTCGTCGCCATAAATATTAATCTTTGTCATTCTGGCCCTACGCACAAAGCAGGACATCTTCTTGACCCCATTTTCTCAAGCTTTCCCTACCTTCACTGCACTCCTGCAGCACCTATTCACTGGTCTGATCATTTTTTATTAAAGTCTCTCCTCCTCCCACTTCCCTGTCTTCATTTCCTTCTCCCACGACTGCCAAAAGAGATTGGAAAAAAATGGACCCTAACGCTCTTAACAACTTACTACGTTCTAACCTCCCCTCATCTGATTCTCATGTAGTTATGTTCTCTAATAATGTTCATAACTGGCTCTCCAATGCTATAGACTCCTGTCTTCCCTTGACCAATAAAAAACGTATACACCATCGTCCCCCGGCCCCATGGTTTAATGACATTTTAAAAAGTGAAAAATCTAAATGCAAGGTATTGGAACGCAAATGGAGGAAAAGCTTTGTGCCGGACCTCAAAGATGCCTATAAAAAGGTGAAAAAAATCTACCATAACCTTTGCAATACTACCAGGGCCAATTTTGTTTCCAAGACCATTACTGATGCGGCTAACTGCTCAAAAACTCTTTTCGGTCTAGTAAAAAACCTTGCAGGGTCTGAAACCATGAGAAACCCTTCGCCATTAAATAAAATTCAGTGTGAAGATCTTGCTCACTTCTTCACACACAAAATTGAAAAGATATATCTTGACATAGCCAACTCTCATCCGACCAGGCCCTTGCAACCACTTTCCCCTACCAATATAACCACATTTTACCCTCTCCTAGTCTGACTGTTATTACATCAGTAGAAAATACACAAAAGAGTAGACCAGGTCTAGAGATGGTGTGTGTCTGGACATGTGACTGCGAAACAATAGGATGCAGATGCAGATGAGACAAAAGACTGAATAGTTATGTTATGTTATGTTATGTTATATGGGTATTTGTTACGCGCACAACTACTCTTGAGTATCCTGGCGCGGAGGTTTGAATAAATCCCATCAGACCACCCAGTTGGTGGAGTTTCATCATGTGGGAGTTGATGATTATTCAAAACCACTCCTGACCATATTAGTGTCAGAATAACATAGATAGTATATGTCAATCGTTCCTCTACGTTGGTAGTGTTCATCAAGTGCAGTGCTCAAAATAATAATGGTGACTAAAATAGATCACTTAGACTCCAAGAATGTTCAAATAGAGATCTAGGTATCACTGAGTTTAAAAACACGCCGAGTAGTGGCAACAATTACTACTCTGATGGCGTTTAGTGAGGTGGTCGACATGTTTCAGCCTGTGGGGGTACTACCCCGGCTTTCTTCAGGACCTATCAAACAGAGATACTACTACAACTAACATTATTTAAATGAGAGGAACAGTAAGGAGATTGCGCTCGTAAGAGGCCACATATCTACCAGAACTTTTTTTTGCTCTCCATTCTTCGCTGGAGGGAGGGAGACAAGACTTCTTCCCAGCTTTGTGTGGGTGATGACCTCACCTCACCCGGCAACCGCTCGGGAGAATGAGGCCCCGCTCTGTCCGTCGGTACCTCTTGTGTTTCACGAGCGGAAGGGGAGTGAGTAGACAGGTCGTTAAACATTCCCTTCGACCCTCCACACCTGTTGTTTTTTGAGTGTTATTACATCACACACAGTACCGGTCACGGAGTCCCGCACTACTCTCCCCCTTCTAGACTCCTGGCCCCTTCTTAACTTAGATGCCGTAACTACCATTTTAGACAGTAAAGTCTGGCTCTCCTAAAGACCTGTTACCTATTTCCATTCTCAAGCAACTTGCTCCTTCCCATATGCATGTCATCCTGAATGTTTTAAACTGTTCCCTACTTGAGTCCAAAGTCCCCGATCATTGGAAACATGCTATGGTGACTCTACTTCCAAAGAAACCCAACGTGGACCCTACTGTTCCTGCTAATTACCGACCGATTTCCCTTCTGCCTGTCTTCTCCAAAATCCTTGAAAGACACATTCACCATCATCTCTCCCAGTTTATTGAGACTAACAAAATTCTCCACCCCTCTCAATCTGGTTTCAGAACCGGATTTTCCACGGAGGCCACTTTGTTGGGGGTCACAGAGAGGCTACCTCATCACCTCGATATCAGAGACACCGTCGCGCTCATACTTTTAAATCTCAGCGCAGCGTTCAACACGATATCTCATCCCATATAAGTCAACACTCTGAGGTCCTTTGGCGTATGCGGCTCTGCCTTAGACTGGATTGTCTCTATTTTGGACGGCTGCACGTTTCAGATCTTTTCGGCTACGGACAGCTCTGATATCCATCCCTCCCCCTATGGGGTACCCCAGGGCTTTGTATTGAGTCCCATGCTCTTTAACTTGTATGTCAGGAGTCTACCTAACATTGCAGAACAGACCGGTCTGACCCTTTTTACTTACGCCGATTCTCAGATCATCTTCTCACTTTCACACTCTGACCCCTACTCCACATCGTGTCTTCAGCTGGGACTTAGGCGTATTGCAGCATGGATGAACCAGAACTATCTGAAACGGGGGGGAAAACCGAGGTCCTAATCCTTGGTAAGGAAAACAATCTATAGGGTCCGCTTCATTGGCCCGCTGAGATGGGTGCACCTCCGCGGCCTTCCAGCCATGTCCGTAACCTAGGCGTTTACATTGATGATTCCCTGTCCATGCATCATCATGCAGTCAAGGTCCCAGCTATTTGCTTCACCATCTTAAAATGGCTTAGGAAGATCCTTTGGATGCTACCTAATGCCACCCAGAAAACTGTGGTCCATGCCCTTATCACCTCACGGCTGGACTATGGGAATGTCCTTTTTCTGGGCGCAAATAAGGCTGTGGCCCGCAGACTGCAGCTGGTTCAAAACTCTGCAGCTAGACTTCTTTGCAGAGTCCCTCGTTCCACTCCCATTTCTGGCTTCTCCGTGATCTGCACTGGCTCAGAGTGGAAAACCGCATAAAATTCAAAGCCCTCAGCAACATGTTTAAGATCAAATGGGGTTCCGCTCCACAATACTTGCAGTCTCTTGTTCAGCCATACATCCCTACATGTCAGCTTTGTTCTGCCACTCTTGAAAAATGTACGGTCCCGGGGTTCAATCTTGCTAGGATGGGTGGCCGGTCCTTTTCTTATCTTGGCCCAATGCTTTGAAACACCCTCTATATTACTATCAGCAAAGAAACCATCTATAGCAGTTTCCGCAAATCCTTAAAGACCTGGTTGTTTAACCAGTAATCATCTTTCATCATTATTCCTCTGTATCTTGTTTCGTCCAGGCCCCGGGAAACCCTTTTTGGGTAGCTATTGCGCCCTACAAATTCAATAAATAAATAAATATAAATAAATGGGCATGCATTTATTACCCTGCAAATAAATGCCAGCCCATTTATTTAACATGTTTTTGAACCTCCTTACACAATCCATGACCCACCCAGAACCCATCCGGCCACCCTGCTTCCATCAGTGCGGGCCTCGGACACACCACAAACCATACTTTGTAGCCCTGAGCAAATGTTTGTGAGTACCCATGCTCTAAGAGGACAGGTCTCAAACTCCCACTATATTTTTGATGCATGGACCCCTCTTCACCACTTTAAATGTTTCCCATTCTATCTTGGGAGAAGTCCCCGTATTGTACCTGAAGAACGTGTCAATATGATTGAGTATCATTTGCAGAACGACTGCATTGTCCAACCTAGACATCGAAAGTTTCTAAGTGGGAATTGTGGAAAGTAATGGGCCATAAGAGATTACCCTGCGCAAAGGGTTGTATTCTGATAAAGCCTGGGGTCAATAGGAGATAGAAGTAACTTGTGTATGGAGAGACAGAGAGCAGAAAAACCTGTCCAGTCATGAATGCAGTTTGTGGACTGGGGAATAAAAGGAGTATTCACTACAGTCAGGAATTTTGAGTGCAATGTGTCATCCAGATCCCAGTGTGCTAACCATTGCTGGAATGAGTTGCTTTAAGGAGCATTGGATATTGTGCAAGAGGCGTGTTCTGTCCAAGTGGACCTCTAGGGCACAAATACAATTTCTCCCAATAATCCAAGGGACATTCGGCCGGTCTACGAACAGGGTTGATAATTGAGTCCAAATGGCTTATTGATCGGCATGTGGGGAGGAGATGACCCCAAGATTCAGAGGTTTGCTACGAGTATAAAACGGCCCACTGCTCAGTCTTCAAAACTCTACCTGAAAAGGGACACTCGCTCTTATTCACAGTACAACCCCTCTGTCATAAGATGAGAACCCCATGCCAAAGACATACGCATACTGTAGGATGAAGTGTGATGATTATTGTTGCAGCCAGGGACATACTTCGGTGACAAAATGTAAAGATGCAAGTGGCATCAGTAGGACAGATCACAACAAAAGAAAAGAAACCCCCAATAAGGGAGATGGGAAAGGTGAACAAAACCATACGTATAAGGTCCCCTAAGTATATGCGCTAAGGAACAAATGGAGGGTGCATCTATTGCACAAAAAGAGCTCCAACCCTGCTGAGGATCCAGATTAACACACAAAGCTGGGTTTGTCACAAAGAGCAAATCAACAATGGAACCCTACAATCTGGTCTTTCTCAAGGCAGCAAGCTGCCAGGGAAAGTGTCTGTAGAGTGCACAAAAGAGTGTAAGCAAGAGGATTAAATAACAAGGGCCTGTATAACATCAACCACATGCAATTAAATGTAGACAAATGGTGCTATGAGAGAGACATCAACCAAGATCTTCAACTGAACTGTGCCTTAAACACTGGAGGTGTAGTCAGTCAGAGGCATTTTTCTCATTTGGTCATCACGAGACACATTGAAGTCAGAGGAGAGCAGACGTGGTGTTGGTGAGAGCTCCTACAAGGAGGCTGCCTCTGCCTCCTCATGTTGTTCCCTCCTGCCCTGAGCGCGTGTAGGGTCACTGAACTTCAATCCCCTACGACGCACCCTTCGGACAGTAACCTAAACCTGGTCCATCTTGAAATGGAAGGGGAATGGCTGATGATGCACCGGTGGTAAGTTTCCACTCATTCTTACGCTGCTTCCAGCTGTGTACCGAAGTTTGAGTGTTGACCATCTAAAATCTGCTGCCTCGCTGGAAATAGAAGGACATATTTAAGACCCATGTCCTGTAGCTTCTTTTTAACGTGGATAAAGGATGCCTTTGACGATGGAGTGCCAAAGTATAATCCAGAAAAGAAAACACATTTACATTTTTATAGATGATAGAACCCTTTCACAGGCCGATGTGAGGATTGCGTCATGGTTGTGATCATTCAGGATCCTCGCTACCATTGGTCCTGGAAGGGCATCAGTAGGCTGGCATTTAGCCTGTACTCTGGGTCCCATTTCAATCACAAAACGGGGGGAGAGAGTTTCAGTGGCAATATCTCGTTTACATCAGTGTTCTGGAAAGGTAGCTGTGGCCTCTCCCTCAGCTTCCACAACCAGGCCCACAATGGAGATATTGTTATGGCGGAGCGCCCTTCTGCATCGTACAGTTTATTCTCATCAATATGCATCCGCTCCAGGATCGACTGCATTTGTTTGGAAAGGGCGCATGTACTAGGACTGAGTTCCTCAATAGTCAGATCATTTGTATTAATCTTTTCCAACAGTTTGTGTTGATTTTCCTGGAGGATTGCTAAGTTTTTAGAGTCAAATTCGACTTCGAAGGCCTCTTGGGAGTCTGTGATCGCTGCTAGTATCATGTTGTGTTCATCCGAGAGAGCTCTACACCAAGCCGGAGGAGTGACCCCAGTGGGGATTCTGAAGACAATAACAGGTGTTCCTGCCCTGGCAAGTCGTGCAGCACTGGGGCCCCAAAGGTCCGTGTCAGTGTTGCAGGGGGGATTTCTTTTGGAGGCCAACATGCGTCCTTCGGCTTACCCATTCAACAAGTTGATGTGGTATCTTTTACGGCAAGTCTTTCTTAATGGAGAAGCTGAGTTGAAATTAATAGGCCACCGGAAATGCCCACCTCACCCTAAAACAGCTGCTTATACTGCTACCTATATTGGCACACAAGCAGCCTCACGGTGGAGAGCTTGGCAACACAGCTATGGACAACATAATGTTCCCACAGCCGACCCTGAAGTAGTGCAGTGGATGTGCGTGGGGCCTTGATTGTGCTTTTACATGTAGTTTCAGAGGTGTGCTAGATATACAGCCAGCCATTAAGGACCTTTACAGAACAACGCATTGCTAAATCTTCTGCAGTTCCTAATAATGCAGGGTCAAATCTCTCCCTATGGTGGCCAGATCAATCCCGGGTATGGCCTAATAATACCAGCAGCTTCAGACAACGTAGAATATAGGTGCTACGTAGAATTTAGGTGCTACTTCCTAGTATATAGGAAAATAGTTTCAGCTTCGTTGTGTAAGAATAGCCTGAGAGCTTGCCATCAGAGATAAAAGCAATACAGGATTAATCCCATCTCAGCTTAAGGTAGGGTGACGAGGAAGTAAGGGCCCCACAGGCCTGGGCCCTTGGCAGCAGAGAAATTATGAAATTCAAAGTCGTAATCCTAAATACAGCCCCAAATGGTAAAGGTTCAGAGTACCTCTTGTATCTGTTTGCTCAAAGCCAGGATGGCTATGTTGATGATGTCATCAGCTCCAAACAATATAGAAAGAAAACATTGCCTGAAGCTCCAAAGTAGTCCAGTGGAAGCGACCCTCCATCCATTTAGCAGAGAGAAAAGAAAGGTTGGAGAGAAAGCCTTTAGTCAAACTGCCCAGTTTGAGGTTGGTACAGTGGGATAAAGCATCCACGTCCCAGCACAGCCCACATGGATCGTGAGGCGTGCAACCCAGCAATATGGCCGCCCAGGTTGTCTGAGTCCGCCATGCAGCACACATCAGGAAGCGCCTAGACTGGGGGCCCACCCCCTACAAGTCCCATGTCCCACCAGACTAAAAGGAACTGAAATGCCCTGAGGGATATTCTAGAATTTGTGGGTGTGGGTCCAGAACACTGAATAGGGAATATCTTCAAACCTCATTACTGTTATTTGATAAGGAATCATTGATACTTTGAATCCTTCCTGGTTTTTTGGGGATTTCAGGATGACACTATTAAATAAGCCATTCCATAGTTGATCTCCTGATTAGAAGGAAAGAAAGCTGAAGGAACAACACAAATAGCAAAATACGGAAGGGTATAACATTTTCTGTGGCAGAAATATACCCCCACCCCAAACACAGTTGCAGTTCTTAAGCTGTAACACACTTTATTATTGACTGCAAGATTGACAGGATGAATCACATATCTATGAAAGCATTAGACAGTCCATTTCATGTATCCCCCTCCCTAATCTGCCGGGCACATAGATCACATCGTTGTCTCATATGCAATTCAGTATAGCCCTTACCAGAAGCAAATCAGTACTTCATAGACATGGCCCAGCTAATCAATTAAGGAGCATTTTCGGTACAATTCAAATATCGATTCAATAACGTGAATTGTTTACAATTAACAAAAACTTCTACAAACCAAACCAAGCCTACACTAAACCCCCCCCCCCACTCCTGGTCTTCCCATTCCCGGCCTTTCACTACCCGTGGATAATCCCGGGCATTTCTCAGACTATAGGGTACATGTGACAAAAGGAAATCGTCTGTGTCAGTAAAAAGTGGTCATTAACTCCACCTGTGTTGGGATTAGGTTGAGTGATTCAAATTCAATCAGTATGGCTTCCCATTCCAGTGCTATAGGGTGTTTTCGCAGCCCTCTCTCCTCCTCCCTCCGGAGGGCCGCCCCCTCCGCCCGACCCCACTGCACTAAGTCCGCCTGCCACACAGTCACTGCAGGGGGTCTGGGAGACTTCCATTTCATCGTTATCACTCTTATGGCCAAAACGAGTGCCAGATCTAGGAATTTTAGCTTGACTTTTTGCCTTCCTGAACGGTGCCGCAGTCCCGCAAGGCAGGATAAAGCCTCGGTAGAGACCGGCAGTTGTGTCAGAGTCCTGAGGGTTTGGCAGACCTCGGCCCAGTATCCCCGTAGTCGAGGGCATGACCACATCATATGAATAAAATCCGCTTCTTTCCCCCCCGCCCCCCACACACAACAGCGAGGGCAACAATGAGGGGAGTCCGGGAACATACAATGTATTCTCTTGGGGGTTAGATATGCCCTATGGAGCACCATCGTTTGAATAAATTTAAGTCTGACATTACCAGATACTCTTTTAGGGTGTTCTAATATGGTCTTCCAAGCTCTAGCCGTGATTTCAGTGTCTGCGTCCTCTGCCCAGCGTGTTCTAAGGGTCAATAGCGGGATCGTTGCATTTGCCCTTTCCCTGTATATAACCAATGCACCAGATAGTCTCCCGGTCCCATGTAATACAATAGGTGTACTAGTTCATGCTGTGTGGGTTTGGTTCGTTGTGATGCCGAAGTGGTCCTAATATAATGTGTCACCGTGGCATGTTGCAAGTATAGGCGTGTTGGAGCTCCAGTGATCTGCACAAAAGTTTCGTGGTCCAGTAGGGCGTCATCCCCAAAAAAAGAATCTACTTCCTCCACCCCGCTATCTGTCCATCCCTGAAGTCTATTTCGTGTGAGCCTACCCTGCAGCGTGGGATGCCTAATAGGGGAATGTTCATCGCATAGGGTAGTATCGCCGACATGTAGGGAAGGGCTTTCCTCCAACAAAGTAAAGCGGTTTTTAGCAAGGGGGGGCAATCCGGAGGAATCCGGGTCCTGGGTAGCAATACACAATGGAGTTCTCCCCGATTAAGTCTTTCCGGCGTGAAGCCGATCTAGTGCAAAGTCCTACCCGCAGTCCAATGGGAAAGCCATTGGAGCTGTCTAGCATAGTAGTATCCCCTAAAGTCGGGGACCCCCAGCCTGCCTGCCATCGTCCCCAGCTGAAGTTTCCGAAGGCTGATCCGTCTCCGCCCAGCCACCCAAATAAGAGTGATCAAGATGGTATTTAGTGTACTATAAATAGATTGAGGGAGATTCACTAGTAGATTCACGAAATAATACAGGAGGCGAGGGAGCATAACCATTTTTGAAATGGCAATTTTTCCCATCACTGATAGGGGCAAGGAGGTCCAGAACCCAACACTACTCCGGAGCCTTGTTATTGCACTTTGGATGTTGCCATCAATCTGATCTTCTGGTGTCCGATACACCTGTATACCCGGGTACTTAAAGGTAGTAGGGGCAACCAGCATACAATGTGTGCCAAACTGTATGTGTGCCAAACTGTATGTGAGTTAGGTGTGGTGTCTCTTGGAAGAAAAAACTGATTGACTTTACAGGGTTTATCGCTAGTCCTGATAACTGCTCAAACGTGTCAAATATGTCAGATGTCGGATTGTGATCTGCTGTAAAATCTCGGAGGTATAACAGCATGTCGTCCGCGTATATAGATAGAAGATGTTGCGTGCCGTCGATAGGGATGCCCAGGCGGTCAGCCGTTCTCCGTAGGGATATGGCCAGGGGTTCAAGGGCAAGCACAAACAACAATGGGGACAAGGGGCAGCCCTGTCTCGTACCTCTGTATACCCTGTAACGGTCTGAAATATATCGACCGGTGCGAGCCCTGGCCGTAGGATATGTAGACAATAGGCGGACTCACTTCAGGAAGTTATCCGGAAACACAAATTTTTTCAAAGACTCAAACATAAATTCCCAGGATAGAGAGTCAAATGCTTGTTTGAGGTCAAGCGTTATACACCCAGTGTGGGGGAGCGCGCGTGAAGTAGCTGTCATTATCGAGTGCAATCTACGAGTGTTCAGCGAGGTGCTACGATTTGGAAGAAATCCGCACTGATCTTGGTGAATAAGTGTAGAGAGGTGTGACTGTATACGGTTAGCAAGGGCTTTACTTAGAATCTTGTATTCCGTAGAGAGCAGGGAGAGAGGGTCTATAGTTGGTTATTTCTAGCACGTCTCGTCCCGGCTTAGGTATGGATGTAACTAACGCTTGCATGGTGGAGTCAGGTAGGTGGCCAGTATCAAATGCTACCTATTGACAGTCTCCAGTACCGGTACTAGGAGTTCTGAGTACATTAGGTAAAACTCCACAGGGAGACCATCCATGCCAGGTGTCTTATTGCGGTTGAGGTTCTTAATCGCTGCCCGCATCTCATGTTGGGTAATGGGGCCATCAATGTCTTTCTTTGTATCTTCCGACAGTGTCGGAAAGGGGAGATCCCGTAGGAACTCATCGATCCTTGCACCGTCTATTGGTACGGAGGGTGCATAGAGCGCTTGGAGATAGAAAATGCGGTGTTTACTTCCGCTTGTGTGTTGACTATGATGCCCATCTGGTTACAGATACTGGTTATGTTCGGCAGATCAGGTTGATCCTTAACCAGTCGGGCAAGCAATGTGCTGGATCTGTGAGCCTCGATGTGTTTCCGTTGAGTGTATTCCCTATAGTCTATTACCCTGAGCGTCTCCAACGTTTCAGCCTATTCAGTGTGCGCGGTTTGCAGCTCTCCTTTCCCTCCCGAGTCTATGGCTGCCGCCGTCTCCAGTGTCTGCAGTCTGTTCTCTACTTTGCAAAGTTTCTGGTGTATCTCCTGTCTAGCCCCTACTAATTGTCCTATCGTCGCTTCCCTGACCACTACATTTAGGGCGTCCCACTCAATCAGATTAGAGGAGGCAGTATTCCAGTTCTCTCCCAGGTAATTAGAGATAGTGGTAGATAATAATGAATGAAAGGGAGCGTCCTCCAGCAAACGTGGATTTAATCTCCAGGTGGGTACCGGAGTCGGTGCCCTACCCCAGAGAAGTGAGAGTGTCAGGGGTCTATGGTCAGAAAAGGTCTTAGCTAGGTATTCTGATCTGCCTGTGGCCGTGATGATAACCCTGGAGGACAGGAAGCGGTCTATCCTAGTGTGGAGGTTGTGTATTGGGGAATAAAAAGAGTATTCCTTATGTGTGTGTAGTGGAAAACCCGCCAGGCATCAGATAATGTCCAGCCATCTATCCGGGAGGTGAATTGCTCGGTCAATCTGTTTGTTACCAAGGCCTGAAGTGGGGGATGCGATCTATCTAATCCTATGTCTAGTATCGCATTCCTGTCCCCTCCAAGGACCCGAGGGATCCCATCCCATTCCGCCAAAACTGTACCCAGCCTGTATAGGAATTTATCTTGATCAAAGTTTGGAGCATAAATGCTCCTCAGGACCAGCAAGGAGCCATCCAGGGTTCCCTTTACTAAGATATATCTCCCCTTGTCGTCTACTCGACGTTCAAGCTCAACAAATGGGATCCCATATCGTAGCCAGATAGTTGCCCCTCTAGCAAAGGCCGAATAATTTGTAGAATAAATGCGTTCCCTCCATTTTTTCCGCATCTTCTGAGTTTCAGCATCTGTGAGGTGTGATTCCTGGAGGAACGTAATGTGTGTTTGGTGTCGAAGGAAGAACGCATGAATACGGTGGCGTTTCTGAATTGATCCAAACCCCTGCACATTCCATGTGAGTAAATTATAGGACCCTTTAGTTTCAGTTGATCTTGCCATATTTCCAGTGATAAGGTGATGTCTCTTCTCGTGTTAAGCGCTCGGGTAAGCGCAACCAGGAGTCCCCGTTCCCCATAACTATAACTAAACCCGGCACAGCGCTGGAACGGCACGGAGCCCAACAAAAGTGCAACAAGCAAATAAAACAAATAACGGTGCATACCTTTAAAGGGAGGTGGCCAGTCGTTTGCCTGGCCGCAGTGCAGCCAATCGTTGTTACCCAATGGCTCCACGGAATTCCATCCCCGGGGAGGATGGATGTTATAAATGCGGAGGGAGTGGTATCCTGGACATAGCCCCACGGTGGTCTCTAAGTAATCAGGGGTCCCACGACCTTAGTACAGAACATCAGTTACCTCAAGGTTGTAAAACGTATAAACAAAAGCCATAATCAGGAGACCCAACCCTCGATGTATTATCGATCAATGGCTTCATACGTGGTCGAAGGAACCCAGTTACAAAATCGGACAGCAATTCCAATCCCCAAATGCTACCACAGTAGTATCATCAATACTCATAATCAAAGTTCTTAAAGGTAAGAATTTGATATCTACAGTCAATTATCTTTCAGGTCATCCGCCGCGCTAGGCGTTATTGTGGGGAACAGGATGGCATTGTGTTCAGAGTCTAAATGTAGGGTGCTGTTGTCTGAGTCATTGTGATTTTGTGCGAGTCTTCTCGAAAGGCACCTGCCAACGCCCCTTCCTGGTCTCTCCTCTGTTGTTCCTTCGAGGGGCCAGCCCCTTTGCCGCCCCGGCTGGATCTCAGCGAGTAGCGAGCGGCCCGCTCCAGGGCCCCCTCGGAGCCCTGCGTAGAACCCTCCGGGACACTGACCTGACTTGATCCTATGCACATCACTTCCAACCACTCTTCAACGTCCGCAGGACTCTAAAAAAAGTGTGTTTTCTTCTCATGAATGACCTTCAGTCGAGTGGGATATAAAAGTGCATATTTGAGCTGTGCATTCTGTAGTTTCTTTTTCACTGCTTGATATGAGGAGCGTTGTCTTTGGACCATCATGGTGTAATCCGGGTATAAGGACATATACGGTGGTTCTCATTGGATGAGCGCTTTCTCCCTAGCTTTTTGCAACAGGGTGTCCCGGTCTCTATAATTAAGGATCTTTACGATCAGTGGGCGGGCCGGCAATCCGGGTTTAGGAAGGTGACTTCCCCCGGGAGGATCCAGAGCTCAGGCTGCGATCTCCATCTTGGCCGGCTAGCCACGCCCCTCCCAACTCTTGCAGTTCTTAAGCTGGTTGGTATATTTTTTAGGGGGTGATCACAAGTCCTTTTTACTGCTTGGAAAAGCTATGCCTCACTTTCCAGTATTGACGAGACCCTTATGCTGGTAATGTAAATATTATTAGGACTATGGACAAACCCATTTTCAGTCTTGTAGGGAAATATGCATAACAGGGACAGAATGGTAGCTAGTGGCTGTTCTCCTTTAGTGCTGGGATAATCTCCCCTGAATATTGGAAGAACCCTTGCTTTGCAAAGGTAAATAGCCCATTCCCTTTGTGCTTCTCTCTTGTAAACCCTGGTTGCTATCTCCCATTAACACTGAAAAAGGCTTTTAGTTATTCTACTGATGGTTTCTCTTCCCAGCTGTTTTGTTCTGTTGTAGACTCTACTCTTTTTGACTTACTGTGTTCAACATCCACTGGTGAAATGTGATTGTCGCTAAGTGCTGTCGCAGCCTAAGGGTACTATAAGAGTTGCTCCACAATCAAAAGGTCCAATTCCCTTCACTGGATGTCACCTTCATCCCCATTACAAATCTTTTCAGGTTTCATAGCATGCCACATATCCATGTCTCGCACACGGTACGTCTGATTTTCTTTGTTTTTTAACACGTTTCAAGCAATGGACAGAGATCTACACAATCGCATCATATGTTCCTGTTTTATTTGTACGCACGTTTTTAAAACTGCAACAAGTTGAAATTTGCTTTCATACAACAATATATCTGTGCCCTGTAAATTAATATACCAGTCTCTATACATTTTTTTGTGGAATAATTTATTGTACGATCTATGTTGTTTTCTCACGTACTACAGATATGTTCACCAGGTAGACTTCCTTTGACTAGACTGCCTGAACTGGTATACCATGAAGATCCAGTCAAGAAAATACCAAAACGTGAAAAGGTAAAGACACATTATCGCAGAGTGTACATGATCAGACAATGTCTGGATCGCAGAAACTCTGGGCAAAACTGAAAAAACTAAGAGGGTTTCCAGGACACATTGATTACAGTGAAGCTGCTGATAAGAAATGTCTTTGGTTGTTGGCCAGTGTGAAAGTGGGATTTGGGGCCCTGGAAGAAACCTCTTCTATCTTTCCAGCATCTTAAGGCCACTTTCAGATACTGCCAAGATAGATACTAACAAAAGAAGGCAACTTACAGACATTAAGATTGATTTCTATGAAAATCATTTTTTTAAAGTGGGATCTTAAGCTTCTCCACAATGACAGAACATTTTACATAGTTGAAAACATAGGGCCTGATTTAAACTTGTGGTGGAGAGGGTGTACTCAGTCGAAAAAGCGACGGAGTACCCTCTCCTCCAAAGCGAAGTTCTGCCCGCCTAATTTAGAGTTGGGTGAAACCTTCAATATGTGGATGGCAAAGACTACTGGGTCTCTGCCACCTACATACACCTTCGACCACCCGAAAGAGTAAGGGCTGTATTTCCACCCTCACTATTTAGAGTGGGTGAACACGTGACCAGATTTTGCTTTCACATACCGCCATGCGGTATGGTGGTGTTATGTGAATGTAACCTTTAAAAGACCTCCGATCCATGGGAGAAAACTCCCATCATGAAGAGGTCATTGTTTTTTTCTATTTTCAAAAGAAAAATCCCACTTTGAATTTTGTTTTTGAAAACAAAAAGGTTGAACGTTTGGCAGCCTGTTCCTTCATGTTGACGGAGCCGTCTATCAGACTTTTAATACATTTATAGCATGAGTCTCCATAGGTCGATCACGATCTACCAGTAGTTCACGATGGAAAAATCTTGACTCAAATTCTTGCTCGGAGTGTCGGGCCATGGCTCCGAAGGCCTTGCGGGAGCAGGCTATGAAGCTCCCTGTGGCCCTGAAGTCCACACCATCCAGCGAGATTCTGATCCGGATCGAAGAAGAGGTGGTTGCTGGACTGCTTCCGGAGCCCAAAGTCTTCTTTCTCCTACTCTAGGTACTCGGGGAAGAGGCAGAAGAAGAAAAATCCAAGCAGACTTGTCTTCACCTCGACTGTCGCCCGTTGACGAACGAGATAAGGAACACAGACGCTCTAGTCTAGGCACAGTGCCGGAGCCACTTTCATCTCCGTGCCTTCCTCCATACGCCAAAAGGTTCCCTGCTCAAATTAAAGAGTTTTACGAGGCCATGTGCCATATTTGAGCGTGCCCCCTCTGGGTAGCATGTGGCTGAGGAGCTTGGGGAAGCCAGTGAATTGGATACATCCCTAGATGCTGCCATGCTTTCTCCACCAACTCTGGCTACAGAGAAAGGGGCTTCTTATGCCATGGTGGTATGGGAGGGCAGCTGAGGTCCTTGGACTGGAGTTGCCCTCTGTGCAAGTCAGGACTAATCGCCTGACTGAAGTGCTTCAGCCTGGGGCTTCCACTTCTGAACCCCTGTTACCCTTTAATGAGGCACTTATTGATGTCCAACTATGCACGTGGTCCAAGCCTAGCACAGGGACTCCTGTAAATAAGACAATTGCACGCCACCATCACACAGGCTCAGGACAACCCAGAGTCCCTCAGCCAACACCCCACCCCAGAAAGCTTGGTGGTGCAGACTACTACCTCCCAGGGTGGGTTTCCGCCCCTCTGTTCAGTGAATCCAAGAGGTTGGAATCACTTGGAGTTTTCTTCTTCCTGCCTGGCATTGCAGTCGGTGAATACCGCATGCTTATAGTGCTGTTTCTCCCATTCCCTTTGGGAGACTGTTGCGCAGGTGCTGCCATTGGTCCCGGAGGAGGCTCAGGCTGTGCTCTCCTAGGCAATTGAGGACGGGAGAGATGCAGCAAAATTCGCCATCAGGTGTTAACTTGACCAATTTTCTAGGCAGAGCGTTTTCATCGACGGTGGCCTGCGGCGCCATGCCTGACTTAGAACGTCTGGCTTCTTGGGCGATGTCCATGCTAATTTATTGGACCTCCTCTTTGATGGGTCCTGTCTTTTTGGTGAGTAAGCAGACTCTGTCCTGGAACGGTGTAGGGATTCTCGTACTACGGCTGAATCCTTAGGCCTTTCTAAATCACCTTTTGGCCAGTCTAGCTTGCGCCCCTTTTGTGGCCACAAAAGGGTGTTCCAGCCACACCCGCCTTACCCCAGCCACCATCCTGCGTAGACTTCCCAAGTTGTGTGAGGACGTGGCCGCGGCTCATTCTGTCCTAGGAATAGAAGCCAGAAGTGGTCAGCCACTCTGCCTTTGGCTGCCCAGCACTCCTAGTCTGGGAGGGAGAATCCATCATCAGCTCCCCCACTGAAGGTCCATAACATCAGACAAGTGGTTCTTGCAGAACATTCAGGAGGGCTATTCTCTGCCTTTCCTTACTTTTCCTCTTCCCATTCTGCCAATTCAAGAATCGCTGGCGGAGAATCATTTAAAATTACTCCAAGACGAAATTACAGCTCTCCTGGCCAAGGGGGCTATAGAGAGTGCCCCGGTTTCAAAAGTAGGCAGTGGCCGTTATTCTTGCTACTTTCTGATTCCTAAGAAGAACAAAGGGTTACAGACCATTGTAGATCTGCAGACTGTCAATCTCTTCCT
This sequence comes from Lissotriton vulgaris, assembly GCF_964263255.1. NCBI lineage: Eukaryota > Metazoa > Chordata > Amphibia > Caudata > Salamandridae > Lissotriton > Lissotriton vulgaris. The sequence continues at coordinate 1,295,163,104 of NC_141691.1, forward strand.
CAAGAAGAAGAAGTTCAAGATGCTTACTTTTAACTAAGGTCTTGTCTGCCCTAGACCAAGAAGACTGGTTGGTAGCGTTGGACCTGCAGTATGCGTATTTTCACATCCCCATCCTGCTGGGCCACAGGCATTACCTGCGGTTCACAGTAGGCCACACGCACTTTTAGTTTACCATTCTCGCCTTCAGCCTTACCAGTGCCCCTCGGGTGTTCATCAAGGTGATGGCAGTGGTTGCAGCTCATCTGCGCAGGTTAGGGGTTTTAGTCTTCCCCTACCTCAACGACTGGCTGTTAAAGGCATCCTCGCCCCATGCTGTCGTCTCCCACCTTCAGACTATGGCTAACCTCCTGTATTCGCTGGGGTTCTCTATAAATGTGCCGAAGTCATACCTCATTTCTTCTAAGATACTCCCTTTCATCAGAGCTGTTCCAGACACAGTGCAGTTTTGGGCCTATCCTCCCAAACAGCAAAGCAAGTATATTCAGGCTATTATCCCAATGTTTCAGCCTCTATACTGGATTTCGGTGAGAATGACTTCTGAGGCTGTTGGGCCTCATGCCCTCTTTCATCCTCTTGGTAAATCATGCCAGGTGGCGAATGTGGGCTCTGCATTGGTACCTGAAGTTCCAGTGGACACAGTATTGGGGAAATCTCACCAATGTGGTCCAGATCTTGGCGGGAACTGCAAGAGATCTGCAGTGGGGGTTGACGAACCAAGATTGGGTTGAAGGCAGGCTCCTCTCCCTTCCCCAACCAAATCTCACAAAAGTGACAGATGCATCACTCCTGGGATGGGTGGCCATCTGGGAGAGGTGGAGATCAGGTGACACTGGTTTCCAGCTGAGTCGGGCTCCACATCAATTTCTTGGAGCTTCGGGCAATCTGGTTGGCATTGAAAGCATTTCTTTCCTCTGTTAAGAGGAAGTTAGTGTAAGTGTTTACAGACAACACCACTGCCATGTGGTACTGCAACAAGCATTGCAGGGTGGGGTCGTGGAGCCCTTCACCCAGAGTCTCTGGACATGGCTGGAACAGCAGGGCATATCCTTGGTGGTTCAACACCTGGCTGGTTCTCTGAATGCCAGAGCGGACAAATGCAGCCGTCCATGCCTATCGGATCCCAAATAGCATCTCCTGTTGGAGGTGACTCAAGGTCCCTTTCAGCAATGTTGAGAACCTTGTTTAGATCGGTTAGCCTCCAAAGAGAGTGCGCAATGTCAGCAATATTGCTTGCTGGAGTTTCCAAGACGGCTATCGCCCAGCGACACTTTTCGTTGTGAGTTGAGCTCAGGGCATGTTGTTGCCTTTCCGCCCAAACCACTTCTGCCCAGATTTCTGAAAAAGATCAAGAACAATCAGGCCCGAGTCATCTTTGAGGCTACGGACTGGTCAAGGAGAGTCTGGTATCCAGAGCTTCTGAAAAGGAGCTTTAATCCACTGATCAGGCTGCCCCTTCGGGACGATCATCTATCACAGCAGCAGGGGAGTGTTCTCTACCTGAACCTGTCAACTCTCCGCCTCCATGCTTGGAGTTTGAGTGGCAAGTTGATAGCGTTTGACCTTCCTCCTGAAGTATGCAACATTATTGTGGCAGCTAAGCATCCCTCCACTAAGACAGTACACTTCTACCTTTGGCAAAAGTTTGTATCATACTGTAAAGAAAAGTCTATTGACCCTCTTTGTGCTACTTTTCTCTACTGTTCTTCTTTTCATTCTTATTCTTGCCCAGCAGGGCTCGTTGGCTACTCTTAAGGGTTATCTTTCTGTTATTACCGATTTTTTGCAGGTGCCAGACCAACCCTCTCTCTTTAAGTCTCCAATTGTAAATAGGTTCTTGAAAGACTGACTCACTTTTTCCCGCCTACGCCCTTTGTCATGCCACAGTGGGACCTTAGTTTGGTCGTCACTTTTCTTATGTGTGTTCCCTTTGAGCCTTTGCACAACTGTCCCCCCTGGCTGCTTACCATCAAGACAGCCTTTCTGTTGGTGATAACATCTGCCTGGAGGGTGAGTGAGTTGCAGGCCCAGCCCCCTACATGATGGCTTTTCCAGCTAAAGTGGTGCTTCCAAATTTGGTGACCCCGTTCCATCTGGGTCAGTCTATCACGCTGTCCACCTTTTTTGCTCCCTTGTATCCCTCTAAAGAAGAGGAGCGTCCCCATCGTCTGGACCTTCAAAGAGCATTGTCGGTTTACCTTGACTGCACACAAGAGTTCTGGATGAACGACCAACTCTTTGTGGGGTACGTGGGAGCTAAGAAAGGTCAGGCAGTGCAGAAAAAGTCAATTTCTTGCTGGGTCGTTCTCTGCATAAAGATCTGCTATGCTTTGGCTAGGAAGCAGCCATCTGACGGATTAAGAGTCTATTCCTCCAGGGGAAAGGCTGCGATTACGGCCTTGGCTCGAATTGCCCCAGTCTAGGCCATCTGCCAGGCAGCAATGTGGTTGTCTCTGCACACGGTTGCCAAGCACTACTGCCTTGGCAGTCAGGTCCACAGGGACGGGCATTTTCCCCATTTCGTCCTGCAGGACTTTCTAGTGTGAGAAATGTGTCCGTAGCCCACCGCCAGGAGTGTATGGCTTGGATATCTATTCTAAGGTAAGGTATCTGCAACTTAAAGTCTCTATCAGATGAACAAGTTACTTACCTTCGGTAACTCAGTATCTGGTAGAGACAATATCTAGGTGCAGATTTCTTACAGACTCGCCCATGCCTCCCAGCTCTGCTAACTTATTCCTCAGGGCTAGGTTATTCCAGTTCACAGGGCACTTGTGTTGGCACACACTTTTGTCAGTCACTTCATGGTTCTGCACTTAAGGCGTGGAAACGGGAAAAGTACTGACGTTTGTGCACCGGGGTGAGACCTATATAGGGGACCGCAACGTCATAACCGCTGCTAATTAATTCACACAGAGCCGAATGGATCCACCCTGTGGTGCACGCAAGGGGTTTTGCTTAAGCAAATGTTTCTGGATCCAGCTTGACTCCTGGGAAATTCTATGGTAATGAATCTGCAGTTAGATATTGTCTCTACCAGATAATGGGTTACCAATGGTAAGTAACTTGTTCTTCATTTCAAAACCTACAGGGGTGTTCAGGTGTGGGTGTCACGCACCGGTGTGTGGGATATTTTATGACTGTGGTATCGCACACCAGTGTATAAACTGGAATTTCATTTTTAGCATCCTCATTTCGGGTGTGACTTTCAACTCTGGATATGTATAAGAGACTGTTGTGACTAGTATTAGTTTTATTTACTAATCATTGTGTGTGTATATGGATAGCATGTAGCCCGGTGTATAGAGTTAAAGTACACCTTGGGTGATAATTTTTGGTTTTATGTGCCGGAGTACTCTGGGTACCCACAGATTTGTTGGTCCAAGTTGAAGAAGGTTTTCCTTCGCTACGCCAGCGTCTTTGTCTCTGAGTATGCAAGGAAAACAGCTTTGTTGTTACACTACTTAGGGCTGGAAGGCCAAGAGGTGTTCGAGCACCTTCCCACGAGTTTAGCGTATATTTGAAAAAAATTAGACAAACACTATTTACCAAAGGTGAGTACCCTGCTGGAGAGGTACCTCTTTGGAAGGAGGTTTCAAAAGTCGCAGGAGTCTGTTGAAGCATATGTTACTGACCTTCGTAAATTTGGTGACTCTTGTAAATTCGAAGGGCCCTTAGAAGAACGGATCTGTGATCAATTTATGTTTAGATGCAACATAGAGAAAATTAAGGATAAGTTGTAGTAGAAGGACGGTCAAAGTTGGGTGAGGTTGTCATGATTGCAAAAAGGATTGAACACTCTCTTTTGTGCATGGAGGTTATAAAGAAGGAAAGTGCTCCTGTTGCTGAGAAGGCACAGAGTGTGTACGAAACCACCTTGAAATGCACTGACAATGTGAACCCTGGTACCGCTGCTTCTAATGTCAGGAAAAGTTCCAAAGGCAAGGGTTTCAGATGTGGTGGTGTCGGCATTTGGCAAACGATGAAACTTGTCTTGCTCTGACATCTAAATGCTGCATTTGTGGTAAGGTGGGTAATCTGGCAAAAGGATGTCAGTCCCAACAAAAAAACAAGCACATGAAAGAGGTGGTCTTGGATGATGAGGCTACTGTGAGTGTGATGAACTACATTGTGGGGAAGTAGTTCTGCAGGTTGTACAGAACAAAAGTAAGAACCACATAGACAAGGTTAAGGTGAATGGAAATAGGATTAAAATTCTGTTTGATTCAGCTGCAATCATTTCTCTTGTTTCAAAGTATTTTTATAACAGGATTTTGAAAGGGAAAGTGAAGGTGTTTAAACTGAACATAAAAGCCCTGGTGTATGAAGGACATATTTTATGCGATATATTGATTATAAAGACGAGTTACATTTCTTGTAAGGGTGACAGCATTATCAGCTGGATTCACCAGGGTGATCTGGGCATGATCCTGGCAGAGAGCCCTGCATAGTCCTCAAGGACACCTGCACTTTACGGTCCTCTCTCACTGGGGACGGAATATATGCTATCTCTTGTGGTTCTAACAGAAGTACCAGTGAGTTGCCAGGTATGCTATCTCTTGTGGTTCTAACAGAAGTACCAGTGAGTTGCCAGACTTACGTTGCATGTTTAAACAGGTGTTTAGTGAGAAGTTACGGTGTCTCTCAGATTATACTCACAAAGTCACTCTTAAAGAAGGTGCAACTCCTGTAACATGCAAGGTGCATGATGTGCCACTGGCCACATAAGCACGGAGCTCAATAAATTAATCAACAAGGGTATTATAGTGGGAGCTGAGACGATGGAGTGGCTCGATCTGAGGCGAGGCTATGTCTGAAACTAAGAGTACTTAATCGGGCGGTTGTTGCTGATAAGTAACCGCTTCCAAACATTGCTGAAATGTTGGCACAGATGGAAGGTGCTGTTTTTTCCACACTAGACCTCAAGGAAATGTACCACCAGATCTAGCTTGATGACAAGTTCACTGATTTAACGGCTTTTATAACCTTGTTTGGGTTATTCAAATTTACTAAGTTGCCATTTGGTTTAAACTCTGTTGCCTCGGTTTTTCAGTGTGTGTAGGAGGCTGGCTTAATATATGGTGCACACTTATTTTATGTGTAGCACCCTGCACTAATCCAGACAACCCTTCATGTGATTTTAGTGGTCCCCTCTTGACCCATCTTCTGGAGCTTCTCCACTACTTTTGTCCTGCAGAGCATCCATCTGTAAGAGTTGCTTAGTGTCAGGGTTGCTACCTGTCTTTATCCTTCTGGAGGCGCACAGGGTCCTCAATTCCTGGAACTTAAGACCACTATATCTAGAGGGTTGGGGCCACTAGGTCCCCCAATTAAAGACTCAGGGCCCGATGTAGGTAGGGCTTTACCGATCGGTATCGGCCGAAAATACCGATTTTTGGCCCTTACCGATCGGTAAACAGCCATCGAGATGTAGGGGACCAAAAACAGAACGAATCGGATAGAAAACCGAATCGGAATGTGTACCGAATGTGAAAGAATCCGATACGTACATACCGAAAATCGGATATGTAACGAATCGGAAAAACACCGATTCGGTTACAAAGACCGAATCGGTCCATGTACCGAATCGTTAGTGACACCGAATCGGAAAATCACCGATTCGGTCCCACTACCGAATCGTTAGTGACACCGAATCGGAAAATCACCGATTCGGTCCCACTACCGAATCGTTAGTGACACCGAATCGGAAAATCACCGATTCGGTCCCACTACCGAATCGTTAGTGACACCGAATCGGAAAATCACCGATTCGGTCCATGTACCGAATCGGAAAAAATACCGATTCGGACATGATCCGATTCGGAAAACATGCCGATTCGTATAAATCTCCGATCGGGAAATTCCCCGATTCCGACAGTTGGGGAGATGTAGGGAGGCACAGAAACACCGAAATCGGCTCAAAATCGGTAGAATTCACTCGGTATTTACCATGGATTGCAATCAGGTGGTAACCAACTCCAACCCATATAAACAGTCCCAAAATGCATTGCAACTTGCAGGATGGCAGCTTTCTATGTCATTGCGAGGCGGCTACGGCTACAGCAGGAAGGACTGAGGGAATGGCTAAGAAATGAACAGGTCTACAGACAGAGGATAACCCTGTTCATGCTCACTGAGGCTGAGATCCTACAGAGATACAGGCTGGACTCTGACACCATACTTGAGCTCATCAGGGACCTTAAGCCATACTTGGACCACCACACCCCAAGGGCACACGCCATCCCTGCGCACGTCCAGGTGCTATGCAGCCTACACCTGGTAGCGTCTGGCAGCTATCAAAGTGGAGTAGCAGCAGCAGGAGGGGTGAGCCAGAGCAGCCTGTCAAGGTTCTTCCACATATTCCTTGACGCCATGATAGACAGGATGGACCAATACATCTCATTCCCTGCAACCCACGCAGAACTGCTACAAACCAAAGCGGACTTCTACCAGATGGCACACTTTCCCCAAGTCATCGGTTGCATAGATGGCACGCATATTCCGATTTGCCCACCAGCGGACACCGAATACATATACCGCAATCGGAAATCGACACACACCATCAACGTGCAGGTGATCTGCAATGCCAAGTGCACCATCACAGACCTGGTAGCAAAATTTCCAGGGAGTACCCATGACTCCTATATATTCCAACAGAGCGGCATATATGCACGGCTGATGGCTGGCGATTTTGGAGAAGGATACCTCCTAGGTGAGCCACATCATCAGACCCCCATAACACATAGTAGGTAGGTGTAATACATGTATGCATGTGTCTAATGTGACCCCTTTCTCTTCCAGGCGACAGTGCATATGCCCTCCGCTCATTCATACTCACCCCCTACCTCAACCCCTCCACACCCAGCCAAAGGAGGTATAACCGGGCCCACATACGCACAAGGAATGTTGTTGAACGGACCTTTGGCATCTGGAAAAGTAGATTCAGATGCCTGCACAAGAGTGGAGGTGCAAGGCAGTATACCCCCATCACCTGCTGCAAGATCATAGCTGTATGTGCAATGTTACACAACCTTGCGGTCAAGAAGGGCACTGAGGTGGAGTTGTCTGACTACGAGGACTATGACGACGACGAAGCTGTGCCACTGACACAGCCAGCTGGGGTGTGTACGCCATGTGATGGCAGATACAGACGTGAGGAGATCACTGAGAACTATTTCTGACTGAGTACAGATGCAAAGACAGCTAAATGTTGCTTGGAAAATAAACTTTTTAATAGTGATGCACCACAGTTACATCACTGAAGTGCATAGAAAAATGGAGTCTGTCAAAACAAATAAAGTCCAGGGTTCTGGTATGATCATCCCCCCTTGCCAGCCTATTTTTTGGCCCGCTTTCCAGACCCACTGGGGTGTCCCTCGGCCCCCTCCGAATGGCCAGCAGCATCAGCGGAGCGCCTGGTGCTCCTCCTTGGCTCTGATGCAGCGCTGGCCGGGCTGCTGCGGCTGCTGCTGTCACCAGCATCACCCAGGTCCAGGGCAGGATTGGAGGCGGCGTTTGATATTAACATGGCCTCCATGGCCGTGGTGATCCTGGCCATCCCCCTGGTCAGCTCAGCAGTATGCTGACTCTGCACCGACTCCTGATTTGCGCTACGATGGCACAGCTGTGCAGTCGCCGCTGCAAGGCGGGCCATGGCCCGGTTGAGCACCCGGGCATCCCTCCTGCGCGCAACCTCATGCTCCTCCTGCCTGGCAGAGGAGTGGGTGATGGCAGTGGTCAGCCTGCCCAACCCTGCTGCCACCTCCTTGTTGCTGTCCACAACAGCCTGGAACCCCTTCACCAACTCCCCCATCTGCAGGTTGTGCTGCAGGAGCTGGCGTTGGCAGGCCATGGTGGATCTGGCCTGTTGGCGCTGGATTTTGACCATCTGGCCCTCCAGGCCCAGGAACACACTGCCCTCCCGTGCTGGTGCAGCAGTGGTGGTGGTGGTGGTGGTGGTGGTGGCACGGCGTCTGGCACTGCTGCCTCCGGCCTGCTGAGTGGGCTGGGGTGCCACTGGTGGTGGTGTGGTGCTGGCCGGTCCCGGAGCCCCTGCTCCCAGGACAGGTAGGACGGGTGGCAAGGCCACGGTTGTGGCAGGAGATGTTGTCGGCGGAATGGTCTGCCTTGTTGGGGAGTTGTATGGGGAAAATTGCAAGGGGGGTGAGCTGGGCAGTACTGGGGAGTGCACTGCCTGGAAATCAATCACCAGGACTCCCTCCATTCCAAGCCCTGGGGTGTCTCCTTCCTCATCCTCTTCCTCCTCCTCCTGGCCAGGCTGGCTGGTGCTCGGCCCTGCCACTGCAGTATGTGATGTCGAAGCTCCCTCTGCTGCCACAGTGGTGCCGCCTGATGGTGCCCCTAGGTACAAAGAAGCATTTGTAAACTGAGTGCCGATGTATTACAGTCAGTACAATTATGGCATTCCACATGTCCTTGCATCTCCTTACACCGTGTCACACTGTTTCCTGTCTTGTGATTCTGCACTGACATATTTGGCTAACTCCTGCTGACTACATGTACCATGGTGCTTGTCTCTTGTATGTTGGTGACAGTACAGTGCTGGTGTTTGCCTATGCATTGTGTCTAATGGGGAGGTGTCTGGTAGGGTGTGTCATGATGCGCATGCTTCTTACCTGTAGCTGTGGCCATCGCAGTGCTGTCCAGGGTCCCGATCCCTACAATGCTCTCCCTCTCGATGGTGCTGGAGACAATTTCCTCCAGCTCGGTGAGGGGTGGCGCCGGGTTCTTGCCTCCTCCGGTGAGTCCTGCCTGCCTTTGGAGGTCGGCCAGCTTCCTCTTGGTGAGGCTGCGGAGGTCATAGAACCTTTTCTTAAGTTCCTCAATGGACCTGGGGGTGACTCCAGCAGCATTTACCTTCTGGGCGATGTCTGCCCACAATCGCCTCTTGGTGCTGTCTGGCACGTTGAGGGACAGCTTGCCAAAGAGCTGGCGGTGCACCCTCACCACCTCCTCAACCAGCACCTGTAGTTCTGTGGTGGTGAATTTGGGCTTCCTCTTTTGGGAGGACTTCTGGCTTCCTGCCTGATCTGCCATATTCTCTTGCTCCTGCTCAGTCTGCAACCTCCTTCTCCCACTGCTGCTAACTGTGTGTTGGGCTCAGGCAGGCTTTCCAGAAACTTCTAGAAACTTCTTAATTGGCTGCACCTGCCAGGGTTGCCACTCCCTGTTTGGGTGGGGGAGGGGGAGCCACCTCATTGGCTGAATCGCCTATTGCCGAGTCTGCTTTTACCGATTCGGTAAAATCCGATTCGGTAAAATCCGATTCGGTAAAATCCGATTCGGTATTATCCGAATCGGTAAAAGCCGAATCGGGTCATGCAATGCATTCCTATGGGCTTTTTCGCCATGGGTCTATGATTGCCGAATCGGTTTTTACCGAATCGGCTTTTACCGATTCGGTATTCGCCGAATCGGAAATATCCGAATCGGTGGTAGCCGATTCGGTATTTTCCGATTCGTTGTTGGCCGATTCGGTAATTTCCGATTCGGACCGAGCTGAATCGGAACGTACCGAATCTCATTACCGATGCCGACCGAATCGGTCTTCAGTCGGTATTTTTTTCCTACATCTCGTTTTCCGATTTCAGAATACCGATTCGGCCCGCCTCGGTATTTTGAAATCGGAAAATCCCGTTTACCTACATCGGGCCCATAGTGACTAGGTGAAGTGTGGTATTGCACCTCCCTCCCCTAGTGAAACTAAACTTCCAAAGATTGGAAAAAGAGTTGTGCAAGGCCCTTAACCACCGATCTAAAACGTCAGTAGAACTTCGTACTTACATAAATATTTTATATGTACCTAATGCTAGGGATGATTTTTCATCTAACCACACCTAGATTAGCTGGTAAAACAGTGCAGGCTTAAATCTCAACCGCTGCACACCAATGTAGGAGGCTAGCTTAGTATATATTGTGCACACTTATTTAAGTGTAGTACCCTGCACTTATCCATACACCCCTTATGGTGATTTTAGTTGTCTTAGACATACATAGAAAGCTCTCTAAGTTGTAGCTGTGGAGAGCAGCGTTCAGACTTAGTCCAGAAAGAGTGTTAAGCAGATTGTTCTACCAGGTCTAATCATGTAGTGTAGATTAAATGAAAAACGACCACACGGTGTAGTTATAAAAACTGGTCTGTTTATTTCACAACACAAACTAACACATTGGTATATCTCCTACCTGGAGATAGCAGCACACATATACAAGAATACATCAATTGCAAGAGGTAAGTAAGGACAATACACAGTGGTCTCTAGAGGTAGACCAAACCATATACTAAAGAAGTGGAATGCGAGCTGCAACTGAAGTGGGGACTTAGACTAGGAGACCCAAAAGAGCTGGGGATGTAAGGAACCTTCGAGGTAAGTACCCAGGAACCCCACTGCAGAATGGAAACACGGCTGTGTACTCAATACAAGACAGTGGGAAAGTCGCAGTTGCAGTTTTAAAGGAGGAGGGCCTTTCCGAGTGGACCCTGAAGAAACCCTGTGGAAGACAGAAGGTTGGAGAGTCACCCCACCCTTGGATACCACAGGAACCAGAATACCCTCACCAGGGAAGCTGGGTGCATAAGTGCGAAGTGACGTCGGAAACCGCCTATGACCACAAAGGGGGATTTCTGGAAAGATGCAGCTGGTGAAGAAGATGAAAGATTCCGGTGGAATCCAAGGGTGAATTCTTGAAAAGAACCTGCAAGCAGAGAGGACAGTCTATGCCACTCAGAGGTGACCAGGAGGCACGGAAGAGCAATGACCACCAATGATGGAGGATGCAGGAGTGATGACGGTGACCTTGTTGCTGCTGCTGTGAGGACCAGACACCTCTGTAGAGGACTAGGAGCCATTCCTGAGCTGTTCCGCGTTGGAAGTCGAGAACCAGGGGGTCGGTGTCTGGCGTTAGCACCACCAAGCCTTGGCAGCAGCAACAGAAATAAGAAACAATAGAGCAGCGTTGGGACCAGCAAGGTCTAAGGGACTCACCAATTACAGGAGAGTCAGAGCAGGCCCAAGCAAGCAGGGAAGCACACTGAAGCCTAAAAAGAACCTCAAGAGGACCTACAGGCCAAAGGCATAGGGGTCACAGGAGGTCTGTGAGCAGCTCACCAAAGATGCAGGCCCACGGTGCAGGGGATGCAGTGAGAAGGATCTTCAAGAATCTTGGCAGGAAGACATGCTGAAAGCTGGAGCCTCTTGTACCCTGAAGATCTCTGGAGTACAGAGCCAACAAGCCTTGGCAACGACAAGGCAACGCGGTGCACAGGGGGGAACATCCTTTACCACGAAACTTTTACAACGCGGTACCATTACCTAGCAGGTTTTACAACGAAAGTCGTTACTACTTTCGCTGGAGGGCGCTCTAGGTTAGGGAATAGTTTAATTTACTATCCAACACCTTCCCTACTATGCACGGGGACTGGAGTTGGAATAGTAAATTAAACTATTCACTATCCAGCGCCCCCAACGCAAGTCGTTGTAACGAATTGCGTTGTAAAACCTGCGTCGTAACGGTACGCGTTGTAAAAGCACGCATTGTACCGTCATACATCCGCACAGGGGCTCTGTTCTAGTGGTTCTGACGAGAGATACTGGCCTCAAACTTGCTGAGAGGAGGTCTGGCCTTAAGGGAATTGCAGAACCACCACCTGTGTTGCTGAGCCTTTCGAAAGTCTGTAAAACGACAGGAGCAGCAGACCGGTCAGCTTCATTGCGGTGCCTGTAGATGCAGGGGAGTGACTCTTTCACTCCAAGGGAGATTAATTCGGGTGTTCTTGAGGCCCACAGGACTGGAGAGAAACCTGGAAGAAGCACATACAAAGATTTGCAGAAGAGTGAAACCAGGAGCAGCAGAAGTCTTCCTTGGTGCAGTCTCTGTTCTAGGCAAAGTGCAGTGAAGTCCAGGTGCCCAGGCGAACTAAGTAGAAGCGGTATCAGGTTTGAATGCTGTCCCACATGGTATCTGAAGATCAACCAACAGGTAAGCCCTTAAGTACCCTAGGAAAAGGGTTGGAACAATTCAGGGGTCCCTCCCAGAGAAGGGGCTGGATAGAGGGGAGGATACTTCCATATCCTTTGTCCAGTTTTGCGCCAGAGCCAAGAGCTCCCTGAACTGGCTCAAACTGGAGTAAGCAAGAAGGGCACCAAATGTGCCCTTCAAAGCAGTCTGTTGGTGCTGGCAAGCGCCCCTACCCCAGCCCAATATGCTAAGTCCAGTCTAGGAAGTGGTCACACCTCCTTTTGACAGGAAACCTATTTTTCTACCGTCCCCTGCTCGAGCTCAGCTCCGCAACAGGATGGCAGAAATGTGTATGTGGCCGGCAGCAGCACTAGCTTGCTGTTAGACCCTGAAAGGCTGGTACAGGGAATACAGGGGGGCACCCTAGGGTAGCCCCCCCAGTACATGGGACCCTACATCCAACACTGGAATCGGTGTTGGGGTAGGATTCCAACATGTTTGATACTAAACATAGCCATTTTGGGCGCAGCCAATATATAATTAGACATCTTGTAAATTACTTGATGTCCACTATATGTATTAAATGGCTGACCCCACTTACAAAGTCTGGAGAATCAACTCTGGAGTTTGTAGGGGTATCCTGCTCATGCAGGGGCACCCTCACACTTATAACCAAGCACCCTGCCCTCTGGATTGAGGTGCCTGCCATAGGGATGAAATTATAGGTTTTAAGTGTAGTGACCTGATATCTGTGGTGCAGTAATTGCAGGCCTGTAGGCACAGTTTAAGTGGACTCCCCTGGGTGCCACAATACATGCTGCAGCATGCCGCCCGGGGAGACCCCTGGTGTACCTATGTCCTGAGTTCCTCAATACCATATTCTAGGGACTTAGAAGGGTACACCAGTTGCCAATTGAGTAGGTACAAAAGTACTTCCCACTGTCAAATTTAGGGAGAAAGCACAGTAACTGGGTTCCTGATTAACAGGATCACAGTCAGACTAGTCATAAAACAGAATAGCACAAGCAAAAAATGGGGGTAACCATGAAAGCAGATCCTACTTTCCTACAGAGTACAATGGAGGATGTCTTAGGAGGAATTCCAGGGGTTTCACGTTTAACAGGACAATATCTTGGTTTATGGGTCATCCTAGCAGGAACAGGACAGCAATTTGAGATCTGTTCTGGGGAGATTTGGTGATCAGGGTCTTACATTAAGCGAGAGTAAATGCAAGTTTAACTTTACTGAAATTGAGTATCTGGGACACAAGGTAACCAAACACGGTTTTAAAACTAAAGATCAACTAATTAAAACCATTGAGAATCTCCCTATGCCGGGGTCCAAGGATGATTTAGTTATCTTTTTAGATATGGCCGAATATTACAACAAATTTGTGCCTAGGTTCGCCAACCACATATTTTTGTTGTGGGCTTTGTTGAAGAAGGGGACAAAATGTTGGTGGTCTCCTCAATGTGAAACTGAATGGGTTGACATAAAGAATGCTCTAAGCCATGCACCTTTGTTACAAAGTTTTGGTACATCTGCTCTCCATTTTGATTACTGATTTGAGTTCCAAAGGGTTAGAGGCGGTCCTCAGGCTTGTGAAAAACAGCAAGTAGGAGTCCATCGTGTTTTTGTCAAGGGCACTTGTCGGCCCCAAAATCAGATATTGGTTTATCGACAAGGAAGCTTTGTGTATTTTTTGAACCATAAAAAATGTAAGACATTTCTCTGTGGAAGTTCCTTTGTAGTCAGGTCAGACCACAAGCCCTTGAAGGGTGTGTTTTTGTAAGAAAAGCCTGGATTTCATATCATCTAGAATCTGTAGGTGGGTGGTGGCCTTACAAGATTACAGTTTTGTGGTAGAATACATACCTGGTACCGAGAATAGGGTAGCCAATTGCCTTTCTCTTCTTGTTTCTTACCAGTCTGATGATAAGATTAAAAACATTAAGGAGTTGTGGGAGGACAATGACAATTAAGTCCGTGAAGTCACAGAAGGTTTAGTCAGTAAAGAAGAATGGAGGAACTTGTTGGAGTCTGATGTTGAGATTTGTGGTGTTTGTAAAATGGTGACTAATGGCTGGTGTAGGCTGAATGATGTGAGGCACCCTCATGGCGCATCGGCTGCTACCCCAACGGCGGCCCTCCATGGGTGGCTTTTGCTATTGGGATCTCCTCTCTGGGGGACATTAATCATGGTCCCATCCTCAAATCATTTCAGGAATTATGGGAGGAATACTCTATGCCTCATTGTCAGTGCTGCAAATACCTTCAATTCTGCCACGCACGCCTGCCATATATAACCAACCTCATGACCCTCTCAGATTTTAACCTTCTAAAGGGCAAGCTTCTGATGGAGGATTTGAGCGATCATAAAATCTCCAAATATAGCAGTCTTTCATTACCAATTGTAACACCACTCTTGAAACCCTCCGGACCGAAGGGCAGGTGGATCTTGGCCCGTTTGATAATGACGACTGGACGGAGTCCCTGGAGTCCCCTAGAGGGGCGGCCATCTTGTCGCGCTTACGTCTGATTCAGTTTAAAAATTTGCACAGGGCCTACTATACCCGGTTTTGGAGGGCGGGGCTGATAGCACCCCCAGTGTGCCAACGCTGCGCTAATGCTGAGGGCACTTTCCTGCACACTATATGGACCTGTGATGCCCTGGATAGATTCTGGAAGGGAGCGATTGTGTGTCTCACTGAGGTCCTGGGGTGAGAGCTTCCCTTATCTCCCAGATAGACTTTACTGCAAAGCACGGATGAAATTGGGGGCAACAGATACAAGGGCCACCTTTTATTTTTGCAAAAAACACAATTGTTGGACGTAATGCAGAACAAATCAAAACATTCTCCCCTAGTCAATAGATCTGAGTTAAATCCATCATTCTTTTGCTCACCATGCCACCCCAGTTTAGACCTGGCCACATGCAAATCAGTCTTGACCCTGTGCCTCATGGGAACAGTACAGCCCGAACTGCCAAGCCAGGTCCTCCCTGGACTGGAAACAAGCATCCTAGGACCGGTTTTGGGGTTTCACCCCTCTTCAGCCAGGATAGCTTGAATCCTGTGGCACAGTGAGCCCCGGACCTACGTTTAGGGCGGGTCCATCCGGGATCACAGTCCCTTAGTGGGGTTAGAGGGAACGGTGGACCCCGTCGAAAAGGATGCCAGGTGTTGCAATTCAGATCTGACCACTAAGAGTCACTGTACAATTCTCGTACACTGCCCATCTGTCAGCCGCCTGGAGTGAACAGATCAGGGTCAGAGCCTAACTCTCCCCATCGCCCTGTATGTCTCTACTACCATTTGTAGAGTCTGAGGGGTGCTCCCACTCTGCCACCACCTCAGACCAAAGATCAGCTATTTGTCTCCTGCGTACTCCTCGGTCCTCCTCCTCCTCCCTCTGCATTTCTCTTTTCCGCCTGGGCCCACAGAGTAACCTCTCTGGCCCAGGTCTCAGTGGTTGGCCCGCAGCAGCCTTCCATATGCCATTGGTATCCGCTGTTTAACCAGGAATAAAGCTAGGATAATTAACCTATTCCCAAATTTCTTGGGCACAGGTCATGGCCCCCAGAAAACACACCTCAACTGTATTCTCAAGTGGGCTACATGGTATAGTACTCAGTTTCGTCAGTACCGTCCCCCAGTATCGCTGTAGGCGGCGGAATCCCCAGGTCATATGCCCAAAATCAGCATCTAGGGTATATGACCCCTATTCTATGTGGTGCCAGGTATGTTCTATGGATATAGTTGAATTGTATGTACTTAAGGCATGTACTACGTGATACGTTATGTGGTTATGCCAACAACATGTCCCATTTAGCATCTGTAAGCTCCCGACCCAGCTCAGTATCCCATTGTCCTCGAAGAGCAATCAGTGGTTTCCTTGACTGTGCGTTGTTTGCCTTGTAGTGGAGTGCAGCATGAGTCGGGGATTCCTCTGCTCCCGTCCCCATAAGTCCCAAAACGTTTATGTGAGTTATGTGAGGACAGGCCCGTTTGAGGTGGTTATCTCCACCAATGGGATGAGATTACCCACCTAAAAGCAATCACCCGCTGTGACCACCCCAAACTCTGTCTACGTGTTCAACTGTATGGCCACGAAGAAGGAGAGTGGTTCCCTTTGATTTAACCCTACCAGGGGGAACTCGGTTGCATACAGGCTGTTGGTTTTAAGCCGTTTATTACAGCCTTTCCAGCAATGTAGGGCCACAGAAAGAAGTACATCCAGCTGCGGGAACCGCAGTTTGGGGTTGAGTAGCCTAATCAATAAAGCTCCTTGGTTTGGTTCAGAGCCAGGAGGGCCCAACTTCTCTTGCCCGACTGGTGATCCATTGAAGCTGTGCTGCCATGAAATACATATAAAAATCAGGGGCCCTTTTCTCCCCATGAGGTGCGGAAAGTGCTGAGGGCAACCCTGTGATGGCCTCCATCCCAAATTAGGTCTCAGAGTGGGAATCCAGTTGCTAAAACTAGGCCGCTGGTATCTTCACCGGATGGTTTGCAAAATGAGGTACTGGGTTTTTCAGAACCGGTACTGATCCGGTAACCCAGCGGTGTCAGGGCAACACCCAAAGACCTCGAGTCCTTTCCTGATTCAGACCACAGAAACACGAGTCTTCTAGGTGAAGTCAAAGATCGAATTTTATTGGCTGCAACCAAGTAACAGGCGTCCTAGAAGTACAACAACACGGTGTGTATATTCTCAGGAGACTGCTCGTTTTTACAGAGCCGGCCACCTCTTTTTATACACGATATTACACTTCAGGCAAAAATTCTTGGTTTTACAATTCGACCATAAACATATTTTCACAATAAAGAAAAAGCAAAGTCATGATGGCAAGCCCATATTTTCGTTTGTCCAGTTCGTGATAGATTACCTGGCCAGGCCCAGAACTTCCATCAGATATCGATGAAACCCCAATAAAATCGGGCACCTCCTCCTTGTAAAACTAGCCATAAAGAAGAAACAGGGACAGGTGTGTGTATGATAAAGCGTGGTGTGTATGCGGTAAATTGTTTATGACATGTTGTGCCTTGATGCTAATCTTGTTCGGCCACTGGGTTGGGGTCTGCCCAAACAGGTTTGGCTGGAGGCAGTGAAGGCAGCTCGCCCAGGTCAGAGAGGAGTCAGGAAAGGTGGACGTGTCCTTTCAGCTCGAATCCGACCTGGGTCAATTGACTATGTAAGGGCAACCACAAGATGGATGCCACTCACAAAATGGAACCCGAGGGTTCAACACAGGAAGTGCGATTTAGGGGTGTTCCCGTCACTCAATCGTGACGCAAATGCACAGGCATAATGTCCTGATCATTACCGGTCTGCCGATACCAAATTCGTCATGGTATGATGATATTTTCTGACACGAGTGTTGGGCTTCGGTATCATAATATAGCAGGGTCCAAGATTTTCAGAACCACAAAAATGATAAAGCAACGGGGAGCATGACTAGTTTGGATAATGCTAGACGTGCCATATGAGGCAGTTTATGCGACCTCCAAAAGGGTACACAGGGCTTAACGGAGTTCATCACTACTCACAGGTTACCTTCCTGCGTATCATCCAGCTCATGAAAGAACTGAATGTCCAAGTATTTGTAAGTATGCGATGCCCAGGTGATATATGTTTTGCATCTGACTGGTCTGGGGGTGTCGTGGACCACCAGTAACAAGCAGGTTTTGGCCCGATTAACTCAAAGGCCCTAGTAGGACCTATACTCAACCCTAGTCTGCAACGTGGGAGCAATCTCTTCCTCCCCATTCCACAGATAAATGAGCAGGTTGTCGCATAGAGATATAATCTATTCTCTCCCCTCTACCACTGTCCCCTTGCCTTTACCATTCATCCGGAACCACTCTGCCAGTGGTTAAATTGCAATCTCAAAGAGGAGAGGATGATAACGGGCATCCTTGTCTTGTGCCCCTGATATCAACTTGGTCCAAGATTGACCATTTATTTTCAACCATCCCATGATTGATGCTAGTACTGAGTCCCTCACCCCGTCACTCGCCCGGTTTGTTTTCGATGCACTCATAGAAAAATGAAAAGCACCATCATGTTTTCAGTGTACTAGGGATGCGTGCCCCGCCCCCCACCTTCACATTGGTTTACTCTATTTCCTGAGTTGCCGCACATATTCATGCAACCCTACATTATCACATGTTTCGAAGTTTGCCTTTCAGTGCTTGTGTGCTTTGTCGACACAAATTAACCAGTACAATTCATAGTTCAATACTATAGTCGGGTGGCTTTTCCAATTTTTCATGTGCTCATGGGCATGATGTGATGGTGAAGATAATGTGATGGTGAGTGTGAATGTGAAGGCATGTGTGAAGTCATAGTGCATGTGAAGGAAGTGAATATGATGGTAGATGCCATGTTATATAATGTGATCAATGTGAATGTGAAGGTGTGTGAAGTCAGGGTAGTGCTTGCCCTCTCTGTGTTACATTTGTAAGGTTGGCTTGCCCTCCTATAGGAATGCATTGGGGATTCCCTGATCAGTGTGTGTCAGTGCTGATTCCTGTTATGAGAGGATCCGTTCGGTCAAGTCTGGTATGTATGAAATTGTGTGAATAAATGCTGCACAATGGGTCGCACAGATTTATTGTGGTTATTTTAGAAATGCCACTTTTAGAAGTTGGCATTTCTGTGTGCTTTGTGTCTGCCTGCCTGAAGTGAATTGCATGTCTGGCTTGTGAGTGACAGGAGCTGGGAGGTGTGTGTGGCTCCAGGAGGGGCAGGATGAGTCAGCGCTTGGCAGAATAGGACACCTGGGCTGAGAGTAGTGGGAGGGGTAATCCCCTGACTCTGAATAGGATGGTGCCTGCCCTAGTAAATGCTGGCCCCGTCCCGTGTGATGTGTCTGATCACCTAACCCCCACCTAACAAAGGGGAAGAGGAGCTTGAAAAACAAAGTGCTCCAAATCCCCCCTGAACCAGTTGCATCTGGTTCCCTCATGCCCTGCACTTTAGACAAAGGAATTCTGGGTATAAACATAGGGGCTGTGACCCCATGAAAATGTTCAGTTCTTGTTCCTGAATCCGGCCAGGGCGTGCTGCTGCTGGGGCCCAGGGGGGCTGCCATGAGGGCTTGCCTCCCGGGCCCTGCCTTGCCCCTTGATCCCTAAGGACCTCTAGCGCCTGGGAGCACTGTTTTTTAAATTGCCCAGCTGATAAGGAGCGACTGGACGGAGTCCCTGGAGTCCCCTAGAGGGGCGGCCATCTTGTCGCGCTTACATCTGATTCAGTTTAAAAATTTGCACAGGGCCTACTATACCCGGTTTTGGAGGGCGGGGCTGATAGCACCCCCAGTGTGCCAACGCTGCGCTAATGCTGAGGGCACTTTCCTGCACACTATATGGACCTGTGATGCCCTGGATAGTTTCTGGAAGGGAGCGATTGTGTGTCTCACTGAGGTCCTGGGGTGAGAGCTTCCCTTATCTCCCAGATAGACTTTACTGCAAAGCACGGATGAAATTGGGGGCAACAGATACAAGGGCCACCTTTTATTTTTGCAAAAAACACAATTGTTGGACGTAATGCAGAACAAATCAAAACATTCTCCCCTAGTCAATAGATCTGGGTTAAATCCATCATTCTTTTGCTCACCATGCCACCCCAGTTTAGACCTGGCCACATGCAAATCAGTCTTGACCCTGTGCCTCATGGGAACAGTACAGCCCGAACTGCCAAGCCAGGTCCTCCCTGGACTGGAAACAAGCATCCTAGGACCGGTTTTGGGGTTTCACCCCTCTTCAGCCAGGATAGCTTGAATCCTGTGGCACAGTGAGCCCCGGACCTACGTTTAGGGCGGGTCCATCCGGGATCACAGTCCCTTAGTGGGGTTAGAGGGAACGGTGGACCCCGTCGAAAAGGATGCCAGGTGTTGCAATTCAGATCTGACCACTAAGAGTCACTGTACAATTCTCGTACACTGCCCATCTGTCAGCCGCCTGGAGTGAACAGATCAGGGTCAGAGCCTAACTCTCCCCATCGCCCTGTATGTCTCTACTACCATTTGTAGAGTCTGAGGGGTGCTCCCACTCTGCCACCACCTCAGACCAAAGATCAGCTATTTGTCTCCTGCGTACTCCTCGGTCCTCCTCCTCCTCCCTCTGCATTTCTCTTTTCCGCCTGGGCCCACAGAGTAACCTCTCTGGTCCAGGTCTCAGTGGTTGGCCCGCAGCAGCCTTCCATATGCCATTGGTATCCGCTGTTTAACCAGGAATAAAGCTAGGATAATTAACCTATTCCCAAATTTCTTGGGCACAGGTCATGGCCCCCAGAAAACACACCTCAACTGTATTCTCAAGTGGGCTACATGGTATAGTACTCAGTTTCGTCAGTACCGCCCCCCAGTATCGCTGTAGGCGGCGGAATCCCCAGGTCATATGCCCAAAATCAGCATCTAGGGTATATGACCCCTATTCTATGTGGTGCCAGGTATGTTCTATGGATATAGTTGAATTGTATGTACTTAAGGCATGTACTACGTGATACGTTATGTGGTTATGCCAACAACATGTCCCATTTAGCATCTGTAAGCTCCCGACCCAGCTCAGTATCCCATTGTCCTCGAAGAGCAATCAGTGGTTTCCTTGACTGTGCGTTGTTTGCCTTGTAGTGGAGTGCAGCATGAGTCGGGGATTCCTCTGCTCCCGTCCCCATAAGTCCCAAAACGTTTATGTGAGTTATGTGAGGACAGGCCCGTTTGAGGTGGTTATCTCCACCAATGGGATGAGATTACCCACCTAAAAGCAATCACCCGCTGTGACCACCCCAAACTCGGTCTACGTGTTCAACTGTATGGCCACGAAGAAGGAGAGTGGTTCCCTTTGATTTAAGCCTACCAGGGGGAACTCGGTTGCATACAGGCTGTTGGTTTTAAGCCGTTTATTACAGCCTTTCCAGCAATGTAGGGCCACAGAAAGAAGTACATCCAGCTGCGGGAACCGCAGTTTGGGGTTGAGTAGCCTAATCAATAAAGCTCCTTGGTTTGGTTCAGAGCCAGGAGGGCCCAACTTCTCTTGCCCGACTGGTGATCCAATGAAGCTGTGCTGCCATGAAATACATATAAAAATCAGGGGCCCTTTTCTCCCCATGAGGTGCGGAAAGTGCTGAGGGCAACCCTGTGATGGCCTCCATCCCAAATTAGGTCTCAGAGTGGGAATCCAGTTGCTAAAACTAGGCCGCTGGTATCTTCACCGGATGGTTTGCAAAATGAGGTACTGGGTTTTTCAGAACCGGTACTGATCCGGTAACCCAGCGGTGTCAGGGCAACACCCAAAGACCTCGAGTCCTTTCCTGATTCAGACCACAGAAACACGAGTCTTCTAGGTGAAGTCAAAGATCGAATTTTATTGGCTGCAACCAAGTAACAGGCGTCCTAGAAGTACAACAACACGGTGTGTATATTCTCAGGAGACTGCTCGTTTTTACAGAGCCGGCCACCTCTTTTTATACACGATATTACACTTCAGGCAAAAATTCTTGGTTTTACAATTCGACCATAAACATATTTTCACAATAAAGAAAAAGCAAAGTCATGATGGCAAGCCCATATTTTCGTTTGTCCAGTTCGTGATAGATTACCTGGCCAGGCCCAGAACTTCCATCAGATATCGATGAAACCCCAATAAAATC
Source organism: Lissotriton vulgaris (assembly GCF_964263255.1). Classification (NCBI taxonomy): domain Eukaryota; kingdom Metazoa; phylum Chordata; class Amphibia; order Caudata; family Salamandridae; genus Lissotriton; species Lissotriton vulgaris. The sequence continues at coordinate 1,295,184,731 of NC_141691.1, forward strand.
GGGCACCTCCTCCTTGTAAAACTAGCCATAAAGAAGAAACAGGGACAGGTGTGTGTATGATAAAGCTTGGTTTGTATGCGGTAAATTGTTTATGACATGTTGTGCCTTGATGCTAATCTTGTTCGGCCACTGGGTTGGGGTCTGCCCAAACAGGTTTGGCTGGAGGCAGTGAAGGCAGCTCGCCCAGGTCAGAGAGGAGTCAGGAAAGGTGGACGTGTCCTTTCAGCTCGAATTCGACCTGGGTCAATTGACTATGTAAGGGCAACCACAAGATGGATGCCACTCACAAAATGGAACCCGAGGGTTCAACACAGGAAGTGCGATTTAGGGGTGTTCCCGTCACTCAATCGTGACGCAAATGCACAGGCATAATGTCCTGATCATTACCGGTCTGCCGATACCAAATTCGTCATGGTATGATGATATTTTCTGACACGAGTGTTGGGCTTCGGTATCATAATATAGCAGGGTCCAAGATTTTCAGAACCACAAAAATGATAAAGCAACGGGGAGCATGACTGTTTGGATAATGCTAGACGTGCCATATGAGGCAGTTTATGCGACCTCCAAAAGGGTACACAGGGCTTAACGGAGTTCATCACTACTCACAGGTTACCTTCCCGCATATCATCCAGCTCATGAAAGAACTGAATGTCCAAGTATTTGTAAGTATGCGATGCCCAGGTGATATATGTTTTGCATCTGACTGGTCTGGGGGTGTCGTGGACCACCAGTAACAAGCAGGTTTTTGCCCGATTAACTCAAAGGCCCTAGTAGGACCTATACTCAACCCTAGTCTGCAACGTGGGAGCAATCTCTTCCTCCCCATTCCACAGATAAATGAGCAGGTTGTCGCATAGAGATATAATCTGTTCTCTCCCCTCTACCACTGTCCCCTTGCCTTTACCATTCATCCGGAACCACTCTGCCAGTGGTTAAATTGCAATCTCAAAGAGGAGAGGATGATAACGGGCATCCTTGTCTTGTGCCCCTGATATCAACTTGGTCCAAGATTGACCATTTATTTTCAACCATCCCATGATTGATGCTAGTACTGAGTCCCTCACCCCGTCACTCGCCCGGTTTGTTTTCGATGCACTCATAGAAAAATGAAAAGCACCATCATGTTTTCAGTGTACTAGGGATGCGTGCCCCGCCCCCCACCTTCACATTGGTTTACTCTATTTCCTGTGTGACCCCATGAAAATGTTCAGTTCTTGTTCCTGAATCCAGCCAGGGCGTGCTGCTGCTGGGGCCCAGGGGGGCTGCCATGAGGGCTTGCCTCCCCGGCCCTGCCTTGCCCCTTGATCCCTAAGGACCTCTAGCGCCTGGGAGCACTGTTTTTTAAATTGCCCAGCTGATAAGGAGCGTGGGCTTCGCAGCGCGTAGCTGCAGCCCTTTTAGAATGAATCCCCAGCATAGGGATTCCCCCGCATTGTGCCTTTAGCGGGAGCCCACCCCTCGTTTATACCGATTATGTTACTTTTATTTTAGGCGGGTACCCACCCCGCTTTAGTTCGATGTAGAAGAGTGGTGGGTGCCCACCCCGCTTATTCTTGTATTTACCAAGCAGGTGCCCGCCCCGCATTGGCTCGGCCAAAAGGAGATCACCGCCGCAGCCCGAGTGCCCTACAACTGGAAGTCAGGCAGCGTGGGGCGGGACTTCCGCCTCCCCGAGGGAAGACCCGCGTCCACACCAAGAGCCGGGTGAAGAAAGAGACCGGAGCCCACTGAATAGCGAGAGGCTATGGAGCCGCACGGGCTCCATCCGCTGTTGTCCAGCCTGCCCCCACCTGTCAGAAGGGAAGGCAGGCCCGCATAAGATCGCCAGTGACCAGAGGAGTTCCCCTTCAGCCCCGGTGAGTGAGGGCTGGGCGGGATACATGTCCGGCATCTATTTTCCATGAGCTGACCCGCCGTTGCTGGCTGCTCCTACGCTGTTGGCCTTTGTTCTGAAAAGGGCCGAGAGGGGCCTGTGCTGTTCTCCGTGTCACGGCCTATTTCCTAAGCGAACCCGCCATTGCGGGCCACTCTAATGATGGGGGCCATGCTTTCTTGGGGTATTGGTGCTCCCAAGGCACCTGAGCAGCCACACTGGATTTTCGGAGCGGCCCCGCCCGATAGGGGATCGCTCCAACGTTGGGGCACATTTATTTAAAGCGCCCCAGTGGGGCCCCTAGGGCCCAGATGTGCCAGGGCCCCCTTTACCTCATTCCCATCTGCGCCGCACCAGCGTGGGCAGCTACTGTGAGATGGGCATATTTGTTCAGAGGGCACATTAAGTGCGCATGCCTTTCTTTCATTCTCAGCTGCGCTGCAACGTTTAGGCCACAATTCTTTGAGGGCTTTCTTAGGGAGACAGGAGTGAGATGCACTCCTCTGCCCCATACTTTCACAGCTGTACAGCGCTTAGTGACATCTGCAATGTTTAGGTCTGTGCAATTGCGCGCATGGATTCTGCTGCATTGGCAGCACGCCCTGACTGTTGGACATAGGGCATTTGAGCCCTTTGAGAAGGCCAGTTGGCCCAGGGGACTGTTAGATTTGTATGGCGCCCGGACCTAATGTGATTTATGTAGGTGCGCAGGAAAGGTATTTCATGTACTGTTTTATGCACTGTGATTTATGCCTCTAAATGTGGTTTTATGATTATGAGGGCTTGCATATTGTGTTATGTTTGATGACAAGCTAGCCCTGAGCCATCGCTCACATGCCTGGATGACCATACAATCATATAAAAAGTCCATGCCAGCAGCCTACCTGGAACTCGCATTCTCATCACATATCAAACATAAATACCTCTGCCTAAGGATGGGGAACCTGCCGACCAATGCCGATCAACCCAATTGGAGAACCCCAGTGACCAAGGAGTGCGACCTATGTGGCGCAGCAAAACAAGATTTCATTCACTTGATCTGCATTTGTCCCGCACTGGACCAGGAACGCAGGAACAGGCTAAAAGCGAAGTTTGTACAATATGGTATTCGCACTTGTCGTTCCGCGATCATACAAGTCCTGTGTTCCAGAGACCCACAGTTGATCTGCAGAGCAGTTAAATTCATCACCATCTTTGAGGAAAAGAGAGGAACTTTGGTAAAGATCCAATCCATACCCTGAACATATAATACTTGTGTAACCATTCCCTCTGTAACTGTCTCCTGAACTTTAAACGTCATCTTTTTTTACTTGATTTTAACTTCTAATTCTGTATGTACCTCCAGTTTAGTTTTATTACTCCTTGTTCTTAATATTACGGCATTTTATTTTTTGTAATGGTTTTTACTAACTATACAAATAAAGAAATTTACTACATTTGTGTTATGTTTGAGTTATTCTTTTTTGTGGTTTATGCTAGTGAGATTATTTTTCTCCTGTGAGTTATGTCCTTAACATGAGTTATTTATTTATTTCTTTATGAGCTTATAAAGCGCACTTCTGCCCAAAGGCGTCCTGGTGCTACCTACTGACTCCTGAACAAGACGGAGGTCTATTCCATAAAAAAACAGGACTTTAGCCCCTTTTGAAATGAAAGTAGCTCTGAGGCATTTCTTAGATGCACCGGCAAATTATTCCAGGCTTTTGCAGCACAAAAAAATAAGCTATTTCCTCCCCATCTGGCCTTTTTTACTCGTGGCACCACAACTAATCTACCTTCGACTGATCGAATCGCTCTGCTCGTTTTAGGAGGTTATGGTCTAATATGTTTAGGCTTATTGGGTTAGCGCAGAATATATTTCACGCCTAATGTGATATTGTGCATAATATGGGTTGTGTTACAGGATGATGCCGAGTATAGTGTTTGCCAGTAATTACTGGTTGTGTTCTACGTTTCTCATATGTTCTAAATTTACTATCTTTACTAAGTGATGGTTCTGACCGTGTGTGTTGCGCTAACGCTTTACACATTGCCTCCGGGATAGGCCAGACTGCTCGTGCCAAGCTACCAAGGGGGTGAGCAGGGGTTATCTTTGGCGTGTAACTCCCTTGCCCTGACTAGAGTGGTTGTCTCTGCCTGGCCTGGCTTTGGTGCAAGCTTTAGCCAACCAGAGATCCCATTTGTAACAAAGTGAATATGATGGTGGATGCCATGTTATATGTGATCAATGTGAATGTGAAGGTATGTGTGAAGTCATGGTGGATGTGAAGGAAGTGAATTTGATGGTGGATGCCATGTTATGTGATTATCAATGTTATATTATCTGATAGATGAGAGGTATTTGCAAATGTGATGTTGGATGTAACTGTGGATGTAATGCTTAATGTGATTATGTTGATATGCTCAATGTGGTTGTGATGTGATGCTGGATGTGATTTTAATGTGATGCCGGATGTAATGGTGAATGTGATTGTGATGTGACGCTCGATGTGATATGATGCTAGATGTCATTGTGTATGTGATACTGGAGGTAGTTTTAATGTGATTATGATGATTAATGTGTTTATGAATGTGAAGGTGGTTATGATGTTTAGATGTGATGCTGGAAGGGATGTCATGGTATGATCTTATGATGCTGTAATGCTATTTTGCATGTGACTTCTTATTGAGTATGATGTCATGACGCATAGTTATGTTAGATGTGAATTTGAATGTCGTATTGTGATGTGATATGTGGATGTGGTGGTGGATGTCATGCTGGTGTCATGTTAGGTTGTGATCTTGGGTGTGGTTTCGTATTTGAAGTAACGATAGATGTAATGTATCTGGCGCTGGGGTCTGGTGTTATGTGGAATGAGATGTTGGACGTTAGCAGTGATGTTGGATGTGATGTTATGGTGACAACATGCTGGCTTTTGTGGGGACAAGCTGCCAGAAGGCCCTTCTCAGTTAGTGAGGGAGAGTGCTGCACACATCTGCCAGTGCCTCCAGTAAATAAAACACAATCTGGCAGCCAGCTCTGGCCCAGGGGCATCGCATGTCCTAAAACTTGACTGAGGCGGAGTTGTTGTTTGCTACCTAAAACATTTCAAATACCATTAGCCAAGCTCCTGCACTCTAGTAATGCATGTGTCTGGTTGAGACAGTGGTGCTCTCTTGACCAGGTACGAGTTTCTACTAGAAGCATTACAACAGACAACTCAGTGATATAAAATACCCCAAGAATCTACACACTTTGCAAATCTTATTTGTTCTCTAAATAAATGTTCTAGTAGGAGCATAGGGTCTTTGAAAAATGGTAGCCCCAACAAAGGAATCCTGGCTAAACACCCCCCCCCCCCCCCACCCCCCACCCCCGCACTTGTGACTGTATTATACATAAATGCATCTATGTATGTTGTCTCTGTTTGCGTGATTGACTCTGCGTACATCCTTAAGGGAGGGTCAGGCTTACTTTTCCCACCATGAAATTAAAGGAGTATTCAATGAGTGCCCCCTCAGAACTGCCCGCCAGTTCAAACGTGCAACTTTTTAGAAAATTCATTTGCACTGTTAAATCCCTATTTAGCATCTTTTTTTTCCAAACAGTATTAATGAGAGAACCCACTTATGTGAAGTGGGTCAGGCTCCCACACTAGGTAAACTCACTTTGTAAGTTCGGAGATGTGTTTGTGACCAACAATGCTGGTTAATGCTTGATTTTATGAGTAGGAAATCTGTAGCATTATTGTAACTTGTGCCATATGTTTGAAAAGGAAACTTCAATGGTTATGTTTAAAAAGGAAACTTCAATGGTGATGTTTTACGTTGTCTTCATAGGACTCCCATACTCCTCAGATAGGGAAAACTATTGTTCATGGTGCAGCGTACACATTTTTAAATAGCATGGACTTCAGTAGTAATTCAGTTTCAGTTAAAAAGGTAAATGTACCTTTTTGCGTACCTCTTTGTCGCTACTGAAATATCACTCAGATTTTTCTATACACATATTTAAAAAAAAATTTCTATTAGTATTTATTTGTTTATGAATATGGGGCATGATTATGTACAATTAAGTTTTGCCAGAACCTTTTAAATAATTACCACTAATGTTGGAGAATTCCTGGAACATACTTATTTTTACAAATGCTTTAAAAAACTCAAATACTTGTATTCTCCTATACATTCAACACCCAGTGCACACTATACCAAGGTTAATGCAAGTCCTCCAAAATACGTTGAGGCACCTGATCTTAATGTCAGTTGGGACAAGAGCACTTATACCCCAGTTGATGATTTGATTTGATTTTAGATTTGTAAAGCGCATAGCTACCCTGGGGCGTCCCAGCGCTGACAATCAACCTGTAGCTTTCAGAAGGGGGAAGTTGTATGGATGGGTTATGGGAAGAGCCACGTTTTTAGTTGCCTACGGAAGGCTAGTAGGTTGTGTTCTCTTCGAATGGAAAGTGGGGGGGAGTTCCACAGCTTTGGCGCATTGTATGAGAACAGTCGTCCCCCTGAGCGGGCCTTTCTTATTCTGGGGACACTGGCCAAGGAGAGGGAGTCTGATCTGAGTTGTCTGTTCGAATGATGTGGTTTGACGAGAGATCTCAGAATGGGCGGGCCTCTGCCTTGAAGTATTTTATGTGAGATGCAGAGGGTCTTAAAGGTAATCCTTTCCTTGATCGGGAGCCAGTGTAGAGATCTGAGGGCCGGTTTGGCGGAGCATCTAGATTTGGTCCCGGTCAGGAGTCTGGCCGTGGCGTTTTGGGCCTGCCAACCCATACTCCAGAGCATACCCCAAATGCTTCATGTGTAAGACCACTTCAGATACTTGCACATACACATACCCTTAGACCTGCAGAAATGATTTAAAGTAAATATAAATCCTTTTTCATGCCAATTCAAAAAAGATCTTGACATCTGGAGCATGCTACTAATTATGCGTAAAGGCGCTTTAGAACATCTCATTACCCCAATTTATTGTAGGTACGTCAGAACTTTCCATTTACCAGTCCACCAATGCCTTAATTGGCCTGCAATAACCTTCAGCTAGCTACCTTTGGGCAGGGGAACTCAGAGTCTCATTCAATAAATATGGCAATCATACTATGACGGAGGCTTTGGTATTGTTGCTATCAGACTCTACTTCCTGTAAACGATTGGATTTTTGATGATAGACAAGACGTGACAGTTTGACTTTAAATGTTATATTCTAGAGTAATCAACTTTACAATAAAAATCTTACACTAGCATTACTCCAGTCACTAAAATCCCTCTCGAATTTTGGCACCCCAGCACTGAAGCTGATGAAATGGGACAGCGCCTATGCGGATTGAGCCCTACTCACTGGACTGGCATTGAAAGCTTTTAGTTATAGGCTCTGATTGGGATCTCGAAGATGAATCTAGCTGGGAGGCTGACTGTGAGGAAATGCTCTTTTTGCATGATCACGCACTAGGAGGCGGAAGTCCAGATCCTATTATATATGATGTGACCTTTAAAGTATATGTGCAGTTGACAAATACCTGTTTGACATATTTAGCTTACCTATAGTTCCCTCTTATATGGTGCCCCCACTAAAGTGACGGTGTAAAGCATGTCTCCAGGCCTGCCCCTGCAGCATGAGTTTGAATTTTCTAAACTGAAAATGTAACCTGGCAAAATAAACCGAAATTGTGCTCGATCCGACAGTTTTCTTTGGTTCGACAACCACTTTTTCTTTTTGTGTCGTCTTCGAAGCCTGCTGCTTTGGAGTGATGATTAGTTGCCTCGGATCGACGGACCCCTTTGCCTCGATTCTTCCTTTCGGGCCGAGTGTCTTTGTTTGCACCGTCTTTGGCTTGTCGACGTTTTTCTTCGGTTCTACAACCATCTTCTGTGGGAGTCTTTTGTTTATGTTGCCTGGCGTCGACATCGATCTTGTCGGTTCGACGGCCTTCAGCTTAGGCATGTCTCTGGGTGTACGTGCTCTCGGCTCGACAACCCTCATATGCGACCCAGCCGGGTCGACGGCCATTTTGTTTTTGTTCGGTGCCGATGGATCCGCACCTCTCGGTCCGAAGACTGTAAAGTCTATCAGTTTCGGTTTCTGTTTTGCTTCCTTCACTTTTTGTTGTGATATTACCAAGGAATGGTAATGTTGCAGTGATGGCTCTTGTCTTATATTCTTAGCCGGGCAGAATTGCGGGGCTATAGAATCGATGTTAGGGTCTTGGCTAAGGCCTTCTGGCGATGCCTCGACCTGAGCCTCTGGAAGCGTGTCAGTAACATTACTGGGCTCCGTACTCACGGTTAGCCCCGTGTCCTTGCCTGAGTCGTCCTCGACGGCTCCTATGCCTGGATCGCCGTGCCCTACCTCGACGATGTCGTCTTCGTCGTCGACGTAGTAGCTGGAGTCATGTTCTGACCCTTGGTCCGACTGTTGGTCTGAGTACTCAGCTTCGACAATTTCTTCGTCTTCAAAGATGTTCTCCGGCTCAGGCGCTGACTTCTGCATCGTCTGCCTCGCTGCTCTTCGAAGCCGAAGTGTTTTCTTCGATCGAAACTGCGCACAAGCTAAGCAGTCGGCTTCATTGTGTTCCGGAGATAAACACTTGTTACACACAGGGTTTATCTATGTGTGGAAATTTTGAGTTATAGTTGGGGCATCTTTTGAATGGACTTCGTTCCATCGACGATAGGCCTTTTGGTGTCGAAAAGGCCACGCGGCCCGATTCGACGTTTCAAGTAGAAACTGCAGAAAGAAAGTTGTTGGTACCGATCCAGCCCGAACTGCCAAGCCATGTCTTCCCTGGACCGGAAACAAGCTTCCGAGGACCGGTTTCTGGCATTCCAGCCCGGCTTGCTTGAATCCAGTGGCAAAGTGAGCAAGGGACTCACGTCTGAGCATACCCTGCCACACTTATGGCGGCCAAAAGTGGTACAAAAGGGGGTGGTGATGGACGTAGCATCTGAATCAATCAAACACTGACACCCAGTCAAAAGATCTGGGTTTAATCCATCACCGTTCTCACTTTGTCACTGGATTCAAGCAAGCCGGGCTGAAGACGGCTAGAATGCCAGAAACCGGTCCTCGGAAGCTTGTTTCCGGTCCAGGGAAGACATGGCTTGGCAGTTCGTGCTGGACTGTTCCCATGAGGCACAGGGTCAGACTGATTTGCTTATAGCCATGTCTGAACTGGGGTGGCAGAGTGGGCTAAAGAACGGTGATGGATTCAACCCAGATCTTTTGACTGGATGTGAGTGTTGGATTGATTCAGATGCTCCGTCCATCACCACCCCCTTTTGTACCACTTTTGTACCACTTTCAGAATGTTGCCACTTCTCTGCCTAAGGCCTCTAGTAGATTTTTTAGAGCTAGTTCACAGCTGTCACCTGGCAGCCTGCTCAGAGGTGTGAAGTGGAGCAAAGGGGCCTTGTGTGACCTCCTGACAGGATGGCCTGGGGGATGAGACCACTAACTGTACAAGCTTCAAAGGGGCAGCCCCTGTCACATGCAGATGTAATTCACACCTAGGCATTCCCCTGCCGTTGTCAAGTAGCCAGAGTGGCACCAGTGTTACTGGGGGAGACCCTTTCCCAGAACTGTTTTTTTTTTGGGGGAGGGGGGGGGGGGGTCCTGACTTTCCTGGACACACTTCAGTGGTGTGCCCATAGCAGGAACATTTTCACATCTTGGTTTTGGGCAGAGGGATGCACTTTGGAGTCTCCCCGACCCACAAGCATCTGTTCCCAGGTTTCGTTTGAAACGTAAGGGGGGCAGCCCCTTGTCTTATCTTGCTGCAACCTACTGGAATTCCCTGCCACTGGATTTGCGTAATCTTAAGAACCCTTCTCAGTTTAGGGAAAAAAAAGCTCAAAACTTTTTTGTTCAATTAGCTTCCTTTCTCTTCTACGTTTTGGTTCACTTTGACTCTTGAGCTCCCGCCGGGACACACTGTTGAATTACGGATTCCATCTTGTATTATTAACTGTGTCATTACACATATATGTATATTTGTTCTTTGAAATAATACCCTTGAGACGTTGTTGTTTGTTACAGATTATTGCCCTGGTCTCCTTAGGGTTTGTGGGCTACCTCCTGTAGTCTGTTACTTCTGATTTAGATGTTGGCAGACGGGTTACTCCGTTCACCAACATTTAAATCCCATTATAACTTATGGGATTTATATTTCAACGGACTGGATATGTCCACCAACATCTAAATCAGGCCATACTGTTTTTTTCCTTAAAAGTCAACATACGGGAAACCGTAATACTGAAGCCTCCAAAGCATTATTTCCTCCCGTCTCTCCATATACGTTCTGTAAGTTTACAAAGGCTTCTCTTTTCATTTCCTTTCTCCTTTCTTTTCATTTCCTTTCTCCTTTCTTTTCATTTCCTTTCTCCTTTCATTCCTCCTTTTTCTTTTCCTTTCTGTTCTTTTTCCTTCTTGTCCTTTTCTTTCCTTTCCTTTCTACATTCATTTCTCTTTTCTTTTCTTTTCTTTTCATTTCCCTTTTCATTTTTATTTCCCTTGTGTTTTCTCCTTTCCTTTTTCCTTCACTTCTCTTCCATTCTTTCCCTCCTTCAGCTTCTCCCTATTGCTTTCTGTCTTTTTCCATCTCCACTCGTCCTTGACCTCCTTGTACAGCTTGAAAATATGGAGATTTCTTTCTTTTTGTGATTTGGTGAGGTGCCACCTTGCCATCGGATTATGCTGTGGCCATTTTAGAAGGGCTCACTTATAATACATAGAATTTATCACACGTTCATTCCCAATCATGGTGTATCAGTTTTTTACAGCTGTAATAAATAAACACCACTCTCGTAGGCACTTTTTATCAAAGGCATATTATATTTATTGGTTGCTTGACAGTGCTACCAGGGACTAGCTTCTGCCATTCCTTTGTGGGCTCCACATTCTACTGTGTGGTTTTCAACAGTGCTATAAGGACTGGGTTTCTGTTGTTCTAGTTGTTCTCTGGATGCCCTTTCACCAAACCAGCTAGCTTACCATCAACTCACTCCTCATACATTGCTTTTGGTATGGAGGAAGAGAAAGAAAACTTTGATGTGGGGCTCAAAGTTTGGGGAGCAGGCAAAGAAGTTTGTAAAGCATGTTCCAGTAGCAACAGCAACTTTTTATGAATAGCTTTTACTGATAAATATATTGGCCAAAACTACAGAGCACTTCAAAGCTGCATTGTGGGAGACTTGTGTTGATTCTAAAAGTAAGATTATGTAATAAAAAAACACCCCAGTAGAAATTCCACCTTATTTGTATTATACAGGTCTGTACTTTTCAGCTATTTCATAAATTGATTAGGACTGCCTTTTGCTTGAATAGGTAACTCACATCTATATTAAATTCCTTTTTCGTTGTTCCCCTGTCCTAAAATGTGAAGATTTCAATGCTGGATAACCAGAGTATCTGAAAGAAACACGTTAGTGTTAGATTCCTTACCTTAGAATATCTCCAGGCGTCAGACTGGATACGGAAAGTTTTCGTCAGCAGTACCCCTTTGCGTCGCTAGGCGTCGTCTGCGGCTCCACGTCCACCGTCGGGATTGCCGGGATGACGTCGGAGTACTTAGACGCCGCCCTCGCGTGCTGACATCAGTTCTTTTTTCCTTGCCAGCAAGCGCAGATCCGGGAAGAGCAGCACTCTTAATCATTTTTTGACTAACTTCTTGGATCACTTTTGATTTCTTCTCGAGTCGACCTTCGACTTGCGGTGCCGGTAGGGATGCCTGGTTTTAACCCCTGCGAGGACTGTCACGCTTGATGTCGGTGACCGACCCCCACCGTCGGTGCCTTTATTGTCACGGGCCAACCACGATGACAAGTCATGCCCCGACTGTCGGGCCTTGACCTCGAAGGCTAGACGGGAGCGGTCCCGTAAGCGACTCGAGCTCCGTCAGTCGGCTCCGCGCCGCTCGAGGAGGAAGTCGAGGGACCGGTCACGGAGCCGCGGTCATCACCGCTTGACGAGTCAACACCACTCGTCTGGCTCCAAGTCCTCGGGTAAGCCGAGGCACTCGAAAAAGAAGTCGAAGAGGTGTCATCGCTCTTCTGACTCTCCCCGATACTCGCACGACGAGGTTCGGGCGACACCGCCCACGTGGCTCCGCCGGAGCCGCAAGCGACGCGTCCAGCTCCACACCCGCCGGTCCCAGGGCTGCACGCGACGCATGAGGAGATACGTGCCTTCCTCGTGGCCATGAGGACTCCCTTCCCTCCGTCGGACCCTGTTGAGGCGCCTTCGGCCCCTGTGGGTCCGTTTGGGATTCCTAGCGGGTCGGCAGCTTCGGCCCCGGCGCCATCGTAGACTTTGGTCCCGACGCCACAGGACCCCGCAGGATCCGGGCCTGGATCCGGGTCGTCGCCAGTCGCCCCGGACGACGTCGTCCCCAGTCCCAGCACCGGTCCGGGTCCGGCATCGGACCGGCGCTGGGCGGGTGAGCAATTCACCTACGACCCGGCTCCCTCATTTTTCCTTGACTATCAGGAGATGGATGACGAGGGGGACTAGGAGGGGTCTGAGAAACCTCTGGCACTGCAGTGCCAGCTGAGCCAGGACTGGGCAGACGAGCTAGGGGAGGCCAGTGGTCTGGACACTTCGCCCAACACTGGATTTGTCTCCTCCCTCCGTGGCTACTGAGGGGGCTGCTTACAGCGTGGTGTTGAGCAGGGCGGCCAAGGCCTTGACTCTTGAGAACCCTGTCGCGGCTGTGAGGACTAACATCCTCTCTGAGGTGCTTAAACCGCAGGCAAGCTCCTCAGAGCCTCTACTGCCGTTCAACGAAGCCCTAACCGACGGTCTGTTGGGCACCTAGTCCAAGCCCTCCACAGGCCTCTCTGTGGATAGGAACGTGGCCACCCCCTGGCTCCGGGCGACCCTAGCTTCCTGTCCATTCACCCCTTCCCCGAGAGCCTGGTGATCCAGGCCTCTACCTCCCAGACCGCATTCCCGACCGCTCCTTTGGATTGGGAATCCAAAAGGTACGATCAGTTTGGGAAGAAACTGTTCTCCTCCTTGAGTTTGGGGCTGCGTTTTGCCAACACCGCCTGCCTTTTGGGCCTTTACACCCACTCTCTGTGGGATACGGTTGCGGAGGTGCTGCCACTGTGCCCAGAGGAGGCCCAGGCAAAGCTCGCCCAAGCCCTTGCGGAAGGGCGGGATGCAGCACGCTATTCCATACGGTGTGGACTCGACACAATGGAGTCGCTGGGTAGGGCGATCGCAACAACAGTGGCGGTTCGCCGCCACGCCTGGCTGAGGTCCGCCAACTTTTCGGGCAATGTCCTGGCCACCATCATGGAAATGCCCTTTAATGGCCATCGCCCCTTTGGCGACAAGGCGGATAGTGCGCTGGAGCGTTTCAAGGACTCCAGGGCTACGGCCAAGTCCTTGGGCCTAGGCCAACGCCAGCAAACGTCCGCTTTTCGCTCCTTTCTTGGCCAAGGAAGGGGCACGTCCAGCCAGCCACAGACCGTCGACCCAGGCTCAACGCAGTCGCGGACATGTTTACCGCCGTGGTGGTACCAGGGGACACCGGCAGGGTCAGTCCACACCCGTCCCTGCAGCATCTGCCTCTAAGCCTTCCTAGTCCGGCATTTCAGGCCCATTCGTCGCCAGTGGAGAGCAGGGTTCACCATCACCTCCCCCACTGGCGTACCATCACGTCGGACAGGTGGGTGCTGCAAATCGTCCGAAGGGGCTACTCCCTCCCCTTCGAGGCAACCCCTCCAGTCATGCCACCGCAGTACCACCACATGTTGGGGGATCACTTGCAACTTCTGCAAGAGGAAGTTACGGCCCTCTTAGCCAAGGGGGCCATCAAGCGCATTCCTGGGCCAGAAGTAGGACGCGGTTGCTATTCCCACTACTTTCTGGTACCCAAGAAAGGCAAAGGAGGCCTACGCCCTATCTTGGACCTAAGGAGCGTCAACGGCTTCCTCCGGAAAAAGTTCAAGATGCTGACTTTGGCTCAGGTCCTAGCTTCCCTGGACCTAGAAGACTGGATGGTAGCGTTGGACTTGTAGGGCGCGTATTTCCACATCCCCGTCCTGCTGGCCCACCGGCGTTACCTGCGGTTCGCGGTAGGCCATGAGCACTTTCAGTTTACCGTGCTCCCCTTCGACCTTACCAGTGCCCACGGGTGTTCACGAAAGTGATGGCGGTGGTCGCAGCTCATCTGCGCAGATTAGGGGTTTCAGTCTTCCCCTATCTTGACGATTGGTTGTTGAAGGCGGGCTCGCCCCAGACAGTCGTCTCCCACCTCCAGACTACGGCCGACCTCCTGCACTCACTGGGGTTTTCCATCAGCATGCCAAAGTCACACCTGTGCCCCTCTCAGAAGATCCTTTTCATCGGAGCGGTTCTGGACTCAGCGCAGTTTCTGGTTTATTCCCCCGAACAGCGGGTTTGGGATATTCAGGCTCTGATTCGGATCTTTCAGCCGGTCAGGTTGACGCTGCGGCTCTTGGGGCTGATGGCCTCCTGCATCCTTCTGGTGCATCACGCCAGGTGGCGGATGCGGGCTCTGCAGTGGGACCTGAAGTTTCATTGGGCACAGCATCAGGGCAACCTATCCAACCACGTCCTGATCTTGAAGGGCACTGCAAGCCAGTTGCAGTGGTGGCGCAGAACTGCGATAGGGTCAGCGGCAGATCTCTCTTACCCAACCGGAGCAGGTAGTGGTGACAGATGCGTCCCTCCTGGGTTGGGGGGGCCACATGGGAGAGAGGGAGATCAGAGGCCTCTGGTCTCCGGCGGAGTCCCTGCTCCATATCAACCTTCTGGAGCTGCGGGCGATCCGTCTTGCACTGAAGGCATTCCTTCCCTCTGTCCGGGGAAGTGTAGTGCAGGTGTTCACGGACAACACCACTGCCATGTGGTACTGCAACAAACAGGGCGGGGTGGGGTCGTGGACCCTTTGTCAGGAGGCTCTGCGCCTCTGGACATGGCTGGAACACCAGGACGTCACCCTGGTGGTTCAACATCTGGCAGGTTCCCTGAACGCCAGGGCAGACAAATTCACCTGCAGGTGCATGATGAATCACGAATGTCGTCTGAACTCGGACGTGGCGCAAGGGCTCTTTCTGCAGTGGGCAGATCCTTGGTTAGATCTATTCGCCACCGTAGAGAATGCGTAATGTCATCAGTTCTGCGCGTTGGAATTTCCAAGGCGGCACTCGCTCGGAGGCGCTTTTTGACGCGAGTGGAGCTGCGGTCTGTTGTACGCCTATACAACTTCTGCCCAGAGTGCTGAAGAAGATCATGCGAGACTTGGCCCAAGTCATCCTTGAAGATGTATCCCGAGCTACTCAGCATGTCAGTCGATCCCCCGATTCGTCTGCCTCTTCAGGAGGACCTTCTGTTGCAGCAGCAGGGGACGGTCCTCCACTGAAACTGTCCAGTCTCCACCTACATGCGTGGAGATTGAGCGGCAACAGTTGAGGCCATGTGACTTGCCTCCTGAAGTCTGTGATGTGATTCTGGCAGCCAGGCGTCCCTCCACAAAAATGGTAAACGCCTGCAGGTGGAACAGATTTGTGGCATGGTTCACAGCAAAGGCTGTGGATCCACTCGCTGCCCCCCTTTCAGAGGTTCTCTTCCTTCTGTCTCTTTCCCAGCAAGGCTCTGCTTTGGGCACTATCAAGGCTACCTCTCGGCCGTTTCAGCCTTCTTAAGGTTTCCTGATCAGCCTTCTCTTTTCAAGTCCCCTGTTGTAAATAGATTCTTGACAGGCATCACACACATGTTCCCTCCTGTTCCCTTCATGATGCCTCAGTGGGACTTGAACCTTGTTCTGATTTTTCTGATGTGCGCTCCCTTTGAGCCACTTCACAACTGTCCTCTTCGTCTTCTGACTCTTAAAACTGCATTCCTGGTTGCCATCACCTCTGCCAGGAGAGTGAGTGAGCTCTAGGCTCTATCTTCAAAACCTCCTTTCCTCTCTGTCCATCCGGACAAAGTTGTTCTGAGGACTCGTCCTTCTTTCCTGCCCAAGGTAGTCACAGCCTTTCACATCGGGCAGTCCCATCACCTTGCCCGCCTTCTTTCTGCCTCCGCATCCATCGAAGGAGGGAGAGGCTCCACTGTCTGGACCTAAAACGTTTTCTCTCCTTCTATCTAGATCGCACACGCCAGTTCCGGGTGGACGACCAGCTCTTTGTTGGTTACATGGGCGCTAAGAAGGGACGGGCGGTGCACAAGCGGACAATCTCTTGGTGGGTCGTCTTGTGCATCAAGGTTTGCTACTCCTTGGCGAAAAAGGAGCTTCCTGTTGGGCTGCGTGCCCATTCCACTCAGGCCACGGCGGCTACTACTGCCCTGGGTCGGGGAGTTCCCTTGCAGGACATCTGTCAGGCAGCTACGTGGGCCTCGCTGCACACATTTGCTAAGCACTACTGCCTGGACAGCCAAGTCCGGCGAGATGGCTTTTTCGGCCGTTCTGTTTTCCAGGACTTTCTGGTGTGATCTGGGGTTGCTATTGCTGGGGTATCTATTCTAAGGTAAGGAAACGAACACTAACATGTTTCTTTCAGATGCACATGTTACTTAGCTTCGGTAACGATATATCTGTAAGAAACATCAGTTAGTGTTAGATTCCTTGCCGCCCCACCCATCCACCCCGTTCTGCGAACCGATATCTAAGGTTAAAGACATCCCTTTCAGGGCCCTAATTTCATGGCACCAGTGTCGGTTTTTATCATGGTTCTGCGTTACTGGCACGGAAAGCTATGTACAGAAATGACGTCAGCGTGCGAGGGCGGCGGCTAAGTACTCCGACGTCATCCCGGCGATCATGACACCGACGACATACACGGAGCCGCAGACGACACCTAGCAATGCACAGGGGTACTGCTGACGAAAACATTCCGGATCCAGTCTGACGCCTGGGGATATTCTAAGGTAAGGAATCTGACACTAACTAATGTTTCTTACAGATATATGGTTACCGAAGGTAAGTAACTTGTGCTGCAGGTAAATAATACTTTTCCTTCTTTAGGATATCTTGGTTTGCTACTCACTAACCATTATCTAACATTGAAAGTGCGATTTTATTGCCTTAAAATAACTGTTTTTTCTTTTAATTGTTTCACCAGCTGTCTATTGAAGAAGGCGATATTATATGTGATAAATTTGCCTCCAAGGTAGCATCTAGTGTTACTGGCATTTCCCATCCAACAGTTGCAGTGCGTGAAGAAAAGAAATTGAAAAAGGATGATACAGTATGTAGTTCACAGCTGATCAAATTCAAAAGTGATATCTCTCAGGAAAACACCAACTCCTCAGCAAAAACATCCATTCATAATGCTGATTCTGCAACCCCACGGAGCCTTAAAAATTCACAGAAATCTTTCCATAAAAGTAGAAAATGTAATTTGACTGTCCAGTCCCCGAGCGGACCCAACAGTGCTTCAGAAAATGTATTGCCATTCAAAAAAGAGCCAGTATGCAAAATGCTAACTTTGGCTAATGAACTCGGTAATGAAAATGGTATCAGCCATTCTCCTGAAAATTGTGAAAGTAAAATGAAGGTGAGGTCAAAAATGGTTTTGGATAAAATATTTCAAAATCAAAAATATTTTATGAACATAATGGAAGAAGCTTTATTTGAAATTATTGAGAGAATAATTACTGATTTAGGACGTTTGCCTTTTTCCATTCCCTATTTTGTTGCAGGGCACAAGCACTATTTCAATCATGTGCCCCATTCTGAGCTTAATGTTGTGTCATGTGTTAACATCTTAAAATATGAATCAAAATCAGAAATTCGACACATAGCAGAAATAACTATTGAAAATATACTTCGAAAAGTGTACACTATCATGATACAAGAAATACAGGGGAAGGAATCTTCTGTAGGAAAACATATTAGGGATAGCAAGATGCTTACTTGTGAAATGAGCTCCTCAAAAATGTCCAGTATTCTTGGCTTTCATAAAAATGATATTCAGTTGATTTCAGAGATCAGCCCTGATTTCAGAAATGGGAACCTAAAGGACAAGAGGAGTACCTCCGCAGCATTGACACTCCAACCTTTCCAGAACAAAAATGAGCATTCAGTTTCAACAGCAGGAGAACTTATTCAACAGGTTCAAGATCAATTCAAGTTGTTTGTTTCCTCTAGGCTACAACTAATGGCAACACCAAGGCCACAGCATAAGAGCAGTACTGGGCACAAATGTGATTCATCTGACGGTTTTAAAAGCAGATCTGAACTATTGCCCACAGGAGACTTTTTTTCATTTGGCCTAATTCAATACCAATCAGATTCCACGACACTGGTAAAAGAGAAAATTGTATCTAAAATAAATGTCACTAACCCGTTACTAGTGTTACCAAGTTTTGTTTGCAGCAAACCATTTAAGGAAATTGTGGAACACATATTTGTTTCTACATCGGTTCTGGAGCTATATACAAAGTCTGTGTTAAGTGATATCCTAAAGGTCATGGAGAAGGAGTTCCAACAAGAGGATGTTGCAGGAGTTGATGCATCAGCTGGAATAATTCACTCCCTATTGGAAGGTTTGCGTTATCAAAACAAGGACGGTTTCTATTCTAATCAAGAAATTAAACCATTGGAACGCTTTAATTTACCAAGATGCAATTCTTCCCTTGGATCATTGAGTTCTGCAGCAGCTAAAATGACAACAGCTACTGAGCTACACAGTACACATCACAACATGAAGGACCTGAGTGATTTTTCTTTAGATACAAATCCAATAGGATTTTGTGTCATTCATGCAGAAAATACAAATGATAATGTGCAGTTACAAACCCTTGAACCATCGGTTCAGTTGAAGTACTACAAAAGCAAATTTTTCCCTCAACAAAATAATCCTATGGCTCCTTGTGCTGATAGAGCAGAGTGCAGCATTAGAGATGGGATGAACAATCCTGCTGAAAGCAAAAAAGAAACACCTAATGTTAAAAATGTTCCCTCAAAATTCGAAGTTTTTAATAGCAAGGCATTTGATAATAGACAAGACCCTACTAAAAACATTGTGAAGTCTAACAGAGCAGGTGACTCCCAAGTTATCGCCATGAATGAAACTGGAAATCTAAATGAGAGAGAAGCAAAAACTACAATACAGATGTCTTCTGAAGTGGAGACAGCTTTAAAGCCTGGATACAAATCTACTGCAATAAATAAAAATGCTGGGGTGAAATCAACAACTGAACATATTCTTGTTTCACCCCCAAAAACAAGTGCACAGAGTGATTGTGGAAAGAAATCAGTGGTGGAATTGGATCATATGACAAAGAGCAAAAGTGGGCTGACCATTACCAGTGGCAATAATAGCCATGCAAATCCATCTCTATTTGGAGACAGCCAAGTGACAGACGTTATAGACAACAATTTTGGACTTCAATCTCAGGGCAAAAGGTCAGAGTATGGCACAAGAGAATTGACTTCCATGGCTAATTTTGATAATAATTTTGGTCAATCACCAAGCACACTGGGGAGCTGCGCACTTCATAATCCATCAGCTGCCATATCTGATGGAATTTTGAATGGGTCTAAGGCAAGACTTTCAGAAGTGGTGACTTATAGTGGAAATGACCCAAACACAGAACCTCTCACAAAGGAAAACCATTTGTCATGCTTACCCATGATTGTTTCAAGAAAAAATGAAGTCATAAACACCTTAAATTCACGGTCTCTGAAATATGCCGAACATCCTGCTGAGTTGAAATTAGCTACAGAGCAATGTTCAATGAACAAAGGAGACACCAAACCTGTGTTACTATTCAGAGACTCTGATCCATGCCAGTTGCCAAAGGCTATTTTGGCCACTGAAGTACCCTCTTTCAGCAATAATAAAAATGCAATTTCTTATCATTCACCAACACGTGACATTGATGCTTTAAAAGAAAAAATTGCAAATGAATTGATTGACGAAACATTTTACATTATTTCAAAATGTGCTGAGGAATCACAAGGTGATGCAGTGAATTCAATTCCGCCTAATCAGCTGCCCAACTCTAACCACCTCAATTCATCTCAGTTGAAACATGAAGAAGCAGAATCTCGAACTTGCAATACTGTAAGAAATAAGCTGGAAAAATGTACAGCCTCCAGAAATTTTTCAAATGCAGTTTCAGGAAAATTTACAACAAAAACATTAAAAACTTTATCAACCATAAAATATGAATCAAATAAGTCTTCTGTTGGTGCTGCAGTCTGGAAAATCTCTACAACAGAACCTCAGTCTTGTAAATCAGATAGAAACAAGCTTAAAGAAATGCAAATATGCCATAATTCTAATGCTAATCAGACCACATTGCAAGAAAAATCACTAACAGAAGAGTCTTCTTTCACATCATCTGACATGAACTTTACAGCAGACTCTATGAGAAGCATTATATGTGGACATAATATAAATGACTATTCACTTGAAGAAATTACTGAGAGCCTTATCGGGTCGTTGAATTATGTGTTCCGGCATGTGAAGAAGACAAAATGTGCTCCACCTGCACATGTTAGTGATTCGGATACTACTTTATACGAGCAATCTTCAATCTGCATCTCTGCAGCTCCTAATGTCTCCAGTTTAAGAAATACGGAAGGCACGCTAAAACCAACATCACTTGTACACATGTCCGAGACAACTCCGATAGCACTTCAAGAAAAGAATAAAAATGCTGATAAAGAAAAATCATATCAATTCAATAAAAAAAATATATATCATTCTGGTTTTCCTTTGCAGAGAATGGGTGATGGTGCTGGAAAGGATCTAGTCATGCAGGATCAAATAAAGCCTAACTTTTTTCCAGAGTCAGTTGTAAAAATGGCAGTTGTTGAAGTAAAAGAGAAAATATTTTATGAATATAAAGATAAAAAAAACATTTTTCAAAAGAACCATGAATTTTGCCAATCTTTTTTAGAATCTGTATGTGAAGACTCTGTAAAACTTGTGTTTCACAAAGTTAGCAAGCATATGAATAATGGCAAATCTAAAATGTGCCCAGATAAGAAAAATGGGGAACATCTGTTGAAAGGTGATTTTCAGAACAACTCATCAGAACCAGTTTCAAATAATATGAATCATATAACTCACACTGCCCTATTAATGTCCATAAGTAAAAAAAATATTCATAACATTCGCCTTTCAGTGATGAATTTTCTGTCTGAGAAAACAAACCACATCCTAAAAGATGAACAGAATAAATCCGATATAAAATGGCTCTCTGGAGAAATTGTAGGCATTTCCATTGAAACGCTAATGAGAGGTTCACTTCCATCTCCAATGTTACCCCCATGTTTCAAAGAAGCTGGCACAAGTGCGTCATGTGAAATTACAAGCACTAATCTGCATGTTGGGCCCCTTACAGTTAAACAGTGTTATTCAAAAGAGAACAATACAACTGTGATCAAGGAAAATAAGACAAGCAAACAACTTGAAGATTTAAGCATATCAAAACATAATGTTGAGTGTGTGAATTGCTCTCCTTCATCCACTCTAACGACAAGCACACCTGTTTCTCTACCAAAAGCAGAGGTTTCTCCAGTTACATGTGATAGCAGTGAAGAGACTTATATTAAAGATAATACATGTGACTCAGAATGTGATTATGAATCAAGTGACTGCTCAATAGATCACAGTCAAACCACATTTCCTGAAGATGAACAATTCACTGGATGCAAGCTAGGTGAAATTGTTTTTCAACTTGCAAATACTATCTTTTCTTCAAAAACTAGCAGTCACCAAAATGCAGATGCAAAGGGGATCAATATTAAAAGAAATGCAGTATCACTTGCAAACAAACTACTCCAGGAAATAAAATACGAATTTTGGGATTCAATAGATGAAACTTTCGAACACTTTGTATATTCGAGAATAGATGTTCAAAAAGTGGTAAAAAGAGTGTACACCAAATATTCCAAAGAAATGAAGTGTCCAGATGCATTGCAGGATGACAACTCACTTATTGTTCATAACCTTGCAAATGCAATAATATTAGAATTGATTTACAAACGTCCAGGGTCAGTTGTTTCTTCTGCTTTATTCTCCGAGGATGATTCTGTTTTTGAAGACTTTAGTGATGAAGAGTTGCCAAGTATGTCCCCAAGTGGAAAAGAGTCTTGCTATAAGGTTTACTCAGCATCTCTTATGGAAAATATTCTTTGCAAGGTTTTGAGCAGAATTCTAACAGCATCTGATGTCTTCACGCATGACATGAATAATGTCCACAAGGAAGATAAATACTGTGAGATAATGGCAAAATTATTTTATTCTATAGAGATGTACCTTAAACAACAACAAGTAATTATTGTAAGAATTACAGAAAATATGGCATTCCCAACAATAGGAGACAATGTCATTGATATTATTGCTGGCTCTGTTTTCCATCATATTTTTGAAGAATATGGATCTCTAATGGATCTTTATATAAACTTAACTGTGGGTAACCAGTTATTTACTGAGTTAATTACATCCTTCATACTGCAAGAAATGTCCAAACGTGATCTGGAATGCAATATCTTTCAAAAGGTGGCACCAATCCCTCAAGCAACAATCGATACTTCCTTTGTTACTCAAAACGTTTTAAATAATATAAGCGAAGTCAGGAAACGCTACGAGACTTCTATAAAGTGTTTCCTTACAACATTATTAAACATCATTCTCCCTCAAATAGCCTATCAGATTGGCCTTCAATTTCACATTAGCAGTACACCTTCTGAAAGCCAAAATAATACACTAGAAGATGTTGTTCTAAGGCAAGGTCAATCAGTCAATCGCAAGTTACTGGTAGCTTGCGAACACCGTCGTAGTAGCTCGCAGCCTTAAGTTCATTTTTTTATATAGGCACCAGCTCAATAAAGTTAAGTTTATATTCAATAAATGTTTAATGTTCCTCTTAAAGTTAATGAAGCCTGGCCTCTTCATTATAATCATTGGGATGCAGATAGCAGAGCCTGATACTTAGCCATGCTCTTCTCCTTGCTCTTTTCCCCTTTATGACCCAGGTGGTGTGTGCAGGTGAAAAACTGATCAACTGAAATATTAATTCCTAAATAAAAGTCATTGTCAACTCAGTATTGGAGCATGAGAACAAAAATATTAGGTTAACTCTTAATTTTTTTTCTCTCATTGCATTTCCACACAGCAGGCATCTTACTCCCAGTGGCCCATAAACAGTGCCATATTTATAACTGAAAAATACAGCACATTTTTTTAAGAGGGAGACATTTGAAGTGAAAATAAAGTTTTTATGAAACATTAAGACAATGTTTATCTCCACATTCAATTAATTCAGCTGCGTCTTAAATGTTATATGAAACATTTTTCTTCGCTGTCAAATTCCTCCCATTCAAACAAATGACTGTATGTTTCTTTTCTAAATATTGCTCTGTTTCTCTCTGCCACTGGGAGCAAGATGCCTGTTTTTTGTAAAGGCAACATTTTGAAATGGGAGAAAATTAAAATTATTTTTATGGAATCCATATAAACATAAAGTTAACTATTCAGTTTAATTTTCTTCCATTTACACACAGCAGGTATCTTTCTCCCAGTGGCTGGTAGACACAATGCCATATTTACTATGGAAAATGTGTCTGCACTTTAAATTTGTCCCAAAAGTGGATGTATGTGGTATACATGTAACGGTGCCACATATGGTGAAAGGTATGTCCTGTAACACAAGTACATACTCAACAGGCTCTTAGTGTCCCATACACATATATCCCATTCATACATCTCCACAGACCATGCTCAGACTCACTGACACACATCACAGCCTTGTGATAGTGCCCTTAGTGTCTGGGCCTGATTTAGAGTTTGACAGACCAGTTTACTCTGTCACAAATATTATGGATATCCTGTCCGCCATATTACAAGTGTTGTAGGATATAATGGACGCATAATACGGCAGACGGGATATCCATCACGTTTGTGACAGCGTAACCTAGTCCACCAAACTCTTAATCAGGCCCCTAAGTATTTTGTTCAAGCCAAATGTATCTGGGTCTATTGGCATTTGGCTTAAAGTCAATGAAGCTAGAGGGTGGTGAGGGGGTGTCTGGAAACAATGTGCACGTTGCTTGGCCTTTAGCACCTCACAGTGAGTTTCACTGATAAAAAGTAGCTTTCACTGATGCAAAGGTAATAGATCACTGTTCTAAGGACTGAAGTTTTTAGGGACAAAGTATTAAGCAGCATCGGAAATGCAGCATCATGAAACAATAACAATTCCAGTTACTTCCATTGTCAAATAGACAATTGTTGCCTTGGTAGAATTGCTGACACATTCTCTGAGAAGATCCAGCAGTTATATAATGCACTAAGAATAGGGACGGAAGCATATTGTGCCAGTAGAAAACAATATTTGGAAGTAGTTGGTGATTTGGGATTTGATAATTTCTCGATTGATCCATCTCCAGCTTGTGGTTTCTAGACAGGTAGGTATTTGCATCGAAAGGTGTGCAAAAAACTAAAATATGAGCTAGTACTTTTATTTATTTCAAGAACAAAAAATTTGAGTTGTATCGTCTTCTGCAAAATGTGAAGACATTTATTCTAAAAGTTTTAATTTTATGTTAATTTGACCAGTATTAAAGCTTTGTTTTGTTTTTCTTGAATCTTAAGAGTCTGTCATACTGTTTGAATGTTGTCATCTGCCTTGAGAACATAATTATATTTGCATTTACCTATTTTCACTAACAGCAGCAAAGGGAAGTTACTTTCCTGGTAAAATTCCTACGAGTATTTATTTTTACAGTCTATTGATTGACGGTGAAAACCTGATGTTCGAGGCATGTGGGCTGCTGAATTCATATCTGTGCATAGATCGCCGCCTAGTGTTGGGTCCGGATGATTGCACATTGTTGTCCTGGAAGAGTCTTCAAAGTATCACAAGATAGGTGGCTCCTCCCCTGGACTACAGTGCGCATGGGCATCGACTCCATCCCCAGATTGTTTTTTTCCGCCATTGGGTTCGGATGTGTTTCGGTTCCCTCTGTCGGAATCGATAGTTGTTTAACTTTCTTTACTTGAGACCAAAAGGTCTTTAGGACTCGCGTCGGTATTGTCTATCGTTCGGGTTGGTTATTTCTCGGCTCCGAACAACTGCTGCCCTTCCGCGTGCTGTCTGCGCGGACGGGCCTACACGACGCTCCAGACTACTTCATCATGGAACGAAGTCCATGTAAGAGGTGCCCAGTGTGTGCCTCAAAATATCCGCACATCGACGTGCACCCAGTGTGCAACAAGTGCTTGTCGCCGGACCACGACGAGGCCAAGTGTATGGCCTGCTCCAAGTTCCGGTCGAAGAAGACTCTCAAGCTACGCCGGGCCGCTAGACTGCAGGCCCAGAGCTCGGCACCCCCTCCGGCGAACATCTTCGAGGAGGATGTTCAAGACGACACCATCCAGAATGTCTCGGACTATGACACGGCGTCAGAGATCGAAGAAAGCTACGACGCGGAAGATGAGGAGTTCGAGGAAGTCGTCGAGGAGGTAGGGGACGACGACGGGGCCATTGCCACCGTAGAGGATAGCTCGGAGGAGGAGCTTCCTCAAACTGACTCCGGGGCCAGCCACCATTATGAGGCCCAGGTCGAGGGATCGCCTTCGGGCCTTACCCAAGACCTCGATACCCGTCCCACGGCTCCGCCTTCCGGCCCAGTCACGGACATTGGTGCGGCACCACTCACGGTGCAAAAACTGAAAGTGAAACCATCAGTGTCGACACCACCAGTATCGAAACCGAAAGTGCAAGTCGCACTGGTTGGATCTAAGACTTCGGAGGCCTCGGCGCCGAAAAAATCCAAGATGGCCGTCGAGCTCAAGAGCCACGCCAAAATGGCCGACCCGAAGACTACGGTGTCGAAGGCGAAGACGCCCGACGCAGCTGCGTCGGCGCCGAAGTTGGTCGACGCTCTGAAGAGTCGAGTCGATGCCAAGAAGGTCGATGATCATAAGAAGGCCCCGAAGAAGCGCCAGGACGACCCCAAGGCTCTGGCTGCACCGATTGACCCCAAGGCTCTGGCTGCACCGCTCCCATCTGACAAGGCGAAGGGGGGAGCTGCGTCGGCTCCGAAGACTGCGGCCTTGGTCGCCGAGCCAAATCCGGCTTCAGAGGACTCTCTCGAGCCGATCCGTCCCTCTGCCTCGTTTACCAAGAAGGTCACAGACTCCCTTCAGCGTATTCGGGAGGGGGCCGCGGCGGTCGACCCGAAGGACACTGTGTCGCCCAAGCCTCTGCAGAAACCGGCGAAGGCGCAGACGCCAATTCTTTTCACGCTGCCGCCAAGGACGGCGCCGAAGGCTTTCGCAGCGAAACCTGGGGCCGGAGTGCCCTTGAAGTTGGCTTCGACTCCAAAGGCATCGTCGGTGGTTCCAAACCCACGACACCACCCACTGGCGGAGGAGGAGCGTCGAGAGGTGGTCATCGACGCCAACACAGGCAAGCTATCTCTCCTTAAACGGAAAATCACCCCGGAGCCGGCGTTGGAGCATTTCCACATCCCACTTAAGAAGAAGTTGGACTCTGCGGGTACATCTGCCCCTATGGAGCGCGCATCTCCGCAAGGTCAGGATCTCTCACCCACTCATTCCAATGCTGGGGAGGGTGATGGAGAAGACGAGGATGAGTATGCTTATCCAGTTTACTCAGACCCCGAGGATGTCACGGAGCCATGGTCTGCTGGGGGCGACCCTGGGGACCCTCATTCGGGACACGAGCCACAGCTTTTTGCTGCCAAAACTTCCCCAACGGAAGACTCTGCGGCCTTCAATGCTTTAATTGAAAGGGCTGCCGCCAATCATGACGTCGACCTCAATGCAGACCCAGTTGATGTTGATTTTCTTTTTGACACTTTCTCGGTGGCAGAAAAGACTGTCAAGACACTGCCAATGCTCAAAGGAGTGTTAAAACATGCGCCAGAAGTTTTCAAGGAGCCCACCCGGGCAAGAGTCATTAATCCTCGTATTGACAAGAAGTACAAGGCAGCGCCCACTGATCCAACGTACATCAAAGGACAGTTGCCGCTAGACTCTCTGGTTGTCTTCAACGCACGTAAACGAGCCAACTCACAGACCACGGGTGATGCTCCTCCCCCCAGACAAGGAATCAAAAGTGTTTGAGGCTTCAGGGAAACGTATTGCTGCGCAGGCAGCCAATATGTGGCGCATATCCAACACGCAGGCCCTATTTGCACGCTACGACAGGGCACACTATGACACTCTAGAGACCCTTCTACAGCACTTACCAGATCAGTATAAGGAGGGTGCGGAAATGTTGGTTCAGGAGGGAAAACTTATCACTAATGCCTCAATTAAGTGTGCTCTAGATGTGGCTGATACCTCCTCGCGAGCTATCAACACTAGCGTTCTGCTGCGCCGACATGCATGGCTCAGACTCTCAGGCTTCAAACCGGACATTCAGACTACCATCCTAAACCAAACTGTCAATCCTGACCACCTGTTTGGGCCAGAAGTGGATGCCACCCTAGAGAAAATGAAAAAAGACACTGACACGGCTAAATCTATGGGTGCCCTGCAGTCCCAGCAGTTTCGGGGTGGTTCCTTTCGCCGCTCCAACACCAGAGGCACCTCAAGGGGTCAGGCGTCACAATCCACGCAATTTTATAAAAGTAACACCCAATCCTCATATACCAACAAGGGTCGGGTGGATACCGTGGCAACAACGTCAAAGGCAGAGGACGTGGAAATAACAGCTCCAGGTCCTCCACCGCCAGCAAACAGTGACGCCTTGTCACTGCCCCCCGACCACGCAACACCGGTCGGGGGGAGACTCCAGCAGTTCCTGCCCGTGTGGAAGTCCATCACCACGGACAGGTGGGTCTTATCTCTTATCCAACACGGTTATTTTCTGGAGCTCACATCCACTCCACCCAACATACCTCCAAAAAGCCGTCCTATGTCCGGCGAGCACTTGCACTTGTTGCAGCAAGAAGTCAACGTCATGCTGCAAAAAGGGGCAATAGAGCTCGTTCCACTGTAGGAAAGGGGTACAGGGGTTTACTCCCTGTACTTTCTCATTCCAAAGAAAGACGGATCCCTCAGGCCCATCCTAGACCTCATACCTCTCAACTGGTACATTCTGTCAGAACATTTCCATATGCTCACTCTGCAGCAGGTTCTCCCACTGCTTCAGCAGGGGGACTTCCTGGCAACTCTGGATCTCAAGGATGCATACTTTCATATTCCCCTGCATCCTTCACACAGAAAATATCTGTGGTTCACCATTCAAAACCAGCACTACCAGTTCAGGGTTCTGCCTTGTGGGGTCACCACGGCGCCCAGGGTCTTCACGAAGTGCCTAGCAACGGTGGCGGCGCATCTAAGACGTCAAAACATCCACGTCTACCCCTATCTGGACGACTGGCTCATTCAGGCAAAGTCGAACCAGCAGTGCGCCGACCACGTGTCCCACACTATTCACCTTCTGCACGATCTGGGATTCTCACTGAATTACCCAAAATCCCATCTTCAGCCCGCCCACATACGGCAGTATCTGGGGGCAACCATAAACACTCTGGCGGCCACTGCGCAGCCGAATTCAGTGAGAATCGCCAGCATTCAGTCGCTGGTCCAAAGATTCAGACCTCAGCACTCGCTTCCAGCAAGAGTGTTCATGCAGTTGATAGGCATGATGGCCTCCTGCATCTCCATTGTCCCGCACGCGAGACTACATATTTATTTATTTATTTTATTTATAAAATTTCTAAAGCGCACAAATACCTTCCGGTGTCTCGGCGCTAGAGTTCGTTAAGATTGCAGAGAGCTCCCACATAGCTTACTGGTTGAAAAGCCATGTTTTGATGTGCTTCCGAAATATGAGTAGGGAGGAGCTTGATCTGATATTAAGAGGGAGCTCATTCCACAATTTAGAAGCAGCAATTGTGAAGCGCTTATCGCCCCATGTTGCTTTCTTAGTGCGTGGAATATAGAGTAGCTGGGATGCCTCAGAGCGTAGAGCGCGCTTAGGTTTGTATGGAGTAATGGATTTTTGTAAAAAATCCGGTCCGGTGTTATTCAGTGTTTTATAAATGATGCACAAGGCCTTGAACTTTGTACGGCTTCTCACTGGTAGCCAATGAAGTTGGCGAATGATGGGCGATATGGATGAGAATTTAGGTGTGCCAGTTAAAATTCTTGCTGCAGCATTTTGCACTAATTGCAGTTTGTTCATGACTTGTTCCTGTGCATTCAGCCATAATGCGTTACAGTAGTCAATCTTTGAAAGGACTAGTGTAGACATTAGGGTTTTGCCTGAGTCAGGAGGAAGAAAAGGAAGAAGCTTTTTTACCATTCGCAGAGTGTAAAAGGATGCCGAGACCACTGCATTAGCATGGCTGTGGAAGGTAAGCTTATTGTCGAGTAGAACTCCGAGGTTCCTGACTTTTTTCACAGGGTGAGGAGGATCTCCCAGCTCTGCTGGCCACCAAACTGGTGACCAAGACGGGGTCAGATCACCAAAAAGCATGACCTCCGTCTTGTCAGAGTTTAATTTTAGGCAGTTCTGGTCCATCCAGGTGCAAATTGCTCTCATTCCTTCCTGAAAGTTAGCGGCCTCTGCAGCTCCGTTCCTATGAATAGCCAGGACCAATTGAGTGTCATCGGCGTATGATGTTATTCCTATGCCAAATGACTTGATCACCCTCGCTAAGTCCGACACATAGATATTAAAAAGCGTCGGACTTAGCGAGGAGCCTTGAGGAACTCCACAAGGTAAAGTGAAATTGGGCGAATAGTAGCTGCCCATTTTCACAGACTGTACTCTGTCTGATAGAAACGATGCCAGGAGAGTCTTTGCTTTGCCCTGGATACCCATGGCATCGACACGGTCGATCAAGATGTTATGATCGACCGTGTCGAATGCAGCCGATAGATCTAAGAGTATCAGGATTGCTGTACCGCCTTGATCTAGAATTATTCTAACTTCTTCGGTTGCTTTTATTAAGGCGGTCTCAGTGCTATGACCCTTTCTAAACCCAAATTGGGTCTCATCTAATAGGTTGTTATTATCAATAAAGCTAGAGAGTTGTAAATTAATTGCTTTCTCAAATACCTTAGAGGGATAGGGAAGTGAGGCAATGGGTCGATAGCTTTTCAGCTCTGCTGGGTTTAATGTTGATTTCTTCAAAAGGGGCTTCACGATGACTTTCTTCCAGATTTTAGGGTAATCTCCTGTCTGGAACATCGTGTTGCAGATGTGGGTAAGCACCGGGGCTACTTGATTAGATACTAGTTTAAGTATACTCGGAGGACATGGGTCCAAAGGAGATCCTGATTTGACTGCATTCATGATTTCTTCTATAGATGCTTGAGGAAGCGAGGAGAATGTATCCAGAATTGGTCTGGTAGATGACTGAGGGGCAGTTGGGCCAACTATAGTATCAGAAATTTGTTGTGTGAAATTATTAAAAATATCTGTAACTTTTCCTTTGAAAAAATCTGCGATTTCATTACAGAAGGTTTGAGAAGGTTCTGTAGAATCAGGTACTGTCGGGTTGGATAACTTTTTTACCACCTGGAATAACTGTTTGCTAGAGTTTTGAGCTGATTCTATTTGAGTGGTGTAGAAATTACATTTTTCCTTTGTAATAAGTTTCTTATAGTTGTGCAGGGCTGTCTTGTATCTATCTTTATCGTTGTTGTCATAATTCCTGCGCCAACGTCTCTCTAGATTGCGACAATGTTGTCTTTCAAGCCTTAATGATTCAGAGAACCATGGGGCAGAGGGTTTGTTACGGTTAGGCTGTAATTTTTTGAGAGGTGCCACATGATCTAGTGCCTTGTTCAGCCAGTGTACATAGTTGTTGGATGCCTGATCTGGGTCATTTGAGTCTTTAAAATTAGTAGTATTTAATGCATTATTAAACGCATGGTGATCGATATTTTTCCAGTCACGACATTTGATCTGTGAGCGTGCAGAGGGCGTGTCGTATGCGCCCGCTTCAGGAGTGCTTAGCACGTCATTGGACTCAGGCTCACGGGCAATTGAAAGACCTAGTGTTGGTGAGCGGTCGGGCATACAACTCTCTGCATTGGTGGAATCCACAAAACCTTTGCAAGGGCCGACCGTTCCAGGAGCCTGTGCCACAGATTATCCTGACGACGGACGCTTCTCTCCAGGGTTGGGGAGCGCATCTACTCCATTACACAGTGCAGGGACTATGGACTCTACAGCAGAAGAAGATGCACATCAATGTGTTGGAACTGATGGCGATCTTCATGGCCTTAAAGGCGTTCAAAGTACATCTGTGCAACAAGGTCGTGTTGATCCGGACGGACAACATGACCGCCATGTACTACATTCAGAAACAGGGAGGAACACACTCTCCGCAGCTGTCTCATCTGGCTCAGAGCATGTGGAAGTGGGCCATTCAGAGGAACATCTTCCTCATGGCAGAACACCTCCCGGGCAAAGACAATCAGATGGCGGACCTGCTCAGCAGGCACAGCCACCAGATGCACGAGTGGGAGTTACATCCATCAGTACTCCAGCCGTACGTTCAAAGATGGGGTCATCCAGAGATAGACCTGTTCGCCACAAGGGAGAACGCAAAATGCCAAAGCTTCGCCGCCAGGTTCCCACACCCGCAATCGCAGGGCAATGCGATATGGATGAACTGGTCAGGCAAATTTGCGTACGCTTTTCCCCCAGCACCCCTGATACCGCTGGTGGCACGCAAGCTCAGGCAACACTCGATGACTCTCATCCTAGTTGCTCCAACGTGGGCTCGCCAACCATGGTACACCACGTTTCTGGAACTGTCCGTGGTACCGCATCAAAGGCTTCATCTTACACCCAGCCTTCTGACGCAGAGCCATGGCGACATTCAGCACCCAGATCCGCGACAGCTCAACCTGGCGATCTGGCTCCTGAAGTCCTAGAGTTTGGCTACCTCAACCTTCCTCCCAATTGTATGGACATCCTTTCACTTTTCAAAGTGCCTGCTATCAAAGCTTTTCTGGAAGGACTCAAACGGGTCATTCCACCACGGACCCCACCAGCTCCAGAATGGAACCTCAATGTGGTTCTTACAAGACTGATGGGTCCTCCCTTCGAGCCACTACACTCCTGCGAACTTCAGTTCTTGACTTGGAAAGTGGCCTTCTTAGTAGCAATTACATCGCTACGTAGGGTTAGTGAGCTGCAAGCCCCCACAATCCAGGAGCCGTTCTTCCAGGTTCATGCTAACAGGGTAGTACTCCGCACTAACCCTAAATTTCTACCCAAGGTTGTGTCTCAGTTCCACATAAACTAAACAATTGAGTTGCCGGTGTTTTTTCAAAATCCTGAGTCACTGGCGGAGCGGATGCTCCACACCCTTAACGTCAAAAGGGCCCTGATGTATTACGTTGACAGGACCAAGGATTTTAGAAAAACTAAGCAGCT
This sequence comes from Lissotriton vulgaris, assembly GCF_964263255.1. Classification (NCBI taxonomy): domain Eukaryota; kingdom Metazoa; phylum Chordata; class Amphibia; order Caudata; family Salamandridae; genus Lissotriton; species Lissotriton vulgaris. The sequence continues at coordinate 1,295,216,959 of NC_141691.1, forward strand.
TTTTGTTGCCTTTGCGTCACACCACAAAGGTAACGCTATTTCCAAGGCTGGTATTGCTAGGTGGATCGTGAAATGTATTCAGATCTGTTATGCAAAAGCTAAACGCACTCTTACTATTCCACCAAGAGCCCACTCCACCAGAAAGTTGGGGGCCTCTATGGCCTTCCTTGGGAACATTCCCTTAGAGGACATATGTAGAGCAGCCACATGGTCTACCACACATACCTTTACTAAACATTACTGTGTAGACGTGCACTCCAAGCAGCAGGCAGCTGTAGGGCAGGCTGTTCTCAAGACACTTTTCCAAACTGCTGCAGCTGGCACGGGCGGCCGCCGCTAATGGAGGGACTGCTATGTATTCTATGCACAGATATGAATTCAGCAGCCCACATGCCTCGAACTGCAAATGCTACTTACCAGTATGCATCTGTTCTTGGCATGTAGGGCTGCTGACATTCATATCGCCCGCCCTCCTCCCCGGCGCCTGTAGCAGCTGCAGTATTTACATACATTTCATAGCATGGTCATCACTCACAAAGTTCACTCCATCTCGGCCACAATGGCTAAAAACAATCTGGGGATGGAGTTGATGCCCATGCGCACTGTAGTCCAGGGGAGGAGCCACCTATCTCGTGATACTTCGAAGGCTCTTCCAGGACAACAATGTGCAATCATCCGGACCCAACACTAGGCGGCGATCTATGCACAGATGTGAATGTCAGCAGCCCTACATGCCAAGAACAGATGCATACTGGTAAGTAGCATTTGCATTACCAATGGGTCTTTTCCTTCTAAGTCTAGATATCAAACCCCTAAGGCTTAAGTCTAGAAAAATAAATCTTGACTGTGCTTGTTGGTTTAATTTATCTACCTAGTCTGTTCATACTTACCAAATGTATACAAAAGCTTACGCTTAAATATTTCATCATGCCTATTCATACATGACACCATTAAGAGAGCGTTCATGAACTTTTAATCTACAAGTAATCATACCTTACACCTCAATGCTTCTGTCACGCTTTCAAAATTTAACCATTGGACGCTGAAACACCACAGAATGTTTTTCAATTGCAAAAGCATTAATTGATGCTGATGAATGCTTTAAAAAAATTGGAATTACATGTTCGAAGCATATGAGCTGCAGATTATACACTATGCAGAAATGGCCACCAAGTGTTGGGCCCAGATGTTTGCAGTTTGTTTTGTTGTAGAAAAGTCTTTGGAAGTCACAGGATAGGTGACTCCTCCTTTGGATGATACTGCGCATGGGCATCGGCTCCATCCCCAGATTGTTTTTTTCAGCCACCGGGCTCGGATGTGTTTCCAGCGCTCCGTGTTGGAACCAATTTCCTTCGGCGCCCAATACTCACCAACTTACAGAAATTAAGTTTCGAACGCTTTTCCAGTCGACGCTACTCAACACCAAAAACTTCGATCCCAGTCGTCAGCGGCCTGCGGGTCTAACTAGGCCTCGACTCCAGCTCATGGAAAGGACCCCATTTAAAAAGTGTCCTCAATGTGTGTCGAAGTTTCCCCACACCGACCTTCACGAAGTGTGTAACCTTTGCCTCTCCCCGGAGCACGAGGCCAAAGACTGTTCCGCTTGTGCCTCTTTCCGCTCCAAGAAGACTATCCAGGACTAAAGAGCGAGGCGAACAATGGCTCGATCTTTAACTTCGATTCCGGACGACATCTTTGAGGAAGGCGTCAACGTTCCAGAACAACACGACGTCGACAGCAATTCTGAGGCAGAAGACTCCAAAGTCGAGGACATCACTCAGCACAGCGGGTCGTAAGTAAGATCTTCGACCCCGACCCTTCCTCGACACACCCAAAGAAGGGCCCCGGTCACACCCTCGCCCTCGGGCTCGGGTGCACACCGACACACTGCTTCTACTGCCCCACCTTCGGGCCCCGTACATGAAGCTTTCAGGCGACTCGGGCTCGAGTCGGCCTTCGAACGGTGTTGGCGCACACTTACCGGCACCGAAAAAGACAACTTCACCGGCCACGCCAACATCCTAACCATCAACGCCGAAACATACCACTACTCCTTCGGCACAGAAACCCAGGTCGTAACCAAGCAAACCCGCTTCGTATTCGAAAAAACCACCAGCACCGAAAAAACCATTGGATCCAAAAAACATACCGGAGCCGAAAAAAACCTTGGAACTGTAAAAAGCTTCGGAGCGAAAAAGACTCCTGCTTCTCCGGTTAAAGACATTGCCAAAAAAAAATAAAAACGCTTGGGTACCAAAACCTTCCTCCGCACCAAAAGATCGGCCTCCTGCAGAGGACTTACTTTATCCAGACCCTGCTCAAAAGACTCAAGCTAAAGAACCAATCACTGGACAGCTGATTTTGGCTTCAAAGAATAAGGACATGGCTACCTCTCCCTTAAGACTGCCTTCCCCTTCTCTTTCACCTGTACCATCACCACATCTTCCCATACCACAGCATTCCCCAGCATCCTCTATCATACCAGACGATGACAACAGGGATGATAGCTCTGATGACATGGGGGTAATATGCCTGATCCAGCTAGTCCTACAGGATGATTATAACACCCCAAATGTCCCTCAGGATGACATATACCCCTCAAGGCCTTCCCCACCAGAAGACACTATGGGTTTCAATCAATTAATTCACAGGGCTGCGCAATATCATGGGGTAGACATGCCTACTGACCCTGTAGATGAAGACTTCTTAATGTCTTAATGGATACCTTTGATAGTGCACAAAGGTCCTCGTCCATGTTACCAATGCTTAAAGGAGGGATTAAGCAGGCTCCTGAAGTCTTCAAAGACCCAGTCAGAACTCGGGTCATTAACCCTCGCATAGAGAAAAAATATAAAGCTGCTCCCTCAGACCCAGCATATATTAAAGATCCTGCACCACTAGACTCACTTATAGTTTCCAATGCACGCATGAGAGAAAACTCACAAACATCAGATGAAGCTCCACCACCAGATAAAGAGTCTAAGCTACTTAATGCATCAGGGAAAAGAACGGCGTCTCAAGCAGCAAACATGTGGCATATAGCCAATACACAGGCATTATTAGCCAGCTATGACAGGGCACATTATGACGAATTAGAACCATTAATGAGGCACCTCCCTGATAAGTACAAGGATAGGGCAAATTAACTTATCCAAGAGGGGAAACACCTCTATTCTGTGTGCACTGGATGCAACAGATACTGCCTCTAGGGCAGTTAACACCAGCGTCCTATTACGTAGACATGCCTGGCTACGCATATCAGGGTTCAAACCTGAAGTACAAAGTGCCATTCTTAATCAACCCTTTGATGAGCAACACCTATTTGGACCTAACGTAGATGTATCACTTGAAAAAATGAAAAAGGATGCAGATACCGCCAAATCTATGGGAGCCCTGCAGTCGCAGGCTCCCAGACATTCATTTTGTCGCTCATCCTATCGAGGTGCCACCAGGGGATATTCTTCGGACACATCTTCTACCTCGTACAAAGCCCCTACACAGTCCACTTACAGCAAGGGCTACCGAAGGGGTGGTTACAGGGGTAACTATAACAAAGGCAGAGGTAAAAATAACAACTCCCGCTCTGCCTCTACCCCAACCCAATGACTCCGTTTCCCTTCCCCCGTCCCATTCCACTCCTGTCGGGGGAAGACTTCAGCAATACCTGCCAGCTTGGGAAAACATCACATCAGACAGGTGGGTGCTCTAAATAATTCAGTCAGGTTACTGTCTAGAACTAACATCCACCCCCCCAAACATACCACCCAAGCAACGTCCAATGTCACAAGAACATTTAACACTGCTCAGACAGGCGGTTATATCCCTCCTGCAGAAAAATGCAATAGAAATAGTTCCAGAGCATCAGAAAAACAAAGGAGTATACTCCCTATATTTCCTAATACCAAAGACGGACGGCTCTTTATGACCCATCCTAGACCTCAGACCTCTAAACATTTACATACAGTCGGACCATTTTCACATGGTCACACTCCAACAAGTCCTTCCACTTCTGGTACTAAATGACTTCCTGGTCACCCTAGATCTCAAGGACGCCTATTACCATATTCCCATCCAAACAGCGCACAGAAAATATCTCAGATTTGTGCTAGACGGGCAGCACTACCAGTTCAAAGTGCTCCTATTCTGAGTCACAACAGCGCCAAGGGTGTTTGCCAAATGCCTAGTAGTAGTAGCAGCACACTTAAGAAGACAACATATTCATGTCTTCCCATATCTAGACGACTGGCTCATAAAAGCCAGCTCATACAGCCAGTGTATGCAACACACTAAAGCTACTATTCAACTGCTTCACGACTTGGGATTCACAGTAAATCACACCAAATCTCATCTGCAACCCTCGCACATACAACAGTATCTCGGCGCTACAATAAACACCCAACTAACTCTAGCTTATCCCTCTCCAGCCAGGATAAAATAAAAAGTGTACAAACTCTCCTAACAAAATTCAAACCACAACACTCGCTACCAGCTCAAGTGTTCATGCAGCTCATAGGAAATATGGCATCTTGCATATTTGTAGTACCTCACCCCTGCAGGGGCTTCTGAGCCTTTGAGCAGCTCACCTTGTTTCTGGACCCTGGGCCATTTAACCCCTGACCACCGGCACTCTTCGTCTCCCTCCCGCCGCCGCAGTGGACATCTATCGCGGCCGCAGTGCAGAGGGGGGCGTTCTATACTACATTTCCCAGGCTCCCTCTGCTGTGGACAGACGCCACACCATCGTGCCGGGCAGCGCATAAAGCAGGCATCACTCCGGTGGAGCGGGGGACGCCTGTAGGGGCTTCTGAGCCTTTGAGCAGCTCACCTTGTTTCCGGACCCTGGGCCATTTAACCCCTGACCATCGGCACTCTTTGTCTCCCTCCCGCCGCCGCAGTGGACATCTATCGCGGCCGCAGTGCGGAGGGGTCGTTCTATACTACATTTCCTAGGCTCCCTCTGCTGTGGACAGACGCCACACCATCGCACCGGGCGGCGCATAAAGCAGGCGTCACTCCAGTGGAGCAGGGGACGCCTGCAGGGGCTTCTGAGCCTTTGAGCAGCTCACCTTGTTTCTGGACCCTGGGCCATTTAACCCCTGACCACCGGCACTCTTCGTCTCCCTCCCGCCGCCGCAGTGGACATCTATCGCGGCCGCAGTTCGGAGGGGGGCGTTCTATACTACATTTCCCAGGCTCCCTCTGCTGTGGACAGACGCCACACCATTGTGCCGGGCGGCGCATAAAGCAGACGTCACTGGTGGAGCGGGGGACTCCTGCAGGGGCTTCTGAGCCTTTGAGCAGCTCACCTTGTTTCTGGACCCTGGGCCATTTAACCCCTGACCACCGGCACTCTTCGTCTCCCTCCCGCCGCCGCAGTGGACATCTATCGCGGCCGCAGTTCGGAGGGGGGCGTTCTATACTGCATTTCCCAGGCTCCCTTTGCTGTGGACAGACGCCACACCATTGTGCCGGGCAGCGCATAAAGCAGACGTCACTCTGGTGGAGCGGGGGACTCCTGCAGGGGCTTCTGAGCCTTTGAGCAGCTCACCTTGTTTCTGGACCCTGGGCCATTTAACCCCTGACCACCGGCACTCTTCGTCTCCCTCCGCCACAGTGGACATCTATTGCGGCCGCAGTGCGGAGGGGGGCGTTCTATACTACATTTCCCAGACTCCCTCTGCTGTGGACAGACGCCATACCATCGTGCTGGGCGGCGCATAAAGCAGGCGTCACTCCAGCTCCGCGGGACGCGAGCGGGCCGCCGGGCGAAGCCCAGGCAAAGGGCGGGCCCTCTGTGGCCAGAGGAGGACGGGACGGGCCACCCCACCTGACATTTCCCATAGGAGGAGGTATAGAGACGTACTTTTCTTACTGACTTACACTGTTCTGATTATTGCCGCTTTTTGGGGTATTGTTTATAAAACATGTCCATCTGGGAGGAGCTCAATGCCTTGTGCGGCACCAAGTATGTCCCGGATGCATCACCCCCCCCTATTATGAGCAGTAATTCTGACTACTCAAACGGCACTCCGCGGGACCTACCACTACCATTAAATGTTATGTTATGTTAAATAAATTTATTAAGCGCGACTAACACCATTAGGTTTCTTGGCGCTTTGCTGAGGGAGCAGGGAAGAGAAACGTGAGATAGCAACTAATTGTAAGACTCAGTGAAGAGGAAGGTTTTAAGAGAGGATCTGAACCTGGAGTAAGGGGAAGACAGCCTGAGAGGAAGGGGTAGGGAATTCCAGAAGGAAGGGGCTAAGAATGAGAACCTGAGGCCACCATGTTTCTTCCTCTTGAATCTGGGAACTGATAACAAGGCCATCCGAGATGACCGAAGAGTGCGAGGAGGAACATACGGGTGAAGAAGGGAGGAAATAAAAAGGGGGCTTTGACCTGCAAGAGATTTGGAGATAATGCAGCCAAGCTTGAATTTACAGCGGGCAGATACCGGGAGCCAATGGAGACTTTTTAAAAGGGGGCGAACATGTTGATCTCTGGGTTGGTGATAAATCAAGCGAGCGGCCTGATTTTGGATCAACTGAAGTCTCCTGAGTTGGTAAGCAGGAATGCCTACATACAGTGCATTTGCGTAGTCAAGCCTAGACATGACTAACGCAAGCAGAGCCAAAGTAAGGGCCTCGGTAGTAAGTAGGCGGGAGATTTTACGTATTTTCCTGAGTTGGAAGTGGCTTGAGGATACTACTGCGCTTATCTGGGGCGTCATAGAGAGGTCACTGCTAATGACGACTCCCAGGCTTTTGGCTGAATTGACAGGGCAGGGAGGACTGCCTAGGCTTGCAGGCCAGAAAGAGGGGTGCTAGGGATTGGAGGGTCCCCCGACAAGAACCAGCTCGGTCTTGTCGGGGTTGAGCTTCAGGTGGTTTGAGCTCATCCAATTACTGATGAAGCAGAGCGTATTTTGGAAAGAGGTGATAGATTCGTCAGAAGAATCGATAGTAAAAACCAGGTTAATGTCATCCGTGTAATTGAACGCGGTGACATTAAACCTGCGGAGGGAACGTATTAACGGAGCCAGATACAAATTAAAAAGGAGGGGGGATAAGGAAGAGCCCTGTGGGACACCGCAGGTCAGCTCGACCTGGGTAGCGGAGGACTGGGACAGCCTGACGGCTTGATGGCGTTGAGTCAAGAAAGACCGAACCCAGTCCAGGGCGGTACCCTGGATGCCAGCCTCTCTGACATGGTCGACCACGATATCATGGTCGACCGTGTCAAAGGCGGCCGACAAGTCCAGGAGGACCAGGGCTTGACAGGTGTTAGCGTCGGCCCCCCTGCGCAATTCCTCCATCACAGAGAGGATGACTGCTTCTGTTGAGTGCGCAGGTCTAAACCCAGCCTGCTGGGGTCCAAGACGCATGAGTCTTCCACAAAGGTGCTGAGGGTTTGAGTAACATGCGACTCCAGAACTTTACTGAGGAAGGGGAGGAGGGAAATTGGGCGATAGTTGCTCATGATGGAAGGGTCTGCCGAAGGTTTTTTCAAAATGGCAACCACCTCGGCCTGTTTAAAGGAACCAGGAACCTCCCCAGTAGTCAGAGAGTTGTTTAAAAGGGCTAGGGGGGTTCAGGACAGGAAGTGAAAGCTTCCTGGAGGGCCGAGGGGGGGCAGCAATCGCCAGGGGAACCAGAAGAGACTTTATGCAGAAGTGAAAGAAAGTTGACCTTTGAGATAAGGGGGATCTGGGTTAAAGTGTGAATGTTGGAGTGACAGGAAGCACTGGACGGAGGGGGGACAGGTGAGGCTTGGGCAGAGATGCTGGTTTTAATCTTGATAATCTTGTCCACAAAAATTGGTTCAGGGAGTCACATAGGGACTGGGAGGGGAGGGGAGCAATGGTGCCTCTCGCCGGATTGGACAGTTCCTCGACAATTAAGAATATGTCCTTGGACTTGTTTGAGGAGTCCAGGATTTTATTGGAGAAATAGCGAGATTTAGCCAAAGTTATTGCTGACTTATACTCTCAGCCGAGAGGAGAAAATCTCTTTTGTCTCGGGGGAGTACCCCCGGCGCCAGCGCCTTTCTGCCTGACGAAGACTAAGTTTTAAGGCTCCAAGGTCCTCGGTGAACCACCTTTGGGCGTCATGACTGCGCCTCGTCTTAACTGGTTTTAAAGGTGCCACCGAATCAGCAGCAGAAGTAAGCCAGTGGGTAAGGCCCTGTGACTGAGAATCAATGGAGATGGTAGGTCCAGTGTTGGATGGAGCAGATGAACTAAGGAGGGAAGTGAATTTGTTTAAGTCAGCCTTGTTCCAATTGCGTGCCAGGAAGTTGGTTTCTCGGGCCGTAGTGACAGGGGAAGGCATAGCTAAAGTGAAAGTGATTAAAAAATGGTCTGACCAAAGACAGGGGAGGATATGGGGTGCAGAGATGTCTAGGGAAGAGGTCCAAACCTGGTCCAGAATATGGCCCTTAACATGCGTGGGTGAGTGTATATGTTGGGTACAATTTAAGCCTAGCATGAGGTCTGAGAAGGCCAGTGAATCAGGGGTTTCATGAGTGTCCGACGGCCAGTAATTGAAGTCTCCCAGGACCAAAACGTTAGCGTTATTGATGGTGAGCTGGGAGATGAGGTCGCCGAACTGGACAGAGAAACTGGGCATAGATTGGGGGGTGGCGGTAAACCAAGACGCATATGAGTGATGACCCTGGCTGCTCCAATCTGAGTACGAGGCAGTCGGTCAAAGGGATGCTGGAAGTGGGCACTGGGGAGAAACGGATGGAGTGCCTAATGATGGCTGCGACCCCTCCACCAGCTTTGCCAGAGGGGCGGTTGACTTGCAGTATGTAATATCCCGAAGGGATGGCTGCCAAGATGTCAGGGGAAGAGTCATCTGTGAGCCAGGTCTCGGCCAGAAACAAAACGTCAGGCTGTTCCGAACCCAGGAGATAAAAAATGTCTGACTGGTGGCTGACCAGGGACCGGGTGTTAAGGTACATCACTGACAGAGAAGGATTAGAAGCTCTTACCAATGGAGAAGTACAGGTCTTGGAACCCAGGGCTGGTGGCCTGGCGGTTAGCGGTGAGTAAATAATCTCAGGGAAGGATTTTCTGGCCGTGAGCAGGCCGAATAGTGCAAGCCTGGGGGAAGACTCAGGAGGGGGGAGTGCGGGATCATGATATGAGATGAGGGAGGAACGGGGATAAGTGAGGAGAGAGGCAGAGTGACATGCCCCAGTCGGCCGCAGACGGGCTTAACTCAGGCGCAACTCCGGCGCGCTTACTTCGCACCCGCTCCCCTCGTCCACTGCACTGACACATGATGGCCGTTTAAATAGGGGCGGAACGAGGGTGGAGTGTCAGGGATACACTATGGTGAAGGTAAGCCCAAGCAAAGATGGCGCCCGCTACCGCTGGGAACCCGCGATGACAATCAGCCCCCAGCCAGCAGCTCACCTCTGAAAGTGAAGACTGAAGTTAGTTACCTGCATAACAAAAGGTACAGTAATAGTACGATTTAAAAGCAATTAAACAAAGACAAAACTCAAGCCAATGCTCTGCCTCGGGGTCTCAACATTAAAAGGAAGCGCGACGGGGAAAAAGTTAATGATAACCAACTTAAAATCCAAAAATTGTGCACCAGCCCTACATTATCCCCCTCTAACCCAATCACATCAATGGTGGATATGGCGGTGGATAAAACAGATGATCCTGTATCGTCCTCCCATCTGACTTTACTGGCTCAGTTTGAGCAACTGTTACTATCTGTCATATCACCTTTGGTTATAAAAATTAATGACCTGGGGGACAAGCTGACTAGCATTGAGAAAATAATTAATTCTTCACCAACCAATAAGATGGCAATACCCACTTGCCCTAAGCCTCCCATTACCCCAGAAAAGTCTAAATCAATTATACGTAAGAATGTCCAAACTCCATTACTATCTCCTAATACACCTACCGCAACAGGCCCTAAAGTAGCATCGAAACCTGCGTTAATAAATCACACAGTGTCCAGAACCGATCCAGAAAGAATGCCACGTATTAACTTACCTCCTGAAGCCGCCCCATATGTGACTGTCCTCTCTGGGGTCCCTGCACTTAGCCAGGGAAAACACGAAACACATCAGGACCTGCTAAATAGGGTTATTTTTTGGCTACAGAACAACCAACCTTTGCCACCTGATCTAGATGGTGGAATCCTAAGCGTCAGGAGGGTGGGGTGGTTAGGTACGCTGCCCAAAGACACCTCTGGGAACTTTGTGTTAATTAAATTTAAGAACAGGAACATCGTCCCCTACTTACGATTTTGTCAGCCCAAAGAAGGAGATGGCCCCATTTGCATTTGGGACTTGCATGACTTCTACCCGAGTTCCCTACACATCCCGTTACTTAGTTTAAAGGCAAAGAAATACAACTCATGGGGAAGGGGATCTTGCGCACCGAGCGCCACTAACCTCCTAGCCTCTAATAGATTTGAACCACTGTTTAAAAAATTTATTTTCTGAGAACCAACCACAAAGGGGCCACTCATGAGTACTAGCCTAATTGACACGGTAGTATGTAACTAATAAGTAAACAGCTGAAATATGTTTGCCCGACGTTCTTCCCCTGAACCTTAAGCTTTTTTGTGGCTCTGTATACATAACCCTTTTTTTTTTTCCTTAGTTGTCCTACTTGATAATGAAATGTTTTATATTGATTAGCTGATCCGTCATACTCATTTAATCCTGTTTTAATAGTTGATATTAACTTTGTAATGAAATGTTAAGGCATTTACTTATGTATTGTTGCTGCTTTTATAATTTTAAAACCAAAATCGAATAAAGCTAATCTGAACTGAACTGAACTAGTACCTCACGCGAGACTGCAAATGCGTCCACTTCAAGAGTGCCTAGCACGCCAATGGAACCAGGCTCAAGGTCAACTAACAGACCTAGTGTTGGTAGACGGTCGGACTCATCGTTCTCGGCAGTGGTGGAACACCAAAAACCTTTCCAAAGGGTGACCGTTTCTAGAGCCAGTCCCTCAAATAGTCATGACAGCGGACGCATCGCTCTCCGGCTTGAGAGCTCACCTACTGCATCAAATCATGCAAGGCAGGTGGACACCGCAACAGAAGTTACTCAACATCAATCATTTGGAGTTGCTAGCTGTGTTTCTAGCCCTAAAATCATTTCAAATGCAAGTGTCAGGCAAAGCTGTCTTAGTCCGCACAGACAATATGACAGCTATGTACTACATAAACAAACAAGGGGGAACACACTCTCTGCAGCTCTCTCAGTTAGCACAGCAGATATGGAGATGGGCTATACCACTAAAGATCTTCCTCTTAGTCCAACACATCCCAGGAGTACAAAACACTATGGCGGATCTGCTAAGTCGACAAACACAGCAGATCGATGAGTGGGAACTTCATCCGTTCTTTCAAATGTGGGGACAACCTCAGATTGACATCTTCGCCACCAACGAAAACACGAAATGCCCAAGCTTTGCCGCCAGATACCCACACCCATTGTCCAAAGGCAATGCGATATGGATGAACTGGTCAGAACTATTTTGCGTACGCTTTTCCTCCTCTCCCACTACTTCTGTTAGTGGTACGCAAACTACAACAACATTCCCTGACGCTCATTCTAGTCGCTCCAACGTGGGCCAGACAACCCTGGTACACCACACTGTTGCAGATGTCTGTAGTACCACACCAAAAACTAACCCTGTCTCCACGCCTATTAACACAGAACCATGGAGAGATCAGACTCCCGGACCCAGCTCAGCTCAACCTATCGATCTGGTTCCTGAAGTCATAGAGTTCGGATACCTCAACCTTCCTCCAGAATGTATGAACATTATTAAAGAAGCTAGACGTCCCACTACTAGAGCATGTTATGCTGCTAAGTGGAAACGCTTTGTCATATACTGCCAAAACAACCAAATAAATCCCTTAGACCTGTCTATTCAGCACATCATAAAATATCTATTACACCTTCAAAAGTGTAATTTAGCCTATACGTCTATCAGACTACACCATGCTGCCATTGCAGCACACTTACAAAATAGACATCTATCTCTTTTTAGAGGTCCAGTTATAAAAGCTTTCATGGAAGGACTCGAAAGAATAATTCCTCCCAGAATGCCACCTGCACCAGTGTGGAACTTAAAAATTGTTCTTTTAAGATTAATGTGTCCTCCCTTTGATCCGTTACATAAATGTGAATTGCAATTCCTAACCTGGAAAGTAGCTTTCCTAGTAGCAATTACTTCTCTCAGAAGGGTTAGTGAACTACAAGCATTTACCATTCAAGAACCTTTTCTGCGAATGCATCATAACAAAGTGGTTCTTCATACTTATCCTAAATTCCTTCGTAAAGTCATTTCACCGTTCCATCTAAATCAATCAGTTGAGCTGCCCGTATTTTTCTCGCGGCCTCAAACAGTCGCAGAAAGAGCTCTACACACCTTAGATGTCAAAAGAGCATTACTGTACTATGTCGAAAGGACACAAACTTTTTGTAAAACAAAACAACTTTTTGTGTTTTTTTCACCGCGACATAAAGGCAACCCCATATCAAAATCAGGGATCGCTAGGTGGATTGTTAAATGCATCAAAATATGTTACCAGAAAGCCAAAGTACGTTAACAATTTCTCCAAAAGCCCATTCAACAAGGAACATAGGGGCTTCAATGGCATTCTTGGGGAACATTCCCCTAGAGCAGAGGTCTTCAAACTTTTGGAAGCCGAGACCCCCCTGTCAACATTTACAGGCGTAAGGACCCCCTCCTGACAAAAATTTCTAAACCTCTAGGCAGGGCTACTGGACTATGAGGCAGGTGAGTACCAAATTATGCGACAAGCTTGACTAAATTGTGTGAGTAGAAAATGTAAATAATGTTCTGTGATGCTGCGTATTTTGGGTTAGCATTGCTTTATTATTTTGAAATTTTTTAAACACAGTAACACTGAGGAAATATTTCACCCCATCATTACCAGTTTATAACCAAAATACAGCAATTAACATCAGAAAGATGTCTAGTCAAACTTTGTGAAGGGCCTCCCACTCCGCAGGAATACGCACTGCCACATTAGAAGCTCACCTGGCCATGGTCGAGAGCAGCAAGGGTCCCTTCAAACCCTGGCAGTCTTGTGCAGAGTTCAGCAGTTTACCCATGCCCCTTTCCTCTCACCCCTTCCTTCCATCACTCTCTTCTCTCCTCTCCCAAGCCCGTATCCCTCTCTCACATTGTAGGCAGATGGTTATTAGCCCCAGGACACCTATTGGTGACAGTAGCGCACTACAAATGTGAATAATAATAGGCACAAGCAGGGTATCCACTAGACCCAAACTTGGGGTGAGGGGGGGTTAAATACTCCCAGCCAGGACTGGCCCTAGCACTGTTCGCACACGGTACAACAGTCTTTCCACCTTCTCCATGAATTCCCTCACTACCACTCACCAACAATACACCTCCTCTCTCTATAGCACCTGTCTGACAAAATACTAATAGTTTACTCACACTCACTTCTGTGATGTGAATGGTACATCTTTTGTGTACCAGGTACTTTAACCTTCTGACTGTGTGGGTGACAAGAGTGCCCATGTGACTGCACGAAGAGCAATGCAACAGTGTGAGAGTAGGGTAAAAGGAGTGACTACAGGTTGTGTGAGGTGACCATATGAATTTGGGTTCCGCTGTAAGTACAGAGTGGGACAAATTAATGCATGGTTAGTGATGGCCTTGTTTGAGTGAGCTACAGATAGAGCAGTGAGGGGGGGACAGGTGAGTGAAGTGTCACATGAGTGCAGGATGAGAAGGGTGCTTGGGTGACTGCAGGGTGAGGTACAGAGTGAACAATGCAAGCACATGTTTAGTGCAGAGTGATCACTGTGAGAGCAGGGTGAGCGGGTGAATGTTGTGAGTGCATGGTGATCAGTGTGAGTGCATGGTGATCAGTGTGAGTGCATGGTGATCAGTGTGAGTGCATGGTGATCACTGTGTGCATGGTGATCACTGTGAGTGCATTGTGATCACTGACTGCAGGGTGAGCGGGTGAATGGTGTGAGTGCATTGTGATCACTGTGAGTGCATTGTGATCACTGTGAGTGCAGAGTGATCACTGTGAGAGCAGGGTGAGCGGGTGAATGTTGTGAGTGCATGGTGATCAGTGTGAGTGCATGGTGATCACTGTGAGTGCATGGTGATCACTGTGAGTGCATTGTGATCACTGACTGCAGGGTGAGCGGGTGAATGGTGTGAGTGCATTGTGATCACTGTGAGTGCATTGTGATCACTGAGTGCATGGTGATCACTGTGAGTGCATTGTGATCACTGTGAGTGCATTGTGATCACTGAGTGCATGGTGATCACTGTGAGTGCATTGTGATCACTGTGAGTGCATTGTGATCACTGAGTGCAGGGTGAGCGGGTGAATGTTGTGAGTGCATTGTGATCAGTGTGAGTCCATTGTGATCAGTGTGAGTGCATTGTGATCAGTGTGAGTGCATTGTGATCAGTGTGAGTGCATTGTGATCCGTGTGAGTGCATTGTGATCAGTGTGAGTGCATCGTGATCAGTGTAGGTGCATTGTGATTGATGTGAGTGCAGGGTGAGCAGGTAAATTTTGTGAGAGCATTGTGATCATTGTGAGTGCATGACGATCAGTGTGAGTGCATGACGATCAGTGTGAGTGCATGACGATCAGTGTGAGTGCATGGCGATCAGTGTGAGTGCATGGCGATCAGTGTGAGTGCATGGCGATCAGTGTGAGTGCATTGTGCTCGCTGCGAGTGCAGGGTGAGCGTGTAAGTGAAGGCGAGAATGAGAAGTGAGTTGTTGAAAGCAGGGTGCATCCCTAGAAACTTGAAGTGTAGGGTTTCAGTTCTAAGTTAAACTATTGCTATAATGGCATTAATCAAGGATTGAGGTGGAGGAAATAAATAATGTGCTGATCCTGCAACAAACTTCCAGTCTAATGATTAGGGTTACCAGCTTATTATTTTGATGGCCCAGAAATAAGCAGTCACCTAAAGCCGTATTTTTAGCACTTATCTGTGAATACTTAGAACAGCAAATATAAATAGAAAGCACTTTTAATTGTCACTTTTAATCGTGTTCTGGGGCTGCCTCAAGTATCCATGACTGAAAATTAAAGAGAACAAAGACAGAAAAGTCACATAACAAAGTAATACATACTTTTCTATTTATAACTCTAATTAGTGTCAAGAGCAGGCATATTTTTTTTGGCAACCCAACTTTATATTCCTTTTCATTAAATGCATTCTCACACTACAGCAAGAAGTGTGAGGATACAAATGTAAGGAATAGGCAGAGTGGGGGCCCAGGGGGTACTGGAACCATAAACAACATTAAGCCTCTGTAACCAGTTTATAAAAGGCATGTAAAGATGCTAATGGTCTTTAAAGACCTGTGAAAAACTTGCTGGATATAAGACTCCAGACACTGCCCAGCCGAGCCCCCAGCAGCTCGAGTTTCACTGCAACAGCCCGGGCTGAGACAGAGGATGGGGGAAGAGGGGGGCTGAAGCCCTGGAGGCCAGGGCAGACTGACTGTGAATGCGCGACCCCCTTCACACCACTCCACGGCCCCCCTGGGGGTCGCGCCCCACAGTTTGAAGACCCCTGCCCTAGAGGATATATGCAGAGCAGCTACATGGCTGACCGCACGCATTCACAAAACATTACTGTGTAGATGTGCAAACTAAACAAGAAGCCACTGTGGGCCAGGCTGTACTAAAAAGACTTTCAAACAACTGCAACAGATACTGGTGGTCGCCGCTAGGTGTGGGTACTGCTATACAATCTATGCATAGTGTGTAATCTGCAGCTCATATGCCTCGAACGGAAAATGCTACTTACCAGTATGCATCTGTTCTTGGCATGTAGAGCTGCAGAGTTACACACGCCCACCCACCTCCCCAGCTACCTTTATCTGTTCCAGTATTATCTTAATTAGATACAAATCACATGGACATCACTACCTCCTGTAAAGCTCCTTACTTCCCTAATGGCGAAAAACAATCTGGGGATGGAGCCGATACCCATGCGCAGTATCATCCAAAGGAGGAGTCACCTATCCCGTGACTTCCAAAGACTTTTCTACAACAAAACAAACTGCAAACATACGGGCCCAACACTAGGTGACCATCTATGCATAGTGTGTAACTCTGCAGCTCTACATGCCAAGAACAGATGCATACTGGTAAGTAGCATTTTCCTTATACAGCTCTTACTACCCATGATGTGGTGTTGAAGCTATATACAGTGAGTAACACACAACTACAGAACTGAACGGCTAATGGTTAATCAAGAGGTTAATGGTTAATGTTGGTTACTAAGATTAGTCAGGTACTCTCAGGAAACTATTCCATGCATTTAATCTCATTTCTTTATAGTAGAATAAATTAATAGGATTTAGATATCATAGTTAGTGGGGGCTATGTTGGTTCATGCAAATGATTGGTAAGATTAGTTAATAGGCTAGCGAAGATTCGTTATTTGTAGATTGATGGGATAAGGTTTCAAAGATATCAGAGAGCTTGTGAGTAATTAAATAAGGTTTAAGCCATTTGCATAAATACAGCAACAAAGAATAAGGAGGCAGGCAGGCATGTAAGAGAGAACACTACACTAAGATACAGGTAGCATGCACAGGATGGAAAGTAAGGAGAGAATCACTCTGAGGGACGTGAAGGATAGGAATTGAAAGACATTGGGTTATTGACTGAGGTGGTGTAAACCCTTCTCAAGCAACAACCACAATCCTTGTCAGGTTGAGCCACAAAAGTCACTAAAGTAACCTGTGCCTAACTCTCTGGTAGCTTGACATAAAAGCAGTCAAGCTTAACTTGGAGGCACTGTGTTAAGTATTTATACAGCACTCAACCAGTAATAAAGTGAAGACAACACAAAAAAATCCCAAACTATAAGTAATTGCGTTGTTTGAGTGGGGTGTGAGCCCCACAATCCTTGGTAGGGTAAGGCACAAGCAAATCCCAATTTTTACCTATGTTCAACCCCCAGTACCTTGACACAGCGCAGTCAGGCTAACATTAGATGCAGTGTGTAAAGTGTTTGTGCAACACTTCAACAGTGAAAA
This sequence comes from Lissotriton vulgaris, assembly GCF_964263255.1. Lineage (NCBI taxonomy): Eukaryota > Metazoa > Chordata > Amphibia > Caudata > Salamandridae > Lissotriton > Lissotriton vulgaris. Next base: position 1,295,234,039 of record NC_141691.1, read on the forward strand.
CACCGCACAAAAAGATCCCACTCAAAGTTAGAAAAATAGAGCAACATTTTATAAAAACAGGACCAAAATGACAAAAATCCAATCAGAAGAACCATAGATATACATTTCTAAAGAATTTAGTGAAAATGGCACCAGAAAGCACCAAATCAGCTTATTTGGTCGCACAGGACAGGGTAAAAGTCAAAAGTTCAGGCTGACCGCGATAGAGCGCAGGTCAGATACAGTCTCAGGTTAGTCCCACTGAAGTTTTACCTTACAGAAACGTGTGATGGTCCATCGAGTCACACCTAAGCTCCCAATTGCGTATGACTGTCTAGGGGGAATACACAAAGTCCAATTGTCACCCACACCCAATCACGTGACCGCGATACAGGCTGCAGGCACCAAATGGCAAGTAAATGCCAACTTTCTAAAAGTGGTACAAAAGGGGGTGGTGATGGACGGAGCATCTGAACCAATCAAACACTTGCACCCAGTCAACAGATCTGGCTTTAATCCATCACCGTTCTTTAGCCCACTCTGCCACCCCAGTTCAGACATGGCCATATGCAAATCAAGTCATGTCAAGTCAATTTTTATTGTATAAAATTAATAAAAATTATTACAAAATGCATTTGAATCATCGTTAAAAATAGTAACTAAATATTAACAATTAAATGAACAATTAAAATAAATAGTCCATACAAATAATTTGAGCTCATATATTTCAGTATGGTACTATAATTCCTTGTTCCGCTTGTTGTAGGAGTGATTGTACTGTCTTCATGTATTTAACCCCCCTACTTGCCAACATAGGACATGATCCATCTAACCATCGAATTACAGCTTGCCTGCATGTTCGGATGTTCAGTTTGTTAAAAATGGACTTTAAAAGCCGTCTCCTCAAATCCGTAAGTGCTGGGCAGGCACATAGTAAGTGGGTTAATGTTTCATTTTGATATCCGCATAGGCGACAATTAGGGTCAGCGTGACTACCTTTCCAGGATGGTGGTAGGTCCTTTGAAAACTGTAGGCCCAGTCGATATTCTATGTATCTTTGTTTTAGTGGCCTACTAAAGTGACTTTCCAGATAAGTCTGTGACTGAGTTTATCATGGTCCACCCGTGTTGTTGTTTTGCGGTAGTTGTTTTATCTTCCAGATAGGATTCCCATTTGACTGCATTGTGTATAATTTTGTCGAAGCTATATCTATCTTGCATCAAGTCCCATGTTGAATTGAATTGAATTGAATATTGATTTGTATAGCGCGATTGCTGCCCAATGGGCGTCCAAGCGCTGAGCATGTAGACAGGGCTGGGCAGTGCGGAGAGGTTAGAACTCGGTGGACCTTGCAAACAGAAGGGTCTTCAATTGTTTGCGGAAGGAGAGCAGGTTCGAGTTGGACCGGAGTTGTAAAGGAAGTAAGTTCCACAACTTCGAGGCGTTTAGAGAGAACATCCTTCCTCCGGTCCTAGCTCTCCTCACTTTGGGTACCACAGCCAAGAAAGCCTCCGTAGAGCGAAGATTTATACTTGGGTGGTAATGGGTGACTAAGTTGTCATTGATTGCTGGGCCTGTCTTCCAGAAGGCCTGGTGGGCAATGCATAATGCCTTGAATGCCACTCTCTGTCTCACTGGCAGCCAATGCAAGCTTTTTAATCCGGATCTGGCTGACTGAGTGCGTGGGATCTGTAGCAAGGTACGGGCTGCACAGTTCTGTACCACCTGCAGCTTTCGTAAGGTCATCTCAGGGGCTCCCACGTATAGGGCGTTGTTCGAATCTAGCCGGGAATGAATCAAGCCTTGTACTGCCACTTGTTTGGCTTCCATTGGCAGAAGAGGTAGAACTTTCCTCAATGTTCTGAGTAGGCCGAAACATGTGGCAGATAGCTTAGTGGCCTGAGTAGAGAAAGAAAGACTTTTGTCGAGCCATACTCCTAGGCTTTTTACACTTTCCTTAGGGGTAGGAGGGGTGCCCAGACAGGGAGGCCATAGGGAGATGAAAGGCACTGGTGATACTGGGCCCAGGAGCATGAGCTCAGTTTTATCTCCATTAAGTTTTAGAGAGGATGTTATGTTGCTTCGATTCCTATACCATTCAAGGATTGGGACAAGAAATCTCCCCAACTGTTTGGCACGTGCTGTTTCTGCTGGGTGGTGATTTCTTTCCAACACAGGTTATGCAAATCAGTCTGACCCTGGGCCTCATGGGAACAGTCTAGCCCGAACTGCCACTGGATTCAAGCAAGCCTGGCTGAAGACGGCTGTAATGCCAGAAACCGGTCCTAGGAAGCTTGTTTCCGGTCCAGGGAAGGCATGGCTTGGCAGTTTGGGCTGGACTGTTTCTATGAGGCACACAGTCAGACTGATTTGCATATGGCCATGTCTGAACTGGGGTGGCAGAGTGGGCTAAAGAACGGTGATGGATTAAACCCAGATCTGTTGACTGGGTGTGAGTGTTTGATTGGTTCAGATGCTCCGTCCATCACCACCCCCTTTTGTACCTCTTAGTTCGCCATAAGTTGGCAGGGTATGCTCAGACGTGAGTCCCTTGCTCACTTTGCCACTGGATTCAAGCAAGCCTGGCTGAAGACAGCTGTAATGCCAGAAAACGGTTCTAGGAAGCTTATTTCCGGCCCAGGGAAGGCATGGCTTGGCAGTTCGGGCTGGACTGTTCCCATGAGGCACAGGGTCAGACTGATTTGCGTATGGCCATGTCTGAACTGGGGTGGCAGTGTGGGCTAAAGAACGGTGATGGATTAAACCCACATCTGTTGACTGGGTGTGAGTGTTTAATTGGTTCAGATGCTCCGTCCATCACCACCCCTTTTTGACCCGCTTTGTTCGCCATAAGTTGGCAGGGTAGGCTCAGACATGAGTCCCTTGCTCACTTTGCCACTGGATTCAAGCAAGCCTGGCTGAAGACGGCTGTAATGCCAGAAACCGGTCCTAGGAAGCTTGTTTCCGGTCCAGGGAAGGCATGGCTTGGCAGTTCGGGCTGGACTGTTCCCATGAGGCACAGGGTCAGACTGATTTGCATATGGCCATGTCTGAACTGGGGTAGCAGAGTGGGCTAAAGAACGGTGATGGATTAAACCCAGATCTGCTGACTGGGTGTGAGTGTTTGATTGGTTCAGATGCTCCGTCCATCACCACCCCCTTTTGTACAACTTTCTAAAAGTAGCATTTTCAGAATTTAAAATCTGACTTCATAACTTAGGATTTTAAATTGAGATTCTAGAGAAACCAAACATAAACTAGTCACCTATTTCTGTTTGGAAGATGCATGTATAAAATGTAATAAGTTAATTCCAATGTTATCCTATGGGAGAGGTAGGCCTTGAAGTCCTGAAAAATGAAAGAGATTTTCACTACTTGGATATGTAAAACGTAAAAGTACTTTTTATATACATTGCACCCTGCTCTCTGGGGTGTCCAGTATTTAACCTAAGGAAGACTTGCATGCAATAACAAGAAAGCTTTGAGCCTGGTAAGATGTTTATTTTGTCGGGTCGAAATACCAGTTTAGAATTGCACACACAGTCTTCAGTGGTAGGCCTGAGACATGTTTTAAAGGCTACTTAAGTGGGTGGCACAATCAGTGCTACAGGCAGACTAGTATCATTGAATTTTCAGGCCCTGGGCACTTGTAGTGCTGCTTTACTAGGGACTTGTAAGTAGATAAAATATGCCAGTTGGGCATAGGCCAATGTTATCTTGTTTAAGGGGAGAGCATACGCACTTTAGCACTGGTTGGTAGTGGTAATGTGCGCATAGTTCGAAGGCCAGCAAAAATGAAGTCAGCAAAAAAAGTTCTGAAGGCAAAAAAGTAAGGGGGTACCATGCCAAGAAAGTCGGGCCTAACAAAAATGGATTTAGAAAAATAGAGTACATTTAAATAAATAGTGATACCAGGATGACAAAAATCCAATCAATAGAACCGGAGAAATGGAAGGCGTGACTCATGGTCATCTAATCATGATAGACCGGAAAAAAGTCACAAGTTCAGACCAACTCATTAGAGCAACGACCAGATACTGGAACCAAATTAGTTAAGGTGAAAAACGTACCTTCTAAAAGTCTAGCGCAGAGTCCATTTCACTATGGAGGAGGTCATGAGGAGCGGGGAGAATGTCGTAGATGGCAGCCGCTTTAGCACAATCAGCAGGTCCAGCGTCATGGATGGTCGCTTTAGCACAAAGATCCAGTCAGGTGTCACAGGTAGTCATTGCTGGAGCTTTACGTTGGCGACCACTAAGGGCTGTTGTTGCTGTAGTGAGAAGTGCAGATTACATGTCACTGGCACTCGCTATAGCATGAACAGTTGGGTTCCCCGAAGTGTCGCATTGTCATTCGTCAAGGGCAGCAGAGTCTCAGCACAAACAGGCCCGCTCATAGTCGAGAAGAGCCCAAAACTTCAGGATTTCTCTTTGCTTCACAAAGGAGTGCACTCTGATGCCAGCCAAGGGTCAAAACCTGGGACTGCACCTCTTTTTTTTAAATATATTTTTATTGATTTTTCAAACCACCAAAAAAAAACTGGAACCAAGCAGCATTGCAAAATCAAGTAAATAACTGATAACATGAAACATCTCAAGCTGCTTCTCTCTTTACCTCCCCCACCCCCATCCCTTCCCTGCCACCGGTGTGCCTTGAGTACATTTATCATATCCAATAAAGGTGCATCTGAATCTTGCACGGTAAAGAGTGTAGCAACATTAGCGCAGTGCTGTTAATAAACTGTCATTGGAGCTCAATATTAGTTGAACAGAGCTTACTCTGGCTTATTCTCCATGTGCCATAGTGTCAGTTGGATCCTCTGGGCCCTCCAAGATCGAGCGCATCTTCAAACTCTCCTCCAGAGCCCTCAATATTGCAACCAAGGCCTCCCATGCTCTTGTCGCTTCCTGCGCCTTTTCATTATTAGTACTTAGAGCCTGTTGTAGCCTAAAGGTGCCTTCGCTCAAAGCCCATTTGAGTAATTCCGCCCACCATCTCCCCATATTTGGCCCCTTTGCCGATTTCCAATGCATTGTGATTTCTCTCTTAGCTAACACGAGACCCAGATTTATAAATTTGCTTGTCACTTTTGTTTTAGCAGTATGTGTGAACCAGTGCAATAAGCAAGTACCCTGTTCTGGTTCTATAGTACGAACTGTTATTCTACATAGCAAATCTAGCACTTCCTCCTAATACATCCCTCAACTCTCACATCCCCACATCATATGCTGGAAATTGGCTCCCTCTAAGTCCCACCTCGGACACTGAGCCGCAGCCGCACTGAAGTATTGATTAATCTTAGCTGGTGTCAAGTACGCTCTATGCAGAACATAAAAGTGCACCAATTGAAACCTGGTGTGCTCTTCCAGGCTCTCCTAACTAACTGGGCCCATGTCTTCTCGGGAATTTCCCTGCCTAGGTCCGCTTCCCACTTCTCCCGCAACCCACAGAAAGGCTTTAGCGCCTCTGTCAACACGCGCCTCTAAAGGCACGTAATAGCCTTAAAGGTCCCTGCAGCCATTACCACATATTGGCACACCATAAAGGTCTGTGGCTCCAACAATCCCATCCCCCAATGGCATTGCATTGCCGAGACTAGCGCTGAATGCAGCATATAGTCCCCTCGCAGGAGATCATATCTATCTTGCAGGGCCTGAAATGACAACAGGGTTCAGTTTTCATAGAGGTCTTCCAGCACTTGTACTCCCAAAAACTCCTAGTTAGCTAATGCTGTCCAGTCCCCGCCATGTTGAAGGGCCGTGCACATCCCCAGCGGTATCTCCGGGGCATACGGGCGGGTGATTCCAGCCCGGCGCTGGCTCCGGTTCCAGCACAACCTCCGCGTCCTCTCTTCGGCAGTAAACGGTTCGAGTTGCATCTTCTGCTGGAGTACTATAAAGGACAAAATATAGCGAGGGATCCATCGTCTTTCGGGACCATCCGGGCCTCAGAACTCCCGAGCCACAGCTTGAGTGAGCCACTGCAGCTGTTCCGCCAAATAGTACCACTCAAAATCCAGCACTGCCATACCCCCATAAGCTCTCGGCCATATCATTGTAGCCATTGCAACCTGCCATCTGCCCGTCCCCCAGAGAAATACCCCAGCCATAGAGCGGAGCTGTCGGAAGACGGAGCCAGGTACCCAGATCGGTAACGTCGAAAAATAATACAAGAGGCACGGGAGCTCCACCATCTTCAGGAGCGCCACCCGTCCTACTACCGATAACGGCAACGTACTCCAAAACGCAAAGCTGCCCCTAAGTCCTCATATGGCCCTGCCCAGATTACCCTCCAGCAAATCATCGGGATGTGATAAATGTTAGTCCCTAAGTAAGGCAGACAGTGAGGCTCCCAGCGAATGCCCGCCACCTGAGGAGGGTTCACCTCAGCCAGAGCCACCAGAAACACGCAAGTCTTTGCCCAATTCACCCTCATGCAGAATACTGCCCAAACGCCTGAAGCAACTGCTGCGCACCCTCCAATGCCGTATCAGAGTTTGCAAGAAACATTAACAAGTCGTCCGCGTATAGGGAGATAAACTGCATGTCGGCGCTGCGGTCTAAGCCAGAATAATGCCTCCCCAACCTCACAAGGGAGGCCAAAGGCTCAATGGTTAAGGCAAACAACAATGGAGAGAGCGGACATCCCTGTCGTGTACCTCGCCCCACTTTGCAAGATGACGAGATTGTCACACCCGTCCACACTCGAGCTGTCACCGATCTGTAAAGAAGCTCCGTCCACCCCACAAAGGAGTACCCAAGCCTGATTGCGTGAAGGACCCGGTACAAGTACGGCCACTCCAGGCTGTCGAACGCCTTTTCAATATCTACAGAGAGAACCGCTGCGGTGGGGGTCGCACTATGATCCTCCCAATATCCAGAGAAGGTGTCGTACATTAGTCGCCATAGTTCGCTTCGGGATAAAGCCCACCTGTCGCTATGGACCAGAAGCGTCATATATGGAAGGAGCCGGGTCGCTAGAATCCTACTCAATATCTTGTAATCAGTTGTTAACATAGATAATGGGCAGTAGGCTTATCTAGACAAGGAGTCTTTTCCTGGTTTTAACAGCAGGATAATGATAGCTTCGCAAGTGGAAACTGGCAGTCTTCCCAGGTCCCGGGCCTCCCTATAAACCACCAGCAATTTAGGGGCCAGAATATCAACATATTTCAAACAAAATTCAATTGGTAGGCCATCTGCCCCTGGGGTTTTCTTGCGTGCCATGTGTTCTATCGCACCATGTATTTCCCCCACTGTAATATCCTGCCCCAACATATCCGCCTGAACCTCCTCAAGACGCGGAAGTCGTATCTCAGCCAAGAAAACTTCCAACCCGTCGCCTGTATCCCGCAGCTTGCTCTCATAGAGGGCCACATAGAACGCCTAGAACATCTATTAATCCCCTGCTGGGTGTACTCCGGCATCCCCGCAGGAGAGGTCAAAGCCAGGATGGGCCTACCTCTCGGTCGGATTTGCCAGCCAGGCCAGGAGAGAGCCCACCTTATCTTTTTTTCCCGAATGGGCCCGTACCAAATACGCTTTATAGTCAAAACATCGCAATCTCTCTACCTGCGTCGCCACTCTCCCTCGCAGTCAAGACCTCGGCCTGTACTCCCGGGTTCTCAGGGTGGGTTTTCTCCACCCGACGTAGCCGCAGTTCCTCCCTCTCTATATCCTGTAAAAGCGTTTTCGGCATTCCTGCCTTTGTTGCAATACACAAGCCCCGCACCACCACTTTAAAGGCATCCCACTCAAGAGCCAAGGTCAACACTGTCCCCGCATTCTCAAGAAAATAATGCTCTATGCCCTCCTGCACCTCTGCACAAAACACCAGGTCCTCCAATGCCTCCGGGCGTAATCACCAGGTAGGGATTGTAGGCCTACCTGGAGACCAGCGCAACGCCAATAGTAGCGGATTATGATCCAATATCGTCACAACACCGCATCCAATCGCACATGTAAGTCGTGAAGGGCGGAAAAACAAGAATAGTCTCGCTCCCCCATATGCTGCGCGCGCCATGTGTGTATCAGCCCCCACTCAGCTTGCCAATCCCTCCGGAGTTTCGTGAGCCTATGTACAGGTGCCTGGGGCAGCGGCGGGTGTGACCTGTCCCAACTCGATATCTGTAATAGAATTGAAATCACCCCCTAAAATCACTAAACCAGTCAAGAATGGTGCTAACTTCCCCGATAGTCGAGCAAAGTAGGACGCCTGTTCCACATTAGGAGCATACACACTACATAATGTCACACGTCCCTTCTTTCTAACCGCCTCGTAACAGCCACATATCTCCCCTCAGGATCCACTATCTGCTGAATGGGCTGGAAGGGAACCTTGTCCTCATCCAAATCAATGCCCCTCTAGCAAAAGCAGAATACGTTGTATAAAAAAGCTGTCCTCTCCACCTGCGCTGTAATGCCTGGCCTTCAGCTCGGTCCATATGGATTTCTTGGAGAAAAGCAATCTGCACCCCTCTGCGTACCAAATAAGCATGGACCCTGTGCAACATCGTATATAATCCCCTTACATTCCACATAATGCATTTGAACTCAGGTGATGTCCCCATTGTGCTGACTGTCCCTTTTCCACAACTGCACTCTCTGCATGGGCACACTGGTGGCTTTAACTACCCCAAAAACAGCCCCCAAAGACTCCCTACCTCCCCTCCCCTGAACCGGCTTTAAACAGCTAGTACCCATCCACACTACCCACTAACAGTCCCTCTGGTAACTACCAGGGATTCACTCAGTGAGCGAAACTAAGGGGGGGCCCTAGTGCCAAGAAGAACTGGTCCGTGGCCGCCCCATGTCCAAACGCCAAACCCCACTATGAAAGAGTCTTCAGGGCCCCCCAGCGAGGGGGCAACTGCACAGTGCGTACACCCTCCCATCTGAGCCCTCCCAACTACAGCTATCCGAGCAAAAACACCAGGACAGACCAAGCCTCCTTACTAGTTAGTCACAGAAATCACTACATAAGTTCAGGCATCAACGAGCTCATCCGCTGTCCCTGGGGTGACGTGTAGTAAAGAGACACTCCCCTCATCCATCCCTTCAGAATCTGTTCCTGTTGACCCTTTCTCCAATTCGGTCGCTCTCAGCAGTGCTGTTCCGTTCTCCTGAGAAATCTCTGTCATAGCCTGCAGTGCGGCTGACCTCTCCGCCTCCGTCTTAGTCTTGTAAGGCTCTTGTGTCCCGGTACGCCGTCATCTGGTGCGCCTTGCACGGCGCGGTGGCGGTTCCTCCGTCGTCTGTCCCATTCCACCTCCTTCTCCCGTCCCTGCTGGATAGGCTACCAACCTGCTCCATGCCTCATCAGGGCCATTATGGCAGAAAGTCACTCTCAAGCACACCGGGAACATCGGGGAGTATTGAATGCCTTTGTCCCGGAGGGCCTTCTTGACTGCCAGAAATGAGGCACGATGACGCTGCACATCAAATGTGTAGTCTGGGAACAGCGACACGTTATTGTTCACTCTATAGGGGCCTGCCGAGCGTGCTTTATTCAGCAGGAGGTCCCTGTCCTTATAGTGGAGTAGGTGGGCCACCACAGGCCTGAGCGGTCTTCCAGGTGCCAACAGTCTGGCCAGCACCCTGTGAGCTCTCTTCAAGGTATAAAATGGCATCAGGCCCTCCGGGGCAACCTTTGTTCGGAGCCACTGTTTTAGATAATCTATCATGTTGCCCCTTCAACTCCCTCCGGAAGGCCCACCACCCGGATATTGGTCCGTCTATTACGCTCTTCAGCATCTTCGGCTCTCCTCTCCAGTACCTGTAGCCTGCGAGTGACTTCACTCATCTGGACGTCCAATGCTTTCTGAGAAGGTTTCAGGACCTCCAAGGTGGTCTCAGCCTGCTTCACACGATCAACTAGCTTTGCATGATCGGCCCGCAGGAGACCCAATCCCAGCGACACCTGGACAATGTCTTGAAGTGCTTCTTTGGTATCCATGATAGCTTGGAGAATCTGGTCCAACTGTTGCTGCATCAGTCCCTCAGGTTGCGAGTTGGCCCCGTCTTGCCTCCTTTGCACCACAGGATCATAGTCCTGCTCGGGGTGGGCCCCCTCCTGCCGGCCTCTTAGTTTCCCCATGGGTGTCAGGCTACTGGGCCCCCAGACGTGATCTCACCATACAGCACCTCCCGTACTGCACCAACGTAGGTTTCTCCTGCAGGCAGTGACAGGGGCCCTCTCCGAACTACCACCCCCGTCGTTCGCCGCATCCCCTGGGGTTCCTTGTCCTCCACTGCTACCTGCGGGCACCCAACTTAAGCAATGCACTACTAGGTCAGACGAAAGAGCTTCAGGTCCGGTATCACCTTAGTAGCCTTGTCAGTGCCCTCAGTGCCTAACGGAGCCCGGCGGGGTCCCCTAGGTCGAGTCCCTCAAAAGTCAGCCTCCACAGATGAAAGGCCCAGCAGGCGGCCACAAAGCAAGAACTCCACTCTTATCCCAAGGCTGCCTCAAGCTGCGATGGGAGACCACACCGGTCTGCCAGAATCGCGTTCACCAGGGCACCATGCAATGTCCAACTCTCCACTCCTCTAATTCCAGGGCTGCTCAGAGTGCCGCAGTACGACTCTGCACCGCCTGCCGGACAGCAGCACCACACCCTAGCTCCGCCACCGGGTCAGGAGATTAACCTCAAGCCCCAATTCAGCTCCGCCGCAGCAAACCAGTCATACCGGAACACCCGGTAGCACGTCTCCCCCGCCCACCGGCCAAAGCCGCAATCGGCCCCAGTGGCACCTTACCGCCGGTCTTCAGATTCTCCGCAGCTCGGTGTTCCCAGCACGCCGCAGAGGTTACCACACTCTCCACAATGCTCCGGGGGAGAGCCGAACCATACAACAGGCAGGCTCAGGGCTCTAGACTCAGCCAGGCAGCTAGGCAATGTCCCACCAGGACGTCTCCGCCTGGTCCAAGGGGCCAATTTCAGTCCCCAAGGTCGGCTCCGCAGCGTAGGACTCTCGCTGAGGAGCCGCCGATACTGGAACTCCCGCCAATCTGCCTCCACCAGTCGTCGGAGAAGGTGCAGTCGTCCCCATCGCTCCCCTGCCGACAGCCTTCCTCGCTGCTGCGGTCAGGTTCCCCCAGGAGCACCATGGGGCCGTAATACCGTAACTGCCCCTCTCAAGGTATGGGTAAGAGTAGGTCCTTACCACAGGCCTTCAGGGGTCGCCGCTTACCAGGGGTGAGCACTCGCCGCCTCCGGGGTCTGGTCGACGTTTCCTCACGGCCTCTCTCAGCTGCGCAGCCAGTGGAGACGGCCGCCATTGTTAGTGTGCGCAGCTGGGCCTTACACTTCCCGGACCCGTAGCTCGACGTCGGAGGGCCAATCAATGTTCAATCTTCTTCGTAGCAGGCCCCCGCACCTGTGGACACCCCCGCCGGGTCACAGGAGGGCCAGTCTGGCTCTCCTTATAGGATAATCAGTGAAGTCGGCGCGGAACCCTCAGCTCACATAACCGTCTTCATCGGCTTCCAAGCCACGCCCCATCGGGGCAGCACATCTTCGGAATCAGAGACTCGCTTTAGCGGAGGCCATCATGGCTCAGGCAAGTCCAGTTGCAGAAGGTCAGCTGGGCATTTGAAGGGAGGCCTCAAACTTGTTGTGTCCCTGTACCTCAGAACACAAGGTGCAACTGACAAAGCATTCCTTCTGTAGTCAACAGGTTCAGGAGTATACAGAAGAGGTGGTTCCGGAGGTCCAATATTTATACCTGGTGCAAGCCTTTGAAGAGGGGTATGATACCCATGCTACCGCCACATCTGGTTCCGCAACAGTCCTACCTTCCCCTCCAAAGGCACTAAGTAGTCTAGGGGGACAAACGACTGGTGTTTATTGCTATTGAGAGTGTGCTTGGTACAGCCCTTTGAAGTAAAAGTGAGACAGTGACTAGGTCTACCCCAACCACCCTGGCAGGATAGCCCCTCCTTCCAACACCTCACTGGGAGGAATACTAAAAGGTCAACTGTGATCCAAAACACAAGTCGAAGACACCAAATGGGTAGGCCAAGAAAATGCCAACTTTCCAAAAGTGTCAGTTTCAGAAATATGACGTAAAATCCGATTTTACAAATAGAGGGCTTTAAATTGCAATTCAGTGGAGTCCAATCTTGAAATTCATGTCTGTTCCCAATCAAAAGTTAGCAGTGATTTTTTTTCTAGTTTTTCGCTACCATGACATGTATAACTTAAAAAACACATGTCCTACCTTTTTTAATACAGTGCACCGTACCCTGCAGGCGGCTTAGGGCTTACCTTAGGGTGACTTACATGTTTTAAAAAGGAATGTTTAGGCCTGGCAAAAGGTTTATTTTTTTATCAAAGCAACAGAAGGGTGACTGGGGAAGCTTATAGGTCCAGCATACAAGCCCCTAGGACATCATTCAAAAGAAGTATGCAGTTCTTTGTGAAAGAAGTTGTAGAGGATTGGTCGGTATGACTATATGTCCAGAAGTAGGAGTGGGAGTCTGCCACTTTTGGAATTAGGCCCTTGCACACCAAGCTGGGTGTCATGCTTCAACGTAGGACTTGCTCCTCATCAGGCTGGTGCAATGCCTGATGGGCGCCCTATGATGGTCTCTTTGTCGGGGTTCTTGTGTTCCCAAGACGTAAGGTGAGGTGCAGGTGTAGGGCTGTGCACTGTAGATGAGTGTCAAATGTGTAGGTAGTGTCATAAAAATTAAAAGGGGAGACTCTGTGGGACTCAGAATACATTTTAATCGGTGAGTCTACTTGTCCAGGTTAAAAACTGGTTTAGCACACCACCGATATAATGTTCAGTGGTTGCTCGAAATTTTGGGTGAACATGTTTCTTGCCTAGTTTGTCACAACAGTGATCGATTAGCAATTCATCAGGACCATTAAACATTTACCTATATACACAGGGGTTGGCATCCTAATTAGTATAAGGGAGAACAATACTGTATACCAACCTAGCAGTGAGGTACTTTATGGTAATGCAGACCTCAAGAAACAATAACAAGTAAATACAAAACTTCAATACAATTCAGCATGCAATAGAATTATCTCATGCTGTTGGTTAAATATCAGTGTAAGGCGCAGGGGAAAGGCAGAGATAAGTGTCTGGCAGTGGCACATCTAAAGGCCTAAGCAGGCAGGGAGGCATATCAAACACCATGGTAGGCAATGTATATTAGAGGTGACTCACCAGCTGCATCAAATGCTGGTAGAGGGAGCGCCGAATTTAAGCATCATAGTATGAGAGGAAAGGTCATTTGAGCATTACAAAACTAGCACTGGGGTACAATCAGATACTATGGAAATAAAGCGACAAGCTCCTGAGTGGAAGGAGGGAAAGTATCCCCAACTTAACAGCTGGGGCCACACAACTTACCCTCGCTCTACTTGTTTGGCAGAGTGAGAGGGCTTGTGTGATGTGCAAATAAGTACTCGTCTACATAAGCCAACCAGTAGGTTCTGGCCCCGCAAGCGCGTCAAGTGCATCATGGTAGGCGTGGTCAGATGTGGAATCAGGTGGCGGTCCAGTCAAAAGAGACACGGGCGCCATATTGGAGTGTGTGTTGCCTATTGAAGTGGTTATTAATAAGACAGTTAGCAACACTAACTGCCCCAGTCGAGTGTCGACAAGGTTAGGGACATCATCATGAGGGTCAATGAGATTCACAATATTCTAGAGCATTACACGTGAGAAGGCTAATCGGTGGTGAGATCATGGTACATATGAGTAAGTCGACCCGCCAGATGAAGCTACGTAGGTGTGTGCCGGCCCATCAAGTGCATCACAAAGAGTGTGAAAACAAATTTCAGTCCACTCTATCAACGAGCCCTCTTGGAGTGTGTATTGCCTATTAAAGTGGTAAGCATAAGTCAGCTGGGGACACTTGTCACCCTGTTGGAATGTTAAGAAGTAGAAGACACCATCAGGGGGCAATGAAATCCATACTGGATCCTGAATGCACAAAATAGCGACAAATTACCATTGAATACATAACAGGCTACCTAGGTCCCTGGTTTAAGGGAATGCAGGAGTATTCTGTAGAATGCTCTAATCACTGGCTAGTATGTGTGCTAGTAGGCAGGTAGCCACATTGTTGCCAACATCAGGCGTAAAAGGTTCCCAGCTTCAGCATAAGAACTGCGTGGGCAGATAAAAGTTGAAGATATTAGGTTCCACAAAGATGGATGGGGGGCAGCTCTATTTGTTCAATTTGATCCAGCAGAAAGCTAGGGATGAACATTTCACAGTCAAAAGAGAAACTTTAAATGGGCCCATATACACATTCAATATTCCTGGTTGGTTTCTGCCGGGGGAATCAAGTTTTTATAATTCTCTTTAATCCTGATTAGTTGACTCACTGTAAGCTCAATATTATTTAAGAACCTTTAATGTCTAACTAATCTTCACGGATCAACACTCTTCCTTTGGTCGATGGACCATTAGTTGAGTAGTTGATTGTGATATGAACAATTAACTAATATACGGATTTCAGTGAAATAACAAAAGAATCTGGGTAAGAGTCAATGATTTTTATCTAACTATCAGTCATAAAGGAACGTTCATCAGTACAAATTCACAGTGCAAACTCCATCAACTTTCATGGGAGAGAAAATTAATTTCGCAATTACATTCAAAATCACAGACACATTCAACAAATCAATGCATTAAGAGTGGATAGATGTAGAGACAAAAGGCATAATAAATCATACATTTGCAAAAGATATGAAAATTTGAAACAGAATAATAGTTACCCAAAAGTGATTATGGAAACCCAACTCTGGCCAAAGGGCTGGTGGACGTCCCCTGATAAATCAGGTGACAAAGGCTATAGGACAGGATCAGGACAGGGCAATACTTGCTAGACTTCACTACAAACCTGACGCACAGGGCACAGCGCTCTCATGCACTCTCTCCCTCCTCTATATTCTTCCGGAATCTTCAATCTAATCAGGTTGTCTTTCAAAGGTGAATCTTCCCAGTCAGTGCTCTCCTTTCCTCATCAGCAGCAGCTCTTGTCTCTCTCTCTTTCTTGCAGAAATGTCGACCCTTGCTTGCAAAACATTCTCTCTAGTTATAGTCTTTATTTCTGCATGTCCCACCCTCAAAAGTTGCAAATAATAATGAAGTACAAACTTGATTGGGCAGGAGAGTTGTCATTCACCTCATGCTGTCATACTTAGTTTCTTAACTCTTTTGTCTTAACAAACTCATCCCCTTTAGCTCATTTATTATTCTGTCATATTTCCTTTACCGGATATTAAATGTTGAAAATCGAATAGCCTCATAAATACAGCTACACAGTCGAGTAGATGTTTCACACGTCTCTCGTCCTTGGCTTTTGGTTGCCTGTCAATGACACAGTCATTAGGTCACATCATGATTCTGCTGTGCATGCCTAGCTTGCCTCCATTTTCGCCATCTTTTTCCCTTGCATGTGACAACAGGCCCAAACATACACTATTAATAAAGGAATCATAAACAGATGTTAATCTCTCAAATATGTGATTTATTTTTTTTAAACTTTATTTTTTCTGTTTTTTGCACAGAGACAAAACAGCAATGATTCAGTGCAGTTGGAATGAATAGCAATGATGGAGTGTCATCATGGTAGATCAGGCAAAACACATGCACATAGAAGAACAGCAGCAAGTAATGCAATGTGGTCAAAGAGTAAAAATGCACTATGTACACAAACACACCCTAACACAATAATTAAAGAATGAAGATGCAGCTCCCAAACTCCAATGAGAGGGATCATGTCGGACAACAGGACGTCACGGAAGGCCATGAGTACCCCATGTGTAGATCGCCACTCACATATAGAGAGGCCCTCAGCCCACCCCTTCCGGGGTAATGCCAGCCACCACCTGTGAGTCCTGTGCCGCCCTATACCGGGATATGTATTCCTTGTATGGGCCCCAGATGTCCACTGGCCTGGATGTGCTGGGAAGTAAGAGTACAGAATTCCTCACAATTGACATTGCAAAATGCCAGGCTTTTCAACCAGGATTGAAAAGTGGGGGAACGTCTGCTGCCCCATAAAAGTGCAATCTCACGTTTAGCCAAAATGAATCCCAGTGCGGCCAGTTTACGAACCTTCCTGGGGAAATTAACAACATAACCCAGTAGTGCAATCTCTGGAGTAGGCAAAAGCTGCATGGAAAATATGTCCCCTAACGTAGAGTGCACACTCGTCCAGTACTGATGAATTTTAGAACATGTCCAGGTAAGGTGGGCAAAGTCTACAAAGGGTGACAAGCATTTCTGACAGTGGTGTGGTCTGGAGTTGTCAATTCTATGGGAGTGGGCGGGAGTGAAGTACATCCTGTGGAGAAACTTAAAATGGAGTCATTTGTGTCTTCTGTTCAAGGAGATGTCACCGGTGGCCCTGCAGCACTGCTCCCACTGGTCGTCAGAGATAGGCTTGCCCAAGTCAACCTACCATGCCGCCCGGACCCTGGAATCATCCACAGGCCTATTCGTACCACACTGCCTATATAATTTGGAAATCAAATGTGCCCCAGCCGGGCTCTTTATCAGCAGTGTCAGGGGAGGACTAGGCTCGGCAGCCGAGGGAAAAGAAGGAAACTTGGCCCGGAGAGAGGACCGCACCCGAGTCAGGACAAAGGAATCCATAAAGGTACCCTCACTAAAACGGGCTTCTTCCGACATCGAAAATGCATGCCCGTCGGGGAATAAGTCACTGAGCATCACACTTGGAATTTCTCCAGGGTGCGTTGGACCAAGGCCTCCTCAGTCATCGGGAGCAAGGAAGGATTAGGCAAAGGTAAGGCAGGAGAGTACAATAAATCAAACCCCCAACAATCTACCTAGTCTGTCCCAAGCCCAGCATGTGATAGAGACTGTTTGAACATCTTGCGGGTCCCGAGAGTAGCCCAAGGGTAGGATGGTAAGGAGCTGGCGCGGGAGTACAAGATCAGCCTCCGGCTTCAAATATGGAATGCGTGCATCCGGGTGGAACCAAGCATACACGTAGTAACACTGCGCCACCAGATAATACAAATATAAATCCGGGACCCCGAACCCACCTCTGTCCTGTGGCAGAGTAAGAATCTTTCAACTGACTCAGGAAGTTTTGTCCCCCTACTAATCGCAACAGTAGTGAACGCAGCTGTAGAAAGAATGACTTAGTGAGAGGTATGGGAATGTTGTTAAAGAAGTACAGAAACCAGGGCAGAACGACCATCTTAATAACGGCAACTCTGCCCGCCATGGATAGCGGTAGATGCAACCATTTCGTGACCTGTGACTCTTAACGAGCTAATTGCTCTGCCATAGTTAAGTCGGATCATAGTAGCAGTGTCAAGATGAATGTAAACTCCAAGATATTTAACCGCGTCGTTACACCATTCCAGCGGGAACTCGCACTGCCAGGCCGTGGTGCCTGCTGTGAGGGGGAAAATAATGGATTTGTGCCAATTAATACTGAGCCCAGAATACCTCCTGAACCGAACAATTTCTAAGATCAGGGGCGCTAGGTTGATATGAGGCATCCTGACATAGAGAGCGGTGTCATCGGCATACAAGGAGATTAAAAGGGGGCCAGTACAAAATTGCAGGCCTCGGTGTAAGTGATTCTCTTGGAATTGACGAACTAAAGGCTCCATGGCCAAAATGAAGAGGGGCGGAGATAAAGGACAGCCTTGTCTCGTGCCGCGAGACAAGGGGAAAGGATCAGAGAGTGTACCATTAAGGCGCAGTCTAGCAATAGGGTTAGTATATAACAATGCCACCGTGGCGACAAAGCACTCAGGCATGCCCATGCGGCGCATGGCCAACAGGAAAAAGGGCCATTCGAGAGAATCTAATGCCTTTTCAGCATCGAGAAGTATAGCAGCGGCGGAAGTGGAGGGTTCGATTCTGTGCAATACCGTAAACAAGGTCCGAAGATTTAGAGAAGTGGACCTATGCGGGACAAATCCCGAGTGCACCGGAGAAATGATAAATTCCATCAATAATGACAACCTGATCGCAATAACTTGGCCAGAATTTTATAGTCTAGGTTCAGTAGGGAAGATGGCCTATAGGAGCCACACAGCTTGGGGTCTTTCCCGGGTGTGGGCAAGAGAATAATCACCGCCTCCCTAAATGTAGGAGGAAGAATACCGACTTCAAGCGCCTCGGCGTAGAACTCTACTAAGCGCGGCACCAGGATGTCCTTCTACGCCTTGTAGAAATCGGCTGAAAAACCATTGAGACCAGGTGCCGATGAGGCACGTAGAGAATCAATGGCCTCAACAATGCTGTCTGGAGTAATGGGGGCCAAGAGAAAGTCCTGCATGTGACGTTCCAATTAAACCAAAACGATCACAGACAAATAATCCCCTTGGTCACTTAAGTCCCCGGACAGACGAAACGTATAGAGTGATTTATAATATGAGAGAAAAAGGTCGGAAACATCCGGGGTGGAGTGTAAAGGGATACCATCGGGCCGATCATTGCAGTAATGTAGGTAGAGCCACGTGGAGGACGCAGTGTTGGCCAGTAGCCTACCGGGGCGCTCGCCTTCTCCGTATCGCCGTGCAACATGGTGCCTACTAAGGAATGACAGCTCTCTTTCGGCAGCCTCTCTAAATTCCAATAGCAACTCCAGCTGCCTCGCCTCAATGGACGCTGAGGGTGAGATGAGCGCATCGCGATCCAAGGCGGCGATATCGCGCTCGACACGGTTCAAAGTGGAGCGGAGGTCACCCAGGACACCAGCGTGTTTTGAGATGCAAACCCCCCGGATGTAAGCTTTGAAGCCCTCCCATAAAACCGCCCATGTGTCAACTGACCTTGTGTTTAGCTTGAAAGTAATCTTAGATAGCCTGCCTGACCTCCTCGTTAGAAACAGTGTCCAACAAGGCTCGGCCAGGGAACCGCCACTGCCTCTCATAACCCACAGCCCTGGGAATATTCAATTGCAGGACCACCGGGGAGTGATCCGAGAGGGTGCGGGGTTGGGTAAGGACAGCCTCCAGCCAGCCAGCCACCCCAGGGGAAAGTAACCAGTAGTCAATCCTCGTCCAAGTGTTGTGAAACCCAGAATAATGAGTGAAAGCGGCGAGGTGTGCGTGTATTTGGAGTTCCATGTTAACTAAAGAATACTGAGCGCATATGTCCCTAAGGGCCTGTCGGGCGCGGGGTTTGGGGTCCAGTGAACCAGCAGTACTGTCTCTAGTGGGGTCCGTTAGAAGATTAAAGTCCCCTCCCATTAACAAAAGCCCGGTATCTATCGAGAGGAGACAAGCTTGTAAAGCCTGAAAGAAGGACGGGGAGTTAATGTTCGGACCATAAATCCCCACCAAGGTGACCTTATGTCCCATCATCAAGCCAGTAACTATCAAAAAGCAGCCATCGGGATCCTGACTCGTGTTGTAGAGTGCAAATTGAACCCTCTTATGTATAAAGATGGAAACCCCTCTCGCATACCTACTGTAATTGGAGAAGAACCTTTGGGGGCCCCAGCTAGAGGCGATCGGAACCCCATCTGAACCTGACAGGTGAGTTTCTTGCATAAAGACTATATCGATCTTGTGTCGAGCAACATAATTGAGAACTTGTCTACGTTTTCTGGTGTTATTTAGACCGCGCACGTTCCATGTCATCAGTGAAAGCCCGGAAGGACTGGGTACATTACCTAGCTGCACCATCGAAACTGCATTAGTACAAACTTAACCTTGCGTGCATCTGATCTAAACCACAAAATGACCATAGATATCTGAAATCTGCAAAAAACATTACTAAGAAAAAAACAAACCCCCCACCCAACCTCTTACAGACCCTAAAGAGGCAGACCCAAATATAGCTAACTCTGCACTTGTTCGATGGGAATCTAATCGTGCCAAGAGGAGCAGACGAGGCACAGTGCAACAAACAAACAATAAAGAAAACCATAGTGGTATTCACCTTGGGCATGGCAACGCCACGCTGGTCGGGCAAAACAGCAATCAAAAACTTTGTAATGCAGAGCATATGGATGAAATTTAAAAACATTAGTAGGACACATTAAAGGAGCACAGTAACATGAAAAGTGGTCAACCAGTCCCGGGTTGGTAGAAGAGGTCCACACTTGACTGCGACGCCTGCAGCGGTGGGGAAGGAGACCTAGGCCCCCCAGCCGCAGCCATATGGTCCTTCTTGTAGTCTCGGAAGAACTCCTGCGCCTCAGTTGGAGTGTCGAACACCCGTGACCTGCCGTTTATGTCCACCATAAGTCGAGCTGGATAAAGCATGCCATAGCGGAGACACAAGTTCTTCAATGTTGCCTTGACCCCCTGGAACTTGCGCCTAGCTTCTTGCACCATGATGATGAAATCAGGGGAAAAAGATAGCTTGCTCCCTTGCCACTGGACCTCTCCCAAGTCACGAGCAGCGCGCAGGGCAGAATCTCTACCCCGAAAATTCATGAGCCTGCGATGATGGCTCTGGAGACAAATCAGGCCTAGGACGTGGGCCCAACGATCTATTGGCGCGCTCAACCACGAAGCCCTGAGTGAAAGATTCCCTGCCAAACTGGTCCGTAAGTAGTTGTTCCACAAACGAGTCCATGCGGCCCTTGTCTGTCGTCTCCGGGTCACCAAGAATGGGAATGTTGTTGCGGCGACTCCTGGCCTCCAAATCTTCATTCTTTATAGCAACATCTTTGAGGATCTTCTCGACTCGTTCCAGACGTTTTAAAGAGGAGGAAGCACCGTCCTCGATATCCGACACCCTGACTCCACCACATCTAGTCTGCGATCCTGAACCTGGATTTTCGTGTTCATGTCAGCCAGTTTTTTATTCAGATCGTCGAACCGGCTGTCCAAAGCCTTAAAACCAGCTCTCATTTCATACAGCATGGGGGCTGAGCATTCAGCGTCCTGAGGGAGTGAGGCCTGTGCGGACTGTCCAGCCGGGGCATCCGTCGCAGTGCCCGACGCATTATCAAACTGGAGCTTGGTCTGTTTAGGGTCCTTCTTCACCATTGTCGCATAATGTGGAATGGGGACCTGTACTGAACAGTACGATTAGAGCACCACTGCACAGGCCAGCCTCTTGAGTGGGGGTTCACTAAGCGGATGAGAGACTCAGCCAGCCAAAGCGTTTGGAGATGTGAGCGAGGGACTACGACCAAGGTGAGGCGACAGGTAACTTCTGGACACAAAGTAGAGACCGCCCAGCGATAGCCAGCGATGATAACAGTTCAATTCAGGGGTAGTCAGAGAGCGATGAAGGTATCCACTACCTGACCGCGAAAGGGAGTGCAGAAAGCGTGGGATACCGTCCAGGAGCAGGCCCCCAGGCACAGCTCAGGAGTCGGGCAGGTATGTCAAGTCTGGGTTCTGGAGGCGGCAGGGGACTCAGGCGTCACTGCAATGTCCGGGCAAAGTCTGGAACGCAGGGGCACAGGTATTGGCGTCGCAGAAGAGGCCCGGTGTAACGGCTGTAGGGGCAGGCCAGCCCAGAACATCAGTCCGGAGCAGGCAGCAATGAGTTGGTGGCGAGGGCCCCGATTTAGGCCACACCGCCACACGCGCCCCCAGGGAGTCCCCCGACCAGCGCAGAGCAGAGCCAAATACACTGGGGAGGACCCCCCGTGCGGGCCCCAACACACCACCGGCAGTAGGGCACCCCTGAGGCACCGAGGGGGGGAGGCCCAGCCAGCCCGAACCGCCACAATGCAGCCCCCACGCCTGTCCCCCACCTGCGACCCGGATCCCCCCGTATATCCACCCCCCCAAGCCCGCCGGCCCCAGCAATCCAGGCCCCAGCTCCGGAGCATGCACCAGGCCTCAGAGGCCCGAAACCCAGGCCCAAGGACACGATCGGAGAGGGCAGCGGTCAGGGAGCGAGCAGCGGGAGGGAAGCCTGGACGGGCTGAAACGGGCAGCGAGGCCGCAAACAGGGCCGCAATGGGCGGGGACTCACCTCATTCTCTGCAGCACTGCCATTTTACGATGTAGGCCGCAGCCCCGTTCAGCCACAGCTCCTTCTCGGACCTCAGATCGAGCTCCGCATGTTCCCGGACACTGAAGGACGGTGTCCGGTTGCATTAGATCGCGCCTACATTGGGCGAAGAGGAAGTATAAACGCTCGACCGGAGGAGCTTCAGGCAGATGCGGCCATCTTGCTCGCCTCCGTGGCCACGGCCCCCCAAATATGTGATTTTCACTGTTCACCACCCACTAATATTATCTCTTTCTTTCCGCAAAAGCATTAGCAGCAATAGCTCTCTTTAAATTCAGGCAAGCATATGCCGGGCATGCGGTGCCTCAAGAAATAATGTTAGTAATTCTTGCGCATGCGTGAAAGTTTTCCCTCTAAACCTGGTTAGTCGCTTTGTTTTCTACGTAATTCTGGTTTGCACATGCGCAAAAGCTTTTTCCAGTTTAAAGCAGGTTTTAGTTGCGTTGCACTTTATTCTTTGTTGTTTGAGCATGCATAAAGCCTTCTTCCCTCATGTAAATAGTGTGTGTATATTAATTTTGTTTGTATTTTACTATTTTTACTGGTTAGTACTTGTTAATGAGGGATTTCTCAGAGAAAGTTTTGTTTTCTTGAATCCTTGCTCCATCAGTCCCCCCTAAGGTGGCATTTTAGAGCCATCATAAAATACCCATCATTACCGAGTGCCAGCTTTATTTATTAGATCCATGGTCCAGATTCATAGTACTAACTTAAGACAAAATCCTAAACTTACTACCATTTTGGTATTCACAGAAGGCACTCCTTTTGGTATTCACAGAAGGCACTTACTAATTTCGGTATTCACAGCAGTCATTTAGGAGTCCTAAAGTTAGAAGTCCTAACTCTACTACTCCTAAACTGAGAAAACTCCTAACTTTAAGACTTTCGGTATTCAGTATTCACAAAAGGCATTTAGGAGTCCTAAAGTTATCCTAACTTTAGGACTCCTAAATGTCTTCTGTGAATATCGAAAGTCTTAAAGTTAGGATTTTTCTCAGTTTAGGAGTAGTAAAGTAAAGTTAGGAGTCCTAACTTTAGGACTCCTAAATGACTTCTGTGAATACCGAAATGAGTAAGTGCCTTCTGTGAATACCAAAATGAGTAAGTGCCTTCTGTAAATACCAAAATGTTAGTAAGTTTAGGATGTTGGCTTAAGTTGGTTCTGTGAATCTGGCCCTTAGTATCTAGATTACTTTTTAGGCATTCTTAATTTTTCTCTTTTATGTTCTGCTCCTTCATTCTACCGGACAGATTTTCTTTCATTTCTTCTAATTCTATCTCTTCCCTTTTTCTCTTTCTTCCCATCTTCTTATCTTTTGTTTCTATTATCATCCTTGTTTTTATTCTATCCTTTCAACACTTATAAGTCATTATCATCATTAAAATTACTAATGCTATTGAAATTACAAGAATTTGTATCTTCCCTAAAGACTACTCCCAAAAGTAGAAAACCAGCTACCTATAGTGGAAATACTTTTACTGAGTCTTCCCCACACACCGTCAACCTCCAGTTGATTCAAATCTTCATGAACGTTTATAACAGTCTTAATATATACCTCAATACCTTTACTTTTGTCTGGGATATATGTACAGCAATGTTGAATTTTCAACATGCCACAGACTCCACCCGCTTTTGCCAATAAAATATCAAGGGCAAGTCTATTTTGCAAAACCATAAATCTGATTGCAACCATTTCAGGATTAATCATTAAAAATCCTCCAGCAGTATCTGTTGATACACGATCAACTACTGTAGACAATTGATGTATTTTATGTGAATTCAATACGACTCCAACTGACGTATCAGTGCACCAAGCTCGTCACCTACTATTTTACTTCTTGTTAGTCCTTTACTTATTACATGTATTTCATTGGTCATAGTTATGTGATATATCTTCGGAAATACAATGCCAAAATAACAACTACCATACCATTGTGCTGGTAACCTGTAATAGGCGTTTTTACCACACACTTAGTAAATTCCCAGAAAAACAGGATCAGTTCCTCCTTTTAGTCCCCATCCCCCCATTATTAGGAAGGTATGTTCACATTCACTAGTCCCAATGAAAACATTATTATACTCTGTTTTTAGTCTAAGTAGACAGAATTTCCCCAAATTTTGACAAGTCCTGGGACATTGCAGCATGAGTCTAGCCTTTCTTATAGTCCCCCTCATGAGTAGCCCATGGCGGTGCATGTGACTTCTGCTCAACAGCTTTCTTTTGAAAATCTTGTCTTCTTTACTAAATTTAGAAAATCTTTAGTTAAAGACATGCTAGGTTATTGCTACAAGCATGTGTTATATCTATGGGATTCGTTGTTAGAAACAGTTCACCCATAATTCCTTCATCTTTATCACTAAGCACTGGATTAAAGTTCCTTCAAATAGGAACTTATGAAAAGACCAGATCCATATTAGAAAAATAGTACTGCAACTTGCCAGTTACATAGAACAAACTAGACACAACACTAAAGGTCACTCCATACATTAATGGAAGATGGTGATAAGTCACACCTTCAGAGACAGAAGTAGGTAGTTTCATGCAGACATCACAGTTACTCACATCCATCGTATCAAGATACTGATAAAGGAGTTTAGTAAATACATATAATGACAAATCACTATTTGATTTATCATGAAGATACATGCTTTCCTCCATTTGTTCCAAACTTGTAATAGTAGTTTTCTTAGTAACTGCATTCAGTGCTCCATTAGTATTTGTGTTATTTTGACTATTAGTTACCATTAGAAAAGGTATAACAACAGTTAACAGTAACCACATTATTATTAGTATTGTGATACTACATAAACAACATTTAACTCATGAAAACTCTTCCCTGAGCACTCAAAAACTGTAACAATCATCATTTGTCATATAATCAGTACATGAAACAATATGCATATCCAAATAGTTCATATTTCAAAGTCCGTAAGTTTATTCTGTTTTCTCAGGATCAAGTATTCTTCTCTTGGCGCAGGTAGTAGTCCACATCCAAAATCACAAATGAACAGTTCTTCAGTTTATACAAGCAAAAAGCAGCCAACACGTGTTTCGTCTTGCAACATAATGCATATTTGACTTCTTCAGGGCTGCAAGACCAAAAAAGGCAAAGTTACTCCTACAGGTATATACATAAACAGTTCTTCACAGTAAATTGAAGAATAATCAAATAAACTAAGGAAGTGCCAAGGAGACAGTAAGAGTACCATCAACCATAGTGTGAATAGAAAAGGATCATATTGAAATCAGTAGTTCAAAAACCTGATGTCCCCTTGCACGCACCGAAACATGTGAAAGCCCAAGAGCAAAATAATTAATTAGTATGTACAAGTCACCTGTAAAAAGGTAACTATATTGTCAATATCACTCGTTTGAAGTCTCAATAGATCTGCCCTATTCCAAATATCTATTTATATATCTGTAAGATTAAAAGTCAAATTATCAAATGAATAAATCTGGAAGCGCTACTTCAGTTCAAACAAACAAAACTAGTTGTACATTATGCTAATTTCATGACTTAATTCTCAGTTGTGGTGTATAAGATGTGTCTTAAAAGATAGACCATGTCTCTAGTATTACTCAAACAGTGTCAAGTCTGAATTCCAAGATCATGTTAAGATGTAACAAACTGAAGATGATAAACCCCCAAAAGTAAGTATAATAAAATATGTTATGCCACACCTTTTAATTCTCGCAAGCAGACATAATGTATCAAATATTCCTGTTTCGCTTGCCGGTACCTATCACTTTATTTCTATTCACAGACGTTCTGCTTCCCACATCTGTCCGTAAGGTATAAACATATCTCAGCAATCTGAAATATTAATCAAATCAGACGTCTGTCACAAATTCATCTAATAATAACCCTAATATCTATAAACGATATATGAATCTCTATCATCCTGCTCTGAAGGTCTCCACTACTCGCCGGTCTTATACAAGAACCACCTATACTAAACCCTTTATGGAATTATAGACATAAAAACGCTCTGAGATTATATAAACCCCATGTCACTAAATCAAAAAGTTAACCAAAGGATAATGTAATATATCTCACCCGTCTCCGTGAGCACCCAATACCTCCAAATCTGTAGCGGGTACAATGTAATGTAACAAGTGTGCGTGGTCTACAATAAAAGAGACCAAAAATAATTTGTAGTACCTTAGTATAAAACACGTAAAAATAAAATGTATGTCGTAAATCACCAGATATTAAACTCACCAAACGTCCCCAGTATCCCGGTAACTTGTATAAAAAACATGGCGTTCAAGATGGGCGCCATCTTGGAACAATCTTTTATACTCTAGTCAAATGAGCACCATCTTTTAGTGTGCAAATTACTTTATTCCTATTATTAAACATATACATGTGCTAAAGTTATACCATAATTCTCATCCCAAATGGTAATTCATCGCCCGTTCGTGTTATAGGTTATATTTCAAATAGAACTGCTATTTTCATAGCATCTGCCTTACTCGTCTCCGATCTCTGTTACGGAACACAAAACGCAGAGTGTCCCATAATCTTCTAATAACTCATAACTCCTTGCTACTACAAAATGGTGAGTTAATTTAGTTATATACTAGATACTGATAGAATAGATTAATCTAGCGTCCACCTTGTTAATCTCCGTTCTAATTATAAATAAAGTTTTATTACAACAACATTACCAATTCCTGTAAAGTCCCTGGTATCAGACCCGCCATCTTTAAATACCACATTTACGTAAGAACCTTGAGAGTTAACCAAACTTCAACTAATCCACATCAATTTTATGATTGATGCAAATCTTCTTTAAGACATTTTAAGGATTTTAATGTCAGCCGGCAGTAGTTCTCCTTGAAACCAAAATAAGACATTTAAGACGCTATCAGTACACACCAAAGCATATTATAAAGTAAGTATATGTATGAATAAAATAAAATGTAGCAACGGTCTTATTAGGAGAAATATAAACACCGAATGGTGAAAAGGAGAAAATATAATAAAGGTGTCAAGAGGGTGTGGAGTAATAGAAAAATAGAACGCTACTTATCTTCATAATGTCAATGTACTTAAAAAGAGAGGCAATATTATCCTGAGCCTTAATTAGATCTGACTTAAACAGATACTGTCTATCACAATACTTATACACAAAAATGCATTGGTGCTTCAATTACTCAATCTCCTAGATGACATGTATAATTCAGATAACAATTACAGGTATTTTATAATTGATTTCACTCTTACATCTCAGTTAACATAGCTCGCATCACATAAATACACATGACACATAGTCCAGCACTAATGCTAATATTAAAGTTATTACTCTGAAAAATAAACATATTGTCCCAAAAAGTATTGTTACTCACTATCTACGTTCAATCCCATTTCCACTGCCTTCATTTTCATAATCCAAATCGCTTCTCTACGTCTTAGTTTTAATTGTCTGTTTCAGCCTCTTATGTCCATTTTAACCTGTTCTATACCATGAAAACAAAATCTATGGTTCTCTTCATCCTGGTAATTCTGTACTGCGTGTGCTGCAATAGGATAACGGGTGTCACCATTCTTTAATGCTATAAAATGTTCCATCATCCTGTCCCGTAGACGTCTAATTGTATTTCCTATATAGATTTTCTTACATGTACATACAATGATATAAATGACATAATTCGTCTCACGTTAATAAACATGTTAATTTTGTGCGTCCCCGTATCGTTGTAGTTAAAGGTAGTTATTTTGTTGACAGCCCATCTACATAAGCTGCACCGTCCACATTTGTAAAATCCTCTCAATTGGTCACCAGTCCAGTCCTGGTTATGTGAACTTCTAGGTAACTTGGACTGACAATATTTGCAAGGGTAAGCCCCTTCCTGTATGTAAGGCTAGGTTTCTCCGTTAGGCAAGGTATAATCTCTTTATCAGGTCGTAAGAGGTATCAGTATTTATTGAGTACTGAATAGAGTTTATTACGTTCTCTATTGTAGTTGGTTATCATTCTGACCTTCTCAATGTCTTTTATCAGTTTATCCTTTTTGTTTTTGGTCTTCAGGGTATCCTTGCTCTCCAGTGTTATGCTCGATTCCTAGCAGTTCTAATCACTCTCGGGTCATAACCTCTGGCCATAAATCTGTGAGTAATATCATCCAAGTTATCCTCAAAGTCTTTCTGTTCTGAGCAGTTCCTACGAGCTCTTAACATCTCCCCGTAAGGAATCGCATTTATTTGACATCTAGGATGACAGCTCTCCGCGTGAAGTAATGCATTACAACTCATCTCTTTACGGTACATTCTACTACACAGTTTATTGTCTTCAATAAATAGTGCTACATCCAAGAAGATACATACATACAAGCCGCTTATTGTCATACTGTGTAGTAAATTTGAAATCCCCATCATTATTGTTCAAATACCGAAAAAAGCCTTGTAGTTCATTACTAGTCCCAGTCCATATAAGGAGGCAGTCATCTATGAATCGTTACCAGTAATAAATACTGTCAATCCATTTCTTACCCCTAGGGCTCCAAATCCACTCCGCCTCAAACCACCCCATGAAGAAATTCGCATAAGACAAGAGCGAATCTGGAACCCATCGCAGTACCAAGTCGTCTATACCATTTGTTGTTAAATAAGAAAACACTATTCTGCAAAACCAATTCTGTCTTTTCAAGTAACATCAAGGAATGTTTGTAATATTCTGCCTGTTGTTTATTAAGAAATGTCTCCAATGCCTTCATTCGTAAGTGGTGGTGAATGTTAGTATATAAGGATACTACATCTCATGTAGCCATGATCATCCCAGGTTCTCAAGATATATCATTCATGCTATTTAATACATGCTTCGTATCCTGTATATATGACTGTAAATTCTGAACATAGGGTCTCAAGAAAGTATCTATGAATTGAGAGAGTTTCTCCATCGGTCCCCCTGTCCCCAAAATGATTGGTCTCCCTGGTGTTTTTGTTAGACTGTATATACAACGTGATCTTGGATATTCAACCGTTAGATACACATACTCATCATAGTTTAATAAGGTTTTATCATACCATTTTTTGAGGTTACTGTTGATCAAACATGTCAGTTCATGTAACAGATTATTCGTCAGACACGCATAATACATATCATTACTGAGTTGAGACAGTATTTCATCATTATATTCATCCTTATTCATCATAACAATGTTACCTACCTTATCTTCCATATGAAAAATGAATCCCTGATTATTACTCAATTCTTTCAGTGCCTCTCTTTCATTTTTGGTTAAATTGTCCTAACTACTACACATCCATTTCTTACGCCCATTGTCAATAATTCTGTCAATCAATCAATCAATTCGTCTTTATTCGAACATATTAAAAGGATCATAAAAGTACATATAAATAAGTCACATTTAAAACTAATTTCATAATTCTATTTTAAAAAAGATACAAATAATTCCTCACAATTTCTAAGACAAAGACGAAAATACATCTAATATTAAAAAGGAGAAGTGAGCCTTTTCATGTACTAACTCTGGGTACTTAGGTTATTATTTTTACATACTCAATGGCATACATGCTGGCCCTTTCTTCTTCCTAATGCAAGCCCACAGAAATGACGCAACTGAGTAGCAGACCAGATGGTCGGGTAGAGTTTTCAGAAAATATAATGCTACCCAGCACTGCTTAAGATTAATTTTCTTTAAAATTGGTTTGAGGTAGACATTTCTTTTCCTCTCGTATAGGCTGCAGAATAGGAATACATGCAATTCTGTCTGAGGTGATAAATTGTCACAGGGTCACATACTTAAGTCAATGTGGTTATATGTTTTTTTCCAGAAACCTATCATTAAAGGTATCAAGTTGGTACGAAACCGTAATATTATGAATCTATGTTGCCGGTGCGCAAACGGATTGCTTTTAAAGCACTATGCACAGTATTTAAGGCACTTAAAAGGCTGGGCCCTCCATGTAGGACCCAGTACTTTCAATGGTACATACCGGGCAGATCCCTCAGGTCAGCAGGTCAGCGGCTGATTGCGATTCTAAGAATTAAGAAAGCTCGATGGGGGGGTAGAAGTTTCTCGCTGGGAGCAGTGAAGGCCTGGAATGCCCTACCATTGGACCTCAGACAGGGTCCGGTTCTGATATCCTTTCGGAAAGCCCTAAAGACATGGCTTTTCAGGCAATAAGCTCAGCCCAGTCATGGGAGCCGTCAATCAGCGCCAGGACCCCGGCTGGTAACAGTGCACTTTATAAATGTTACAGATAAATAAAAAAATAAATATGTTGCATCCTGTTTACATTAGTTAAATAGGAAAGATCTCCTCCAGTTCGAGGTGGGTTGAGGCTATATGCCTGGGGAGCATATTTCTCATTTTGTTGTACCCTTTGTTTGTACTTGGTCATCAACATAAACATGTCACTCACTCTCTGTTTGGAAACCTTCTTACAGTCTTTCAATAGCTCATGAAAACAATCTCCCTTAGCCGTGACTCTACGTAGTTGAGCCACCTAGACCTCTTCCATTTGTCCATTGCCAAGCAGCTCTTTAGTATTGACTGGTTCAATGGAACTGTATCTCCCCTCCAAATTGAATGCCAGATGAGGAGTGAGGCTAACTGGATATAGTCAGAACTATAAGGTATGTCCAGTTCCAAGTGTAAGATACCATTTGAGAAGGAGGAGGGTAAACCCACTACAGATTTAAAAAATAAATTTTCAATAGGTTGTAGTGGTGTCGTTGCTGCCAAACCCCACACCCCAGCACCATAGTTCGCCGCTGCTTTAACTCTAGCCTGAAAGATGTTTTTTATCGGTGTTAGTGGTGTAGCCCCCAATTTTCTGGCAAAACCTTTCAGAGCAACAATACCCCTCTCCATCACCAGCTTTCTTCCATTCATTAGTTTTGCCAATAACAAATCTTTGTCAAAGAGGATGCACAGATATGGAAACAAATTGACTATCTCGATTTTTTGCACCCCTGCAAAAAAGTGCAGTACCTTTTCTTTCTTTGCTGCCCCTGCTATTAGTAGAGACGACTTGGATTGGTTCAGTTTTAACTGAAGTGAATCCATAAAGGAGACGTATGCAGTAATCAACTTTTGTAACCCAATCTCTGTTCTGAAGATTAAAACCGTATCGTCTGCATAAGCCAATAAAGGTAGCATTTGATTGTCGAAGAGGGGGACATCCCTAGAGGCCACTGTCAATATCTTTTCTACTCCGTTTGTATATAGGGAAAAGAGAAAGGGGGCCAATACACAACCCTGCCTTACACCCCGGGAGATTCTGAAAGAACGTGTACAGTCTCCATTTTTGGTGTAGCGCACTGATGCCATTGCATTTGCATATGATTGCCTGATAAAATTTAATATGGCAGGTTCAACCCCAATAATCTCCATTATGGACCATAGCTTATCATGGGCCACACAATCAAATGCTTCACTGAGGTCCATGAAGACCATGTATAATTTGCCCTCCTTCATTCTGGTATACTTTTCTATTGCCAGTACTAAGTTTAGACACTGATCTACAGTCCCCTTCCCTGCTGGAAGCCTTACTGGGCCTGGATCAAGATCTTATTTTCTCTTCCGCAATCCTCTAACCGAGAAAGGAGAAGGCGGACCATAAGCTTTGATGTTGTATCCAGCAGGGAAATAGGTCTGTAGTTTTTTGGGTCTGCCCTGTCCCCTTTTTTGTAGATAGGTACTATCACCCCTGTGGACCACGAAGGGGGGGAGTTCCCAGTCCTATACTATTTAAAACATGTGTTAGTAATGGGATCTATAAATCTGGGTTATCCTGAAAGAAGTCTATTGGGACTCCATCAGGTCCCGGGGCCTTTCCCGAACTACAAGAGTCAAGCCCTACTTTAACTTCAGTAAGTGAAAATGATAGGGGAGCTTGGCTTAACTCCTGCATTGGTGCATGCCAATTTGTTGTGCCTCAGTGTGAAGTGAAGATATTTTCAAAATGTAGTACCCATGCCTCCTCCTCAATGTGTATGTCTAAAGAAGGATCATTGGGGGTCTTAAAATGAGGCCCGTTTACCAACTTCCATAACTCAAAACTGTTTCCAGCTGCTTCATCCAGATTTTCCCATAGTTCCGCCCTAATTATCTTTTCTCTTTTTTTTCTTGCTAATTTATACGTGGTCCGCAATTTTCTTATTTCTTCATAGTTCCTCAGCTTAGCTTTTAGAGCATATAGCAAAGCCTTCCTAGTTTTTGTGCAAACAGGGTCAAACCAGCTCCCATCTTTGCCTCTATTTAGCACTTTTGTTTTAGTTAGGTCCGATTTTATATTTCCCAAGATATTACAGAATGCTGGTACAGCTTCATCTGCTTGAGCGTCTGAGTCTAAACATAGATAGATATCTTCCTGGGTATTTGCTATGATTTTTGGGACCAACTTGATTTTGTCAATGTGTGCCCATTTGAGCTCTACCCCATTTGTTCTAGCCGCAATAGGTATATCTGCGTTACTTCTCTGTTGTCTCTCGGGTACTAGTACATTCAATTCCATTGAAACTATGGCATGGTCACTAAAAGTTGTGAAGGTGGTATCGACCTTTGCAACCCTTGCGATAAGCGGGCCGTCAATAACATGTAATTGATCGTTGAACCCACCCCATTTCTTTGGAAGGTTTCCGGGAGAATATTTAAACTAAAATCTGGGTCCTAGATTATTTTGATATTTAGAGAAGCTAGTAGCTTATTTAGGCCATTACCATAGTCACTGTGGACAAAGTGTTGTATGGGATTACCACGCATATCGTCGAGTCCACAAACATGGGCTGTATTAGGATTACAGGGATGTATGTTAAAATCACCTAACCATATAATGTTTGTATTCTGAGACTTGTTCCTATAAATGATATCATTTATGGCTTTGTCTAGTTCACCCACAATCATATGCATAGTTGGGCCAAATCGGTTGTTATAAAAATTTACTAGGACCCATATCCCTTCCTGCTGTATTTTCAGTACCAAAATATGGAAATTTGGGTTTGGTTGTAGTATTGATTTTACTTTTACCATTAGGTCGTTCCTAATTAAGGTCAAAATGCCACCTTTTGCCCTCCCAGAAGAGATTGGAATTGCTCCACTCTTAAAGGATCTAAACCTGTTAATGAATACCAGGTCCAGGGCCCATGTTTCTTGAAAGCATACTATTTCCTGATTGTCCCATGACTGTAGCCACTTTGTATCAGTCAACTTGTGGGTGATGTATTATCATGGAGGTGGGGGGAGGCAGAGTGAAAATCCTTTCAGTCTCCGTCGATAACTTTATAATCAGAAGGGGAAAGGATCACTGGTCCTGCTTAAACCTTGGGCTCACAAGTCGAGGACCTGGTTTTTCTCCCAAATTAAATGACTCTCATACACGTGTATGTTGGTAGTGATGGTTTCTCGTTTGCGGTATATACTGTATCCCCGCTTCTCTACACGTGCGTGCGTAATCATTGAGTCATTCGTTTGTCTTGTGCACCCTCCACCAGGAGGTTTTGCCTTAAGGTTCAAGGCAGTAGTGATCGTGGAAGTGAGGGGGTAGTGGTATGAAAGCTAAAATGTCAGAAAACCAGACAAGTGTTCTTTATTGAGTCTGGGTTCGGACTGAGGGTAAAAATTACGGATGCACTTTGTGAATTGTTAAGGGATTCTAGTGCATTGCAGTGAAAATTTAAAAAGAGGTCGACATGTTTCAGCCTTTGGTAGTCAGAGGATCTATAGGCTTTCTTCAGGACCAATGGGGTTAAGTGAAAATGTGAAAAATGTGAGAAGAAAAGAGGAAATTTGACCTGTTTCTTCGTGACTTTTAAGGTTACGTTGTACCTTATTTTATTTTGGAAATTTCTCCCTCGGGGAATTAAGGCTGATCGAGAGAGGCCTTACTTAGTGCCTTCTTACTCGGTCCTGGCAGCATGTGCTGACTCTGCCCTTCCTCACCCGGAACTGGTGAGGAAGGGCAGAGTCAGCACATGCTGCCAGGACCGAGTAAGAAGGCACTAAGTAAGGCCTCTCTCGATCAGCCTTAATTCCCCGAGGGAGAAATTTCCAAAATAAAATAAGGTACAACGTAACCTTAAAAGTCACGAAGAAACAGGTCAAATTTCCTCTTTTCTTCTCACATTTTTCACATTTTCACTTAACCCCATTGGTCCTGAAGAAAGCCTATAGATCCTCTGACTACCAAAGGCTGAAACATGTCGACCTCTTTTTAAATTTTCACTGCAATGCACTAGAATCCCTTAACAATTCACAAAGTGCATCCGTAATTTTTACCCTCAGTCCGAACCCAGACTCAATAAAGAACACTTGTCTGGTTTTCTGACATTTTAGCTTTCATACCACTACCCCCTCACTTCCACGATCACTACTGCCTTGAACCTTAAGGCAAAACCTCCTGGTGGAGGGTGCACAAGACAAACGAATGACTCAATGATTACGCACGCACGTGTAGAGAAGCGGGGATACAGTATATACCGCAAACGAGAAACCATCACTACCAACATACACGTGTATGAGAGTCATTTAATTTGGGAGAAAAACCAGGTCCTCGACTTGTGAGCCCAAGGTTTAAGCAGGACCAGTGATCCTTTCCCCTTCTGATTATAAACTTGTGGGTGATGCCAGCCACATTCCATGAGGATATTTTCCATACAGTTCTTTGTTTCTCCTGTTGTGTCACAAAAAAATGTGAACTAGGTACCTAGTAGGTGGCTGTGAGCTCTCCATGTTTACCGGGGTTTCGGGGGATTGCCTTTTTGAAATCTTCTGTGTGCTTGTGCAAGCTGACTGTAGTCAGTCACAAGCATCAAGGTCAGAGGAGGGCGCATATGTATTCTCTAACCTCCAGTCCATAGTCCCACGATTTCCTCAGGATTGGCTCTCTAATGGTCTTTCCTTGGTTTGTAAATGTCCCGCAGGTCTGAATAGTGTGGGTGGTCTATAGAAGTATCCTAGTGGTAAGGCAATAAGGTATCAATTGCTCATATAAACGTTACCCAGGTGCTCCAGAATGAAGCCAACAACAAGTTTGCTTTTAAAGTTTAAAACCACACAGTCTCCCGTCAAATGTTTCCTAGCTGGGCCCACCCATACCCTTCTTGCCATGATTAACTGGTTTCCAATATTCCTGCCTGTGGCCACCACCATAGCCATTATTGGTTTAACCAGTGGATACATTTTGACATTATTTGTATTGTTGATTCTGTTTATGCCTCCCGTAATGGTGGGACATTCCCCAGCACTACGGCCAAGGGAGCCGCTGCTGGGGGTAGATGTAGAATCTGTGCCTCATTTAGCTGGTTAGTCACAACAGAAGTTCTATCTTTCGCCAAGCTGACCTGGTCGCCCCCCTACCAGTGTGCTATTCTGGCCTATGGGAAATATATTAGAGTTTACCACTTCCAGGCTTGTTGTATCAGCCACTTCTATAGCATTTCTCGCACAGGGAGGCTTTGTGTTGCGGGGGGCCAAACGGCTAATTATAAGTGGAGCTGTATTGGAAGTTGTTGCCTCTTGTGTTTCATTTGCCTGTTGAGCCCTATTTACTAAACCAGGAAGTGTATTTGGCATCATTGTGCTACTGCCTAGTCTGTTTACAGGCTTGTTCTGGGGGGTCGATCTTACTGTCACTTGGGTGCACGTTTTTAGAACTACCTCTAATGCATGGGAATTTTCTTTAGTATGGAGTTCTAGAGCAGTTAGCTTTTCCTCTATCAGGTTTAATTTTTTTGAAATAGGGTTTAACATTGAGTAAACCAATGTTTCTAATCTCTGCCACATTGGTTCAGTCATCAGGGAGCGGAAAGCCATGTCTACTGTCTCTCCGCCAGTTAGTTCCTGCTGTGCTGTTCCCAACATTGCGTTCCCCTCCTGATTTTTAAGTCTCGGGGCTTTTGATGATTTAGGTCTTTGCAAGCCCTGCCCTTTTTAGGTCTCGTAGCGATACAGTGCGTAAGCACTGTACTCGCCGAGATCTATTGTTACTGACTCTGCTTCCCAGGAGACTGCACCTGGCCGCGCGCATCTCTCAAAAGGCGATCGCCGTGTCTGTCTCCTGGGAAGCGCATATAACACACAGGCACACTTCCCCCTGCACGCATGTGCACACACAGGAGCGCACATACACGCACGCACACATACAGAGACCCCCGTCGCGCGTGCACACACACACACACACACACATGCTCCCCCGTCACACACACGCTCGCACACACAAGCGGACCGCCCCCCCCGTCCCACTTACCGCCAGTCCGGTGTTCTCCGCGGGGCTCCGCCTGAGGGAGAGCCCCACGTCACTGTGAATTATGTCCGCCTTCCAGCGCGTGGAAGATCCGAGGCCGGGGCCTATGGACTCCGAGAACGAGGCTGACGTCACAGCACCCCTCCCCGCCCCCTCCTCCGACGCTGCCGCCAGACGACGCAGACTGCCATTTGAGCCGTGAAACCCCTTGCACTGTTCCTGGTAACTCGTAATGGTTTATTTATTTATTTATTTGTTTTCATTCCACACGTCTAAGTGAGATCTTGAAAACTTTCCTGTTGAAATCAGGCCCAGTTAGAATGCATCTGTACTACAAGGGGCGCGCGGCTGGTAAGTTTCGGTTTCGCTGCTTTCCGCCGCTGCAATAGATCTCTGGCTGTCTCTCGCTGTTTTTCATCTAAACCACGAACGGGATCCGCTTTTTGCTGAGTTTATTTTCTGACCCAGTCTGACGCCTACCAGCGCTTGAATCATGTCAGCCTCCAAAGCTTTTTAAGCTTTTGTGTTTTGACTAGCTAGTTTGATTTGAAATGCCGCCGCTGGCTCCACAGTATAGCGACTGTGCCCCGCTGACATATCTAATGGTTGAATGGTACAGCTGAACATGGGCTTTGTCCGGCAATAAGGTGTTCTATGTTGCTTTCATTACATTTGAGCGCGATGCATTTTTGTTAAGCTTTCGTGTTTTGACTCGCTACTTTGATTTGAAATGGCGCAGCCGCCTCCGCAGTGCAGCCGCAGCGCCCTGCTTCTGCTGTCCCGCCGACATGACTCATGGGGGAATCTTACTATCGGTCACAGGCTTTGCCTGGCAGTAGGTTGTGACAAGCTCCTCCCCCACAATAGAATACATCATAGGAGCCCAAAATGGCAGAACCGCATAGTCCCATCCTTACAGCGCTGGCCGGACTACCCATCACCGTCTTGGCAGTAGTTTAGTTCATGCCTGCCGGTTCATATTCCTGGCAGCTGCAGCCACATCAGTCTCAGGAGCCGGCTCATCCCCCGTTACAGCAGCCACACCCCCACTCTCGGGAGCCACAACTCTATTTCGCCAACAAGAGGGGCTCTCTGAGACCAAGGACAACAAGGCCAAGCATGAGAAAGGCAAGGGGGGCATATTGGCAAAGCATGGCACTGCAACCAAGCGGTTTCCATGTTGTTGTAAAGTACCGGAGCCTGTCCAGGGCCTTGAGCTTGCATGGTGTAGCAGCTAAAAACCTACAAATGTGCTCACTTGCTCTAACCGATGCCTACAGTTTGTTAGGGTGCCCCCACGTGGACTTTGTACTTATTGCAGCAGTTTTATTTCCTCATGCTGCCCTGTAAGAGGGCTGGTGACAATCATAGCACGTGTTCACACTCACTGGGTTGCCTGCGTTTAGCTCTGATAGCAAGTAACCCGCAGAGTGACTGGCTTTGTTGTGGCTCGTCATCAACTCCTTCATTCCACATCTGTGAAGGCTCGCCTCCTGTCCTCACTGTCCCCAGGTTCCCAACGCAGTCATCGGTTGAAAAGACCAGTTCTGAAGATAAAGAGGCTGATTGGGAGTGCGGGAGGCGGAGGCAGAAGAGAGCTGGAGCCGGCAGGCTGTTCGCGACGCTGCAGGTTGTGCTCGCTGGGTCTCTCTCTCGTTCTTTTTCCCGTCTCTCCATGGGACTTATGGACACATCGCCACATATCCAACCTCCCGAAGCAAAGATACACAAATTGGTACCGATTCTCATTTCCTCACATACGCCCACGTAATCTCTGTTGGCTCAGGTGCGCATCTGCAAGATTTTTCCCCTCATCCGTTGTGTTGTGTGAGGGTTCTGGATTGCCACTATGTAAGTGCGTGGAATATTTACACCCATTTACACTAACAAACACATACAACTGCATACTTCACTTTCTACTCACAGAAACGCACACTTGCCCCCTCAAACAAAAGACTCACACACTCTGATCACACCCTTAGTCTAATCTATGACCACAGGCCAAGCACACTTATATACGTAGCACCACTGCCATACACACACGGACACCATCACTGCCATGCACACACGGACACCATCACTGCCATGCACACAGGGACACCACTACTGCCATACACACAGGGAAACCACCACTGCCATACACACACAGACACCACCACTGCCATGCACAATCTGACACCACCACTGCCATACACACAGGGAAGCCACCACTGCCATGCACGCACGGACACCACCATTGCCATACACACACACGGACACCACCTTTGCCATGTACACACAGACACCACCCCTCCCATACACACACGGACACCACCCCTCCCATACACACACGGACACCACCACTGCCATGCACACACAGACACCACCACTGCCATGCACACACAGACACCACCACTGGCATGCACACACAGACACCACCACTGCCATGCACACACAGACACCACCACTGCCATGCACACACGGACACCAAAAAACATAAATTATGCAAAGCATTGTCATTTACAATGCCAGTAACTCAAACTTAAATGCTGCGAGACCTATTGCATTGCAAATGCTTGTTCTCTTTACAGCAGTGTCATTAATACTCTTTGGTAGTCCTTTCATTGCAGCCTCCCTTGATGAAACTCATTGCGAGGTGCCAGCCAAGTCCATGTCCTGAGGTGTAGGTAGCAAGCTGGTGGCTTCTTCCGTGATCGAGTCTCTTAGCAGTGGTTCCATTAGATTATGATTTGTCAGGGTCCCCCCAAAAGATATTCTTTTCTGATTTGAGGGCTCCAACGATAATCAGCGTTCTGTTATCTCAATTTCATGTGCTAGGACTGGCGTAGCCCTTGTTGGGAAAGAGTCAAGTGACCCCACTATGCTTGTGCCCCCACTGGAATTTTGGCCCCCTCGTTTGCTCCTCTTAACTTTACTTTTGGATGCAATCAGAGGGGCGGTAAGATGTAACAAACTGAAGATGCTAAACCCCCCCAAAAGTAAGTATAATAAAATATGTTATGCCATACCGTTTGTTACATCCTATCATGATCTTGGAATTCAGACTTGAGTCTTTTTGAGTAATACTAGAAACATGGTTTATCTTCTAAGACAACTCCTATATACCACAACTGAGAATTAAGTTGTGAAATTAGCATAATGTGCAACTAGTTTTCTTTGTTTGAACTGAAGTAGCGCTTCCAGATTTATTTATTTGATATTTTGACTTTTAATCTTACAGATGTATAAATAGGTATTTGGAATAGGACAGATCTATTGAGACTTCAAACGAGTGATATTGACAATATATTGACCTTTTTACAGGTGACTTGTACATACTAATTACGCTACCAGAGACTTCTGCTGTTACTCTGCACCAGGATTACTACCACTTCTCGCGGAACCCGCTTCGCGGGTCCCGCATCGTTGCTGCTGCAACCACCGAACATTGGGAGCTTACCTGGGTGATTGACAGGGCTGCAGGGCTGCGAGCGTCGGGACCGGGACTCGATATCCCAGGAATCCCGGTAACCCAGAGGCCGCCACACCTGGCCCGCTCTCCCTGATCCCCCCGCCCCACCCTCACATCATTTAAAGCTCTGTTTGTCGTTTTGAACTTGGGACGCTACCAGAGACTTCTGCTGTTACTCTGCACCAGGATTACTACCACTTCTCGCGGGTCCCGCATCGTTGCTGCTGCAACCACCGAACATTGGGAGCTTACCTGGGTGATTGACAGGGTTGCAGGGCTGCGAGCGTCAGGACCGGGACTCGATATCCCAGGAGTCCCGGCAACCCTGAGGCCGCCACACCGGGCCCGCTCTCCCTGATCGCCCCGCGCCACCCTCACAATAACGGCCTAACATATTTAAGTACCTAAGAACCCCGCTGCGCGAAAGCGCGCGGGAGCGCCTGGGGCGAAGCCCGAGCAAAGGGCGGGCCCTCTGAGGCCCTCCGAGGCCAGAACAGACCGGGCTGGGCACCTTATTTTCGTCTGCAATCCTGTAAGCAAGGAACGCTCTTATTTGGTGCCTTTTTGTTTCCGTGTTCCCTCCATTTTCACCAACATTATTGCTAACTTCTCCAATTTTCTTTCTCTGTCCTATGGTTAATAGTACCCTGATTACTGCGACCCCCTTGTTGGATTCTGTTATTTATGTTTTTTGAAATGTCTTCACCCACTTCTAATCTAACTGTTGAGGGGGGAGCTAAACAAGGCATGGTCGATAGGGACTTAGCACTAGCAGAGCAACATGCTAATAGGCGCCGCTCGATTGAACATATCAAAAATAAAAGATCCTCACAGGGCCCCACTTTCCCAGGTTTGCCTTTGGTAACTGATAGAGTTGAAGGCCCCAAGAGCCCAGAACTCCCGCTTGATTCTAGTATTCCCCTACTAATCCAGAAAAGGGTTACCCCCCAAACTCTTTGCCTCTCCCTAATTCTATGATCAATCTTTCCGCCTCGCTGGTTAGTATCCAAGATGAAGTGGAACTTTTGACAGACACCCTGCTATTAGTGACTGAGCCATCTCCCAAGATTAACAAAAGGCCTGTTGATGTGGATAC
This sequence comes from Lissotriton vulgaris, assembly GCF_964263255.1. NCBI lineage: Eukaryota > Metazoa > Chordata > Amphibia > Caudata > Salamandridae > Lissotriton > Lissotriton vulgaris. The sequence goes on from NC_141691.1 coordinate 1,295,274,726, forward strand.
TCACTGCTGCCTTGGTCCTCCGCCCAAGAAAAGGCGTAGGAAGGGACATGGCATAGCTAGGAAAAAAGCCATGTCCTCCCCTTGCACTAAGAAGCCTGGCCAGTTACCTTCAGGTTCATTTTCTCCGCCTGTGAACACTATTCTTGTCTCAGATCAGCAGAGACCAGATTTACTGGGGGGTATCGAGAAAATGATTAGATCTTTCACTTTGCCCTTGGTGGAGAGGCTCAAGAGGATAACTGTGCAGTTGGAGGAGTTAGAGAAAGTCATCATGGGGTCCTACAAGTGCACCAAGGGTTCAACTGTGGAACCCTCGGCCCCAATTTCCAGCATTGTCCCCCCGGCTCCTGTGCCTCGGACTCAGGATAAACAGCCTAGAAATATTGTGTCACAGGCTGCTACATCTCCTGGACAAGATGATAATAGGCTGGATAAAGAAATAGCGGGGTGTGTGACAACAGGCTGTCCTTTACCCAAGCCCTTAGTAGCAGACGACACTGCTAAGACCCACATCCCTAAAAGACATAGAGTAAATCTGCCCCCTGAAGCAGCGCCTTTTGTGGTAATTTTAACGGGTGTTCCAGTTTTAGAACTAGGAAAGAGAGAAGACCAAGTCCAACTCAAAAATAAAGCCATTCACTGGTTAAAACAGAACCGGCCTCAACCCCCCACTTAAACGGTGAAATACTTATGGTACGTCGACTTGCATGGTTGGGTCCTAGTCCAAAAAGTAGTTCAGGGGACATTGCTATAGTTAGTTTTAAAGATAAAAGGGCGGTTAATCACATTTTGAATTGGTCCTCCCTCACAGGCAGTAGCTCGATTATTCCAAGAGATCTGCCTTATTTCTATCCCAGAAATTTGTTAAGTCCAGTAGTGAAGTCAAGATCATGGATTCCCAATGAGGACAGTCTACTTAGATCATTCAGGCACCCGCAGATTAACCGACTGAGGAGACCACGCTGTCATCCTGAGGGTTTTCATAATGCTCTCAGATCTCCATTTGCCCGCCGTTTTTAAATCCAGCTCATTCTGCCCATCAGGCCTATTCAGATCCTTGGAACCAGTATTCTAACGCTCCATGTGTTCCACCTGATCCATGGTCATTAAATCAGTTCCAAATTTCCCTCCCTAACAGTTATGATAGTCTGCGTGACCTGGAGGGGGTGGACTGACTGAGTTGTAAACCTTCAGCACCGATTCATTTGACAAGTTTTTCATCTTTTGCACCTACTGACAGTAGCCCAGTTATTCTAGATGGTCTACGCCACGGAATTACCCCAGTTATTGTTTCAGGGATGTGTGAGGAAACAGGCTTAGTAATCACTGGTAAATCGGCCCCTGTCATCCCAGAAGTTCATGACACCTGTTTAGAAGTTATCACTTGTAACCCAGGACTTGTTATTGCTGAAGCTCCTGCTGCCAGTACAGTTAGGCAGACTAGTGTGCTTCCTATTGCTTGTAGCAATAGTGTAACAGCCGCCAATTATAGCTTCCTATTCTGGAATATTGCAGGTATCAGGGATAGGGTCTCTAATTCTTCTTGGATTGATTTTGTTAGCTCATTTGGATTTTTGTGCTTCCAAGAAACTTGGACTACTGAGCCTGTTCACTTAAATGGGTATAGCACTTTTCATGCTGCTGCTTTACCATCTAATCGTGGGAGGAATAGCGGGGGGCTTTGTATATTTATTTCAAACTGGTTGGGTGTCGAAAAAATTAAGGTTGTTAAACTGGGAACCTGTTATCAGATTCTTTCAATTCGGTTGGCCGCTAAGGTTGATATTATTCTGATTAACATTTACAAAAACTTGAATAAATGTTTAGTAGCAGATCTGGTTTCCTCATTGAGCAAGGACCTACATGGGGCCATCACCCCAAACGGGAGGGATTGTAGTATTGTTTGCGGGGGGATTTTAACCATAATTTGTGTGATTTAGTGGAGGGGGGGTGTGGATTTACCGGGGCAGGAGTGGAGGTTTCATCCCCACATTTTTCCCACTTGGATGGGGCGAATCACTGAATGAATTGTTGGCATCCTTTAATCTAGATTTTGTAAATAGACTGTGCTCCCCTTGTGTCGATTTCAGTGCAACTTTTGTGGGGAGAGGTCACAGTACTATTATAGATTACATTGTAGCCTCTGAAAGTCACGCCTCTTGGTACACAGGTTACTCTATTCATCCTGTAGGGTTTAGTGATCATCTTCCCCTTTCCTTTTCTATCAGATTTCCACAGGCCCAACACAATACTCTGGTAGAAAGATTGTCATGGTTGAAATTCTGTGAAATGCCCAGAATATATTGGTACGCTATCAAATGGAATCATGCTGATGTGGAGGCAATGCACAATAAGATTGTAAGGGGATCTCTTGACTCAATTGAAAGGTGTTTAGATGTCGAGGCCTCTCATGAAGAAATCTTGGCAGCCTTTAAAACAATTTCACGAAATATCCGAGACAGTTTGTCCCGGAGGGGGAGAGACTCCTCTTCCAGGCCAACGACAAATTCTTGGTTCGATGTTGCCTGTTCTAAGGCACATTCCCATCTCAAGGCTGCCTTATATAAAAAGATCAGGGATCCGGCCGAGGTGACTACATGCAGAAAAATCTATCGATTATCCAGAAAGAACTGCAAGAAAAATATCAAGCAGGAGGCCTGGAATAACTTGGTTTCTGCCGCTCAATCTAAGGATAGTGCACAATTTTGGCGTGCAGTCAACGCACCTTTTTTTAATACTTTAAATAATGCTAGGATTGAGGTCGCTATTAGCGAAACTTCTTGGATTGACTTCTTTTCGGAAGTTTACAATCCTGGGGAGACCTTAAAGCTAGTCGATATGGAGGGCATAGAAAAGGAGGCATCTCGGATTTTTAAAAAAGTTAATCTGGGAATTTCAACTGGTGAAATGTCCACCGCTATAGAGCAGATTAGGGAAAGAAAAGCCCCAGGAACTGATGGGGTGCCAATTGATTTGTTCAAGCACTCAGTAGACTTATGGTCCCCTATCTTGAAGAGAGTGATGGATGCAAGTAGTGCATGGGCTTTCCTAGGACCTGGTCCGATTCCATCATCATTCCCATCTTCAAGAAGGGAGCTAGAGAGAGCTCTTCTTGTTATTGCCCTATCTCCCTTCTTGATTCTTTTATGAAGATTGTGGGAAGGGTCGTTCTGAATCGATTAACATCCTGGGTAGACGATGCAGGAGTCCTATCCCCGGTGCAGTATGGATTCCGAGAAGTGATGGGCACTGTAGAACAGGTTCTGAACTTCACACTCCTCCAAGGGAAATATGTCCAGGCCAAGGCTGAAAAATTTTATGCAGCATTTGTTGATTTAAGTGCCACATTCGATTGTGTTAGGCACGATCGATTGTGGAAGGTGCAGGAAAATCTCAAAATAGACGAGCCTATTATTTCCTTTCTAAGACAACTTTATGCTGGGGCAAAGGCAAGGGTGAGATTCGGAACCAGCGGCGAATGCACCAAACCTTTTTATGTGAAACATCGAGTGAGACAAGGGTGCGTCCTCGCGCCTCTCCTTTTTAATCTATATACGAACAATTTAGAAGAGGTCCTGGTGTCTAAAGTTATTGATTCACCCAGAATCAACTCCAAACAAGTAGTGTCCCTATCATATGCGGACGACGCCGTTATAATGGCTAGGACTGAGAGAGGCTTGCAGGTAGCCCTAGACACGTATATAAATTTCATGGAATCTAGGGGCTTGACATTAAATGTAAAGAAAACCTTCGAGGCAAGTCTAAAACCTGCAAATTGTTTGCAGGCAGGGAAAAAGTGCAGACCACTAAAATCTTTTCATATTTGGGAGTAGTCCTTGAGGGTGGGGGACACTGGGGTCCAGCCATTAGGAGCAGAATCCTGTCTTTTAAAAAAGCCACTGCAGCACTCATGGCCTTTTTGCGTAAGATGGGAAAAAGACCTCCAGCTATCTTACTAAAGATTTATTCGGCCAAATGTGTCAGTACAGCCATTTATGGGGCAGGTGTCTGGGGCATTCTTGAATCTAGGGAATTACAAATTGTAGAAAATGCTTTTTTAAGGTTTATTTGAGCTGTTCCGTCTAGTTCATCTGTATTTAACTGCCACGCTGAGTTGGGTGTCAGATACATCAGTGACCTGATTGCGATGCAACCAATACTTCTCTGGCACAGGGTCTGGACCGCAGACGAGCTAGATCTAAACAGAGAGATCATGCGTGACGTTATGGCTCTTGATAACTCCCACAAAATAGCGTGGCTATCATATATTCAAAAGTTTTGCCTGGACATGGGAAAACCTGAGTTTTATACCGCTCCAGCGGGGCTATATAGGATTACGAGGGAAGTTCTAAAGAAAGAATGTTGGTCTCACCTGGAATCCCTGCGGCTAGCGGTAGAGCTGAACAAGGTTACGGTAGTGGGGCACTATTCGTTGCTCACTTCAGGCAATATGCAATCCTATCTGAATTGGTGCATCAGGGGCTTCGATAGGTTCTTAGTCACCAGATTCAGATTTGATACCTTTTTCCGCCTAGTCTCATTTCCCCAAATTAATGATTGGTCAAAAATGCTTATTAAATGTCCATGCGATGGGAGATCCAAACAATCAACATTACATGTGATCTGTTTTTGTGGTTTTTATCAAAAAGAGAGAGCCCGATGGATTAAACCTCTTTTGAATAAATATCGTCCGTGGCGCCACTGTCGCTTAGCTTTACTGTATCTCCAGCTCTTGAATGATGAACTTTGTGTGGCCATTATGACCGGATTTTTAAAGAGTGTTTTTAGAAAAAGGAAAAATTTATTGAGTTAAACGTATTGTAAACATAGTTATTTTCCTCTTTGTTGTACTGTTATTTACGTGTACTATATGTAATGATTTATGATGATGTTGCCTTTATGATTTTTTATTTTACAAAAATCGAATAAAGCTTTTCTACTACTAATTAATTATTTTGCTCTTGGGCTTTCACATGTTTTAGTGCATGCGAGGGGACAGCAGACTTTTGAACTACTGATTTCAATATGATCCTTTTCTATTCGCACTTTGGGTGATGGTACTCTTACTGTCTCCTTGGCACTTCCTTAGCTTATTTGATTATTCTTCAATGTACTGTGGAGAAGAACTGTATATGTATATACCTGTAGGAGTAACCTTGCCTTTTTTGGGTCTTGCAGCCCTGAAGAAGTCAAATATTTTGCAATGCGAAACACGTGTTGGCTGCTTTTCGCTTGTATAAACTGAAAAACTGTTCATTTGTGATTTTGGATGTGGACTACTATCTGTGCCAAGAGAAGAATACATGATACTGAGAAAACAGAATATACTCACAGACTTTGAAATATGAACTGTTTAGATTTGCATACTACTTCATGAACTGATTATATGACAATTGATGATTGTTACAGTTTTTGAGTGCGCGGGAAGAATTTTCATTTGTTATGTTACCCTGATAGGTTAATTTGTGAGATTGTATAGGTAACCAATCTCTCCTCCCCTCTGAGCACCTTTGAAGACCTGTATTCTAGTTACCTAGAATTAGTGTTGAGCGCCCGGCAAGTAATACTTAAGTGTTTTATTAACATTCAACTAGATTTCGGATGTGCAGTCACTTTCATTTTTGCCATTTTTAGTATTAAAAAAATATTTTAATATGTAACTTATTTCCTAAAAAAAAGTATATTAAAAAATTATTTGTGTGATCCCACACTTCAAAGGCGTTCTGTCTTATTGACTCCCCTTTCTTTGTTTCTTTTCTTCTCTTTGTTTGATAATTTTCTCATTAAAGTTCACCCTATTTGTAGAAAGTATTTTTTTAAGGTGGCCTCAATTCCATTTCATCAGATCCTGCAATTGTCTCACTTTCTGGTTCTTCATTTAGATCAAGATTCTGAAAATATTCAAGGATGATGTACGTTGGGCGTGGCTTGTAGCCGCGGAAGATGGCAGCTTAGTTTGTGAGCTGCTCTAGCAGACTGAGATTTCCCCTAGCAATCCGGCATAATCCGTGCACCAACGCGGCCACCGAGGACTCCTACTGTCATCAGAGCGTGGCGGTGGCCCACAACGATGTCTGGCAGCAGTTTTGGGCATCTGTGAGTGCGGTGGCATTGTGCACTGACCAGAGCCTGCAACAACAGAAAAGGGGCGTCTGCCCGGGATCTGTGAGCGGAGACTGCCCACTGTCTCTGTTTTGCCTGAAGCACATCGGCGGAGCTCAATGAGCCTCTCCGGAGCGGCTGCGTGTCGCATTCCTCAGTGATACGGGCCCTGAATGCGAAAGGCAGAGTGGGCTGCGAGAGGGTGCTACCGCGGCCACTATTCCCCACCATTTACTAAGGAAGTGAGGAGGAGCTTGGAGAGGCCGGGGGCTTTGCCTGTGTTTGGTCTCCAACACCTTGGGGCCACAGGCAGCTGGTGGTGCCGGCCTGGAGCTTTGGGACACAGGAGACGGCTAATGCGGCGAGACTGGTGAGCGGCCCCTCCCCATTGATCTGGCTGTGGTGGCAGTTGTGGGCGCGCGGTTCTAGACGCGCCGCGAAAGTGCCTTATCCCTCTGAATCGGGTCTGAGACCCAACATACTGCGACAAGCGCTACATTCTGCAGGGGCCCGGACTGCATCTTCGGGACTGCCTCCTACGCTCTGGTGCAAGTACCTGTAGGGTGCAGGTGAAGCAACAGACTCTTGGCTCTGGTCTGCTGAATAGACATCCCCAGCTTTGATCGCCGTCGGTGTTACTGCAGCCCATGGTGAGTGACGAGTCCACCCGATCCTGGTGATAAGTGGCTTGCCCTGAGACTGTGTTGGAAGGGGACATCCAGCATGAGTGCAGGTCCTGGCGAGGTTCCCCGGAGTGCTGGTGCTCTGCTGTTGCCTTGTTCTCTGTCCACCATGGGTCACAACAGGCCACTGGGACAGACTAATCAATTCGATAAATATATTGTTGCTGTGAACCGGGAGGAAAGCGCGACGGGAAGGAGCCAGCACGATGACCCTGAGAACAGCTTCGCGGACCCCTCTCTTAAAGATATCATGAGGGCTATTTGAGATTTCTGTGGTACCCTGGAGCCTAAACTGGACTCCGTGACAGAAGAGGTGAATCTCCTACGGGCGGACTTCCGGAAAATGTCAGAAAAGTTCTCTGCTTCGTAAACTGGAATTGGGAGCCGTCAGTCGAGGACGAAGAGCCTGGAGGAACAGGTGGCCGCTCTCACAAAGAGCCAGGCGGACTTTCATGCTCGCCCGAAGGACCGGGAAGGCCGGGCTAGACAAAATAATATTAGCATAGTTGGCGTGCCGGAAGGACTGGAGGGGCCATCCACAGACTGGTATGCAGAAGACCTGGTCCTAAACCACTTAAAATCCTAAACGTCTGTCAATTTTTTTCCTGTTGAGCGGGCACACAAGGCTCTGGGAGGTAAGCCCAAACCTGGGGTTCCTCCCCGCACGATCATCGCCCGCATTCTTAATTTTAGAGACAGAGACACCATACTACAGGCGGCGCGCACTCACGCAGACCTTTATCGCGACAACGCCACCATCTGTTTCTTCCCGGACTTCACGCTTCAGGTTCAAAGACAGCGGCGCTCCTTTGATGGGGTGAAAAAGGCCCTTCAAGACCAGGGCATTAAATACATTATGCTCTTCCCGGCCACACTCAAAACCCTGGATGGTGGAGAGAAGGCCTACTTCTTCGATACACCGGCAGATGCCAGCGACTGGCTAGAAGGCTGGCGAACTGTTGGTTGGCAGGGGAGGCGGCCAAGCTCTACAATGCACCGGGGCAATCGAGCCGCGGACCTTGATCAAGGACGATCCAGCAGTGGCAGAGAGCAGCAGACGGCTGTGTAACTTTGAGACGACTCTGGCACTGTTGTGTCAGGTGGTAGGCTCTGAATAAACTTTGCCTTTGACCCTGGAGGTGTGGGATGGCGGGCAGTATGGCTCCACAGCGGATGGGGGACAGCGTCCGGGGCTTTAGGCCTGATCCTTGAATGGGACAGTGTATGCAAAGTGGACAGTCTATGTTCTTTATTGGACTCTGGGTTTGGCGGGGGAGGGCGCAATACTGTATGTGGGCTGCCTTGCCATTTATGGTATGGGGTGTATGATTCGACACTAGTTGTGTACCTCTTCCTTAGGTCTGCTAACCCACGTTTCCTCATAAATGTTTTTAGTTGTATTATCGAGGTGACAGGCCCTCTGCAAGTTTTCTTGGTGGGAGGTTTGAGACTCACCTGTCAGGGAGAGGGGAGTTTAGGTATTGAGGAGATGGCCTTGTGGGGTTCAGTGAAGTTGGGTGGATGGGGAGTTTGCTCAAGGCCATCATATTCATCACACACTGGGGACTGTTCTGGGGGTCACGTCTGGGACAGTAGTTCCTCCGAGGGGGTGGACGGGTTTTCGATATGATGGATGACTTAGCTATGGTGAAGGTTTGGACCTGGAATGTTAACCTCTTCGCCGCTAATGACAAGGGTAACTCGTCATGGACTTTCCATTGATTTCAATGGAAAGTGCAGCAAAAGAGTAATTGTACCTTAGCGCTAAAGGGGTTAATGGGCTGGGTAATAAAATCAAGCGCACATTGGTACTGCAACATGTAAAGAGGCACCCCCCAGATGTGGTCCTTCTTCAAGAATTGCATCTGAAGGTGAATAGATGTAAAGCCCTTGATCGGATCGGCTACAAAATGGTCATACACTCTGGGTTCCCATCTGGGTCAAGTCGTGTGGGTATCTTAGTACGAAATACCCTACCTTTTGTTATTTCTGGTACCTGAGTGGATGAGGCTGGCTGTTGCGCTGCAGTGGCGGGTAGATGGGAGGAACGCACATTGGTGTTCTGCTCTTGCTATATCCCCCCTGGCCTCCATTCTGGGTGCTTTCCTAAGCTGAGCGTTTCTGACAAACCTCCCTGTAGGAACGCTACTTCTTGGTGGTGATACTAATGCTGTTATGTGCCCGGAGATTGACCGGTCTAATGCCCTAACAGGTAGGCATGGGGAGAGAGGCCTCTCGAACTTTGTTACTGCTGATGGAGTGAGGGTGAAACCAAAAATCTTTGTATACCCCTTGTGAAATTGCCTTCCCATAACTGTAATATGTATTAATCGTGTGGTTTTAAAACTAACCAACATAGAATAGAAAGCCCACACACAAATACATGTGAGATACTAATATGCTTGTGTTGCAAACCATAATCCATTAATTATGTGAAGCCGTCTTACTAATATAGTGCCGAAATGCTATAATCTAATAAAAGGCTATGCATGAATTCATCCTAAATGTATTATTGTGGCAGAAATTATGGAGAATGGTAAGAAAACAATGCATAATTATGGCTTGAAATGCTAGGTAATCCACTAACAGGGTTAACATAAAATGGGGGGGGGAGGTAAACAGAAGGGTTTTACTTCAAAATCTAACGTTTAATTGTGTTTGTTTCTATAATAGTTCCCGTTATGGCCCATGCGGCCTAGTAAAATATGGACGGTTTGCAAGACTCCAATTGAGTGCCCTTCCACGCATGCACGACTCGGCTCGAGAGATGTGCAAGCAGCCTGTGCCTGTGCGGCTGATGTCAAGGTCAGCATGGCCTGAAAAGCAGAATGGTGCCAAGTTAAGATGTCCGTGTCATGAGCCTGGGAAATTTTACGAAAGTGTCAAGTTAAAGGACAAGGGTGAAGGAGTGTAATAATGAACAATCAGAACCGTATTGTGTATGAAGCCATGACTAGGTGTAAATATGGACAATGAGGACATGAGGTTATCCAAATCCACCCTTGAAAGGACCAATGAGAATTGAATGTGGAGCCTAAAAGTTTCAAATTTTAGATAGATAGTTAGGGAAAAAGGGTATAAAAGAGGTAATTTGGAGGAGAGAAAAGAGAGTGCTCTTAAATTATTTTTCGCACCACGACATGCTGTCGGACTGATTGATTTTTCTCTGGTGCAAAGACTTTGAAATTTTCCTGACTTTACTTTTGATGGGGACAGAGTCCTGATGGGAGTTGAACATTGAGAAAGAATAGAGAGGCTGTCTTTGGGAACTCTTCTACTTTAACCCTTATTCTCATTGCAGATAAGATTGGTAATATGTCTTTGACTTATTTTTCTGAACTATTCTGCTAATAAATGTAAACTGTTTGAATTTAATCTTCTTTTTCTTTAGGTGAATTTATAAATGTTTAATGGTGTTTGAATTAAAAGGTTAAATAAAATAAGGTCATGCTAGGAGATTACATCTTTAAATAAACATTAAATAAATGGAGAATTAAGCTGGTCTTGTTGTCCTTAGTTAACTTTTACTAGCTGATCCATTGACCAAACAGTGGGGTGTCTTAATGTTTTCTTGAAATTGAAACCATGGTCAAATCTAATAAAAGGCAGATGTATATTATGTATATAATTTAGATTAAATAGATGAAGTAAGATACTCCGCTATTCCAGCGACTCATCCTCTGATTTTCCACTGATCTTGGGAGCAGGGTGACTAGTGTGAATGAGTGATTTGCGGTGTTATGGGCCCCACCGACGAGAAAAGTGTGAAAGCTCCTAGGATTTATAGTGATGGTTTGGAGGTTTGGTTTGGAGCAGGACTGGATCACTGCAATGGGGATGGGGGATCTGTGGCGGGATCAGAACCCCACACTAAGACAATACACGTTTCACTTGGCAAGGCACGGGTCCTTCTCAATGATTGACCATCTCTTTACCCGCATGGATCAGATGGGGGAATTTGGCACATCTACACATATGGCTCGGGATCTCGGATCATTCCACTGTTTGTACCACCCTTAGGTGCCCTGTCGTAAACAGAGCAGCCTTTCTGAGAATAGACCCATGGCGCCTCCGGGACCCTGCAATTGGCGATAAGCTTAGGGATGGGTCCAAATGTACTTTAAGGAGAACTTGGGGTCCGTGTAATCCCAGATTATTTTATGGGAAGCGTATAAGACGGTGCTGAGGGGCCTGGCTCAGTCACTTATTGGGGCACAAAAGAAAGAGGAGTCCCTCCAGGTTCGGCTCCTGGAGAGTGAAATACATCAGCTGGAGGGGGACGCGGCTGCAACCCCTTCCGTGGATCTTTGTCACAGGCTAAAGCTGAAACAGAAGGATCATAGGGCCTTGGCCGAGAGCGAGGCCAGATCCTATGCGCTTGCCACGCAGCACCGGATTTACGGTGTTGGTGATAAGGCATTGAAATTGTTGCCGTGGTAGGAGCGCCGTGACAGGGAGCGTTCGGGGGTAGCTGCAGTACAGGATGAAACGGGCAAAACTATGCTCTTCAACACAGATATAGTAGAGGCCTTTGCGGCTCATTTTGAGAAAGTACTCACTTGTGTGCACTAGAACTGAAGAGGATTGTGCAGATTTATTAAGGAACTTTGCGCTCCCCACGCTAACTAAGGAGATGTGTGAATGCCTGGAGGCAGACATCACGATAGAGGAGCTCGGTAAGGCGCTCAACTCCCTGCAGTCGGTCAAGCATCTGGTCCAAATGGGCTTTCAATCAAAATCTATAAAAGGCAAGCTTCGATCGTGAGAGCCCCCATGCTTGGGATGCTCCAGGAGGCGCGAGAGCGTAGGTACCTGCCCCCTGACCAGAAAGAGTCCATGATCGTGGTGATCCACAAGGCTGGGAAACCAGCAGACTAATGTGCCTCATACTTTCCTATCTCTTTGCTTAATGTGGAAGCGAAGGCGCTTGCCAAGGTCCTGGCGGATCATATACTATCGGTGGTTACAGATTTGGTCCATGTTGACCAATCCGGCTTTATGCCCTGCAGAAGTACTCCTCATAACCTTCGGCGTCTCTTTAGGGTTCTGAATATGACTGAGGATGTTGGAGACACCCAGACGGCATTGATGGTGCTGGATTCATCGATGGCCTTTGACAGCATAGAATGGCCCTACTTGTTTTTGGTACTTCAGCGGTGGGGCTTTGGACTGATTTTCTGTAGATGGGTACGGCTCCTATATGAACGACCGAATGCTCGGGTACGGGTCAACAGGGCTGTATCTAGGGCCTTTTCTCTGCGGATGGGGACAAGGTAGGGATGCCCTATCCTTTTTGACCTGGCACTGGAGCCCTTGGCCCATTGGATCAGGAGGGACCCCTCGATTTGGGGACTAGCGGCAACAGACGAATAGGAGGAGCGTATATCTCTATACTCCGATGACATTATCCTCTATCTGGCAAGGCCCTACCATTCGATTACCCAAGTAGTTCCCTTATTTGAGTTGTTCGATAGCTACTCCGGCTATACCATTAATTGGTCGAATTCTGTCATTTTCCCCCTGTCGGGTTCTCCCCCTTGAGTCCCATCTAGGTGCTCTGCACCGGTGGTCCTGGAGGGATTGAAGTATTTAGGGGTGTATATAACCCGTGATAGACAGGAGTTCTTCGAGAGGAATCTCGAGCCCCAGCTGACTCGCCTGCAAGCCGACGTGGCCCACTGGTGCACTCTCCCGCTCTCGCTTATGGCCATGTTTAGGATGCTCACACTGCTGAGGCTACTGTATGTGCTGCAGATTACCCCATACCCAATACCCACGAGTGTATTCATACGGGTCTCACAGGCGGTGCGGACCTTGTTCTGGGATGGACGGTCCCCAGGGTAGCGCTACACAAATTACACAGGGGTGTGTACGACGGGGGGTTGGCGGTCCCAGATGTTAAATTATACTACTGGGCAGCACAATTGCAGGTGGTCAATGATTGGGTGTACACTAAAAGGTACGAACCCGCCTACAGGGTAGACAATGGTCATGCCATGGGGCACTTGTGAAACTCTCCTGTATGCCCGTAGACCTCAGAAGGTATGACCAGACCACACTAGGGTAGTCTTCCACTGCTGGCAGGAGGCAAATCGGCTCCTGGGCTGGGCTGTCAAGTTAACCGGGTGAACTCCACTTTGGCAAGGGGAACTGTTGAGGGAAGTGACAACGTTAACAGGGTTTAAGGGGTGGCAGCAGATAGGTATTGATTATTTGGGGGATGTCTGAAAGGGGGATGCCATCCGTAGTTTTGCATATCTTCAGAAGGAGTACAGCTTACAAACCTCACAGAGATATCTGTACATACCCCTCCAGCATGCCCTACGCTCCCACATACCAAGTGGCACAGTAATCCCGGAGTACACCCCGATGGAAGATCATTTGGTACTCGATCCCATTGCGGAGAAACCCACAACCAGAATTTACTGGAAATTGATCAACAATATATCTAGGCTTTCTTGTATCAGTTTCTATTTTTGGTTAATTCTGGTGGTGTTTTTCAGTGTTTTCCAGTGATTTCCATACCTCAAAAAAAACAGTGCTTTTCAGTGTTTACTCATTTTTGAGTCATAAAAAACAACTAAAATGGTGTTTTGCTGGTGTTTATGGAACGCTTTGCTTTTATGATTGCTTTTTCAATTTTTCTTCAGCATATTGTATGGTAGTGTAAGTGGTCATGAGCCACTCATGAGGAAAAGCTAAGCAAGGGATTTACACAAAAGTATAAAATACAGGTATATTGCTGGCGCTGTTAGAGTACTCCTTAGAAAGATCTAAGGATGGTACTGCAAAAGTTCAAACTACTCACAAGTAATACTGATGCAACAGTTTCACAGTACTGACGATACAACGCTACTCAAGGCATGCACTTGCAAACAAAACGCCTGTCAGTTAGTAGCACTTTGTAAGAAGCATAAGAGCAAGCAATATATAAGCGTGTAGGCCAGTGCTTCATTTGTGAAAGTGTCTCAGGGCCTGAAACTCTGCTCAGAAGCCTGCGGCCGGTGCAGTGAAACATGGGTGCAAGGAATACCAAGGCTGGTAGTTTTAATGCCACCTCATACCTCTTTAATCCACTAACAGACACTCCCCTCCCCTTTATCTCACTCCTTGAGGTTCCTGAATTTTCATTTTGTGACGGTTTTGCCGTCTTCCCCCGACTTTATGCTCTGTAATAAGTACATAAATGATGTGGACAAATAAGTGTGGGTTCCCCAAGAATAAGTGTCCCCACTGGCAACCACCAGCTCAAATTAGGCACTGGTGTAGGCAGAGGAACTGCAAACTAAAGGTAGACCAACAGTCAGAAACTTCATAAGCCTGCACTAGGGTGATAAAGAAACTTGCATGCACCTCTACCTCTGAGGCAGATTGGTTGACATTTCAGGTGTCGTAAGGCATTCCACCGGCGCCAAAGCAATGAGGGAATGTTGGGTGACTCTCCGGGAGTGGTGGGGTGGTTCCAGTGCTTTAAATAGACTGAGTTTCTTACACTTTTTTGTTGAGAGGGAGAGTACCTGATCTCAAGAGTGACATAATACGTTTAATTGGAGAGTACCAGCACTTCTCAGAAGCAAGCAGATACTTTGGTACAGGGTCCCAGCACTTCTATTGTTCCATTTCAAGCACTGGGAGGTATAAAGGGCCAGGTTACATGTTCAACCAGTCTGCCAAATGGCACAAAAGTCATTTTTTCGTGTTTTTATTGACACTATGGCAACAGGATATTGTAATATATAACAGCTATCAGAAACATGGTACCCTAAATATCATACAAAAATACCCCCGACTGTGGTTAATAATAGTAAATCTGCACCCAATGTGACAAGATTTTTTTAAAGGAAATTTATGACAGGATACTTGGCTGAGGCAATATTTTTGCTAATTATATTCTGACAACTAACCCTTCGAGAGCGTATCCAGGACTCTGGACAATAAAATCAAGCACACCCCACGCTGTCCAGTTTGCAGGCCACTCTGTGTGCAGTTTGCAATCTGGAAATTTGGAGAGTGTACGTTTTGCTGGAGGCGCAGCACGCCAGGTATGTTGGCAGACTTTCAGCCTGATTCATCATTGGGCCGTTTTGCGAGTCTGAAATAGCGATTCATAAGGAATCGCTATTCCAGACTTGCAAAACGGTATTCATGTAGGAATTGCAAAAAAAAATGCGATTTCTACACATTCCTTATTTGCGATTAGCAAATTGCTAATCGCAAATAAGGAAAAACTCCCCATTCATTCCTATGGGCCAAAAGGCCCATAGGGATGAATGGGGAGTATTCCTTATTTGCGATTAGCAATTTGCTAATCGCAAATAAGATAGCGATTTGAAGGGTGCCAGGGGTGTCCAAAGGACACCCTGTAGCACCCCTTAAATGCACATTTAAACAGGTGTTGCGCACACACATGTCCAAAGGACATGTGTGTGTGTAACATGCAAAAGAAAAAAATGCACTAAAGTGCTTTTTACTCTTTTTTCAGAGTCAAGTCAAGTCAGACTTGGTGGTAAATTGCGACCAAATATTGCGATTTCGCAATTTCTAATTGGTTGATGAATTGCATTTAAGGAATCTCTATTAGAGATTCCTTAAATCCAATTCCTCGCAAATATGCGATTTCGGTAATAGCGATTTTTGCATTTGGGATGATGAATCCCAAATGCAAAAATCGCACTCGCAAAGGGCCAGATTCTCAGAATCTGGCCCTTTGCGAGCGCAATTACCTTTGATGAATCAGGCTGTTTGTCTCAAGCTTTGTGCAGTGAACTCTTGCAGTCCTGGCCCACCTCAGCCTCAAGATCTCCCTTGACGCAGACCCTCATGACTGCGTGCGCCTGGTGTGCTCTGGTGCAGGAGGCGCCTCCTTAAAGCAGAGCACTGTGAGGGAGAGAGAGGAGGCCGCACCTTGTGTGTTTGTTTATAAAGCTTAACATGTATTCTCCTTCAGCTTATCCGCTGTGGTTATATTTAGACATAAGGTGAAGGAGACTGCAGCTGAAAAGGCTGCATTCAGGCATGTTTACCCTTTTATTGTGTAAAACTTCGGGGTCAGAACGAGAATGTGAAAGGGAAGAACAAAGGCAGATGAATAATAAAAGGGAAGAGTGTGTAGAGGAGAAGAAAGAAAATAAATGGTGGGAAAGGGGAGAATGAGCGAAGGAAAGGAGGGTGGAAAGGGCCATGGGATTTGGATCGTGGAAGAAGAGAAGAAACAGAAACACAAAGGTATGAAGAAATATTGGACAGAAGGCATTCACTTGTGAATAGAAACATCCTGCCCACACATGACACAGAGCTTCCAGACCAGGACACGGCTCAGTTGTCACAAGAGTCAGTGATAATGCAAACTAGGGGGCCCGAGCTCCTTAGAGGCGGGCAATGCAGCTATTCATGGCACCAGGGCACATGAGAGAGCAGGGAAAGAAACGGAATGGAAACAAGGAAAGGATACAATACCTGAAAATGGAAGAACACAAAATATGAAATCATAAAGTCTGAACAGGAAGGCAGAATGGAGAGAAGATCAGAGGGAAAGAGGGCAGAGGGTTGATGGTATGCTCTTTATTCACAATTTGTTGTCTCCACATCCCTGTCCGGATCCGGGAGAGAGGGCGGTCCCAACAGAGGAGAGGGAGTGTATTTCATAGCTTGCCACAACAACATGCTACCCTGGGGCTTGACTCTCTGCTTGGCAGCAGTGGCATTGCCTGTGAGCCGCGCCAAGCCTTTAGTCCCGCCACAGCTGGCAGCGGCACCCTCTGAGCGCGGGGAGAGGGCTGTGAGCAGCCGGGGCTGTCACCCGAAGGACGTGAGCTCCACCCTAAGAGCCCTTCTGATGCAGAGGGCAGGCGAAGAGAGCACAGGGCACTGAGACGTCATCACCACTGGCGATAGATGCCCAGCTGACAGTCCCGGTCCCGCCTTCCAATCCAGCTCTAACACCCTGTGCCACCTCACAGCTGAGAGGCCTTGGGCTCCCTCCAATTCCAACTCTAACATCCAGCTGAAAGGCGTTGCACCCTCTTCCACTCCATCTCTAACTCCCAGCTGAGAGGCCAGGCAAACCTCCCATTCCTTCTCTAACTCCCAGCTGAGAGGCCCTGCGCCACCTCACAGCTGAGATGCCTTGGGCTCCCTCCCATTCCAACTCTAACATCCAGCTGAAAGGCGTTGCACCCTCTTCCATTCCATCTCTAACTCCCAGCTGAGAGGCCAGGCAAACCTCCCATTCCTTCTCTAACTCCCAGCTGAGAGGCCCTCCGCCACCTCACAGCTGAGAGAACTTGGCCCCCTCCCATTCCAGCTCTAACATCCAACTGAAAGGCTGTGCACCCTCTTCCATTCCAGCTGTAACTTATGGCTGAGCGGCCCTGCATCACTTCTCATTCAGAGATCTGACCCCAGAAGAGAGGCCTTGTGCCGCTTTCGCTTCCCTCCCTGTTCAAACTCCAGATGCCCCGTGTCTAAAAATAACAGGTCTCACTGCTTCTGAGGTCAGCAGCACTTAAAGATACACTCCCCCAGCGGAGTAATGCAAAATGGTGGGGCCCCAGGGGCTGGCAGGAGCAGCAGGGCGGCGGGTGTCCGCTTCTCATGGTGCCCCCGCGATGCCAGGCATGTCACTAGCGGCGACGCCATGGGGGCCAGCCCGGGGGCGTAGGCGAGGTGGGGGTCCTTGAGGGGAAGACGGTGGTCTCGAGGTGGCAGGGATCGGGAAAGGGCAGAGCCACCAGGCGCTTCCAGGACTCAGCTTTCCTCCTCTCGCTCCTGCAGGCTCAGGGGCCTGGGAGAGGGGGCGTCGGAGCACGCTGGGGGGCACTTCTGTCTGATTCCCCCATCCAACGCACACTCTCTCCCCTGCCCCTACTGAAGCAACTACACCAGCCTTAAATCCCCGGCTGTAGTGGCAGGGGATAGCTGGGGCATGTAGGCACCCACCCCTAAACACTTAGGGGGGGTTTGCCACCCCATGTCAGATCCCGCGGATGATGAAAGAGGCTGGAAGCTCGAAATTTGGAGATAATAGTACACACACAGCACGTTAAAAAAACAAGAAAGAAACATGGGTGCCGCCTCTTTCTTCAGTGTCCGTCCCCCGGCGCCTACTCCTTTATTAACCCCTTGTTAAATAAATGGTCTTTTTAAAGACCTGTGAAAAACTCTGGTGCAGCTGCAGTTAGCCGGCAGACCGCTACAGCTCCTCTCCCCCCTCATGAACCAAGCAGGGGGCCTGGTGTTGCTCTGGCCCTTGGGCCATTCATACCTCGGCTCCCCATGTGCAGAAGCAGTGTTTTACCCTGACACATCCGCGCCAGGCGACCACAGGCAGGCCAATGTTTGTAATGCTTTAGCTCCATCAAGTGGCCAAGCAGAGCAACAAATATGAAAATCAGTGGCACTCGGTTTAAACCAGATCAGCTGATTTTCATCCGGTAGTGTACTATCGGGGACAGTCGGTTTAAACCAAATTCCGGACAGCCTAAATAAACCCAATCCCTTGGTTAGTGTCAGAGCGGCCTGGGCCCGAGACCTTGGGAGCCTCGGCGAGGAGGACTGGGCCGGATATGCTACAGGGTGCCAGGGAGATTGCTATCCGTTCTAGGTTTAGGCTCGTACAGTTCAAAATCCTTCATCGCACATACTATCCTCGCACCCACCTGTATACATGGGAAAGGTGTCTGTTGGTGCTTTGCGGGGTTGTCGACAAGAGGCTCCTTCCATATCATTTGGGAGTGTCCGGTGATCAGTTCATTCTGGGTGAAAGTTACGGATACAATGTCTAGGGTAGCGGGGTGCCGGTCTCGATGGACCCAAAGTGGCTTCTTTTATTGATCAGGGGGACAATGACTGGTCGAAATATATGTGGAGGTTTGGCTGGCCCTGTCTGCAGAGGTAGCGAAACAGAATATTGCTAGGGTCTGGGGGGTGTGGGCGCCCGTCTATGGGAGGATTTGCAGCAGGACCTCGACTTATGCCAAAGAGCGGAAGAAACAACGGTGTACAAAAGCAGGGGTTGCACAAAAAGATGGAAGAAAATATGGGCGCCCTGGTGCAAATATAGAGAGGCAAGTGCCCTCTTGGAGAAGTAGTCAATTTGTATTGATGAAAGATACTTGTGTTTCCCAGATGATGCCTGAACTGTTCCCCAATGGGCTATTTGTACATGGTATTGTATTGTATGGTCTTATGAGCACTGTTAATAATAAAAAAAGATTTTCAATAAAAAAAAGGATGTACGTCCACTCAGGGGCCTTATATTTTCCACTTGAAACCCTCACTCTTTTTGACAACCTTAATGATCTTCTTGATATCGATTCTTCTATTCTTTGTACACTTTGGTCTGGTTTTTTAAGCTCTGGCTCTGCCTCAAGCTCTACAGCAGTCTCTTCAGTCCCAGTAACTGGTTCCCACTCCACTTGACTTGTACTTGGTTGTTCATCATCAATACGCTCTTCAGAGTCTATTTCTCTGATTTCTTTGACTTCACAACTTTCAGCTTCTGGTTCTTTTCTTTGTTCTACCAGTTGCTGCACTTGGCGTTCAGGTGGACTTAGGACTCTCTGGGTATGGCTGGCATGTATCCAATTCGGCACTTCACTGCTGTCGTTGTAACCAATATGATTTAATGGGGTCCTTTCCACCTGAGTTCTAAACACGATTGCCTTGTGTGCTTCTTCACCATAACCCAGTCTCCAGGACACAAATCATGAGCTTGATTTGGCTATGCTGTGGTTGCATCTTCTCCAACCTGGTGAGACACCAAATGTACCAGATCAGCTAGTCCTTCACAATAGTCCAACACTAGATCATCAGTTATATTCATCAATTTGTTTCCAGGTACAAATGCTTGGCTCATTGCTCTTCCAATGAGGATCTCATGTGGACTTAATCCTGTTCTTTGGTCGTGAATGCTTCTAAGGATCATCAACACAAGGGGCAAAGCATCAGGCCATTTCAGTGAAGTGGATGCACAGACCTTCCATAACTTAGAAGTTTTTTGTGCCACACCAGAAGCTTTTGGTCGATAGGCACAGTGTAGTTTCTGCTCAATTTGGAAAGCTGTACAAATCAATTTGATTGCCTCATTATTAAAATGAGGTCCTCTATTTGATTCCAAAGTGACTGGAAATCCAAATCTAAGTATGAGCTCTCTCAACAGTAGTTTGGAAACTGTGAGACTGTCATTCCTTCTCGTCGGATAGGCTTCTACCCATCGAGAAAACACACACAATGACAAGGACACACTTCAAACCGTTGCCTCATCCTGTAATTGTAAAACTTCACCCATGTTTCAAAAGCAGAGAAAAACATTAGTTGACAATTGGTTACTTCTTGTTGAGTCGCAGATTGTGCACTATGCATAGATCGCCATCTGGTGTTGGGCTCGGATGTTTGCATGTTGTTTTTGTCTTCGAAGAAGTCTTGTAGTCACGAGGTGGGTGACTCCTTCGATCGACAGTGCGCATGGGCTTCGGCTCCATCGTTAGATTGGTGTTTCCACCATCGGGTTCAGATGTGACTTGCTGCGCTCTAGAATGGTATTGTTATCGAACCCCCTTTGACGCGCAATCACAGTTAAACAATGGTATTGTTTTGATCGTGTGCCTTCGTTGTGCATCCTCAACAACTTCCATTACACTTTGACGCCTGCGAACCTCGATGCGGGCCTTTGGGCCTACCCACGCCGATAGAGATAGACGTCGATGGAATGGACTCCATTTAAAAAATGTCCACAGTTTGGTGCTAAGTTTCCACACTCGGACCTCCATCCCATTTGCAATCTGTGCCTCTCTCTAGAACATCAAGAGGACAATTGTGAAGCTTGCCTCTCATTTAAATTGAAAAAGACCATCCGAGATTGTCGAGCTCGATGCCGCGACATGCAGTGAGGCACAGGTTCCATTCCGGACATCTTCCTTCCAGGTCCCGAAAACCTTCCGGAGCCAGAACAAGACGAAATTCCGGACTCCGAAGTAGACGTCTCCGCCCCCGAAGATGACATCACCTGGCTCAAATGGACATGAGTACTGAAACCCCAGCCCCGACCAAGCCCATACCAACAGCTCTGGTAACACCTTCACCTTCAGGCTCAGGTTCACACCATACAAAAACTAAGAACGCCCTGCCCCCTGGCTCAGCACCGAAGGACAAAGAAAAGCCATCCGGTTCGAGCCAACCATCCGGTACTGATAAAAACACCTTTGGCACCGAAAGCTCAGTCGTCCGAGTTGCCACGCCCTCTTCCACTGGCACCAGGAAAACATTTGGCAACAAAATCTACAAAAGATTCCTCGGCACAGAAGCACTCCGATAAAGCATTGGCACCGAAGCGATCAGATAAAGCATCAGCGCCGAAGCAGCCGGATAAGCTGCCAGCACGGAAACAGCCAGATAAAATCTCGGCACTAAAGCACACAGACAAATCTTCGGCACCAACACACACAGAAAACACTTTTGCACCAAAAGATTAGAGCCAAGACCATCAAAATACGAGGCACCGAAAGCTTCGGAATCTGGAAAGGATGCTGTACCAGACAATTTCCCAAAACATTCAAAAACAGCTCCCAAAAAGAAATCTTTGACGCCAAGCAAACCCATTGATCCCGAATAGTTTCCTTTCCAGATCCAAAACAGACTACTATCTTTATTCACCCAAAGACTGGTCTCAGAGTCACTAAGCCACTTACAGAGAGGAAATCAGAACATTTGAAACAAGCTCCAGTTCCTCTAAAGAAAATTCATATAGCTACTAACACTTCACCACCACCTTCACCAACACCACCAGTTAACCCTAATTTAATTATTTCACCACCACAATTAGAGTATAGTGAAAATTCACAAGGGGATGGGCAATTAAATGAAGACGTAATGCCATTAGATCCTGATGATTCACCACAAGAACCAGACCCATGGCATGATTACTGATCTAACAAATGATCCGGACCTCTACCCCTCATAACCATCTCCACCAGATGACAATGTAGGGTTTGCCCAGCTAATCAACAGAGCAGCTACATACCACAAGGTCACACTTCATTCAGTTTGACCTTGTCGACCTGTAGAAGGGGATTTTTTATTGGAGACTTTTGCCCAACCACAAAAATCTATTCATGTCTTACCCATGCTACAAGGACTTTTTGTGGTAGATGGTCAACACTACCAGTTCAAAGTGCTCCCATTTGGAGTCACTACACCCAGGGTTTTCACGAAATGCCTCGCGTTGGTTGCAGCCGATCTCAGAAGACAACAAAAATAATGTCTTCCCCTACCTAGACGATTGGCTCATAAAAGCAAACTCCCACAACAGCTGTGTTCAACACACACTCCGGACAATACAGTTGCTTCACAGTCTGAGATTCACAATAAATCTAGGCAAATAGCATCTCCAACCGTCTACAATGCAACAATATCTAGGGGCTACAGGGAATACATCCACAGCCCTAGCATCTCCCAACTCCATTAGGATAAATGTTATAAAAATCCTAGTTCAAAGATTTCAACCACAACACTCACTACCAGCATGAGTGTTCATGCAGCTAATAGGAATGATGGCATCTTGCATTTTTCTCGTCCCTCATGCAAGATTGCAAATGCGCCCATTACAAGAATGTCTAGCATGTCAGTGGAATCAGGCTCAAGGTCACCTAACAGATCTGGTGTTGGTGGACGACTGCACCTATCGCTCTCTGCAGTGGTGGACCACAAAAAACCTTTTCAAAGGGCGGTCGTTCCTCAAGCCTCTTCCACAGATAGTACTAACAACAGATGCATTGCTCACCGGTTGGGGAGCACATCTCCAAAACCATACCATTCAAGGTTTATGGACTTCTCAACAAAAACAATTCCACATCAACTACCTGGAATTTATGGTAATCTCTCTAGTGTTAGAGTCTTTTCAACCGCAACTGCTATGTAAAGCTGTCCTAATCCGTACAGACAACATGACAGCAATGTATTACATACAAAACAGGGGGGGGGACACACTTTCTCCAGTTATCCCATCTAGGACAGAGCATCTGGAGATGGGCTATTCCACGGAAGATATACCTCCTAGCAAAACACCTACCAGGAGTTCACAATCAAATAGCGGATCTGCTCAGCCGTCAAACACCACAGATCTTCATTGTCAAGTTCTCCTTCCATTCTTTCACATGTGGGGACATCCAGACATAGATCTGTTTGCCACACTAAAAAGCAAAATGCCCAAGCTTCGCATTCAGGTATCCACACCCATTGTCCAAAGGCAATGCGCTATGGATGAATTGGTCAGGCAAATTTGCTGACGCTTTTCTGCCTCTCCCACTCATCTGATTGCTAGTGAGGAAACTCCAACAGCATTCCCTCAAAATGATCCTGGTTGCTCCAATATGGACTAGGCAACCATGGTTCAAAACTCTGTTGGAACTATCAGTAGTACCACATCAAAAACTGCACCTCTCACCCAAGCTTCTCCCTCAGAACCATGGAGAGATAAGACACTCAGATCCCAATCAGCTCAACCTTGCGATCTAGCTCCTGAAATCCTAGAGTTCGGCTATCTTATTCTTCCGCCAGACTGTATGAAGGTTAGAGTTCCTGCGATCAAAGCTTTTATGGAAGGACTTAAAAGAATAATTCCACCAAGAGCTCCACTCTCTCCTGTGTCAAATCTCAATATAGTCCTTACCAGACTAATGGGTCCGCGATTTGAACCTTTACACAAATGTTAACTACAGTAACTTACTTGGAAAGTAGCATTTTTAGTCACCATCACATCTCTCAGAAGAGTGAGCAAACTTCAAGTATTAACCAAACAAGAACCATTTTTACAGATCTAAAATAACAAAGTGGTTCTTAGAACAAACCCACATTTTTTACCCAATGTATTATTTGCCTTCCATTTAAACCAGTCTGTTGAACTACCAGTAATCTTCCCTCAACCAGACTCAGTGGCAGTAAGAGCTCTACACACCCTTGATCTTAAAAGAACATTACTTTACTACATTGAAAGAACGAAATCCTTTAGGTAGACCAAACAGCTTTGTGTAGATTTCTCCCCACCTCATAAGGGCAATCCTATATCCAAGACAGGAATTGCAAGAGGGATTGTAAAATGCATACAAATATGCTACCTTAAAGCCAAACACACGTTAAACTTTCCCCCTAGAGCTCATTCTACACATAAACTAGGGGCATCTATGGCATTCTTAGGGAACATTCCCCTAGATGACATATGTAAAGCAGCAACTTGGGCCACGCCACACACCTTTACAAAACAATACTGTGCAGATGTGCAAGCAAAACAACAAGCTAGTGTGGGCCAGGCAGTATTAAAACACTACTGCAACAGATACAGGCAGCCGCAGCTAAGGAGGATACTGCTATATAGTCTATGCATAGTGTACAATCTGCAGCTCATATGCCTCGAACCGAAAATGCTACTTACCAGTATACATCTGTTCTTGGCATGTAGAACTGCAGAGTTGTACACGCCCACCCTCCTCCCCGGATACCTATATCTGATCCAGTATTATCTTAATTAGATACATCACGCATGGACATCTTTCTATTTCTCACTACTCCATCTAACCCTACTGGCAAAACAATCTAACGATGGAGCAAAAGTCCATGCGCACTGTCGACTGAAGGAGGAGTCACCAACCTCGTGGCTACAAGACTTCTTCGAAGACAAAAACAACATGTAAACATCTGAGCCCAACACCAGATGGCGATGTATGCATAGTGTACAACTCTGCAGCTCTACATGCCAAGAACAGATGCATACTGGTAGGTAGCATTATTTTCCTTTCCAACCCTCTGTTCAAAGACATTGTATGTTGAGCATAAAATTGTGCAACTTGGTCAGCATACCGATTACCCTGTGTCACATAATCATTTCCTGACTTATTTGCGGCACATTTGACCACTGCAATTTCTTTTGGTAATTGTAATGCTTCCAATAGTCCTTTGACATTTTTCCCATTTCTCTTAGGAGATCCTGAAGAAGTCAGAGATCCCCTCTGTAGCCACAATTGACCAAAGTTGTGCACATCCCCAAAACCATATTGACTATCCATAAATATGGTTACTCTTAATTTCCTCCCAAATTTGCAGGCTGGTTAAAGCGACCAATTTGGCTATTTGTGCAGACTTTGCACCTTTTAGACAGGATGCTTCAATGATACCAGCTACAGTACATACAGTATAAGCAGAACTTAATTCTCCATTTTCCCTCCTCAAGCATGACCCATCAACAAATATTACATGGTCTGACTCTTCCAAGGAAATGTAAAGGATCTCAGGTCTGAGCTTTGTACACATTTCTGTTTCATGCAAACAATCATGAGCCACTTCCTCTTTCACCTCCTTACAGTATGGATCAGGTAACAAGGTTACTGGATTAATCATGGTGTATCTGGTCATATTTAAATTCTTAGCACCCAATATTACTCTTTCATACTTGGTCAGCCGACTAGGAGTCAAAAGCTGGGTACCAGTCCTTGTTAAAAGGATCTCAACTGAATGTGTTACATACACCTTTATGTGATGTCCCATTCACTCTGTTCCAGACTCACACAAGTAGCAGCTACTGCTTTTAAGCAACCAGGTAATGCCGCTGCCACAGGAACCAGAATAGCAGAAAAGTATGCTACTGGACGTCGGGACTATCCGTGTCTTTGTGTTAACACTGAAAGTGGACAACCTTCTCTTTCACAACAGAACAAAGCAAACTCTTTCATATAGTCTAGCATTCCTAATGCTGGTGCTTGACACAAACAGCTTCTCAATTTTATGAATGCTTCTTCACTTTCGTCATCCCACTCAATCGGATCTGTCTCCTCGTTTCGTGTCAATTTTATCAAAGGCTTTGCAAGCAGTGAAAATCCACTGATCCACTGACGACAGTAATCAACCACTCCTAAAAACATTTGCATTTCGTTTTTCCCTCGTTTTTTTGTGCCCTCTGTTCCACTAGTTTTTTTGTGCCCTCTGTGCCACTCGTATTTCACTCGTTTTTGTTCCTTTCTGCCCTCTGTTCCCCTCATTGTTCCCTTGTTTTTTGTACCTTTCTGCCCTCTGTTCCCCTCGTTTTCCCTTGTTTTTTTTGCCTTTCTGCCCTCTGTTCCACTCGTTTTTCCCTCGGTTTTTGTGCATTTCTGCCCTCTGTTCCACTCATTTTTCCCTCGTCTCTGTGCCCCTTTTGCCTTCTGTTCCACTCGTTTTATTGTGCCCTTTTGCCTTCTGTGTCACTCGTTTTCACTCGATTTTTGTGCCCCCTTTTCCTCCTGTTACCTTTGTTGTCCCTCACTGCACTCGCCGCTGCATCCCCTGCGGCTCACCCCCCTGACTGCCCACTGCCCATTTGCTGCCCCCGCCTCCCAGCTGCTCCTCCCTCCCACCTCCCCATATATGCCAGCCGCTGTGCGGCCGCACCTAAGGTGAGCCTGTCTGCGCCTAGACCGTGCCCAGTGCTAGAACCCCTGGTCCCCGCACCCGCCACAACGACCACCGCCACTACGATGCCAGCACTCTGCATGCTCTCAACTCCGGACGGAGCCACACCTGCTTCAAGGCTGCCCGAAACGCACACACGGCCCCTTCAACTGCTGGAACTGCAGCTACACCAGCCTCAGAGCCGACGAACCACCCACCAAGAAAGACCCCAACCACCTCCGATGCATACTACTGAACACCTGCTCCGCAAGCAAGCATGCTGTCGAGCTCTCAGGCCTGCTCGACACAACATCCCCGGACGTCGCCTTCCTGACAGAGACCTAGTTTAACGACTCCTCCGCTTCCAACATCCCCTTAGCCATCCCAGACGGCTATAAATCACCCGCAGAGACCGCACCAACAGAGTCAGAGGAGGAATCGCCATCATCTACAAGAACAGCATTGTTGCGTGTTTATCTAGGTTCCTGATCGATACTGTGACCTTATGCCCCTATTCGGCTATAAATCCATTTATTCCCTATATTGGCTTAACCGTTCAAGTGCGATTTTCTGAAAAGTCATCTCTGGCCTCACACGAACAGAGCCACATTCCAGCATAGTTCCCTCTGCCACTTCCTTTGCGACCAATTAGTGCAATGACAGAGCAGTAGTCACTATCTGATATTCCTAGATAACACTCCGAGTTCTTCAACAAGATAAAAACTCAGCAAACCTGGAAATCCCCGCTTGCTATGTTTTGATTAGTAATGGAACTCTAATGAGCAACTGATAACTATCACTTCCTAGTGACATCTTTAATTGACGTCTTATGTCCAGCAAACTTGCGTCAAACCCGGCACCTGTCAGGTATAAATATTACCAACGTTGCCTTAAGCAATGCCTGTTGTACGAGCTACTGAAGCCAGCTGCCTGCAAGACCCCGTGTTGGTAAATCTAGCACTCTGTCGCTGCAGCCTGCTATCCTGTGGTGGTGAAGCTGCTGATACCATTATCGCCGCTAAAGCGCGACCTATGGTGCAGTACGCTTAAGGAGCTGAACAGCCGTCCCTCTGCAAAGACATCCAGCAGATTCCAGCTGCCCGCGGACGCTGTCCCCCCTCCTTCCTCGACGCGCTGAAGAGCAGCCGCTGCCTTTCTCGTGCAGAGAAATCCAGCTACAGCGTTTCCGGTTTACCCTCGCAGGTGACTGGGATATAGAGAGAGACCCCTGAAGGAGATACCAATCCTCCATCATTCTATTCAGAGGTATGGTGTTGACTAAACCCTTAGACGAGAATTCTTGAAACAAACCTTGGCAAAACCAACTTAACTTAAAGCTACTTACTTACTCCCCTTTCACGTGTTAGGCTTAGGTCAGGCACACTGGGGTAGGCTTAGTTAGAAGCACCAGTTGAGTATGTTAGCCTAATGTATATATGACTGTATATATGTTTTATTACTTTTAAACCATTGTATGGCTAAGAAACCATATCAATGCTTTTACAGTTCTATTTCGCAATACTTATCTTACTGTACGTACTTTTTATAATAACAATTATTGCAATTGTGGCAATACATTTCTCTTGTACGAGAAGAAAGACTGTTCAATAAATGTTAACCCTTTATTGACAAACGCCCGTCTCTCTATTCTCTACATCTCGTGAAAGTAAACTGCACTAGACTGACTGAGTGAAATACATGTCTATTGTTTCACACGACCCTAGAGATTGACTCTTGATCTGAGGAGCAAAGTTGTCATGTTGCACGGTTGTTGGAAAGCTGAATCCCTTCTTGTCTGTGCCAAGGAAGCTGATCACTTCCTATGCAGAGAAGAAAGTTTCCAGTGACCTCTGAGCTAGTTGGTAACACAACCCAATTAAGTTTAGCATAGTCAGTGGAGGCCTGGAATATCCGCAGTTCCACGTCGATACTACTGTTTATGTTATTCCAATGCGCAGGGCCTAGTGGGAAACTAGGAACTACACTACATGGCGCCCAAACGTTTGGTAAGGCGATAAACTAACGCAAGACTTTTAGAGTAACTCAGTCGTGCATATTTCACACCCCTTTCTCCCGTAAATACTGCAATAGACGTCTGGAGTGGGTGAAAGGTTAAAATCCGCCCGACCTTAGTAGGAAGAGATTCCTATGTAAAGCTCTGGTTTATTCAACGTTGAAGGATACAGTGTTCCAAAATATTGTGCACCTAATCTTTGTCTCCTTGGAGACCTACTCTGCAAACCTCGCATTTATACAATGCCAGAAAATAACGGAACCAATGGGGCCGCAGCAGATGCGACTCAGCAAGGTCCCGAACACACAGACCCGGATGCTATTATCATCCCGGTCCACTTAAGAAGATCTATAACTTTAAAACTTATAGATAACGGACTGACACCTCAAGGTGGTACAGTAATTTTCGTGATAGAGGCTCACGAGTATCGGCAGACAGAGGTATTCTATTCATGGATAAACTTTCCAGCGGTAAACGCTATAACAAAAGAGTTTCACTATTACAAAATAGAGGAACCTCCGGGAGAGTACGCTCCTTTCGAGGAGATTGAAATTCCACTTAAATTTCAAGAGCACCTGCTCTGGTTTAATGGCGCCCTAAAACACAATGATCACATTACCAGGCTCGGTCCACTAGGTAGACCAGGAGCCACGTGGCCGGTTCTAGCCAGCTACACACCACATCCTGACATTGCAAAAATGTCTAAGGAAGAGCTGTTAGTACAGCTAGACACGTTAATAAAAATACATAGGCAATTAGTCCAATATGTAATGCGGACTGCAACGGTCCAACCAGCTGTTAATACACCACAGCTGACCCCTCATAAGGGGAACACAAATAAAATTACACCGCAGAACATACAGTCATGTCTTGGTAAAACACCCGTAAAACGGGAACAAATTCCTTTCTGGTTAGCACAGAAAATCACTCAAATAGAGGCAGTATTTCCTGATACTACCCCTATTGAGAAACACAGAATCTTGACCATCTGCCTTCCTATGGGAATCGCACCACACGTGGAGGACTGCGACACTTGGGGTACAGTCTTTGCTTCCATTTACACAAAAACACACGGTGTTCCGTCTATGGCGGTAATACCAGATGTGCTAAAACAGATTCAAAATGAATTCGGTCCAGAGCCCGCTTTAAATCTAGTTATGAAATTACTGAAAGACTTCAAGCAGGTCACGGCTATATTATTAGCCAACATTAGAGGAGAAGCAGCATCTGTGGCGATTCGCCAGAAGTTGAAGGAAACAGATATAAAAGATCCTGTTGAGCTTGCAAAAATCATAGAAAAATGCTATGAAGAATTAGGTAGAGACAGCTTGGGGGGGAAACCAGTAAAGCCCCAACTCGAAAATCCTGAAAAATTATTTATTAAAAATAATTTAAATACTCCTAAAAAGAGCTGGGATGGAAATAAACAATCCACTCCCAAGGAAAAAGTTTTCCAGTCCAGAGGAAGGTCTCCTCGACGGAGGGAAAGAACTCCGACTCGAGAACGCCAGTCTCCCCAGAGGGAGCCCTCTGAGAAAAGATATAACCTTAGAAATACGGATAATCTGAAAAAACCTGATAGATATCAAAGTATAGATACACGTCCCTCTCGATCTCTTCCACAGAATTCGGAAAGAAGAGGACGGTCAGACCCAGGAGAGCACACCAAGTCCAAAGACAAGGAACCTGCTCAGAGTAAAAAATCTCAATTTCAGAAAAAGAAGGTAGCCAGTATTAGAGTAATCAACCATGCCGAGAATATTGAGGACACAGTTGAAAAACGGGGAGTGGGCATTGACAATGTTGGACAGTGCAGCAGAAATCAGTATAGCGCGCAAGATCTTGATGAGTCATCTGGAGACAGTGGACACGAATGAATACATTCAGGTTGAAACTGCCGACGCCAGACTTAGCGAGCCCCATAAAATATACGAAATAACATTGCGTATAGAGGGTGATAAGACTAGGAAAATTAAGGGTCTATTTTGGGATAAGCTCTCAAAAGGCTATGATATTCTGTTAGCTGAAAAAGATTGGCCCCCAGAGTTTGTCAGGGAGTGCCCTCGTGGCGAAGAAGTGATTATGCCTGCCTTCTCGAATCACATACCGATTCACAAAAAATATACATATGCAAGGAAATGGGCAGTAGCCCAGGCACCTGCATTATATAAAAATCATGTAGGATGGGATGAGGATTCACCTCCTCACAAAATCCAACTAAAAAGTGAACCAACTGCCCAACGGCAGTATCCCATAAAGCAAGAAGCTAAAAAACAAGTCAGGGAGATCTTAGATCACCTTGAGTACCAGGGGGTGATTGAAACATGCACCTCTCAAATGAACAATCCTTTGTTTCCTGTCTCCAAGCCAGACAATTCATATCGTCTAGTTTTGGACTACAGACATCTTAATACATGTTGCAAACCTTTTGCAGTACAAAACTCGCATAGTGCAGCCCTAATGAATAACATAGTTAGGAAAAAATATAAAACGACATTAGACATTTCTAATGGTTTATTTTGTCAAAACATTGCACCAGAAAGCAGACATTTGACCGCTTTCTCTGCATTTGGGTCACAGAAAAAATTCTGTCGACTCCCACAGGGGTTCAAGAACAGCCCAGGACTATTCTCAGCTAGGGTAACAGAGTTACTACAAATCTATGATGATGAAGCATTATCTTACGTAGATGATATTTATCTCACAGACGACGACTTGGATACTCACTTGAAAAGAGTGAACACCATTATACTTGGGTTCGCAGCAGAGGGTTACAAATTCAACTTTTAAAAGTCCCGAATTGCCCATCTGACAGTACTGTTTTTAGGGTACGAATTATCAAGTGAAGGGAAAAGCCTAGCGGACAACTTCTTAGAGAAGTGCGCTGTACTCCAAGCTCCAAAAACGCTGAAGAATTTACAATCCATTCTAGGTTTTCTAAATTTCGGAAGAACTTACTTTATAAATTACGCAGAGAGGGTTAAACCTCTCTACGAACTAATTAAACCTGATTTTAAACAAATCAATTGGACTCAAAAACACACAGAAATTTTGAGATCACTGCAAACAGACATGTTAGCAAAAACAAAATTAGATACACGTGACAACACACGTGATCTTGTAATCCGAGTCATCCCAGGAAGATGCGGATTCACATACCTAACCTCTAATGAGGGAGAAAAGGTACCAATTTCAATTAAATCTCACTTGTACACACAAGCAGAAAAAGCATTCAGTCCCACAGAAAGAACTGTGAAAGCAGTGCAAATCGCATTAGCAAATGAACGAGAACTAGCACACGGCAAACGGATTAATATCCTTACAGCGGAATCCGCCTTCGAGGCGCTATTCAGCCCAGTAAACCTGCCTACAGTGTCACTGGATCCGAAGTGGATACAGTGCATAGATTCTCTAGGAGCGGAAGACGTGAAATACTATTTCGCCCCGCAATTCGAAGAACTGAATGATTTAGAATATGAAGAAGAATATCCTCTGCCAATCGAAATTCTGCCTCTCCCACAATACGCCTGTATAATCTATACAGATAGCTTTGTACAGCATTTCAACGTAGAGAGAAAATCCTACAATGCAGCGTGTGCGATCATTAAAGGTCGTTGGCTGTGCGGTAAATTCAGCCCGAAAGTAACAAAAACTGAATCTGTAAGAAACTGTTCGGTTCAAAGAACTGAAATCAGATCTTTAAAGATGGCGCTCGAAAATGCAGAACGTGAATTCCCGACACTTATCGTGTGCGATTCTCATTTTTGCGTCAACTCTTACAACAATAAACTGCAGAGGTGGATTGAAAACGACTACAAAGATGACACAGGTGCCACAATAAAGCATAAATTGCTCTGGAACGAGGTAGCTCTTTTATACAAAGAACTACAAAAGACTCACGTGATTCACGCACAGAGTCTTCAACGTGATGGCGTTCACGTTGCAGGGAATTCATTGGCTAATACAGCCAAAGCGGAAGCAACTAAACCGGCTTCCGTAGCCACAAAAAAGCGTACAGATAAATACATAGACGGGGAAACCATGCTGGCAGTAAAAACGACCGTAAAAGGCGACTGTGCAGCACTACCCGTGAACTATCCACTCAATTATGCATACATAATCGATGCAAACTCCGTTCCTTTTGCTCGAATCCCTGGAGTGGGGGACAGAGTAATTCCAAACACGAACAGGAGAATATTTTTAATAGCAGACGCACATATGGGTTTGGGTCTTAGGCACAGAGAGATCAAGGAATCACTGACTGAATTACAATCAGTATTCTGGTGGCCGGGAATGAGTGTAGAACACCAAATATATGCAAACAACTGTGAAAACTGTAATAGGGATCGCAGTAGCGAACCTTGCTACCGGCTACCAGTCAGAAAGAGCGTAACGCTGCCTACACCCCATCCTGCGTCCTAATAACAGTTAAGACGAAAAGCACTTAAAAAATGAGGCCCCCAGGGCTCGGCTGACGCTAGAACGGTTATAAAAGATTTGCGAGTCAATATCGGCACATACGCAATTACCACGTTCCATTCTGACCAGGGTCCTGCTTTCAGCTCTCGAGCCTATAAGGAGGCCATGCCCAGCATGGGAATTGGGTTGCGGTATTCTTGTCCGTCATACCCCGGAAGGGAATAGTGTGGTAGAAAGAAAAAACCGTGACATAAAGCAATCTATAACAGCGAAGGTATTAGGTTCAGGCGCTGGGTGGGTCAAACATTTAATAAGTGTCCAGACTAGTCTTAATAACATTCCAAGAAATTCTCTAAAAGGTTTCAGCCCATACGAACTATTGTTCGGAATTAGAATGCGAGTTCAGGACCTAGATAGTCAGATGTCAGTGGTACAAGAAGAAACAACGCACTTTGATGTAAAGGATCGTTTGGCTGTCTTACAGGAACTGAATGAAACAAGAAAATCCTTAAGCAACATAAAGTTAAAGCAACAGCCAAGTACCACTGACGAGGCACCACCCGCAACAGCCCCAGCAAGGCCTGTCTGGATTCCAAAGATTGGGGATCTAGTCAGAGAAAAGATCGCTGTTAAGATGGAATTTGGGCCTTCTTACAGAAAAGCAGTACCTGTCTTGGCAGTCACCGGAACAAGATCAGTTGTGCTACCGCCCCTTGCTGGTAAAAAGGAGAACAGAGTCGTGTCTATCGATCTGGTAAAACCACAAGCATGTGTCCTATAATCAACAGTAGGCCCAGTGGACTCCCAAGAAACAACAGAATACCCAAACTTGCAACAATCCAAGAGGTTCAAACTGAAAGACTAATCACATTCGATCAGCCTGCAGTACACAATGAAGGACTATGCAATAATGCCATGGAACTAGTGCCTCTTGAAACACAGATTGAAACAGTTCGTCAAGAAACAACACCAGTCTACAATGATGTGGCATCAGAAAGTGCTACCGAGAGACAGATTGAAAGAACAATCCCATCAATTGACAGAACTGCCTCTGGTTATTTCATCAACTTCGACAACTTCTCTGAAGATTTAAATGACCCCGAAGTGATGCCAGAAACAATAAAGATTAATAAAGAAAATACAACAGGACTCCTTCAACAAATCAAAGAACTATATCTGGATTCACCGTTGATTGAGCATTGGATCATCTCAGGGGTATTCATACTCCTACTATGCCTAATTTTAGTTTTAATTTTAGGAAAGTTTATTACAATTGAATGGACACAGCAAGTCAGAACATCAACCTAGTCCTGAAACCACACAGATCATCACACGTGAAGAAAAGAGAAGTGTCAACAGTAAATGTCACAGCAATTCCAATACCTGGTGGGGTAGTATGGGAGAAAACAGACTATGAGATATATGGTCCGGTCGAAATCCTGAAGTATCCTCATCAACTAAAGGTTTCCTTAAGTGACTTTGTGACACCAAGTACATTCTCTGATGATTGGGACTTTAACAGTATTAATGACATGATGTCTGATTTAGTAATGTCAGCTAGATTCACAGATCATGATTATTTACAAGGTTCATCTAGTTATGAGCAGTTATTCTGTTACACCCACTATGGGGATCATTACTTGCATAAATCTGCACAGCCTAGAAATGTTTTTATGTATAATCAATGGGAACATTGTTCTACACCACCTAAAAGCAGTTCTAAAGCATTTTTTGAGAAATTCAAATACTTCTCAGGGTTTAACACCAGTGATGCAGAAACGTTTTATTACAAACTGTTAGATAAAACAGGAATGAAAACAATGCTGACAAATTCTAAATTGATATATTCAGAAGCATTTTATGACAAAATGATGACATTTGGTTTTGATTATTGGAAAAATAATATTGAAACGAAAACAATTTGGGGTACAAAAGATTGGCAGGTGCAAGGCATAGAAGCACTATTTAGAACCTGCATGATACCAGAACAAATGTTATTTTTAAATGACACAATACACCAAACATCTTGTCTTGGCCTAGCTAAGATCAAAGACCTTAAAACACCGTCTATAACAAAGCCAATACCTGAGAATGCAACCGCTGATATTGAGTTAGACGTGTCACAAATTTTACATTTCAACAGAACACATCCTGATTGGAAAAAGTGGTTAATCTGGCATACAGACACAAATAGCAGTCAAGATAGATTCCTGAATAAAACACAGGGGTTAGAAATGACCAGATTAGACCCTAGATACTCCCAGAGACAACATCCAGGGATTATAACAACATACAGTGTAGGGAAACTCTGCCTTGAATGGCTAACTACGTCCACACTGACTGAAATTAAGCAACACTTGTCTTTACTAAAAGATGGTGCTGATTTGCGCGATTTCATTCTTGGACCACGCAAACAGCGTCAAAAGCGTTTCATAGCGACCAGTATCTATGCTGCTTACAACGAGGCTTGGAAAGTAAAGCAAATTGAAACTGCTGAAAAAATACGAGAAATTGATCGTATTAATTTGGAGAAATCACTTTCTGTGGTAGACAATGGGTTAACGACTCTGTCTTCCAGAATATATTCGTTGGACAATATTGTATCCTCTGCCTTTGATGTGATAGACAGAGATTTGCTAATGTTACAACATGGCCAGTCTCAACTACGCTCTATTATAGAATTAGGCTGGACGCTGCAAAATCTTCGTTCAGGCTATGTGCCTTGGCGTTTAATCAACACGACGTCAATATTTTCCAGTTTTAACCTTACTGATAAACAGATCAGTTTGGCACAGAAAGGAGCAGACTATACAATCCTGAGCATCGAAAAACTCGAGAGATTACCATTGACAATGTCAGAGAGTCCTGTCATTGAATGGATAATACACGGAATTATCACAATTCCGATAACAACTTTCCGATTCAAAAAGTGCCTTGAGTACATACCTGCTGGCCAATATGAACAATTGGGTA
The DNA here is from genome assembly GCF_964263255.1 of Lissotriton vulgaris. Lineage (NCBI taxonomy): Eukaryota > Metazoa > Chordata > Amphibia > Caudata > Salamandridae > Lissotriton > Lissotriton vulgaris. Next base: position 1,295,310,330 of record NC_141691.1, read on the forward strand.
AAGGATATGTAAAATCCGAATGGAAATTACCATACACTCATTCTTGCTATAGTGACAGCGACAAAAATGTATTTCTTAGTGGTGAAAATTGTAAACATTCACTAAGCGGTATACTTTTGTGTCAGGGTATTAATTTACACGGAGCATGTGATGGAAATTCAAACAACCTTTCATGCCACCAGCTAGTCACACCTGCAACTCAGATAGAGCCCTTCTTTATGCAACTCGCGAACGGGAGTTACATTCTTAGAACGGATCACAGATGTTGTGGCCTCACGGAAGGGAAAAAGTTATCTAATAGAAGTAACGTCCATGGTCAAATGTTGTATGCAAGCATTGTTCCCGAGTGGGCCTCCAGACATAGTGACTCCCATCTGGCCTCGTCTGAATCTCTATTCTATACGAATTGATACATTAAGCAAAATGAAATCTGTACTTTTACAGACAACAGTGCCTATAACGTCATCTAAAGAGACGTATGATCTTCTAGTCGCAAGGACGGCTACTGAAGTTCATGACCTTTTATAAACAAATTGCCCCGTGCATTTCGTAGAAATGTTCAGCCAACTCCTTAACATGTCTAGTGCAACAAGCATCCCAGGCATATTTAAGACAGTCTTACGGGACTGCTAACACCCTTCCAGGCAATTTTGGGAATCTTTCCTAATTTTGTGCACTCCATTTTTGGCGGCATACCATTATTTTTGGGACTCGTCGCAGGGATTCTATTTTTGACCCTCCTGCTTCGTTATGGCAAGCCTCGGCTCAGACATAGCTCCCATGGGAATGGAAGAGACAATCCTAGCAATGCGCTACCGGGACAGGATAACTAACGTCCTTGGATTGGCCAGGCTGAGAGATCTAAACATGACCTGGTTCCTTTCATTCAGACCGATATGGCAAAATTGCATTTTACCTGTGCTACGGTGTATGCTTTGCGGCGATGAATGCGTGTTGGACATCTGTCTTTCACTTCCATCAGCAGTACCAATGGACGTCGATACTTTGCTCAGTCCAATAATGGCTCACGCATTGTGTTGTCCCCAGCGGCTACCAATCCTGATGACGGCATTCGTGGAGACTCCTGTACTACAGCCAAGTGGTAACAGTGGAGCGAGTGACAAAAGCAACATCATCCAGGTACAACGTTCTGTGAGCATTGCTGGTCCCGACTTCGATGACAGCAATCATTCTCACACCTGCCAAGTTACAGCGCTATCTAATTTGGTTGAACTATCACCTGAATTTGTAGACCAATTCTTTGAGAGCCTGTCTGATACGATGTTCTCACCCACAGAGAAACAATAACTTTTAGAAGCTTTCCGACACACAGTGTTCCCATGAACTCTGAATTCGGCCTTCAGTTTTGATCAACAAAAACTGCCAAGAGCTTTGGAAATCTATTTTTCTTTGAATTGGACAATTTTTCAAATATTGACCTTTTTTGGCACGAACAATTCTTTGCTTAACGTAAAAACTATTCTTAGAGAACAGAAGCTTCACACTTCTATTTCTAAACACATCTAGAGACATAACAACATTACACCAGCCTCTAGCACACATGTTATTACAATGCATTTTTATGTGATGATTTATCTCGCCTTTCTTCTGTCAGAGATACTTCATGTGTAATTCCTTTTGCATAATCGTTCATTGATTTCATATGCAATAATTTTTTGAATGATTACTATACTTTAAAAAACGTACAGTACCTAAATTCATGTATTACAAGTACGCCTATTTCGAATGCATTTATGTATTTTGGGGTGGGCAATGTTACACATGCATCTAATTGCTTTAGTTTTAGTAATTTTGATGGACATTAACCCGTGGAGTGGGTGTTGCGTGTTTATCTAGGTTCCTGATCGATACTGTGACCTTATGCCCCTATTCGGCTATAAATCCATTTATTCCCTATATTGGCATAACCGTTCAAGTGCGATTTTCTGAAAAGTCATCTCTGGCCTCACACGAACAGAGCCACATTCCAGCATAGTTCCCTCTGCCACTTCCTTTGCGACCAATTAGTGCAATGACAGAGCAGTAGTCACTATCTGATATTCCTAGATAACACTCCGAGTTCTTCAACAAGATAAAAACTCAGCAAACCTGGAAATCCCCGCTTGCTATGTTTTGATTAGTAATGGAATTCTAATGAGCAACTGATAACTATCACTTCCTAGTGACATCTTTAATTGACGTCTTATGTCCAGCAAACTTGCGTCAAACCCGGCACCTGTCAGGTATAAATATTACCAACGTTGCCTTAAGCAATGCCTATTGTACGAGCTACTGAAGCCAGCTGCCTGCACGACCCCGTGTTGGTAAATCTAGCACTCTGTCGCTGCAGCCTGCTATCCTGTGGTGGTGAAGCTGCTGATACCATTATCGCCGCTAAAGCGCGACCTATGGTGCAGTACGCTTAAGGAGCTGAACAGCCGTCCCTCTGCAAAGACATCCAGCAGATTCCAGCTGCCCGCGGACGCTGTCCCCCCTCCTTCCTCGACGCGCTGAAGAGCAGCCGCTGCCTTTCTCGTGCAGAGAAATCCAGCTACAGCGTTTCCGGTTTACCCTCGCAGGTGACTGGGATATCGAGAGAGACCCCTGAAGGAGATACCAATCCTCCATCATTCTATTCAGAGGTATGGTGTTGACTAAACCCTTAGACGAGAATTCTTGAAACAAACCTTGGCAAAACCAACTTAACTTAAAGCTACTTACTTACTCCCCTTTCACGTGTTAGGCTTAGGTCAGGCACACTGGGGTAGGCTTAGTTAGAAGCACCAGTTGAGTATGTTAGCCTAATGTATATATGACTGTATATATGTTGTATTACTTTTAAACAATTGTATGGCTAAGAAACCATATCAATGCTTTTACAGTTCTATTTCGCAATACTTACCTTACTGTACGTACTTTTTATAATAACAATTATTGCAATTGTGGCAATACATTTCTCTTGTACGAGAAGAAAGACTGTTCAATAAATGTTAACCCTTTATTGACAAACGCCCGTCTCTCTATTCTCTACATCTCGTGAAAGTAAACTGCACTAGGCTGACTGAGTGAAATACATGTCTATTGTTTCACACGACCCTAGAGATTGACTCTTGATCTGAGGAGCAAAGTTGTCATGTTGCACGGTTGTTGGAAAGCTGAATCCCTTCTTGTCTGTGCCAAGGAAGCTGATCACTTCCTATGCAGAGAAGAAAGTTTCCAGTGACCTCTGAGCTAGTTGGTAACACAACCCAATTAAGTTTAGCATAGTCAGTGGAGGCCTGGAATATCCGCAGTTCCACGTCGATACTACTGTTTATGTTATTCCAATGCGCAGGGCCTAGTGGGAAACTAGGAACTACACTACAGCATCAGGGTCTTGACTAGTACCGACGACGCGCTCAACACCACCGAACACATGCATTTCCAGTTCAACACAGACCCTAATTCCACCCTCAGAGTCACCCTTGTCTACCAACCCTCCGGACCCCGCCCCGAGTTCAGCGACTCCATTGCCGACTTGATCAGCACATATGCCCTGACCTCCACCTACTACATCCTCCTCGGAGACCTGAACTTTCACCTTGAGAACGACAACAACTCCACAACCTTGATCGATAACCTCGCCAACCTCGGACTGAAGCAACTCGTCACAACGCCCACCCATTCCGCTGGCCACACGCTCGACCCAGTCTTCTCCTCAAGCCTGTACGTCTCCATCAGCCACACCACAAACTCCTCCGACCGACCACTGCTGCTTCGACTTCGCCTTCCAGAAACCCACCACCCACCACCGCACCCAACATATCCCCCGCCGCTGCTGGAGCAAAATCACAGAATACCAACTACACGGAAACCTCGCTCTCACCCCACCCACGAACCCTCCAACACCGACGATGCTGCTCACAGTCTCAGACACTGGATTGAGGACTGCGCCAATACCCTCGCCCTGCTGAAGAAACCCCCCCACAGAGACACCAGCAAGAGGGCCAGCTGGTTCACCCCAGGACTCCTAGCTTACAAGCAAGCCTGCCAGAAACTAGAGAAGAAATGGCACAGTGAACAAACTCCGGACAGCCACGCAGCACACAAGGACCCCATCCGCAACCACCTCATCAGGGCGGCCAAGAGGACCTCATTCAAAGACTGCCTCAACAACAACGCACACAATAGCAAGGAGCTCTTCAACATCGTGAAGGAACTCTCCAACCGCAGCTCCGACACCAACGACATCCCGCTGTCGCAAGCCCTGTGCGACTCCCCCGCCACCTTCTTCCACCGCAAGATAGCAGACATCCACATCAGCTTCAACATCCAGACAGCCCCAACAGACAGCAAAACAACAGGCTCGCCGTACACCATCGACCATGACCCCCTGCTAGCCTGGGGCAGCGTGAGCATCGATGACACCATCAAGACCATGCGCACAATCCACTCCGGCTCTCCGTCGGACCCATTCCCGTACCATGTCTTCAACAGAGCAAGCAGCACCATTGCACCCCACCTGCGCAACCTCATCAATCTCTCCCTCGAGACCGCGACCTTCCAGAGATCTAGGAACACGCCGAGATCAATGCCCTACTCAAAAAACCTAAGGCAGACCCAAGAGACCTCAAGAACATCTGGCCCATCTCTTTGCTCCCCTTGCCGGCCAAGGTCATCGAGAAAACCGTCAACAGACAGCTAACCCCATACCTCAAAGAAAACTGAATCCTGGACCCTTCCCAGTCAGGGTTCTGCAGCAACCACAGTACTGAGACTGCCCTCATCGCCGCCACCGACGACATCAAGACCCTGCTGGAGAACGGAGAGACGGCAGCACTCATCCTCCTAGACCTCTCTGCCACCTTCAACACCATCTACCACCGCACTCTACGCACACGCCTCCACGCCGCAGTGATCCGAGACAAGGTTCTGGATTGGACCACCTCCTTCCTCTCCGGCAGAACCCAGAGCATCCCCCTCCCCCCATTCCGTTCCAAAGCCTCTGAGATCATCTGTGGCGTACCCAAGGGATCTTCCCTCAGCCCGATGCTGTTCAACATTTACATGGCCCCGCTAGCACATGTAGCCCAACAGCACGAGCTCAACATAATCTCCTACGCCGATGACACTCAGCTGATCCTCTCCCTCACCAAGGCCCCTATCACAGCCAAAGCCAACCTCCACGAAGGAATGAAGGTCGTCGCTGACTGGATGAAGACCAGCTGTCTGAAGCTGAACTCGGACAAGACGGAGGTCCTCATCCTCGGTTCCAACCCTTCAGCCTGGAACGACTTCTAGTGGCCGACTGCAATGGGGGTGGCCCCGACACCCACCGACCACGCACGCAACCTGGGAATCATCCTCGACTCAACGCTCTCAATGACAAAGCAAGTCAATGCCGTCTCTTCCTCCTGCTTTAACACCCTCTGCATGCTCCGCAAGATCTACAGATGGATCCTGACAGATACAAGAAAGTCAGTCACCCAGGCCCTCGTCAGCAGCAGACTTGACTACGGAAATTCCCTCTACATGGGAGCCCTGACCAAGCTCTTCAAGCGAATACAACGCATCCAAAACGCCTCAGCACGACTGATCCTCAACGTACCACGCCACGACCACATCACCCCCCTCCTGAGCAACCTGCACTGGCTCCCCTTCAACAAGAGGATATCCTTCAAGCTCCTCACCCACGCACACAAGGCACTCCAAAAGACTGGCCCAGCCTACCTCAACAGATAGCTCTCCTTCTAGATCCCCAACCGCCAGCTACGCTCCGCCGACCTCTCACTCGCCACGGCCCGCGAATCCGAAGAACAACCACCGTCGGGAGACACTTCTCCCACCTCGCCGCCAAGACATGGAACATCCTCCCACTGAGCCTATGACAGACCCAAGACCTGCTGACCTTCAGCAGGATACTCAATACCTGGCTGTTCGATCAATAGCATCCCCCCCTGAGCCTTGAGACCCTCGTGGGTATGTAGTGCGCTTTACAAATGATTGATTGGTTTCTTGGTTTTAGGCAGACTCATTTGTCAAATTACTGTTATCCTTTCTGGTGTCACTTTCCTGACTCTTTCTATTTTATGCCCTAAATATTGAACTTCTTATTGACAAAACTAGAAGTTCTCTTGCTATACTTTGTGTCCTCCTTCTGCTAAATGGTTCAGTAAAGCTATTGCGTCAGTGACACAAGCTTCTCGTGTCTTTGATGCCACTTATAGGTCATCAATGTACCGTACCAAAACCAAATTTTCTGTCATAATCAAAGTATCCCCCAAAAAATTCTGAATCTGATTGAAAATCGAGGGACTTTCTGTGTACCCTTGAGGAACTCGGCATCATGCCAAAACACGTTCTCCAAACCGGAAAGGAAAAATATATTGGCTATCTTGATGCAATGGAATTGAAAAGAATCCCTGGCACAAATCAATCACAGTGTACCAATGGGCATCCCACGGTATCTGATAAAGAATCACTGCTGGATTTGGGACGGCTGGACAACAGGGTACTACTATTTTATTGATTCTCCTCAAATCTTGCACTATCCGATATTTTCCACTAGACTTTTTAAGTCCCATGATTGGCGATTTACAAGGACTGCTCAATATTTCTTTTAGAATACACTGCTCAATCATTTGCTCACTTATTAGGGCAACTCCTGCCTTTACTTCAGGACTCATTCTGTATTCTGTTGTGTTTGGATATATCGCACCTCCTTTCACCACAATTTTAATTGGGTCTTCCTTTGTCATTAGACCAATTTCTTTTCCTGTAAAATCCCACACATCTGGCTTCACTGTGGATTTTATTTCATCAGGCAAATCATTTTCAGTAAGAAGTGAAAACATCTCATCCACTTCTGTTCCCTATTTCGCTAACATCGTCTTGAAAGCAACGTCTTCATCAGGGGTTTGGAAATCAATACCATCCGGTGTACAGAAGATGGTACAGTTCATCTTACATAGTAAATCCCTACCTAACAAATTCACTGGACTTAAATCACACAACACAAACCGATACATGTCTTTGAAATTACCACAATTTACTTCTATTGGTTTGGTGACTGGGGTCCTAATCTGTTTATTTGAGACTCCTACAACTAGGATAGTTTCTCCTGAGAGGGGTAGGTTTCGAATTTCTGCTGCTCTCACAGTAGAATGGGTAGTGTCAGTATCGTCAGTTCCTTCAACCTTTCCATCAACAAATGGACCAGACTGATCTACTGCCAAAGATGCGCCAAGCACGCACTTTTCATCCCCCCTCAGGCACCGTCATTGGGACATCTCTGTATCACTCTCATTACTTTGCATCCAATATTGCTGAACCGTCTGTGTATTTTTACCACCTCCCCGAAATCCAGTGTTCACACTGTATCTCTGCACCTGAACGCTCACATTCTTGGGCATAGGGGCTTGTGGCACCTGCAACTGAGGAGTAACTGCCTGTTGCTGTTGGCTCACAACCACCTCATTCTGCATCTGTGGATTTAATATTCAACCTACCCCATTATTCTATTGAATATTTCTACACTCATTCTTCCAATGTCCATCTTTCAGATGGAGCAAGGTTGCACACGTAAAGCGACTTGCTTGTATTCAACCCTCTCGAAAATAATATTAATGCACTAACTAACATGTTTTGTCATATTAATATTGCATTACACGACATTTTAGGTATCTAGGGGAAGCTCGACAATGTGCTTTTACTAACTTTAATCCACTTGCATTAAAATGGCTGCTGCTACACGGGATTTTCTACTGCGCATGTGTTTGTCACACTCACGTGACATGACGTGTTATCTCGCTTGGTGGGAAACCTTTTGCTTCTGCGCACTAGAACTAAGATGGCTGTTCTGTGTCCTAACATGCAAGAAGCTTGCATCGCTGCTTTGCTAAGCTGTTTGTTTTGCCTAACCTTTAATGCAATAGTTTAAATAAAATAATGGGAATAGAGTAGAGAGAAGTGGTATACAGTGCATTAATTTTATTCTGTGTCTCTAAAACTGTTTCTCTTCTATTCTTGCATGTATCGTATTTGGGCCTGAAATATACCTCTGAACTCCATCTTTGGAGAGACTGCGCCTGTGCGATAGAAACCCCAAGCCATTGAAGATGTGGCATTGAATCAGTGCCAAATCTGACATGGATTGAGAAACTATGAGAAGAGTGAACTCCTCACCCTGCCAGAGGAAGCTGAATTTAATAAATTGTTAAAATATTTTATTGTTACATTCACCACCCGGTGGAATAAAAAGTACATGGGAAGATAAAGTTATGGGAGGGAACATTTAAATACATGATTGACAAGTTACCTCATATTAATATGGTGTGATGACTACTCCTTGTCTTTTGTCCAATACAATTATGGGATTCACACATTTGCAACATTGGGGGTGGTACACTGACCTGGAAAATAGTATAACTAGGGTAGGCTTAGCTAGTAAATTGGTCCGACTTGTCCGAATAGCTGACCTGTCACTCACCCAATGCACTCAATATGTTATCGAGAGCAGAGGTGCTGGCGGAGCACCCTGTTAGAAGATTTGATAACCCAATCGGCGTTCTGGAGAAGAGTTTGTTGACCCAATCAGGGTTCGGCTGTTAGATGAAGAGAGGGGGGTGACGCAGACGTTGTACTTTAGCTGTGGGTGCCAGTCTTAGCTTGTGGTGGTCCTGTCCTGATCCAATTTGGTCCGTAACCTGTCCTGATTCTGGTCTGCACCTGTTCTTTCTCGCTGGCACCTGCACTTTGGGATTCTCACCCTTTGTCTCAGCCCGTGGCCTGGGTTGGCCATCACACCATTTTAGGTAACTATAAAGTGTGGGTTTATCATTGTACTGTTTTTTCCTTTCTCTACCCACCCTTTGTCTAAATGCTTAATGATATTTCTTTCCAAATTATTGCATATGTTGTTTCAATCTTCATCATTCTAAACAGAACAAGAAATTATTGATTTCATGGTTTCAACCATTTAAAGATTTGCTTAGATAAAGGAACTTAAACCTTTCTTGAATTTGTGGTTATTTATGAAATGCTAAATGTTATAATACTACCTATTTTCGTGCTAACTTCCTTGATCCTCTAGGACTATAGGTATCGGTAAAATGGATTGGTAAGACAAATGGTGTAAGATCCAGAATGATAAAATCAAAATTGATTGAGTGTAGGCTTACCAGTTTAAAGTATATAAAGTTTATGGGCCCAGGTGAGTATGGTAAACTGAGCAGGTGAGCCCGCGCTCTATCAGTTAATTTGGTAGCAGCGTGATAGTTAGGGTTTAGTTAAGATAGGTAGTTAGTTGTAGTTATCTGGTTAAATTGAATTGCATTGTGTGCTTAAAAATTATTTTGATTTCATGTATTAACCAAACTTGTTTGTACCTGTTATATGTTTTGTTTTGGAATCCCCGGGGGCAGAATAGCAGATGGTAAATGGAAGCCACTCTGTAGTGAAGTCACTTGTCTGACAAAGTAAGTGCATGGTTAGGTAAACCGGAAGCACTATTTTAGGGACTTTTCTGTATAAATGTGAGAATAATTGATAGCAAAGAGTTCGCTAGTAAAACTTTGGTGTGATATCACCTAGAAAGGGTTACACTGAAGTAGTAGCAGGTTATTCTGAGCTTGATGGACAGCAAAGGGGTTCGCTGGTGAAACTTTGGCCTTACATCACCTAGAAAGGGTAAGCCTGAGGGAGTAACAGGTTCTTTGATGTTTACATGAAAGGTAGACGGAAGGGATCTACTTGTAGTGCATGAAGAGTAAACGGAAGGGAGTTACTCGCAGTGAATAAAAAAATAAATATTTGAATTAGTTACCCAGGCACAGTGGCAAATGTTTTTACATTGTTAAATTAATGAAAATGAACATTTAAAGTGAATAAAAGGAAGTTATCGTATTACCTTGCAAAGGAGGGAGTCAGTTGAGGAGCTGCACTGACGTCACTTAGAGGCGGGCTTGTATAGGTTGAGACAACGGGTGTGTAGCAGAGGTGATATTGTAAAGAAGGGGTGAATACAAGAGCGTGAGAATTTGTCTATCGAGAAAAAGACGCGCAATTATTGGTTACAACTGAGTGTCATCACGAAGTAGAGCGGCATAAAATATATATGGCATTGAGATCCAGGATTCATAGGAAATAGACCAGATAGAAAATATCTAGGTTTTGCTAAAGTACAGATGATTAGCGGGAGACCTTATATCATGTACGGAGATAAAAGAAAAATGTCATTTGTAAAGAAAGTAAAAAATGTCTTTAAAAAGGATAAACCGATTAAAACCAGAGAAGGGATTATTACTCCACCACCGAATACGCCTGCATCATACATGATGGTTGAAAGGGGCTATCACACTTGCATATGGTTAGAAAATTGGATAGAACATACAAAAGATTTTATTTTATTTTTTATTTATAAGGTTTTATATAGACTGAACTTGTTCCTGAAGGATATCAGAACGCTTTACAATCTGAGGCAAAGGTAACAAATCAGAACATTAGTCTAACATGGAGAATCTAATGGGCATTGAGATGTTTACTCCTCTCAAAATCGGAATGGTTGTTGTATTAAACTTGCATATATAGAATGAGCGCGATAGATAGATAGCTAGAGGGCGATAGACAGATAGATAGAGTGAGGGCTCATATAGATAGAGTGAGGGCGATAGATAGATAGATAGATAGATAGATAGATAGATAGATAGATAGATAGATAGATAGATAGATAGATAGATAGATAGATAGATAGATAGATAGATAGATAGATAGATAGATAGAGTGAGGGCGATAGATAGAGTGAGGGCGATAGATAGAGAGAGGCCGATAGATAGAGTGAGAGCAATAGATAGGGTGAGGGCGATAGATAGATAGAGGGAGGGCGATAGATACATTACCTTGAATAATCATATTGACAATGCAGAGTATAATGTGTGCATCTATGTCTCCTCACGTCTATCTACACTCTATGCACCTTTCTGGTATGAATATGTTCACAACCAATAATTTACATCATTGCAGAACATACCTTAAACATTAGTTCTGCTACACTTGCATAAAGCCTCTTTATTTCGAATGCACATAGGTTCCATGCACGCCACAGGTGCCCCCTGAGTGCATTGTATGATAAATTCCACACTGGCATTAGTGTGGGTTTATTATACTGAGACGTTTGCTACCAAACTTCCAGGGATTCAGTAAAGCCATTATGGTGCTGTGGAGTTCGGAATGAGAAACTCCCAGGCCATATACTCTTTATGACTTCACTGCACTTACAATGCCTAAGAATGGACTTAGACACTGTAGGAGTACAGTGCTCATGCAACTGTACCCTCACCAGTGGTATATAGCACACAGCTAGAAGGGTGTCTTACCTATACCCTAGGCAGTGGGTTGCAGGCATGACTCACAGGAAGGTGTGCCATGTCAACTCTTCATTTTTCTCTTAACCAAAACATGCAGCCTGCAATAACAGTGTGTGTGTGTGTTAAGGTACGGCACCTCTAAAGGTGGCACAATATGTGCTGCAACCATTAGAGGCCTTTCCTGGTCACAATGCCCTTACCTTTTACCAGGGACTCACATGTGGCCAGAGAGGCACCAATTTGGGGTACATAGGTACAGTTTTGAGAAAGAACACAGGCCCTGAGAACTTGATTGGCAAAGACCCAGGGCACATCAAGTAAAAGTGCATCAGAAATCTGGCTAAATGGTAGAGTTTTGTGCAATTTAAGAGCACTCATGAATGAATTAGATCCTAGACCTAGATTAACCCAATACGAGGCATTAGAGGAATGGGAAAAAGAGGCTTTTGAGCAAGACAGATCTAGAAGTGATACAAATTTGAATACATTTTATCCAAAATTTCCTAAAGAGATGAGAGATAAACAGATGAAACAATGGAGGCAGTCCATGTTAGTAGAAGGATTATATCCTGTCCGAGCTTTAGAAGAACAAACAGGGAGTAAAAGTACTGAGAAAACTAAAAATCTAATACAAAGTGCTGATCCAGAAGATGATTACTTGGAGGATTTACTAATGAAAAATCCACCACCTTATAATGAGGAGCAAAATCAAGTTAATCCTAGTGCTTCGTTCTTAAAGCCACCTTTAGCTCCGCAAGTAATACATGAGGCATCATTAGAAAAAGTGTTACAGGAAAAGGAACGAGAAGCAATAAATAAAGAAATTAGTTAATTCAGAAAATTACACAGTTAAATGTAATTCTTGAAGCCTTAACAATTCCAGTAACTTTTGGTCCTGTTGTTCCTTTATATGGAGATAAGCAAACCAGTTCTAGACCTCCTGTTCTAACTACACCTGTAGTGCAGCCAAGAAAAGAAACGTTAATAGTGGATGACCAAGCAAGTGAATGTGAGTCGGAAATTTCTCTAAGCTACACCTGTAAATTCTAGAGAGGTACAAATGGAAACCTCTTCAGGTACGAGAAGTGCTACTGTAGTTACCCCAGAAGAAATTGAAAGATGGTCTCGAGAAATAGACAAACCAAAATCGCAGCCAAAGACATTGGATATTTCTAAATTAAGAGTTGAATTGGAAGAACTGCTTGCTGGAAATGTGGCGTTAGACCGATTAAATGCATTACATGAGGATGATTTGTTGTTTATATGTCGAAGTATCACTCCAAATACTAAAACATTTCATGAAAAGTTAACAAGTTTGGCAAATAAAATGGGAATTGATATTGTTAAATCGAAAGTGTTACAGAAACCATATCGAGTTGAATTTTCTGACAAAGATTTAGAAAATATGAATGTGTCAGGTCGTAAATTGCAGATCAAAGAGTTGTTATCACAATTGCAAAAATTGGGTGATTTAGACAGATGGAAAGCTAGATGGATAAAGAAAAAGGAAGAAGCTCAAGTGAAAAGTACTGCATCAGAGTATATGTTAAAAGAAACAGAAAAAGTGGAAAGGTTGTGTCCAATGAAAGAAGTACCAGGTGGAGGTTATGTACATGTCCCATGGTCCCGACAGGATATTTTGTCATTTACAAATTATTTCCCAAAACTCAGAGAGAACCTGTAGAATGGTACAGGCAGGTCAAAATATTTGTAAAAGTTTCAAAAGTGTTGTTAAAAGATCTAAATGGGTTTTTTGATATTGCTGTTCCTGTCGATTTATGGACAGAATGTAAAATCGCAGTAGACTGGCCAAGTGATGAGTATCCCTAAGACCCAAAAACAGGAGCCCCGTCAGAAGAAGTCATGAAAAAATATAATCAGGTAATACTGTACTTGAAAGGAAAGGTACCTCCAAAGGAGACTGACTGGACTAGGATAGGCAGAACTACACAGAATAAAGCTGAATCTGTGCATGCATATTATGAACGCCTTTTACAAGTTTTTAAACAGTATAGTGGTTTAGAAAACATAGATACCAAAGATTTGACGCATTTTATCTATCGGTTTGTGTCTGGGCTAAAACCAGAAATTTTGCAATGGATTAAAGATCATAAGATCTGCTGGCAGGCCAAACCTATTGATGAAATACTCAAATATGCAAAATATTGTGAAGATGAATTGGACAATAACAGAAAGAATTTAGAAGAAAAAGTAATGTGGGCACAGGTAAAATTAGCAGAGCAACAAGAAATTCAAATGAAAAATATTCAGACCTAAGGAGATGGAAATGGAAGTAAACCTAGGGGAAAGAACAACCCAGATGAAGCTAAAAAGAAATTTTCTTGTCATGGGTGTGGCAAGTTGGGGCATTGGAAAAACAAGTGTAAGTCGGTATTAAATAATAATATGCAAACTAACAATTTGAATTCACAGACGCAGAATGAGGTATCGAAAAAGCAGCAACAACAGGTAATACAAAATCAGTTATAATTGGCTCCTATGCCAAATCCTGGGAGTCAGCCCACATACAGTGTGAATACCACAAGTTGGGAAGAAAGTAGTAAAAGGGACACAGTGACACCCCAATTTCTTTTGAGTGACTCATATTTTGATAAAGAGAGTTTTTGGCGGTGCCTGAGAGGGGAGGACGAGGAATGCGTAGTTGGCGCATCCTTGCTGGTAGACTAGTCAGGGCCATACATTGAGGGAAAGGTTGAAGGAAATGATGTTACCTTTCTGTTGGATACTGGCACTACCCGTTCTACTGTGAGAACAGCAGATGTTCCAAACCTACTCCTCTCTGGAGAAGCGATCCAAGTAGTGGGCGTTTCTAATAAACAAATCAGTACCTCAGTTACAGAACCAATGGAAGTCAAAATAGGCAATTTTGAAGAAATGCATAAGTTTGTTGTATGTGACTCCAGTCCAGTAAACCTGTTAGGTAGGGATTTGCTGTGCAAAATGAATAGCACTATCTTTTGTACACCAAATGGTGTTGAAATTCAAACCTGAGATGAAGATGGAATTTATAAAATTATGTTAGCAAAACAAGGAACTGAAAATAAAAAGTTTGCTTTAGAAGATTTGCCAAAAGAATTACAACATAAGGTAGATCCTAAAGTGTGGGATTTCACGGGAAAAGATGTAGGATTAATGACAGATGCTGATCCAGTAAAAGTGACAGTTAAAGAAGGTGCAGTTTACCCAAATATTCAACAGTACAAAATGAGCCCAGAAATAAAAGCAGGAGTTGCACTAGAAAGAAAACGTCTAGTTGAGGCAGGAATTTTGCAGGAAATAATGAGCAGTCCATGTAATTCACCAATAATTGGCATAAAGAAACCGAGCCGATAATTCAGGGTCGTACAAGACCTTCGCAAAATTAATAAAATTGTTGTCCCATGTTGTCCAGTTGTGCCAAACCCTGCTGTGATATTGTATCAAATACCATGGGCAGCAGGTTGGTTTACTGTAATGGATATGTGCCAGGCATTTTTCTCTATACCATTACATCCGGATAGCAAGTATCTTTTCTCGTTCAAATTTGACAACCATATCTACGTTTGGAATCGCGTCCCTCAGGGGTACACGGAAAGTCTATCGATTTTTAATCAGATTTTGAAAAAGTGACTTGAATCTCTGATATTGCCTGGACAATCAGTCTTGGTGCAATATATAGATGACCTGCTGGTGGCATCTAAAAATCGAAATGACTGTGTTACTGATACCATTGCTTTACTGAATCCTTTAGGTAAAGGGGGACACAAAGTATCACCTGAGAAACTGCAATATTGTACCACATCAGTGAAATATCTGGGGTACCAGATAGAGAGAGGTGTCAGAAGGGTTACTTCTGAAAGAATCAGAATAATTCAAAACATGGATCTACCTCAAACACAGAAAGAAATCAGAATGTTTCTTGGAGTTGTAGGTTACTGCAGGCAATGGATTGTGTGATTTGCAGTCCAAGCAAAACCACTGATACAAATGACAAAGAAAAGAACAAAAGACCCAGTAGAATGGGATGATGAAAGCAAGTCATCTTTCTTAAAATTACGAGATTGTCTGTGTTCAGCTCCAGCATTAGGGATGCCCGACTATTTGAAAGATTTTGCATTGTTTTGCGATACACAAGACAATTGTGCACTTTCAGTTTTGACTCAGACCCATGGTCTGATGAGTCGTCCTGTTTCATATTTTTCTTCTACACTGGATCCAGTGGCAGCTGCATTGCCAGGATGTCTGAAAGCAGTAACAGCAACTTGCATGAGTCTTGAGCAAAGCGAGTCTATTATTATGGGACATCCAGTAACCGTATATGTCCCACATGCATTTGTGATTTTGTTGACCAGGACTAAAACTCAGTACCTAACACCTAGTCGGCTGACCAAGTATAAACGAATTCTTGTAGGTGCAGAAAACGTGACAATTCCTAGGTGTAATATTCTGAACCCAGCAACATTGTTACCTGATACACACTTTGCAGAATTTCAAAATGAAGTCAAACACAATTGTATTGATCTTACAGAATACTGTACTAAACCTCGCCCAGATATAAGAGAAGAGCGACTAATAAACTCAGAACATGAGCTATTTGTAGATGGTTCATGCATGCGACATGAAGGAAGTTTGAGTGCTGCTTATGCTGTATGTACTCTATGGGGTCAGTTGAAGTATCCTATTTACCTGGAGTCAAATCTGCACAAGTAGCTGAATCAATTGCATTAACAAAGGCTTGTAAAATAGAGAAAAATTTGAAAGTGACTATTTATACTGATAGCCAATATGGCTATGGAGTTGTGCATGATGTTGGCCAACTCTGGATGCAAGGGGAGTTTCTGACCTCATCAGGCACTCCTATTAAAAATGGAAATTTTGTGAAAGATTTGCTAAAAGCAATCCAATTACCGGAAACAGTAGCTGTGGTCAAGTGCGCTGCTCACCAATCTGGCAATGACAGAGTGACAGCAGGTAACAGATATGCTGACCAATTAGCTCAATATTGTGCTAAAAATAAAATGGCAATAAACAAGAATACTGAAACAAATGGAAACAGCTGCCAACTTATGTTGCTTGAGAGAGTGAAAACGTGGGAAGAAGTGAGGGATTTGCAAAATAATGTAGAACAAAAAGAAAAAGAAGGGTGGGCAAACATTGGTTGTCAGAGAAGGGCAGGAGATGGTTTAATTGTTTACCTTGATGGAAGGCCTGTGTTGCCAGACTCGCATCGCCTCAACCTTCTGGAAGCTCAGCTCGAAACCCTGGTCTGAGGCCTGAACGAAACCCTATCATCCCTAATATTTGTTTGTCCACCCAACAGCCCGCCGACCCCCCTATCCCCGCCCTTCCCAGAACATCCAAATCGCCTCCCCCCAACTTGACTCCGCTCCCCCCAGATCTCGTCCACCCGTCACTAACTCTGAGACAGAGAAGCGAGCAGACAGACGAGAAGAATGAAACCCTCCCTTTCCCCTCAGGAAACGACCACACTTGCCTCATCCTACGACCACCCTGTGCACCCCGACCACATCACCTCACAGCCTTCACAGAGAGGGACCCCACCAGCCTTAAAACAGGACCCCACGTTGATCTCCTCACCCAAGTCCTTGATTCAAGTAATTACAGGAGTGGGCAGGGAACACCCCCCCCCCCCTAGAATCCCTAGACCCCAGGCACACCTAACCTCCCTAACCAGAGCCCAACCCAACAAGTCGAGGTCCGAAGAAGAACCCCTCATCAAGTGCATGCTCATCAACAGCAGATCTGCCTCCAAACATGCAACAGAATTAGCAGAAGCTATCCTCGCTCACGACCTTGATGTAGTTTTCATCACGGAAACCAGGCTCAACACATGGTCCGATCCCATCTTGGACATGCTGGTGCCACCTGGATTTTCAATAACCCACAAAGACCGACATAAGCAGAGAGGTGGAGGCTTAGCTATCACTCATAAAAGTATCTTCTCTATCAAGGAAAGCGCACTGTGCTAGTACAGCTCCTTCGAATGCCTCTCAACCAACATTAAATCATGCGCGAACAGATCGATACTCTGCCATCTCTTGTACCACCCTCCAGGCAATTCCAAGGAATTCGGAGCACAGCTCTCTGACCTACTCACCCACTGCGCACTCAACAACGCCAACAGCATAATCCTGGGCGATCTCAACATATGAAACAAACAGAATCAAACAAATAACCCGCTCATTCAATCCCTCAACAGTATTCTGCTAGAAAATGATCTGATACTACACTGCTCAGAAGAAATGCACCACAGAGAAGCGATACTGGACAAAATCATTGCGGACAAAAACACTATCACTATTGACTATATCATTCCAGTAGACTGGTTAGACCATCACATTATTCTTTTCCATATCAACCAACCGGCCCTAACTCAACCCATAAAACAAGCTCCTCCCAAATGGGTTGGGAATACTGCTCAAGTCCCACGAAACAGCATTGAAGAAGAACTAAGCACGCTCCTCCCGAACACGACGAAGCACCTCTCAACCACAGATCTCTCCTCTCTCTATCATTCCAACATGACGGCCAGAAAGCTTGTTTCCTTCCCAGTGTAAGAATTGGCTTGGTAGTTTGGTTTGCCCTGTTCCCATCATGCACTGGGACAGGAACAGACTAATTTGAATATAGCCATGTTCTGAGCTGGGATGGTGCAGTGAGCTAAAAAACGGTGTTGGATCTAGCCCTGATCTCTTGACTGGGTGAGAGTATTCTGCTTAATTCAGAGACTCTGTCCATCACCACCCCTTGTTGTTAAATATTTTGTCCACCCTAAGCGTACAAGGGTATACTCAGATGTGGGTCCCTTGCTCATTGCACCATCAGGATTCAAGCAAGCCGGGCCGACAATGGCTGAAATGCCAGAAACCGGTCCCCGGAAGCTTGTTTCCTTCCCAGTGTAAGAATTGGCTTGGTAGTTTGGTTTGCCCTGTTCCCATCATGCACTGGGACAGGAACAGGCTAATTTGCATATAGCCATGTTCTGAGCTGGGATGGTGCAGTGAGCTAAAAAACGGTGTTGGATCTAGCCCTGATCTCTTGACTGGGTGAGAGTATTCTGCTTAATTCAGAGACTCTGTCCATCACCACCCCTTGTTGGTAAATATTTTGTCCACCCTAACCGTGGAAGGGTATACTCAGATATGAGTCCCTTGCTCATTGCACCATCAGGATTCAAGCAAGCCGGGCTGACGACGGCTGAAATGCCAGAAACCGTTCCCCGGAAGCTTGTTTCCTTCCCAGTGTAAGAATTGGCTTGGTAGTTTTGTTTGCCTTGTTCCCATCATGCACTGGGACAGGAACAGACTAATTTGCATATAGCCATGTTCTGAGCTGGGATGGTGCAGTGAGCTAAAAAACGGTGTTGGATCTAGCCCTGATCTCTTGACTGGGTGAGAGTATTCTGCTTAATTCAGAGACTCTGTCCATCACCACCCCTTGTTGGTAAATATTTTGTCCACCCTAAGCGTGGGAGGGTATACTCAGATGTGAGTCCCTTGCTCATTGCACCATCAGGATTCAAGCAAGCCAGGCCGATGACGGCTGAAATGCCAGAAACCGGTCCCCGGAAGCTTGTTTCCTTCCCAGTGTAAGAATTGGCTTGGTAATTTGGTTTGCCCTGTTCCCATCATGCACTGGGACAGGAACAGACTAATTTGCATATAGCCATGTTCTGAGCTGGGATGGTGCAGTGAGCTAAAAAAACAGTGTTGGATCTAGCCCTGATCTCTTGACTGGGTGAGAGTATTCTGCTTAATTCAGAGACTCTGTCCATCACCACCCCTTGTTGTTAAATATTTTGTCCACCCTAAGCGTGGAAAGATATACTCAGATGTGAGTCCCTTGCTCATTGCACCATCAGGATTCAAGCAAGCCAGGCCGGCGACGGCTGAAATGCCAGAAACTGGTCCCCGGAAGCTTGCTTCCTTCCCAGTGTAAGAATTGGCTTGGTAGTTTGGTTTGCCCTGTTCCCATCATGCACTGGGACAGGAACAGACTAATTTGCATATAGCCATGTTCTGAGCTGGGATGGTGCAGTGAGCTAAAAAACGGTGTTGGATCTAGCCCTGATCTCTTGACTGGGTGAGAGTATTCTGCTTAATTCAGGGACTCTGTCCATCACCACCCCTTGTTGTTAAATATTTTGTCCACCCTAAGCGTGGAAGGGTATACTCAGATGTGAGTCCCTTGCTCATTGCACCATCAGGATTCAAGCAAGCCGGGCCGACGACGGCTGAAATGCCAGAAACCGGTCCCCGGAAGCTTGTTTCCTTCCCAGTGTAAGAATTGGCTTGGTAGTTTGGTTTGCCCTGTTCCCATCATGCACTGGGACAGGAACAGACTAATTTGCATATAGCCATGTTCTGAGCTGGGATGGTGCAGTGAGCTAAAAAACAGTGTTGGATCTAGCCCTGATCTCTTGACTGGGTGAGAGTATTCTGCTTAATTCAGAGACTCTGTCCATCACCACCCCTTGTTGTTAAATATTTTGTCCACCCTAAGCGTGGAAGGGTATACTCAGATGTGAGTCCCTTGCTCATTGCACCATCAGGATTCAAGCAAGCCGGGCCGACGACGGCTGAAATGCCAGAAACCGGTCCCGGAAGCTTGTTTCCCTCCCAGTGTAAGAATTGGCTTGGTAGTTTTGTTTGCCCTGTTCCCATCATACACTGGGACAGGAACAGACTAATTTGCATATAGCCATGTTCTGAGCTGGGATGGTGCAGTGAGCTAAAAAACGGTGTTGGATCTAGCCCTGATCTCTTGACTGGGTGAGAGTATTCTGCTTAATTCAGAGACTCTGTCCATCACCACCCCTTGTTGTTAAATATTTTGTCCACCCTAAGCATGGAAGGGTTTACTCCGATGTGAGTCCCTTGCTCATTGCACCATCAGGATTCAAGCAAGCCGGGCCGACGACGGCTGAAATGCCAGAAACCGGTCCCCGGAAGCTTGTTTCCTTCCCAGTGTAAGAATTGGCTTGGTAGTTTGGTTTGCCCTGTTCTCATCATGCACTGGGACAGGAACAGACTAATTTGCATATAGCCATGTTCTGAGCTGGGATGGTGCAGTGAGCTAAAAAACGGTGTTGGATCTAGCACTGATCTCTTGACTGGGTGAGAGTATTCTGCTTAATTCAGAGACTCTGTCCATCACCACCCCTTGTTGTTAAATATATCATTCCAGTAGACTGGTTAGACCATCACATTATTCATTTCCATATCAACCAACCGGCCCTAACTCAACCCATAAAACAAGCTCCTACCAAATGGGTTAGGAATACTGCTCAAGTCCCACGAAACAACATTGAAGAAGAACTAAACACGCTCCTCCCGAACACGACGAAGCACCTCTCAACCACAGATCTCTCCTCTCTCTATCATTCCAACATGACGGCCACCTTAGACCGCCTGGCGCCCTTGAAACAAACAAAAAAAACAGAGACACCCCCTCTAGATCTTGGTTCACCTCTGACATCAATGATTAAAGACGTCATCTCAGATCCCTAGAAAGAATCTGGAGGAGCAATCCCTCCGCCCATCACCGCGATCAACTCAAGGTAGGACGCAGAAACTACAACAAACACATCAAGAACATAAAGACTTCCTTCTTCTGCTCCGCTCTAGACAATGCAAAAAACCGACCCAAAGAACTCTTTAACATCATCAGAAGCCAAACATCCAAACCAAATACATCCGAGTTTGTGGCCTCCAAAGATCAATGCGACAACTTTGCCAGCTTTTTCAACGAAAAAATCGCCAAGATGGATCTCTCTCTCAGCACAAATCCCTCCTTTCATAGGGAGACCAAGACGCCAGCATTGATGGTTAGCACCCCAGGGAACCCACCCACTCACTGGTCCGTCTTCACGCCCATTCAGGAAGCAGCGATAGTCAATCTGATCGCCAACGCCAAACCGTCATCCCACTCACTAGATCAGCTTCCTACTAACCAGGCCAAAGACCTGAAACACACCCTAGCCCCAATTTGGTGCAAGATCATCAACAGCTCGCTGAGCTCGGGAAGTATCCCTAACTGCCTTAAGGTTGGCCAAGTCACGCCACTACTAAAAAAACATGGGCTAGACACGGAGGATATGAACAACTTTAGACCTGTGTCGGACCTACCGCTCTTATTCAAAATACTGGAAAGATGTGTTCTACCACAGTTAACCTAACACTTGGAGAACATCAAGCTCCTTGCACCTCACCAATCGGGATTCAGAAAGGGATGCAGCACTGAAACTGCAATCCTAAACATCATAGACGATCTACACAAATCACTTGACTCAGACCAATGCAGCCTTCTCATTCTCCTAGACTTATCGCCCGCTTTCGATACAGTTGATCACACACTGCTCCTCAAAGTCCTTCAAGAAAGAGCAGGCATGGAAATGACAGTCCTAAACTGGTTCTCCTCCTTTCTACACAACGCCTCGCAAAGAATAAAAATGAAAAACAATGAATCCAACCCACTACCCGTCATCAGAGGATTACGACAGGGTCAGTACTCTCTCCCCAACTCTTCAATATCTACATGGAACCCCTCACCACACTACTCAGGAATTCCAACATCTCCTTCCACCTCTACGCGGATGACACACAGCTATATCTGGAAACCACCTCCATGGACGACATGCACAAACTAAATGGCACGCTCAAAGAGGTTCAACAATGGCTCTCACAGAACCACCTTAAGCTTAATCAAGAGAAAACTGAAGTTCTATTCATCTCCAACAGAGACAAAACCCCCCAAATCGAAGAATGGCTCAAAGCCGTCGATGCCCTCAATGGCACTCTCACGCCAACGGACTCGGTAAAGTCCCTAGGTATCACCCTAGACCCCAAACTAGACATGAAAAAACACATTTCTAGTTCCGCCAAAAGCGCGTTTCTCAATCTGAAAATTCTTTACAAAATAAAACCCTTCCTTCCTCCGAAAGACCTTCAACGGGCTAGATCAGCCAAATCTCACCTAGGCCCCTTGAAAACCACCCTCAATGCCGCAGCTAGAATGGTCACAGGAACCAAGAAATTCGATCACATTTCTCCCGCACTCAAGGAGCTGAAATGGCTCCCAATTGAACAACGAGCCAACTTCTGAATAGCATGTCTTACGCACAAAGCCCTTCACAATAGAAAACCAGAATACCTGGCCGCAAAACTCAAAAGGGCCGGCCAGTCCAGGAATCTCAGACGCTCCAACACTCTCTTTCTCATTTCATTGAAATCTCAGAAACGCAAAACCACAAGTAAATCCTTTGCAGGAAATGCCCCAAAGATTTGGAACTCCATCCTCCTATTTCCCGAAATTCAAGACCCTACTCAAAGCCCTCTTCCTTGAGCGCACCTGAACTTAACGGGAAGAAGACAGAACACGAAGGAAAAAACTCGACAATGCACCACATCCCAGTTGTGGTCGAAAGATCAGTCGTCTCAGAATTTTAATCACCAGGATTCTTCCACACCGTGTCCGACTTGATGGAATCCCCTCTCCCAATCAGCAAAGGAACTGCTCTGCTTCATACTCCGCAGCCCCAATCCTCCTGTTGACCACAAGAACTGTATGGTAATGGTATATGCAATGCTCTTAAGTTTACCAGATGTGGTTTTTGCCTTCGCCGTTAAGGCACATTATTGTACCTGATGTGAAGCGCTCTGATACCCTTGGGTCCAGCTAGCGCTATACAAAACTTATAATAAATAATAAATATATAAAAGTATGCTTGCTCCTATGGCTAGGATGTACCATGGTGATTCTCATTTAGGACGGGACGCTATGACTAGATTATTCAGACAAACCTGGTTCAATGCAAAGTTCAGGAATATTGCTGAGAGTCTTTGCCATAACTGCTTAATTTGTCAACAAATGAATCCTGGGAAGAAAACTGTAGTGTTACCAGGAAAGATTGGGAAAGTAGAAGGTCCTTTAGTTCGTCTTCAGATTGATTTCATTCAGTTACCCCCTTGCAGAGGAATGAAGTATGTTCTTGTAAGTGTCTGCCTATTTTCAAAATGGGTGGAAGCTCACCCTACACGCAGGAATGATAGCATCACAGTAGTGAAAGTACTACTTAGAGAGCTCATACCACGTTTCGGTATTCCAGTAACAATTGAATCAGACCGAGGAAGACATTTTAATAATAAAATAATTGGTTCTAATCTGTGAAGCATTTAAAATTGAGCAAAGGCTGCTCCGTGCATACCGCCCAGAGGCTTCTGGAGTGGTAGAAAAACTGAATGGCACAATCAAGTCAAGATTGGGAACGATATATGAATCAACTCGATTAGATTGGCCAGATGCTTTACCTCTTGTTCTGATGGGACTCAGAAGCATTCCAGACTGAAACACAGGCTTGAGTCCTCATGAAATACTCATGGGAAAGGCAATGAGGCAGGAATGGGTGCTAGGACACAAGCTGATAAATATATCTGATGACTTGGTACTAGAGTACTGAAAATAACTGGCTGACCAAGTGCGTTCTATCTCTCACCAGGTTGGGGAAGACGATGTCACTAGACAATCAACTCCAACACATGATCTGATTCCAGGTGACTGGGTTGTGATAAAAATAACTTACACAAGAATCTTGCCTAGCTCCGAGGTGGGGAAGGCCAAAACAAGTGATATTGGTCACCACCACAGCAGTAAAATGCAAAGGAATTCCGAACTGGATCCATGCAAGTCATACTAAAAGATTGGCGGAACCTGATGAAACTGAAGCTGAAGGTTGTGCGGCTGAGGAGTCCCAAGAAAGTGATTCCGAAGTAGTTGATGTTGAACAACCGAGCACTAGTCAGGATGAATGGATTCCAGTGATTGACATTCCTGCAGATGTTGTGAGAACCAGAAGCCAGACTTATTTAGATAGACAGAGTGATAGTGAGGATGAGACAGGAATAGAAGAACTTACTCAGATTACAGAAATCAAAGCCAATAGTAATTCTGAGCAGGAACAGATAAGGAGAGATCAATATACTCAGACATTCCAGATACCTGTCAAAGTTCCAGAGTCTGAAGAGGGACAGATAGGTAATAGGGCGAAGGCTCAGGAAGAAGAAAAACAAAAGTTCGAGATACCTGAGCAGGATCAGATAGATGTAGAAAAATGTGTTCAGGAAGAAGATAGTGAACCAAATCAAATTCAATTACAGCACATTACTGAACAAGGCCAGATTAGCATCCAGGCAGAAGAAACAGAAGCAAGACCTGGACCAAGTCAGATAGAGAGGGATACAGACGACGAAGATGTACAAATTATGCCACAACTGAACGAGAATAAAAGAGCAATTGAAGAAAAACAAAGCACAGTGCCAGCTAAAAGAATCAGAAAGGGAGATAAGTGGCCTGGTTTTGTCAAAAGAATGAAAATTCGTCTTAAATCAATATATTAAGAACCAGAGCAAGTAAACGAAATATCAAGTCAAACTGGGTTTTCCACAGAACAACCAAGAAGGAGAAGTCCACGATTGAAAAGACTGAATAATAAGTTCAGAGGCCCTGAATGGACCTATGTCATCCTTGAAGAAATTGAAAATCTAGAACTGAGTGATGAAAGTGATGAAAATTAATTGATGATCCAAAAGACAAAGAAGTGAGACCAACTTGAAAAATTTCGCAGGGTAAAATTTTGTGAAAGTCTCATAGATGGGCTAAGTCTCCTTAATCGAAAAATGGCTGATCATACTGTTAATGGTAAACCGAAAAGAAACTGCTTAATAATATGCTGTAGAATATGCACATGTAGTGTAGTAATAGTACTCAAAGTATGGTTAGGACTGACAGTAGCTATTCCTTACCTAATGGATAAAAGTGAGAAGAATAACACTAGTATTCATGAGAAAGTAGATATACCTAAAAAGTTAAATATACATGGAAGAATAGATAGTTTTAGACAGCAAAGAGTAGAATTAGAAACATCAGATGGACGAGGAAGAATTGCATTACGATAAAGTTAGAAATAGAACACACTTAAAAGTATTTGCAAATTTGTTAGTACATTATGTAGAGGCAATGGAAATAAGTGATTGCTATGTTTGTATGAAGCTACCATTGTCTGTAGCGGAAGGTGTCACTTATCACCAATCGCCCCTGACTTATGGTATTTCATGTAGTATTTTAGCTAGTTTATTTTATAAAAAAGGACCCTTACAATATTATTAATCTAATTCGGACGTAATTTTCTCTGAACATCCTATACATAGTAACCTGAATCCTGTACATACCAAAGGTGACATAACTCATTATATGGGTGAATATTTTCTAACAATAGGTACAATAGATATAGCTGAAGCACACAAGAATAATTTAACATGCATTTTATATGAAGAAGAAAATATATTTTTGAATTTAGTTGATAAAAGGAGGGAAGATTTCCAGAGAAAAACTACAGAATAGAAACGAACAATTCCTAAATGGGCCGACAATATAGAATACACCTTGAATGGCAAAACTCATGCTGCTATGTTGCTGGACTTTGAAAAAAGGAAGGGAAACTATGTCTCCACAGGGAGAGAACAAGTTATTATAACAATATATTCATTGGTTCTAGTGAATGTGAACACAATTTTAAAGTAATTGGGGGTTGGGGTTTCAAAGATGGAACTGAGCCAGTATTTCCTGGAATTTATTACATCTGTGGGAACAAAGCATATTACAAACTGCCTGATCATTGGTATGGGAGTTGCTATTTTGGAATAGTATTCCCAAAGGTATATCATGTAAACAAAATCACTGGAAGCAATGAAGAAACCGATGGATTAATGCGTAGTAAAAGAGCTAGTTTTGCAGAAATTGTAGGTGATATATTTAGTGCATTGATACCATTAGTGGGAGTGGTTCTGAATACTCAAAGAATTTGCAAATTGTCAACAGTGGTGGATCGTTTATCGACTGACACTGCTGGAGGTTTCTTAATGATCAATACTGAACTAGTTGCGGTAAGGTCAATGGTTTTACAAAATCGACTTGCTCTTGATATATTGTTGGCAAAAGAGGGCGGAGTCTGCAGAATGCTGAAAGCGCAACATTGTTGCACTTACATACCTGACAAAAGTATAGAACTTAAGGCGTATGTAAGGAATATTACACATGTAGGTCGCCCAATACCGGTCGGTAACGGCCGAAATTACCGAATTTTGGCCGTTACCGACCGGTATTGGGCTTTCCAGATGTAGGTGGCATTTTTTAAGGATTCGGTATTTTACCGAATCGGTAATTTAAGGATTCGGTAAAATTCCGAATTTTTAACATACCGATTCGGTAAAATACCGAATCCAGGATGTAGGAAGCACTCAAGTTAGTGCATTCCTCAGTTAAGGATTCGTTATTTACCACAAACTAGAGGTTGGTGGTAAATAATGAAAACCCTTGAAAAAGCATTTTTTTTGCTTTTCCGACAGTGCCATGTTGCAGACATACATGCCCTTAGGGCATGTATGTCTGCAACATGTGCACCGATACACAATTGAGGGGTGCAACAGGGTGTCAAACTGACACCTTGCCACCCTTCAATGTTTCCCCCTATTACCGAATCGGTATTTACCGATTCGGTATTTGACATTCATTCCTATGGGCCTCCAGGCCAATAGGAATGAATGGCAATTACTGAATCGGTAAATACCGATTCGGTAATTACCAAAACTTAC
Source organism: Lissotriton vulgaris (assembly GCF_964263255.1). NCBI lineage: Eukaryota > Metazoa > Chordata > Amphibia > Caudata > Salamandridae > Lissotriton > Lissotriton vulgaris. The sequence goes on from NC_141691.1 coordinate 1,295,337,340, forward strand.
CGAATCGTAATTTTTTTGGGAAAAATTACCTACATCCCATTTGCCTGTTCTTAAATACCGAATCGGTATGATGCCGTATTTAAGAATCGGTAATCTGGGATTATCTACATCTGGCCCCAAGAAAGAGAACTCAAACCACTGGAGGTTGATTGTGCACGGAAGAGACTAACAGATGGTCTCTCCTCTATAGGTAGTTGGCTTTCTAACGTAGGGAAAAGTTTTCTAGGTAGAATACTGATGCCAATGGTGGGAATAGCCCTATTGATCTTAGGGATAATAACTTGTTGCAAACGTCGCAAGCATAAAAAGACATAAACAGTGAATAAGAGAGGAAAGAAAAGAAATATTAACGAAATTGAATTAGAAGAGCATAATGGACATTTGTACAAGAAAGTGAAAGACCTTCATATGAAAAATGGGAAACATTTTAACAGAAAGTTTGAAGAAATTGAGTTGGGTGAAATGTGAAAGTTGGTATCTAATTAATTAGTAATGATATAAAATATCATCAAAGAGGGGATTGATGGAGCAAGATTGCACATGTAAAGCGACTTGCTTGTATTCAACCCTTTCGAAAATAATATTAATGTACTAACTAACATGTTTTGTCATATTAATATTGCATTACACGACATTTTAGGTATCTAGGGGAAGTACGACAATGTGCTTTTACTAACTTTAATCCGCTTGCATTAAAATGGCTGCTGCTACACGGTATTTTCTACTGCGCATGTGTCTGTCACACTCACGTGACATGACGTGTTATCTTGCTTGGTGGGAAACCTTTTGCTTCTGCGCACTAGAACTAAGATGGCTGTTCTGTGTCCTAACATGCAAGAAGCTTGCGTCGCTGCTTTGCTAAGCTGTTCGTTTTGCCTAACTTTTAATGCAATAGTTTAAATAAAATAATGGGAATAGAGTAGAGAGAAGTGGTATACAGTGCATTAATTTTATTCTGTGTCTCTAAAACTGTTTCTCTTCTATTCTTGCATGTATCGTATTTGGGCCTGAAATATACCTCTGAACTCCATCTTTGGAGAGACTGCGCCAGTGCGAAAGAAACCCTAAGCCATTGAAGCTGTGGCATTGAATCAGTGCCAAATCTGACATGGATTGATAAACTATGAGAAGAGTGAACTCCTCACCCTGCCAGAGGAAGCTGAATTGAGTAAATTGTTAAAATATTTTATTGTTACATTTACTACCGAATGGAATAAAAAGTACATCGGAAGATAAAGTTATGGGAGGGAACATTTAAATACATGATTGACAAGTTACCTCATATTTTTATGGTGTGATGACTACTCCTCGTCTTTTCTCCAATAAAATTGTGGGATTCACACATTTGCAAAATTGGGGGTGGTACACTGACCTGGAAAATAGTATAACTAGGGTATGCTCAGCTAGTATGTTTGTCCGACTTGTCCGAATAGCTGACCTGTCACTGACCCAATGCACTCAATAGGTGATCGAGAGCAGAGGTGCTGGCAGAGCACTCTGTCAGAAGATTCGATAACCCAATCAGGATTCTGGAGTAGAGTTTGTTGACCCAATCGGGGTTCGGCTGTTAGCTGCAGAGAGCGGTGTGACGCAGGCGTTGCACATTAGCTGTGGGTGCCAGTCTTAGCCTGTGGTGGTCCTGTCCTGATCCAATTTGGTCTGTAAGCTGTCCTGATTCTGGTCTGCACCTGTTCTTTCTCGCTGGCACCTGCACTTTGGGATTCTCATCCTTTGTCTCAGCCCGTGGCCAGGGTTGGTCATCACACCATTCTAGGTAACTATAACGTTTGGGTTTGTCATTGTACTGTTTTTCCCTTTCTCTACCCACCCTTTGTCTAAATGCTTAATGATATTTCTTTCCAAATTATTGCATATGTTGTTTTAATTTTTCAGCATTCTAAATAGAACAAGAAATTATTGATTTCATGGTTTCAAACATTTAAAGATTTGCTTAGATAAAAGAACTTAAACCTTACTTACAAGTCTAAGAAAATAATTACTGGAATTTTTGCAGTCTCTAAAACCTTTTGGTTTAAATGACCGGATGGAATTTCTATGTTATCTTTGAACACTATATGTTGGAAACAGAGTATCTTGGACATGTAAAATTAATCTATTATGATGTATATTTGTATCTTTTCGACATCATGTTTATATTACAACTAATGTGAATTGCTTTGTTTAGGGTTTCTTTTTTGGTTTAAACTATATTTTGTCAGCTTTTGGCTTTCGCACAACTATGTTTATTCAGGTGGTTGGGTCACCGGCACGATTGGCTCTATCTTTTCAGTTACAGACATGCAATGTAAATTTTCTGGTTACTTCCAGTAATTATTTTCTTAGACTTGTGCACGATGACTATACACGTGGTCACAGAATTCTTTCATACTTTGGGATATAAGGATAATTTCTTAGTAAAACCTTTACCGCTCACATATAGATGATGTTTTTTAAGGTTATTTGACAGTTACGGAGGATTATATACATGGAATGTTTATCTTGTTTGCAGAATACCCCTGATGAAGGACAGACCGTCCGAAATGCATTGGGTCGTGTCGTATCTACATGTGTTTCATCAAATGTAAAGAATGAACTTAGTGGATTATAATCACTTGAGAAACGAATCCAATTTCGTGTGAAAACAACATGAAATAAAACAAAAGGAATCCAACTTCTTCTTGTGGAGTAAATCATTGAAAATTATGGAATAAATTGTGAGAACTATGTTCTAATAGGTTGTGCCCAAGGAGCTGACACTTACACTAAGTGCCACAGACAGACTGTGTCTTGAATTTAAACATCATTGTGGGCATGGATGGCATTGGATTGTGGTGATTTTTGTGTGTTTTTCGACTTTTTGGGGTGTTCTTGGGGCCTGGCCATGTGAGTGGGGGCCATTTTGAGGCCTGGTCCAGGCAGGGCCTGGCCATGTGGCGGGGGGAAAAGGGGCCATTTTGAAGCCAGGCAGTGTGCTTTGAGCATAGGCCTGCACCCAGCCTGCCCTGCTTTCACCCAATATGCCCAGGGGTAGTGAGTGGTGCATGGACCAATGCTTTGTGTGGGGCCTCCTTAAGTTAAACATCATTGAGGGCATGGATGGCATTGGATTGTGGTGTTGTTTGTGTGTTTTCTGTCTTTTTGGGGTGTTGTTGGGGCCTGGCCATGTGGCTGGTGGACAAGGGGCCATTTTGAAGCCAGGCAGTGTGTTTTGAGCCATAGGCCTGTACCCAGCCTGCCCTGCTTTCACCCATTATGCCCAGGGGTAGTGAGTGGTGCATGGACCAATGCTTTGTGTGGGTCCTCTTGAATTTAAACATCCTCGAGGGCATGGATGGCATTGGATTGTGGTGTTTTTGTGTGTTTTTCGACTTTGTGGTGCTGTTGGGGCCTGACCATGTGGGTGGTGTCAAAGGACTCATACAGGAGGTGGCAACACATTGGAACTCAACCCTTTCATGCTTGAGCGTCTGTCTGAGCAGTGGGGGGTAATCAATGAGTATGTCTATAAACTGGGTTCTACTATGAAAGACATGAGGCTAGAGTTGGAGGAATGGAAGCTAGTTGCAAGCCTGACAGACATGCTCTGTCCTTTTGAGGTCTTCATGCGTGAAGTCAGCAAGGAGGACTGTTCTTTGGGCAAAGCTATCCCATTGTTGCGCATGCTAGAGCACCAATTTAAGGCGGTGTCTTCAACGTTCCGAGATGATGCTGAAAAGCAAGACGCGTATCAGTTGGCGGAGAGGTTATTAAGCCGCCTAGTTGACAATGAAAGGCTTAAAAAAATACATATAGAACAACATTACATTTGTGCCACTATTCTGGATCCACGGTACAAAAAAGGCCGTGGCCAGCAAAGCATTCATTCCTTTTAATGAAGCAGATGTTACAAAGTACAAACATCGGCTAGCTGTGTCAGCCAGTCGGTTCGAAAAAGAGCTGCAGAAAAATGAAGGAGCTGGCAGAAGTACAACTGAATCAGCAGGCCATCCGGCGTCAAGTTCCATTTCTGAATCTGTGGCCAAAGGGAGTCACTTTCCCTCACAGCCGTTAACGACACCAGCAACCGTATCATCATCCTCACCTGCACCGGGCCCAGCCATAATATTGTCGGAAGCGGATTGGCTAACTTATCAAGGGTTTGCTTGTTCCAGTGATGCAAAGGCCACAAATGGTACGCAAAGTGGAGCAACCCTATCTGGATGACACAACAGAGGTCTTCGTTAATCAGAACCCATTGCGGTATTGGTATTGGAAAAGGCCTCTATGGCCACTGGTCACCAACCTGGCTCGAAATTATTTGTCTTGCCCACTCGCAAGCATGTCTTCTGAATGTCTTTTTAGTGCTGCTGGTGCCATTGTAACTTCAAAAAGGACCCGCCTCTCGCCCAAAAATATGGAGAGGTTAACAATGATCAAGATGAATCAGCACTTCATACCACCAGATTTCAAAATACGTGAATGCACGCAGGAAGAAGAGGGCACCGACTTAGGTGATGGAAGTTCTTCTCTGTTACCTGACCTACTCCCGTCTCAATTCATAGAGTTTAAGGACGAGCTCTACTTCCCTGACACCAAGGCCTGAAAATGTCTTCCTTTTTTCGTCCTTATTCAATTTTATTCCTGTGTGTCTTTCTTTGTTTTGCAACTTTTACCACAACAAAACTCTAATCACCTAATCACAACAAGTCCATCAGCAGCACTGTCTTCATCTGATTTCCTTATTGATTTGAAGGTGCCGCAGTCTCCATTCCTGAGGTTCACAAGTTCACAACTCATTCATGCTCCTATCATCCTGCTCCAGACTCCCTCTATCCATTTCCCTCAAGGCAGATAGCTGGATTACGCAGAATAAAGAAACTTTGTCTTCGTTGTCGAGTCCCCTCAAGTGGGACTGGAATTACTGACTACATGCTTGCTGATTGCTGGCAGTTACTTCTGAAATTGACAGGAGAGGCTGCCCTGTGGTCCCCCACTTTCAGAAGAAGATGCGGACAAAAAGTGGAACAGGTAATGAATAATGAGAAGAAGATGGCATGCAGTGGACAGCAATGGCTGTCTGGCTCCGATGAAAGCAATTGCTGTTTGTTTGTCGTGCATGAAATGAATCATATGTCTTCTGTTATTATTTAATCTTTTACACACTAAATGTAACTCAAGTCTACTCTGCTTTTTTTTACCTTGTTTAATTCAAATTGTACCTCAACTGCAGGGGCCACTACATTGCTTCACTCAGTGGTGCCTGCCTTGACCGTCTGCATGGCCCTGCCGCAAGCATGGGCCAAAAATCCGTTCCGCTCGCGAAGTTTGCTGTTTTTTGGCGGCAAATTCACAATCCGCGAACCTCGGGAAATTGCCGAAAATTGGCAAATTCTTGAGCGTAACAGATTTTTGGCCCATACTTGCGGCAGGGCCATGCTGACGGTCAAGGCAGGCACCACTGAGTGAAGCAACCTGATGTAGCATACATAGGCTCTTTGACACAGACAGACAAAGCATATCTAGGGTTTAGTGTTCAGTGCGGTTTACTAGGGTTTTTGGGTTTAATTAATTTGGTAGGGTTCCCGGAGTCCAAGGCTCAGGGCCCGATGCAGGCTCGTTCATAATGATGTTGGCAAGGTTTTAGGGAGGTTTGGGTTTTTTGCTCCAGAATTGGCCTTTTTTGGCCTTTTTTGGTGTTTTGCAGGCGCTTGTGTTTGGGTGAACTAGTCGTACACCTTCCAGTGGATCGCTTTTGCTCTGCCTTGCTGAAATTCTTGGGAATCACTGGAACAAGTGTCCTGGTAAGTTTCAAGTGGATCGAAGTAGTGGAAGTGCACATGCAGGTGGGGATAGGAAGCTCTTACTTTTCTATAGGGGTGGCACTGGCCATACTCGGTTACATCAAGGGGTACTGCTCAATGTAATTTATATTTTGCACTGCCCCCACGGGCCTTGACTACTACAAAAGGAAAATGAAGATTATTAATTTCTGATCATATATCCTGCTGATCACATGATCTTTGCTTATATGATGGATGACTTTAGGTGCTTTGTTTTGATAGATTGAGTGAACAACAGCAATAGTCCACCCACGACACAGCTGAAAGAAAATTATTAGCATAGGGAGTGAGTGTGGTACCCATAATTGCCGGAGGAATATATGCTCTGCTTGCAAAGTAAACTACTGTACTGTTAGTCAAGGGAGTATTTACATTTTCTGAACAATCACAACTTCTAGCATTTGGATTTCCTCAGCTTTACTACTCTGGCATGGACATACTATTCAAAGTAACACTGTTCATCCACTGAGCGTCTGCTCTACTACATACACTTCTGCTATCTATGAGGAAGAAGAAGATACCATCCAGGCTTCCAAAGTAAACGTTTATCATTCTTCTTAATGTCTCAACTTGTACCAAGTTTACTTTTTCTCAATAACCAACTAACACCCTTTTCATTTTATTTTGTAAACCACCGTCTTGACTTGCATTTGAGTTTGACCCAAATGATATATTGCAATGCACACCACACATGCATTTTCTGATTCACCCACACAGGCAGTCATCTTTTCTTTCCCCTCCAACCATCCTTGCTTCAAGCAGCCATGCATCTGATTCCTTCCTATCAGCCACCTCTGCCTGCATTCAAAAACACGTACCACTCTTTACAGTCATAAATGTTACGACTCGCTCGTCGTTCCTTTCACCCTTCTTTGCCTTTTCATTCTTCACATCCCTCAAGATCATCTAATATGACTTGCCTTTACGATAAAAGTTTCCCAGCTGAGTTGAAGTCAAATAGAGGGGGCTATTGCTTACCCGAGAACTGCCGCCGCGAATCCTATTACTAAGTCAAGGTTGACTGTCTTCTCCGTGATTGGCAAAAATGTAGTTCTAAATTAGTAACTGTTCTTAACAGTACAGTGTACTCTTGTACTAGTGTACTTTCTACTGTACAGTACATCATACAGTCCTTTGCGAGCCTACTCTAAAATGTCAAAAAGTAAGGAGTATAATAACTAACCACAGTCCGCCGCTGCTGATCCATCCCCCTCAGCTCCTCCTGGTGGCACTTGTGGAGCCGCCGCATCCGCCCCTGGAGTGGACCCCTCCGCGCTGCTGGCCCCGGCACTGGTGGTGGGAAGCGCCACATCCGATGTTGTGACGCCTAGAAAAAACATGTCATATTCTTTTAGATGCCATACACCACCCCCTATTTCGTTCGTAATGGAAGAGAAAAAGTTAATACATAATATATACAAGTTTTAATTATTGGGTCTGAAGAAAAGTCACGGTTTTGGGGAGGGTGTTAACTTATACGCTTAGCATAACATGCAACACTTTTTGGGACAACTGATGAATGCTTGCTTTTTAACGTGCAACATTTTTCTAATTACAGACAGAACCAACTACTCCTCTTCACCACAAGGAGGACTTAAAGTTCCAATAAAGTGAGGGCTCCCGAGTCCCACACAGTTACTTCTGACTGAGGTATGTGGAAAGTCAAACTGCACCTATCATCAACAATGTCCTATTTCTCTTGTCCATACTTCTGTATGTGCAGAATAGTCCCTTAAACACTAGCGGTATGGTATGTGCTACTATCTAATCAAAAAGCCAACTACTAGCTTTTTTTTTGGTTGACATTGACATTTTGTTGTTGGAAATTGTCAAAGCACTAACATTAAGAAGACTGGAATACACAGCAAGGGCAACCCAGAGGACTGCACTCGGTGCCTCTATAGCTATTGCTGGATCAGAGTTTTGTTTAACACCGTTGCTGACTGGGCAAGCTTAGCTGCCTACACAGACCGACTCATAATAATAGTAAATAGTAGTAGCAAAGAGAGTGATGGTAGAGAGGCAGGATAAGAATGCAGAAACAGTCTACAAGAAGATCAAAGACTATTTTGTTAAGAAAAGAATTAGGAAACAGTTTAGAATGAATAGGAGCTGTAAAAGTTAGGGAAGTATAATTATATTAACAACAGAACAACTTACTGGGGCCTGCAGAAGAGGCTGCAGAGGACCGTTCCTGCCCACTTTCTTCTGCCCGAGTCTGGGGGGTACTCTTCTTGCCCCTGGGAGGTGCTGAATGTGAACATGAAATGAACACAAACATGGATGATTGTTTTTTTTAAATAATTGATTTCTTTGACCACAATCTAAAATTATTGCGAGGAAACAAATTACCAACAATTGCACTACATGTATTGACCTATCTGATCTGGTCAACTAGGAGGATACTAGTACAGTATGGCTGGATTCGCAGACCGTCTACTTGGAAAGTTATGTAAATCACTAACTAAACAAACAACAACAAAAATGCCTATCTGCATAAAAAATGCTTACTCCTTAGCAATCTCCCTTAACTATCCTCTATACCTACAAGTGTCACAAGACACATCACTCTTACCTACCTCCTTTTCCTACACTATACCACAGCCCACATCAACTATAAGCTTATACAATTCCTCCAATAAGCTTGCTTTACAAAGCAGCACATCCCAATAAAGTGTATTGCTCTTTTCCAACTTAACAGCCTATCATAACAAAATTCCATAACTTTTGTCAATTTGCCTCCACTATGCCTCTAACTCTGCATTCCATAGTACTTGACACAACAACAAATAGGAGTACTCATTAAAATACACATTAATAACTAACTATAAGTTAATGTCAGTCCCTGCCACACCACTACACTTACTTCACCATCTCATTTTTTACTACTACTACTCCACCAACAGATACCTTTACAAGACAAACTTGCAACATTACTTTACTCACATTCGAACAATTAAGCAACAATGACAAGCAAGTAAAAATTTTCTATATGACACTATTTGGACAAAAAACAAGAAAAACAATACCAAACACATATAAGCTGCATTTATTTATTTATTTAAAAAACCACTTCTTTAAGGCAAAATGTTATGTATTTTAAGTCATCTTATATTTATTTATTTCATTATTGTATACTTGAAATAATATGTGAATAAATGATACTAATATATTTTCTTTACTTCCCAACAACATAGAAACTATAAATATTAAGCCAAATGCACTAAACATATTAATATTGCCTTAATATAAATATATAAAACACAGCAACAAATTATTATTTTATATACTGCAGGTAGAAGATATAAAAACTATCTTTGTCAATGGACAAGACACAAAGATTACAACTATTACAATTAATGATGCTACAGGCTCTGTCAAAATTAGTCTCTGGAGAGAAGCGACTGACTTTACTACGGACATTGGAAAATACGTACAGTTAACACACTTGTCTGTACACGAGTTCAATGGGGAAAAGATATTGAACACAACTAGACATACTACAATACAAGTAAGTAAAAATTCTTTTAACAGCTATCATACTGCAAAAAAAGAAACTCAATATTAAAACACTCTCTCTACAGGAAAAACAGCCACCAAACTGAGACATTAACGTAACAATATTTGGAGTTGAAAAAACACATCAGGAAAAAAGCACAATGGCAGTGCAAATTGAAGGAAGTGACCACTTCCAATCAATGGACTTAAACAATACAAGTTTAATGGACTTTTTAGGTATTACAACAGATACCGAAGACTTAGAAAATGCATTAATGCCATATTTACCTATATCATTGAATGTACTATTTTGCAATGGATGCATTACAGATATAATCAAGCAACTGTAACGGCATTAAAACAATTGTTTTACTGCGCTAAAAACTGTGTTTACAAAAACAAAAGAAGACAATAATTCTTTTACATTTTCAGATACTGTTTTGCATCTTTACGTTTTATATTATAATGTTTTTGCACAATTGTTTATGTTTTACTATACATTACTTTGTTTTACTTGTCTACTTTTATAGAAGTATTTCAGTTACAATTTATTCAAATTTTAAACATGCCTAACAAAAAGTATATTACAAAAAAAATTGCAATGTTTTATTTCAGATTAAACCTTTATTGCCTTATATGCTATAGATTTCTTAACCATCATTTGTTCCTAAAAATTATATATTACTTACCATATTCATCCTACTTACCAGCAAATGTTTAAAAACGACACGTTAGTAAATACAAAAACTGTTTTAACATTGTTTGTAACTTTGAAAATTGCACAATAATGCCAATTAAACAGAACTAGATATATATATTTGCTTACTTCATTTAAATGTATAATATTGTTGCAGAAATAATTCCAATGCTTATATTACACAAATGTAAGATATGCTCAACAATATATATTCTATTATTACCTACTGGCGGTCGCCAGCTAGGTATATATAGTTAGGATTTTTTCTCTATGGAACTTTTGAAAATTCTATGTCTAATAACTTTGGCGTTTGTGGACGGAATCGGCTGAAATTTTCAGGAAAATGGCACATTTTGTTTCTGAGCAGCCCCTGAAAATTTTGGGGGGTTTCGTCAAGGGGGGGGGGCGAGAAAAAAGGGGGGTCCCAAAACGCGTTTTTCCCATTAATTTTTCCATAGGGCGTTTGGCCTCACTTTTAGCTCGAACGGCTGAATGGATTTACACGAAACTTGGCAAAATTGTAGGGACTGTTAGCCCGATGTGCCTTTGCTGGGTCTCAATATATGTGCTCCAGTGGATTTTGAGAAATTAACGTTTAAAAAAACAGATATATCTGTGACAGCGTCCCGGATAGCGCTCCAGATCGCGTACTTTTCGCGTAACGGAGCTTTGCGTAGCGAAGCTGATTGGCTCTCCGGTGTCTGTCAACATTCTAAACAGTCCGGTGCGGCCGCCATCTTGTCTCTCGGTAGGATCGAGAGACAAGAGGAGGAGAAAAACGAAAGGGGAATTTAATGAAAGGGGGCAAGGTAGACTCCTCTTGACCCCCTAGGAATGATGTTGGGGTTATTAAAGGGTCCCGTGGGGCAAATAAAAAATTTTTTATTTTTTGCGGTAGAAACGCTTCTCGGTTCGCGAAGCGGGTCGCAAACTGGTAGCGAATCGTGAATTCGCCATTTTGTGTTTCGATTTAATTAAATTACAAGATGGAGGAAAAGCAATGTGAGTATTGGGTATAAGGGGGTATGGGAGACGTATCCTGACCCCCTATGTTTTCTGAGGGTGGTTGAGGAGGCTCATATATGTTGATACTTGTCTTCCAGCGGTTGCGCGTGAGCGTTTTTTGTTTTTTTTTGCCGCTTGACTTCTGTTAACGTTCGATTTGAAGGAAATCAGGAAGTGTTGACCGCCATTTTGACACTGCGAGTAAATATATTGTTAAAAATAATTGTTATAAATTAATCCGTATTGATAAACATTGTCTGCGCCATCTTGCTTTTTCTCCAATGCCACACTTTTGTCGTGCACGGCAGCCATTTTAGATGCCTTGACCAGACCCACTCTCTGCACGCCGCCGATCCTCAGCATGGCTCCCCACCCTCGCAAGCATCTCCCCCACGCACTAGTCACCCCTGCTCTCTCTCTCATGCATGGGCCATAAACCTCCCCCCATCTGCGCTGCTCTTCCCTGAGTATCACACCCTGTGCCCGCCCGACACCTCCCTTTCACCCTATTCACTACCGCACCCTCTGACGCTCCTCTTCCTCTGTGTCTGATTGTCCAGGCCGGTCCCAGGCTATCACCTAGCCCTGCGGATGTAGTTTATGGCCCCAACTGTAAAGAATCACCCCTGTTCAAAGGAGTTACAGTAGATCAAGGCCCCCACCTCATGAGATCCGTCACACCACACGCGTTCCTACTATCTGATAACGATCCTGTATTGTGATTGGGGAGGGGATTCTCACTGTAAGGGTGTGTGGGACCGAGCCTGAAGCGGAAGATTTCAGGGATGCCTTTTTGTACATCAAAGTCTTCACAATTATGTGTTACATTAAAAATATATAGTACTCCAACAAAGTAGTAGGATTATAACACTTTAATAACTTATAAATATATACAACGCTCCAACAAAGTAAACACGTTAAAAAAAAAAACTTTTTAAACAACTATTTACATGACATTGCTTTAACCAGGATAGACAAAGAAATGACACAGTGATGTAAAAGTTTCTGAAAGAAATGCCAAGAACGTCCCATGTGAAAGTGAATTTTATCTGGCAATTTTTTTTTCTTTTCCTTCTCATGAAAAGAAAGTTAATGCCAAGTTCGTTACCTGCCTCATCTGCAAAAAAAAAACTCTCGAGAGGGACCGAAAAAAAATATAGCTATGGTAATCATACCATGCATCGGCACATGGAGAGGTGGCACCCTCTTAATTATTCTAAAGCACAACTTCGAGATTTGGTGGATAACCCCCGACCGGCAAAAACATCCACCAATGACTTAGCAATAAGTGAGTCAGAGGCAAGGGAAACGGTCCCAAATCTGCAAAAGAACTTTGGGCAGATGAGATTGACTTGTGTAGCATGTGGAAAATTAATTTCATGGGGAGAGATGAGTATTACTTTAATAAATAGATCATATGAAAATCATCAATGTCCAAAACGTCCTCGAAAGTAGTTTTTGTCATTTTTGAGGAAGAGAGATAACCTACAGTGGTACGGAGTCATTTTCGTTCGTACTAGGGGGGCCAGGTGACATTCCTTCGGGGTGGCTTAGGGGCATTTCAAACAACTTCCCTGATACAGGTAGCATATAAAGTAGAGGCTAAATACCAGGATCTTTATCGATTGCTTTATGCTGTACAAAAATGAAAAACACATACAACAAACCTGGACCATTCATATTTTCAATGTTTCTGCGTACTATACTTTTTAACCCTTAACTAATTGAGCTGCTTCATTTCACCTGCTTTTTTTTAATTAAAAAAAAACGGAAACAGTGGCCATTTATTCGAAACTTACCAATCTACGCGTTACAACTACGTTTGCTTTTTCAAAAACCTTCAATAAAAATGTTGGTGCCCAAATACGGGCCTACAACCCCGTGGGCCGGCCACAGAGCAGGCTGGAACTGTAAATGGTGGGGGGTATTTATTTGTGGAAAACATAACAGAGAGTCAGTGGTCGTTGATTTCATAGTAAAAAGTGCGACAAGTGCAACAAAATCATATCGATAATTCATTGTGAGCAAGTACCAAAAGTGTCGACAATTCGAACCTTCAATAATAAATACAGTAATCAATGATGCATTAGAACTCAATATCAATTCATTGTTCGAACGTGTAATCAGTACCCGTCCCATGTCAATTCATTGTTCGAACGTATAATCAATACCCATCCTGGATCAATTCATTGTCCGAACATATAATCAGTCTTATCCCATATCAATTCATGTTTTAAAAACTGCATACATATCTCATGATATCAAGGCTGAGCAATCGGGGCACAACAAGGAGTTGAGAGTTTCATTTGTACCGGCGCCATTTTGGGTGAGGTCAGGAAGGTCCAAGTATAGTCAAAATGTCTCCACCAACTCGTGGTTGGACCGGGACCTCTTTCGGCAGTCCAAAAGTTTTCGTTGAAGGGTAGCAGAGGGGACTGCCGACATGAACCATCAGTCAAAGTGGGGTGGGAGGCAACAATCTCTACTACCGGGTCATACTGGTGTCCCACCGGAACTGATCAAGTTGGTAGACTTGCAGGATTTTGGTCATTTCAAGACTGAGGCCGGCGCCGGCATGAGCGCGCCGACGTCCCGCGGCTACGTCGTGGTCGTTCCGTGGGTGATCAAGGCAGTCATTCCCCATCGGGGGTGTCTGCGGGGGTCAGGGGCTCCCGTGGCTCTTATAGAATCTTCAAAGTTGAGGAGAACGTTTCTGGATGCAGGACTCATTTTCTAGTTGAACTCAGAAGCGCCGTTGCACCGCAACAGTGGACGAGACCCTCGCTGGGTGAGCGGAGCATCATTGCCTCGCAATAGTGGACGAGACCTTTTGTCGGGTGAGTGGAGCGCCGCTGCATCGCAAGAGTGGATGAACCCTTGTTGGGTGAGTGGAGCGTTGGGGGTGCAGCTGAGGGGCCCCCACCTGGGGGGGTGGGAGAGGCTCATTTGCGCCACCTCTCCCTCCCAGCGCACCCCACGCCGACACCTGGCGTTGATATCCGTGATGTCCGGGCCAGGCGATAAGAGGGGGGTGGGGTCGGAGGCAGAGGCAAGACATCCCCCCCCCGTGGCCTGCAGGGCACCGCTTCAGGACCGAACGGGGAGCTCATACCAAGTCGGGGCCAGACCAGGAGATACGAGGGGAGGGGGGGGGGGTCGGTGGCATGTGCAAGACATCCCCCCCCGGTGTTGTCGCAGCCATTATTGAAAAAAGAAGAAGATACCGTCAGCCTCGGCTCCTCTCCTGGTCCACCTTATGCGACGACCCTTTTGTTGGGTGAGTGGAGCGTTGGGGGTGCAGCTGAGGGGCCCCCACCTGTGGGGTGGGAGAGGCTCGTTCGCGCCGCCTCTCCCTCCCAGCGCACCCCACGCCGACATCTGGCGTTAATATCCGTGATGTCCGGACCAGGCGATAAGAGGGGGGGGGTCGGTGGCATGTGCAAGACATTCCAAGCCGGCCTCCAGGGCCCGGCGTTGGCCTGGGTCCACTCCTTCCTGTCCGGTAGGGCTCAGTCGGTCAGTTTGGGCCCCTTCCGTGGACCCAAAGTACCTTCCACCTGCGGTGTCCCTCAAGGCTCCTCTCTGTCCCCCCTTCTTTTCAATCTTTATCTTCGCCCTCTTCTTCTTTCTCTGAGGCAGTGGGACGTCACCGTCTTTAACTACGCTGACGACCTACAACTCATCTTTCCTCTTTCTACCCCCTCTGCTGTTTCTAACTTTCATGCTGTCATGTCCCACATCCTCCTCTGGATGAGTCAAAATCAGCTCAAACTAAATCCTGGAAAGACGGAGCTCCTTCTTCCAGGCAAGAGCTCCATCCATTGGGGTCCCCACTTCTGGCCCTCAGGGCTTGGCCCCCCTCCCGCCCCTGTGGCGTCTGTAAAGAGTTTGGGAGTTATTATTGACTCCGAACTCTCACTCAAAGCCCAGGTGGGGGCGGTGGTCTCCTCCTGTATGCATCAGCTTCGCAGGATTAGGAAGGTTGCTTATCTCCTGTCCCCCGAAGTTCTGCTTCAAGCCACCATGGCCCTGGTCCTTTCCCGCTTGGACTTTTCCAACTCTCTATATCATGGTCTGCCAAAAACTCTGCTTTACAGGCTGCAGATCACTCAGAACCAAGCGGCACGGCTGGTCTTCAGGATTCCTAAATGGCAGTCGGCCAAGCCTCTTCTTGCCAAACTGCACTGGCTCCCGGTCAATCTTAGGGCAGCCTTCAAGATCGGCTGCATAGTATTTAAATCCTTGACCGGCCCCTCTCCTAGGTTCCTGAAATCCCTCATCACTCCATATTGCCCCACTCGCAATCTCAGATCTTCCCACCTTCATCTTCTTGCCACTCCCTCCTTCAAACTTGCGAGGATGGGAGGTCGGAGTTTCTCACATCTTGCCCCTACACTCTGGAATTCCTTTCCCCTGTCTCTCAAATCTGCTAACTCTCTTATTCTTTTCCGTAAATCTCTTAAAACTTGGCTTTTCCCCCAATCGGGCTAATTTCTATCTGCTATCCCACTGATTTCCCAATCAGTGCCAGGAAACTCACGGTGTCAGTGCGCTCTAAAAGTACCCCCCTAACATAACATAACATAACATTCCCCCCCCCCCCTCCCCCCCGTTGTTGCAGCCATAATTGAGGAAAGAAGAAGGATCCCGTCGGCCTCGGCTCCTCTCCTGGCCCACCTTAGGCGATGACCTCCCCGGCCGACGGCTGCCAGCAGGACCCGCCCTACACGTGCCGAAGGCCTCGTCTTCCGGATGGACATAGCCGCGAACCTGTTGCACTTCGGGAGTTTCCGGAATGGGGGTAGGTATCTGCTGATTTGTATCTATTTCATGTTACCGTTATTGGGCGTGGCGGGTGGTGGGACAGACATGCTTGGAGCAGTGGGGGGGTGGCGGAGCCTAGCTACCTCGTGGCTGCCGTAACGTCAAGCTTGGCTTCTTTCACCACTTCCATGTTTCTTATTTCTAGCGAAGTCAAAAACTCATCAGTGGCCTTCCTTTTCAAGTGTGTTTCATGCTAAAGTTTCTGTTTAACAGGATACAGTGATTACTTCGTATTTTACATATGTCTTCTTTATTAGGGGTACTCTCCTGTTGAGCCAGATGATGTACCTCTAATAAATGGTCCGGGTGGAACTAGTTTCTCAATCAGTGCGGAGTAGATGGGCATGACAGATTACAACGGGGGACAAAGGTCCGCATTACCCACCCTTCACTACTTGCAAAGACTAGACAGAATATTTCTATTCCACGTTATTTGCAAACAGAGAATACCTCGAGAGAACTATTCCTTGAACAATAAATGTCCAGCCAATCAATCAATCAGTGGGGAGAAAAACAGGCATGACGGATTACAACGGGGGACAAAAGTCCGCATTATATATCCTTCACTATCTGCAAAGGGAGACAGAATATTCCTATTCTTCTCTGTTTGTAGACAGGGAATATCTCAAAGAGCAATAATCGATAAAAAATTAGTAGGATTATAACACTTTAATAACTTATAAATATATACATCGCAACAAAAACAGTAAACACCTCAAAACATTTTTTATTAAAACAGAAGCAACAATGACAACTAACAGTAGTGATATCCTGGGCGGGTGATGGAACTGGGATTGTTAATGGAAAAAGATCTACAGAGAAAGGTATTGGTGAATTATACTTCTCCGGAAATTTAAAACTCACAAATGTTTTATTTGTGTAATCGTTTCAGGTCAAACGGATTGTGGGACAATGTTCAGAATGGAAGAGTCACCAAAAGGCAAAATGTATGAAAATCTTACTATTAATGCTTGACTGAGGCCAAGGAGATCAGAGTGCATGAGTCTCATGCTCGATCGATTGAGCTAGCCGGATCGGGCAACAAAAAGTATAAAATAGTTATGTAAATAGTTATTTAATAAAATGTTTTACCCTGTTACTTTGCTGGTGTGTTGTATATATTTATAATATTTGCATAGGGTTTGTCGTTATTTTGGGTGGGGTGGGTGGCGGAGCCGAGCTGTCTTGCAGCCATCATGGTGTGGAGCTAAGTTCATCTCACTAGTTTCGTATTTCTCATGAGGGGTTGTTCTTAATGTTTCTATTTTAGTGAGGTCAAAAAGAGATCCCATTAGTGGCCTACTGATTTTGCTCGATTCCTTTTGTTTTTTTAAACGATTTTTCACTATCTGCAAAGACTAAACAGAGTATTGCGATTCTGTGCTTGTTTGTAAATAGAGAATGAACCAAAGAGAACCAATTCTAAAACAGTAAATGCTTGGATAACAATCAATCAAATAGAGAGGGCAGCAGGCACGACGGATTACAACGGGGGCAAAGGCCTGTGTTAACTAACCTTCACTATCTGCAAAGAGAGAGTACTCCTAAGAGAAAAGAGGGGGGGAGGGGGGCAGCGTTCAAAGCACATCAGCGTGCATAAACACGAAAATGTTTTTACCTATCACGTACTTGACATTTGACAGCTTTTGATATTTGCTATTAAAAAAACATTGAAATTCACTGAAAAAACCATAGGTTATAGACCATATATAGTTAGGAATTAGCATTTACAAAACCTTGAAAATTCACTGAAAAAACCATTGGTTATAGACCATATATAGTTAGGAATTAGCATTTACAAAACCTTAATTTACTCGCACAAAACCATAGAAATTCGAATATATAGTTAGTTGCAATAACTATATATCGCGCACCCGCAATCCACTGCTGATGATGTCACATATTACATCATTCATGACATGGTCAGTGACATCACTGATGACATCACTGATGACAACTGAAATGACATCACTGATGACAACTGAAATGACATCACTGACAACATCACTGATGACATCAATCATGTGATAATACGATCAACCTCTTCAGACTCTAATATAACCTTAGACACACTCAGAGTAAACAGACACTCACAGACTGTCACTCATCCATGGAGTTACTCACACACCTAGTCAGTCATGCACTGAATCAATCACATCTCCATTTCCTCAACTATACAGTTATACACACTTTACTTATTCAAACATATTCTAACACATATTTACTCTCTTATACAATCACTGATACAAGTTTTCAATGATCCATTCAGCCACTCACACATTCACTGGCTCTTATACACAGTAATTTATATATGTGAACTCTCACATGTACTGTGTTTTACATATGTACTTACTTTGACATGTAGCACTGAGATATCCATTCACTCACCAATACACTCGTACACAGTCAACCACCCATACAGCTGTTTCCACATGCAGTTTTGAACCCATAGATCTAGTGAATCAACTGTTCACACATGTATGCACAGAGTCACACACCCCCCAGCCACCCCCCCACACACACTCACTCTCCCATACAAATACTTGGGCAACCAATCAATAACCCATATAGTTACTCATATAGCTACTGATCAACACATGCAGCAGTTCATAGAACAACAGATATAATGATGCACAAATTAAGACAGTTTAGTCACTAACCCATGCACTCAGTGAGACACATCTAATCACTCTCTCATACAGTCAGTCATGCACCTACTAAATCCTTCATCCAGATACTTATACATCCACTCATTCTTCAATATGTAAGACATATTTTAACTTTACAGAAACATACAGTCACTGGATGATGTCATCAGTGATGTCACTGACCATGTCATGAATGATGTAATATGTGACATCATCAGCAGTGGATTGCGGGTGCGCGATATATAGTTATTGCAACTAACTATATATTCGAATTTCTATGGTTTTGTGCGAGTAAATTAAGGTTTTGTAAATGCTAATTCCTAACTATATATGGTCTATAACCAATGGTTTTTTCAGTGAATTGTGCATATACTTACAAATAAAAATGTTGTTGAACTATCATTGATTTTTCCTTATACTTACAACAAAACATAAGCCTTGTTCCTTTCTGTGTCTGCTATAAAAATACTTGCTAACTTTAATTAACTTTCATCTGTGTACAGCATTGTCCTGCTTATCAACCATAACAAGTTCAAAACATGTTTTGCTCTTCTACTTTCGCTGTACATAATTAATTCACACTTCTTTCACATAAATTGAAATGTCATGTTTTTCATAAATACTAATAATTGCCACACCACCTTTGCAAAAATTAACAAACTCAGCAACAACTTTAATATGCATATTACTTATTTTAAAAAATTAAAAGCCTTTCTTATTCATAATATCACAACAACTAATTCACAGACAAACAACACATATTGCAATACAAATAATACAGATCTCACATTTGCAAAAGTTAGAACAAGTGGCATTGTAAATAACACACCTATTACTTTAATTATTTTAAAACCAGAACATAATTAAAAGATTCGTCATTTACAATGCCAATAGCTCAAACATTCCTAATGCGAGACCTATTGCATTGCAAATGCTTGTTTTGATATTGTCATCAATATCGACTTTTGCCAGTTCCACTTCCAACATTTCAATTTCCGTTTGCAGTTTTATCCTGTCACTTTCCGCATATTTAACTAGAATCCTCATCATCTTTGCTGAAGACTCCAAATTCGCTGTAGCCCACTCCTCCAGCATAAGCAGATCCGGGCTGTCATAACTTGGTGCCAGCGTAATGCGAAGACCCCTCGGGACCCGTCCCACTTCAAGATACCGCGAGAGGGATTTATTCTCCCACCATTTTGCCTGTTCCTTCTTGGTGAGTTTTTCTAATTTACGAAATAAATCCTTGATCGTCGGGCTCGTGTTTCCCTTTTCGGGTTGTTGTGTGATAGTAGCAGAGTCTCCCCCAGCTGGGGTCTCAAAGACCGATTCTGCAGCCTTCTCCCTGTGTCTCAACACTGCGGGGGACATTGCTAGTTATGGCTAATTAAATAAGGCTCACTTGAAAACACCGGCGGGATCCGTAGTTTGAAAATGTTTTACGCACCAACCAGGCACACTCTCCACTGCGTTTTTCGTTCGCTGTCTTACCCGGAATGGGCTGCCACACACCTCGATCCTTCTTCGGTGATCTCGGCTCCTTTACTTCCAGGCAGGCGTGTGCTCACTCGCAGGGGCATCCACTGCTTCCTCCTACCGGAGTCAGGTTTCAATTCCGGTTCACGGAATCACAGCTTCCAGCCGTGTTCTCGCCCAAGCATTGGAGAGGGGTTCCGCTCGTAACCAGGAAGCTCCCA
This sequence comes from Lissotriton vulgaris, assembly GCF_964263255.1. NCBI lineage: Eukaryota > Metazoa > Chordata > Amphibia > Caudata > Salamandridae > Lissotriton > Lissotriton vulgaris. Next base: position 1,295,357,528 of record NC_141691.1, read on the forward strand.
GGTACTATTAGCTCCAGAAAGTCACCATTCACAGCTGCTTCGCGCAGAACAACAAAAAAGAGCCGAACCACCACGTAAGTGCAGTTTTCAGTGCTTTATTTGTGCCAAAGTTGTAGCCTGCAATCCACCATGACGCGTTTCGCCTCCACCAACAAGGCTTGATCACATGACGTGTCATGAACACAAACAAGGGCATTTATAGTTCAAACATTTAAGTGGGTTCCGTTGTGTTAATAACAAGCATAAACAGTGAGGAAATACTTCGTAATTCCAACAACAGTCAGGGGCATAGTGGGTGTAGTCTGTGATCCAGAAGAAATCCAGGGACAAGTAGTAAGTGGATGAATAAGATTTATTCTGGAGAGGACCCACGACCAGTTTCATGAACAAGCAGTCCCAGTCTTCAAATGATGCACACAACATTCTTTTGAAATGGCATTCTTAACAAAGAACATTAAAGATAAGAACATTCTTGTACATTCTGTAAAGATACCTACACCAATAAATAGCTTAGCTATACTACATATTACACATCTCCCTTTCAACAAATCTTTATATATATATATATATATATATATATATATATATATATATATATATATATATATATATAATCACTTAAATGAACAGAAATCACGTGTACAAATAAAATCATGAGTAACATCAATAATACACATAATCCCTGGAACGAGTAGGGGCAGACCTTACTCGCGTGCTACATCTGGTGACATTGTCTCCACAATCATTAGAACTGATGCATGAAGATTCTGATGCAGGAATCATGCTAGCACTGGAAGTGATACTGTCAGATGAGTCACCTCTATCAAAAGTATTATGTTGCCCTTGAACCTCTAAAGCATCATTATGATTAGACATTTTCAAACCATCTAGATCAAATCAATCTTGTCTTTCCGACACTTTTGTGGAAAAAATATTCAGTAGAATAATGTTTGCTTGTTCAGAAGTAACCTTAACTAAAGCATTGCTATTCTACCAACCCTTTCCTTGCAATAAAACAGCTGTTTTGTTGATTTTCACAACTTTAACAGGTTCAGAAAATGTGTACTGTTCTTTAGCAATTTTGAAAGGTTTTTTGATCAAAACCCAATCACTACTACACAATGTTCCTACTTTAACATGCATTTTCCTATCATAATTTTCTTTATATGTCTCTTGTTTCTCTTTAACATGTTCTCTGACCTTCTGTAAACCAATTTTCTGAAAACGCTCAATTTTACCTAATAGTCAAGTTGGTGTAATCGATGAAATGGGCTTTCTCCCTCTCAACAAAATAAATGGGGCTACATCAGTGGTGCTTTGAGGTGTGATGTTATCATTCCAAACTTTAAACTGCAGAAAATCCAATACATTCAAATTGTTCGTAACAGCAGTTTGAACAACCTCCTTGATCAATCTATTTGCCCGTTCCACCAGGCCATTAGAGGAAGGACTATTTAAAGGTACTCTGATATGTTTGACATCATGCTTATCGAGAAAATCAGTAAAAACTTCAGATACAAAATGAGATCCATTATCGGTGACCACTTCTTTCACTCTACCTTCAATGCTAAACAAACATTTCTGAAAAGAAACAGCTGAAACAGAATCAGCATTGGACACAAATGAGAAATATAACCATTTAGAAAAATAATCAATTGCCACAATCAAAAATCTCTTGTCATTACCAACAACACTAAAAGGACCTGTAAAATCCAAACCGATCTTCTCCCAAGCATTATTATGTTATTGACATGAATAAGAGGACTGGTTGACGTTTTCCAATGCTTGTCTGAACATAAACACTCAGAACAAGTCTCCACATGTCTCTTTACTTGACCTTCAATCCCTGGCCACCAGTAAGTTTGTCTTATTCTTTTAACAGTGGCAGAAATGCCTAGGTGTCCCTCATGTGCCAAATAAATAATTTTTGATCTAAGACTGATTGGAGGAAAAAACAAATCTTGCCTCATCAATATATTATTCACCAAAGATAACTCTGAAGAAACCTGAGCAAAGCATCTTATGTCCATAGACATGCACCTGTCATTAGGCCAACCCGCTACCAAATATTTTTTTACCAAAGTCAAGCAATCATCCTTGTCATAACCTTCTGACCACTCTTTTTCTGTAATTTTGAACTGTTCATTTATATCCTGAACAGTAAACACATATTCGATATCTTCCTTTGCTGTAACACACTCACTTGAATCTTCTGATGTAACCGGCAACCTGGATAAACAGTCAGCTCTTACATTTTTCCCACCGGGAATGTATTTAATTTCTAAATTAAACTCTTGTAGCATAGACAGAATCCGTATGAGCCTTGATGATGCTTTCTTAGAACAACTGTCCTCTAACATAAAAATCAGTGGTTTGTGGTCAGTGTGTAATTCATATCTGGTACACCAAATATACATCCTGAACTTTTCGGACGCCCAAGAACACGCTAATGCCTCGCGTTCAATAGTGCTGTACTTTTTCTCACTGACACTCAATGTTCGCGAGGCAAAAGCTATGGTAGATTCTTTGCCACCCACCATCTGAGTGAGAACTGCCCCCAAACCTTTTGCACTTGCATCAACTGTGATAATGCATTTAGCTCCATGTGTAAAAGGTTTAATGGCGGGTGCCATTATAATACGTTTTTTTACCGCTTCGAAGACTCTCTGACATTCTTCAGACCATATATATTTTGTATTTTTCTTTAAAAGATCTCTCAAAGGCTGAACAATGACGGCATACCCTTGCACAAAACGTGCATAATACTCACTCAATCCTAAGAGAGCCCTAAGTAAATATTTGTCACTAGGTACAGTTGCATCGTTAATACCTTTAAGTAAGGAAACTGTAGGCCTAATTTCATCGGTTGAAATATTGTGTCCTAAATAATTAACTTCTTGAGTCAAAAACTTACATTTATTTATATTAACTGTCATGCCATTTGATCCTAATCTCTCTAAGACTTCCTCCAACAATACAACATGTTGCTCTAAACTCTCAGTATGTATTAAAATGTAGTCCTGGAAAGATTATATCCCTCTCTGATCCCCCAAAATTGTATTCATTATACTTGAAAATCGCTGGCTGCTGATGCCAATCCGAACGGCATTCACTTATACATGTATACACCAAATGGTGTTACAAAAGTGGTGAGATGTTGCGAGCTTTTATGCAAAGGTATTTGATGATACCCAGAGCGTAAATCAATCGTGGGAAAATATTTACTCCCACCCACTTTGGCCAACATCTCGTAAATTCTAGGTAGGGGATGACAAACAACTAATATGTTTCTTTTTAGGACTCTCAAGTCTGCACATAAGCGTATGTCGCCTAAGCTTTTGTGTGCGACTACCGCTGCCGAAACCCTCTCAGATGACTCAACCAGTTCAATTATACCTTGGTGACACATTTCATTAAGTAACTTCTTGAGATCCTCTTGTGCAGAAAGAGGTACTGGTCTCACTTTCTGTTTCACTGGAACAGCATTACTTTTGAGTTTAATGGTGTGTTCAAAATTTTTGATTATGCCAATACATTGGGAAACTTACCATGTAATTTTTTAGTAAACTCATCACGTTCGAGAGTATCCCGAACAGCTAAAATTGGCATATCACCAAGTACAACAGGTTCTTCATGTCTTGGTCTCAAAATAATCCCAAGTTTGGCTTGATACTGCCACCCTAAAATATCTCTTCTATTGACAGCAACATATATTTAGTGTAAATGTTTCTACCTTTGAACAATACACTGTCATCAAAGTAACCTTTCATAATAATATCGTAATCCCCAAAAGCTTTAGGGTTAATAGTAGTAGGTTTTAACAATTTTTGAGACCAAAATTTGTTGAAAGTGTTCTCAGCAATAATTGTAATAGGGGATCAAGAGTCCTCCATGACACTTAAATCTATAGTACCAATTTTTGTTTCACACATTGGACCTTTACAACATTTCTCAAATTTACCTAAAACATTAACTTCAACAGAAGATATGGCAACATTACTGATAGCTTCAGATAAAATATAATTTTCTACATCAAGTTGGCTAACCTTGACCTTTGTTTTATGTGCATGACAAACACTAAAAAAATGCCCCACTTTTTTTTACAATTATTACATCTCTTGCCTTGGGCAGGGCAATTTGGATAATTTCCTAAATGAAATTTTGATCCACATCTTTAGCAACTTCCACTATTTCTACGATCAGGGTTTTTCTTACTTACATACTTATGTGAAACTAGATTCACATTTGTTTCATTACACGTTGAATTTGTATCAACAAGAGAAATTTTAGAAATATCATTAGTAAAACTGTTTGAATTCTCAGAAAGAATTTTTGAAGAGACAACTGAGCGCTCAATATTTCGAGCAATATCCATAACCTCATCCAGAGAGGGGTTTTTACAGGATAAAAGGTGCTCCTGGATTTTTTTATTAAAAACGAATTGGTCTCGTAATGCTGTGTCTAAGTAATTTAAAATACACACTTAGAAGCTAACACATGTAAAACCGCTAAATAATCCTCAATGGATTCTTCTGAGGACTGTTAACGTTTAAAAAATGTGTGTCTCTCTACTACTACAGAAGGCTCATCAACATATTGCTTACTAATTTGTGCAAGAGCCTCTTTGAACACATCCCAAGTTTCATCTTCAGCCAGGGTAGGAACTGTGGGTAAATTATCAAAAAGTTCTTGCCCTGCGCTACCAAGATGATTAAACAATAATGCTTTTTTCCGAGAAGTTGAATATTTACTAGCATTGATTGCTTCTAAATAGTTCTCAAAAATCCTGAACCATTTATGCCAAGGTTTCACAGGTTTACCAGGCAATTCGAGAAATGGAGGAGGTTGCATTACATTATTACTACTACTAGTAGCCATAGTATAGTAATAATGCAAAACAAACCTATACTTGTGACAAAACTGTGAAAAATAGAATAAAATCAAACAAAACAGTTCCTACTATCACAAAACAGTAAGATTTACCTCATAACATGCTTATAAAAAGATTCAAGTAAAATCAAATAAACAATTTCCACTGTATCACAATAAATAAAAAATATCCTGTTTCACAAATTGTTAAAATACACTTACAATATGCGTAGAAAATTATTGAATAATAACAATTGCATTGTTTTCACACCTTCCGCTAAATAAATGGTTAAAAATATTTCTTCGATAGATAGTTCGTAGCTCTGTGAATCAGCTGTTAGGCAAATGAATGGTTAAAATGTTCTTTAGATCGGTAATTTGCAACTCTGTGAATTCATTGCTAAACGACAGTACAAAACAACAATATGGCGGCCGTAACTTAATCCACGTTAATGACGGGATTACGTGATGATGCAGATAGGGATGAGACTGAAAGGCAGAAGTCAGACGTTCGAATTTCGTCGTTCGAGACTCCTGTGGAACGACGAAGCTGGAGAGGTGAGCGCGGCTCTTTTGAATAATGCCAAGAGAAAAGATGCGAAGAGAAACTGTTAGGGAACCACCGCACGACACTTGTGGTCGGTAAGCACAACACCAACGCTCGATTACAGTGGTCGAAAGTTCAGAAGAACGGTCCGATGTGAGGAGAAAATGTGCTGCTTTGGCACGTTAAATATTTCAATTCGCCAGAATGCGCAAAGACGACAATACTACATCACCGTCAGCCATGTAGAAGGTAGCTAGGTGATAGTAAATCATGTGCGATTAGTTTTCCAAAAAATTTGCCAAATCTTCCAGCTTTCATAAAATAAAGAGAAAACTCACAGTTTCAAATTCTTGTCGGTGGGTCCTTGTACATCCCATCCTCGTCGCCAGTAAATGTAGTATGTGATCCAGAAGAAATCCAGGGACAAGTAGTAAGTAGATGAATAAGATTTATTCTGGAGAGGACCCATGACCAGTTCCATAAACAAGCAGTCCCAGTCTTCAAATGATGCTCACAACATTCTTTTGAAATGGCATTCTTAACACAGAACATTAAAGATAAGAACATTCTTGTACATTCCTTAAAGATACCTACACCAATAAATAACTTACCTATACAACATATTACAGTGGGTGGAACCATATAAACCTATGGGTAACTTTACACTTGGGAATGGTGGAATTCAAAAACTAATAATAAAGACATGTGTAGAGTAAACTTACACATCAGCAAATCTAAATGTATACATTTAACTTTGAGTCTAGGCTCCCATCGTTTTGTACATTTTGCAAAATCCTATCTTATATTGTGCGCACATCAATTTTAAAATAATAACTTGCATATTTCATAGTGCTTTCGGTTGCAGGTTGGGTCCTCAAAGCACTAGACATACTTGCCACTATTCAGGACTGCGGCAACCAGGATTCAATTCTATGTCAGGACAGGAGGCTCCGATTATGCTTTCTCATTTCTTTTAATAGAAATGCTCAGCAGACAATTAGAAAACAGTATGTAAAAAGACAACTACAATACCCATGAACACTAGGGTATTAAATGACAGATCATAGAGTCACCAGTATAAAATGTCACCCAGAGAATACCAAATCCTCTTTCTTTGCTGCTCCGCAGCCAGTTAAGTGCATTTCTACCATTACTGCTTGTTTCAGTGTGTTTCATGGCTTTATAACTGCTTTATATGCTTACTGTTTTGCCGCTTTGGTGCGCGCTATGCTAGCGCTTTGCTGTGTCCTGTTTTCACCGGCTTTCTTGCCTTGCTGCCGATTTTTTCTTTTACCGCGTTTGGCGCTTTGTTCTTTCTGTTTTCCCGACGTTGTGGGGAGCTTGCGTTCGCCTCCCCGGTTCGGGCGTTCCTCGCCCGCGCCTTTTCTTCTGGTGGAGTGGGAGATTTGGGGCAGGAACGCTTGCACGTGGTGCGTGAGTGTTTCACAATACTTCCTGGCAGGAGACCATCACCGCGCATGTGCGGTGGCCATTTTTCATGTTTATCTTCGTGGTTTCTCACACGGAGGATTGTTGATACCGGCGTTTCTCGCCTGTTTTGCCCACAGCCTGCGTTTTAGCTCCAGTTTATGCCCAAACTCAGTGAATATTCGTTTGGGCTGCATAATTTTCATAGGCTCTGCCAAGAGTGGCTTTTACTAAGCAAACCCCTCCTCCACTATTAATTTTGTTACTTTCCATAGGTTTCACCTGTGTGCTGTTGGCTTGCTTTGGGGTTTGGTCACTCCCCCTGCATTGTGCCTTTGGCCACTTTGGTACCAGTCTCCTCTGTGGGCATTATTGTTACACTTTGTGTAACAATGGAGAATTACCATTAGGAGGACGACTATTATTATGAGGATGAGGCCTCTGGCTCTATGGAGCAGGAATTGGTTGAGGCTTTGGACCAAGGGGTTCAGCACTCCGGTAACAAAGCGCTTTTTCGCGCAATTACCCCTTTGAAATGTCATCTTTCCAAATATGCGTAGCAACAGGGTTGGTTGCCGTCCTCTTCCTCTCATGCTTCTAAGTCTCCCAGTAATCCCCATGCTTCTGATTTTCAGAAATTGGGGAAGGCTTTATCCTCTGACCGGTCTTCCAGTAAGTCCTCTATGGGAGCCTCGACGTCACAGGTTCAGGTTGATACTGATGAGACTCAGTCTTCTTCGACTTCTGAGCAATATGGGCCTTCACCTTCCAAGAAAGCTCGTAAAGAGTATTATGTTGATGCTCCAACACATCCTCCAGTTCTTATTTTTGAGCCTTCTGACATGGTTCATCTCAATTCATCTTCCCGGCTCCGTCCCCAGCCGTGGCAGAATATGTTCAGGTGCATATTCGTCAACCTTTTGAGAAGGATGTCCGAGCTCGCCTTCGGTCCGAGTGTCCGCAGCCTGACTTGGCTGACAACTTGGCTGACACTCCGGAGGTTGACCCTACTATGGACACATGCCATAAAAAGTATGCCAGGGCCCCGAAAAAGGGTATTTATAGGGCATGGCGTTCCTGACAGTATAAAATGTTGGATTTACTGGGTCCTCTTACTAAAATCTTGGACCTGGGGTTTCAGGGCAAGGAGTCCTCTAATCTGGTTGACCCTGACGAGTTGAATGAATGGTCCCAGAGGGCTATTTGTCAATTAGGAAATGCTAATTGTGAAATATCTTCTGAGCAGCACCGCTCCATTCTTCTTAAATTGGATCCCCAGTTGGCGGAACTATCCTCGTCCGAATCCGGTCCCTTGGCTCAGGGTTTGTTGTTTGGCAAGCCTTTCCTGAAGGACTTAACAAAGTTCGTGGTTACCTTTAGTGGACTGGATAAGGCTCAAGCTTCTCTAAGAAGAGCCTTTCGCCCGGTTTTTGCTAGGGCCAGACGAAACAGGGGACGATAGTTCGGTCGAGGCTCCAACCAGAATACCCAGCGGAGATTCCAGTCCCAACGAGGTGGAGGTCAGGATTCCGGTTACAATAACAGAACCAACTTCTATCCCTCTCGCAAAGGGAGAGGACAATATAAGAAAGGATGCTACGGCGGCAATCAGGGAGGACATCAGGATTCCAACACTTCAGGTGAGGTTGATCCCGGTTTCGGAAGTTGTCTTAGGGGGCAGGATTCCATTTTTTTCTCCCAAATTGGCGTATGATCTCCAACGATGCATGGGTGTTGGAGACTGTTCAGGGTTATGATGGAGCAAGGTGATGAACAAGATTTTGTTCAAACTTGTGAAGTTAATCTCCCATAACAAGTAATCAAATTAATAAGCTTGTGGTGAAATTACTAATCAACTTAGTTTAAGAATACATTCATCAATACACGTGGGATAAACTCATATGCTTTGTAATGCATACCCATAGAAAAAAAATAATAAACTAACCTTGTCTATTGTCTTTGTCAGTATTAAATACAGCAGTTAAATTAATGTGAACATTGTGTAGGTGGTCTGCACTCCATTTCTCCTATTATTTACCTTTTATTTAATCTGAAAACATTTTTAACCAGTTGCGTGCGTCCCTGGGTTGTGCAAGCCCAAATGCACCAATACTAAGTAAAGACATATGGGGAGCGCGTGGTGACACGCTCCACTCCCAGGTGCACTGCTTATGAGGATGCCATATCCAACTCAATTTTAAACCATTCGACCTCTTCACAATTTTATGCAAATTCTTCATTAATGTTCGTCATTCTGTTATCATCATATTCATCAAATCCACATATTTATCGTTCTGCATTTCGGAAACTTCTCATACTTCCATGCGTCCATCCAGACTTCTTTTGGAAATAAGATCCTAATACACCGATTGATTCAGAGCAGCATTCTTTTATTTCTTTTCAAACCCAATGCATTTCGGGCTAAAATCCAGCCCTTCGTCAGGGGTAACTGTAAACGGACAATTACATATAATATCAATATTTGATTTATGGTCTTATTTTAAAAAACATTTCAAATGCAAGCAGTCTAACATTCAGTACTCGGCAATATCAAATAAATACACGAAGCGTGCGATTGCCCCAGTCCATAACTTTGATTAAAACTGTTAATTTAGTTGACCCTTCACCCGCCTAAACAATCTGCTTTGTCACCCCTAGTGAATTCACTTTACCAGGCATTGAGAAAAAGTTTAACCAGCATTACATCAAAAAACAAGTCATTGGGTTTGAAAAGAAATAAAAGAATGCTGCTCTGAATCAATCGGTGTATTAGGATCTTATTTCCAAAAGAAGTCTGGATGGACGCATGGAAGTATGAGAACATGTGATAACAGAATGACGAACATTAATGAAGAATTTGCATAAAATTGTGAAGAGGTCGAATGGTTTAAAATTGAGTTGGATATGGCATCCTCATAAGCAGTGCACCTGGGAGTGGAGCGTATATGTCTTTACGCAGTTAAATTAATGGCATGTGCTTATTTTATGTGCTTATGTTATGTTTTTTCTGTGATGAAGAGCTTATGGAGTTCACGCTGTTCAAGAAGGAAAAGTAATTATAATGCTGCTTGATTGTGCTTATTGCTAGGTAACATAATTAACAGGATTAATTAGTAAAGGGGGTGGGTAACAGAATGGGTCTCAATTCTTTAATTAATTGATGTATTGTGTTTGTTTAATAATAGTTTCCAAAGTGAGGCCTAAAGGTGGTTCAGAAAATATGGCTGACAGAGCTGCAGAAGCAAAAGCTTGTCCAGAGTGAAGACTTTGCACATGCGTAGCTGTGAAGATTTTTACTGCATTGTCATCGTTAATTGAAAAGCAGTTCTTTGGGTGTGTTTGAACGTGCTCATGGAGAAAAGGCTCAAGGACAGGAACTTAAAGTGTCTGCCAAGGCTAGGAAGTAAATGTTCGAAACTCGACGAAAAAGTAACTTTCTTGAGGAAACTGAAGGATGTGGAAATGAAAGACAATAGGGCTTATTTGAAGCCTGGACTTGGTCAAGAGTCGGAGATGACCTAACATTTTTATCATGGACTGACAAACGACCGACAGCCAATGAAAAGCTCGGATTTGCTTAAAAGAATGTAAAATGTAGAAAGTTTAGCTAGAGAGAAAGGTATAAAGTCTGACACTATGAGCAGGGAAAAAACTCTTACTTTCCGATTCCTGAGTGACGTGACATGCTGTTGGATCTTTGACGCATGTAAGGACAGCAAACTTTAATTGATTTTTCCTTTCTAGGTGAAGCAAGAAATAGTCAGGGAAATAGATTTAGGGAATGGAAATTGTTATTTTGCTAATACTTTGTTTTTATGAGCTTGCTTTGGAGATGTCAGTTTTAATTCATTTCCTCATTTTAATGCTGCTTTCTTAATTGCTTATAAAATAAAGATTTTAAAACGTAAATTCTTTTTTCTTATGAAAAATAAAATTAATAAAATTAGATTTCAAGAGACAAGCTGGTCTTGTTTATTCATGGTCTAGTTTTCATCAGTTGATCCAATTGCCTTAGTGGTTTGTTTAATAAATAATAAATGTTTAAAACCATGGTAAAGAAAGATAAACTGCAGTTGTATATAATATTGTAAATAATACGTGAATAGTTTTATTAATCATACCACCTGGTTCAGTTGCTCAAAAACTGTCTCATTGGTTTTATGGGCCTTTATATGTGTTTCATGATTAATGGTGAGTATTGAGGTGATCGGTAGCGTTTATGAGACAGTTTTTCAATCAGAGTGCTGGATCAATTACTTGGTAGCAGAGTTACGGTTTCTATGGTAACTAGCATGTTACATGGTAATACATAGGATTGATGTCTAAAACATGTTAAGTTTGTTCAGTTGTTATATGTAGTCGAAAGGTTTTTTCCAGCAGTGTGAAAATTCCTGATTTGTGCCGGCATGAGAAGTGTGACAGGTGAAGTTACACAGTGCATTTGTTCTGTTTCAAATAGTGGTATCGCCGTATATCACAAGTGTTGTGGTCGTACAGCACAGGTTTAGGGATTTTAGGTGTGTGAGGTAGAATGTATAGTGAAAATTGTCTATGAAATCGTAGCTTTCGAGTATAGGGACTTGTGTCCTGTTTTAAAACTCACTGTGAAAAGAGTAGTAGAATTTATCTAGGCTTGAGTGAAGGATAAGGAAGCGTCGTCTACCTTACTGGCGAATGAGGATTTCTATTAGTGGGTTAAAGTCCTACTAAAGATTCATGTATGCATGGTTAGGGATTTTTCCTGTATGAATGTGCGTAAATGAATTTGTAATGTACGATCGAGTGAAACTCTAAATTGTCTCTAAGAAGGTGTAAAATATCTCTGTATGTGCATTTAGAGAGAAACAAGTTTGTTATTACCTGCCAGAAGGGTAAAGTAGCCTTACTTTATAGACAAATTTAAATATTCTGTGAAAATAACGTCGTCTGTTTCACGCGAAAAGAATACTTGAATGTTTGAGAAAGCTATCACTTTATTTTAGCGAAACAGACAAATGGTTTGTTTCTGTGGAGTTATTAGCTGAATTTATTTGAAAGATTTGTAAATATGGCGCTGTGAAAATTTTTTGTAAAGGAGGGGTCAGTTTAAGGAGTGGAGCGAAGGACAGAGCAGCTGCAGCGGTAGCATACGTTACAAGTGTTGCGCTGTGATTGGCTAGGATACGTCACAGTATTCGCGCACAGATTGGTTCATGTGACTAAGGCACGCTTACAGCTGATTGGCTCATCCTGAAAAACAGTAATTCTATTGGTTGAGCAAAATTGTGACGAAAATTAACTTGATTGGTTTGTTGGTAAGTTTCGCGCACAGATTGGTTGGTGTTGCGGAATAACAAGGAAGTTGTTACGATCTTTTCCGAAGTAAGGGAAATTGTTTAAAAAACATGGATTACTATTACATGAAGGAGAAAAAGAAGCTTTCATGGTTTCAGAAATTGAAAAACAAAATTAAACCTGACAAGAAAATTTTAACGCGGGGTGGAAGATTACTTCATAAGTACAAAACACCTGCGGCTTATATGTTGGGTGAATATGGTTATCATATTTGTCTTTGGATTGAGAATTGGATGAAGTATACTGAAAATTATGGTTTATTAGCATGGCCAGAAGATGGATCATTTAACATAGCAGTTTTAAAAAATTTAAGAGAAAGAATGATGAAACTTGTACCAAAGCCTAGACCTACTCAATTTGAAGCTTTAGTTGAATGGGAGGATGAAATGTTTGAATTAGAACGAGAGAGTAAAGGAATATTAAGAGGAACAGGATTAGGTCTTAATAGAGAAACACATGAGGATAGAATGCGTCGATGGAGAAGTGCAGATATGTGTGATGGTTTGTATCAAGTGAGATTAATTGATGAGGTAACTGGACCAAAGAGTGCCCAAAAGAAAAATAGAAATAGTGAAGAAAGTGATTCAGAAGATGCGGTATTAGAAGAAATGTATACTAAAAAACTGCCACCTTATCAACCAGTTTGTTCATGGTCTTCTCCAAGTGCTCCTCAAAGAGAAATTATTGATGAGACATCCCCTGAAACAAATCCAAATTATAGAGAAACACCTGAAAGAGTAGAAACAGGATGTAATTCAAATATATTAGGAGAAAATAGAAATTATACTAAAACCCCAGTTCAAAGAAATGAAACTCCAAGAAATGGAAATAGAACAGAAAGATATGAGGAATTACCAAATACCTCAGAATATAATCGTTCTACAAATTAATTAATACAGCAGTTAACTAAAAGCATGGTAGCAGTAACAGTACCTGTAACGATTGGACCTGTTCTTCCAGTATTTGATGAAAAGGAAATTAGGCATTCAGCTTTAACTGTTCCATTAAATTCAGAAATACAGAAAGTGACTGAAAAATTGTATTCAGACTTGTCTGAAATACACCGAGAGAAAATAATGATGCCTGACTTAACTTTTAATCAAAGTTCGTCATTTAAAACTCCATCTGGTGCAGAATCTGACTCTGGAACTCCGGAAAAAAGTATGAGTAAAATAGATTTAACACAAACCCCAGAATGTAAAATACTTGATTTGCAAAATTAAAAGCAGATTTAGAGAAATTAATAATTGGAACGATTGGAACTGACAGATTGAAGGCTTATCACGGTGAAGAATTATTATTTATTTGCAAAAGCATAACATGGAAAACGAAAAACAATTATGATCAATTAGAGGATATGGCTTTTGAATTAGAAATAGATTTAAGTAAGCAGAAGAATTTGCAGAAAAATTATAGGGTAGATTTCCCTGAAAAAGACATTGAAAATATGAATACCACAGGAAGAATCATTCATATAAAAGACTTAATTGTGATTTTAGAAAATGGGGTTAATTAAGTAAATGGAGAGCAAAATGGACAAAGAAAAGAGATGAAGACAGAACAAGTTTAGCTTTCCCTATCAGAGAAAAGGAAAAAGTAGTAAATTAGTTTCCAATGAGAGAAATAGCGAGAGGAGGATATGTGAATGTCCCATGGACAAGACAGGACATTTTACTGTTTACAAATGATTTTCCTCGATTAAGAGAAAAACCTGTAGAATAGTATCGACAGGTAGACAGATTTGTGAAAGTTTCAAAAGTTTTGTGGGTTGATCTTGACGGATTATTTGACATAATTGTCTCATCAGATCTTTGGACAGAATGTAAAACTACTTTAGATTGGCCTAGAGAAGAATATGCTCGAGATAAAATAACAGGTGCTCCTTCTCTAGATGTAATGAGAAAGTACAAACAGGTAATTGTGTTTTTGAAAAACAAGATTCCCCCAAAAGAGATAGATTGGGTTAAAATAGATAGAACAACCCAAGAGTCAAAGGAATCAGTGCATTCATTTTATGAAAGATTACTGCTGGTATTTAAACAATACAGTGGTTATGAACATTTAAGTGAAAAAAACATGAGCCATTTTATATACAGATTTGTATATGGCTTGTATATGGCTTGAGACCTGAAATTAGTGAAATGGTAAGAACTGGAATAGTTGGTTGGCAATCACACACAGTGGATGATATCTTGAGAAAAGCAAAATACTGTAGTGATGAAATAGAAGCTAAACAAAAGAAGTTGAAAGAAAAGGCTATGTGGGCACAGGTAAAGGTGGCTGAACAACAAACAGCAAGTTTAGGAAATAAGAATGTTGATCATAATGAAGGGAAATCTAAAGGTTATTATAATAAACCAAAATTGATGGGAAATATAGAAGAGTTAAAACAGAAACTCCCATGTTTTAATTGTGGCGAAATTGGACACTGGAAGCGTGAGTGTGAGAATCCGCTCAAAACTTATTAAAAAAATACATCATTAAATCCACAGATACAGAATGAGATAAATGAGCAGCAATAGCTACAGCGACAGGTAGTGATTCAGCAAAGTCAGTTACCACAACCGCCACTTCCAAACTGTGTAAATGTGCAGAGATACAGTGCAGAAACAGGATTCAGCAGAGGTGAACAGGTAAACAGATCACCAAGAGTGAATGTGTCGAATGTGTCTCAACAATATTGGTTGAAAGAAGATGGAGGGAGTGAATTTGAAGATTATTTCTGACGGTGCCTGAAAGAGGAGGAAGAGTGTGTGCTTGGAGCCACTCGTGAGGTAGATCAATCTGGTCCATTTGTAAATAGTAAAGTGAATGATGTAGAAATTACTTTCCTAGTGGATACAGGTGCTACCCGTTCTACTGTTAGATCAGTAGAAATAGAAAACCTTCCTCTCTCTGGAGATAAAATCCAAGTAGTGGGTGTAGCTAATCAGTAAATGAAAACCGATTTGACTGAACCAGTTGAAGTTGAAATTGGTAAATTTAAAGACATGCATAGATTTGTAGTTTGTGATAGCAGTCCTATAAATCTATTAGGTAGGGATATTCTTTGTAAAATGAATTGTGCAATATATTGCTTACCGGATGGTATAGAGCTTAAAACTCCAGAAGAAGATGGGCTTTACAAATTAACAATGTCAATGGTTGAGGCAGAAGAACGTAAATTATTTCCTGTGTTTGATAAGAATAATTTACCTGAAGAATTAAAAGACACAGTGAATGTAAAAATGTGGGATTTCACTGGAGATGAGATGGGTTTGATGAAAAATGTGGATCCAGTAAAAATATCAGTAAAACAAGGAGCAGATTATCCAAACATTCCTCAGTATAAAATGAAAGCAGAAGTGATTGAAGGGGTAACTCCTGTAATAGACAAATTCATAAAACAAGGTGTTTTAAAAGAAATTGAGAGTAGTCCATGTAATTCACCAATTAGGGGAATCAAAAAGCCAAGTGGAACTTTCAGAATTGTTCAAGACCTGAGAAAGGTTAATAAAATTGTAGTTCCATGTTGCCCAGTTGTACCAAATCCAGCGGTAATTTTATATCAGATTCTGCATGATGCAGAATGGTATACAGTTATTGATTTGTGTAATGCATTCTTTACTGTTCCATTGCATCCAGAAAGCCAACAAATGTTTGCGTTCCGGTTCAAAGAGCGTATTCTAGCATGGTGTAGAATCCCTCAAGGGTACACCGAAAGTCCATCTATTTTTAATCAGTTGCTAAAGAAATCATTGGAAAATCTAGATTTACCTGGAAAATCTACGTTAGTGCAGTATATTGATTAACTCCATGTGGCTGCAAAAACAAGAGATAATTGTGTAACAGATACCATTACTCTTTTAAATCATCTGGCAGATGAGGGACATAAAGTATCTCCTGTGAAATTACAGTTTTGCAAACAAGAAGTAAAATATCTTGGTCATAGAATTGCAAAAGGAATGAGACAAGTGACAACAGAAAGAATAAAAATGATTTAAGCAATGCAACCTCCAAAAACACAGAAACAGATTAGAATGTTTCTAGGAATGGTAGGTTATTGTCGCCAATGGATTAGTGGGTTTTCAGCAATTGCAAAACCACTGCAGAGACGGACAAAAGCAGACATAAAAGACCTGATTAGCCTAACAGAAACTGAATTAGAAGCTTTTGAACAGTTAAAGAAAAGTTTGTGTGAAGCTCCAGCATTAGGAATACCTGATTATGAAAAAGAATTTGAGCTGTATTGCAGTGAAAGAGAAGGATGTGCATTATCAGTTCTGATTCAAAGACATGGAAAACTGAGAAAGCCAATAGCATATTTCTCAGCTGTTCTTGATCCTGTTGCAAAAGCATTACCAGGTTGCTTAAAAGCAGTAGCTGCAACAAGTGTAAGTTTGGAACAATGTGAAGGAATAATAATGGGATTTCCTTTAAAAGTATATGTACCACACTCAGTTGAAATTCTCCTCACCAGAAGCAGAACACAACATTTGACAAATAATAGGCTAATAAAATATGAAAAGTTTATTCTTGGATCAGACAATGTTTCAATTGCGAGATGTGTGAATTTAAATCCTTCCACATTATTACCTGACACTCCTGAAACAGAAATCAGGGATGAGGTTGATCATGAATGCCGGGATGTATTAGCATATTGCACTAAACCAAGACAAGACATAAAAGATGTCCCGTTAGCTGAATCAGATTATGTTTTATTTGTTGATGGTTCATGCTTAAGAACAGATGAAGGTGTTCTGAGTGCAGCATATTCAGTATGTACAGTTGAAGATGTGATTGAAGCTTCCTGTCTCAAAGGAACTCGTTCAGCTCAAGTAGCAGAATTAATTGCTTTGATTTGTGCATGTGAATTGGGAAAAGAGCTAAAAATTACCATAGTGACTGATAGTCAATATGGTTATGGTGTAGTCCATGACTATGGCCAGCTCTGGTCTCAAAGAGGCTATTTAACTTCTGCGAGATCACCAATAAGAAATACTCAGTTGATCAAAAGATTGATTGATGGGCGCTTCAACGTTTGAAGATCCGGCATCTCTAGAAAGGCCTTCGCTATTCAGATCTGGTTCCTCTTTCGGAGGAAGCGAGGTGGGAGGTGCTATGGTGGTTGGAACACATGGAAGCCTGGAATGGGCGTGCCCTGTTCGGAGCTCCCCGGAGGTGGTGATAGAGTCTGATGCCAGCCTGTGGGGCTGGGGGGCTCGTTGCGGTCCGTTGTCGACGGGAGGTCGGTGGTCTCAGGAGGAATTGTCTCTCCATATAAATTGCCTGGAGCTGCTAGCGGGGTCTTTTGTTTATCTCCACGTCAGACCAATTGTTGCATACTTCTCCGCATGGACGTTTCAGTGGTTCGGAATGTCATCAAGTTGGGCGGGACCAAGTCCAAGATTTTGGCAGAAATCGCCAAGGATTTCTGGCACTTTTTTCTTCAGCGGAAGATCACAGTTATTGCCAAATATCTTCCCGGTCACAACAATCTGATTGCGGACTGGAAATCGCGTCATCTACGGGACTTCAGCGATTGGAGGCTTCACCCTCGCATGTTACGCTCTCTGTACCGTGTTTGGGGTCAGTGTCAGATCGACCTGTTTGTATCTCGCCTCAACACTCAGCTTCCCCTGTTTTTCAGCTGGATACCGGATCCAGAAGCCCTGGCCACGGATGTATTTCTGTAGACCTGGCCATCGCTCCTGTGTTACTCTTTTCCCCCCGTTTATGATGATCCCCAGGGTCCTGGCTCGTACAAGACATTATCAGTCGGAGCTGATTCTGATCACTCCTCTGTGGCGGGCTCAAGCTTGGTTCCCAGTTCTGGAAATGAGTTGTGCAGTGCCGCTCCTTCTTCCCCAGCGGTGGATTCTCTCACTGGACCCTCTCGGCAATCCACATCCCCTGATTGAGTCAGGCCACCTTCTCCTAGTTGCGTGGTGACTTTCGGGGAACGCTGGCAGGTCCCAGGCCTTTCGCGAGACGCTACCAGATTTATCAGTGAGGCTTGGTCACCCAATACACACAAACGTTATGCAGGGTCTTGGAAACAATGGTGTGATTAGTGTGCACAACGGGAGGTGGATTCCGCTTCAGCAGATGTCTCTCTGATCGTTGATTTTCTAGCATCCATCGCCTCCTCGGGTCTTGCTTATCGAACGGTTAGTAACTTCCGTTCAGCCATCTCAGCGGGTCATATCCATATTGATGGCAAACCTGCGGGTGAACATCCTTTGATTTCTAAGTTGCTTAAGGGTATTCGCCTAGTGAAACCTCCTTGTCCGTAGTACCTGGCCCTGTGGGATGTTTCCATTGTTTTGCGATTCTTGGAGGCCTGGCCTTCCAATTCCTTTTTATCCCGCAAACAACTTTCAGCGAAACTGACTATGCTATTATGTCTTGTTTCATGCAAACGAGTGTCCGATGTTCGTGCACTGGAACTGGCAGGTCGCAGTTTCACGCCTGAGGGTGTTACTTTTGCTATTTCCAGACGCACTAAATGTAATACGTCTTCTGTCACCTATCCATCTTTTCTCAATAATCCCAAACTTTGCATAGTTCAATGTGTAAAGGATTATGAGGTGAGTACTGCTCCTTTTTGACAGGATATGCAAGGTCAATTGTTAATTCCTTTAAAGAAGCCTTTTCGTCCTGTCACCCCAGCTACTTTGGCCCGTTGGGTCAGATGGCTCATGACTGAGGCTGGTATTGATGTCTCTATCTTTGATACACATTCTGCACGAGGGGCTATGGCTTCCAAAGCATTTTCAATGGGAGTGACTTTGATGGACATCATGAAGGCCACTGATTGGTCGTCTGATTCTGTGTTTAAAACCTTTTATTATAAACCAATTGCACATATTGCTTCTGTTGTGGTGGGTCAGCTTTAAACAAGCATAATCGGTATCTCCTGTCCTGACATAGAATTCAAAATTCGCGATCATACGTGACAAGCATTTTCAATTATTTTAAGGACAAGGAGGCGAGGATTATCCCACACATATTTCTACATTTTACATGTGTTATCTTGTTCTTGGTTATTGCTACTTGCATATGGTATTTTGTTTATTATTGTTCCTTGTTTTTACCCCCCCCCCCCCCCCCTATTTATTGATCTTCTGTGCACAAGGAATGTGTATTACGGCTCTGTATCTCTTTTCAGGTTGTGACCCAAAATAGAGGTTTATGTCCAGCCTGGTTGGTCCTGCCTGACGGTTGTCTACGGCTGCAAACATCCATTTCTTCCTCTCCATGGATTTCTGGTGCCGCTGGTTACTTCCTTTCTGATCTTCACATTGGACTGCCTGTTTTCATTTTGAACTGTTTTAGTCGCCAAAAAAAGAGTATTTGGTATTCTCTGGGTGACGTTTTATACTGGTGACTCTATGAGCTGTCATGTGATACCCTAGTGTTAATGGGTATTGTAGTTTTCTTTTTACATACTGTTTTCTAATTGGCTGCTGAGCATTTCTATTAAAAGAAATGAGAAAGCATAATCCTCGCCTCCTTGTCCTTAATAGAATTGAAAATTCTTGTCACGTATGTTTGCAAATTTTGAATTATGTTGCTGTCTAGTTACCAGCACGCAAATCAACAACCACTCCCTTTTGCTCTCAGGATCACCGTGCACATACTTTTAATGCACTTCGAGCGCAGAGCCAGAAAACCATTCTTCCTGGCTGCTTAACTGGTTTTCTGTATTATTATTATGACAAGTTGCCAACACAACGCACTCGGCAATCATAGCCAATCACATATTAGCAAACGTTCCCCTATTACAGAGAAAGTGTGAAGGCTTTGGACTGGTCAATGTCTCGCCTAGGAGATATCTCGTTATTCATTGGCTGTTGGGCATTGGGTAATGAAACGTGACGTCCCATTAATATCCCAGTACATGGCTTAATAAAAAGTGACATCTTTTTTCTGCTGCGTTGCCTATTTCTGTCAACCTGAAACACCAGGTGACCGGTGTGAGGTGGTGCGCAGAACAGAAATGCATCGAAGCGGAAATGGGCGCAACAACGACGTTTGACTTCACCGACGCTTTTGTGGCGCTTTCCTGCGCCGAGAGCCCCCCGGTCCGTATACAAGTCACTGCGCGTCAAGTCATTTCACCTCTTCCGGCAGCTCTGCAGTGAAGCCGCGTGAGCTGGTGAGCATTCTATACAGTGCTGGTGCTATATGCTAACGGTGAGCTAACCCAAAAGTGCGCGAGTCTGGGACTGCCCCTCTACAGCCTGCATAACGGGGGCTTCATTACCCCCGTTCATGATGTCAGGCGCGCCCTAAAGCAGGCATATAATAAACTGCCAGGAGTTTGGCACTGTGGGGGAGTGCATAGTGGTCAATACAAGATACGCAGCATAACGGTGTATAGGCAACATTCGTAAGTGGCCGAGCGGTCGTACGCCTCTCTATACCTTCGGCCTCGCCCGGCCTTAAGGGTGCAGCACTTCCAGATTATAAGGACGGGTCCTAGTGGCTAGCTGTCTCACTACAGGTAGTAGGAGACCTTCAATTGACCATATACAAATTGTTTATAAGCCAAAGATTTAGATACTCGTATATAGTAGCATAGTTGTGAAGTAAACTAGAAAGCCAGGCACGTAATCTGTGTGTAAGTATGCTTTTTTGTTGTTTACGTTCCACAAAGTAAATAGATCAAATGTGAAGCATTTTTATAAGAGTTCATAGTGTTATGAGGTTTAAAATGAGTTTTAGGGTTCAGGTGTGAGTTAAGGAAATGGATAGTAAGGTTAGTGTAATGTCGTGGGCCCTAGGCCCACATGATGGATAAAGTAATGACACAAACACTGTGTGTAGCTGTACAGAACTATTTTCGGGCTTTTCCTGAGTCTTGTCTTCTCCTGTCAGATACCTTCTGACAGTGGTGAGTTTTTGGATACCGAGGCAGTAGCCTCATTACTCCATATTCATTTAGAATTTTGTAGTCGCTGTTTAGGTTGTCTTATTGGTGTGTGACTCTTTGTCACAGTTGAGGTTGTATTACATGGTCAGCTCAGTGATGGGTGTTTTCAGGCTCGAGCGCTCTAACCCTGTTATTAGCAGGCACACGTCACTGTTACGCCTGTATTGGATGGGTGTGTTTAGTGGGAGTGAAAGCCAGTCCTCAAGGGAGTGGCTGGACGAAACACTAGTATGTGTCCGGTATGACACTACATGTCCTCCCAAATGTTATTGAAAAACAAAATAACATAAAATAAGTTCGACCTGTGGATATAAAACAATAATAAACTTGTTACCACATGAGCCATCAGGCTCTAAAGTCAAATCAACGGGACATCGGCGGACATGTGGGCTGCACCAGTATGTCTCCGCCTGCATTCATATTCTAACCTGTGTGGCTCAGGACACCAATGCTGGCTAGGAGACGTCCATAAACACAAAAATTGCCTAAACCATTCATAATTTCAAAATGTCTGCCTATAGGTCAAACACAAGTTACTTTAGTTTGAACCAGTACTTTTATTTATACCTTTTGAATTTTACTTCTTTTTTTATTCTCACTTTATCACATTTCTGTATGAAAAGGAAAAACGACATTTCATATAACATTTGCACAAATATATGACAACATTTACAAACAATTATTTACATTCCACATAATTAATAAAGAAAAATTAGACATCATACATCTATACTAATATAATGAAGAGAGAGCCCAAACCTTTGAGGCGGGTAATCTCAGGAACCATAGCACCAATCACAACACCCAATACAGCATTGGAAAGGACAGTTGCAGCAGATGGACATAGGCTATACAGCTGCCCACTATATACATTAGAAACGTAAAAGAACCTTACTGACAAAGTAGGCCCGCGTGGGCTTGGGCGTGAGCATGGGCGAGGTGCGGCATGACGACAAAAAAAAGTGTTCTTTGAACGTGTTCGTTGTGCTGGGGGCGTGTGCTGGGGTTCGTGAACAAGGCCAATGGGCGCAGCAATTGCGCGGCACCAAGGGTTATGGCCAATGGGCGCGACAAACGACAACAATCGCGCGGCATATCCCCCCCCAAAAAACCTTGCCTTTAGGGCGTGTGGAAAACAAACGTGCGTAAGGCTGGGGGCATGGCCAAGTCCAATGGGTGCGGCACTTGCACTAGAGCAATGGGCGTGCCAGTTGCTGGGGCTTAGGCGAGGGCAGACGTGACTGACCGTGCCTGCGGGACACTAACTGCAGCGTCTCCTGCGTGCTGTCACACACTCAACTCTCTGCATACACGAATTGACACCAGGCGCACAACATCAACCAGGGCTGGAGCTGGGCTTAGGTGGCGGATGACGCGACTAAGTGCGCCTGCTGGGACACTAACCTTGGAACTGACTGCACTTTCCACACGCACAGCCTCTCCAGAGCGCCGCGCTGTCACCCACTCAACTCTCTGCATCAACAATTTTACACCACAAGCACAACATCAAACAAAACTGTAGCCGGGCCTCAAGCGGGGGATGACTCGATTCAGCTTGCCTGCAGGGACACGAAATTTACAACTGAATGCACTTTCACACATGCTTACCTAAGGAAGTGGAAAACATACACACTAGAAACATCTGCTAATACTTCTTACTCCGAGGTACACACAGTATCTGCACACACATGCCTAACTATTGTGACACTTCGTGCTAAAAATGTTGTCTACCGCAAGATTTTAAAATAAATTTCCCTTGCCTATTACACACATTGCACACATTCTATTTCATACCTGGACAACGTCGGGACGGGCTGCTAGTCCGACATAAAACACTTTGTACAAACAAACAATGTATATTTGTGCCTTTAAATCTAAATGAATGAATCTATATCCAAAATAAAGGACATAGTCAAAAAAGGAGCAAAGCCACCAAAAGGTGTCCAATTTAATAAATAGCAAAATATAATTTGCACTATCAATGGCGTTATTCGCTCCTTCAATTGTGCCGACGCGTTTTAAATCCAGGGAAACCAGTTCCCGGATTCTCAACAGGGTTTTGTCACTTTTCTGAGTGAATACGGCAACCATAACCTTCTTGATTCCGAGTGTAGGCTCGGAATGCGGTGTCTCAATTCTTATTTTGGGCAAGGGTGTTCGTTCTGTTCAATTGGAATTTTAGTTCCCTCTGTTTTTACGGGTGAGGTCACTCTTTCCGACGAGTGGCACCAATCTTTATTTCTGATCGAAATCTTTTTAAGTGCTGTGTGTGGCTGGCAGTGTTCCCTTTACGTAAGCCTCTCAATTGGATACGGCTTCGTTCACACAGCAACTTCCATGAATGAAGCTGCTCGTGGTTATCGACCTGATTCTTGAAACAGAGCCCTGCTCGTGTGACACCCAGCGGGTTCCTTTCTCACCAGCTCCAAGGCAGCAGACTTTCACTTGACCGCAGCCCAGGACGAAGTCCATTGTGAATTTTAACTATGGTTTCGCTTGATCCACTGAAGACAGTCTTGCCTTATTGGGACCTGTTGGAGCTTCCAATACACAGCCTGGCTACATTATAGAATCCGTTGGTGAGGCAAAGTCGAGTCCATCTCCGCGCCTGTGGAAGGCCTCTTAGTTGGGTTGCCACAGGACTGACTTTAGGCTGTACTTGGGCCTGCCTGCCTCAGGGCAGCTGCAAGACTGCCTAGGAGTCACTGCCTAGTCTGTCGTGTAACCTCTGGGGTAGATGTGTCCTGGTCAGGAGGTGCTCTCGCTACTGTCTGGATGCAATCCAGGTGAGCAGGTAGTCACTGGTTCTTCAGATCGTCAATGGTACTTGTCAGCTGATATGGCAACGGTGCAGGACTTCTGTCTGGCTAATTGATGCTCCGGCGGTGGTAATGATGAAGCACTATATCTGAGTTGGCATATGGGGATTGCCAGCCTAGTGGTGAACCTGGACGACGCTAAGAAGAATAATGTATGCTGGAGTGTGGCATTGTGTATCTCTGGTGCCTGTGTTTGTATGTGCACAAGTGTGATTTGTGAGGGTGTATATCTGTGGTGCTTGTTTTTGTATCTGCACAAGTATAATTTGAGATTGTGTTTACATCTGAGCTTATTGTGTTTGTATGTGCGCACGTTTGATTTTCATCTTATGTCAGGGCAGAGGGAGGGCATGTTTACATTTTACTAAGTTTGAGCTAAATATATCGGTAAGATATATATCCTCTTATGGTGCTGGGCTCTACATGGTGTTCAGGGGTTCTCACTTGCTCCAGAGTCTAAGGTAGGGGGCATGCAAAGCTCCCCCTGTGCCATCCTCCCACTCCTTGTGATTTTACTCAAACCCCCACCACTCTTCGATGTCTTTACCACCCTCCTCCATCGTGTTTTTCACAGCATGTTTTTAAAAGAATTGGAGGTTGAGTGTTTCCTTTCCCCTGCTTCTGCCATGCTCTGTTAACAAACACTGCACATAGAGGTCACGCCCCGTAATCCTTTGTGTTTCATACTGTTAATCCGTGGCTTCGCTCCTTCCAGTGCCATGGCTGCCCAGCTTTCCCTTCCATGTCCTGCATTACTTGGAACCTAAATGTCCACATTCCCGCATGGAATTCTGGTATTTATCCTTCCTGGTGGAGAGGGGAGCTCTGAGGAAAGTGTGGATGCAACCCATTGTATGCAGCCTGGAGTACACCGATCCTTACTCTAAAACATATTGTCTGATGGCTGGCTGCTTGTTTATATTATTGTGTTATTGTTTTCCTCTTTGATGAAGTGGGCTCTCATTCATTTAGGGGCGTGTGTTGGTTATTTTAAGGTATTGAGCAGCTTATCGACACTCAGAAGTAATATGGATAGGAGCATAAATGATTTTCTTCTTAATAACAAAGGAGAAAAGCAGCAAAGCTCTCAGACATTTGGCAGATCTCCTGGCGAAACCAGGAGGGCATGCTCACAATTCTACATCAAACCACACACACCCACTCCACTCCAAAACACATAGATTAAAGATGTTGTCATTTACAATGGTTCTAACTCTCACAAATGCAAGACCTATTGCATTGCAAATGTTGTTGTTGTAAAAGCTTTATTTTGATACGTAAATATCTTGAAAGCGATACATACAAAAATACATTCTCTAGGCCTATAGTAACATACGGTTATGAATTTTAAAATAGTCAAGTATAGTACAATAAATAGTTAAAAAGAGAATTAAATTGAAATAGCAAGCCTTTTGGCACGAATCACCCATGCCCATTTTAAAAACTTTGAAACACCACAGACAATGGGCGGGGATGTGTCAGTCAATAAAATGCGGAGGGCCACCAGATGCTGTTGTGTACCTAAGAGCCTGCAAATGCATTGCTGCACAATCACTCAGCCCTAACCTCTTGCTATTTCCACCTCCCTCCCCATCCGGACCATGTGATTTGTGTTGCTCCACCACACCAAACCCTGTGCTACTCCATTTGAAATCCCACCCATTCCACACTGTGCAACCCCGCCCCCACCCCCCCCCCCCTCCAGCGTGGATGTAGCATTTATATCTGCACCCCTGTGCTTTTACAGCCTCCGGGCTCTGTACTGCTTGAACTTCATTTGCCTCATCGCTCTGCCTTGCCCCTATAAACTGCCTCCACCGCCCCCCCACCCCCCTGCTCTTTTTTCGCACAAACCCCTGCCTTTGGTCGACACCCTCCCATCAAGTGCCTTTTCTAGCTTTGCTAAATGTGTTAATAAGCCATACGATACTGCTTCTCCTGTTCTACTCCTTACTTATAATAGTCAACTTGGAAACATAATTTCATTGTACAAAAGCCAAAACAATTATTCTTGCTTTTTAAAATGTTGTGTATTGATACCATTGCATTTAAAAAGTAATAGTTTGGAAAAGATAATATTTTTCTTAGCATGTCATTTACTTTGTTGTTTTTATTAATTTTCTTCTCAGACATGGCATCTTACACATGCATTACGTGTCGCGTGGCTTTTGCCGACGCAGATATTCAGCGCGCCCACTATAAGACTGACTGGCACAGGTACAACTTGAAAAGAAAAGTGGCTGACATGCCTTCTGTCACAGCTGAGAACTTCCAGGAGAGAGTCCTCGCTCAGAGGGCAGTTGTGGAAGAACAGAGCCGAGAAACTGCCACATATTGTGCAGCCTGCAGTAAGCGATTCTCCACGTACAACACCTATGAGAATCACCTAAAGTCCAAGAAGCACCTGGATCTAGAGAAGAGAGCTGTTGAAGCTGTGAGCAAGAAGGTAGAACTACTTAATGAGAAGAACATAGAGAAGGGTCTGGAACAGGAGAGCGTAGACCATGATGCGATGAATACCGCCATTCAACAGGCCATCAAGGCCCAGCCCTCCATGTCTCCAAAAAAGAAGCCCTCTTTACCAAGCACAGTTGCCGAGGGTACACCCACTGCTGCTTCAGGTGCCCAGGAGGTGCAAGGGAAATCCAGGCCCGAAAAGCCTCCTCGTCTACTTTGGTACGAGCAGCAAGCCAATAAACTGGCGGAACATGAATCCGGTAAAGATGATGTCGATGACATGGAGCAAGACGACGAAGAAGGTAAGGAAAAAAAATGGATTCTGCCAAATCCAAAATCAAACAGCTGGAAATGAATGTTTTGATTTCTAGAAAACAGTGGCAGTTTGCTCTCGTAAACTTCACCTTCAAGGTCTCCTTAAATCTGTTTTCTTAAATCATATCTCCTTTCATCCTAAACATAAACTTGTAGTTAATGCCCATCTTACTAGTTACTGACCGAATAAACTTCTCCTAAACCAATTAAAGATACTACATGTTGAGTTTACAAATCAATATTATGTTCTCCCTTGACTTGGAGTTAAATATGAGCTCTTAACTTCTTGGCATCTCGGAAGATGTGTAGTACCTCATCTAACCGTTTGTGTGCCTTTGTGATGTCTGAATACATTATAAAAAGTATCTTTTGCACAAACTCAGAAAATCAAGTGTTTGTAGGTGCAGATACTATGGGGCTATTGACTCTCCACCCTCACTCAGTAGTGCCCTACTTATTTTCTGCAAACATTATGTGTCTTTTGTTTTAAAGTCTTTATTTTCATTGTTAGTAACAGACAAAAACAGTTTAGCACTGTTCCAGGGCTAAGTACATCCTTGTTACCATACCCATAATTAGATGTACAATCCTGGCAGCATACCACAATTATTATTTGTATAGTAAAAAAGGTGCTAAGACATGAAAAGCCTAGACGAGAACCAGGTGCAGCAAGTAGAAGATTATTAGGAAATCACAGATCGGGAAGGAAGGCAGGAAAAATGCCTGTGTATTCTCAAGCTTGCGTTCAGACTGTATTTCGGGATATTGCTATTGGTGAGGCTTTTGAGAGGTCGGCACTTGTCTTGGTCCTACTGATAATAAATGCCCTAAAGCGATCCCATATACTTTCCAGTCTGCTATTTATTGTTTGCATGGATGAACAGGTGTCCACAAAATCATTGCAGCTTTGTTAACCAAGCTGCCATAGTAGGTGGTACATGGGTTGCTATTTTGATTTGAGAAGATGGGAGCACTATATCAGTTAGCTTCTTAATATGGGAGTTGTAGCAATGTATCCCAGGTTGGCAATCAGTAGGGACATATCAAGGGGATTGGTTGTAATATCAGAGAGTGGTTTGAAGCCTGCTTTCCAGTATTCATGGATCTTGATACAATTCCAATCAAGGTGTGTGAAATCTGCAGTGGGGTATACTCAGTAATAGCATGCAGAGCTTATGTTTGAATCACCTCTATGTAGTTTTGAAGGAATATGATACACTTATTCATTTTGAATAAGATTTTATGTCTATATTTCCTAGAACTTAATTTATTTTGTCTACAACCGTATGCCCATGTCTTGTCATCTTCGCTACAACTCAAATCTAATTCCTACCGCCCCGGAGCTTAGTGTCCTGTATTAATGAATACTTCAGCATAACAAGCATTTGCAATACAATAGGTTTCACATTTACGAGAGTTTGAGCTATTGGTATTGTAAATGATAATGCCTTTTATTTGTTGTTTTTAAAACAGATAAAAAAAGGCATTGGCATTTACAATGTCAATAGCTTAAACTCTCACAAATGCGAGACCTATTGCAAATGCCTTCGTGCTATAAAAAAATGCACTAGAGAGAATGTCCTGCCTGCAGGAGCAGAGGCAGGACAAAAATATTCGTGAAAATAGTACTCGAAGGCTGTAATTAAAGCCTACGGAGAAACAACACACATAACCGGGGGTGTCGCCATGGAAGGTTACAAAATGAGAAAAGGTGGGTCCACCAAGGCTATTGACCAATGAACAGCCTCTGTTTACAGCGGACAGTGACACAAGCCAAGGAAAAATATGTCCGGAGAGTAGTCAGAGATTCAAGTCCCTACCTGAATACAGCATGCGTCGCAGAGCAACACATGCGCTGCCCAGGCTCAACCTTAAAACCGGAACGCCCATCCTCTTGTGTTGGCGAAAGCTGTCATATGCTGTACGAGAGTGACGTTTTGTGGTTTATTGGTGAAACCCTGTAAGGCAGATTTTACTGCTTTTCATATTCTGTAGTAAATTAATGTGTTCACCATGGAGTGGGGTGCTGAGGTATTAAACTGATTGAGTTATAAAGTCCCCATTTATAAAACGAACTCCCAGGCGCTAGATGTTTTTTTCTGTCTGGATTTCTCTGATGGTCTTTTCTTGTGTCGAAGTTGTAAGAGTTTCTTTAACAGTTGTATATTGGTTGTATGAAGCTGAGTAAGGCCAGCTTTTCTGTTAGAGGCCCAGGGAGCCTAGTGCATTCTGCTGCATGTGCGAATCTGGGAAGGTCTAGGCAGAGCATTGGCACTCAGGACACCGCAGCAGGACTACAGGTTCATGGAGCTCGCAGACCGATAATTTCGGTCCTCTCCCCCTGCCAGGTGACCCAGGAGGCTTTAACAGCAAATAGCAAGTTAAAGCGGAGGGAATCCCCCTCCATACACGTATAGCACCTTAGCGTGTGCGACACTTTTAACAACACATATCACTTTATATAATTTATAGTTTTTTTCACCCACACACTCATTGGTCCTGAGGAAAGCCAGATGTAAATATAAAAGGCCTGGCTGAAACATGTAGACCACATAGGACGTGGGAGCTCATAATTCACTCCACTACGTCCGACTGCCTTTTTTATTCGCTAGCAGGGGCCCAGATATTAAAGTTACCTATATACCCTCGGGAACTGGGACCCACTGCATAGCTTTTAAATCACTTTCTTACACCCCCCCCTCACAGTACACTCAGAGAAGTATACCAGCTCCTCAGTAATCTGGAGTCGAAGCACACCCGGGACACATTCGGTGTCACTGTGGTGGGCCCGATGATGAAGCATGCCACCAACTAGGTTGGTGGGTGAGGGCTTAACAACCAAACCAAGTGGTTTGCCGTCATACGTCCGTACTGAGTCTCCCTAAAAACACAACAAAGCTAGTTCTTTATTGATAAATACAGAGCATTGGAAGTAGCAGTGTGTAAAGTGCCTTTCTGTGGTTGATCTTTCTCTGCTGCTAGATGTGGAGCGTAGCAGTCTTGTTTTAGCCAGTATACAGAGAAGTGGGAAGCCTAACTCTGAATATCCTCTTAGATGGTAAACAGACTCCATGAGATATCTAGGCATCCATATCTATGAGATAGAAACATTTTGAAATTGGAGTCTTTGCTTAGCGACAGGACGTATAGCTACTATTAATGGCCATGTTCTCAAAGTTACCATAGTTATCAGCATGACTATCCCAGTGAATAAAGTGTTCTTCTCCAAAGTTCCTGCAGAATGTCACCACTGGTCTGGTATGGTTAACACAACAGAATAGAATGGGACATATTAACGCTCCCGTTTAAAAGTGGTGTTTGCAGTCCGTGATATGGAACATTCCTATCCATATGCAGACTCTTTTCATCAAAAGGGGGAGGGGGGGGTGGGGTGATGGAGCGGTATGCAAAACCTTCATGCTACCTCTAATTTACCACTCAAAAGGTGTTGGGCCCTTCACACCATGTATTACCTTCAGGAGACTTTAAATAAAGATGAACAGTCAAAAATGCAATTATTATTTAAGCCAATAAAGAGAGTTGTTGAGTATTTAAAGGGTTTTATTTTCTAGTCAAAAGTTAATTTTCTCTGACCCTTTATTCATTAGTAAAATATCAATCCGGTTACAGAATTTGGAAAACAGGACCAATAGCATTAATACAGAACACATTACAGTCTGCATATAAGCATTACATATAGGAAAGAAAATGTGGCGCAAAATTCCTAAAGAGTTTCTAAGAAAAATAGTCTTGCAAGGCTAATCAAAAATCAAATAGTTTGCAAAAATCTCCCATTAAGAGAAATCAATGCATAAGTCAAATAACTCTTTTCAGACCTAATTAATTAGTCAAAGCATAAACTTATAGTTTAGCATCTAAATCTAAAAAGCCTTTCTATCTGTTGCTGCTCTGTGCATCTCTGTCTAAAGAGCAAAAAGGAGCGAGACAGCCCCTCCTTCACCAGACCTCAAAGGAATGTGGCCTGCAGTGCCAAAATATGACGTGAGAGCAAGAACCCTCCCCCTGACTCTCCTCGGACGCTTCAGTCTCCCGGGACGTTTCTCGTACCTAACCCATAGAATGAAGCAAAGCCTAAGCCAAAATGAGCAAGAAGCCAGCTGAGCTAAGAAAGCCAGCCCCTCCTCCGGAGAGGTCAGTATTTAAACACTAAATTTTGGCAGACTACACAAAATGTTTCATCTCCAGGAAAACCTGTACGTGATTGGTCAGTCATGATGGCATGAGTTCTCACTACCCTGACTCATTCTAAAAAAACTGACTTTACCAGTTTTAACAAAAGAAGCATACATGAATAACTACATTTATAAACATTTGCAACATTTACTAGGAAAAATGTTTCATTCTAATTCTTCCTTCCTTTCACAGCGCAGTAGGACAGATACTTTATCAAACTGGTACATTGGCACAATCACAAGAATGTACAGTTCAAGATGTCCTTGACTACCTCGTGGTTTGAGTCAAGCTGGTGTCTGCGCATGCTCTCTTCACTTTCAAAGTAAGCCATAGCCTTGCTGGTTTCACAGGCAGCCATTTAATGGTAGGCCCAAAAATAAAACAAACACAAATAGAATATTAATTTTATGTAAATCAGCCCATTATGTTTCCCAACTCCATACTAATACCCCTTATAAATGTTTACCTAGCCAAGCTATTAGTTTCAAGCAGTTTTTCTATTATGTATGACAACATGCAAAATAAATGTGAAATGTGCAACATAGCATTTTCATGCTTTTGTGCAACATAGCATTTTCATGCTTTTGTGTAAAAATTTAAAAGCACACAGTTAATATAGCGCACACAGTTAATATAGCGCACACAGCAACATGCTTTAGTGTTTTAGATAGCTCTTCATGCAAAAAAGCATTTAGCCCCCTGTGTAGTGTTTGGTGCATTATTAATTCACACACATTATAAAAAGAGATGTTATTAACTGAAAATATTTATTAAAATATGCAACAAGTCAAAGTCTCTTAAGACAGAATTAGTGAATTTAGATTATAAGGGATGAGCTGGGAAAGAGAGAAACATATTCTATTAATCTTCAAAGCTAAAAAGGCCACTTTTCTTTACATTGCAAAAACACATGTTAATTCATCACACATATTTCATTTTCAAAAGTGACATATTTTTTATTTTATTTATTTATTTTAAATTGCAAAAGCTGAGCATATAACAATTTTTACTTCTATTTCTAAGGCCAACACAAGTCTATCTGTAATCAGATCATATATAGCCAAGCTCAAATGTTTTAGTGCAGAGATCTGGAAGTAGCTTCTTGGAACAGTTAGTCTTCTTTAAAATAAGTAACTAAAATAATAAACAAGCATTTACAATGCAATGGTCTCGCCATTCTTAAAGTTAGAGCTATTGGCATTGCTCATGACATTATTTTTATTTATGTTTTTTGTTTTTAAAACCTAAATAAATGGCATTGTAATTTACAATGCCAATAGCTTAATCGCTCGCAAATGCGAGACCTATTGCATTTGCACCCACACAGAGCCATACTCACAAAGCCAGCCACACACACATACAGAGCCACCCACACAGAGTCATTCATATAGAGCCAACCACACAGAGCCACCCACACACACACAGAGAGCCACCCACCCACACACCCTGTAGTTCTTAACAAAATGACTAATATGGACCACCACTGAATAACTAGTGGAAGCAAGGAAGACCAGCCTAAGCAGTTTTTACACTTTCAGACACAAAGCCATACCAAAAACAAAAAAAACTAAAAACACACTTACACAACAAGCACAAATCAAACAAATGTACAAACTGTGAATGTACAAACTGTGAAATGTTTTATTTAATTCACAAACAAAACGTACACAAAAATGGAAATGTTCATGATTTTACTGGGATGATTGGAGCGTTTCAAAATTGGATTTTATTTCTAAAAGAGGAAGCAATATGGTAGTCTATAATATCGAACAGTTTTTTCATCAAAATCAATTCTGGTTCTTGGCACATACCAGTGTTAAACGGTGGCCACCAATCGTCCATATTAGATGCGGTTTGCTGTACTGGGCTTATACAAGTCAAAGGATTCATCTAAATGTTCAACATCCAGTTCCGAATTCTTTCACATTTATTTACACACACATACATACACACATACATACATACATACATACACACATACTACACACACCAATAATCCTCTGATGTTTTATTTTCTAAACCGTCTCGGATTCCCTAAGTAGAACTTGTACACAGACACCCCCCCACCCAAAATCGGGCCACTGCACCCAGACTAAAGATCCAATGCTCTATTTGACATCTGTGTGTAGTTCCCAAATTAATAGGTCTGTTTCTACTCTCTAGTCAGTTTGTTGCGCAATGTAAACACGATCATCATTTTAGTGTTTGCGTTATTATAAATTTTTCTTCACTTAATAAAACACAACAACAGACGAAAGGTTGTGCATTTATTTAGCACTGATGCTTTAGTACACCTTTTGTAGTGGGATTTCTTGCAATTTAGTCGTTCATTAAAGTTGAGCATTAAGATACATGCTCTGTTTTACCACACATTTGAGCACTGAACGAAAAACAACTCTTAATACCACTAACAAAAAGTAGGCAGATGATTGATTTTCGCGAGGCTTTGAGCACATTTATGAAATTAAAGACAGCGACTTTTGGCTTGAAAATCTGACAGATTTAATTATCTCAATCTGTCCTGCCTCTGCATATGTGGAAGCGCCAAATCACAAATGATTAAGAAACCAGAAATTGACTCAAACAACTGGCAGTTGTAGGTTTAAAACTGAAGACTTTGTCTCATCAAGTCACTAGAGAGAAAGCAAGATTAAGGTGGACTTAATATCTCGATGCAACCACATCTGTTAGGACAAGAGATGCGTAAACACACACTTTGTACATATAGTCGTTGCTTAGGAGAAGCAATGCTGGCAGTAACTGCACTTCTTTTACTGCCAGCCTTGCTTCTCATAAGCAAGGACTATAAGTTTTAAGTGCGTGTTTACACTTCGCTTCCAGGTTTTCAAAACACAGAAATAAAAGTAATTGTCATTTACAATGCCAATAATTCAAACTCCTGCAAATGCGAGACCTATTGCATTGCAAATGCTTGTTTGGAATGTCTTCAGACCACTGGCAAAGCCAGCTTGGCAGGCTTTAATGTGATAAAAGCAATTGCGCGTTTAAAGAATGTAGGCAGAATTTGTGAATGCCTCTGTTTACATGGGTTGACACTTTAGATGCAGATGTACTGCCTTTGACAAAGTTTGTTTCTTCAATGGCTCAAATAAGAAATTCAAAGCAATGTCACTATCACTGTGCCCTGGCTGGAAAATAAACTTGCTTAAGGTATGTGGTTTGATAACATAGCCTGGAATATAACCGTCTTGGACATTTGTGGTATATTTTCGTTAATATAGGAGCCCACTGGAGAACTGAACTGGGGCTTCCAATCCAAGAGGCGATTTATATAAATTGGTGTTGTGTAGCAGGCTCAGTGGGTTGAGCTCCTGCTGTACAGATCTGTGTGTGTGCAAACTGTAGTCCTGAGATAGAATCAAATCCCAGTAACACAGTGGACTCACGTCACAGCTATATGGATGTAAGTGTAACCTGCATCTCAGGATTTCAATCTCAATGTGGCCGGCTCTATTATCGTTCTGCTGCCCATAAGGTACCCCCTGGTCACCTAGGCATATCAGCCTGAAGTGAAGAGACAAGCTTATCCCTGTAGAAGATTACCAGGGGTAAAGCCTGTCACACAACATGGCAAGCAGCCCGCCAAGTATCCCAGATCCGTCCGTGACTATTAGAGGCAGGCGAGTCACATGATGCCTGGCTCTGACTAGCTTGAGTTCCTCCTGGACCCTCGAGCCCAGAATGAGCTGAGTTTCAATATGACTTATGTATGCCAGCCAAGCTCTAACTTAGGGTGTCAAGAATTTTAAAAAATAAATCTTTGCTGTAAAACAGGAAAGGTAAATAGATAATCATCTCGTGGCTGACTGGAACAATGTGAAATCAGAAAACCTAGGAGTTTTCCGGGCTTAACCTAATTGTGTGATCTTAGATAAATATTTTTCTTCACCCTGCTTTACTTTCTATAGAGAAGCAGAGAAAATAGGTTAGTAAGAACTCATTGTAGAAAGAAAAGAACCAGTTATAATTTGAATTGAATGGCGTTCAAGAAATCCGCATGTCTGGAACATATGCTAATGTATGTACCAGCTAGCTTGTAAAATAATAAACGGTGGCCGTTCTCCCACCAAAGAAGGTCTTGGTGTCCATCATATGGAAGGCTAAATGAGGAACTAAATGAAGCCCGCCCGCACCGCTGGTTGGGGGGGGGGAGATTGTAGTTTGGACAGCTTTTTGGCTGCTACTGACTGGGGAAATATGCAACGATTTATTCGTGTCTTTTTATATATTGAATGTAAGATAAATGCTTTCGTTTTTCTGAGGGAAAATATGCTTTTAAGTTTTCATTATCGCAATGCTCGTCAGGGATAATTAGCGCTATATAAATACAATTACAATTACCCAATTTGCACCTTTTTTCATCTTTTTTCGGGGCTGGGCTTGTTTTAGGTGTCTTTCTGTGGGACATGCGCTTGTTTGGGGAGTCTCTTGCTGGAGGGTTGTGCTTGGTTTGAATTTCAGACGTCTCCGCACTGGACATGGCGGCGCCCCTGAAAGACTAAACACGAACGTGAAGGCGGGAGACAGGAAGGGACCATAGAGCGGGTGAGTGAGTGGACGTGAGATTATAGAGGGGGGGGGGGGGCAAGGTAGATGCAGAAAAGTGAGCAGTGAATCAGCGGTGCGTAGGAGAAGGGGAGATTTTGTGAAATAAGTGATGAAAAGTCCCACATGAGCTGATACATACGCGATAAGGGGGAGATGAGAGAGAATAAGAGAAAATGAAATAGTAAAGAAACGAGCCCAACTCCGGTGAGGTAAGAGGGGAGGGGAGGGGGCGAGGGGGGGGGGTCTGTGTGCCTGCATTTGTGTGCCTGCGTGTGCGTGTGTGTGTGAGAGCGCGCGTGCAGGGGATGGGGCCTGCCTGTGTGCGCGCCGTGTTTGCATGCAAGCCCTGCGGTCTGCGCAAGCGCGCTCGCTCCCGCTGTGAAATCCGACACTGGGAAAGCGCGTGACACTCTGCTGTCCACTTTCCTAAATACGGATAACATTAGTTGTCTTGCTGACAGCATTCATGCTTTCGCATGAATGCTACGTCAGCTCGACCTAAAAAGGAAAATGAAACAGGACAGTTTCAGCATTTCTTTTCTCTTTGTCATCAGCTTGCCATCAGAATGGCTCATACAGTGTGGCATTCTCTACCTTTTCAATGCAAATTAGACTACTTAGTTGCTGAGAAACTCTGACAGAGCACCATCAATCTCTTGCACTTTTTCAACCAATGCCTTTCACTCTTATTTTCACTTTGATCAGATTCAGATGTTTCACCACAGCATCTCTCAGATCAAAGCCGTTGCACCATCCATTATGCAGATCTTGTGTAGCAGCTGCAATCTGGTGAGAAACTGTTCACTGTACATCAACCAGACCTACACAGCAATGGCTAGTGTCCACATCAGTGTTTTCCACAAGTGCATTTGTATATGCATTTTTAAGCCACTTTGGTGATGCTGAAGCACCGTCTTTTGCAAAAGGTAACTCTGTGCTGCCATTGTGTTGCTTTATTATGCTTGACACTTCAGGCAGAGAACTACAATCCTTTCCTTGTCCAATCTGTTGTTCTGCACTCATTATCTTTGAGACTACATTATGATCTGATTTCAGAGGAACTGGCAATCTATACCTGGGCTTCAGTCTTTGCAATAACATTTTTGCCACTATGCAGTTGTCACTTCTCAAAAACAGTTCTGATACAACCCTGCAGTGCTGCTTCAAAAACATATTTTCTTGAGCCTCTTTTAATTCAACTGTGAAGATTCCATAGAATGTACATGCAAACAGAACACAAATGTGTGCAACTGAATAAGCATTTCTCTCTCCCATGACAACAGTGACTCTCATTTGAGCAGTTATACTAAATGTTATGGTAAGGGCAATCAATTTCGAATTTTGGGCTAAGGTAACTACTGAAAGCCATGAAGCTTTGACAACATAATGTATAAGGAGCACAGCATGTGCTGCTTTTAATGTGTCACCTTTCAAACATGGGCCATCTACAAAATGGGCATTGTTGGGCTGACTCAGACGTTCATCCTTAAAGTCTGAATTTGGCTTTATGCATATTTTCATGATATTTAGACCCTCCTTTTCAGTTTCATCATAATCCAATTCATTTGCTGATATTTCTGTGTAGTTAGGGTCAAAGGTCATTGGGCAATACATCAGACCGTTGAACATAGTCATCTTTTTGAATAGGCAATGAGAGAGTGCAGCCCTCCCTCTCACTGCAAATTGGTGTATTTTCTTTGAAATAAATTTTCATTCCTAGTGCTGGGGCGCGACATTCTTTCTCTTGCAACTCTAGGAATGCTTTTTAGGTTTCGACCTGCCGGAGCACTGCGAAGCAGTGCCCCGCCCAGTCGGAAGCTATTGTTTACTATATGGGGGACTTGAATCCGCCCCTTCTTCCATTGGCTAGCTCCATAAATGGAGGCTAGCCATTGGAAGACAGTATTGTCAATCAGTCTTTCCCAGTCAAAACGCGATTCGGGGGCGTTTCCGTGTCTTTTTTTAAGTACCGCCCTCTCCTCTTCCCATTGGCTGGAATTTTACCTTCCAGCCAATGGGAAGGGCAGAGCACGGAAAACACGCCCCCGAATCCCTACACGCACTCCCATCCCACCCCCGTCCATTCATTCCCCTGTCCTCGCCCTCCCTCTCTCCCTTGGCCTTGTTTTTTAGCCGTCTCTCTCCCACCCGCCCACTGTCCGTGCCTCCTCCCTCCCGCCCACTGTCCGTGTTCGATGCCTTCATAAATAAAATCCCCCTCCCTCCCGTTGTCCTGCCTTCTCCCTCCCGCCCGCCCACTGTCCGTGCCTCCTCCCTCCCGCCCGCCCACTGTCCGTGTTCGATGCCTCGTTGTCCTGCCTTCTCCCTCCCGCCTGCCCAATGTCCGTGCCTCCTCCCTCCCGTCCGCCCACTGTCCGTTTCCGATGCCTTCATAAATAAAATAAATAAATAAAATTCCCCTCCCTCCCGTTGTCCTGCCTTCTCCCTCCCGCCCGCCCACTGTCCGTGCCTCCTCCATCCCGCCCACTGTCCGTGTTCGATGCCTTCATAAATAAAATAAATAAATAAAATCCCTCTCCCTCCCGGTGTCCGGCCTTCTCCCTCCCGCCCGCCCACTGTCAGTGCCACCTACCGCCCGCCCACCCACTGTCTGTGATGCTGTGAGGAGAGGGGAAGGTGTGTGGGAGGGGCAGGCGCGAGCCGTGCCTGGAGAGAGGAGCGTGGTGCGCGAGACCGGGGGACATGCACTTCGCCATCCCAGAGACCGAGACCCGCAGCGGGGAGGGCGGGTCCTCCTACGTGGTGAGTGATTGGGTCCCTGAGGGCGCCCCGCGCCTCTCACCCCTCTGCTTTACTCTGTGCCCTTTTCACCCCACCTATCTCTGGCTGTCCCGCTGTCTGTCTCGCTGTCTGTCTGCAGGTGTTGTCACCCTCTCGTCCTGTGTCCAGCTGGCGGTGCTCCTTTTGATTATCCAACAAGGGGTGGTGAGGGACAGAGTCTCTGAATTAAACAGAATACTCTCACCCAGTCAAGAGATCAGGGCTAGATCCCACACCGTTTTTTAGCTCACTGCACCATCCCAGTTTCAGAACCTGGCTGTATGCAAATTAGTCTGTTCCTGTCCCAGTGCATGATGGGAACAGGGCAAACCAAACTACAAAAGCCAATTCTTACACTGGGAAGGAAACAAGCTACCGGGGACCGGTTTCTGGCATTTCAGCCTCTTCGGCCCGGCTTGCTTGAATCCTGATGGTGCAATGAGCAAGGGACTCACATCTGAGTATACCCTTCCACGCTTAGGGTGGACAAAAATATTTACAACAAGGGGTGGTGAGGGACAGAGTCTCTGAATTAAACAGAATACTCTCACCCAGTCAAGAGATCAGGGCTAGATCCCACACCGTTTTTTAGCTCACTGCACCATCCCAGTTTCAGAACCTGGCTGTATGCAAATTAGTCTGTTCCTGTCCCAGTGCATGATGGGAACAGGGCAAACCAAACTACAAAAGCCAATTCTTACACTGGGAAGGAAACAAGCTACCGGGGACCGGTTTCTGGCATTTCAGCCTCTTCGGCCCGGCTTGCTTGAATCCTGATGGTGCAATGAGCAAGGGACTCACATCTGAGTATACCCTTCCACGCTTAGGGTGGACAAAAATATTTACAACAAGGGGTGGTGAGGGACAGAGTCTCTGAATTAAACAGAATACTCTCACCCAGTCAAGAGATCAGGGCTAGATCCCACACCGTTTTTTAGCTCACTGCACCATCCCAGTTTCAGAACCTGGCTGTATGCAAATTAGTCTGTTCCTGTCCCAGTGCATGATGGGAACAGGGCAAACCAAACTACAAAAGCCAATTCTTACACTGGGAAGGAAACAAGCTACCGGGGACCGGTTTCTGGACAGACTAATTTGCATATAGCCAGGTTCTGAGCTGGGATGGGGCAGTGAGATAAATAACGGTGATGGATCTAGCCCTGATCTTTGGACTGGGTAAGACTGGTCTGCTTAATTCAGACACTCTGTTCATCACCACCCCCTATTCTGTATCGATTTTGGCCACTATAAGTGTGGCAGGGTATACTCAGACATGAGTCCCTTTCTCACTGCTCCATCAGGATTCAAGCAAGCCGGGCCGAAGAGGCTGAAATGCCAGAAACCGGTCCCCGGTAGCTTGTCTCCTTTCTGGTGAAGAATTGGCTTGGTAGTTTGGTCTGCCCTGTTCCCATGATGCACTGGGCCAGGGACAGACTAATTTGCATATAGCCAGGTTCTGAGCTGGGATGGGGCAGTGAGATAAATAACGGTGATGGATCTAGCCCTGATCTTTGGACTGGGTAAGAGTGGTCTGCTTAATTCAGACACTCTGTTCATCACCACCCCCTATTCTGTATCGATTTTGGCCACTATAAGTGTGGCAGGGTATACTCAGACATGAGTCCCTTTCTCACTGCTCCATCAGGATTCAAGCAAGCCGGGCCGAAGAGGCTGAAATGCCAGAAACCGGTCCCCGGTAGCTTGTCTCCTTTCTGGTGAAGAATTGGCTTGGTAGTTTGGTCTGCCCTGTTCCCATGATGCACTGGGCCAGGGACAGACTAATTTGCATATAGCCAGGTTCTGAGCTGGGATGGGGCAGTGAGATAAATAACGGTGATGGATCTAGCCCTGATCTTTGGACTGGGTAAGAGTGGTCTGCTTAATTCAGACACTCTGTTCATCACCACCCCCTATTCTGTATCGATTTTGGCCACTATAAGTGTGGCAGGGTATACTCAGACATGAGTCCCTTTCTCACTGCTCCATCAGGATTCAAGCAAGCCGGGCCGAAGAGGCTGAAATGCCAGAAACCGGTCCCCGGTAGCTTGTCTCCTTTCTGGTGAAGAATTGGCTTGGTAGTTTGGTCTGCCCTGTTCCCATGATGCACTGGGCCAGGGACAGACTAATTTGCATATAGCCAGGTTCTGAGCTGGGATGGGGCAGTGAGATAAATAACGGTGATGGATCTAGCCCTGATCTTTGGACTGGGTAAGAGTGGTCTGCTTAATTCAGACACTCTGTTCATCACCACCCCCTATTCTGTATCGATTTTGGCCACTATAAGTGTGGCAGGGTATACTCAGACATGAGTCCCTTTCTCACTGCTCCATCAGGATTCAAGCAAGCCGGGCCGAAGAGGCTGAAATGCCAGAAACCGGTCCCCGGTAGCTTGTCTCCTTTCTGGTGAAGAATTGGCTTGGTAGTTTGGTCTGCCCTGTTCCCATGATGCACTGGGCCAGGGACAGACTAATTTGCATATAGCCAGGTTCTGAGCTGGGATGGGGCAGTGAGATAAATAACGGTGATGGATCTAGCCCTGATCTTTGGACTGGGTAAGAGTGGTCTGCTTAATTCAGACACTCTGTTCATCACCACCCCCTATTCTGTATCGATTTTGGCCACTATAAGTGTGGCAGGGTATACTCAGACATGAGTCCCTTTCTCACTGCTCCATCAGGATTCAAGCAAGCCGGGCCGAAGAGGCTGAAATGCCAGAAACCGGTCCCCGGTAGCTTGTCTCCTTTCTGGTGAAGAATTGGCTTGGTAGTTTGGTCTGCCCTGTTCCCATGATGCACTGGGCCAGGGACAGACTAATTTGCATATAGCCAGGTTCTGAGCTGGGATGGGGCAGTGAGATAAATAACGGTGATGGATCTAGCCCTGATCTTTGGACTGGGTAAGAGTGGTCTGCTTAATTCAGACACTCTGTTCATCACCACCCCCTATTCTGTATCGATTTTGGCCACTATAAGTGTGGCAGGGTATACTCAGACATGAGTCCCTTTCTCACTGCTCCATCAGGATTCAAGCAAGCCGGGCCGAAGAGGCTGAAATGCCAGAAACCGGTCCCCGGTAGCTTGTCTCCTTTCTGGTGAAGAATTGGCTTGGTAGTTTGGTCTGCCCTGTTCCCATGATGCACTGGGCCAGG
Organism: Lissotriton vulgaris; assembly: GCF_964263255.1. NCBI lineage: Eukaryota > Metazoa > Chordata > Amphibia > Caudata > Salamandridae > Lissotriton > Lissotriton vulgaris. Next base: position 1,295,398,906 of record NC_141691.1, read on the forward strand.
GACAGACTAATTTGCATATAGCCAGGTTCTGAGCTGGGATGGGGCAGTGAGATAAATAACGGTGATGGATCTAGCCCTGATCTTTGGACTGGGTAAGAGTGGTCTGCTTAATTCAGACACTCTGTTCATCACCACCCCCTATTCTGTATCGATTTTGGCCACTATAAGTGTGGCAGGGTATACTCAGACATGAGTCCCTTTCTCACTGCTCCATCAGGATTCAAGCAAGCCGGGCCGAAGAGGCTGAAATGCCAGAAACCGGTCCCCGGTAGCTTGTCTCCTTTCTGGTGAAGAATTGGCTTGGTAGTTTGGTCTGCCCTGTTCCCATGATGCACTGGGCCAGGGACAGACTAATTTGCATATAGCCAGGTTCTGAGCTGGGATGGGGCAGTGAGATAAATAACGGTGATGGATCTAGCCCTGATCTTTGGACTGGGTAAGAGTGGTCTGCTTAATTCAGACACTCTGTTCATCACCACCCCCTATTCTGTATCGATTTTGGCCACTATAAGTGTGGCAGGGTATACTCAGACATGAGTCCCTTTCTCACTGCTCCATCAGGATTCAAGCAAGCCGGGCCGAAGAGGCTGAAATGCCAGAAACCGGTCCCCGGTAGCTTGTCTCCTTTCTGGTGAAGAATTGGCTTGGTAGTTTGGTCTGCCCTGTTCCCATGATGCACTGGGCCAGGGACAGACTAATTTGCATATAGCCAGGTTCTGAGCTGGGATGGGGCAGTGAGATAAATAACGGTGATGGATCTAGCCCTGATCTTTGGACTGGGTAAGAGTGGTCTGCTTAATTCAGACACTCTGTTCATCACCACCCCCTATTCTGTATCGATTTTGGCCACTATAAGTGTGGCAGGGTGTACTCAGACATGAGTCCCTTTCTCACTGCTCCATCAGGATTCAAGCAAGCCGGGCCGAAGAGGCTGAAATGCCAGAAACCGGTCCCCGGTAGCTTGTCTCCTTTCTGGTGAAGAATTGGCTTGGTAGTTTGGTCTGCCCTGTTCCCATGATGCACTGGGCCAGGGACAGACTAATTTGCATATAGCCAGGTTCTGAGCTGGGATGGGGCAGTGAGATAAATAACGGTGATGGATCTAGCCCTGATCTTTGGACTGGGTAAGAGTGGTCTGCTTAATTCAGACACTCTGTTCATCACCACCCCCTATTCTGTATCCCTTTTGATTATCCTGCATCTCTCGTGCCTGTCACCCCTCTTCTTACCCCGCCCCGCCCCATCATACCGGTACATGAGCATCCTCCTGTCTGTACCCCCACCCCCCCTCTGCAGGGCCAGTCTCCCCTTCTGCCTACAATAGACTGCCTGCTTCCCTTATTAAGTTAATTCGTGCCCTATATTCTGACACTTGGTGCAGAGTTTTACTTGGAGGTGATCGCGGCGTATCCAGATTAATCCTAACATCTAATGGGTTGAAGCAAGGTTGCCTTTTGGCTCCGTTGCTATTTTCATTATATACTGTTGATTTACCCATCACTCTTTCTGCTGCGCCGGTATTGCCCCATCCTTGGGGGGTGTTCCAATTGCATGCCTTATGTATGCAGACGACATCCTAATTTTGGATCTCACCCCAAAGGGCCTAAATAATCGGTTGCATGCACTTTTTGAATATGCTGAAAGTCATTTTTTATCAATAAATACGGCAAAAAGCAAGGTGATTTGTTTTTCTGGTAGAAAGAAGCCTAAATGTTCTAACTTTCCATGGGTTGTGGGGGGGGGGAAACTAGAATGTGTGAAATCTTATACCTTTTTAGGTAAAATTGTCACTCACAATCTAAGTGACAAATCACACATAGACAATAATTCCCGGAAGGCTATTTCTCAGGGAAAGAGCTTAGTTTCCCTATATAAAGCCACAGGTAGAAGGCATTTTTCTATTCTCTTAGATGTTTTTAGAGCGAAAGTTCCAGCCTCCCTGTTATATGGAATTGAATTAGTTGATCTAAAAAAATGGAGTTTTCTAAACTCTGCGGAAGGAAAAATTCTTCGGAGTTTAATGTCTGTAGGCACCGCAAACTCTACTGCTTCCTTGCGACAGGAATTGGGTTTACGTAGCAGCAGGGTTCAAGGTCTTGCTAGTATCATACGCTGGGTAGTAGCTTTATCTAAAGGTGAACCCAATACCTTAAGAGACCTTATAAAAAATGAATTACTAGGATCTTTTAATGACTTCTCATCAATTGTAAAAAACTTTAGACTTGCTGTGTTACAATTGAAATTGGATGAGGAGACTTTATTTTTACTGTCCTCTCATCAATTAAAAACAGTTTTGAAGTCAGCCTCTTGGGAATTGGGGTTTTGCCTTGATAGAGACTTCTGTCTAGCGAAAAAAGGTTGTACGCCTGTTATTGAATCTTATACCCTGCGGAAAGCACAACCATATATGTACTGGAACATCTCCCATGGCGTGAGACGCCTGGTGTACTTATTAAGACACAATTTGCTTCCGCTAAAAGTTTTACAAGCCAGCTGGTTTGGTTGTTCGGCACGCTGTGATCTTTGCCAATTACATGATCAGGATCTAGATCACGTGTTGTTCGTTTGCCCTACACTGATGCCTTGCAGGCGTAGATGGTTAAGATCAATCTGCCTACAACTTAACATATTATCAGCGTCTTCGTTTAAGGCAGCCTTGATTAACCCTCCTAATGAAATGTTTGTTTTTAAACTGTACAACTTTTTTAAATGTTTTTTGGACCTGTATTAAGATATCTCATGTGATTGTGACGAAAATATCTTCTTTTCTTTTTTTAAGTATTTGTGCTTTTTATGAGGTCCACATAAAACAGCATATACATACAGAGTTCCTTATCATAATAAATAAACTTTGAAACTTTGAGACTAGAGTCGACTCTGCACTGGCGTGGCTCCGTTCTGTTGAATTCATCTACTGTGGGATGCTGTGCTATGCGTTTGCGCTGTATTGCATGTTTTGGTATGTAGCGGTAAGCTATATTTGTGTGGCACATGGCCATACGTGTGAGCTTGTAGCGCTGTGGGCTGGCCAAGACCTGCGCCCTGCAGGTGTTTATGGTTCTTGTTTTAGGTTTCGACCTGGCCGTAGCGCCCAGGCGAAAACTTTTGTTTACACTATGGGGGACTTTCAATCCGCCCCTTCTTCCATTGGCTAGCTCCATAAAGGGAGGCTAGCCATTGGAAGAGAGTGGCTGTCAATCACGCTTTCCCCGTGAAAATGCGATTCAGGGGCGTTTCTGTGTCTTTTTTTATGTCACGCCCTCTCCCCTTCCCATTGGCTGGAATTTTACCTTCCAGCCAATGGGAAGGGGAGAGCGCGAAAAACACGCCCCCGAATCTGCCGCCCCGGCCACCCCCGTGACGTCATTCCCCGGGCTGCGCTGTGATTGGCTGCTGGCCCGGGAGCTGACTTGTTTAATAATTCTGATTGTACATGTAACTACTTAGTGTGTAAATCTCCGTGAGTCTTAGCTTACTTGACTCTATTGTTAGCGCTTTGACACCTTTTGGTAAACTTATAAACTTATATAAAACTGCATTCAATAAGTAAATAAACTGACTCATTCCTTCCTGCAAGTAAAATGCGCGCATGCGCAGTGGCTCCGGTATCATGATAAATGGGTATTTCCCCCGTGGGCAGCCCCTGCCTGGCAGAGATTTGGGGGGGGGGAGAATGTGCCCGAACACCATGCAGCAGCCGGTGCCCACGTGTGGGCCACAGTGCCCGGGAAGCTTTCAGCACATCCCTTGGCGCCTACCTACCGACTGCCCCCAGTGCCACGTTAAGGAGGCGGAGTCATCCCCCACCTGCCCCCCAAGTCTGCCCCGTTCGTCAGAGCATCAGATGCATTTTTAATATTATTTACATAGCGCTACCCGTGCCCCCTTGTGGCCTGAAGTGCTTCCTCACTTCTTAAGTGGCTTCTCCGTGTATGTCTAGCGCTTCCTGGCCCTGTCCTGGTCACGGAAGCGCTACCGTTTTCACTGACCCCCTGGGCGCTTTTCCTGGTGCAGGATTCGTAGCGTGTTGCTTGTACATTGGCCTCTGTGGGGTAATTGGGTGCAGCATGGAAGGTTTTGTATGTAGTGCTCGCAGCTACAAGTTTTATCTTTGAAATGCTGCAAAGAGCGAGTCATCTTATTATACAAACTCGGAGCGCAGCATTTTATTAGCCTCAGAAGGATAAAAAGCCCAAGTGGCTCCTCCAGCGTGTAAGCTGCAGGTTGCAGATACATCTCACTTTCAGGCGCGTTAACCCACTGAGCTATGTCAACGGGCTTTCCTGCTGTTTCTGTTTAGTGATCGGACGCCTGATGGTGAACTTTAACTGCAAGTCCTGCCTGGCTTCCTCCCGCCACACTGGCCCCGGGGATCTCACGGGCCGTTTACAAAATATGAACCAAACAATGCAATCCACTAAATATACGAATATACACCATAATGCACTTGACACCACGAACTTCACCCTGCTCACCTGGCTCCGGCCTCCATCCGGAAGGCCTGTCCTGCAGCGCTCCGTGGGCCCCCTGCCGGGGCAGCCCCCCTCCTTCTGAGCCCCTCCCCCCGTCACTCACCTCTTGGTGGGAGCTGATTTAGAGGCTATTCCAGTTTATTTACTGCCTTTCACTGAGTGAAACGCAACCTTTGACCCCGCGCACTCGCCAGGATCAGCAGGGGACGACCCTCACCTGGGAGGGAAGGAAGGAACAGGGGGCTATAATTACAAGGAAATGGCGCTGCGGGGTGTTGCGGCCAATATGCCGCGTCATTTAAAACAAGCGCTGGCGTTGCCAATAGGTTTCGCATTTGGAAAGTTGGAGCTATTGCTTTTGTAAATGACATTTTATATTTATATATCGTTATTGGCATTGTCAATAACAATACATAAATATAAAATGTCATTTACAAAACCAATAGCTCCGACTTTCCAAAGGCGAAACCTATTGGCAACGCCAGTGCTTGTTTGCAATTGTTGTCCAATGGAAGCGGATCAGACACATCCTCATGTGTCAGCCTCAGTAAAGGCTTAGCCACTAGGTAAAGGTTTAGTAACCACTCTCTACGCCAGCTAACCATTCCCAAAAATGTCCTGACTTCTTTCTTTATTTGAGGTGGATTTATCTTGGAAATTATTTCCACCCTTTCTGGTGACACCTTTCTACCTCCCTTTCCAATTTTGTGTCCCAGGTATTCATCTTCTTTTTGACAGTACTCCTGACTATTGTCATGCATTGGCACTGTGACATGAGCTTTGCAAACATCAATAAAAGTAAGCCATTCTTCAGCACATGGATTGTGAAAAAATATATTGACTGGATTCGGTACCACAGGACAACATGAAAAAAATAAGCTTTTAATCTCCTGCACCATTCTGTTCTTTTCATTTATTTTCTGTGAACCTGTGATCAGAAAGTTACACAAACTTCCAATCAATTCCATCAAAAATCCTTTTATTGGAGGAGGAGCCAAGATGGCGGCAGAGACGGACGTGTAGTCGCCCGGCTCCCCGAGCCTTTGTTTCCTGCAACACTATCCTGTCCTTTATCCTGCTATAGCGCCACCGCGGGAGGAAGAAGAAAGCGCGCTGTTGTCGAGGATGTTTCTCCGGTGTCCCTGCCTGCCTGCTAGCCGGTGATATTGACGCGCTGACCTGACGACAATTGCCTAGCCCTGGGACCGGAACCCGTGCCACTGTGCACCGCCGGAGACGGCTGGAGCTCTGTGGGTTGCTCGATCAGGGACGTAGCGGATATCCTGTGCCAAGCTGCTTGCTGTGAAGGTACCTGCACTAGCCCCTTCAGTGGAACGTGAACGTCGACCGACTGGCGAGTCTATTCTGCTGCTCCTTCTTTGTACGACGCTGAGGTGAGCCGCGCTGTTCTTTTCTTTATCGGCGTGGATCCGGCTGCTGTGGCTCACCTCCGAGTTTGCTCCTGCCTAGAGCTGCACGAGGGGGAACTTTCGTTGGTTGTCGCCCACTGGTAGCGGACCCAGACTGTACCGGGAGATTGTACCCCAACCGATCATTGTGTACTTCGCCTATGCGCTTTTGTGAACCCCTTGCTGGAATGAACATGGCGGCCGTCTCCTCTGAGGTACTGGTGGGCTCCACCTCGGCTCCTGACTGGGTCGCCCCGCATGGACTCGAGCGGAGTGTGGAACAATGTGCTGCACCTCGAATTGTGGATACAATGGACCACCTGTCTGTTTTCACCTGTGCTTCTGTTATTGCCGCACTTGCCGAATTGAGGGCAGAATGGCGTGAGAGCTCTCGAGCGCTAGGCCTGAAGCTGGATGAAGCCGCACTCGAGTCGGGGTGTGTATCGTCTGCCTACTTTCCTCGCTGCACCGATCGGCTCCCACTATGCACTGACCGAGATACATTGTTGCAGTGCGACTGTACAATGGAGCGATTTTCCGGCAGTGGTAATGCTAGCGGACTGTTGTCGGCCTACCCCAGCGATGCTACAGTGTTTCCTATCCTGCCAAAGTTTTCAATCTCGCCCACAGCATTGCTATTCTTGTTCATGGCGCCGCTGACGCAGCAATTGGTTCTCTTGACTGCCTACGCCATGCAAGCTACGACCTCATTTCATTGTATTCTGCAACATCGGGCAGACCTGGGAACGCCAGTCCTTTGGATCGATGTAACTGCTTGTGATTGGCGGTGTCCATTTTGTTTTTGGGCATCTTCTATCTGCCGAGTGCGGCCATCTTACCCCTTTGTTCTATCTGGGGCGGGTCCTTCTCCGGAGCCATGTTCGGGGGGACGCTTGCGATCTGGCCAGGGCTATGGGGGCTTTTTCCTACGAATTGTGTCTGATGGGCGGGTGGTGACTCGGGATGGGACACTTCCTCAACGTGCTGCGTTACCTTTTTATCCTCACTTGCTTTCTCCCTTGCTACCTTTTCCATTATGCTTAAGGCCTCAAATTGTGCAGCTTTAGATGGTGTCTTTATTTCACATAAGACTTTCCTTAATTTGTCAAGAATGTGCAATTCAAAAGTACCATCTTTTGGAAACCTCAAAGCACCCTCTTTTTCAGTAATCTTGCACCATTGGTGAACCCACATACATGTATTTTGTCCCAAATTGGTAGACCTAAAATGCACAGGTGTTCCTTCAGGAGCATCACCAATAAAAAACGAATTTTTCACTTTACCTCCTAACAGCTTCTTTAAGCCTTCAAACAATTTCATTTTTGCAATAGTTCAATGTAATTTCTTTTTTCCAAAGCTGTCATTCTCAATTTTAGTCGGTTTTACTCCTACTACTGACCCTCCACAAAATCTTACCGCAATATTTCTCTTAATCATTAACTCTGTTAGTAACAACATAAATACATTCGCTACTCTGTCTGTTGTGCTAAATAAAGGATAGATTTATATTCACTGCGAGTAACACATTCCGCTTACCCTTCACAAAGTAAGACCTTCCGGTTACTCTTCAAACACTACAGGTAAATCCCTTCCGCTTACCTTTCACTCAAGCTCAGAAGAACCTGCTACTCCTTTGGACTTATCCTTCAGGATATATCTTAGGCCAAAGTTTCACCAGCGAACCCTTTTGCTATCAATCAAGCTCAGAAGAACCTGCTACTCAGTGTGACCCTTTCTAGGTGATATCAGACCAAAGTTTCACCAGCGAACTCTTTGCTATCAATCACTCACACAGAAAATAGTCCCCACTTTACCACTGCCAGCCCTACCTAGCTTCTCAGTGTTATTCCAACAGATGAGTAACCTCAGTGCAGTGTGGCTTCCATTTACCACCCGCTATTCCTTCCCGGGATTCCACAGGTGTGCATACCTGCGTGTTCAGACAACATAGAACAAGACACTTACTCAACATAGAGTTAAAACATGTAATCAATAACCAAAAATTATGTCCTATGAAATTACCAATATAATCAATAACACCATAAATTCAAAATGAGCAAAATGTCACCAACAGTAAAAAAAAAACCTTAATATTTTCAACACTTCACAAATACATGCTAGCATATTAACAACATTTCACAACCCTAGTGATACTCGCACCACTTCTTGTCACCTTCCAGTACTGCTTTGCCAGTCTTCAGGTTCTGAGCATTGGAGTCAGGAATCAGGACTTGGACATTTATCTAACTTGGGCAATTATTTTACTTCCCTCTTAAGGTCAATGATCCATTAGTTGAGTAGTTGATGGTGAAATCAATAATCATTAATCACCAAACTAATCAATAATGACCATCCTCTCCTTACCAAAAACTGATGGAGCGGTAATTTCTTCTGGTAGTTTCTCAATGCAAAACCTTCATGCTACCTCTAATTTACCACTCAAAAGGTGTTGGGCCCTTCACACCATGTATTACCTTCAGGAGACTTTAAATAAAGATGAACAGTCAAGAATGCAATTATTATTTAAGCCAATAAAGAGAGCTGTTGAGTATTTAAAGGGTTTTATTTTCTAGTCAAAAGTTAATTTTCTCTGACCCTTTATTCATTAGTAAAATATCAATCCGGTTACAGAATTTGGAAAACATGAAAAATAGCATTAATACAGAACACATTACAGTCTGCATATAAGCATTACATATAGGAAAGAAAATGTGGCGCAAAATTCCTAAAGAGCTTCTAAGAAAAATATTCTTGCAAGGCTAATCAAAAAATCAAATAGTTTGCAAAAATCTCCCATTAAGAGAAATAAATGCATAAGTCAAATAACTCTTTTCAGACCTAATTAATTAGTCAAAGCATAAACTTTTATTTAGCATCTAAATCTAAAAAGCCTTTCTAGCTGTTGCTGCTCTGTGCATCTCTGTGTCTAAAGAGCAAAAAGGAGCGAGACAGCCCCTCCTTCACCAGACCTCAAAGGAATGTGGCCTGCAGTGCCAAAATATGATGTGAAAGCAAGAACCCTCCCCCTGACTCTCCTCGGACGTTTCGCAGTCTCCCGGGACGTTTCTCGTACCTAACCCATAGAATGAAGCAAAGCCTAAGCCAAAATGAGCTAGAAGCTAGCTGAGGGAGGAGGAGCTTTGCGGGCAAGCAAGATGGCCGCGTAAGCTCGGAGCTCCGGAGACCCTCCGACCCTCCGCATAAATCCTGACTGAAATCCTGATCCACGACGGAATATTGTTGGTGAACGGTTGTGGAGACGGGACCCGCTGTCCGATTCAAAATCCGACACTCCTGGACGGAGTTACATCGTGCTGAAGATCTGTGCCAGGGACGGGCTATTGTCTCTGTTGTGGCTGACGCATGAACGAAATGCTGTGTGAGTGACTGCTACGCTGGCCCTACGGAGCACGCGGAGTTGCGGAGTTAACTGTCGCTGAAGAACTATTGGTGGCTGCTAGACTTTGCGATTGCTTTGCATAGCCGGAGTGGCCTTGGTGTACCACCCTTTGTTCAGTTCCCCGGCTCCATCATGGCGGGCAGGGGCGAGCCAGACAGGACGGCTAATCGAGTTAGTAGGAAGACTACTCATACCCAGTCGAATAAGAAGATTGATCGCTATGCCCAGCAAAGGAATTCACCGGGTGCGGTTACCCGGCCAAAGGACTCTCATCGGGAGGGATCGCCAGACACGTCGGACCCGACACTTCGGGATGTTATGAGTGCCGTAGCTGGCATCAAGACGGAGATGCACAAACAGCATGAAGTCCTGACACACAAGGTTGACACTCTGGCGATCGAAATTAACCTGATTAGAGCTGATCTGGGCAAGACCAACGACAGGGTCAAATCGCTGGACATTAAAACTACGAGCCTCACAACTGATGTCTCGGACCTGCAGACGGAGGTCCGGGACTTGAGGTCGGCCAACGAACTCTTCTCGAGGCGACTGGAGGATTTTGAGGGACGTGCCAGGCGGCAGAACATTCGAATCGTCGGTGTACCGGAAGGGGCATTGGAATCGGCCACTGATCTCTTCGTAGAAGACTTGGTGCAAACTCATTTGGCCCCTGTGGGCCTTAGCCGGTTCTTCTCAGTGGAGCGGGCCCATAGAATGCCGGGGGGATGCCCCAAACTGGGCGCCACGCCAAGACCCATTATAGCACGGCTGTTCAATTTCAGAGATCAGGACGTTATTCTGCAGGCCTCGAGACGGAACGGGCCCCTCAAGTTCCAGAATGCAGACATCAACTTTTACCCGGACTTCACTCGGTCGGTTCAGCGGCAGCGTCAAAGTTTCGCGGGAGTGAAGAGGCGTCTTAGAGACCTTGGGATGAAATACTCAATGATGTTCCCTGCGAAGCTACGCATTGAACATGACGGCCGTGCTATATTTTTTGACCTGCCTGAAGTGGTGAGCGAATGGTTGGACACTTTGCGGCACAGACACGAAGAACGAGAGGAACACTCGGAGGGCGCCTCAGGAGGCCCTGAGCAACAAAAGTAGAACTCACTTACATAACTTTGTCGGACGGTGGCCCTGTTAGGAAACTAAAACTGCTCTGTTGGAATGTTAATGGTTTGGGGGATCGCATTAGGAGAGGGGTGGTTCTACAACTGTTTAAGAGCTGTATGCCTGACGTTATTCTGCTACAAGAGACACCCTTGGTGGGGAATACGTGCCAAGCGCTCAACAGGAAGGGATTCAAGATGGTGGCACATTCAGGGTTCTCCTCTGGATCCCGGGGGGCGGGGATCATGGTGCGCGCGTCTCTCCCCCTTAAGATTAACTCTAGCGTTGTTGATGAGAGGGGGTGGTACGTTGCTGTCTCGGGGAGATGGGAGGGACGGTCTCTGGTTCTGGTTTCGGTTTACGTCCCCCCTGGGCTGCAAAACAACACGTTTCAGGATCTTGGAGGCGCCATCTTGGGTCTACCCGAGGGGCTGCTTATTGTGGGGGGTGATTTCAACTCAGTCTGTTCGGGGACCTTAGATAGACATCCACCCAGAGATCTCCGAAGTTCGCAATCCTGGCTACCCGATTTCCTGGACACTATGGGACTGATTGACTGCTGGAAGCTTATGCATCCTACCCAGAGTCAATACTCATTCCACTGGGGGGCACATGGTAGTCTTTCCAGAATTGACTATGTACTGGCTCTAGCGGCCCACGCGTCAGCAGTTTCTGAGGCCCGATTGCTGGCGAGGGGCATTTCAGACCATTCCCCGGTCTGGGTGTCCTTCGACTTCGACATTGTGGTAACCGACCGGGTGGTCGCGGTCAATCCATGGTACTTCCGCAGCCCAAAGATTCGTGGACTCATGGCCAAGGCTATTGAGCTCTACTTTTCCGAGAACGCGGGGTCGGTTGCATCGGCTATCACCCTATGGGAAGCATTTAAGACGGTCTTGAGGGGAGAGGCGTTCTCCCTTATTGCTGACGTCCGGAGATGTAGAGATGCGGATGTGGTGCGTATCGAAGCGGAGATTAAAGATCTTGACTCCCGACTGGAAGTCGGCCCTACACCTGAACTACTCCATGTCCTCTCACTTAAACAGTCGGAATATCGAGCTACTGTCACTGACGCTGCCAAGGTCATGGGTAGAGAGCAACAGGGTAGGATCTACGATGTCTGGGATAAGGCGGGCAAGCTCATCGCTTGGCTGGACAAAAAGGAAAGAGCTAACCGGGTGGTTCCAGAAGTGTTGGGGGAGGACGGCCTGACTGTCACCGATCCGAGTGCCATAGTCGAGACGTTTCCAGACTACTTTGAGGCCATTTACACCTCGGTCTCTGACCAGTCTGCGACCGATTCCGGGGAGCTTTTGGCTGAGGTGGACCTCCCGTGTCTGTCGGAGGCGGACCGGGATGACTTGGATAGAGAAATTTCCGCAGACGAGATAGCCCTCGCCATTCGCTCCCTTAGGTCCGGCAAGGCACCCGGCCCCAATGGTATACCAGTGGAACTTTATAAGATCAAACCCGATGTCATCTCCCCGCCCCTGCGGAACATGTTTCTGGAGGCACAGGAGAAGGGCATGCTTCCCCACGACCAGAGACTGGCCACCATTGTGGTCATTCATAAGGAAGGGAAACCCAGAGACCTGTGCCGATCGTATCGTCCCATTTCTCTGTTGAATGCTGAGCCTAAGATTCTGGCTAAATTGCTGGCCAACCGTTTGATTGGCGTGATTGGCGACTTAGTGCACCCGGACCAATCGGGCTTTATTCTACACCGCAACACTGCCCTTAACCTTCGGAGACTCCATGGAGCCCTTGCTAGGGCCCACACGCTCAGGGAACCAGCCATCCTGGCGTCATTGGATGCCACGATGGCGTTTGACTGCCTTGAATGGAACTACCTGTGGACAGTGCTAGCAAAGTTCGGAATTGGTTCGGAATTCGTAGGGTGGGTCAAGCTTCTGTACGCCAGCCCGCTGGCCAACGTAACGGTCAATGGTCGTGTTTCCGCGACCTTTGCTATCCACAGAGGCACCAGGCAGGGTTGCCCCCCTGTCGCTTCTGTTGTTTGCATTGGCACTTGAACCGTTGGCCGCATGGCTACGGCACCACCCAGATATAAACGGAATACGTTGGTCTCCTGGATTCGAGGACCGAGTGTTGCTATATGCTGATGACATCTTGCTGTATCTCACCTCTCCTTGTAAGTCGCTTATTGTGGTGTGTGATGTGCTTCGTCTCTTTGGCCGGCATTCTGGCCTGGTTATTAACTGGTCGAAGTCACACCTGTACGTGCTGAGAGGAGGGACGCCTCGACTTCCAAGGGACTGTGGCATACAGGTTGCGAGGCAGGGTTTTAAATACTTGGGGATCTACATTTCAGCGGACCCCAAGATGCGCTACATGAATAATCTGCTTCCCTCCCTCGTCCGTCTCCGACGTGACGTAGAGGGCTGGCGTAGACTCCCGCTCTCCTTCCCTGGGCGGGCGGCATTATTTAAAATGATGTCCCTGCCCAGGTTCCTGTATGCTCTACAAAATACCCAAGATCCGGTTCCAGACAGATACTTTAGGGAGATTGAGGGCTTGCAACGTGCCCTGCTCTGGGATGGCAGGCCACGCATAGCTATTACGAAGCTTACGCTCCCGTGGTATGACGGGGGTATAGCATTGCCTGGCATCCGGAGATATTACTGGGCCTCCCAGTTGGCAGCCCTTAATCACGGCCTCTATGGTCCAGCAGAAAGCCCAGGCTATGCCATGGATCGGTGGCTCCTGGACGACGGGAAGTACCACAGGGCATTGTACTCGAGATCTCTGGATGGTCGAATGTCGGGGCCAACGAAGACAGCGGTGCACATATGGAGGGCGATCACAAAGTCACAGGGGTGGAAGGATAGGCTTACGATGGCAACCCCTCTCTACGATTCTGAAATACTGGGTAAACTGTGGCACACTAAGGGATTCAACAAGTGGGACATGATAGGCATATCCAAGGTGGAAGACATGATAGTGAGAGGAGAGATAAAATCTTTTGCTCTATTACAGACGGAGTTCCAGCTGGGAGAAACGGAATATTTCCGGTATGCCCAGCTGCGTCATGCACTTTTGGCAGTTATGCCGGAGGGCGAGAGAATCCCTGAATATTCCCCCTTGGAAGATAGGGTGCTAGACGGCCATATGCCTGATAGCGCTATTTCCCTAATTTATAAAACACTGATTAATGTCCGTATTGACCTCCTCCTGGGGGTGAGAGACCAGTGGGTGCGAGATGGGATAGAGCTCAACGACGAAGATTGGCAATGTGCGGTGTCCTCCCCCAAGGAAGTTGCTATCCCTGCCAGGTTGCGGCTGGTACAATTAAAAATTCTTCAGAGTTTGTTACGGGTCCCAGATTAATACACATGGGTCATTCAGTGGATGGCCTCTGTAGATGTGGCTGTGGCGCCCTAGCCACCTTTATGCACATTATCTGGGAGTGTAGTGCAATAACCTCCTACTGGAGGCGGATACACATGATTATGAGTGAGGTGACTGGGGTGGATGCTCAGGCGGAGGCGCGGCGCTGCCTCCTGAATGTCTGGGGCCCAACTGATTATAACAATGCACAAACCCAATGGGTTACCCTGGGAAATATGGTCGCGAAACAGGACATTGCACAGATGTGGGGTGCTGCAACAGCCCCAAAGGTGGTACAGTGGAAGGCCAACATGGATTGGTGTATGTTCCGAGAGAAGACGGTGTACGTGGCCAGGGGTAAACCCAAAAAGTGGCAGAAGATATGGGGGGCCTGGAACGAGTATAGGGGTGACATTTGCATACCACCTGACACCGCCCCACTGGAGGAACGTTTGGCACCATAATTTACAACTCCAACACGCGTTCTGACTGCATAGTTATCCTGTGTTCTCCCTCCCCCTATGGTCCTACACATGAGTACTGTTTTTGACTGTCATTGTGGTTATTGGGCCTAGCCGACTCCAAGATCGGGCTCTGTTGCACAACTGTTTCAATTGCCTTACTTCTTAGCACTAGTTCTGGTGCTCTCTTTTCTTGTACTTGTTACTTGTTATAAAAAACAGAAAATTACAACCTTGATACGTTCTGGTAACTTGCTCCTTGTACACTGGCCTTCTGGTTAATGATATGCTGCCTAGCCTCCGGGATGTATGGCTAAATAGCTGTGTGCACTGATTTGAAAATAAAGGTTTTAAAAAATTTAAAAATAAAAAGAAGCCAGCTGAGCTAAGAAAGCCAGCTCCTCCTCCGGAGAGGTCAGTATTTATACACTAAATTTTGGCAGACTACACAAAATGTTTCATCTTCAGGAAAACCTGTACGTGATTGGTCAGTCATGATGGCATGAGTTCTCACTACCCTGACTCATTCTAAAAAACCTGACTTTACCAGTTTTAACAAAAGAAGCATACATGAATAACTACATTTATAAACATTTGCAACATTTACTAGGAAAAATGTTTCATTCTAATTCTTCCTTCCTTTCACAGCGCAGTAGGACGGATACTTTATCAAACTGGTACATTGGCACAATCACAAGAATGTACAGTTCAAAATGTCCTTGACTCCCTTGTGGTTTGAGTCAAGCTGGTGTCTGCGCATGCTCTCTTCTCTTTCAAAGTAAGCCATAGCTTTGCTGGTTTCACAGGCAGCCATTTAATGGTAGGCCCAAAAATAAAACAAACACAAATAGAATATTCATTTTATGTAAATCAGCCCATTATGTTTCCCAACTCCATACTAATACCCCTCATAAATGTTTACCTATCCAAGCTATTAGTTTCAAGCAGCTTTTCTATTATTTATGACAACATGCAAAATAAATGTGAAATGTGCAACATAGCATTTTCATGCTTTTGTGTAAAATTTAAAAGCACACACAGTTAATATAGCGCACACAGCAACATGCTTTAGTGTTTTAGATCGCTCTTCATGCAAAAAAGCCTTTAGCCCCCTGTGTAGTGTTTGGTGCATTATTAATTCACACACATTATAAAAAGAGATGTTATTAACTGAAAATATTTATTAAAATGTGCAACAAGTCAAAGTCTCTTAAGACAGAAATAGTGAATTTAGGTTATAAGGGATGAGCTGGGAAAAAGAGAAACATATTCTATTAATCTTCAAAGCTAAAAAGGCCACTTTTTTCTACATTGCAAAAACACATGTTAATTCAGCAAAAGCATTTCAGACTGAATAGGCTTCACTTTCATGTTTTTCATGTGACATGTTTTTAACTTGCACCAAAATGTGTGTGGCAATTTAAATGCAGTCTGTCTGAAGCACAAAAAATAAAACAATGCCTGACTGCAGATGAAATCTGCTCCATCGGGGGGAGGGGGGAATTCAGGTTTATTCCAGTTTATCTCCCGAAATGGTGCAAGATTTTATAATTTCTTTGGTTACTAAGGACAGATTGGACTTTGGGTTGTTAATAAATACAAGAATGGCATCTGCATAGAGCCACTAGCATTTTCCTGGTGCAGGGGTGGGGACATTTTTCAAAAATCGACTTGGACAGGGGAGATAATGTTACACAAATCTACTTGTCCTGGGAAGGTAACTGCGTGCCGCGCCTATTCCATAAATTACTAAGGGAGGGCTGCACAAAGACAACCTGCACTGCAATCAGTGCAACATACTATGCAATATATATTTCAAGTGCAATTTCAATTATGCAGTGCATGGTCCTGCACTCTTAAATGCACCTGTTGTAGTGGGTTTGCAATTAGAAAAGGTGGACCTGTGATTTTAGTAGTGGACTCTGTGGGGTCAGGAGTTCTGGCTAGAACATACCAATATTAGCACAAAACCTATTAACATGTGGGTCCTTAAAGTAATAACCACTCTTGAAAACATAGGTGAACTAAATTTCAAGCATTATCCCAGGTTAGACAGTATATCCTAATTAAAATTATAAACATCTATAAACAAACGGGTAAACACACCAGTAGAATAAAAGTGTTAACAAAATTTATTAAAATACCTTCCTCTAGGGGTTACATTCTAGGTAAAAACAATAAAAATAATCACAAAAAAAGGGGTCAAAGTACAATGGGTCGACGCTGCGTTTCGGTGTGAGTTTCAAATATTTACACCTTCTTCAGGACACTTTGACAGTTTCTTAAGTAATCTAAAAATTTAAAAACCTCGTTTTAGACACTTTTACTTATAACACATTATCATGCTTCTAACATTTTAGTATCCTATGGTCACAGGTTTAAAGCCTGCTGGGTCCACTCAGCTTTTCATCCTTTGTAGGTTGATAAAATGAGAACATTGAGTTGGGTAACTATAAATATCTGTTATTCAGCTCCAAGATACCCTACTGGGTGAACTTGCGCTTAAAAATGCACGTTAGGTTATCAAGCCAGTGCACAGGCCGAAACACTATGCACTTACCCTGCACCTCTTGCACTGATTGTGGTAAAGCCAGAGTTCATGATTCTTTCCTTTCACCTTTAAAACTGGGAAAGCTTCAGAATCTGCTTAATCTGTGAAAGGAAAGCACCATGCTTGTCACGTGAGCCTGGTGTGGGCATTTATTTTTTTACAGTTTTTTTTTTATATAGGGCGATCACGACCCAAAGGTATTGGAGTGCTTCTCATGAGCAGCAGTTACATTACACAAGGGCAAACTCATTTTTTTTAGGCCAGAGCAAATTAAGTGACATGTCCAGAATCACAGGATGTTTAGCAATGCTGAGACTTGAACCTGATCCCCAAGGTTCAAAGTCAGCAGTTCTGGCTGTAACTGAGGCGTTGGGAGCTGGGTGGGTATGTGTGGGGCATAGGAATGGTGGTTGGTAAAATGGTGAGGCAGCCCCACTCTCTCTTTAAAATAAGGCTACTCTTTGCTCCCTTCACTTAGTCTGGAGTCTATGACAGGAGGCCCTCGCCCTACCCCTTCTCCTGCCCTGCTGTCCAAACCTCATGGCAGCAAGTCCTGAGTACTATATTCCGTGGGTAGTGTGAGTGCAGCAGTGGTAGCAGGCACAGCTTCCGAGCTGTCTGCTCAGTGGTTGAAGTGCATTAAAAAAACTATTGGAACTGTGATGTTGCACGAAACGGGGGAGGCAGGGTTAGAAAGTCTGGGGCCGGGGGTCAAAATAGTGGCAAAAACACCCCAAATATTTTCAAACTTTTTGTGGTCTTTCACCTTCTGGCAACTACATGTATAACAAGCATTTGCAATGCAATAGGTCTCGCTGCTGCGAGTTTTGCAGCTAATGGCATTGTAAATGCCAATGCCATTAAAAAGCATTGTTATTTACAATACCAAAAACAGCACCTATTGCATTGCAATGCACAGGGGCCATTTCGTATGCAAAAGTACACTGAATTGTCACATAAGTG
Source organism: Lissotriton vulgaris (assembly GCF_964263255.1). Taxonomy (NCBI): domain Eukaryota; kingdom Metazoa; phylum Chordata; class Amphibia; order Caudata; family Salamandridae; genus Lissotriton; species Lissotriton vulgaris. The sequence continues at coordinate 1,295,416,623 of NC_141691.1, forward strand.
ATTAGTTATCTCAAAGATCATTGGCATATAGAGAGCAGTATGTTTTGTTTTTACTGCAACAGGCCTTTAGAATATTATAGGCAGCTCTCCAAATACAAGGCAGATTTGCTTTGCCAATGGTAGTTTCCATTTTTTAACCGGAGTGTCATTGGTGAACATTGTAAATTGGTGCAGTTAATAACATACCAGCGTGACCTTTGTTCTATTGACAAATGCAGTTCCCTGAATTCACTTCTGTGGTTTGCTTGAATGTAGCACCGGAATGTGCCCACGGCTAGTGCAGGTCAGCCCTCGTGGTTAAAGCACCGAGGGCTTAGAGGTTCTCTGTGTCCGGGGGTGGCGTCAGCGTCAGGGGGTGCTGGGGGTCTGTGGTGAGGCGTGAAGGTCTGAAGCAGACACTGCAGCACTGAACCATGTGTCACGGTTGTGTGCACACACAGATGACATTACTCACTCTGACTCATAAGCACCCCAAACAGAAACCAAGCCAACCGCTCGAAGTTGTCTTCTGGCGAGCAATGAAAGGATTCGGGGACACATGCCAACATTTGGGCTCAGATAAGAGAAAGATTGAGAACAAACACAGCGTGCATTGAATTTACAGATCAACTTGCATTGAAGTAGACAAAATTTATTTATTTATTTGCGGGTTTATAACGCGCTTGAATCAACTCCCGACGGAGTATCTCCGCGCTCCAGAAACACCAGTGGCCAAAAAGGGGCAATACATCCTATACAGAGATCCAGGTAGAATAAGTCTCCGCATATCCAGGTTAAACCCGAAACATGAGGGTTTTCAGTTTTCTTCTAAAATTAAGGTGGTCCGAACATTGTCTTAGTAAGAGAGGAAGTTTGTTCCATAATGTCGGGCCAACCACTAACAGTGCTTTACCTCCCTGCCTAGCTCTTCTAATCAAGGGCACCCTCAGGAGCAGCTGGTTACTTGACCTTAGGGAGCGCCATTCTGTCCATTCTGTACGTGCGCGCATCTATTTTAATGCCCAGCGACGCCATGCTAGTGTGCAAGCCCTTTTCCATCGCGATTAGCAGGCTTTTAATGTCCGTGCTAGGGTCCTCCGAGGAAGCTGTGGGCATGTGTTCCTTCGCCACTCCAGCCGTATCCTGGGATTTCGATCGCCTTTGCTCAAATGTCAATTTAGGCTGCGATTTGTCGGTTTTGCCCATGTTTCACTGCAGATTCCGCCAGACACGTCTGATCACAGCGCAGCCCCAACACACAGGGCAGTCGGTAGGCCACACCCGCCACCCGAGGTGCCTTGCCGGGTCAAGAGCCAGAGTTCAAATGTGGGCACCCAACCACGCCTCCAGACTGTCCCCCGCTCCAGCAGCGACCGCTTAGTTCCTGTACTTCTTCAGACCGCACTGCAGGGCGACGTCGCTCCCCGCTCTGCCTCACTAGCCCGAATCCAGCCGAAGATGCCACCCAGAGACGTTCACTCGGCTCCAGCGCCGCCCAGCACACAGCCCAGGTGTGCAGAGTCCAGGGGGCAGGAAGACCTCAAAGTGGCAAGGTGACCCAAGTTATAGTGGTGCTCAGGGTAGGCGACCCCCACCCTGTGAACGGGCAGCCTGATCTCTCCAGGCGCCTCCTCCTGTGCTCTCCCACCTGCGAGCGTCGCAGCAGCCCGCTGTGCTCTTGTCAGTCTTCAGGAGGGGCGCCGGCCTGTTCTCCCGGACGTCCGTGAGCCCACCAGGGAACCGGCGTCACCGCACCAGGGCCTCCAGGTGAGTCTGCCCCTCGCCGCCACCACCGGGGTCCCAGCCGCCACAGGGGTCCGAACGGGAAGTTGATGGCTGCAAGCGTGGGCCCCCACAGTCATGTCTTCACCTCGCTGGGCAACCGCGCCTTTGTGAATCCAGGAGCGGGGCTCCGCTCAAAGTCAGCCCCTCTTCAGGTACCGGGGGCGAGGGGGGACCGCATACGCCCCCCAGACCTTCCGCCGATCCTCGGGCGAGACTCACTCCCCAACTCGCCTGTGCGCCCGCCTGCAGGAGCCGGCTCGGCTGTCTCCGAGGCAGGTCCGCAGCGTACTCCGCCTCCTACTTCAGGCTGCCGCCTCATGGCCCTTCCTCTCTTCACACGCAACCCGCCGATGCTCCGGCTCTGGGCGCAGTAGGAGGTCCGCGGTGGTTCGATGGGAATCCGGTAGCCTCGCGGCAATCGGGGGCGCAGTATTTACCCCACTGGCATCACAATGAGGGCAGGATAATTAAGGATAATGTGCTCTCCGCAGCGGAGCTCGCGGCTCAGGCGGCCATTTCGTTCGCCGGCAAGCTCGGCCCCCCAGAGAGGATAAAGTTGACTGTACTCCTACACCCCGCCCGCTGGTTCTGCAAGCTCACTTGGCATTAACTAGGTAACATTAATGCCACCCTTTCTCCTCACTTCTGTTCCAGGTCGCGCCACTAGCAGCAAGATATTTCTGCTACCCTCTTGTGTTAAAATTGAGACCGCTTCCTTGTGGTTCTGCATGTCCACCCCATTGAGCTTTAGAAAGCGATACACCCGATTGCTGAGACTACCGCTTTTTGAGACTGACGTTTCTGTCCCCCAGCCAATCACTGGCTAGAGCCCAGTCATGGGTTGCTAGCCAATCACAGGCCTCGAGCGTCTTCTGCTCTCTGTCAGCCTTTCTGATTTCCTGCGAGTCTCAGAGTGCGCACAGCCTGTATTATGTATGCGGTTTAATGTCTACTTGTCCATCGGACAAAATAGACATTAAATCTGCTTTCCCTTGGTAAAAATCAACATGGCTCGGGCGTCGGGCGATACGATTCCCCCACCCTTGCTGGTGGGTATTGATATACCAATCAATCAAAAAATAACTTTATTCGGATTTAAGTTATAAATCCATAGAAGCCACACACATACATATAACAAGTATACAGCAGTGTGAAGGTATATCTGACTAATATTATGGTTACAGTAAAATAGGAGAGCAGTCAGTTAAATACATTAAATATCCATAGAATTTCTTGATTTCACAATAGACTTTAAAAAACCAACAAAAAAAATATATGCAATCAAAATTCAATAATTTCAAAAACATCAGTGCAGGTCTAACTTGTGTAAAGTTAATTTTCTTTAAAATTGGTACCAAAAAGAGTTTTCTAGGATCAGAATATAGTGGGCAAAAAACATAAAATGTAACACATCCTGCTGGGAATTCCCATCACAACTACAAGGGGTTAATACCTGGCCTCTGGATGACACCTTTGGTCTAGCCAACAAAAGGTGGAAGGTGTTCATCCGTAGCCTCGTCAGTAAAAACATTTCATGTGAGGTGAGTGTCCCCAGAAGATAGGGTTCTACAGAAAAAGTCGTAATGAGCGGGAGATTGGCCCGGACACATGGTTTCATAGACTCCGCAGCCTCCTTATCTAGTCTTTACTGGTTCAGGAAGGCAATCTTGATTAATACAATATCCTTCTTCAGAATGGATTCTGGGTTGGTGAATAAAATACCCCTTCCCAGTTGATCAAAACCCTTTTTTAAGTAACTGAACCATGAAATTCGGGCCTTATTGTCAAGCGACATGCAATCTTTAAGTATTGCATGAGTGAGGGGGATGTCCCGATTGAGCTAGCAGCATTGCAGCCAAAAGATCAGGGGGCGCATTGTCACAAGGTCACACAGGTAAGGGACCCCCAATTCCTCATGAACTACTAGGTTTTGAGTACCCAGGGGGACACATAGTAGTCTTTTTAGGAACTTATTTTCCTCAATCTGTAATGACTTAATAGAGCCTCGCCCCCAGAGCTCGCTAACATAGCTTGCTATTGCTATACTTTTGGCTCTGTAGACCTGTAGCATGGCTCCTATCGTTTTTTTCCCACCTTTGAAGCAAAGTTAAAGATTGCCGCTTTTGCCTGGGCCATATCCCCCTTTTCTTTTGGATCAAGGGGTTCCATTTTAGCTGGTCGTCAAAAAGGACTCCGAGGTATGAGAACACCTTTGTGCTGGGAATTATATCTCTGCCTGATCTATACTGGAATGCCCTTTTAGAGCGTTTCCCAATTCTCATAGTATACGATTTGGTACTATTTATGTTTAAATCCAGTTTTGTCATAAAATCCTTAAAACCATTTAATAGAGTTTGCGGACCAAGTTCTGTCCTTGCTAGTAACACAGCATTGTCTGCATAACGCAGAACTGGTATACCCCGCTTCTCAATATAGGGGAAGTCTGCTTTAGTTGCTACGAAGATGCTTTCTAGATCAATAATATAAAAGTTAAATAAAAACGGCGCCAATATACAGCCCTGACATATCCCTTTCTTAATAGGGAAGTCCTGAGTAACCTCTAGCTCCTTAGTGTACCTAACATTAGCCCGTGTCGATGAGTGCAAATCTCTCAGGAAATTTACAAGCCCCAAGTCAACCCACCTTGCCTCCATGGACTGCCATAATTTAGTTCTATTAAAACAATCAAATGCAGAGGACAAGTCCATGAAGGCAAGGTGAATTGTACTGGGGTGCACTACCGTATATTTGTTAGGGATTAAATATAAACTAAGACACTGAGCATTGGTCGAACACCCTGGGCGGAACCCATACTGACAGTCAGATAGGATCCCATTATTATCTGTCCAGTCAGTCAGTCTTTTTAAAACGACCCGTCCCACCACCTTTACTATCGAGTCAATGAGGGAGATTGGTCGGTAGCAACAATTGCTATTTCTGTCTCTGATAAGTGTGTCTCAAAACCACCTGAACAAACTTACCTCACTCAGATATCATTCCCATAAAATAAGCCAACCAGGCAATGGAGAAGAATTAGTAAAACCTTTATTAGGCCATACAAGCACTCATGAGTGGGCCTCGTCTGACTTCACCCCAAGGAGTGCGCAGAGAGGACGGACGGTTGGTTCCCAAAATGACAGTACATTATATCACAATACAGTAACATTAGTCACGCCCCTAATGGAAAAATACGGGACTGGAGAAATAATGAACAATGAACTCATACACGAGGCATCTGCACCTGCGGGGAGGATGGCACTGTTATCTTCCCCAAGGCCACAGAGCCGAGACTCTGCTTCTCTTGGGCATGGGAACATTGCTGATTTCATTTTCGTTGTTTCTGAAACCACTAACTAAAGACGAGAAATGCTGGGATCAGAGATTTTCTGCTCATGAGGGAGGGGAAAGTTGCAGTCTGACCGCGGGGACCCATTCCCAAGATGGCGGCACAGACGCTAAGCTAAGGGGTTAAAAACTGGAATACGATTAAGAAATGAGTACCTAATATATATGTAACACATTCTTCGGTTAGACACACTATGCAAACTTATATATCATCATGTTATTCGGGTTAAGTGGCAGGGAATGCAAAACCTATCAGACCCTCCTTTTAGCATATTGTGGCTAACATGAGCGCATCCTTTATTGGCCAAAAGGTAATGTCTTTACAATAACTATGGGCAAAGCAAACAGCTAATAACTTTTTAATCCTCAAACACTCATCTATTGCCATTAGTGATTGTATTTCTTTAAGCTCCACATTATTCAAAACTGGATATTGTCGAGATCGATATTTTGAAGATTTCATTTTACTGGCACAAAGCGAGCAACAGGGTAGAAGCCAATAAACACAAAGGCAACAAGTAAAAATAATTCCTAAAACCCCCACTACCCCCATCAATATCTTCCAACCCCAGGAAGCGAAGATACTCCAGAACCACCCACGTACTGACCAGGTGCCAGTGTCCTGATGCAACTCAGCAGCCAATCGGTGGAGCTTTTGAACTGCCAAATTAACAGTGGGGGCTGAATCAGGTATATATATGCAGCAAGATGTCCCGATAACGCGACAGTCCCCTCCCCTATCTGCCAGGATGACGTCCAGCACCATCCTGTTCTGGATCGTAAAAAGTCTCATAGCTTGCATCTCAACCGTCATGTTTTTCACAATGTAAATTTCTGTGTTCACCACCTTCTCCATAACCCTAGATAATCTCCTAATAGCCATAATATTGAATATGGGAACCCAGAATGGCAACAAACCCCGAGAGAAATCCGTCCATTGTTGTAGAGGAGTGTCATTCTCATCAACGTCATCTGCTTGGGGTTCCCTCCTTTTCCTCTGTCCAGCAATCACTGGGGACCAACGATGAGTCTTGTGATAATCAGAAGGGGCCACATAAACTGGGGGCAGTAGGTATGCTAAGTGACAGACACCCCCCAGCCCTCAGGTAACCAAAGGTGTCCATTCTCTCCACAGACAAAATAGATATTCGGTGGAGTGACTAAAGAGGGGCTAATGGCCAATGGAATTGAAGAGGTCACATAGCAGGAACTGTTACCAACCTTGGTGGGTCCTCTCCCTAAAATGCAGAATGGAGACTGAGGGCCTCTTCTACTACGAGGAGCTGCAAAGGGTTGCTCCTCCTCTGGAATTGGACGACCAAAAGGATACATTTTTACCTAGCTATAAGTCCAATAATAAACTAAAAAGAAAGAAAATCAGTTCACACCGAAGCCAACCAGAGGGGATCTTCTCCCTGTGTCCGTTAGAGTCTCACAGGCAGACTCCTATTGTCCATTCCCTAACTCCCACGTTGGAGTCGCACAGCTTCACGACTCAGAGGAGCACTTAATCCGGGCCCAGGCACAACCGAATGTTCTCATAACAATGTCTCGGCCAGTGCACCAGGGCTCAATCTGTAGTCCTTCCCTACTTCTCTCGCTTTAGTCCTTCCCTATTTCCCTCACTCAGCCCCTCTTCCGGTGCACTGTTCTCCTTTTCTGGACCGCAGATTATAACGAGTGCTCCCTCGCACCTCTGGATCTGTGAACAAGATGGGGGGTGGGTCAAAAGTAAGGGACTTATCCGCTGATTGTGAATTAATTGGGTCTCGAGAGGCGTCTTTCCTCGGAACGAGGTTCAGCCTCTCCTCGTTTTCAACCTGCTCCTCTCCCCTCATCAAAGCACATGAGAAGGGCACATACCGAGGAACTGTTTCACTTTCCTGATCAGCTACGCCCTTCCTCACCCACGCATCATAGGGCAATGGAAGCGGAACCTTCTTCACATGGCTGACGTGTGTCCACGACTTGTGGCCCTGAATCCTGAGTGTGGTTCGGGTTGCCAGCAGCACCTGGCGTGGTTCGCTCCACCTCAGCTCCAAGCTAGACATCCGTTGATACCTTTTGACAGAACCCAGTCACCCGGTTGGATGGAATGTCCAGGCCCCTCCGGTTGTGGCTTCAGCGTGTCTGCTACCTGCTGGTGAAGGGAACGGAGATCTTTAGTCAAAGCATACAAGTAGTCTATCAACAGAGGATATTCAATGTCAGCAAAACATTTAGGTCTCGGGACACCCCAATCGTTGGCTGGTCTACCAAAAACCACCTTATAGGGTGAAACACCTGTTGTGGAGTTAATTGTCACTCGAGTAGAGAGCAAAGCTAAAGGGAGTGCGTCTGGCCATCGCAGTCCTGTACTCTCTTGGATCTTAGCCAACTTCAACTTCAGTGTTCCATTATACCTCTCTACCAGGTCTGCAGATTGGGGTGTCGTGCTGCATGAAATTTCTGCTGAATCTGTAATCCCTTACATATCAGTGCCATCAATCTAGCATTAAAGTGTGTTCCGATGTCAGTCCAGATCACCCGAGGCAATTCATAGCGGGAAAAATATTCCTTGATCAGCGCTTTCAAATGCCTGACTGTAAATGCTAGGGCTCTCAGTATAGCCCTGGGGAATTCTACAAAATCTGAAGTTACGGCCAGCCAATGAGAATCCGAAAAGATGGCGGCTATCAGGAAGAAGAGGGATGCTAAAAAACGCATTTTTGAAATCCTTAACAGAGAAGTACTTGACCGAGGGAGGAACCATTGTCATAATCGTAGTGATATCAGAAACTACCAGGTACTGGGGCTCCACCACCTTATTAATCTGCCGCAAATTAATGACAAAGCGATAAGCATCTGGTTGGTCACCACTAGCATCAGCAGAAGGTCGCTTAAGAATCTGAAGAATGGAGCTATTGCACATATTGAGGCCGTTTCCTCCTGCACTCCAGATTGCATCAAATCATGAATAATCTGTAAGAGAGCCTTCTCACCCTCCTGTGAAATCTTCTACTGAGGTATACGTGGTAAACGAGCTCCCTGCTTAACCTAAATGGAGACGGGTGCAATGTCCACTTTGCCTACATCCGTGTCACTACTTGCCCACAAAGCATATGGCACTCCATCGAACTCCGGTGGGAGATGTTCATCCTTAGAAAAACATTGCTGAGTTCGCGCAACAAAGGGACCTAAAGTAAGATAAACACCATCCGGCGAACAATAAATTGTAGCATGCAATCTCTTTAACAAATCTAGACCTAAAAGATTTTCACCACAATGAGACGTGAGTAGAAACTGAGAATAAACAGCGAAAGGGCCAATCGTGAGAGTGAATGGTTTTGAAATGGGACTAATCACTGGTGTACCTGAAAACCCAACGGAGATGTTATTCTTGCCAGACAGAGCCGCCCCAGGGACCAAGGAATGCAGAGCCGCCCCAGGGACCAAGGAACGCGCCACGGAACTCTTCATAGCTCCCGTATCCACAAAACATTTCTTGGTAGACCCCAGCAAATCCGCAGTGACATAAGGCCCTCGCTGATCTACCTCCAATGACTCTGGTCCCATACTCTGTCCTACGCTGTCCTAATTGTAAGAAAATCCTGACACTCCGTCCACGTCGTAGTCCTCATGATAGTACTGTCTGTCCCGTTCCCTGTCACAACCTCCTTGATAATGCTGTCTGTCTCCGTCACCATCGAAGTGTCTCCACACATCCACTGGAACCAATAACCCAAAAAATAACTCTATATCTGCAAAGGTCATAACCGTCTAAGTAGCCGCCTCAGTCAACTCTTTATAGTAGGCAGTCGGATTCTTTCTGGAGTCGGGTAACTGTCCCTTCAGTGCTAACACCTCACTTCTCTTCCAGGGGACGTAAACCCATTGCTCTTGAAAGCAAGCCTCTACCCGTGCCTTTGTCACTTCGTTTGTTATTTGGTCCACCACTTCAGGTATTTCCGGGTGGAAGACAGGGTGAACCTCACGCATGAGGTGTGCCCCAAATCTAGAGGAATCCGTAGACTGTAATTAATTTCTATAGCCAATCAAGGTACGCATATTTCCATAAACCTTCCCCATACCTGTATTTGCCCTGTAAGCTCTGTCTCTGATATCATAAAGAGTCTGGGGCGCCAAGCCCCCTTTGCACTGTTCCCACAAACCTATCAACGTCGTCAACATATGTCACAAAGCATGCTGTTGCACCAAAGGCTCATAGTCTTTCATCGTAGACCAAATATCCTCCGCTGTATAGATGGGATTCCGGGCCCACTGACATGCTTGATTAGCCTCAACCTGTTTCCCCTCCATACCCACATTGGAACGTGTAAGCAATTTACGCACTTGATCAAATATCATACGCCTGTCCAACTCCCCCAGACCCCGAGCTGGGGTTTTAGGTACAGTCTGAGGGGTAACACTTGCTGACTCCGTAAGGAACGCAGATGCAGATAGCGGTGTAGCCACAAGGGGGACAGACGGAACAGATGTCCCCGCTGACAATAAAGAAATGAGGGGCGAAGTCGCAGAGGAGGCAACTGAAGTCAAGGCTGCTTCAACGTCTTTCAAAATACTGGGGGCAGAGGCAAGTATAACGGACGGATCAGAGGAAGAGGGTGCCGATGAAGAAGCAGACAGAGCAGATGCAGAAGCAGATAACTCGGGATATATCGATTGCGGTGCATAAGGGGGTGGTGAGGTGTCGGGTTTTTAGGAACCTGGTGGTGCCAGGGGATAACACCCGAAGACCTCTGAGTTCTCCCTGTTCCGGACCACAGAAACCAAGAGTCTTCTAGGTGAAGTCAGAGAAAGAGCTTTATTGGCTGCAACCAAGTAACAAGCGCCCTAGAAGTACAACAGCACGGGTCGTAAGTTCTAAGGAGACTGTTCGTTTTTACAGAACCAGCCTTCTCCTTTTATACAAAAATAACAGCTGCAGGCAAGAATTCTTCAGTTTACAATACGGTCATATACATATTTCCACAATAAAGCAAAAAGCAAAGTCATGTCGGCCAACCCATATTTTAGATGTCCAGTTTGTGATAGATGGCCCAGCCCGGCCCAGAACTACCATCAGATATCTACCCCAATAAAATCGGGCACCTCCTCATCGTAAAACTGGCCATAAACAAGAAACATGGACAGGTGTATGTGTGTGGATAACATGGTTTGTACGTAGTGAATGGTTTATGGCATGTTGTGCCTTGATGCTATCTTACTCCACCACTGGGCGAGGGGGTGCCCGAACAGGTTTGGCTGGAGGCAGTGGAGTCAGCTCGGCCAAGTCATGGGGAAGTCCGCTAAGGTGGACGTGTCCTTTCAGATCAAGCTCGGCCTTAGTCAATTGACTTATATGAGGGCAAGCCATAAGATGGATGCCGTTCACAAAATGGAGTCAGAGGGTTCAGAACGGAAACCACGATTTAAGGGTGATAGCATCACTCAATCTAGACGCAAATGCATAGGGATAATGTCCTAATCATTACCGGTCTGCCAATACCTAATTCGTCACGGTACGATGATATTTTGTAACACGAATGTTGGACCTCGGTACCATATTACAGCAGGGTCCAGAATTTCAGACCCTCCTTTTGCCCTCATATTAGGCAATAACTCATGCTAATCTGAGTCTAAACCTGTATTCATGAAGTCACAGAGATGCTGCTGTAGCATCATTCTGTTGCTCAATTCGTCCCTCGACACAGGCTTCCTTACACATGAGGTAGCACAGAGGCCACATATTACAGGAGCGCACTGCACAAACAGGCAGAACATAAACAGAATGGCTAAGATCATCCCAATGAAGATCAGAGCTTTCCATCCCCAGGCAGAGATCAGTTCCCATAACCACCCTAGCAGGGACCAATCCCCTTTATCCACGTGAAGGGAATCAGAGATTTTGTGCAGTTTGGAGATGGCCTGGTACACTGTCGGAGCATTATCAGGGATGAAAATGCAGCAACTGGATTGGATCACTCTACATACACCACCACGGTCTGCAAGTATGACATCTAGGGCAACCCTGTTCTGAAGAGTCATAAGTCGGTCCGACTGGAGCTCAGCTGTGAAGTTACTAAGGGCACCGGCCGTTTCGGTCACGGCGGATTCAACTACCCTCGTTAACTGGCGAATGTTCCTGCTGTTCACCATAGGCCCCCAAAACGGCAGAAAACCCTTTGCGAAGTCTCCAAACTCTTGACCCGCAGTGTCGTCTTGACTCACGACACCCCTAACTGTCCTTGTCCGATGGTAATCTGCCCCGGCCGTGTAGGTGGGCGGCAGCAGAAACGAGCTAAAACATGTGCCCGAGAAGTCAGGGGGCAACCTGCGTATGCTTTGTCATGGCAGACGAAGTAGGTACCCTTAGCCGCTGAGAATGGAGGGGAAGTTCGAGATGCAAACACATACGTCTCCGTGCATACGCTCTTCCCCAACTGTGCTTTGGGATCGCTGCCAATACCTTGCAGACATAGGTGACCTCGGTGGGGTACTATCCAAACCGGGGAGGATTTCTTTGTTTTCTGGTTCTCACTCAAGGAAATCCAATACTTAGTGATGTTCCATCTACTGTACGGGGTAAACTCATCTTTGGGAATCGTTCGATACGTGTCGATATCCCTGCTCATATTCCTTATTCCTGCCACTAGTGCCTTGTTGCTGGAATTGCTCCCTGTGGGACGCGGGGGATATGGTTCTATGGAAAACCGGAACATTGTCTGGAAAGCCCACAGAGAACCATAGTAACTGAATGGCAGGACGAAGTAAGGGATGCCCTTATCTGTTGTGTGCGGCATAAGTCCACATATCCAACAGTTCGAGGTGTTCATTATATACTGGTGCTGGTGTAGGAGCTGGATGAATGAGTTATTTACAAATTCTAGTCTTCTGGCAGACTCGTGTTCTGGTAGGGGGTGAAAGGAGTGCGGGGAAACAGTAGGAGGAGGTGTGGGCTGAGTGTTATTTACGAAGGTAACTCGAAATGTGAATAAAGTATAGCCAATCAAGAACATCATTATGCTACACAACATTAAAATACATATTATCAAAAATCTTTTTCTGGCCATCACAGTGCATAATTTCTTTTTAAAGTTCGTGGATCTAGCAGGTCTCTCTACCCTAGGAAACTCCATCCTCTAGTTGCTGCCCGCGGTGGGAGATTGATTCTGCCAAAGAGTGCTTTCTGTTCAGCCCAGGGTAATTCCCTCAGACCAACCAGAACCGTTGACCTAAACGTCTCCAGCTGCACTCCCCAGACTGTCAACCGCGACCCTAGCAGCAGAACCGGATGGCGGTTCGAAAATCAAAAATGAGCAATTTCCTTGGGCGAGAGAGCTGTAAAATCAAAAATAGTTCGCGGGGGGGGACTGGGGGGGGGGGGGGGGAAGGAAAATCATATTAGTTTGCTTTTATTAGTTCGTTTTTGTTGACCTCAAATTATATCGTTGTTTCCCAGGTACGGTGTGGTCTTCAAACAATGTTTCAGGTTCTGTGGTGTCCAACTGCATTGACGGTGGCATAAATCCTTGCAGAATACGATCACTCTCCTTATCGGTACCAGTTCCTTTCAATCGTGCATCGCTGAAGGGTGCAAAGCGTGGTACGGACTCGGTCTCAGAGTCAGCAATTCCCTCCTGGACCCACCGGTCATATGGAAGAGGCAGAGGGATCCGTTTACAATGGATCCCGTGGATCCAGTTCTTCTTTCCTTCCACCCGAACGGCTGATCTTGTGGAAAGAAGGACGAGGTATGGGCCGGTCCACCTGGGCTGTTCGCTCTTTGTTCTCTAAAAGTTTTTCACCAATACCCATGTGCCAGGTTCAATTGCGTGACCTGGATCGTCAGATGCTGGCGGAGAGGAACTGTGAACCTGTTGGTGTAAAACACGCAATTTAGTTGTCAATTCGCACAAATAGTCAAGCAGTACAGGGTGCTCTATCTCGCTTAGTTTCTTGGGCCTTGGCACTCCCCATATGTTTGCTGGGCGCCCGAACACGATTTCGTGGGGGCTAAATCCCAGTCTAGAATGGACAGTCATTCTGGTAGATAGGAGTGCTAAAGGCAAGGCGTCAGGCCATTTAAGACCTGTGCTGGCTTGGATTTTGGCCAATTTTAACTTTAACGTGCCGTTGTAGCACTCTACTAATCCCGCTGATTGGGGGCGATTTGCAGCGTGGAACTTCTGGTGTATGCCTAGACATTTGCACACTCTCTTCATCACTCGTCCCACGAATTCACTTCCATTATCGCTCCAGACCATTCTAGGCATACCAAATCTAGGGAAGAATTCTTTGACAAGGGCTTTGGCAGTTGACAAGGCAGTGTTGTCCTTAAGGGGATACGCTTCCACCCACCTGGAGAAGGCGCAAACAACAACAAACACGTATTTCAGATTGTTGCATCATTCCATGTGGATGAAATCGAGCTGCAAAACCTCGAACGGATACGTTGGAGGCGCAAAATGACCAGCTGGAGTTGGGGTTCCCCTACCGGGATTGTGCTTCAAACACACCATACAGTTCCTGACCAAATTCTCTGCGCATTTCGGGATACCACTATTCTGCCATACTGGGGCCAACAACTTACAGATTCCTTTTGCACTAATGTGAGCCATTCCATGGGCCATTGTCACCACTGCAAGCACATATGCATCGGGTAACAGCCATCTTTGATGCTCTGACAATTCGACCCAACAACCATTCGCATCCAATCTACCCTTGCTTTCTCTCCATTCATTCACCTCTTTTTCAGTGGCATCAGATTGTATAGACTTCACACTTTCAATAGTGTCCTCACACATACCCACATCAGCAATCCATCTCGCAGGACCTACAACATACATTCGACTCATCGTGTTCCTTGCAGTCTCTTTCGCAACTTCATCTGCAAATGCATTCCCACGACCAACATCATCTTGAATCTTTCTGTGTGCACTGCATTTCACAATTGCAACTTGTAGTGGCAAGGTCAGTGACTCGAGAAGCTCGTTCACTAGCTGACCATGTTGGATTCTTGCACCATGTGACATCAGGAACCCACGTTCACGCCACAATCTTCCAAAACTGTGAGCCACGCCGAAGGCGTATTGGCTATCTGTATACACATTCACTCGCTTTCCTTTTGCCAACACACACGCTCTTGTAAGTGCAACTAACTCTGCTGCTTGCGCAGAATTGTGCGGTATACGTGCAGTCTCTACAATTGTGTGCAATGTTGTTACAGCATATGCTGCAGTCGTATCACCATTTGGCAACTTGAAGCATGAACCATCAACCCATAAAGTATCATTACATTCAGGAAGGGGAGTGTCCTGCAAGTCTACTCTCCCTTTTCTCTTCTTCTGTCCTAAAGCAGCAATCATGTTTTTCAACCTCATCTGTCTCTGCCGGAATGGGCAATAACGTAGCGGGGTTGAGTGTATCACACCTCTTTATGTGTATGTGACTTGCTAATAGTGTCGGCTCATAGCTGGACAGTCGAGCACTAGTTAAATGCTGTGTTTTCGTTCTGTTTAGTAAAATGTCTACTGCATGTGGGACCATAACGATCAGTGTGTTATTCATCACTAACCCAGCAGACTGTCTAATACAGACAGCTGCTGCAGCAGTGGCTCTCAAGCAACTTGGTAATGCCTTAGCTACAGGATCTAGAGTTGCTGAGAAATACGCACATGGGCGCTGTTTGTCCCCAAAGTATTGTGTCAGGACTGATAATGCGCAACCTTCCTTCTCGTGGACATATAATGTAAAAGGCTTACTGTAGTCGGGGTTGCCCAACACAGGAGCCGAACACAATGCATCACGCAACTCGTGGAAACTTGTCTGACAATCTTCAGACCAAGGCATAGGATCGGGTGTGTCTTTACAGATTAGTGCCAGCATAGTTTAGCCAATAGTATAAAATTCGGTATCCATTGTCTACAGTACGATGTAATGCCCAAGAAAGCACGCACTTCTCTTTGTGTCCTTGGGACACTCAATCTTGCAATTGCCTGTATTCTCTCTGGGGTCAGTCTCCTTCCCTCCTTCGATAAGATGTGACCTAAGTAGGTCACTTCTTGTCGACAAAATTGCAGTTTTGAAAGAGAGACTTTGTGCTCCATGTCACATAAATGACGCAACAACGACAATGTGGCTTGCTTGCAAATTTCTTCAGTATCTGCAGCGATCAGCAGATCGTCTACATACTGAATCAGAGTCGCACCATCATGTAGAACGATCGTGTCAAGTTGTGTTTTCAGAGCCTGACTGAGTATCGATGGACTTTCACAATAGCTCTGAGGAGCGCGTTTGAAGCGGAAGCTTCATCCTCCTAAATTGAAGCCAAAAATATCTCTGCTCTCCTCAGCAATCAGGATGCTGAAGAAGGCGTTCTTCAGATCCATCACCGAGAACCAAGTGGCTGAAGGTGGAACCGTAGTCAATAGGGAAGTAATGTCGGGAACAACTGGAAACTGTGGCACAACAATCTTATTCACTTCTCTGAGATCGATCACAAATCTGTACACAGGTGGCTGCGAAGGATCAGTACGCTTTAAAACTGGCAGAATAGGACTGTTACAAATGTTGCCTGTTGTCTCTTCAATGACATCTTTCTCAATCAGATCATAAACGATCGTTAACAAAGCCTTTTCACATTCGTTGGAGATCTTGTATTGGGGAATACGTGGCAACCTAACATTGGCCCGCAATGTAATGACATATGGCGCTATCTCCAAAAGACCCACATCATTTGATCCACTAGCCCAAAGTATATCTGGAAGAGATGACAATTCAGTTGGAATATTCTCCTTTGCCAAATACATTGGAGAAATAACTTTCTTACCTAGGGTAAGTTGTACTGCTGAAGGAGAACAGTACAAAGTTGCATATAATCTCTTTAACAAATCCAAACCTAACAAGTTTTCACCACAACCTGTTGTAAGAATGAGGGGTGCTTCTAATTCACATGGGCCAACAGAAAGGGGCATAGGACTAGAAATCGGGTTCCTAACCCGGGCGCCAGAAAAACCTACCAAGACATTAATTTCGCCAGACAAAGGTGCGCCAGGAAGTTTTGAGTGCATAATAGAACTTTTCGTAGCACCAGTATCCAGCAGAAATGGCTCTGACACTCCTGATGTAATCACCCCGACATAAGGTCCATTCTGATCTACTGGAACTGAAACAACTCCCTCTCTTTGTCCATGGCTGTCCTAGCAATTTTTACCCTCATTCTCGTTTTCGGCGTAATAGTCATCAGCATAGTACTGAGCTGACCTAGAAGACGCATTATTCTGTTGATCAAAGCTATTCATAGAATTCTGAGGTGGAAAAGGAGTGGTATTCTGGGGGAAATTTCCACGGCACCTACCCCTAGGAGCCTGTTGAACACCTCTACCTCTTGCACCAGAAACACCATTTAAACGTCGCAATAAAGCTGGACAATTATTCTTGAAATGACTCTTCCTTGCAATACGCAAATTGGTTCGGACCATACGGTAAACGCTGATGAGAAAACTAGTTTCCTTGCGAGTTTCTCGAATACTGCTGTGGTTGCTGATAATTGGGCTGACTAGGAGTGCGAGGCGGATAGGCTTGCTGGAGAAGAACTTTAGTTTTTAAATCTTTAGTCTTTTTGTCTGCCTTATCTAGCTCGTCTTTGTGCCTATTTTCGTAGTACTGGGCTGTGGCTAAAATCTGCGCTGACGTGGAAACAGCCCAAGCACTCTCTGAATCTTTCAATTTATTACACAGTTCAGGAAGCAAATTATGTACAAATTTGTCTACAAACAATCTTTGGCCACCCTCGGTAGCCATATCCTGACCACTGTGGTCGACAAAAGTTTCTTCAAATCTTGTGAAAAAGTCAGACACATTCTCATCTTTCTTCTGCTTGCACGCAGACAACTTATCCCAATTTACACGCAATTCAGGCATTAAAGTCTTCATATAAGTAATAATTCTACCAGGAAGTTCAGCTACTAGAGGCTCAGGCTTAGAGCCGCCAATTTGTCTAGCATCAGCAGTAGTGATGTTTGCCCATGTGTCACCCAATTCTTGATCATGATCTGTATGACAAATCTTACTCCATAAGGGCTGTGGAACAACATTCCCAAACAGGTCTACATCTACTAAATTCATTATACATGAGCTGGCAGTCTGTGATAACTCCTTATAATACCCTGCAGGATTTTTACGAGGATCAGGTAATGTCTGCTTGAGTGCTAAAACTTCGGATCTTTTCCGGGGGACATGTACCCATACATGCTGGAAATGCGGTGGAATGGGTGGGTTTGCATTCGCATCACCTTCCCTCCAAACTGGGGGAACCTCTCTCATGGGGTACTGTCGCGCCTTTTTCCTACCTGACATGTCATCCTCATATAGTGATCTAGAGACGTTTCCCTTACTCCTATAGGACAACAACAAGTCTATTGCTCGTTCAACATCGGCACCTACAATCATGCCTTCATAAAATTTGAATCGCATACGGAATAATTCCTGCATTTTGCGTTTGGGATCATTCGTCTCCAAATCTTCGCAAAGATATACACACATCTCTTCGAATACATATCTCTGAGTGGGTGCGTCCCACTGTCGGAAGACTTCCATAACAGACTGAACATCATATTTTACAGTATCAGTAACCCATTTGCGTGCTAACTCATTCAGTACTTCTCTTTCCTCATAATCAGGCAGTTGACTACGCAACTGTCTACGTCCTGTTTTAGGGGTCGTTTTAGGCGACCCAAAGAAAGGTGAGAACAGACCAGTGACAGTACTTGCCACTCTCTGTCGAACAGAAGGAGAAGATTGCGGAGAGGCAGATGTGCCGGAAAAGACAGGCTGATGGAAAGAGGAAGTCGAGGCAATAGCAGAAGAAGTCGAGGCAGTGGCAGAAGTAGTATCAGGATAAACAGTTGGAGCAGTAGGCAAAGTTGTAGAAGAAGTAGATGGAGTATGTAGCAAAGGCGACGGCCCTTGAGAGGGCTGCGTCGGAGAAGTAGGAACCAGCTGAAGAGGAGCTGGTGTTTGTGCAAGAGCTGCATTTCGCGCACCGGGGCGCAGTATAACAAATCGCTTCGGGGGTGCAGTAATACTCGATGTATATGTGGGTGGTGAATTCAATAAATGGGACATTAATGGATCTTTCTCGGATGTTCCCTTTGAACCTTGTCCTTCATGGGGCAACATTGGGTAGCATTTATCTACAGCTAATTTCTTGCTTCTGAGCATTTGTTCACTCTCTTGCTCTTCCTCATTATCCCTGTATGCAACGGCGGCTTGCACCATTGACGTACCTCTTTTATTTTTCTTTGCTAATTTCATTTCTTTCTGTTTGGCTTCTTTGCGCCATAAGCGAAAAGAGTCAAACATCGCCGGCCGGGCTTTCTTCTTGAACAATTTGACCTCGAGATTATCTAAAATCTCCGTGTCAAAGCTACCATATTGGGGCCATTTTAAAACACCATCTTTCCTGGTGT
The DNA here is from genome assembly GCF_964263255.1 of Lissotriton vulgaris. Lineage (NCBI taxonomy): Eukaryota > Metazoa > Chordata > Amphibia > Caudata > Salamandridae > Lissotriton > Lissotriton vulgaris. The sequence continues at coordinate 1,295,435,183 of NC_141691.1, forward strand.
ATTTTATCCACACTTCATTATATGTGATAGGGCCTACTCCGTGCTTCACATAGAGCTCATATGTTGGAGTTCCAATCGGAGGAACCGGACACGAATCCTCTAATCGGGTGTCCCTACTACGACCAAGACAAAACAAGTTTCCAAGTCTGCTAAGACCAGGCATCTTCGCTCACTAGTCTAGCTTCAAACTTCAAAGGATTATCGAATACGATATTTTCGTGAATACACGAATCCCTTGGTTTTGGCTCTTGCAAGTTCCAAACAAGGTGTATCTCAGGGATACCAAAACTAAGAACCAAACTAAGGACTGGGAGACGCTCCACTTATACTTAACTGAAGTATTGAAGATCGATGACGTCACTAGAAGACTCGTCTATCGTTTCGCTCTACCAAGGATCACTGGGTCCAAAACAGGGCGATAGTCAGGGCAGCAGTCCTTCGTAGCCCTCGGGACGCTGGGAACCTCGCAGCAAAGACCTTCGGAACCACATCGACATACAGGGGTCGCTGAAGTGGCTGGCCGTCCTCTGGAATTTTCACACGAAGCTCCTCACTAACATCTGGCTTGGACCGATACCGCTTGATACCTCCCCGAGTTGGGCGCCAACTGAGGTGTCGGGTTTTTAGGAACCCGGTGATGCCAGGGGATAACACCCGAAGACCTCTGAGTTCTCCCTGTTCCGGACCACAGAAACCAAGAGTCTTCTAGGTGAAGTCAGAGATCGAGCTTTATTGGCTGCAACCAAGTAACAAGCGTCCTAGAAGTACAACAGCACGGGTCGTAAGTTCTAAGGAGACTGTTCGTTTTTACCGAACCAGCCTTCTCCTTTTATACAAAAATAACAGCTGCAGGCAAGAATTCTTCAGTTTACAATACGGTCATATACATATTTCCACAATAAAGCAAAAAGCAAAGTCATGTCGGCCAACCCATATTTTAGATGTCCAGTTTGGGATAGATGGCCCAGCTACCTATTGATGAAACCCCAATAAAATCGGGCACCTCCTCATCGTAAAACTGGCCATAAACAAGAAACATGGACAGGTGTATGTGTGTGGATAACATGGTTTGTACGTAGCGAATGGTTTATGGCATGTTGTGCCTTGATGCTATCTTACTCGACCACTGGGCGAGGGGCTGCCCGAACAGGTTTGGCTGGAGGCAGTGGAGTCAGCTCTGCCAGGTCATGGGGAAGTCAGCTAAGGTGGACGTGTCCTTTCAGATCAAGCTCGGCCTTAGTCAATTGACTTATATGAGGGCAAGCCATAAGATGGATGCCGTTCACAAAATGGAGTCCGAGGGTTCAGAACGGAAACCACGATTTAAGGGTGCTAGCATCACTCAATCTAGACGCAAATGCATAGGGGTAATGTCCTTATCATTACCGGTCTGCCGATACCTAATTCGTCATGGTACGATGATATTTTGTAACACGAATGTTGGACCTCAGTACCATATTACAGCAGGGTCCAGAATTTCAGAACCACAGTGGGGGTCGGGCATCCTAAAGATCCTCCAACTCATTATTCTCTTCCTCTCTCGCCACATAGCTCTTATCTGTTTGCAACCTATGAAGTCTATCTGCATGCTCAATCCCTGTCTCTGTCTCAGCTTTGTTATAAGCCCTCAATTTCTGCACCATTGACTGGCAAGCTTTCTTCTGGGCTATCTTCTCCTCTCTCATCTGTCTCTGCCAGACCTCTTTCTGCCACATCCTTAAAGAATCAAACATACTCTGGCGGCTGCGCTTAGCAAACAATCTATCCTGTAAATAATCCATTTTAGCTGTATCAAATGAATCTGTCAACGGCCATTGCAAATCCACATTTCCTTTAGTATACCGATGCCACAAAGTATTAAACAAAATTGGAGTCCGTCCATATTTCACATACATTTCAAAATTAGGAGAGCCTTCTACCGGAGCAGGCTGACTCTCGGCCAGTCTTACATCATTTGGACGACAACAACACCCAAAACATCGCAACTTACTGAAACACGGCATCTTGCTCACTCAATCAGACACCACAAAAAAAAAAAACACATGCACCCGGACACGAAAACGGTTATCTCCACACACAACCACTCATGTTCTTACACACACATATTTCCTATGGGCATACATTGGATCACCATACCAAACACGTGTTACCACAATGAGACAAGGCCCGTCGACCAAGTCCTGGGGAACCAGCCCTACCGCAGACTTAATAAACACGGAACAGTACAGAAACTGTTCCGGAGGCCAGAGGACAGATTGATCACACGGTCGGAAGTACGAATCACTATACAGATGCACCCCGTGGCACCTGGAACCCTTCGAACAAACTCCCATTTCGGGTCAGGTTTGAGTCCTTTCCCAGAGTTCCACCAGGCCCAACCGCACCTCCGTCCGAGTACCGTCCGGCCAGATGCTCTCTCACACAAGGACATCCGGTGTCCCCCTGAAACCTTCACCAAACCACAAACAGTCTGTCAGAGTGTCTCATTCAGTCTGAGTTCCCCCGGGGCACACTAGCTCCTCCAATCACCAAAGGCATGCCTAGGGACACACTAGCCCCTCCTCCAATCACCAGTCGGACCACTCACCTCCTGTTCACGGTACCTGACATCCGTTGTTCTCCACCGCAGGCTGCTTAGACCAACACGGTCAGCTCCCAAAAGGTCCGCCTTCTCGACCCCCCCCCCCCCCCCCCCCCCCCCCCAAGCAGGATCGTAAGCCGGGACCTCTCCTGATCATCAGGGTGGGGCAGCGCTGCGAGAACCAAGACCGGCATCAAATGGGCACCTAGACCCACCGTGCCGACCAGACGGTCCTCGGCCTTCTACACCCCTCCTATGGGTGAGAAAGATCCTTATCGCGGGGTTCGTGTTCGGGCGCCATCTGATAAGCGTGGCTCAAAACCACCTGAGCAAACTTACCTCACTCAGATCTCATTCCCATAAAATAAGCCAGCCAGGCAATGGAGAAGAATTAGTAAATCATTTGTTAGGCCATACAAGCACTCATGTGGGCCCCATCTGACTTCACCCCAAGGAGTGCGCCAAGAGGACTGACGGTTCCAAAAATGACAGTACATTATATCACAATACAGTTACATTAGTCACGCCCCTAATGGAAAAGTACGGGACTGGAGATATAATGAACAATGAACTCGTACACGAGGCATCTGCACCTGCGGGGAGGATGGCACTGTTATCTTCCCCAAGGCCACAGAGCCGAGACTCTGCTTCTCCCGGGCATGGTAACATTGCTGATTACATTTTCGTTGTTACTTTTCTGTAACCACTAACTAAAGACAAGAAATGCTGGGATCAGGGATTTTCTGCTCATGAGGGAGGGGGAAGTTGCAGTCTGACCGCGGCGCACATTCCCAAGATGGCGGCACAGACGCTAAGCTAAGGGGTTAGCTAACTGGAATACGAATAAGAAATTAGTACCAAATATATATGTAACACATTCTTCGGTTAGAAACACTGTGCTAACTTGTATATCATCATGTTATTCGGGTTAAGTGGCAGGGAATGCAAAACCTATCAGTTACCCTTCTTGTATACTGCCACTATTTTTGAACATGCCCAAGATTGCGAGCACCCCTCTTTGATGACAGCATTAAAGACCGACTCTAAAATGGGTGCCCAAAACTTGGGATCAGATTTAAATAAATCAGGGGGAATCCCATCGGGCCCAGGTGCTTTGTTGGAAGTTAAGCCTGTAATTCCAACTAGAATCTCGTTTTGGTTAAACATAATAGCTGGATCATTATCATGTCTTTGTGCCCCATTAGTATACATAGGTGGGCTATCAAACATAGTTTTAAAGTGAAGGACACAATCCCCTTCACTTATAGTGGAGAAGTGTGGCTTAATGGTTAGAGCGGCAGACCCTGATACAGAGGTCTAGCCCGGGACCAGGGTTCTATTCCCCGCCTCGGCGGGTCTTGGACTCAAAATTCCACGGACCTGATAATTCTCGCCTCGGTGCCAATTCCAATCATGGAGTCCCACTCTGCAACTCTTGGCAATAGCTTGCTTAATCTCCACAACGGCCCCCACAACGCTAAGGATGCCTAGCCTCCACCTTGGGGGTGCCCAGGAGTGGACGCCTCACAGGGAAAGCCAGGATGGGTTCCACAGCGGTATTCGCACAAGCGCCTTGAGACCCTTGTGGGTGAGTAGTGCGCTATACAAGTATCAAGTAAATATATGTGCCACCAAACCATCCCCTCCGTCTGATTGAAACAGAGGCCCGTTTACAACTTGCCAAAACCTTAAGCTGTTTTTAAGTGTGCTGGAGTCTATCAACTCCTTCCAGGCTTCATCTTTCATAATATCCCTACGATTAGCAAGGGTCAGCTAGTAATCCTTTCTACAGGAGCGTACCTCTAGTTGATTTCTTGCGTTGGTTGTCAGCGCTTCTCTCAGGCGTTTGGCTGCGTTAGTGCAATTAGTGTCAAACTACCTTGGTCCCTGATTGGCTCTATTTCCTGCCTTCGTTATCAGCATTTCCCCGATTTTTGTAGTCATAACAGCGAAAGCCTCCAGAATACTGCCAGAGTCCACTCCTTCTGTTATGCAGGTGGCTATTTTTCCTGAACAATGGTTCTTCACCTTGTTAAAAAATATATTGTGTGAGATTTGTGACCACCTTAATCTGCGCTTGCCATTTGTCGTCCTCAATGAACCTACTACAGGGTCTCTCTGTGCAATTTCCAATAAAGGGCCACCTATATGGACTGATATTGGATTATGATCTCTATATTCATTTACAAGTATGGTAAATCCACTTAGGACTAATTCTAGGGATGCAGAGAATAATATAAAGTCAATAAAAGTTCCACTTCCTGTCTCTTTAAATGTTGGTATAGTAAATGTTGTCAGGGGACTTGTTAAGGACATGGGAACTCCCATATCATATTCAGTCAGCATGTTATTAAGATGTTTCCCTTGAGACGTTTGTTCGAAATGGAATCCCGACATTAGGGGCAGCTTAAATTAACAATGCTAGTGGTAGTTGGATTTCCACAGGGATGTATATTAAAATCTCCCGAAATTATCATACTATAAAGATTATTGCCCATATGTTCTCTTATAAAGTCGTATGAAACAAAGTGAGAGGTACCCCTTAAATAAATTCAAGGGAAGTAGGGTTAAACAACCAACACTGAGAAGAAGTTCCCTTGAAAAAATATTCAATAAAACAACTTAATTTACAAATCAATTAGGACAATAAAGTTAAGAAAATTGTTCACAATTTATTAATATTACAAAATATGTTAAGAAACACAAGTGGGCAAAATCGCCACTGTACACAAATAAAAACAAATAAATTGGAGGAAAAATTGTTAAAACGGTTTTTTGACATACATGGAAATCAAAATCGACCAGCAATATTGATACAAGGAAGGGGGAACAGACAACAGTACGACATCCAATTGTACAGTACTAGGTGTATATTCAAACTCAATGTGATACCCATGTGCTGTGCACTGTTTTTATATTGTATCAACACAGGTATCCGAGTCTAAGAATTATACTTAAAAATGCGTTGACGCGTTTCGGTGGTTAAAATAGTTTTGGACCACCTTTATCAAGACTCTATCTTTTGTCTGTCGTGTATCTGGGGTCGAAAACGATCACCCTTTGAATTCTTCTTTGGATAAACTCCCTGTGCGTTTAGTTGTGGAAATGTGCGCTTTAGGATAAATGGGTTGACATCAGTTTTCCTTCACACTTTTATATGACTGGCTTCAGTTTATCGGTTTAAAAATCCTGCCGATAAAAGTGATGCGCTTGGCAATACTGCTCGTCAAGGAGCGTCTTTTTCTTTTTTCTTTTTTTTTTTTTCTTTTTTTCTTTTTTTTTTTTCTTTTTTTTGGTTTCAGACCGGACTGAAACCAGAGAAGCAGGCAGTTCTCTTCGGCCGAATAGTGAAAAGATTGTTTCCGCCGGGAGGACAAGACGAAAGCGCCCCTGGTTTCCACTTCTTTAAAAAAAAAATTTGTCAAGGGAACTTCTTCTCTTATAAAGTCGGCCAGGTCAAGGATGTTACTCTCCTCAGAAGAGATAGCTGGGGAGCTATATAATAAACCCCACCCTATTCGCCCCCTGCTTAGAGTTAATGCAAAAATGCCTGGGTGTGAATGGGAAGTCATCCTGACATGACACTTAATACCTACAGAAATGTATGTTACCAGTCCCCCCCCCTCCCCCCTCACCCCTCACCCCCCCACCCCACCCACCTTGGCCTGCCACTTGCCGAGGGGGTAGCCGGGACAAAGTAAGCCTTGTATCCATCAAGATGAAAATTACAATTGGTCACCCATGTTTCCTGTAGGCTAATTATTCTAAACTGCTTCACAAAGGCTAGCCAGATAGGATCGTTAAATTTACTGGCGAGCCCCGAGATGTTCTATGATAAAAAATTATTGATGGGGGTTCGTCTCTGAGACACTGAGCAATGGCGTATTTAGAATTACGGGAGGGTTTATTATATCTGATCTCCTTTCCACCTGCGCCCGTAGTCAATCGCAGTTTTCAAGCCCAGATAAGGGAGAGAATCTATTACCCAGTTCTAATGGCTGGTGGAATCTATCCTCTCCCATACTGGGATAGAATCAGGGAAAATGCTGTTGATTCCTACTCGGATGTTGCATATAAAAGTAACCCAGAGGTAAGATTTTTATGTTGGAGCCATTTTTAAGAGGACTGTTTTGTGACTCAGTCAAAATTTTTCCCGCTGTCTGGGGATTATTAAAATTAATAATAATGCAGTCACCATTGCACATTTTTGTACGGTTACCAATCCATTTAACTCTACGAGCCATTATTATATGCCTGGAAACATCATGGCCCCGTTAAAGGTTGTTAGAAAACCACTGGTTACGTTTATTCTTCAGTTGATCACAGTTCTCTTTAGCCTGTTCCTTAAGTTGGGGAACATTCCCTAGTATTACTGTATACTGGGAAGATTCTCGGGGTAGATCAACTGTCTGTAGTTCCTGGAGGGGATGCTCGCTATCAAACCCCTCTCTACTTCTCATGGGATTATCGTTGCTACTCGAATGCTTTCTAGTGTCAGTTATATCCGGTGATGTGCTGCATTCGGCGGGTAAGCTAATAATGCTTACAGGTTGAACTGGAGCCCCTTTAGCTTCCCTAGATCTTATGGATCGCTCTCCCTTTTGTTTCTCATTGGGGTCCCTAGCGATACCATTCATTGTTATAGCTGCCTCACTGGTGGTTATTATATCTGAGCTAGGGTTAGTATAACGCCCAAATGTAACCTCCAGTTGTGCTAGCCTGTCTTCAATATTACTAAGTTTCTTGTGGATTGGATCCAGTAATTTTGATAACATTAGTTCCAATTTCGTCCAATGAGACGTGCTCACCTGTCCCACAGATGGTCCATCCGGCAACATCAGGGTCCTAGATAAAATAGTGTCTGCCTCATCAGTATCTGGCATGTAATCTTGTGTACGGGTCCCTTCTATAGATCCCGGTGCCCCAATTTTCTTAGTTCCCCTTTGGTCCTTGCTATTAGGAATATTCGCTCTTACAGATTTAGGTTTAGACTGTTTCCCCCTCGTAGTCATATTTGTTATCGCTACCATTTGTTCAATAGGTACGATGGTATCCACATTTAAAGATGTCTGAGGTAGAGATAAAGTATCTGGGGGATCTTCCTCAATAGTAATACGCGAGGTGTTAGGCAATGCGAGGGTTAGGGAGAGCCTGTCTATTGAGCATTGCAAGTCCAAAGATAGCCTTCGTTCTGCTTCCTGTATTTCATTTGTAAGGACTGTATTTGTCCTAGTAATAAAGGCATCTAATGTTCCCACCACCGTGTGGCCTAGGTTTGCTTTCGTCTTACTCATCGCTATAGTAAATACACAATGAGCTCCTTACCAGGGTGTATAGTTACAAGGATATATTTGGTCCTAAATTAGGACAAAAATACTTAGAGTAAAGATAACATAGTATCTAAAACCAGAGCAACGCACTTATTAGGCAGACCCCCCCCCCCCCCAAAAAAAAGAAAAAAAATGAGTATTAATTAAAATACGCTAATTAAACTATACAATACAAAATTAACTTAGCAGGCTGGTTTCTAAGGTGACTGTGCAAAAATTAAAAGTTTGACCCGATCTCCTTGTCCAATAAGAATTTTATCAAAAAAAGAAAGAAGTAAGTGGTAATATTCGAACCACATAAAATTAGTTTTGTTCGAGGACACAGTACCTTTGTGATGTGAGGCGGGCAGAAGCAGCTGTCCCACAAATCCCCAAAAATAAAGTGCAAATAACATGGCCCAGCCCAGCCTCTTCCAGGCTATGACGGGCAAGGACGGGCTTGACTTGGCCCGGGCTTGGCCCGCGCAGCGGGAGCGAGCCGCGCTATGTAGGGCTCGGGCGCGTCACGATGATGTCAGGGCGAGTGACGACCCCAGGGCAGCTGGGACATGCAGTCCAAAGGAGCTCCCGGACGTTCCCCTAACGGTGGATGAGTGTGTCCGTTAGGCCGTTCCTCTCACGGCTGGTAGCTGGACAGTGGCAGTGAGTGATTCGGCCGTTCCCCTCACGGCAAGGGATAGCTGGACGTCAGCTAACCAAGGCGTCCCTTGGTTGATATACAGCAAACACAAGGAGATGATGGACGGAGTGCTGAAACTTTTCAGACACTCACCCACAGTCACAGATCTGGGTTGAATCTATCATTGTTCTTTAGCTCACTTCGCCACCTAGTTCAGACACAGCTATATGCAAATACGTTTTGACCCTGTGCCTCATGGGAACAGTTCAGCCCGAACTGCCCAGCCAGGTCTTCCCTGAATGGAAACAAGCATCCTGGGACCGGTTTCAGGGTAATACCCCTCATCATCCAGGCTAGCTTGAATCCATTGGCAAAGTGAGCAAGGTACCCACATATGGGCATACCCTGCCAACTTAGGGTGAACAAAGCAAACACAAGGAGATGATGGACGGAGCGCTGAAACGTTTCAGACACTCACTCCCAGTCACAGATCTGGGTTGAATCCATGAGGCACAGCGTCATGACCGATTTGCACATGGCTGGGTCTCAACTGGGGCGGCAAAGCGAGCTAAAGAACAATGAAGGATTCAAACCAGATCTGTGACTGGGGGTGAATGCCTGTAAAGTTTCAGCGTTCCGTCCATCATCTCCTTGTGTTTTATCAAACAGAGAACGCAGATCTGTCCAATTGGGAAGGAATTAGCGAGAGCAACAGAGTAAAGGGTGTTTTTTGACTTGTTTTCCTGGGTTTATTAGAGGGCACCTTGGTCGCACGCAGACACACACAAACCTGTAAGACATAGAAGCAACCCCCCAAGACAGTACAACTAAACTTGGCAAATAAGATGTTATTTAGAGCAACTATACTAGGCCAAAGTTCGTTTTATTACCACAGTAAAGGAAATCTGACATGCAAAACTCGCAGCCTACTGCCTCAGAGTTTACATCTTACAATTACTCTTCTCTGGGAAACTACTCTCCTAGTAATCAGGAGACCACTTGAGTGCGAGTAATTTTACCCCATTTCATCCTATTATTGGTTAAATACCAATTTAAAAAAAAATTAATGTGGAAATACAGGATGAAACAAACCTACTATATAGGTGTACTATGCTATTTATTACCTTTGTTGATGAACGGATGGGGCATCATGTGCCATTTGCGTCTTCACATCTCACCAGATATAGCCCCTGCCCACCTTCAGAAACCGTAATAAATAGCGTACTCTACTCTATGCATCTGATGTCTAAATATGTTCTGCATACATATAATTCAGAACGTTTGAATAAACACACAGGTTAAAAAGGTGGGCATTGTCTGACATCCATCTTTCAAAGTAGTACAACCCGACTAAACAAAAATATGCGTGAACGAAAGTGAGGTCACACAAGTGCTTCAGCGTCTTTGGTACTGAAGCCCTTGCTCCGATGCAAGTACTAATTAGTAAAGGCATCCGCTTTATATTAATGCAAACATGATTGACCAAATAATAAACAAGCAATAGCAAAGCCATTAGGTCAGCACCAGTTGTTAACCCTTTTGACTTTGTCGATGCTTGTTTTCTCATAGCTTTTGAAACTTTTATTGTTGGGGGAATGGTGGGCCACTGGCAACAATGCCTAAAAGCAAAATAAAATTGAATCTGAAAAAGCACTCGTCACCTTAGAAGTCCTTGGCACTTAAGGAAACTACTATGCATGTCGATATGCTCCTTGTGAAAGAGTAAATGCTGTCACTCACCGTGAAATTGGCCAGTGGCTGAAACGGGCTCATCCACTGTCATATGCTCTAGTGGGCAGAAGAAAAATGTGAATGGCGCAACAGACCAATGGAGAAAGTGTGCTGGTGGAAAGACCATCAAAGTAGTGTATTACATACATTCATTTAATGAAATATAAAGGTCAAGCAAGCGCCAAACCTCAAACAGTAATTCTTCCCATTGTACTCTAATCGTGAATATGGAACGAGCCACATGGTGATCTTATCCTCAAAATTCTGGCATGGTCGGGAATGCAAGTAAACATATTTCTAGAATACCACGCTGCCCTTGCCATTTAAGGAATGCCCTTGTTTTGTCCCTAAAATGCGGTCTATCTAAACGCACAACTTTTGTTTGCTCCTTACCCGTCCACTCAAATCTTTAAAACAGGTAGAGCAATTAGGAATGTTTTCAATAGGGATAGAAGAGGTATGGTTTGTCAGATGATTTATGACCTGTTCAAAGCAAACACATAGTCCATGCATTATTTGCATACCTAACAAAGTCCCAACTTAACTTAATACCCCCATTCAATTGCAGAAAAACACTTACTTGACTAAATAAATAGACATTTCACCACTGACATCAATAGATCACTGTTTACAGACAATTAGGGTTACACTTAATGTACAAACTCCAGATATAAAAGTTAGGTATCTGCCGATATATATTTCAACAAACTCTTTATAAGGCTTATTAGGTTTAGTATCTATACACATAAGTCTCACAAATGTCCATTCTCACCAGCTAAATAGTACAAGGAAAAATGTAGCAAAATATGTCCTTTGAATGAAATTTTACAGGCACACTAATTTGGAATCGACGTTCTTTAAATTCACACATTTAAAATTGCCACATAAGGTATTTGGTTTTGTACAGTCTGAACAGCATGTAGATATTTAACAAATGTTGCAGGCAAGATTTCAATATTCTCTGATGTGTTCATATTTTGTAAACCATTCTAATCACAGTAGCTCAGAAACGAAGGTCTCCCATTTCTCTCTGAATGAGAAGGCATATGTTGATGTAGTCAGAAGTTCCTGGACGGCATACATCTTGCAGGCTGTGAACATATGGTGCTTGGACGTTGTTTCAGTTACCTGCTTTTACTTATCTAGGAAGCTCGGGCTGCAGTAGAAGTGTCATACAACAGGCAGCACATTCGCAGTACTTTACATTTTTTGGTATGTTGATTAGGAGGAATTCAGTGCGGCCTTAACAGAGCAGGAAAGTGTTGCTGCAGGTAGGTGACTTTATTTTTGTTTAATATTCATAAACACTGAGTAGACTCCCTCCTGGTAGACCTGGAGCTGTATTAAAATAAGTTCCCCGGGGGCGCAATGGGCGTTTGCTCCCGCTCTGAGTGCTCCATGGGTCACCTTGGTATTATAGAAAGGGATGCAAAGCTGCAGACCCTTCTATAACACCTTCTATAACACCGATAGCGCTGGCGCACTTAAAGCACCAGCTCTACAGTCAGAAGGTGTTCCCTCATTTGGATAGGGGCGTGCCCTATGTAAATGAGGGAATTCTTTGGACTCTGCACCTGTGCCGTATTACAGACGCCGGCGCAGAGTCAAAGCAACCCTCAGGAGGCACACTGACCGTGCACCATTTAAAAGGTGGAGCACTGTCAGTGCGCCCCCTGAGAACAGCCTTCTGCGGGGGGTCAAGGGGGTCCCATGGACCTCCCCAGACATCCCCTTGCAGGCGGGTGCAGTCATGACTGGACCCGACTGCAAGGGGATCTCTATTACTCTGTAAAAGTGCAGGTGGGGGCCTCTGCACGCCGAAAACACGGAGCAGCTGCTCCGTGTTTTCACATGTATGCATACATTATACATTTATAATAGGGTGCATTGTGATCGCAAACAATCAAAATGCATAACACGTCCCCTGGAGCACTTACAAAATGGAAGGGAAAAACTTCTTTAGTACAAAGCAAACAACGAATGTAAAAAGGAACATTTCACTTTCATGTTTAGTCTTTCAATAGAACTATAGAAAAGAGAAAAATCCCATTAAAAAGTGTTCTTTATGCCACCATGGTTATGGAGCCCGACAGTAAAATGTGTACTGTCACTTTAAGGCTAGCCAGGGAGGGATAAAAGTTATAATAAAACAAGGACCCCCTGATTCCACATAGTATTCCTAGGATAGGGTAAATACAGATTATTCAAAAATTCCTAGGCAATACTTAACCTAACAATGACTAGGTTGAATAAAGAAATATGAATCGTTTGAAACCTCAATGCACTGAACATATTCAATTAGAAGAATATATATGTATTTATTCAAAATTACATGATGTTCATAACAAAAGTTTAAAAAAAGGAGGAATAAACCTCTTATTAAAATAATTGGTGAACTGATCACTAATTCAATGTACAAAACCTATAATATACACAATGACATAAAAAATGACATGAAAAATACAGTGCAAATTTATATTCCTTAAGTAATCTTCTTAAAGTTAAAAACACTAATTTTCAAATCTATACAGTCCATTTAATTTCGTCATCCGTCTCTGTCTCTATGCGCGTTTCGGCGAGCAACCGCCTTCTTCAGGAGAATAGATTGTTGTTCTAGAAAATAAAGAACAGTATATATTGCACATATATAGCAACAACAGTGCATTGAGGCAAGAGGCTTGGTACAAGATAAATAAAGGCACACAATTTACTTTCCTATTTAAATCTAATACTTGATAGACCAGAAAGACAAATATAGTGACAGCCATGCTAAGAGAAGATACTCAACAGGTGATGTCCCAAGAATAAGTCCGACACATTTGTAATTTAGAGAAAGTTAGATTAATTAAACAAAAACCGGATAAGGGTGATCAGATGTAAGAAACAAAAAGTGCAGAAGAGTGAATAAGAGATAATTATTAGTCCCTTGGAGCACTTACAAAATGGAAGGGAAAAACTTCTTTAGTACAAAGCAAACGACGAATGTAAAACGGACCATTTCACTTTCATGTTTAGTCTTTCAATAGAACTATAGAAAAGAGAAAAATCCCATTAAAAAGTGTTCTTTATGCCACCATGGTTATGGAGCCCGACTGAGTAAAATTTGTACTGTCACTTTAAGGCTAGCCAGGGAGGGATATCCACAATCCTGGTATGCTTTTCCTTTTCAGTTACAGTTGGCCCTCATTTTTTTTATTATTTTTTTATCTGTCACAAGTTTTCTTGACCAGAGGACTTTGTACTTTTTACGTTTTTTATTCACATGAATTACTTAGAAGCATTTTAACCCAGCGTGACATACCTTAACAAAGACTGAGAGGTAGATTTATTTATTATTGGTATTTGTTTTTTTATTCTGGTTCTTTCTTCAAGAAATAGGTACAGGGTGGCCAGGGCAGAATTGTGGACACGTTTTCCACGGATCACTCTCGTTGTGCTCATTTTCACTGTGTGAAATGTTTGGCTCTAATTGTATAGAAAATCTGAGAAGAAAGTGTGTACATCCACTTCTGGATTGGCAGTACACATTTTTAGAGTGCATCTGGGGACCAGCCAATGGTAAATGCAGCAAAAGACAAGTGGAGCGGAGAAAGCTCCTATCCATATCTTTCTGACTACCACTTTATACCTGAAAAGTTTTCCTCCGAGGCTTCCCACCTTATTTCTGAGGCTCTTGATTTTGAAGTACAGTCTGAACTTTGCGAGATTCCCTCAACCCCAGTAGAGCGCTTTAATATCCACAAATCTACTAGACATCGGGAGAACCCTTCGTGTCAAGGAGGGTGGCTCTGAGTTAATATTGGACGCTATTAACATTTTCAGCTTTTTAAAGGGAGACTTCCATGATGTTGAGGTTCAAGCACTCTATGTGGGCCTGTACATGTAAGATTGAGGTACCTCTTAGCAGAAAGTCCAGGTTTTAATTGACCGTCTTGACCCCACAGTTGTCCTAAATTTGGTTCAGACACCAGAAGCCACCTTGAGGATTAATAGTGCTGTTGCAGAGTTGGCTGGTCAAATCGTCTCTTTACTAAATGAGAAATCAAAGTTTGAATCGGCACAGCATAATGGATTTTCTTTTTGACTAATATAAATAGATATTTCTCTACATCACTATATTGATACCTTCTGACAGGGTTGTGGTGCAGACTCACTTCAACCTTCACACAGCAGAGCTTCTGTTTATTTTTCTGTTATCTCTTGCAACATAACATAAGGCAAGTAAGGGACTGAAAACGGAGCCAGATAAATCTCTGAAGAAGTTCACGTTTCCTGATGAACCACACTGCTTAGTATGGCATAATGTCAGACAAAAGCCAGAAAATCACTATAAATTTGGAGGACAGACTGTCGCTTGTCTATGAGGCCCTAAGAATCATGAAGAATTGAGATCCCTTCGAGGCATTGGAACTCAGTATGTGAGTGCCACGGGATTGTACAAATATTCTGAGGGAACTAAGATGTTAAGATAATAACATTAATAAATATATTGACATAATAATAGGACACCAAGAGTGTCTTTAATTTTGTGAGCCATGGCTATGGATCGCTTTCTCGAAACTAGAATACAACCTGAAGTGACTAGCAGGGCACTGAGTTGTGCACACTATTTATTGTTGCATATTTTTTCATTTAATAGTTAGATTGATTATTCACATGCGTAATGTATCCTAGATCCTAAAGAACCTTATGTGGCACACCGCTTATTTGCAAACTCACGGTTCCAAATAGACTTAGTAACATCTTGTTACTGTTGTGTTTACACCTGGACAACAATCAAAACTAGGTTTTTCTTTTTCTTCTTTTTATTGACCTGATCATCCTAGCATCTGTTTAACTGCAGAACTATGACCAAACAGAGTACACAATCAAACTTGCTAGAAAGTTATGTACTTCAAGTTTACACAGCAATGGGAAATACTCTTCAAGGAGATTTCCCTTTCCGTCCCGAGAGGGGC
The DNA here is from genome assembly GCF_964263255.1 of Lissotriton vulgaris. Taxonomy (NCBI): domain Eukaryota; kingdom Metazoa; phylum Chordata; class Amphibia; order Caudata; family Salamandridae; genus Lissotriton; species Lissotriton vulgaris. The sequence continues at coordinate 1,295,450,402 of NC_141691.1, forward strand.
ACCCCTGAAAGTTCAAAACACAACAGAACAAATTAAGGAGCACTACAGTAGTGCAACCAAATTAGACTGGTTCTGCAACTTAAAAACGGACATTTATTTTGAAAACATTCACATGCCCGTGATGTTTGGGATTCACAACCTTATCCGTGTCAGGATACTTGGATACTTTAGTGGAGGCGGGCCTCTACAGCCTGGTGCAAGCTTGCCAAGTGAGAAACTGGATAACCTTGCACATGAAGTAAGTCCGACCCTTTACAGCGTGCTCCTGTCAAATGTTGGTCGTTAATAATAACCCTAAACTCTACTAAGTGGCCCATCAAAAACACTTGTTTTTCTCTCTTCCTGTGTAACATTTATTCAGAAGTATCAGCGATATATACCTTCTCTGAATCCGAGGAATGGCGTATGTCAACTGATGTTGACATATGTTGACCTATGCCGTTTACTTTTTTTTTCTTTTTACATATCTCCTACTACAGGTCGCTCTTTTTAAGTGTGTCAGAGAATTTTGCAAGGGAGCACATTGGTTATTTCTAAGAAACCGTGGTTGCTGGAAGTTGAGTAACTTTTTATTTTTTTGGATACCCTAAGGAAAACTGTTTTTCGTTGTAGTGATACCAAAAGAAGCGAGAGAAGTTTGTACACCGACATATTATTCCTATATTGGTGCTAAATTCCAACGTTCTCCTTTTTTGATTTCCTACTAATTCTTCCTAGCTCCCTGGGCATGCCCTTTAGATACACCCTCATTTACTTACATTGTGTAGTCTCAAGATCATCAAGCCTCTATTTTCTGTTATTAGCCGAGTAGTTCTAATGGGGGGAATATTATTGAATATACTGTGACGAGACTGAAATATTTGGGTTGAATCCAAGTTTTCTATCATTGGTATCTTCATGAATCACCCCCTACCAGGGGGGACGTCTGTATTGTAATACGACATGTAGATGTTTAAGGCTTGTGTCAGTGGCTTTACAAATAAACTGTTGCTTTATTTTGCTTACCAATATTATGGCTATCCTTAACTAACTTTATTTGACCATAGCAGGAACTATGGCTTCTTATTGCTTATGGAACCAGGCATTGCGTAGAACCTTCTTGGCGGAAGGTTTTCTGGAGGGCTTTTTTCCACAGTGTCCTATGTAGCGCAAGTCTTATCAATTCGTAGGAAGCTGTGGACAGTCATGACCTCCTATTCAATGTAAAAGATATTAATTTCTACAACAGATAAAGTCCTTTGTCATTGTAAAGTGTTGTAATGACTGTAATATCTTTATCTGGTTAGATGCAAAACACCAACTCGCTAATTATGCCAACATGTCTTCGAGCATCACAGAGGAAGAACTAAAAAGTCTTCAAGTAGAAAAAGGAAGTGCCGCTCGTAAGCTTAGACTTTGGGAGCTTGTGACCTTTCGTGCCTACCTGACCGGGTGATAATCGTCATTCTGCTGAACCGGGACTCTGGCCGACTCTGGGCTTTGCTGTGCATTCTTCTTCAAGTGTCGGACTGCGAGGCCCAGCTTGCCTAGCGGCTCGTAACCTGCCGCAGCTGGTGCCTCTTCCCTCACTTTTCTTTTCCTCTATTTAGCAATGCCCACGACTGCCGCACGCGCCGGGCGAAGCCCGGGCCAAGGGCGGGCCCGTTGTAGCCCGTTCCTGACCGTGCAGGACCGGACCGGGCCACCCCCCCTTAGTTTTATTCTTACTATTTTGTGGGGGGCTGAGACATTACCGTAAGGACTTTGACGTAGATCCAGAGCCACTGGAGCACTGAAGTCATAGGATAATGACGAACCGAGAGACCAGGAGTAAAGCTACAGCGTCGAGTTCCATGGTGGCAGGTACCTTGGACAATTTTCTGACTAGAGCCAGCTCCATATTGTCCAATGAACTAACTGTTGTGGAAAGACGTCTTTCGCAAAGGGATTGTTAATGTTAGGAGATCTTCTCTGGGACTAATAGCTAATGCCAAAACGCCAGAAAGGGGTGGGGGTTCCTCGACTGCTCTATTGGATACTATTGATAAGACAATTGCAGCTGTCCTGCAAGACCTCGGGAATAGCCCTGGAGTGCCTAGAAATTCTCTCCCGGCTATTCCTGAAGCCGTATTAGTGCCACCCATTGTCAATGACGGGTTACATATTGTTAGGCACGATCTTGATACTAGACAGTCGCAGGGGATCCGGGAAGGGGCTGTTCCAAAAAGAAAACGTGGGGCCCAGGAGAGAGGCAGGAAAAAAGCGAAGCTAGACAAAGGCACGTGCCTTAATGTCCCATCGATTCACGTCACTAGTCACGTAAAAAACAGTGATGCCCCGATAGCTACCAGTGGTGCTACCACCTCACCACTCCAAACTCTCTTTACACCGCACCCAACTGCATTCAGATTCGGTGATACGGCTCAGGCTGGTGAGGATCAGTCTATTCTTGCTCTGGGTGCTACCCTGAAATCCCTGCTGGATCCTCTGTTTGACAGGCTCAATTGTATTGATCATAGGCTGATAGCAATAGAAACGGCCACAGGGGTATTGATGGATCATCTGAAACCGGTGGAGACTCCGCAAAGGGGCCCTGATACTAACAGGGTGGGGGGGGGGGGGCACTTTCATCTACTATCTCCCCTCAAACAAGAATCCCGGCTCCAGTAATTCCCCCTTGCCCGGCACAGGCACCTGCAATTTTAGCCATGGATAACCCTTTGAGTAACACAGAAAAGAACGACGATAGTAACGATCGAAATATGGCAGAGGGTACCAGAGTGAGGTGGAAAAATGTAGTCAACCTACCCCCCGAGGCGGCGCCCTTGGTAGTGGTTTTTTTTTTTTTAATAAAAACTTTATTAAGAGGAAGGAATAATGATTAGTCAGTTTTGTACATTCATAAGGTACTGGTGACAGTTGTACATTCCAACTTTCGTAAGCAATAAGGAACATCTGTACATCAAGGAGTGCGGTGAAGTTAACCATGTAGGACTCGTGGACACGTTAATAGACGGTCTGTACACTTATACTGTAGTCTTCTATTATCCCCCCCTTCCATATATAATGTAACATCATCATCATTTTTAATAATACAGTAATAACAACTCCCCTTCCCCTCCCCCCCCAACCATGTGTCATCATTGTCATTTTATCTCCACCCCTCTCCCCACACCAGCAGTGTCTCGATGCGCACGACGGTAGATAGCCAGGTCGAAGCCATTAATGTCATAGCCCAGTGTCCTGAGGTGCACTCTCCTTATCTGTTTATCAGTCCTCTTCCCCCTCTGAGTCTAGGTCTTCTCCTTCCGGTAAGGGGTCACAAATCTCCCCCCTGTATATATTCCATGCCGCCCACACTTTGTTCCACTTGCGCGGCGCCGCCGTAGTACATACACTGCCCTTTCCGTTATCATTAGTATGTCTAAGTTCTTGGCCCATCTACCTGCGGTGGGCAGTTCTGGTGCGCCCCATTTCTGTGCTATGTCCCGCTTGGCCACAGTTATTGCCAGCGTTGCCCAAGTCAATTCATATCTGCCCAGGTCGTTGGGGTCCCAGATATTTAAAAGGCACTTGCGTGGTTCAGGTAATATCGTGTGTTTGAGGGCTTGGGAGATCGAGCGCATTATTCGTCTCCAGAATTCCCGTATTTGTGGGCATTCCCAGAGTGTGTGAAGCAGTGTCCCCTCTTCCCCGCAGCCTCTCAAACAAAAGGGATGTGGTGCTCTCTGTATGTTATGCAGCAGCGTTCTGGTATAGTAGATGCGGTGCAGGATTTTAAGTTGCACCAGCCTGAGCTTACTGGAGATCCCCACCTCTTTCGGGGAGGCCAGCGCCTCATTCCATTCAAACTCATCTGTCCCGCCTAATTCTCCCTCCCATTTTTCTTTAAGTTTCAACGTTGGGTCTTTGAGATTATTGATAAGTTTTTTATATGTGAGGGAGGTAGCGCTCTGGACCATGAATTCCGTTAATAGTCTATCCTCTAGCGGGGAGGAGCCCGGTAGAGCGGTGCCTGTAGGAATCGCCCGCAGTAATGCGTGCCTAATTTGCACATATCTGAATGTTTCTGTGGGTCCAAGGTTATACTGTTGTTGTAGGTGTGGAAATGGTATTACCGTGTCCTTGTCCCAGAGATCCCCTACCGTAGAGATGCCTATGGAGTCCCACCGCCCAAATCCCTTACAGCTTCTGAGGTTCCCAAATGCCTTTGTGTCCCACAAGGGTGTCATTTTGGTGATTCGACCTGTCCACCCCAACCGGGCCTGCGCCATGTGCCATAGAGTCGCCGTGTGTTTGGTCGGGCCGAGTAGGGTTTTAAGTTGCGATTTATTATAAAGCACAGACAGCATGCATTCCGTCCCAAGCTGCGTCCAGTCCGCCCGATAGGCCGGGTCTTCTTTTGGGGCGTGGATCCAGCAGTTTATGATTTTAAGTTGAGCCGCCCAGTAGTATAGTTGGATGTTTGGGAGCGCTATACCCCCCTCATACCAGCCTTTAACCAATTTATCGTATGCTATACGTGCTGGGCCAGTGTCCCAGAGTAAGGCCGTAACTAGCGCCACTATCTGCTTGAAGTATCGCGGCGGGACCAGGTGTGGGGTATTTTCTAGGACATAGAGGAGTCTCGGGAGCGCCATCATTTTGTATAACGCTGCCCTACCCAGTAGGGTCAATGGGAGGGCCGCCCAATGCTTGACATCCGCCCGCAGGCGATCTATAGGTGGTTTTAGGTTACTGGCAAAGAAGTCCGCCTCCGTGCTCGTGATAACAATACCTAAGTATTTGAAGGAGACTGTCGTCGTAAGCAGCGGACAGCCATCCTACAACCTCGGCGCCGGGCCTTTCAGTGTGTATACGATGGATTTCGACCAATTTAGTGTGTAACCTGATGTGTGCCCATGGTCGTTACAGAGATCTAACAGGGCCGGGATGCCGGTATCGGGTGCAGTCATGTAGATAAGCATGTCGTCTGCATATAATGAGACTTTGTCCTCCCAACCCTCCTCCCATTTAATGCCTGCAAATAAGGGCGTAGACCTGATCTGGATAGCCAGGGGCTCAAGCACCAGTGCGAAGAGTAAGGGAGATAGGGGGCAGCCTTGTCTAGTCCCCCTGCCTAACATGAATCTCGGTGATATGTGGCCGTTGGCCACCACCTGTGCAACCGGCTTCGTATAAAGCAGCCGTACCCATGCAATATATTTCGGCCCAAGTCCCACACGTTCTAGCACTTGAAATAGATATTCCCACTCCACAAGGTCGAACGCCATTTTAGCGTCGAGAGAGAGAATCGCTGCCTGTTCCGAGAGGAGGTGTGCACGGGCCAGTGCACTATGTACTCTCCGGAGATTCATCGCAGTGCTCCGGTGAGGCATAAAGCCTGACTGGTCAGGGTGGATCAGGGTGCCGAGGTGGGGCAGCAAGCGGGTGGCTAGAAGCTTAGCCAATATCTTGGCCTCAATATTCAGCAGTGATATCGGGCGATACGAGGTACACTCAGTCGGGGGTTTCCCCGGTTTGGGTATTGCCACAATTGTGGCCGTACGCTGATCCAGCGGCAATTCTGCTTTGTCCCTGCTGTCCAAATACATGGCCAGCAATGGGGTACTGAGTTCTGGAGCCATGGACTTGTACCATTCTACTGGTATCCCGTTCGGGCCTAGTGCTTTTCCAGACTGTAACGCCTGGATCGCCAGTTGAATTTCCTCCACCGTCGGGTCTATTTCCAGGGTATCCCTGTCTTCCTGCGTGATACTGGGGATGGCAATATCTGCTAGAGTTGCCGCTGCCATTTGCTGTGTGACTACCCTGTCTGGTGTATATATTGTTTGATAGTGTTGTGCCAGTGTGCAAACTATGTCTTCTGGGTGTGTCAGTGTCCGCCCATCCTCCGAGTCCAATCTCTGAATACCCCTCGCTCCACTCCCTCTTTTATCTAGCCATGCCAGCATTCGACCCGCCTTGTCACCCACGTCATATATTCTATGTTTGGTGTTAGCTATGTATCCCTTTTCTGTCGTTTTAAGGTGTGCTAGGTATTGTTGTTGCCGGACCATGAGAGTGTGTGTCGTGGCTGGGGATGGGTCTCTCATGTGTGCAGTATTGGCTGTGTCAAGCGCCAGTTCTAGGTCTGTGAGTTCCTTTCTGGAATCCCGTTTGTACCCCGTTATTGTTGCAAGGGCCGCCCCCCGGAGGACCGCCTTGTATGCTTCCCACAATATGGACGGTGATGTCACTGTGCCTGTATTTTCTTCAAAGTACTGCGTTGTTACCAGTTTGAGTTTCTTCCGAATCTTGGGGATTTTCAAAAAATTGGGGTAAATTGGGTAGAGCCGTGCACATCTCTTCCCCCCGGTGGTGAGCGACAGAACAAGTGGAGAATGATCAGAGATCCCCCTGGGCAGAACGTCCACTTTTCCCACCATTTCCAGCCCCAACCCCAGTGCCATAAAGTAGTCTATACGGGATAAGCTATTATGTACAGCTGAGTAGTAAGTGTACTGAGTGTCCTCGGTATGTAATTGTCGCCAGAGGTCTGTAAGGCCTAGGGCTTCTACAAAGTCCGAGAGTGGTGCATTTCCCCGAGGTCGGGCCCTAGAGGGAAAGGTGTCTTTAAGTGGGTCTATGATTGCATTAAAATCCCCCCCAATAATCGTATCTCCATCAGGGAGGTCTAGGAGAAACTTGCCTAGTGCAGGCAGGGCCACAGAGCGTAATGCTGGGGGAATATACACCGATACCACATTAAAGGACCTGCCCTCCCATTGACCATGGACCGCAGCAAAACGACCCTGGTCGTCCGCCATTCGGCGGGTTATGATGAAGGGGGACGATTTCTTTACCAGTACACCCGTACCCCTGGAGCCGGTGGTGAACTCCGCGTGTATCGCCATTGTGTAGCCACGCCTATCAAGTGCTTTGTAGGTGGACCCCATGAGGTGGGTTTCTTGTAGGAGGACCAGATCCGGGCTGTGTCGCTTAATGGCCTGCAGCACCAGACCTCTTTTGATTTTGTCACCCAGGCCTCTGACATTCCATGTTAACATGCGCAGTGGGGATATCCCCATAGTGGCAGGGGAGCCCTCAGCGGGCGTGTCGTTAAGTGGCCTGGCCATGGAGCCGGTAGGAGAGTATTGTACCTAGCACGTCCTCAGGGCTATCACACGTGCTGTTTCGTGTCAGTCTGTGTAGGAGACATGTGAGTGTCGGGGTGGCAGTACAACATGAATGCTGATTGATGACTATGAACAAAAACATAAACACTAACAAGAAAACTGTGTTCCCATCCCCCCACCCTGCTACCCTGCTCCACGGACCAACCCCCGCCCGTGTCCCCAACTTTGCAGAGTGCTTTAGTCCTCCCCCAGTCATCTTACTTGCTCGTAGGGTCGGTGAGTTCCTTACGGGCACTGCCTGTGCCCACCCTACTCAGCCACGCCAGATCCATGGCCCTCGCGGCACACTCAGTCCCATACAAATATAGTTCGGCTTCAAACCGGAGCCGATTGTCCGGAGTCCAGCGGATCCCTTTCAAGATCTGATTCCGTTTCTTCTGCGCCCTCTTGACGGGGTGATTGGGAGGTTTGACTGGTCACTGTCTTTTCGGTACGATGTTGCGGCCGGTCTCGATGCGGGCGATGCCGTTGTCCTGCTGGTCTCCAGCCCTCCAACCATTCCTGTGCCACCTCCGGCGTGTCAAAAAACCAGGTCTTTCGTTCGGCTACGACTCGCAGTTTAGCGGGGAATAGCATGGAGTATGGTAACTCCCTGTCCCGTAGCGCTTTTTTGACCTCCGTGAAGGACTTGCGACGTCTGGCCACCTCCGCCGTGTAGTCTGGGAAGAAGGCTAAGGTTGCATTTTGGATCCGCACCGGCGGCGAATTTCTTGCCGCCTGTAGGATCGCGTCTCTGTCCCTAAAATTGAAAAGCCGGGCCAGCACAGGCCTTGGTGCCGCTCCCGTCCTGGGCGGACCTCCCGGGACTCTGTGTGCCCTCTCTACCGAGAAGAAGTGGGACAGGCCTTTGGGCTGTAGTTTGCTTTTGATGAGATCTTCTACGTAGAGGTCCATGGCCCCCTTCCCCTCCGTCTCTGGAATTCCAAGGATGCGCACGTTGTTGCGTCGCGACCGCCCTTCCTGATCATCCAGTTTGTCATGTAGGAGCTTGGTTATTTTCTGCATCTTTTCCATGGCTACCTGCAGGTCCGAGGTGTCTTCCACAAGTGATTTTGTGACCACCTCCACCTGCGACACCCTCTCCGCCATTTTATGAAAGTCCGCGCGCAGCAGGGAGACCTCAGAGGAAATGGCGCCCACTGTAGTTTTAACCTCTGAGAGTGTCTTCATAATGTCCTCCAGCGTTATTTTCTTCGCACCATCCGAGTCGTGGGCATTCCCCGTGGAGGTGCGTCCTACGGAGTGTTGCTGACCTTGCTGTCCGTATGCAAATTTGTCCAACTTGGCCTGCGTGGAAGCACTCCGAGTGCCTTTGCCCGCCATGGTGCTGGAGCTCGTGAATTCCGGAGTCTCGTCTTATGTATTTGCGGCCAGCGCCACGTTCTGTCTCACAGTTTATATGCACTAGCCAGGGAGCAATAGGCTGACGTATGCTGGACAGCGTTTCCTCCTCTGTGTATGCCTTACCGGCCGTCGTGGTGGAGCATGATAGACTCGGTGGGCTCTTACTCCTCGCTATCCCTAATGGTCACAGCTGCCTCCGATTGTGGTCCCCTGCGCTGGTCCGCTACTCTCAGGCACTCCGGTGTGCGCTGGGTCTGGTCTCGGGTAGTTGCCCCTCCAGAGGCCAGGCAGGCCTCAGTATTCCGGATTTGTGTCCCTGTTCCAGGGTTGCTGATGCGGGCCCTGAGGTTCCCCTGCAAGCTCCTGCACTGATCTATAGTCTGGCTTCGTCCCCCGGGGGCACTGAAGTCTCTCACCCCTCGCCGGAGCTGGTCTGTGCTCCCACGGCGAGTCGGCGGCCAGGCGAGTCGCGGAGATCGCCTCTACCGTTCCTCGCAGTCTGCCGGGGGGGGAGGGTCGAGATCGCAGCGGCGCACTTTCCTTCGTGTTACGTCCGCTCTGCAAGGTGGAGTGCTTGCACAAGTGTTGTGGGGCGCTGTCGCCAAGTGTGTCAGGCAGGCTGAGCGCGGACCGGCGGACACCGGGATGCGTCTTCCCCTCTCTTCCGGCTTGGTCGCACTTCTGCCGGGGTCTGGGTGTCACGCGAGGCCGGCGCTGCTTTCCTGCCAGTAGGCCCAGGATTGATGCTTGGAATCCTCTTGGTTCCGGACCTCCAATTCAGTCCAAAAGCGGACCGGTAGCACCGCTTCGGTCCCGGACCCGAACGCCGCCGCTTCAGGTGGGCTGGGTATCGGATAAGTTGGTCGGATATGCTGTTAGGTTACAGTGCCCTCAGGAGCTCACTCGCTATGCGGCCGCCATGCTTGGCTGCTAGCCACGCCCCCCTTGGTAGTGGTTTTAACGGGTGTCCTAAGCTCAGTAACTCCACAGCAGAATCCTTTTCTTCACTAAAAAATAAGGTGGCAAGTTAGCTGAACATTCACAGACCCCTTCCTCCACGTATGTCAACCGAAATTGTAATGGTTAGAAGGGTGGCGTGGGTGGGCCAAATTGCTAAAAAATCTAGGGTGACTGTGTTCTGGTCAACTTTAAGAATGCTGGGATAGTCACCCATATATGTAACTGGACGGGCAGTACGGATGGCACTGTTATACAGTCCCGCCCACTGTCCTTCTTTTATCCACCAGTTTGTGCCTATGCTGAGTTAGGGTTTGAAGAAGGCTGGACAAGGGTATGCTCAAGGAGACGTAATAGAGGGGGTAGGATAAATTTCAATGACAATTTTTTGCCCAGTGATCATTTTCACAACAATAGATTCAGCTGCCTGGATCAAATAGACTGACTTCATGGTATAGCCAGAACTATCATTAAAGAGGGTGGGATGAGTGACCGGGCCCAACAAAGAGCTCGGGAAGAGGGATGCGTGATGGATGAAGTTCCAGGGACGGGGATGGGTGCCTCGTGTGAGCGTACAACTGACACAATAGGTATGGAGGTAACTAGCATACACATGGTTAATACTTCTCCCTGTGATCCAGTATCTTTCTCGCCAATCTTAAACCCAATTACGGACAACAAACCCCTGAAAATGTTGTCCTGGAACGTGGCAGGCCTTTGTAACAAACTGGCCTGCCCTGACTGGGGCACTTTTATAGATGAGAATGACGTATGTCTCTTCAAAGAAACCTGGGCTAGGGAGGAACAATTTTGGCTCGGTTTTGCTTCCTTCTCAGTTCCCGCAAGGTGGGGGGAAAGGGAAGACCATCGGGGGGCTAACAATCTGGGTGGGAACACACTTGGGTTGCAGTGCTAAGGTCTTGGAGACCACAGTAGAGGATGTCCAATGTGTATTGTTGGAGTGGCCAAATGCTTCTAGACTCGCTCTGGTTAACATCTACTCTAGACCAGTGAGTATTACATCTGAGTCTGGAACCATTAATGAGCTTTCCACCTTTTTAAGTGGGATCCCCAAAGGGGTTACTTATGTGAAGGGGGTGGGTGACTTTAACTCTCACTTTGAGCCTCTAGTAGACTTGATGGATGGAGCAAACCAGGCGGAGGACGACCACTGGAAAATACCCCAGGTGGTGGGTCCCCCACCTAGGTCCTGGGCTCCGTTGGCGGTCCAAATCATGGCCCTGACTTTAACCCACTCAATCAGGGCGTGCAATGGCCGTGTAAAATCGGACTTTCGCCAAAATGTACCTTTAATAAACCTGGCCAAGAGGCACGTTTGGACTATATATTTGTTGAGTGCTGTGCTTGGTATAGGGTTGTTGATTTTAGAGTGGTAACCAGGGGAGAAAGCGATCACAATGCGTTGATCCTAGATTTCCTTTCCCCAGGGAATCCCGGGGATGGCTATAAATCAGGGTCTCCCCCCAGATGACAGGGCCCTCCTCTCTACCAACAGGCGTAGGATTAGATGGGACAAAGTGATAACTCGACCTGAGTTAATAGCCGAGTTATATGCCCGGGTAATATCGGCGCTGGAAGCTTCTGGCACCCTGAGTATAAAACACCCCTCCCCTGTTGTGTACACGCAACTTGGATATCTTTATAAGGTTCTAATTAATAGCCTAGCTGAAATTCTAAATTCACCTGGGCTAATGAGGAGAAGAGTGGGCTCCAAACCTACCTGGTTTAACTCGGCCTGTAGGAATGCGAAAGTAGACCTCCTTCAGGCTTTGAAACAAAAAGACAATAGGGCACTACTAAAAGAAAGGAGGTACCGAACCCATCATGCCAAGATAGAGTGGGGAAATGAGAACTGGGCCAATTTAACAACTGCTCTTAAAACAAGAGATGCCCGGAAGTTTTGGCAAATTGTGAATACCGGGTCGCCTGAACCTGTTTCGGCTATAGTGCCTAATATCGCTGCGGAGGTGTGGGAAGAACACTTCCTTACCTTGTACCAGGGGGAGCCCCATCCCTGTTACTTGGACACGGAGGGAGCAGCCTCCAGTTATATCACGGAAATTAACGACCTAGAGTTCACCGAGGGTGAGGTCTGTGCTGCTATTTTTAACCTCCCTCCTGGGAAAGCACCAGGGTTAGACAAATTGCTGGGTGATCTCCTGAAGCAAGAACCCAGGGTTTGGGCCCCATATTTAACGGTTGTTTACAATGCAATTTGGGGCGGCATGGCGGTCCCTAGTACTTGGCTGGGAGCAGAGATAGTCCCTATCTTCAAGAATGGCTCACCTCTGCTCCCAGTCAACTACAGGCCAATTAGCCTTATTGATGTGCCCCAAAAGCTTTTTATCGGGGTTGATCCTAGATCGCTTGTTGGTATGGATTAAGGAGCATTCCATCCTAAGTCCATTGCAGGCAGAGTTTAGAGAGAATGTTTCCACCACGGATCAGATCTTTCGATTAACCCTGTTTTTTTGGAAGACAGTGAAGATAGAGGGTGGCTCACTTTACACAGTTTTTGTGGATCTCCGCGCGGCCTTTGATCTTGTGCTGCGCGGGAAACTGTGGATTGTGCTCAGGGATCTAGGTATATCGCCCTTGTTATTAAATATGATAATCCGACTCCATACCGAGAACTTCGTGCAGGTGAAGTGTGGGAAAGACGGTGCCTTGTCAGGCCGATTCCCCGTTGGCAGGGGGGTAAGGCAGGGGTGCGTTTTGGTACTCACCCTGTTTTGCCTCTATGTCAACAGGGTAATCTCACACCTGGATGCGGTAGCAGATAGTGATGCTCCAAAACTCACTGGGCGTCGGATCTCCGCGATTATGTTCGCCGACGATACCTTATTTCTCTCAAAGACACAGAGTTTTGGATGGGTTTGTATCCTTTTGTGGGGATCGGTGGTTGGAAATAAACACCTCAAACTAAATTTATGATTTTTAACCCCCCCGGTAGCAACACGCCCAAACCCCTTGATAGCCGGAGTCCGCTTGGAAAGGGTTCATACCTTTGTCTATATGGGGCTTACGCTGAATGAAGCCATGATCTGGGCTCAGCATCAATTAAAATCGCAACTAAAGCTGACTCAGATAGCGGGGGTATTCTCAAACTCCTGACCAAATCCCCGGTTAAGCCATTTGGCCCAACACTGGAAATATATAAACTTCGGGCTTGGGGGCAGCAACCTATGGAGGTGAACTTTGGGGACACAAGGGCTGCTCTGCGATCTCTGTTGCGGAGAATATGTTTTTAAGACATCTGGCTGCGTTGCCCCCGAGTACACCACTAATGCCCTTAAGGCTTTATTTGGGCCTTAGACCCATCGATGAGGAGCTGGGCCTTAAGCCATTAACCTAGACTCTATTCCACCTACTAGTTCGAGCGAGGAGAGAGAAGCCAGCAACTCTCCTACCCTCCCAGGCATCACTTCCTGGGGACAAGTGACAGTAGAAGAAGTCGAAGATACGCTGCAAGTTATTAAAAGCGGATCTCCCAGGGACCCTGCCCCTTTACGTATTCTCAAAAAGGTAGCACCCTCGATCGCCTCTTCTCTCACTCACCTCATCAACGCCTCCCTTCAACAAGGAGTCGTCCCCCCTAGCTGGAAGGCGGCAGTCGTCAAGGCACTTCTAAAAAAACCCCTCCCTTGACCCTGTCGACCTGGCAAACTATAGACCAATCTCCCTCCTCCCGGGAACCAGCAAGATCGCGGAAAAAATGGTGAACAGAAAGCTGTCACAATTTTTGGAGAACAACAACCGTCTAAAAAACTCGCAGACGGGTTTCCGCCCCGGGCAGGACACCGACATTGCCCTTCTCATGGCGGTGGAGGAGGCCGAGGAGGCCAGAGCACTCTTAGACGAAGGAGGATCAGTGGCAGTGATCCTCCTCGACCTCAGTGCGGCCTTCGACACCGTCAACCATCAGCTCCTCATCCAACGACTCATGAGCGTCGGTGTGGAAGGAACTGCTCTGTCCTGGATATCGTCCTTTTTGAGTCAACGCTCCTTTCAAATCTGGGAGAACAACACCTGCTCCTCCGACACTCCCCTCCAATGTGGCGTGCCTCAGGGCTCCTCCCTGAGCCCCACATTATTTAACATCTACATGTCCCCATTGGAGGAGGTTGTTATCCCGTTCGGAGTGAGCATCGTCAGCTATGCCGACGACACTCAGTTAGTGGTGTCCCTTTCTCATCCGAAACAACAACCTGCGGACCTTTACAACTGTCTGATGCAGATACAAGGATGGATGAATAGATCGTCTCTGAAACTCAACGGCTCAAAGACTGACATTCTCCTCCTTGGCCAGAAGGGACCCACTTCACTTCAGAACATCTGGCCACCCTTTTTAGGCCTGATCCCAGATCCGAAACCAGAGGTAAAAAGCCTGGGTGTCTGGCTCGATAAGGAATTATCTTTTGCAACACAGGCAAAAAAGGTAGCCGGTACGTGTTTTGGACTGCTCAGGTCAATTCGAAAGATCCTGCCCCTACTCCCCCACAACTCTAAAAAAAATCTGCTGATCCAAGGACTGATTCTTTCTAGGCTCGACTTTAGTAATTCCATCTACTTAGGGGCCCCAGAGGCAACCCTGAATAAACTACAAAGGGTCTAAAATGCAGTTGCCCGGATCCTTACTAACACCCCGGCCAGAGCCTCAGCCAAACCAGCGCTGAAGTGTCTCCATTGGCTTACGGTTAGAGAATGTGTGATGTTCAAGGCCCTCTGCCTAGCGCACAGATTGCTCCAAAACAATGGTCCCCCAAGCCTAAAAAATTTTATCAAACCATACAAAGCCCCTAGATCCCTCCGCTCCGACCAGGAACACCTCATTGTCACCCCCAGAATTAAGAAGGCCCGAACAGGAGGAAGACGTTTTGCGGTTCACACCGCACGTCTCTGGAACGCCTTACCGCACTACCTGAGAACCGAATCCAACTACCTACGGTTCAGGAAAGCAATTGAAAACCCACCTCTTCCCTTAAACTGTCTCTCCCCTTCCCTTGCTGACTCCTAGTTGTACTGATTTTAGCGCTGGGATACTTACGGGTGACTATGCGCTCTATAAAATTAAATAATAATAATAATAATAATAACCTTCTGGCGGAGACTCTGGGTTACTCCGGGGCTCAAGAATTACAGGCAGGAGTTAGCTGATGTATTGAGGTTCGCGAATGTGGGCAAACTTTCCTGGATTAAGTATGTGAGAGAGGGACTGGAGAAACTAGTCCTTGCATCAATGTGAAAAGGGGGGTGGTGTCGCACACTACTCACACACCGGCGGAAGTTGCCCCTAAGGACTCTGGTCATTGTAGTAGAGTGTTCGCGATGCATCATCTTTCGATCTTGCTATCTTCGCTGTCTTCGCCATCCCTGGACACGTGTTTCGGGTTTTCAACCCTCGTCAGCAGGGATAGGCAGTGTTCTGGGGTCGCCGATGGCTGCCAATATCTGCCAGGTATAGTACCACTCCGGCGCGTAGGTGCGGGATCCCAGGCTCGTCAGCCCGCTGCTCAAGGGAGCTTTAAGTTACAAAAAGGGGGTGGGGTCGCACACTACTCACACACCGGCGGAAGTTGCCCCTAGGCTGACGAGCCTGGGATCCCGCACCTACGTGCCGGAGTGGTACTATACCTGGCAGATATTGGCAGCCATCGGCGACCCCAGAACACTGCCTATCCCTGCTGACGAGGGTTGAAAACCCGAAACACGTGTCCAGGGATGGCGAAGACAGCGAAGATAGCAAGATCGAAAGATGATGCATCGCGAACACTCTACTACAATGACCAGAGTCCTTAGGGGCAACTTCCGCCGGTGTGTGAGTAGTGTGCGACCCCACCCCCTTTTTGTAACTTGCATCAATGTGGTCTGATCCGGAGCATGCGTGCAGTGGAATTTTGCGTAACCAGTTGGTTAATTTGTATTGTGAAAGTAAATTGGCCCGCCTCATGTCAAACTCCCATTCTGGCACCCTTATTGGTATGTTTTTAATGACTAAGGATTTTTATCAATTCGAACATGTCTTAGACGATGTTAGCCCCATTGTTGCAAGGGAGCTGTACCTCCAATGGCGGCATGGCTCATTACCCATCAGAACTTATACGTGTAATTGGTATCCTTTTCCCCCTAAGAACTGTCCAGGTTGCACCTCAGACTTAGAAAATGAAGTGCATGTTTTGTTCTTCTGTCCCGCCTATTCAAAACCGAGAAGGAGGTGGATTATTCCGCTATTTAAAAATCTAGGTATTAGGCACTGCCTCCAAGTATATAGAATTCCAAAAACTGACCTCTCTCCTGTAATGGTCTTTGCTGATAGGAATTTAGATACAGCAATGTGGAATTTAGGAAGGTCCTTGGTGAATAATGTATGAACTTGTTCAATCAAGCTACTTTTGCAGAGCTGGACTGATGCTGGATTCCAACTTCTGGAGGGGAAACAACATATAATTTATCTAGGTGTATTTGTTCTATCACTCGTCTACGATATGTGTTTTAATTCTATTTCTTCAATCCTACTGCAGTTTATTGCTTACTTTTAACTGTTTTAAGGATGTATGCTTTTATGACATTCTTGTCGAAATAAAGAGTTGATTGATTGATTGAAAAAGGAAGACGTATGAGAAATACTAACCAAATCCATTGGTGCACCAGGTCTAATATCCTAAAACTTTGTTTACATTGGTGTTTGCTAGCCTTACTAATACCTGTGTTTACACAGATTGAAGCACTCCACTTGTAATAGCCAAAATTTAGCTTAGTCCATATAAAAAACATCCAAAAGAATTTTCCATGAAGATTATCTTCTTTTATTCCTTTTTGTTCATATCCAATCCCAACCAACGCGTTTCGCCGAGGTTATTAAATACCTGTCGGCTTCGTCAGGGCTTATCTTCTATTTAAACCTGCCTCCAGTCTTTAACGAGGGTGCTTGTTAGTATTATTTGCTGCACTTTCTCTGGTCGGAGTGAATATTATCCTTGTGTTTGCGATTGCTGCACTTATATCTATAGCATCCAAAAAGAACTCCACTAGTTTTTGTCGCCTTCTATCAAAATTTCCACAATCCACCTTTCCTGCCGTGTTCTGCTTAGTGCCGATTTAACACCCTTTCACTCCGCTGCCCTCGTCATTCCGCAACCATTATCTTTCTCATTGACCCGGCGTCCCGTGTACAGGCCTGTACACGTTAAAGACTGGAGGCAGGTTTAAATAGAAGATAAGCCCTGACGAAGCCGACAGGTATTTAATAACCTCGGCGAGGCGCGTTGGTTGGGATTGGATATGAACAAAAAGGAATAAAAGAAGATAATCTTCATGGAAAATTCTTTTGGATGTTTTTTATATGGACTAAGCTAAATTTTGGCTGTTACAAGTGGAGTGCTTCAATCTGTGTAAATTTTGATCGTGCCTAATCGTTTGATTACGCAGGGAGGAGTTGGGTGTTTTCCTCCCCTAAACTTTGAAGCACCCTTTTTGCATTTGTGGTTGAGTGATAAAATACAAGGTGTATTACTTCCTGAGCGCTGGTAAACTCCAACAGCACCCAAAGTTTAATTTAATACCTGTGTTGTTAAATCATGTATGTCTCGTAGACTGCAGAGTCTTCACTTTGCACTGGAGAATTAATACTTTCTATTCAAATGCTTCTTTTCACCTCCATTTCCAGAACGGTCACCATCTATGATGCACAAGCGATGTGATCTGAGGCCCTCTGCTTTAGTCTAAATGCAAAATCTCTCCGTATTTGCTCGTGGAAATTCCATATACTACAAAGATGGGAACCATACTTGGATACTAGAGGAGGTTAGGGTTACAATAACACACACGGAACTTAATTTTTATTTTGATGGTGATATGTTATGAGTGTTGGTCAGCACCTCTTGCCCTCTATACTTGTGCCCCAACAGTGACATTACATTAACACCATTTGAGGTAGCTTGTAGACCTATCCTATGATTTCACAAATCTGGGTGTGTTACGGAAGCCTTTCAAGTTCTGCAGGGATAAGCTTGTGATGGAACGAAGTGTTAAAAGGTGAAGCAATGCTATGAGTCGTACTTTGATTGCATTGTTTGAGATCTAATAAAATAAACGTGTGAAGTAAGAAGTAAAGTGCTATAGAAATAATAAAAATATGTATTTACTCTGCTTTTATTTTCTGTTTTGGAAGGCTGGGAAGATTTGGATGATGATAATGATGATGATGAGGATGACGATGATGATGGACTTGATGATGAAGAGATGGACCCAGCAACAGATGTATCTGACAAGGGTGCCTCCGCGGTAGCGTCAGCTGCTCCTGAGGGTGCACTGCCAGTCACAGACTGTTTGTTCTGCCCCCATCATTCACACTCCCTCATGAAAAATGTGGCCCACATGACGAAAGTGCACAGTTTCTTTATCCCAGATATAGAGTTCCTGCAAGACCTCAGGGGACTGATAACATATTTGGGTAGGTACTTTTTGTGTTGAATATTTGTGCAAGATGGATGTCGCCACACAGGTAGATTTTAGATGTGGATGCATGAAATCTCAGTAAGTTATTGTTCTTGCTGTTTCGTCTGAATTATCATTAACATTTTGACTCCTAAGGGTTTGAGACTGTTAGCTAAGTTTATTTTCCACAAGAAATTGCAGACCGCCTTTCGTGATATCTGTACGGGTATATACTTTTACCACAACAATAGGTTGTTGGTGAAATGATGTGGCATCAGCATATAAGATCATAACCCTTAATCATCACTGCAGTCAGAGCGTTGTTGTTCTGGCGTTAGCCAAGACCTTTTTGATTTTTTTAAAAATTATAATTTTAATGTACTTGTGTGGTATTGGGTTCTCCAGGCCTACATACTCCGTAGAATACCCTCTACACCATAACAGATATTGGCACGGAAACTAGAAAATGCAAAAGACAAGTTTATTAAGACCCCATGGGGTGGTGGTACATTCCTACAGCACCCTTCGGTAATGCAAGAAGTATCACACCGAACATCGGTGCAAATACTTCTTTTATACAGTTTTACAGTAATAAAAATGTAGGCGGAATACATTTACAGAGTTTTAGGTACATATATGGTCATTTTTGGAACAAAGCCAACTCAAGGGAGGAGCTATAACACCACTGGTCAGTTTGGCGAAACATTCCTAAGTGATGACTGTTCAATCTAAACTGCGCATGTGTGAGCTTGACCAATACTAAAAATAGCCTGTTGCTGGGCAAACTCGAGTGGTCAGTGGTACAGAGGAAGGACAAAAGGGCATGCTGACCACGAGGCAACGCATTCAACTAAAATGGCCGCCGATACATACAAAATGGCTTCCGACAACCATAGTCAAGATAAGGGAAATACGTGTAGCAAAACTTAATGCTAACCCGATCACCGTCAAATTACGACAGACGACCCTTTTAGGGTTTAGCTGAAGCTACCTCATAGTGGACGTAATCAGGATACTCATCTTCAATATCGATAGACATAATTTGTGCTACTTCTTTATGAATCATTTGTTCATTTTTAGCAATAGCTCGTTTGGATGGAATACAAGCAGAAAGGCACATAGAACATAATACAGGGCCACACTGGATACAGAGGCATAAAAAGAATAATATCCCAATTATTACACATAGAATCGTCAGCAACTTCCAACCCCAAGTACTAAGCAATGACCAAAACCACCCCGAGAATGTCCATGTACCATTATCAGGATGTATCTCAGCAGCAATTTTATGTAATTTAGATATTGCATCATACACAGAAGGTGAATTATCTGGCACATATACACAACAACTACTTCCGATAATACGGCATGCTCCTCCACGATCAGCTAATACTACGTCTAACACCATAAGGTTTTGGAGCGTTACAATTCTGGTGATCTGAAGTTCCTCTGTTAAGTTTCCTAAAGCAAAAGCTGTATCATTAGCAACAGCTTCTACAACACGTGTCAACCGTCTTATTTTTCGACTGTTCAAAGCAGCTCCAACAAATGAAAAGAGGCCTAAATTAAAATCAACATATTGTTGTAAGGCAGTGTCGGTCTGGTCAATATCTTCAAGGACTAATGCTCTCTTCGCTCTATTCAATATAAAATCATGATGCAGAATATAGTTATTATGATACATAGGTGGGGCAATAAACACAGGGGGTAATACAAAAGATATATAACATGTTCCTAACCATCCTATAGGAAGACGGTGATAGCCTTTATTTCCACATATGAAGTACGTATTTCGGGAGGCCACAAATGTAATGCCATTTGGAGTGTCAAAGGTAAGAGTGGTGTTACATTCACTTCTTCCTACTGGGATTGTACCTTTTATTACGAACACAAAGATCAGCTTTGGTATCATTAACAGTAATCACATGTGAGCTGGACATATTTACATTCCTCTGATTACTATAAATTTGTGGTGCTGACACGTTGTCGGGGCGGTACTCCTCCCATTCAAACTTAGTTCCTTCAGCTTGCGGATAACCATCTCGATCGTTGAAGCAGATTTTGTTGAGTCGAAAAAGCAGCCCACCTTTCGTTGGCCATCGCAAAGTGAATAAGAGTGTGTACCAGGCATTACAAGAGCCATTATGGGAGAACGAGAGTGGGATAAGTGGTGTGCCCCCTTTCTTTTGATATCCAGGCAACATCCCACATACCCAGCAGTTCGAAGTGTTAGTCATATTGTGGGTGTGATGCAGAATCTGAATAAAGCTGTTATTCAAATAAGTCTGTCTATGTCGTTCTTCATGATAAGGCAGAGTAAAATGAAAATGTTCAGATGGAATCGGGGTAGTTGGCAATAAATGTTCTCTTACTGGCACCAAAAGTTCTACTACCCAAGCTATCACAGCTATCACAACAATTGTCAAAACAAATAGTACTGCACCAAGAATTCTCTTGTTTCGCACTGCAGAAGATGCCATAGTTCAAAGTTCAAAATGTCTCAAAAAACAACAAAAAAATAAAAATATGAGTGCTGAGCTCCGAGGTAGCTGTTGGTTTCTTCTCTGAGATTCAAGACGGGTGTCGCTACACTTGGCAGAACAGATCCCCCCCCCCCACTTGATATTCCCGGCTTCCGTTTCACAAACCCCAGAGCGGTAACTCAACCAGTCTCGCACAAAAACAACTGCTTATCGTGGTCGTAGGTTGTATCTCTCTTTTCCAGAAACAGTGTGGTCCGGGAAGGCTCCCTCCGATTCGGCAGACGTCACAGCTGGGCTCTTCTCCTCGTCCAAGATGTCTCGATAATCAGACAGCACAGTTGGGCTCATCAGATCCGGAGAGACACGGCGGCAGTGAGTGGAGTGCACCCACCGCTTCCTGTTGGTGACTCGCACAGCCGTTCGAGTTGCGAGCATCACCTGCTCGGGGCCACGCCACCTCGGCTCCAAGCTGCTTGGTCTCTCAAAGGACCTGACCATCACGTGGTCACCAGGACGAAGATTGTGAGCTTCTCCAATAGAATTGTCGGGGAGCGCTTCTCGAACCTTGCCCTTTGGGGGGGACATACAAAGGTGCGGCTTCGCGCATAGGCATAACGTGAACTGTAGAACGCTTATCTGCTCCAAACATAGAACACTCTTTGGATGACTCCGTCGACCCCGGCGCAGGCACGTCTGATGCTTTTCGTGCTTCCCGCAATCTGGACGCCTCGTCCCGTAGCTGAACCAACCGTCGGAAAAATGTGTCCGCATCTGCAATAACAAATAAGCCTTTACTCATATTCTCACGATGAACTGATATATCCTTAGGCTCTAAATCAGGTGAATATTTCCTAAATCGTTCTACAACTTCATCTCCAAAAGTGTTCAAAAAATACAACCTTTCTCGCTCCGACCACTTACTCATCTCATTGTTAATCTCTGACATAGTTATTTTGTTCAAATTAAACTTGCGAGCGAAACTGCGCAACTCCGCAGTTACACTAGCACTTAACCTCATACTCTTAATCCCGTGATCATCACCGTCCGAGTCCTCGTCCGGGGCCGTAAGCAAAACGTACGGAGGCGGGCACCGATCTATTAATGAAAAATCATCAACCTCATTAGTAAGGACAGGATAAAGCGGACGCCGAATAGGAAATTGTCCACTTGTTTGCAAATTACGTTCCCGTGCCGACCTCTCTTTCTTCTCCTGCAACTCCTTCTCCTCCAGCTGTAAAGCCTTATCTCGAGCAGCCTTACGCTGCTCTTTTTCCGCCAAGGCTAGTTCACGCTTCATTCGTTCACGCACTGCTTTCTCCCACATTCGTACACAATCAAACATATCTTGTCTAGACCTGCGCTGAAACAAACATTGTTCCACAAACTGAACCTTTCGTAAATCAAACGACCCATGTAGTGGCCATTGCAACTCGGTATCAGATCTGGTGTACTTATTTCATAATTTACTGTATAATATAGGGGGAAGACCGAATTTCACATACATCTCCCGATTGGGAGTCCCCTCTG
This sequence comes from Lissotriton vulgaris, assembly GCF_964263255.1. Taxonomy (NCBI): domain Eukaryota; kingdom Metazoa; phylum Chordata; class Amphibia; order Caudata; family Salamandridae; genus Lissotriton; species Lissotriton vulgaris. The sequence goes on from NC_141691.1 coordinate 1,295,472,327, forward strand.
GGGGAGCCGGCTGAGATTCATTTAATCGATAAGTGGTACCATTTCCAAGACAGCACATTCCTCGAAGTGTGCTTAAAACAGGCATGTACAAAAAGTATCACGAAAAACGTGATACCACAAAAATGGCACTTAATATACTCCACACAAATGTGCCATTCAAACACAAACAAATTTAGAGAAATATCTCTACATGCCCGCCTATGTGAAGTGCACTGCACATATAGTTCAAATCATAGGATCAAATGTTAGCTAACTCAAAACATATTCAAAGAGCCACAGTAAGCGTCCATAAACTATCTTACCAATCACGAGCTTACCAAATTCTCAGATATCCAGGTTCCAACTGCCAAGGTCTTTGATCAAATCAGCCAAACCGGCACTGTACGACAACTCAAACGAGCAGGATCTCAGTCGAGGACCAGCGCCACCTGGAAGGTCAGATCAGAAGGAAAGGAAGAAAGCACCGTGGGTGCCAAGACTCGGGCCACTCAGTGGCAGCGTACGCGTCCATGGCGAGTTTCCAATCCTTCGTCACGACCTCTCCTTCGGGCATCCGAGTCGCCGATGAGTCCCTTCGTGGTCGCCAATTTGTGGTATTAGGTTCTCCAGGCCTACATACTCCGTAGAATACCCTCTACACTATAACAGATATTGGCACGGAAACTAGAAAATGCAAAAGACAAGTTTATTAAGACCCCATGGGGTGGTGGTACATTCCTACAGCACCCTTCGGTAATGCAAGACGTATCACACCGAACATCGGTGCAAATCCTTCTTTTATACAGTTTTGCAGTAATAAAAATGTAGGCGGAATACATTTACAGAGTTTTAGGTACATATATGGTCATTTTTGGAACACAGCCAACTCATGGGAGGAGCTATAACACCACTGGTCAGTTTGGCGAAACATTCCTAAGTGATGACTCTTCAATCTAAACTGCGCATGTGTGAGCTTGACCAATACTAAAAATAGCCTGTTGCTGGGCAAACTCGAGTGGTCAGTGGTACAGAGGAAGGACAAAAGGGCATGCTGACCACGAGGCAACGCATTCAACTAAAATGGCCGCCGATACATACAAAATGGCTTCTGACAACCATAGTCCAGATAAGGGAAATACGTGTAGCAAAGCGATCACCGTCAAATTACGACACTTGGGGGGGGGGGGGGCTTTTAACGAGCCTCTTAATCCATTGGTCTGGTGCTGTTATTTACATTTTTATTCTGCCCACGTCAGCATACAACACGGGGCAGTGGGTCAGCTCACTTTAGCCATTGGCTAACTTCACTGCGAGTGATGGCATTCTTCTTTTTCCCGTGGAACAGATCCACATAAAACAGCTTTCTTCAGCACTAGGGACTGCTGTGACAAAGTGTGCTTTAAGAAGCCACAGACTATTTTTGCTTTTATGCAGTTTGCTTTATTTTGGCCCTGGATTGGCAGCTCCTGAAAAATAAAGTTTTACAAAAAATAAAGTAACAAAACAAACATTGGCTTAGGCAAAAGGCAGCCCCCCGCCACCTTACCTATTGTCGGTCCCGCTGCTTGTTCTTAGTTGTGACGTGAAGAGGTATTACGGAGTCAGGCATTCCAGTCCATCTTTCATTAGGAGCCCTTGCCAGGAGCCACTGTGTGGACACCATAGAGGTAACCTTTGGAGCATTAATGGAGTTTAATTAGCAGATCAGTTAATGTGGGTTTTATAACTTCACCTGTACGATTGGGCCGGAAACAGCTGACTGAAAATCTGAGTCAATGCAGATCAGGAAGGGGTCTGGTGATTCCTGCACTAGGGTTCGAATTACCCAAGTCCTTGTACAATAAACCAGTTCTTGTGGTTTCTGAATGGAAAACGAAATATTTACAGGTGCACGGATCGTTATTTTAAGCTTTAAGAGACAGCTACTGGCACCGTGTAAACAGCCAGAAAATTCCCCAAAGTGTTGACATGATTCTTAAAGAAATGATGGTTACTGAAGAATGCCTGCTGCAAAAATGAAGAGTTTACCTGGTTTCAATTAAAGACACACTTCACATGGTCTGCTCTGCAGCAACTTCCGGCACTAAAACTTTAACTGTTATATTTTTGTATACGGCCATAGTAAAGGTTGTTGCCAATCACAAGTTATGTCATTTATAAAATACCATTTAGTTTGCTTCCAGGTTGGTGGTGGAGATGGTACAGATATTGGACCCTATTAGGCCTGGAAATCCTTTAGACCACCTGACACCTAAACATCTGTAAGTGATCTAGAAAGCAACTAATTAAGACATTTCTTGTTGTCACTTTTGCCCTCCCCATGTGCCTACAGTGACTCTGGCTAAATATTATTTATTGGTTGCTTGGAAGGCTTGTGACATCTTTATACACCACCACTACTGATTGATTAACGATGTGTGATAACCCGGAGAGAATACACGCCACAAAACAGGTTTTCATCCACCCCCTTCTCCTTTTGGCTTCCCCTCTCGGCTTCCCCTCTCCAGGCAAGTACACATCTATCATTGAACGAATAGCGGTTTTGAGTTCAACACTCTGTTTTGACTGAATTATTGCAAGGCAATTTCTGGTTAGCCATGCATAATGTTCCTTACCCTTGCTGGTCCACTCAGTAGTAATGCTTAAACATTGTCCAAGCTAACCCACAAAGCAAAAGGCCTACTTGTCTTAAGTGCACCCAGACACTTTCTACTGTTAACTCGCAATCAGGCACATCCAATGTCATAGTATCCTTGAGTGTTCTCTCTAAGTTTGACGAGTATTTTATATGCAGTCACATTTGGCTCTTCTGTACACATCTCATAAATACAGATGCTTCTACTGACTTTGCATCTTGGGATTATAAATTATTTCCGCTGAAATAAAGAGTAACATGTAGACCCCATTAATACCAGGCCCAGTTCTGTATTTTTTTCTTCCTTTCAGGCAAAATAACAAGTGCAGCAATGCACCCATTTGCAGCATGCCTAAACTCGGCCCAGTAGCACCTCTAGAGGCCTCCGATACAGAATCTGGTAATCACAGGGTCAGTAACACCAGGCTTCTGATAGTGGCCCAGATACAGCTTTGTCGCAGTCTTAATGAGGGCCTCGCAGTTGAAATCAAAACCACTTCAGAATGCTGCTCAGTCAAAGGTGTATACCTTGAATGCAGTGAAAAGCATGCGTAATATGGGGAACCAACTGCAGTGAAAAGCATGCGTAATATGGGGAACCAACTATCCACAATTAGCTGCACTATCCCAAGCAATCAGTGGGAAGATCATTTCTCCAAAGTGTATGCCACACCTCCAAAGGTAAATGATAGCCACACACCAGGTCAATTGTGTTCTTTACAGATTAGCCTAGGTGAGGTGATCGCAGCTATCAAATAGAGCCTTGGTAATAAGGCCTATGGGCCAGACGGTTTTCCAATAGACATAATTAAATGGAAACCGGAACTCTGGGCACCTATCCTAACAAATGTTTTTAACAGTCTACCTCTAGTGCCAATCAATGCCAGATACATGGTCTACAAGCATAATAGTGCCAATATACAAGAAGGGTGAGAGAACAGACCCAGTAAATTATAGACCAATTTCACTCCTAGATAACACCTTGAAAATCCTGGGTCGAGTTTTATATAATAGGGTCAATGAATGACCACTGCGCCTTCTGGCCTGGTCACCCCCACGCTCCTGTGCCTTCCTGCTCAGCCCCAGCCTCCGAGGACAGTCGAGCACACCAGCCACCCGAGGGCCGCCGAGGCCGCGCCAGATTTTCCCGCCGCCCTAGCCCCGCCCCCCCGCCAGCCGATTGGCTCCCGCCCCCCCGCAGACCTTCCCGACCGGCTCCCTTATTAAGGGGAGCCCGACCAGAGCCAGGGAGTGACCACTGCGCTTCCTGGCCTGGTCACCCCCACGCTCCTGTGCCTTCCTGCTCAGCCCCAGCCTCCGAGGACCGTCGAGCACACCAGCCTCCCGCCACCCCAGCCACCCGAGGGCCGCCGAGGCCGCGCCAGATTTTCCCGCCGCCCTAGCCCCGCCCCCGCCAGCTGATTGGCTCCCGCTCCCGCCCCCCCGCAGACCCTCCCGACCAGCTCCCTTTTTATGACGTCCCAAGAGCGACCGCGCAGCGGACGCGCGCAGCGGACGCGCGCAGCGGGAGCGCCGATTGAGCGCCGAAGGCGCCCCAAAGGTAAGCCTGTTTGCGCCCGTCCGCGCCTGGACCGCGCCCAGTGCCAGGACCCCTGGCCCCCGCAGACCCCAGCCCACCCGCCGGACGTACGACGCCGCCACCCTCAACGCACTCAACATCGGCCAAATCCCGGGATGCTACCGAGCCACCCCGAGACGAACCCACGGACCCTTCAGCTGCCACGCCTGCAAGTTCACCTGCATCCGGACCTGCCCCGCACCAGCACCCGCCAAGCCGAACACCAGCAGCAACCACCTCAAGTGCATCCTACTCAACACCCGCTCCGTCCACAGACACGCCATTGAACTCTGGAACCTCCTCGACACCACAGCTCCTGACGTTGCCTTCTTCACGGAAACCTGGATGAACGACTCCTCAGCGCCCGACATCGCCATCGCCATCCCAGAGGGCTACAAGATCACCCGAAGAGACCGCGGCAACCAGACTGGAGGAGGCATCGCCATCATCTACAGAGACACCATCCGCATCGCGACCAACACCGACGACACCCTGACAACCGCCGAACACCTGCACTTCCAGATCCACACGGACCCCAAAACCACCCTCAGAGGCACCCTCATCTACCGACCCCCGGGACCACGTACACAATTCAGCGAAGACATCGCCGACTTCATCAGCCCGCACGCCCTCCCCTCCGCTGACTTCATCCTCCTGGGGGACATCAACTTCCACCTGGAGAACAACAACGACCGCAACACCACCACCCTGCTTGACAACCTCGCCATCCTCGGACTCAAGCAGCTGGTGACCACCCCCACCCACCTCGCCGGGCACACACTCGACGCTGTCTTCTCATCCAGCAAGGACATCGTCTTCAGCCACGCCACCGGACTCCACTGGACGGACCACAGCTGCGTCCACTTCACCTTCAGAAGATCCACGATCCACCAGCAACAGGTTGCTCGAAGAAACTGGAACAAGATCACAGCAGACCAGCTCGCCGTTTCCCTGAGCCAGCACCCTCCCGCCAGCTCAGCGAACCCCAGCCAGGCCGCCGACAACCTTAAGCAGTGGATCAGCAACTGCGCAGACGACCTCGCCCCACTGAGGACCCCGCCTAGCAGACCCGGCAGCAAGAAGGCCCCATGGTTCACCGACTAACTCAAGAGCTCCAAGAAGAACTGCCGAGCCCTTGAGAAAGCCTGGAGAAGGGAGCCAACACCGGACAACATGACCACCCTCAAGCTCGCCACCCGGAAGCACCATCAACTGATCCGCGCCACCAAGAAAACAGCATTCAAGGACCGGCTGGACTACAACGCACACAACTGCAAGGAACTCTTCAACATCGTGAAAGAGCTCACCAACCCCAACGCTGGAATCAACGACATCACCCCGTCGCAAGACCTCTGCAACTCCCTCGCCTCCTACTTCCACAACAAGATCGCTGACATACACAACAGCTTCAGCCCACAAACAACGCTCCCCACGACCGCACCAACGCCCCCTACCACCACCCTCAGCGCCTGGACCCAGATCAACACAGAATACACCATCTGCACGATGAACTCTATCCACTCCGGATCTCCGACCGACCCCTGCCCTCACCACATCTTCAACAAGGCCGACGCTGTCATCGCACCCCACCTGCGGGACATCATCAACACCTCCTTCGACACCGCCACCTTCCCTGAGAGCTGGAAGCACGCCGAACTCAGCGTTCTACTAAAGAAACCCAACAGCGGACCCCACCGAACTCAAGAATTACCGCCCCATCTCGTTCCTCCCGTTCTCAGCCAAAGTCATCAAGAAGACCATCAACAAGCAGCTGGCCGCCTTCCTCGAGACGAATGGATCCCTCGACCCCTCACAGTCTGGCTTCTGAGCCAACCACAGCACAGAGACCGCCCTCATCGCTGCCACCGATGACATCCGAGCCCTGCTGGACAACGGTGAAACAGCGGCCCTCATCCTCCTAGACCTCTCCGCGGCGTTCGACACTGTTTGCCACCGCACCCTAGTACAGCGCCTCAGCAACATCGGAATCCAGGAAAAGGCCCTGGAGTGGATCATCTCCTTCCTCGCTGAAAGGATACAGAGAGTACGCCTACCACCGTTCAGATCTGCAGCCACGGAAGTCATCTGCGGCGTTCCTCAGGGCTCCTCACTCAGCCCCACCCTCTTCAACGTCTACATGAGCCCCCTTGCGGCCATCACACGCCAACACAACCTCAACATCATCTCCTACGCCGACGACACCCAGCTGATCCTCTCCCTGACCAACGACCCCGCCGCCGCCAGAACCAACCTCCATGAAGGGATGAAAGACGTAGCCGAGTGGATGACGACCAGCCGCCTGAAGCTGAACTCAGACAAGACGGAAGTCCCCATCCTGGGCTCCTCGCCCTCCGCCTGGGACGACTCCTGGTGGCCCCCCGCCCTGGGCACCGCACCCAAACCGACAGACCACGCACGCAACCTGGGCTTCATCCTGGACTCCTCCCTCTCCATGACCAGACAAGTAAACGCCGTCTCCGCGTCCTGTTTCAACATCCTGTGCATGCTACGGAAGATCTTCCGGTGGATCCCCATCGAGACCAGGAAGACGGTCACCCAGGCCCTCGTCACCAGCCGACTGGACTACGGCAACTCCCTCTACGCCGGAACCACCGCCAAGCTCCAGAAGAGACTCCAGCGGATCCAGAACGCCTCAGCCAGACTCATCCTCGACATCCCCCGACGCAGCCACATCTCCGGACATCTGAGAGACCTGCACTGGCTCCCCGTCAACAAGAGAATCACCTTCCGTCTCCTCGCCCACGCACACAAAGCCCTACACGGCCAAGGCCCGAGCTACCTCAACAACCGCCTCAATTTCTACGCTCCCAAACGCCACCTCCGATCGACCAACCACGCCCTCGCCGCCGTCCCCCGCATCCGAAGAGCGACAACAGGAGGAAGGTCCTTCTCCTACCTGGCCGCCAAGACCTGGAACACCCTCCCTCCCGACCTTCGCCTGACCCAAGACCACCTCTCCTTCAGGAAGAAGCTCAAGACCTGGCTGTTCGAGCAGTAGCGGCACCCCACAACCCCCCCCCCCCCCCCCCCCCCCCCCCCCCCAAGCGCCTTGAGACCCTCCGGGTGAGTAGGGTGCTCTATAAATGCCTTGATTGATAGATTGAATGGGCAGAGGAAATAGGCGTTTTAGACCCCTGTCAAATGGGCTTCAGAAGTAGGGTTGGGACGACAGAACAGTGTTTGAATTTAAATTTAGTAATTGGCAAATATAACATCGCCAGGTCTTCACCAATTTACTTAGCCTTTATGGACTTATCGTCCGCATTTGACTTAGTAAATAGGTCTAAATTGTGCTCTATTCTTCTAGATTATGGCCTAGATGAGCCCCTTGTACACTTTTTGGCCTATTTGCACACTGATACAAAAGCCCAAGTAAGGATCGGGATGGCGGGGGAAATCTCTGTGGCCATAAAGGTGCAAAGAGGAGTTAGACAGGGGTGCGTTTTAGCACCCCTGTTGTTCATTATTTATATTAATGGGTTAAGTAACTCCCTAAAACTGGCAACTACGGATATTCTGAAAATAAGAGGGGGATTGTTACCGACACTGCTTTATGCAGATGATGCCGTCCTTATGGGCCTCACACCAAATGCCTTACATACCCTGGTTGAATCTTTCACACAGTATATGGATAACTTAGACCTTAAAGTGAATTTAAAAAAATCTTTTATTATGTCTTGTGGGGCAAGAAAAAGACAGCTTACTGTTATTTCGGTAGGAACTGACAAACTATATTCCACAAATACATTTCCCTATTTAGGCATGGTTTTTGCTCCGAACGGCTCGTGGAGTGGACATTTGGCCCATGCCACGAGCAAGTTCTCAAAAGCCATTAATTCTATTCTTAGTCTCCCGCGGCCTAAGAAAATAGGCGCCACCAAAGTAATTAAAAAGTTTTTTAAATTGCAGTGTGCCCCGGTAGCAACATATGGGGCCGAGATATGGGGCCTGGGCAAAACACCCAGCGTTCAAACCAAGGAAAATCGTTTTTGCAGGAAAATCCTTGGAGCCCCTATTTGTACTTCAGAGAATATCTGTCATTCTGAATTAAACTTGCACTACATATCGGAATTTATAGCAACCAGACCGGCCTTGTTTTGGCTGGCTATCTGGAGGAATAAATCGGCCAATTAAACCCATGAAATTATAAGAGATTGTCTCAACAGTGAGAAAGGGATGACAATCCCATGGCTCTCTGGAGTTTTTAATAAATTGAGCACCGTGGGAAAAGGCCATCTTTTTACCGACCCCCCCCACCAAGATCGAGCCTATAGACAAAAATGACACAAAGTTTGCACTGTACGCACTTTATAGTAAAGAGAGACTGGAAGGGGAGCTAACCAAATCAACCGTCCAGGCCTATGTGAATAAAGATCTGTATAGGCAACCAATTCCATTGTATCTTACGTTACCGATGACAAATTGGGAAAGATCACTTTTGTTCCGTCTAAGGGCAGGTACTGTTAGATTTTTATTATGTTTCCCACTAGGTTACTTTTCTACAAAATCCATAGAAAAGTTTTGTCCTTGTGATGAGGTGAGCATACAAAATGATCGAAATTTTTTCTTTTCCAGGAAATTTTATCTAAAATTCATTAAATGGTTTTTAGTTCCGTATTTTAAAAAACAAAGACCACTTTCCCTGGAGCAGTCCTACCTGATGCTGCTTACCCTGCACACTGATGAATTGATATTTCGCGCCAGTACTTTCTTGAGTTATTACTCATGTATGTAAAATGATGGAAAACCCTTGAAATAATTTCTGCACTGTAGCTGCTAAGCAATGTGTAATTTGTTTTTATTTTAAATGTAATTCGGAAATTATAATCATTTTTATTGGGATTGTATATATGAGATTGCTTTTATGGATTTGATGAAATTCGAATAAAGATTTTGAATCTGAATAATATTCAGGCTGCTGGTGACTTGAAACTACTTGCATGTTTGCATTTTCATAGCTGCTGATATATTTAGTGTAGAGGTAAATTGGAGACAGAACTTCTAAGCCTTAATCTGCTCCTATTATGTTAATTCTTATGATTTGGAGCTTATTTTTTATTCTAAATTGTTTTACTGTGACATTCTTCTGCTTTTACCCTCTGTGGATCCAGTCTTTTGTTTCGTATGCGGGGCATCTGGTCATACTCTAGCGCCGTGGTTCCCAAAGTGTGCGCCGCGGCGCCCTGGTGCGCCATGATGAGAAGCCAGGGGCGCCGCCACGCCGTGCAGGATGTGGGCAGCTGAGGAAAGGCGTCTTCCGAGCCTGTCACGATAAAATATTTTTATCACAAAATAAGGGGCACACTTACGTCAGAAGTATCTAGGGTCCCTATTTGACACCGGAGTGGCTGGTATGCAAAGCTTTGCTGCTCTCGGCACGTTACAGAACTGAGTGTCCAAAAAGAGTGAAGTGGCAGCACTTGAGTGCAGCCCTAATGAAACTGCTCTACGCAATACAGCAGTGAAACATGTCGGCACTGTAGGTAATGGTATGCATGACTAGCTACCAGCCTTTTTAATAATCAAGAGCACGCGATCACCACCCTACGAATAAAAGTGGATAAGGGATTGGTGTACTGTGTGTGGTTTTAGGCACTCCATTATTATGTTTGTGTGTGTTTGTCACTAGCAGAGTTTTCTGCACTTCACTGTAGCACTTTATATGTTGTTTGTTTTGGACACTTCTTCTTTCCTTTCATCTTATTTTTCTCCGAGTAGCGAGTGACCACCGATGATGAGACAGGGGCCTGTCTGGAAATTGCATACCAGTTACCCCGCTTGGTGGTGTTTCCGTGAGGGGTCACTTGCTTCTCGCACATTTTTCCTCTATTCAGAGTAAGGTCCAATGTGTGGTGTGGACTGTTGTGAACCACTACGATCTGGGTCACTCTGAGTGTTTTGTTCTGTTGTGTTGTCCTGGTAAAATGATGTCAAAACTTAAGGGAACGACCGCCACTCCTGAAGGCGTCTGTTCCACTCCACCTTCTTCTGAAAGCTCAAAGAAGTTGTACATTGACTCTGCAACCGGAAGACTCACCATTTTCAAACGGAGGATCTTGCCGGAGAAGCCAATGGAATCCTATCAAATTCCACTCAAAAGGAAAAGAGACTCTGCTTCCTCGCCAGTTCTTTTCGAGTCCGTAAGGCCTTATGGACAAGCCTTTACTCATTCCCCCACACGCACGGAGGATGGTGGGGGGGGATGACCAGAATGACGAGCAATTCAACTATCCTGACGAATCTAATCAGGATGACTCTCAGGATGTGCTCGACGATCAAGGCACGGTGGACACCCAGTCTTACCAAGTAAAGACAGCCCCCGCAGAGGATACTGCAGCGTTCAATGCTCTGATTGAAAGGGCAGCGTTGAACCACGATGTGGTCATGCATGCAGACCCAGTTGAGGAGGACTTTCTGTTTGATACCTTCTCTTAGTTGGACAGATCAGTGAAGGGTGTCCTTAAGCACGCCAATGACATTTTCAAGGACACAACCAGAGCAAGGGTGGTGAGCCCACGTATTGAGAAGAAATACAGGCCTGCTCCTGTGGACCCTACGTATATAAGGGGTCAATTGCCATTGGACTCTTTGGTGGTCTCCAATGCCCGGAAGAGGGCGAACTCCCAAACAAGTGGTGATGCTCCTCCCCCAGACAAAGAATCTAAAGTATTAGAAGCCTCTTGGAAGCGGGTTGCTGCACAGGCAGCGAATATTTGGAGAATAGCCAAAACACAGGCTCTGCTGGCTAGATACGATAGGGCTCACTATGATACACTAGAGCAATTGTTGCAACACTTGCCTGATGAATATAGAGAGGGGGCGGACATGTTGATTCAGGAAGGGAAACTGATATCAAACGCTTCTATCAAGTGTGCACTAGATTCAGCAGACACTGCAGCCAGGGCTATTAACACTAGTGTAATGCTAAGGAGGCAGGCATGGTTACGAATTTCAGGATTTAAGCCAGAAATACAAACAAGTTTGCTCAATCACCCCGTTAACCCAGATTTCTTGTTTGGGCCTGACGTTGACACAATTCTTGAAAAGATCAAGAAAGACACCGAGACGGCTAAGTCTATGGGGGCCTTGCAGTCTCAACAGTTCAGAGGGGGTTCTTTTCGTCGCTCAGGTAGTAGAGGGCCGTCAAGAGAGCAAACACAATACAATAAAGGTGGTGCACAGACCACCTTTAACAAAAACAATAGAGGTGGATACCGTGGTAACAGCACCAAAGGCAGAGGACGTGGAAATAATAACGCCAGGTCCTCAGCAAATACCAAACAGTGACGTCTTGTCAGTCTGGGAAGGCATTACCACAGACCGGTGGGTGAGGCAACTTATCCAGTACGGGTATTGTTTAGAACTGACATCCACTCCACCCGACATACCACCAAGACACCATCCTATGTCCGCAGAGCACTTACACTTATTACAGCAAGAGGTGGCCAGCATGCTGCAAAAAGGGGCCATAGAACTGGTGCCTCTAGAGGAGCACGGAACAGTTGTGTACTCTCTCTATTTCTGAGTCCCAAAGAAGGATGAGTCTCTCAGACCCATTCTGGATCTGAGACCCTTGAACCTTTACATCCTTTCAGAACATTTCCTCATGCTGTCTCTGCAGCAGGTCCTGCCATTGCTCAGTCAGGGGGATTTCCTGGCAACTCTGGATCTGAAGGATGCGTATTTCCATATACCCATACATCAGGCACACAGGAAATACCTCAGGTTCACTATACAGAACAAGCATTACCAGTTCAAGGTACTACCCTTTAGAGTGACCACTGCTCCCAGAGTGTTCACCAAATGCTTGGCGACAGTGGCGGCACACCTTCGGAGACAACACATTCAGGTCTACCCTTACCTGGACGACTGGCTTGTGCAAGCGAAGTCGGACCAGCAGTGCGCCAGCCACCTGTCCCGCACAATTCATCTTCTGCACAGTTTGGGATTTTCTCTGAATTATCCCAAGTCGCATCTTCAACCCGCTCAAGAACAGCAATACTTGGGAGCGCCGTTGGACAGTGTGACAGCTACAGGCCAGCCAAACTCAGTGCGAATCGACAGCATGCAACTGCTGATTGGCAAATTCTGGCCACAACACTCACTACAGGCGCGAGTGTTTCTGCAGTTGATAGGCATGATGGCCTCCTTCATGGTCCCGCACGCGAGACTGCACATGCGTCCGCTCCAAGAGTGTTTAGCACGACCGTGGAATCCGGCTCAAGGACAATTGAAAGACCTAGTGTTGGTGACCGGTCGTGCGTACAACTCTCTGCATTGGTGGAATCCACGCAACCTTTGCAAGGGACGACCGTTCCAAGAGCCTGTACCACAAATAGTGCTCACGACGGACGCATCCCTCCTGGGGTGGTGGGCGCATCTCCTTCATTATACAGTGCAGGTACTATGGTCGGATCAACAGAAGAAGATGCACATCAATCTGCTGGAATTGATGGCAATCTTCATGGCACTGAAGGCTTTCAAGATACATCTGTGCAACAAGGTTGTGTCGATACGGACGGACAACATGACGGCCATGTATTACATTCAGAAGCAGGGAGGTACTCACTCTCCACAGTTGTCACACTTGGCTCAGAGTATGTGGAAGTGGGCCATTCAGAGGAATATTTTCCTCATGGCGGAGCACCTCCCGGGCCAGGACAACCAGATGGCGGATCTGCTCAGCAGACACAGCCAGGTGCACGAGGGGGAGATTCATCCCTCGGTGCTGCAACCGTACTTCCAGCAGTGGGGACATCCAGACATCGACCTGTTCGCCTCAAACGAGAACGCAAAATGCCCAAACTTCGCCGCCAGGTTCTCACACCCGCGGTCTCAGGACAATGCGATATGGATGAACTGGTCAGGCAGATTTGCGTATGCTTTTCCGCCGGCCCCGCTCATACCTCTGGTGGCACGGAAACTCAGACAGCACTCGATGACTCTCATTCTTTTTGCTCCAACGTGGGCGAGGCAAGCAATGGTACACCACGTACCTAGAACTTTCCGTGGTGCCTCATCAAAGACGGCGTCTTACACCCAGTCTTCTCACCCAGAGCCATGGCGAAGTTCAGCACCCAGATCCGCAACAGTTAAACCTTGCGATATGGCTCCTGAAGTCATAGAATTTGGGTATCTGAATCTGCCTCCTGATTGTATAGACATCATCAAGGAGGCAAGACGGCCTACCACTAGGGCCTGCTATGCTTCCAAATGGAAATGTTTTGTCATTTACTGTTCCAACCATGACATAAACCCGCTGGATGCATCAACACAGAACATTATTTGTTACCTGTTACATTTATACAGATGCAATCTGGCATACAGTTCTATACGTATTCATTTGGCGGCAATAGCGGCTTACTTACAGAACAGGCAACACCTTTCACTGTTCCGAGTGCCAGCCATAAAGGCTTTTATGGAGGGACTCAAAAGAGTCATTCCACCCAGAAGACCACCTTCACCGGTCTGGAATCTTAATATAGTTTTGACCAGACTGATGGGACCTCCTTTCGAACCTCTCCACTCTTGTGAGATACAGTTCCTAACTTGGAAGGTTGCCTTCTTAGTAGCGATCACGTCGCTGAGAAGGGTTAGCGAGCTGCAAGCCCTAAACATTCAAGAACCTTTTATACAGGTTCATGCAAATAGGGTAGTGCTACGCACTAACCCTAAATTCATGCCCAAGGTAGTTTCTCAGTTCCACATTAATCAAACTATTGAACTGCCAGTTTTCTTCCCTAATCCAGACTCCGTAGCAGAAAGATCACTGCACACATTAGACGTCAAACGAGCTCTCCTGTACTATATAGACAGGACGAAGGATCTCAGGAAGACTAAACAACTCTTTGTTGCTTTTTCACCACAGCACAAGGGCAAACCCATTTCCAAATCCGGTATAGCCAGATGGATTGTTAAGTGTATTCAGATTTGTTATCAGAAGGCTAAACGCACACTAACAGTCCCCCCAAGAGGCATTCCACACGCAAGCTAGGGGCATCCATGGCTTTCCTGGGTAACATTCCATTAGAGGACATATGTAGAGCAGCCACATGGAATAACATACATACATTCACCAAACACTACTGTGTTGATGTACATTCCAAGCAGCAAGCTACTGTAGGACAGGCTGTTTCTAAGTCCCTCTTTCAGGCTGCTGCAGCTGGCTCGGGCAACCACCGCTAAGGGAGAAACTGCTATTTATTCTATGCACAAGATATGAATTGAGCGGCCCACATGCCTCGAACGGAATATGCTACTTACCAGTATGCATCTGTTCTTGGCATGTAGGGCCGCTAACATTCACATCGCCCGCCCATCCTCCCCGGTGCCTGTCGCAGCTGTAGTAGTCAGAATTATTTGTAAGCATGGTCATCATGTATTGTATTGGACTCCATCTCTGCCACAATGGCGAAAAACAATCTGAGGATGCCCATGCGCACTGTAGACAAGGGGAGGAGCCACCTATCTCATGATACTTCAAAGACTCTTCCAGGACAACAAGGTGCAATCATCCGGATCCAACACTAGGCGGCGATCTATGCACAAGATATGAATGTTAGCGGCCCTACATGCCAAGAACAGATGCATACTGGTAAGTAGCATATTCCTTCCTCAACGTCCCTCATTCAGCCCACACTATTTAATGCTTATATGTTACCTTTGGCCTCCATCGTTGAAACCTTTGTCATTTGGGGGATCTCCCATGCGAATGACACACAGCTTATTTTTCCATCGGTGTAAAAAAAAACAGTTGGGCAGCAGGCCTTTGGTAGATGCTTACTAGAGGTGGTGGAATGAATGAATAGGAACTGTTTGAGATGTCATTCTTCTAAAACAAAGATTCTCATATTGCTCATAGCACGTATAGCTGGTCCAGTGATTGGAGGCCAGCTGAATTATGCCCAGCCCCAACCCCGACATCTGTAGCAAAAAATCGTAGAATTAAGTTCGATGATAGACTTTAATTTTGCCCCCAAATTCTATCAGTGGCTCGGACGGTATTGATTCATGCCATGAAGAAAACGTTAGATTTTGTTCTGCCTGAATCCCGAAAACCCATAAGTCTTGAGTTTGTTACATCTAGACTTGATTATGCGAATGCCTTGTTCTTGGGCCTACCTCACTGTTTACTAGATCACCTGTAAATTGTCCACAATCTCTAAAATCGCATCTTAAAGAACTTCACTGGCTACCTTATTAAGAAATGTATTACTTTCTAAGCACTGGTTATTGCTTTTCGCTCTCTTCACAAGGTGAAAGTATCTATGTAAGCGGCTCTCTTGGATCAAAAGAAGCATTGCTCTTGAATCCTCAGAGGTTCCGCCTCAAAGCTCACGGTGGCCGTTCTTTTACTTATCTGGCTACTAAGCCTTGGTATGAAATGCCTTTCACTATTAATTAATATTAATTAAAATCATTTCAGGAAACAAGTGAAAACTTGGGTCTTAAGCCATTGATCGTCTTTTTGAGGGGGCTTATCTTGCTTCCAGCACCAGGACGCCTGGTTGGCAGCTGAGCACTTTATAAATCTTATTGTAATGTTTCATTTTCATTACAAGTCCTCGTGGCAGATGCTTATACAACAAAAATACATATTTTAAAGCATTCCTTTTTACAGTATGAATCTAAGATAGATGCCACTTAGTAATTGAAAATTCTTAGTTCTATGCTTGAAAAAACCCTTCTGGCAAATATGGATTTGTATCAAGAAGTGTTGGTAATAAGTCTGCCATTTGACGTTGAAATGCTGCTCCACCTTTCTTCACATGTAAAATCGTTTTCTGATTAGTGTGGCCTCATCAAGCCCAAAAGTAACATTCAGAGCATAAACTTTCAGCTGAGGAAATCTGGAACAATATGTGTGTTTTTTGACACAATATACTGATGTACACCGACCTCTCTGTTGGGACCTGATGAACTAGTCATTCAGCCCTTTTTTCAGCAGCTGAGCAGAGTAATTGGTATGAGTATGTCTCCTTTTTGTTTGACTTTAAATGGAGTTGCTATGTTTGCAGTGTTTATATGTCATGGAAAGCATGTAGGTTAAGGTTTGCACTCGTACTGAAAGCCCTTCTAGAAATCAGCATAATGTTTTTTACTTAAATGTTTTATTATGATTTTTACAATAGAAAACAAGCAGCATCCACATTAAGGTAGCCTATAGTCCATATTCATCACATTTTTTCTATTACACAGACCCTTCAGTGCGATATATCTGTAATGAGATAGTACTTCTCGACTGGCCATCCTGCTCAGTAGGGATATACCTCTACTAACGGGTCCATAATACTTTATCCCCAGACATGTGTAGGACAAACAAAGCTTCAGCAAATTCAAACCATTTTATAAAGTTGATAGGTGTGGCCTCACACCACCCCCGGGCATCATGCTTCATCATCGGCCACACCTCATTCACCAAAGAACCGTACAATGGTGAATTGGCTCCTCATGATGAGGAGTAATTTTTATAATGTGGGTGAAAGTAGAAGCGGGATCTAGACTCAATAAAAATCCCTCTATCTTATCCCAAGGGTTGTTCTTTAATGTGGATGGGTCTAGGGGATGATTACAAACTGAATTGACGTGCAGGATTAGTTAGTATCCCTACATTAGTGGGGTTGACATGTTTCAGCCTATAAACCAGCCCTCAGGCGAGTCCCAAGCTTTCTTTAGGACACCAGATTCCAATTTTACTGACTCCTAATTCTGAACAAACATTAACAATCATACCTCACCAGGCACACAATGCCTATTTGTACGGTCCTGTAAACCAACATACACTGGAAATGCATCTTTTATGGATCCTGAAAAAATAGAAAGCATATAACATCAAATATCATAATTGCAACCTCATGACTGGATTACATAGACAGACCAAACATATAAATAATAAATAAGACATCATTTTGTGTGTCTTGTGATCTGCTAGTCGTAATTGTATGTTCACACGTGTTCGGTGCACACAGCAAACCTGTGTGGGTAGTGCAAAAACCATGCATGACAGCACTCAAACTGCTCATCATTTCCTTACCCTTACCACTACTACAGAAGTCCCCATGGAGTGGGGAATCCTTATAGTTACACACTGGAAAGTAAAGACACTCAAATGAACTGAAATTCTGACTGGAATATGTGTCTGCCGCCTGCGGTACTTAGCAGTTACTTTGTCAGAGGTATTGCCCCTCTGTTTCACCTATATGAGTACAGTGAACCCTCCGATTGTTAATCCGCCATGGAATGGGCTAAGGATTTATAAGTGTCACTCCGAGTCAAGCGTATCTGCAACAGGGGACAGAAGTCCGCCCACATGTGCAGCAGCGCAAGAGACACGTTGGCATCAAGACGTCATGACGTGCCTTGCGTGTGGCCCAGATTGTTGAAAGTTGAAGTGCTCCCGGTCTGTTCTGTGTAAGAGTTGATCCAGCAGGACACCAACCTGCGGAAAATTATCACTAAGTCACATACACTCGGGGCCCATTAACCACGCTCACTTACTGAATCTAGTTGATAAACCCCGCTAAGAATCAATTTAGTGTCTTTCTATATATCCATTGGCCTAAAGGAATTTAAATATATTTAATTTCAACCCCTTCCTTCCACTTGGATCATTTTTTAGTTGAGTTGGCAATAGTAATTAATGACTTTTAAGCATTTACTTATTTAATTTAATAACCACAGACTCCGTTCTAGTTTCAAAAATGTTATAGGAAAATATTTAGTGAATCAAATACAAATTACAGTGTTAAATCCATCATTCTGAAAAGGTAAAATCCAATTGTCTAAAATAGACTAATAGACTTTAATGACTTTTACCTCAGGAAGAGAGGACAGAGAGAAAAGGCACATTGACACATTACAATTCTATTTACCTAGGATGGTGTGAGATCAGACCCCCTTGGCCAAGAGTTTGGACCTCACGAATTACCAGGTATTGGTTCAGGACAGGTTTAAGACAGGACAGATCACCCTTTCTGGATACAACACCAGCGTCAAACCCCTCTCATACTAGTTCCCTCCTCGACAATTCTTCCGCACCTCGTTCCTAGTCCCTCACCTCCTCGGTCCTCTTCCGCACTCTAGTTCCTAAATTGTATTTGAAATTTTGAAGTCTGTTTCCGGTAGTCAATCAGCAATCAAACAGCATGTCTATCCCTCAGCGTTCTGGCAGTGATTCAGGCTATTCAGTATTGCTTACTATCCCAATTATACCTTCTGGTGGCATGTTCTGCCCCTAAATGTTTCAAACTGGTGTAAATTGTGTTTTCTGATTGAACAAATCAAGGGAGAAGATAGTCACACCATACCAAATGTATTACTTTTCTAAAGAGTATTGTCTTATATGCCTGCCCATTCAGGGGCATAACACAGGCCCACGCATCCCCTGCAGTGCAAGGGGGCCCTCAAGGTCAAGGGGGCCCCCTCACCACTGCACTTTGACCTGAGAGCTCCTAATAGTCAATTATCGTTACGCCACTGCGCCCATTTCATTTGTTTTCCCAAGCTTTATTCCCACCCGTTTCTTCATTGAAAATAAAACTTATTTAATTTATACATGTGTTCATTGAGTCTTCAGGATGTTCCGTCAGCTTTCTTTGAGAAAAGATCGACTTTGACCATGTTCCAAAACTCCGGGGTTTTTGTCTACTGAGTCTGCGCACATTACCCACGTGGGTATAAGCCTCGTCTCTCGGTTTAGGCCCAATTACGAACTAACAGAGAAGTCAAAAAGACAAGATGTTAGATTCAAATAAAATGGTTTCACTGTATACCACTTATGTCTACTCTAATCCCATTTAATTAAAATCATTCTTTATGCATTAGCACTTAGTATAAACGTAGTTTAGTTTTGAGCAAAGCAGATGCTTAGCATGTGAGTTCTGAAGCGGCCATTTTGGACATTAGTGCGCAGAAGCAAAGCTTTCCCTCAAAGCGTTATGACATCATGCCTTTGGCGCATGTGCAATTTGTTTCCTGCGTGTTTTTTTTCCGGCCGTTTTAGGCTTAACCAATTACTTGGTAGTGGACACATAAGCAAGCTTCCCCTACTTCTACATTGTATATGAAATTGGTGTAAATTAGTATAACAGACACATTTTAGTGCCTTATTATGATTAAATGAGAGAATTCATCCAGCAAGTTGCTTATACGCAAATCCTTGCTCCATCGGGGTGATGCTGGAAATTCCGTATGCATGTGGTGCCATGTCACAGCATTAGAACCCGTAGTGTCAGAAAGAAGCAGGTGTTCCTTAGTAATTAGGTTTGGCCACCCGTTCTTGATTTTCTCTGAAGGATTGCAGGAATGTCTTCTTTTTGTGCGTGGTCACTCCAGAGTTTTTGACTTTTACTGGGCCCTAAATTTGTTGCAGGCTTTAGAACTCTGTGAACTTTACCCCTGCTAACTAGTGGTAAAGTGCCTATGCTCCCACCTTTAAAACATGGTCAAATTGACATTTTTCTAATTTGTTTATTGACCTTGCCTATAAGTCCTTAGTATGTGGCACAAAGTGTACTCAGGGCCTGGTAGTTAAATGCCATTAGTGGACTGCATCTTGTAAGGGTATCTACAAGGGATTTTGTTCCAAATATCACTTGATAATTATATGTTTTAAATTAGTAAGTAAGTCATAAGATCAAACTCATATGTTTCCATAGAACAACAACAATTAATGATAAGAGCAATAGTGGAAAAATGCTTATGAAAAGCAATTAGAAAAGCAATGATTAAGCACACGGAGAAACCGGTTTGTATTGAACGGATATGTATTTCAAAATGTCATATCTTAAAAACATGAGTACATGGAGATATATATACAGAATCAATCAATTGCAAGAGGTCATGAACCAATGTCGGACTAGTAAACAACAAAAAACAGTTCATAACAGTCATCAACTCCTTTGAATGTAAGAGTAACTAAACACAGCAATGTAAAAATGTTACACAAAGAAACAATTATTCTTTTGGAGATGATGAAGAAGTCGACGTTTCGGTCTTGGCAGCAAGAGTCTATAAGACCATCACCAGGACAATTGATTATTGCAGGAAAAGGGCCCCCTATGATCCTTCGTAAACAACTTAAATGTTCGGTATTGCAGCACCCAAGATTAAAATTTTGAGGGTTGCCGCCGTTCAAAAAGAGATCTGTGATCCTTCGTAAACAACTTAAATGTCCGGTCTTGCAGCACCAGAGAATCAAATGTTGAGGGTTGCCGCAGTTCGAAAAGAGATTTTCATAACAATATGCGGCGCAATGGGGAATCCGACCGCATCTGGAAGCCATGTGAGGTTGACTGCAGCACCTATTGTGCCATTCACTGCAGTAACAGTGCAAACATGACTTCAGGCATATCATTGTAGTCTGACTAACAGTGTAAAAACTGCTGTTTGTCCTGTCAAAATAAAATAAACATATTTTGCCTGGTAAAAAGCTTGCTTTTAGATAATAATAAGTCACACTTGTGTAGGCCATGTAGCCCAGAAGGAAGAGTGCTTGGTATCTAAAAGTAAGTCATGAAGAAATATTATATTAACGTGTCCTTCTGAGGTTCTGAAAATTACTAATTCGTTCGTACTCAGCCTCTATTTTGAGATCGCCGCCATTTTGTGTTGCCTTCACTCAGGCAGCTCGGCGAACGCAATGTTTTTTTCATTTCTGCTTTACGTGTCAGGTGGCTTCCTCGCCTATGTTTACTAACGAGTGTCAGGGTCTGGCCGAGTACACTAATTCCTGTCTGAGCTGAATAAACCCCGTCCGGACTACATGTCATTTCACACCATTGTTTCCTCTAAGTTATTTTATCTGTTGTCCTTCGCTACACATCTCATGCATTCTCCTGTTTCTCGACTGTCCTTCTACGACACACAGCTGTGTTTTCTTTGCTAGTAAACTGTGTTTTTCTCGCTAGTAAATTGAATTGTGTGGATTCACTTGTGATTTGCTTAAGGGGTCGAGTGACAAACATACTCGGGAACTTGAATTGTTTTGGATTTAAAGTATTGTCTGCAACATTTGCCTATAGCTTATGTTCGTGTGTGATTGAATTTTTGCATTGTGTTGTATGATATATAAACCTGTGCGCCACGGAGTTAAGTGGCAGTCTCTTTTGAACCTCGTTGTATTGACGACTTCTAAGACCACTGTACTAGCTGCAGCTAATAAAAGCCATCTTCTACGCCAGATGAAGAATCAATGTCTCTGTTTTGACAAGGCAGGGGAATCCCGGGGATTTAGGCGTACCCTGCGCCACCGGGCCTTAAGGCTGCGGTTCTCCAACTGGCGCCCACGTGGGGCGACTTCAGCGGTAGCGGTTGAGCCCGAGGGTCGTGAGGAGCCCCGCAGGAAAACTCCGGAGGAAGCGCACCACGTAATCGACCCCTGCATGTCGGAAGTGGACCGAAGGTCTTTGACGGCGCGGCTAGTCCTCTCCGACAGCTGCTGACGACTGCTGCCCTGACTGTTGCCCTGCCTTGGACCCTTCTGAAGTTTTGGTAGAGCGAGACGATAGAGAGACCTTCGCTGGCGCAGAACGATTTTTAGTTAAGTATTTGGTGGGTCGCTCCCACAGACCTTTGTTTTGTTTTTATTCTTAGTCTTTGTTCAGTCATTGCAACAACTGAAGCCAAGGGGTAAGTACGATTTTACTGTGTTGCTGATTTATACCCTTATACCCTTTGTTGTTTGTGATCAGTCTAGAGAAGTGACGATGCCTGGGCTGAGTAAGTTCAAAAGATTTTGTTTGGGTTGTACGAGGGATTCCCAGTTGGAGGAGTCATGTCCAATTCCTCCGGTTGGAACTCAGACTTATGAGCTCTATTCGAAACATGGTATTGGTCCAATTACCTTTAACGAGACATGGGTCCGATATACGAAAAATAGTGGAGTTTTAAGTTGGCCACAGAATGGTTGCTTCGATCCCGCTAATTTGGATAATTTGGAAACAATTCTGTTCAGGAGAAAAGCCCGGCCGGTTATGTTTGACTCCTTTCGCCTCTGGCGTAAAGAAGCCAAACAGAAAAAAATTAAACAAATGAAAAAGGATAAGAAAGCACGAGACATGTCAGTCCTTCAGGCTGCTCAGCAGTTTAAAGATAACGAAGTAGATGATGCGAAAGAGATATCAGAGAGACAACATCGTAAGGCGATAGATAGATGCTATCCGATGTTGCCTACTTCCTCTTCAGATAAAAGTAAGGAATTAGAAGAAGATCCCCTAATGACTTGCTTATTGAATTCACCTCCGCCCTATGTTCAGAATGCGACTGCACCACCGTTACCCCCTCCCGTCCCTCAACAAGTGGTTGCTCAATTACCGATTGTCCAGCAACCAGCTCAGCCCCTTAATGCTTCTTTGTTTACTTCTGCTTTGCCTTCACAGCTTGTACATCAGCCCCCGCCTTTTCCCGCTCCTATTCTTCGGCATGCTACGTCTGTCTCCATTGCCTTCTACATCTGTAATACCCCCTATTCTTTCGCGGAATTCCCCTGTTTCACAGAGGAGGATAGCAGATGCTGTTACAAATGTCTTATCTCCTTTTGTTAGGTCCCTAAAAGTGTCTCCGGCTTTTTCTAGACGACAATCTCGCTGTCAGCTTCTTTTTGCGGACGAGAAAATAGCTCTGAGTTCTCTCGCTCGCAAATGGATTGAGCATGGGCCAGAATATACTACAGATGATATCATGAGTTGTTTTCATCAATGGGGGGAGCCCACGCAGAGATATGTTTTCAACATTATGTGTCAAACTCTTATCAAAGGTTGGGAAGATATGGAGTTAGATACAATCCCTTCGGACCTTCTGAAATTACAAGGTGATTTTGATGAAGGTTTTATTGTAGGACACAGAGTTGAGGAAGCGGTAACTAGACTCATTGCGTTTCGAACAATGTTTTTATCCCTGTCCTTTTCTGAGGTTGATTCCGTTAACAAAAAGGGTAGTAAGAATTATCCGATGCGTGAAGTCCCTCCCGTATGGAGAGACGCGGTGGTTGGTCCACCTGCTGTCCCTGCTCATTTCCAGCATATATGGGTTCACGAACCCTGGAAGAGGTCTGAAGTATTGGCGCTTAAGCAAACTCTTCTCAACCCCCGTAAGAATCCTGCTGGATATTACAAAGAGTTGTCCCAAACAGTTGATGCTTGTATCATGAATTTGGCCGATATTGATATGTTATTTGGAAATGTTGTTCCACAAGGTATATGGGCACGGATTCGTAGGGAAGATCATTTGGCCGAATTAGGTGGTGATTGGCCTGCTATTCGAGCTGCGGATGCGAATCAGGTAGGTGGTGCGAAACCCAAGGATCTGATTACGGCTCTTCCAGGTACAATAATTGAGTTAATGAAGACAATGAAGCCGGCGTTACGAGTGAATTGGGATAAGTTGGCCGTGTGTAAGTAGAAGAAAGATGAAAGTGTTTTGGATTTTTTCACTCGATTCGAAGAAACGTTTATCGATCATAGTGGTCAGGATTTGAGTGTAGAGGGTGGCCAGCGATTATTTGTGGACAAGTTTGTATATAATATGCTTCCCAAATTATCGAATAAACTGAAGAGTTCTGAAAGTGCATGGGCTGTCTCTTCTCCTGCCAAAATATTGGCTACTGAGCAGTATTATGAGAATAGGGATAAGGAGGAGAAAGAGAAGCAAGAGGAGAAAAGGATTTGAAAACTAAAGTTCTTTTACAACCAGCGTATCCGCCTCGTTCGAATCAGCATCAGCAAAACATTCAGTTTCAGCAGCCTCCACAGTTCCAGAGATTGTTGCAAAAACCGGAGTATTTTACGCCGAGACCTTCATTAGGTCCTAATCAATGTGCATATTGTAGGGAGGAAGGACATTTTAAAAGTAATTGTCCAATCCTGTTACAGCGTAATAATGGGATGTCTGCTTCTCGAGGTTGTGGTAATTTTCAGACAGGATCTAGGGGAAGAGGACGAGGTACGCCCTCTCAGGAGCAACGTTCTCGAGTCCCATCTACATCAAATTACTTTGACCAGCACGCAGCTCCGTCTAAGCAGTATTACAACGATGATTACTATGTTGAAGAAAGGGCTGACCATTTTCAGACCGAATAGGACAGCCAAGGACTAAGTGAGGGAGTCGTGTCGATTCCAGTAGATCAAGATGGGCCATATGTCACTGTTAATACAATGGGTGTCTCAGAACTGTTTCTTTTGGATACTGGTGCGATGAGAAGTTCGATTATTCATTCTAAACTCCCTGGGGCCCCTTTGTCTGGCTTAATAAATACTTCTGTGGGATTTTCTGGTGCTCCAGTTTGTAATCCGGTTTCTTGCCCCCTGCCTGTTTCGACTGGTCCTTATGATTTGGAGGCTCCGCTGATATTGACAACAGGTTGTAATGAGAACTTATTGGGTTTAGACTTGCTGAAAAGGTTGCATGCGACATTGTATTGTTCTCCTTCTGGTGTGCATCTCACGTTGGTAAAAAGATTAATGTCCCCTATGTATTTATCTCGGGACAAGTTTCCACCGGAGTTCTGTTCTGTCCCGGAAAGTCTTTGGGCCACGGGTCCGAATAGCGTGGGCCGTCTTGCGATCCCACCGTATGTCGTCACAGTTAAGGATAATGTTCGAATGCCACGCATTCCTCAATATCGTATCTCTAGTGATGGAGAGCGAGCATTATTAGCCATTGTTGATGACTTCATTCAGAAAGGTGTGGTTGAAGAGACTAGAGGCAATGTTTGTAATAGCCCTGTTCTTCCGATACTTAAAAGGACGGATCCTTCACAGCCTCCTGTCTATAAATTCGTTATTGATTTAAGGGAAGTCAACAAAATAGTGGTACCGCAGTTCCCTGTTGTTCCGGACATTACAGCCTTATTGACTATGATTCATGCTTCAGCAGCTTGGTTTTCAGTGATCGACCTTAAGAATGCTTTCTTTAGCATTCCCATTGCTGAGGAGAGTAGAGATATTTTTGGTTTCTCTTTAGGTGGCCGAAGATTTCGCTTCAAGAGAGCTCCTCAAGGCTATTGTGAAAGTCCCTCTATTTACAGTAAAGCTCTTAAATGTCAACTTGATACCTTTCCTTTGCCTCCAGCTGCTACGCTTGTGTAGTATGTGGATGATTTGCTGGTGGCTGCTGATACGGAAGATGTGTGTAGGAGTGTGACTGTGGCGTTGTTACATCATTTGGCTGTTTTGAATCATAAAGTATCGCCCTCCAAGTTACAGTATGTCCGACAAGAAGTTACCTATTTAGGTCATCTCTTGTCGAAGGAGGGAAGGCGATTGACCCCAGAACGTATTCATGCTATTTCACAAATGTCTGTACCCACCACACAGAGAGAAGTGCATGCCTTTTTGGGTATCACTTCCTATTGTAGACAATGGATTCCTAATTTTTCTCTCTTAGCGAAAACGTTGGTGGCATTAACGCTGAAAGATACACCCCATCCACTCCCTTGGACGGATGAATGTCGAAAGGTTTTGTTGATTTACGTACTGCCCTGTGTTCCGCTCCAGTGTTGGGTACCCCAGATTATAGTAAGATCTTTACACTGTACGTTCATGAGAGAGAAGGTTGCGCGTTGTCAGTCTTGACACAGCAATTCAGAGATAAGCAAAGGCCATGTGCCTATTTCTCCGCTACATTAGACCCAGTAGCTAAAGCTTTGCCCGGTTGTCTTAGAGCTACAGCAGCTGCCGCAATTTCTATTAGACAGACTGCCGGATTGGTATTAGATAATACACTCATTGTTATGGTTCCACATGCAGTGGATACTTTGCTAAATAGAACCAAGACGCAGCATCTCACGAGTGCTCGTTTGTCTGGTTACGAGCTGACACTTCTAGCAAGCCATGTACATATCAAAAGATGTAACACGTTAAATCCAGCTACACTGTTGCCACTCCCAGATGAGAAAGATGATCAGGAAAAGCATGATTGTTTTCTTCGAACAGAAGAAGAGACGAAGGGGAGGATTGATTTAAAGGACACTCCGCTCAAGGACCCGGACGGGGTCCTATGGGTGGACGGTTCTTGTTTTAAGCTTCCAAATAGAGAAACCACTTCTGCCTATGCTGTTACTACCTTATGCACTATTGTTGAGACTGCACGTATTGGTCATAATTCAGCCCAAGCAGCTGAATTGATAGCTTTGACTAGAGCATGTGTACTGTCGAAGGGAAAGAGAGTGAATGTGTATACAGATAGTCAGTATGTGTTCGGTGTTGCGCATAGTTTTGGAAAGTTATGGAGGGAGAGAGGATTTTTCACCTCTCATGGGACAAAGATTCAGCCTGGTCAGTTGGTAACTGATCTTCTTGAGTCACTGATTTTGCCAGCACAGATAGCGATCATAAAATGCAGCACTCATAAGAAAATCACAGATGATGTGGGTCGTGGAAATGCTTTTGCAGATGAGATAGCTAAAACTACAGCTAGAAACACCACTAGTCTAATGTATGTGGCAGGCCCTGCAAATTGGGTGAGGGAAATTGGAATGTGTGAAGATACGATTGAAAGTGTGAAAACGATTCAGGGAGAAGCTACTGAGAAAGAATTGAGCGTGTGGAAAGAAAGGACAGGAATGTTAGATCCAACGGGTTGTTGGACAGAGTTGTTGGAACATCAGCGATGGTTGTTACCAGACGATTATGTGCTGCCGGTCCTGACTATGGCTCATGGCCCGGCTCACATTAGTGCAAAAGGCCTATGCAAGCTTTTGGCTCCGGTATGGCAGAATGAAGGAATTCTGAAATGTGCAGAAAATGTGGTCAAACATTGCATTGTTTGTTTAATGCATAACCCAGGAAAAGGAACCCCAACTCCAGTAGGCCATTTTGCTCCTCTGTCATATCCCTTGGAGGTGTTGCAGATCGATTACATTCATATGGATCGCTGTAACAACCTCAAGTATGTTCTGGTGGTGGTATGTGCCTTTTCCCGCTGGATAGAGGCCTACCCCTTGAAAGATAACACTGCTTTGTCAACTGCTAAAGTGTTAATTAAGGAATTCTTTCCTAGATTTGGTTTTTCCGCGCATTGTCTGGAGTGACGATGGGAGTGAATTTGTGGGCCAGATTATGCAGAAAGTGTGTTCTAGTCTTGGTATTAGGCAAAAATTCCATGCGGCAAACCATCCACAGTCAGCGGGTTTGATTGAGTGTTACAATGGTACGCTCAAGCTTAAGCTGGCGAAGATTCAAGCCAGTACAGGTCTTGCTTGGCCTGATGCTCTGCCCCTAGCTCTTTTGTCAACCAGAACTACTGTGCACTCTCGTATGGCACTTAGCCCATATGAAGTGTTATTTGGATGCCCAGCAAATGTTTGGGGTGTCCCTCGTCCCAAAAGATACTCCGATATACCATATCCTTTGTTAATTGACTATCTGCACGATTTGACTACTAAATTGAGTGTTATTCGTCAACAGGTACAAACTGTTCTGCACTGCAAAAAGGTGTCGCTTCCATTAACCTTTGACCAGTGGATTCGTAGTGGTGTAAGAGAATCGGACACTGCAGCTGTTCCTTGTTTTGTCCCATTCAGTGATGCTCAGATTTATGAGACTCTGTCTGAAAAAGCGGATGACGATATTCTTCAAGCTGCTGTGCCTGTGCATCGTCGAATAGACACCACCAACCCAGAAATACTGTTTAACGATCTGACCGTGCTGAGCAAAACACGCTAAAATTTAAGGCCAAAGAGGGGGGCGTGGCTACGCAAGCGGAGATGGCGGTCGCAGCTTGCTAGAGCTCCCGCCGGCCCGCCATTTATCCGACGAGTTATCCTGGTCCCCAAGCCCACAAACCCACAACCGGACCAAGGCTGATGTTCCTGGAGGCGCCGGGGACCATCCAGTGTGCTCGGTGGCGATCCCATGCCCCCGGACGGAGCTGAGCAGTGAAGGGCGAGGTGCGGCCTGGTGGACAGCGGAGCAGCCGGGGCCTCGATTTTAGCGGAGCTGCAGAGTACGCTGCTTGGCCCGGGAACGACCGCGGTGTTTGCTAACCCTGAGGCCGAGACACTGCTGACGATCCTTCTCCCGGGGCCAGGCTGGGCCGAGGAGAGGCCTGCTGATCAGTGACAATACCGGTGCGGTGGCGCAGGACGCTGGGGGTCCTCGCACCTCCTGGAGGGGCAACGCAGGTCACAGGAGACCCTGGTCGGCGGCGGCTGGGGGGGCTGTTCCTGGGGGAAGTGGCTGAAGCCTGCCCCTATTTCTCATCTGCCACTAGATCTTACCGGAGAGATTTCTTTCGGGACTCCCCTCCTGGGGGCCGGCGACCCTAGTGGCCCTAATACACCCAGACAATCATGACCAGGGGAGGTGGTGGATCCACCAAGCAGGTGACCATCAACAAATTTACTGGTCCCGGTGGGGGCCCTGGATCGTCGGGGGGTGGTCCATCTGGAGGAGGGCTGGACAATGCAGCCCTTATGGCGGCCATAACCCAGTCAAGAGACATGCTGGACGCCAAGATAGGGGCAGTTGGTGCAGATGTAACCATGTTGCGCCAGGACCTTAGAAACGCAGTGGCACGGATCACAGAAGCCGAGTCCAGGGTGTCGGTGGTGGAAGAGGATGTAAGTGCCCTTAAGAAGAGAATGGCGGCGATGGAGACCGCGCAGCGGACCACAGCGCTCCGTGTAGAGGATGCTGAAGGGCGGGCACGGCGTAATAACCTCAGTTTTCTTGGATTTCCGGAGCGCTGTGCCAAGGGCAATATGGAACAATTTCTCACACATTGGCTGGAGTCATGGATGCCCCCAGGGTCGCTATCTGCCTGTTTTATTATCGAAAGAGCGCACCGCGCCCTGACGCAAAGGCCGCCTGAGGGCGAGCGGCCTAGGGCGGTAATCGCTAGGCTGTTGAACTACCACGACAGGGACGCTATACTGAGGGAAGCCAGAACTAAGGAAACCCTCCTGTATGAAAACCAAAAGATCATGATTTTCCCTGACTATACTAGACTCGTGCAGCAACAGCGCCATTCTTTCGTGGCGGCTAAAGCTAAGTTGAGAGGCCTTAAGCTACAATACTCCCTGTTGTACCCAGCGCGCCTGAGGGTGATATTCCAATCACGGACACTGTTTTTTGATACCCCGGAAGACCTTTTTAAGTGGACGGATGAAACAGTGCAGGTCAGACCGAATTCTCAGCCAGGACTTCATCCAGGCACCCCTGAGGGCTCACCGCGGGTGCAAAGAGACCAAATGACAAAGAACGGGCGATCCAAACGCTCCAAATCGCGCAGGCGTGCGGCCTCGGTGGATGGCTCACAAGACACTGGTAGAACAGAAGATTCAGAGCAGTCTGGAACGGATCACTGAAGTCTCCGGAGCCTTGGCTCCATTTCTTGCTAGTAATGCTGTGACTCCTGGCTGAGTGCGCCGAGTCGCTTGAGACCTTTGAATTGCTGACTATATTGCAGCTCTGAGATAGTACTGCTTCGGTCTCCTAATTGTGGGAAGAGTTTTGGTGGGGTTGGGGACTTGGGGACTACGAGATAGGGGCTACCACTCTCCCAGTTGTGAGTGGGACATCAAGGGGAGGGGGGTGTGTTTACTGTTTTGTCTTTTTGGGATGTTGGGATCCATTGGTATGGGTGGGCCCGGGCCCTCTGTTTTGGTCTCGAGACTACCCATGCCGCGACAGGTACTTCATGGTTCATTGAGGTATAGGGTGGGGGGAGGCGGGAGATGGGCAGTCGGGGGTGTGACTGCTGAGTTGGGGAAGGGAACTGTTGCAGATCGTGGGACGAGGGGGTTGGTAGTTTTTCTTGGGGTAGTTAGTGAAATGCATGTGTGTACCGAGATGATGCTTTGTGTGGTGTGTGGCGGGTGGAGCGGGCCTAAGGGGCTTTTATGGTGGACTCCAATTGACTATGGCTGAATCGACTCATCGACTCCCTGTAGACTCTATGCGGGTGATTACGTGGAATGTCAGGGGGTTGTTAGACAAGATTAAACGTGGGGCGGTGTTACGATGGGGGAAAAGAGAAGCGGCAGATGTATTATTGCTTCAAGAAACTCACATGATGGGCACAAAGACACTGGGTCTACAGAGGTTTGGTTATCAGCAGGTTTTCCACGCGGGGTTCTCCAGGGGATCCAGGGGAGTGGCCATATTGATACACCGCAGGGTGGCATATGTGCACGAGAAGCAGTGGGTGGATCCTCAGGGCCGCTACTTGTTTGTTAAGGGCGTGGTGGGCACGGAGCCCGTGGTGTTTGGGAGTGTATACGCCCCCCCTCCCCTGCAGTGGGCCCTGGCCGAGCGGCTGTTTGCAGTGTGGGAAGACGTCTCTGGATCACTGGCAGTGATTGGGGGTGATTGGAATGACGTGATGGACGTGAGTGTGGATCGCCGGAGACGTCAAGAGGTGACCGAGACCACCCCCCCCTCCCTCCCACCAGATTGCATGCAATGAGTGAGGGGCTAGGCTGGGTGGATGCTTGGCGACATATGCACCCTGTAACCCGTGAGTATACGTATGTCTCAGCAGTATATGGCTCGTTCTCGCGGTTGGATTGTATGTTTCTACCTAGAGAATACTTGTGTAGGGTGAAGGGCGCAGACATCTTGCCGAGGGGCCTGTCCGACCACTCCCCAGTTTCAGTTAAAATAGATCTACTTCAGAAACGGCAGCCGTTTAGATGGAGGATGTCCTCGTGGCATCTCCTGAAACCGGCATATACTAAGCATTTGCGAGAAACCATAGACCATTATTGGCGGGAGAACCTGGTGGAGGGTGCCGACATAGGTGTGGTGTGGGAGGCTATGAAACCTACCATACGGGGAGTCGATATCGCATGGTGCTCAGCGGCCCGTCAGCAGCGTCGAGAACATACTACAGAGGCGGCTGCCCGAGTGGCGACCCTAGAACAAGAACACAGCGCTGGAGGTGATGAGGTGGGTCTGCGGCTGCTCCTGCAGGCGCAGCAATCGTACGCGTCCCTGTTGCTAGATGAAGCCAAACAGGCGTGGCTGGCCACAAGAAGTAGGGTGTATCAATGGGGGGACAAGTCGTGCTCAATGCTCCATAGATTATGCCAGCACAACTTCCAGCCCCTCGTACTGCCGGGTCTCACGAACGACAACGGGGAAGTCCTGACCGACCCGAACGAGTTGGCGGCAAGCTTCGCCACGTACTTTACAGATCAGTATGCCCCGTGCGACCAATTGCCTGAGGGCGACTTGGCCCGCTTCTTCGCGGAGTTCCCGCCAGTACCAGTGTCGGACGAGACCAGGGAGGCCCTAGATGCACCCCTCACGGCGGAGGAACTGGGAGACGCATTGGGGCAACTCCATGCCGGTAAGGCCCCTGGACCAAATGGCTACCCATGTGAATTTTTTTTTAAATTCCGTGTGCAGTTGGGACCACACTATCGACGAGCGCTGGAAGCGGCCCGTACACGGGGTATGCTGCCCCCAGACTGGTGCCATGCAGAAATAGTGGTCTTTCAGAAGCCTGGTAGACCCCCAGATAGCCATGATTCGTATAGACCCATCTCCTTAATTAATATTGAGGCTAAGATATTGGCCAAGGCTCTGGCGAACCGTCTGGCTCCGCATATCACGGATTTAGTCCATTCGGACCAGGCAGGCTTTATGCCCCACAGGGCAACGCGACATAATATCCGACGCGCACAGGCGGCGATCGACGCTGTTGGGGCCTTGGGGGACCAGGCGGCGTTATTGCTGGCCGATATCAACAAGGCCTTCGACTCGGTTAGCTGGTCGTACCTATTTACATTACTATCTTGGCTCAACCTAGGCCCGGTCTTCCTGTCCTATATAAAGCTCCTCTACACCGATATCACAGCCTCGGTGCGGGTCGCCGGGGCGGTATCAGAGACATTCCGCATAGGCCGAGGGACCAGGCAGGGCTGCCCGCTCTCCCCCTATCTATTTGCACTGGCCATGGAGCCCCTGGCGGCAAGAGTGCGCCGGGATGCACAGATACGAGGCTTTGTATGGAATGCTACCCTGTCGGATAAGATTGCGTTATACGCGGATGATGTCCTCTTTTTCCTTACAGATTTGCAACGCTCGGGCCCACGTGTCTTGGAGATCATGCACCTGTTTGGGGAGTCCTCGGGCTTGTATCTCAACCTACACAAGTCCACCCTGTGGGTGCTATCAGGAGACCCGGTGACAGACCCCTGGGCTTCGGGATTACGTGTGGCCACAAAAGGGCTGAAGTACCTTGGGGTGTTTCTCTCGGACTCGGCTGACACTGCCTGGGAGCATAACCTGCTGCCCGTCTGGGAACAAGTTCAGACGGACGTCAAAACTTGGTCTCGAATGCCCCTGACAATCTTTGGCCGTTCTGCCATCTTCAAGATGGTTGCGCTCCCGCGCCTACTCTACCAGTTACAAAACCATCCATATCCTATCCCACCTCGGTGGTTTAAACAGGTTAACTCAGTGCTGGGTCGCTTTCTTTGGGCGGGAGGTGCCGCCAGGGTGGCACTGCGCACATGTTTTTTGTCCACCTACTGTGGAGGCCTGGCCACCTCGGATCTGCAGTCGTATTACCAGGCCGCTCATCTCCTTATTCTGAACGAATGGTGGTACGGTGACGGTGGGGATCTGGCCTATGCCCTAGAGCGTGCTTTGATGGGCGATAACTCGCTCCACACCATCTTATACTCACCCCGACTGCGTAGTTCGCTGCCGAGGGTTACTAAACTCGTATTTGCTATATGGCGACAGGCCTTGCGTCGCGTTGGCTGGTGGGGCAGACTAACCGCAGAAACGCCTTTATGGCGGAACGGTATGCTACCTGAACTCTCTAAATTATCAGGCTTCGATGGCTGGGATGCAATAGGTATCTCGCAGTTGGGCCAGGTGATGTCTGGAACGACGCTCAAATCCTTTCAGACCCTTAGAACCGAATTTGATATGCCCCAATCTCAATTTTTCCGGTACCTACAATTCCGACATGCACTGATGCCCAGTATTGCCAACCTTGACTCACTCCCTGAATTTAGCCCGATCGAAGCGAAGGTCTTCATGGGTGATCTTGGGGACAAAAAAGTATCGCGCATTTACCAAACAATGGTCACCCACTGCTCCCCTACTCTTCTTTCACTGAAGACGACTTGGGAGGCTGATATCGGCCCCTTGGACGAAGATGACTGGCGAGAGGCCTTAGAATCCCCGAGGGGGGGGCGGCTATCGCAATGCGATTTCGACTCATACAATTCAAGATTCTCCATAGAGCATACTATACCCGAGAGCGTCTGTGGAAGGCGGGCCTGATTGGGTCCCCAGAGTGTCTGCGGTGTGGGGCTGAGGTGGGTACGTTACTTCACACAATGTGGTTGTGCTCTAGGCTGGTTGGCTTCTGGAGGGGTGTTTAAGGATGTCTGTCTGAGGTGCTGGGCTGGACCCTCCCCCGTACTCACCGTCTGGGTCTGTTGCACGTCCTGGAAGGGGTTGGTGGTAATATCTATAAGCGGCACCTGCTCCTCCTGGGGCTAGTGGTAGCTAAAAGAGACCTGGCCCGTGCATGGAAGAATGTAACCCCCCCCCCCCCTCCCCCCTGAATGCATGGAAGGCTGGTATAGACTTCTGTATGGGCCTGGAGAGACCTATATTTGAGGCACGAGGATGCCCCCGCAAACACTTTAAGATATGGAAGAGGTGGGCAGACTATAGAGGTTTGACACTGGACCCCCCGGCGGAGCAAGAAGAAGATCTTTAGCCCCGTACGGTCTGGCAAAACCCAATGTCCACACACACATTAACCACGTCAAAAGTTTACGTCGATACAGTTAGTACACACATGCATGGGGTTAGGGTGGGTTCCAGGGTGGGATCAGGGAGTTGGGTAGGTAGATAGCGGAATAAGATGAAGGTGGGGTAACTGTTTCCTGATATCCTTGATTGCATTACCTCCTTGCTTGGACACTCAGTTGAATGCTGCGATTGTATCAAAATGTCAGGTGGTATAGTCCTGATTGTGGGCTGCCACTCTATTTCATATGCTCATCTTTATCAATAAACTTGTTGTGAAAAAAAAAATAATTTAAGGCCAAGACCCAACAAACTGAACTCAATAACACTTTTTATTGATTAAAGACATTCTTTTGTTCTTTTTGGTTTTTTTGTGTAATATTAGTTCTGTAGTAGGGGATCTTTGTGTATAGTCATAATCTAGTGAATAGTCCCACCCATGTGCGTGGACCCCGGAGCAGTCAAAAATAATTTCTTAAAGTGTCGAAAAAATGCAGAACTGCACAGACACTTAAGAGAGAATTTAAAGACAGATAATGCAGCCTATAACCAGGCTACACTGTCCAGTACTTCAACTAGAAATTCCACCAAAAATCCACAAACCGCAAAGTCTGTCCAGATTTCCCTTGCCTTAGCAGCAAAAACCCTCTGGAATGATAGAGAGGAAGACATGGACAGACAAGCCCATAGGCTGCCATTATGTGGCTCAAAACAGGATACTGTGCCTTTAGGAGAACTTTGCAGAACTTCACAGTATCCCAGAATGCACTGCAGGTCCCTTTTACTTTCAGTTCTTTTTTCCGGCTCCTGCAAGCAGGACCCTGGAGCATTGAGCTCTCCCTTTTTAAGGGTTTTTGGTGATTTTTCACTAGTTTTCTCATAGTTTAGTACTTTGTTGTACTTAATCACTACCGAATTTTATACTGTTTTTTACCAGTTTGTGTATCCTACCTACTGTTTTCTGTAAAGCGCTCTGATATCTGCAAAGATCTAGTTTGCGCTATATAAAACTTTAAAATAAAAATAAAATAGTGCCTTTCTCCTTGGATCTTACACTCTGTTTTATGTTGAATATGCCTGCATTATTCGATAAATGTCCGGAGTGCTCCAGGAAGAAGGCCAAATCGGATCCCCATGAGGTGTGTATCCTCTGCCTTCCTCCTTCACATGTCCCAGAGGAGTGTGTGATCTGTCAAGGCTTCTCTGGCAGGACCCTGAAGGACAGGAAGAAGATCAGACTTCACGGCCCGAGGAAAGAAGATTGAAGGCACAAGGTGGGTCTGGAGGGGCTTCTTCTGCCCATGCTGAGGCCTCTGGGGGGCTCCGCAGGGGCAGGAAGGCCAGCAAACGTCACCATTCTCCGCCTGGGTCTATTGCGCCCATTACGGCGTCGAGAGGTATGACTACGGTCTGTTCCCTATCGTCGGAGACGAAACGACATAGACGCTCGGCGTCGAGGGATGTTACAAGACCGTGCCTCGTCCCCGGTGACTGTTTCATCGTCGTCGGCATCGACGTCGACAGGACAGGTGTCGGCGCTCGCCCTCGAGGCGACACCGCCGTTCGCCGTCGGCGAAGAGGAGGCTGTCGTCGCCAAGGAGGTCCTCGTCGTCAAGGTCGCCGTCGAAGCAGAGTTCGCCGTCGAGGCACGGGTCGCCGTCGAGGCACGGGTCGCCGTCGAGGCATGGAAGATCGCCGTTGAGGCACAGAAGGTCGCCGTCGAGGCGCCGAGGATCACCGTCGAGGCGCCGAGGATCACCGTCGAGGCGCAGAAGGTCGCCTTCGAGGCGCAGAAGGTCGCCGTCGAGGCAAAGGCGTTTGTCGCCGAAGAAGAGACGTTCGACGTCAAGGGGGCGGCGCTCGCCGTCTGGTCGCCGTTCTTCGACGTCGAAGAGAGGTGAAAGGAGGCCTGACGCCGTGGGAAGTTCGCCAACGTCCCAGGCTGGTAGAGAAGGAGGTTCGCCGGGCTAGGTATATTCCGAGGTGTATACCCCGTCAGGGAAGGTGACTCCCCCTCCTCCATTACCGAGGGGTCCCCCTCCGAGGAAGCCTACTCCTCCTCCGTTGCCTCCACCGCAACCTGGGCCAGGGTTGCCAGTGAAGCCGCCTCCGGTTCCACCGAGGTCGACTTCGTTGCCTATTCTTCCGACGCCTCCCAAGGGTACACCTGAACCGAAGGCCCCGTCCAAACCCAAGTCACCCGCTCCGGTGGATCCGGTTGATCGTCCTCGGCCGAGGAGGTCAAGTTCACGCTCCGGACAGAGAGGAAGATCAAGGAGTCGTCATAGATCCTCCACCAGATCAATGCGTCGCCATAGGAGGCGGGGGTCTAGGTCCCGTGCGGACTCTTCCAGGACCCATTCCTACTCTCCGACCTTATCGGACTCCCCTGAGACCAGGGTTTCTCCAGTGGATGACATTGCCACTTTCCAGGAGGTCCTCCTGAGGGGGGCTGCGAAGTTGGGTATCGCTGTGACGGCACCTACACCTTCGACGTCAGTGATATTCGAGACGCTTCATAAGAAGCATTTGTCTCGCCCTCTTCTACCACTAGTACCTGGATTGAAGGAACCTGCAGAGGAGCTATTCCTCACACCAGCGGTTGTGAAGGCCGCTCCCTCCCGACTTCTAAAGAAGTACAGGGCCCCGGATTCGGACCCTGCCTTTCTGAGAGTAGATCCGGTACCGGATTCGGTGATAGTGACGGCGGCCAGGAAATTACACTCTACCTCCCCGTCATCCACCGTGGCGCCAGATAAAGAAAGTCGATGGATCGACTCGGCTGGAAGGAAGGCGTGTGGGACCGCTTCCACAGCCATGAAGGCGTCCAGCGATCCAGCTCTGCTGGGACGTTCTGACCGGGCGCTGTGGGACTCCCTGCAACAGTTTGTGGAACTGCTACCAAGAGACAAGAGGGAGGACTTCCAAGAGATCCTCAAGGAAGGGATGCTGGTGTCCAATCAGGTCATCAGCGCGGCTGTGGATGCCTCCTTGTTGGCTGCCCATGGTTACTGCCATGGAATCAATCAACGACGACATGTCTGACTCCGGCTCACGTCACTCAAGCCAGAGGTCGCGCACCCTGTCTCGGGAGGCGCAGACGATCTGGCACTGGCTTCTGGCCAGAGGATTGACGATAACGGCTACCCATCTACCAGGTGTGCAGAATGTTCAGGCAGACTCACTGAGCAGACTGATTCAGGAAAACCACAAATGGGTCATAAACGACGAAGTACTCAGAGAAGTCTTCGAAAGGTGGGGGACTCCAGACGTAGATCTGTTCGCCGCCGCCGAAAACAGCAAATGCCGAGACTTCGCCTCCAGGGACTACCAGCAAGGGATGCTGGGGAATGCGCTATGGATCAACTGGTCGAACAGCTTTGTGTACGCTTTTCCACCCATTCCCCTGATTCCAGGGGTGCTCATCAAGCTGTCCCAGTCCAGGGCACGGATGATCCTAATTGCTCCGGAATGGCCAAGGCAGTGGTGGTTCACGGACCTGCTTCATCGATCTCTCCTTCCGCACATACGGCTGCCGTGCAGGCCGGACCTTCTCACGAAGTTCGGGGGCAGATGTTAGCACCCCAACCTCTCATCTTTGAGTTTGGCGGCATGGCTCCTAAGAGAGTGCAATATGGCCACTTGAATCTGTCCGAAGATTGCATGGACATACAAAAGGAGTCTAAGCGACCTTCCACTCGGACATCCTATGCTTACAAGTGGAAGAGGTTTTGTATCTGGTGTGCGTCCAAGAACTGTGATCCGACGACATGCAAGGAAGATGTCATCCTTCCTTACCTTATACATTTGGCGTGGTCTGGCCTTAATGTTCATTCCATTAAGGTTCATCTCACTGCTTTGACTGCCTACAGGAAATGCCCTTCACAAACTTCCTTCTTCCAGATCTCTGTGATCAAAGACTTTTTGGAAGGCTTGAAGAAAGAATTCCCTCCTGCCAGGCTTCCTTCGCCTTCATGGGAATTGAATGTGGTGCTGTCCAGATTGATGAAGGAGCCTTTTGAACCTATTCATAAGGCTTCGTTGCAGCACCTGTCCTGGAAGGCGGCGTTCCTCATGGCCATTACATCGGCCCGCAGGGTGAGTGAAATTCAGGCGTTGTGTTGCCAAGAACCTTATACTGTATGTCATGCTGCTAAGGTTGTTATGCCTACTCACCCTAAATTTCTTCCCAAGGTTATTTTTGATTTTCATGTCAACCAGACTATAACTTTGCCTAAGTTTTTTCAGAATCCTTCATCTCCAGCGGAAAGGTCCTTACATTCCCTGGATGTTAGGAGGGTGTTGAAATTTTATCTGGATAAGACCAAAGATATTCGTAGGTCAGACCAATTGTTCATCAACTATGGATTGGTCCGGACGGGTCTTGCGACCTCTAAGCTGTCCATCTCTAGGTGGATTGTGTCCTGCATACAATTGTGTTACCAGAAAGCTAATAAGACCTTAGGAGGTAACCCTAAGGCTCATTCCACCAGGGGCAAAGCTGCCACGACGGCTTTTCTCCGTAATGTTCCTATTGCAGAAATTTGCAAGGCCGCCACTTGGAAGTCGGTTCATACCTTTGCTAAGCATTAATGTCTGGACACTGATGCCAGAGCAGATGATCAGACTCGACAGGGTTCGCTGCGGAATTTGTTCGCACAATAGTGGTGTTGATTTCTTTTCTCCACCGCCGCTTTGGTGTGGGGATGGGCTTGCCATTCTATTCACTAGATTTTGACTATACACATAGATCCCCTATTACAGAAGGAGTAGTTTCTGTCCTGTAACTCCAGTTCTGTAGTAGGGGTATCTCTGTTATAGTCATAAGCGCCCGCCCTCCTCCCCGGTGGAGAGATATTCATGTAAGGAATGCTACAGGTCTGGCGTGTTACGCCTTCAAAAAGAACTGAAAGTAAAAGGGACCTTCAGTGCATTCTGGGATACTGTGAAGTTCTGGAAAGTTCTCTTAAAGGCACAGTATCCTGTTTTGAGCCACATAATGGCAGCCTATGGGCTTGTCTGTCCATGTCTTCCTCTCTATCATTCCAGAGGCTTTTTGCTGCTAAGGCAAGGAAAAGTTGTTTGTGTATTTTTGGTGGAATTTCTAGTTGAAGTACTGGACAGTGTAGCCTGGTTATAGGCTGCATTATCTGACTTTAAATTCTCTCTTAAGTGTCTGTGCAGTTCTGCATTTTTTCAACACTTTAAGAAATTATTTGTGATTGCTCCAGGGTCCACGCACATGGGCGAGACTATTCACTAGATTATAATAATAATAATAATAATCCACATTTGTAAAGCGCACAATAACCCGTAAGGGTCTCTAGGCGCTGGGGGCCGTCAGGAAGATTAAGCAAGCTATTGCCCAGAGTCACATGGTGCTGGGCTAATCTGCCGCCGGTGCCGGGGATCGAACCGTGATCCCCAGATTCCGGAGTCAGTAACAGAGATACCCCTACTACAGAACTGGAGTTACAGGACAGAAACTACTCCTATTAGATGTGCCATCTGTCTCCGTCGCAAGGTCACGGTAGGAGACTCCGACTGTAACCTGGTTCTGTTCTTTAGTTAGCGGCTTGTGCCTCAGGTATACAGAAGTGATTAGCTGAGTGATTGGAGAAGAGTGCCGTGAGCGACATTATTTTTTAGATAAAGATGGATGGTACAATAATTGTAGGTAGGGAAAATAGGAAGCAAGAAATAAGAGTAAAATATTGTAAACTATTATGTATCCGATTTGGCGTAGCTTTGTGTGTTCTTATGTTTTTACGTATTTTATTAGCCTGCACAGGATGGATTGTTCATATCTTACAATCAAGAAATGTTGCTAATACTACGACTTCTTTGCCTTCTCGACTTTCTGTCTTTTCACACAAAATGCATACTTTACCCCCACATGAACAGATAAGGAGAGCCGAGTATATGAATAATACGTTTATTCAGTTGTTGCATCAACATCAGTTGGCTATTAATATGACTGACTGTTGGGTGTGCGGACTCATGCCACATAATACACAAAAGGGAATGCCATATCTGGTTCTTCCTTTCTCATACGAAATTTCAGCTTGGGCCTATTTGACAATGTTTTCGGCCGCATACCACGACGGACTTAGAAGCCCTATGAGAACTCCTGGGAATGAATTAGATTTTAGTCCTAGTTCCTTGATAAAAAGCATAGTGGTAACCGCCAAGATTATAGAGCAGAGTAAGATTCCATTGGATGAAAAGAAAGCTTATGATGGATGGAATGTTACCCACTATGTCTCTATTCTCAGTGATAAAACTAGGGAAGGCGAGTCTTCTCCAGAGTGGACTGTGCCCCATAAAGGAAATCTTTGTCTCCAGATTAACCGCAAGAAGATTGATGATATCCAGAAATGTACATACACCTATGTTCTTTCATCTCTTGATTTCCCTCCGCTATTTCCATCTCAAGGAACATACTTTGTTTGTAATGATCGAGCCTATATTTGGTTACCTTCTAACTTTTCTGGAACTTGCTACATAGCTTTTCTTCTGCCCCCTACATATACGGCTTCGTCAGACCATCACAAAGTTAGACATAGCAGAGGCGTATTCGATGCCAAAGACACGGCAGAGCAAGAGGGAGGAGATTTCCTTAAGGGATTCCTTCCCTTTTGGGGTCCAATGGTTAACAGTAGACACATTAGGCAATTGGTTCGAGTGGTTGAGACCACTATTAATGTCACTGCAGGTGCGACGGGTAACATTACTGCAGAGCTTCAAGCAGACCGTCTTATGACGCTTCAGAATCGAATTGCGCTGGACGTGATTCTAGCAGATCGAGGAGGTGTCTGTAGATTGATCGGATCTAGTTGCTGTATTTATATTCCAGATGACGCTCCAGCAGTTTACCAGGCCATTTCCAAATTGCACACAGTCTACGAGTCGATACATCGGGATGAAGGAGATTGGTCTTTTATGGGATGGTTTTGGGGAATAATGTCAACTTGGGGATGGAAAATTTTAACGTTCATTGGATCAATTCTAGCTGTCATATTCTCTTGTTGTTTGTGTGTTCACTGTGGTCCTGCAGTGTGTGGGCTGTTGGCTACCTTGTGCGTTCCACGAGCTGCTGCTCAGAAGACAGAGAATATTAGAATGATGGTGCAGCAAAAAGATCTCATGAATATTAGTATTGCCTCTGACTCAAATTAGCATGAGTTGGTTTATTTTTGCCTGAGTAATGGCAAAAGGAGGGTCTGAGGTTCTGAAAATTACGAATTCGTTCGTACTCAGCCTCCATTTTGAGATCGCCGCCATTTTGTGTTGCCCTCTCTCAGGCAGCTCGGCGGACGCGATGTTTTTTTCATTTCTGCTTTACGTGCCAGGTGGCTTCTTCGCCTATGTTTACTAACGAGTGTCAGGGTCTGGCCGAGTACACTAATTCCTGTCTGAGCTGAATAAACCCCGTCCGGACTACATGTCATTTCACACCATTGTTTCCTCTAAGTTATCTTATCTGTTGTCCTTCGCTACACATCTCATGCATTCTCCTGTTTCTTGACTGTCCTTCTACGACACACAACTGTGTTTTCTTTGCTAGTAAACTGTGTTTTTCTCTGTTAGTAAATTGAATTGTGTGGATTCACTTGTGATTTGCTTAAGGGGTCGAGTGACAAACATACTCGGCAACTTGAATTGTTTTGGATTTAAAGTATTGTCTGCAACATTTGCCTATAGCTTATGTTCGTGTGTGATTGCATTTTTGTATTGTGTTGTACTGTACTAGCTGCAGCTAATTAAAACCATCTTCTACGCCAGACGAAGAGTCTGTGTCTCTGTTTTGACAAGGCAGGTGAAACCCGGGGATTTAGGCGTACCCTGCGCCACTGGGCCTTAAGGCTGCGGTTCTCCACTTACAGTGACTAGCATCCAAAATCTATTTTCAATGTGGCAGGCCTAGCAGTCTGAGGTGGAAAACTAGTATAGATGAAAATACTAATACCATATCTCGGAAAAGGGGCTTGTTCGTAAAATAAAGACTACTATTTTTAATAGTTAATAAAAATCAAACTCAATGGTTTAAGTCAGACTATTAATAAATATTAAAGAAAAGTAACTTTTAGACTGATGCCTTTCCCTTCCTGAAGTTTCTGGAGGCTAATTTGCATGTATTTCCGGCTACACTCAGCCTGTACTTGGCTTTAATAGGGTGTGCCTGGGGGGGTTATATTCCTCCCGGGAGCGACACAGTAGGTCCCTGTGATTGACAGGTTGACCTGATTGCTGAGGAGTCCTCCCTGCCCAAAATAAACCGGGCCTCTTTTTGACAGGACTGTATCAAGTCCTACATGACAGCTGTGCTGAGCTAATTATAACACTTGTGCACTTGAAAGAAAGGGAACAGGATGCCACGGAATTAAATTTGTGTCCACTGGCTGGTTGCTGTAGAATTCTGTTTTTCTCCTAGCAGACATCTGTCTCTGAAGTAGCTACTGCAACCACAATAAACCCAAACTGGATTTTAATGTTGTTGTGAGAGGACACTAGGATTGCCAAAGTACACACATCCAGCCCGCAGAACCAGAGTTTAGTGTGTCCAATGAAGTGGATAGGGTTGGCCTTGGGAACTATTACCCCATTGGGTAGGGTGTGTCGAGGAGTCATTCCCACCCACTAGGTAGTGCCAGGCATAAATGGGGCACCTCCAGGCACCCACTTCAGACAGAAATGCTGGCCCTGAGGAATGCACCTGCTGTCTGCGACCTGAGAGGAGCCGTGAAGTACTGGACTGGTCTCCTATCCTATTACACCCAGCAATAAAAAGTGGACTTAATCAGGCCTCATTATTAAGACCGAATACTAGGTGGGTCGCTTGAATGAGAGTTTGTTATTAGAAAATTATGCCAATTCACGGAAGAGTCAGGAGTCTGAAATGTGTGGGAGCTACCATTACCTAACTAGGATCAAAGGTGGAGTAACTAAATTAAGGCATGTGTTAGAAAGATTAGAGCTTTGAAGTGGATAGCCAAACCAAACGCTTAGGATTTTTAATCAGTTGGTACAACATTTCCCAAAGGAGTCAATCCTTGGTCGATCCAACTTGAACTTTCTGTTCATTATTAAACAAAGTTCCTACATACCAAGGGCTTGAATGTGGCTGGATTCACTACAGAAACAGGACTGTAGAACTGGGGTTCGCAAATAGGAGGGAGAGCATAACGAAAATGCAGGCCAAAAGATTAGATTTATTGATCAGATTGGTGCACTAACCAGAACTGCAGCGCCTGAAAAAAAGAATTTGTCTTTTTGAGGGAAAAAAAGGCCTTCCTTTGCTTTACAATCTGATTGAGTTGTGAATGGTGGGAAAACATAAAAAACTTCCAGTGTCACAAGGGAGCACCTAAACTCTTTACCATGGGCAGACAAGAATGTGAGTAATGGTACACTGTCCTGATGGTTCTACATTCTCCAGGAACCGTAAGGGGTGTGATCAGACAAGCATTACTTCCTTCTATGGCTTGAGGGATTGATAATGTGCGATGTTGACAGCAGAGCTGTTGTTTTTGTTTTATAAAGTGTTAATAAAGTGCAATGGTCTACTTTTAAAACTTCTCTTTCCCTTCCCCTCAACCTTTTTTTACTGAGGTCATAGTATTGCATACTATGTTCTCTATTGGTTATGTTTGAAACGTACTCTCTATGGCATTTATAATGTAATTCAGCATAGGAGTTCAGATTGTTTTGTAGTTTGTAAAGAATGCTGAACATCTCCGAATAGTTAGTATAACGATTTAACCCTTTCGCTGCGGCGGCTATTCCGCCGCAGCGCTAACTGGGTGGGGCGGCCGCGCGGTGGCCGCATGCTGGTGACAGAACCGCTCCGTCACCAGCCGCGGTTGAGCTATGCTGGTGACGGAGCGGTTCCGTCATGACCCGCCCCGCTCATTAGAACGGCCGCGCAGGCGCGGCGGCCGGGCCATGACGGAACCGCTCCGTCATCAGCACAGCCCAACCGTAGCTGATGACGGAGCGGTTCCGTCATCAGCAGGGGAGGGGTTAAAGCACAAAATTAGAAGATTGAAAAAATGTGTTGTGATTAAACAGAATATATATATATATGCTGGTGTACTAGGGTTCACCCTGGTGGCACACAATATTTCTAGGGTTATAAATCTATTGAGGTTCCCTCACCAGAGAACTATTGTTACAGGTAAGTAATGTTTTTGTTTTTTCCTCTTTAAGGTCCTAAAATATGTTTATCAATCACACATTAGCACTACTATTGAAAAACATTATAGACTTGGGTCAAGATCTAGGCTAAACATATGTGCACAACATCTCTGATAAATTCCCCAAAACCGCATTTCCTTATATTTATTTAATATACCTTTTTGTTTTTAAGGGGAAAAGGTTGGTGTTGGGAAAGTCTGTCTTTGGTGCAACGAGAAAGGGAAGTCGTTTTACTCTACTGAGTCTGTCCAGGCTCACATGAACGACAAGAGCCACTGCAAGCTTTTCACTGAGGGAGATGCAGCCCTCGAGTTCGCAGATTTTTATGACTTCAGGTAGGAGAAGATTTCCCAGAACTATAATGCATTATTGGCTTTTAGTGCTTCAGAATCTTTTTGCATACTTGTATCCTTTCCTGTGATCTCTTACACTCTTATTAGCTTTCTTTGTCAAGACCCAGTAACGT
Source organism: Lissotriton vulgaris (assembly GCF_964263255.1). Classification (NCBI taxonomy): domain Eukaryota; kingdom Metazoa; phylum Chordata; class Amphibia; order Caudata; family Salamandridae; genus Lissotriton; species Lissotriton vulgaris. Next base: position 1,295,516,921 of record NC_141691.1, read on the forward strand.
GGTATGTTTGTTGGGAGTTGGATGTACTTTTGTAATGCTGAGAAGCTCCCTACCGCCTAGTTTACCACTGCATCCTTTTGTTCTTTCATGGGTCGTCTCCATGTGCAAGACTAGGAAACTGGGTTTTTGTTGCAATTGTCCCCCGCCCCTCCCACATTTTGCCTCCTTTTTTTCCTTTTTAGATGCCGTTTTTTGACTCTGACAGTCCACGGAGGCCTGCTAACCAGATCTTAGGGCCAGTGCTCTGTCCTTAAAATAAGGTGATATCTAACTGTACACAATTATGAAAGGACTTTGGTACCCCTGTAGGTCCCTGGTAAATGGCACCCCCTGGTATTTAGGGCATGAGTACCAAAGAGGGTCCCTAATGGCTGCAGCATATCTTATGCCACCCTAAGGGGCCAACACACAAATTCTACGCAGACTGCTTTTGCAGGCTGCGTGACCAGGTGCAAACTATGTTTGGAAACATGACATGGCACACTCTGTGTGCCATGCCAAAGACACTGCATGGGCTATATGTAAGTAACCCCTACAGCAGGCTTTGGAGTCCTAAGGCAGGGTGCATTATAGCACAAGTGAGGACATATCTGAATGAGCAGATATGCCCCTTTATTGTCTAGTTCCATTACTGAATATTACAAGTGAGCAGGGAAGCCAGTACTGGGCACTGGTCAAAACGAGATTCCCAGCTACATAATGGCATCACTGAAACCTATGGTATTTTGGTATCAAACACCTCATATTAATAAATCCACACTGATTCCAGCGATAGATTTATTAATACATGCACATTGAGGGTACCTTAGAGGTACCCCCTGAACCTTGCTAGTCCTCAAGTGTGCTGGCTGACAGCAGGACAGCTAATATATTAGCATGTCTCGATAGGGAGCTTCAAAGAGCACACCACAGGAGCACACCGCAGTTGATATGCACGCCTGGCTTCCCTCAGACTTGGAAGATGCCCCCTGGCCTGAGGCCCATTTGGCACTAGGCAAGGGCTGTGCAAGGAGGCGTGTTGCACCTCCAGGCTAGTCATCCCCACAAGGGGGGCAGCCTGGAGTGAACATGAGGTAATTCCAGCATCTTGTGTGTGGTGGAGTTAGGAACTCTGGGACAGGGTGATGCTCACTACCCACAGGAAGTGGTTATCTAGGGGGGTGTAGTGACCCCAGGTGAAGTAGCCCATTGGCTACTACCCTTCACTCCCCTTAACACCCCATAATTGAGTATTTAGGGGGGCCCATGGCACCATAAAATCAGATTAGACTGCTGGAAACTGAGGAAGAAGACTGAAGAGAGCGAGAACTGAAGATTTGCACCAAAAGTTGGCGCAAAACCCTGCAGGCTGCTTGCAATTTGACCATCTCTGGGACCACTTCACCAAGAACTGAGCACCCTCCTAAAACCCTTGGAGGAGTGCCCAGCACCTCAACAACTGGAAAAGATCTCCCCTTAGAGTAGAGGAGCTGCTCCCCTGCAGGTGCCACAAAGCATCTGCCAGTCCACCGTGTTGCTAGCCATCAGGCATTCTGAAGGAGTAGCATGAAAGGATAAAGGTCTTCGTGCTCCAGGAGGTCCGACCCATCTCCTTGCCAAGTTGGGAAGACACCAGGACCTCCAGGAGCCACCCAGCACCAACAATCTCGATACTGGAGCAGTTGCAACAACCAAGGATTGTTGGTGGTGCAGTCCGGACTCCAACTGCACAAAGCAAGACCTACTATTGAGGGACCTCAGGATCCACCAGGCCAGCTCAGAGAGTGGCCCTGCTGCCCTGTTCCCCGACCAAGGTGACCTTCTGGTGCTGTCTTGGACCTTGCCCTATACTTACTTTAAGTCCAGAAGAACAGTCCTGGAAGTCAGTGTCAAGTGGCCATATGCAGTATATTTTTTTCCATAGGATTTTTCAAGATAGTTCTTGAAAAATCACTATCTTGAAAAGTATTTGTCCGATTCCGATGATCTTGGTGGCTAAATTCATATAAAAAATCTTTATTTTTATAAATTGGTGTTGGATTCCTTTATTGAGTATGTGTCTCACTTACTCTGTGTGTGCAATAAATGCTTAACACTATCCTCAGATAATCCCAAACTGCTCACCAACTCTACTACAAAGGAGAGCATTTGGGATTATTATTATTATAACCCCTATGAACCACTAAGAGTCGCCTGGACTCTTTGCACAGTGTTCCTCATTTTGGTGCTCTATATAGACCGCCACCTAGCTACAACGCCTGCATGTCGATCTTTGGTTTGGCACCACATATGCTTTGGTTATAATTTAATGCTCTAGCTTTTTAGATGTGTTGGTCTGATTAAGCCCATTGTATAAAACACTGATGTAAACTTTAGCCACTCACCTATAAAACTTGACATTTTATGACCCAGTACATCCATGTACTAGTTTCAGAAAAGTAGTTTTTTTAACTTTACCAAACATCTACATCTCTAAACTGCTTTGGCCTGGGAAGAGAAGGAAGGGCTTGCCTGTTGAAGAGCTGGACTTTGTGACCTGATGTAATGCAACAAGTACTGGGACCCCCTCCACAAAAAATACTTTGACAAGGCCAGGGAGAAGAGGGGAAAATAACAATGAACCACAAAAAAGTTCCCTCACGACCTAGATGGTATTACTTTCTTTTTCACAATACATTTCATACTGGGCTAGTAAACCGAAAAAACCATGACCTATTACAACATAATCATTGCAACTTTTTTAGTTATTTTAACTATGTCTTTATTCATGGATTGAATTCATTTGTCATCTTTATAAAAAATACATATTCATATTATATACAAAAGAAACATTTCTACATTCATCATTGTTGTAAAGAAGACTCTTGAAGCAGGAGAAGGTAAGAACTGTCTTTATTCTGTCACCCACTCTCCAAAACTCCTGAGAGATGCCAACATTCTAAGGCAAGCTCTGGTGGGACCTACCAACAGGGGAAGGGTAGAAGGGAGGGTGAAGGAATGTACAACCTGAATATGTAAACAGGAAGGAAGATTACAACACATCTCCCTTCGCTAATGTTATGACAGAAACAGACGATGTCAGGAGAGTCGTCGTGGAACAGCATACAAAATGGAGAACCTGCAAAACAGAGATCAAGGAGCAGGGAAGGAGGAAAAACAAGGCATCCACCACTGGAATACAGTGACGTAAAGAACAAACACACGTATAAGAAGGATAGCAATTGTTCATAGGTCACCAAAGTACAATTTCATCTCAAATAGCTTCCTAAACAAGTTGACCTGAGCATACACTAGAAGGCATATCCTTTACATTCCACAGCATTGCAAACCCACCCTACAGAATGTGTTAAGGCAGATGCAAGATCTAATTTCCACTACTAAGGCACACTTGGTCTACATTATTAGGGTCAAGCATTATTCCTAGCTCTTTTAAATGATGCCAGCCTAATAGGTTTGACCCCTCTTTTACAATATAAACCAAGCCACTGGTGGACCTTCCTCTGAATTCTATATCCATTTCTACCATGCCTACCAGGTGTATGGGTTCCCCAACATAACTAGTAGGCGATACATCAGGTTTTAACACTTTAAGACTTGAAATACTAAACCGATCATCCATCTCATATTGATTAATCATCGTAAATGGAGAACAAGAACTCGCTTAAAAGACCAAAGGTTTCTGTTCAAGAAAATGGTACATTCAGGATACAGATATTGCAAAGTATCACTCTTAGAAGTATTCACATCCAGATTTTTCACTTGAAATACATACAGAGGAGAGTGTTCCTCTCCGTTGCTAACAAGTTTTACCTGGTTATTCTCCCCCTCTCTGCACACTCTTGCAAAGTGTCCCTTCCGGTTGCATTTCATACATGTTGCATTGCGGGCCGTGCAATGAACATTGTTCGCAAGGTGGTTACTGCTGCATCACCTAAAACACTTTAACCCTTCGTTAACACTCATAGGTTTTTCTGTCTTGCCTTCTCTTGCTTTGACTTTCAAAATTTCACTGTCATTGTTGTCATCCTGATACCCTTTGGCATTAACTACGCTACAGACCGGTTTTTTGGGTGGGTTCATTTCTAAAATGCACTTAGCAGTGTGTTAAATAGGCTGTGCCATATTAATAGATTTTCTCAAGGATGGGTTTATGGATAGGAGTTTGTCTCTAATGCGGGGATTGTGGGTACACCTTACTAACTGATCCCTGATAAGGGAGTCGTTCAGTTCCCCAAACTCACATAATTGAGTTAGACCTCTGAGAGCCGCAATGTAATTGGTAACCGACTCTTGTTTACCCTGCACTCGAGCAAAGAACTTGTGCCTTTCTCGGACGACATTTACTTTGTCTCCAAAGTGACTTTCCAACTTCATAAGAGTGATTATGAAAACCTCCAAATCAACCTCCTCTTTTTCTAGCTCAGGATCAGGTAGGGTATCGTATATCTTTCTACCTTGGACTCCAAGGTTGTGCAACAGGACATGTTGTTTTCGAAACAGCAGAGAACGTCCTCCCCCCGCCCCCATTGCAATAAGGTAGGAATCAAACAGGTTAATCAAATACTTCCAATGGATTTCAGGATCCCCAACATCATTAAAAAAAAGGGTGGTTGACTCCTGGACGAAGCAGCCATGGAGGAGGATAAGGGGAAAGGGTTCCCAAAATTCTTAGGAAGTAAGCAGAGGTACAATGTAAGTGCTCACAATGTAGATTAACTTAGAGGTACAGTGGCACCCAAAGTTGGAGGTCCTACCAAGTCTAATACATCATACAGGTAAAAATATAAGAATATATTCACTTTACTGAGGGAGGGGTGCCTAACTGTGAAATCAATAGAAACTCTATTGACGTACTAACAGTACAAAACTGAATCTATGTAAAGTACTAGGGTTACCATGTAAATAATAACTGAATTACATTATCCAGACTGTACGATATCACTGCAAATGTGAACAATGCAATACCCAGAAGATCAAAACACCCCAACATTTGGCGTAAAAACAATCAGAGCATGGTATCCAAAATAACTGGAGAAATAAAACACAGGAGAGTAAAAATAGGCAATAACCCATGATGCAAGAGCAACTCTGTAAGTATAACACAGGTTAAATGACTTAAAGTTGAATGTCTACGTGTCCAATGGATAAGATAAGTATAAAAATGCGGATACCACAGTTGTAGGAAAATACAAAAGTTGATGTGTGTGAATCACTGTGAAGGATGCAGTGACTCACTGGCGAGGGCAGCAGTTCAATGGAGGGAGACTGTATCTTGATTTGGCAATTACAATAAAAAATAGTAGAAAGGTGTGCGTATCGCCGTTGAGACACACACCGCAAAAATAATAGAATGGCACAGTTCCTTACTAGATCAAATATACGTGAGCTCGTGGGGTTTCTCCAACAAAGAAATGTGCCAGTGGTTGAGATATAGAAAACAGTGCCTCAGGACGTCGGGACAAAATAACAAATGTCTTACTTGTGACCTAGTGAGGATAATGTCTTCTAATGATTTGACAGCTCTGCTCCACAGCCAATCGAAGAAAATCCCTGAAGAAGCGGCCCTGAGGAGCTGGAGTGCCGGGTGGGCTTGACGAATGTCCTTGTAATCCCGGTGAAGAGCAAAGAACACACTTCTGGAGACTCTAATGCCGGCTTGTGAGGAGGGCGCTCGGCTGAAGAGAATGCTGGCGCAACCTTAGTGCGGGAAAAGCCCAAAAGAAGCGGCTGGGGCGTAAGTATCTGCGCCTATGACAGGAAACAACCGGGGCAACAACCACTGCGACGGAACCTTAAGAGGACAAAGCTCCGCCTACTCCACCAATATCTCAAAGGGGAAATCGGCGAACGTGGTAAGGGGTATGCAAAAATCCTCTGTGAGGAAATATTTCCCTCAGCTCCGCCAGGCACCTGAAAACGAGTCAGGGAATGTAATGAGGCCGCACTGCTGCATGCTGTGGAAAACACGAAGCAGCTGACGGGACCTGAATCAGCCGGCGTGCATATGTCACCGTGAACTCCTAATGCACTGTAATAGGACCCAGAATTCTCCTCATGAACTGGCAACAGGGCACAAATCACACAGTAACTCCCCAGCAACTCCGTCAGAACAGAAGACAGGCGGTGACAAAACACAGAGTCTTTTAATGAATCTCACTGTGTGTCAAAATGTTTCCTAGAACTCAGAGTCAGACAAAGGAATGTTGAACCAGCTGCACTCACAGAGGATGACGATTCCTGGGGCTGATCCACAAGCAAAAGCCGTACTCACGCCTCCAAGGACTGGGCAGCTGAAGTCAGACACACGGAGTTCTCCTCTGGAAACCACACCTTCGGCAGTTTAATAGCATATCCATCACCAAAGTACCGGGCACCAAGGACTGGACAACTGCAACTCACCAATCACCGCGAGGTAAATCTTCACCCAAAGTACATCAAATACAACCTTGAACTGAAGTAGATGGACAGTGTACTGAAAGGGGTGGATGACAGTACGGCCCCCTGCGCCGGTTTCGTCGCCAGTGTTGTAAAGAAGACTCTTGAAGCAGGAGAAGGTAAGAACTGTCTTTATTCTGTCACCCACTGTCCAAAACTCCTGAGAGATGCCAACATTCTAAGGCAAGCTCTGGTGGGACCTACCAACAGGGGAAGGGTAGAAGGGGGCGAAAGGAATGTACCACCTGAATATGTAAACGGGAAAGAAGATTACAACAATAATCTATTCAGCACCAGGTAGAGAACAACCCACACATACCACTCACACACATATATACATTCCATTCATAACCCATCCAAAACTCCACAGGATTATCCCAAATTGTACGTTGGGCTACTGCTCATGAGTAGGTTTGAAAAAGGACACCTTCAACGCGTTTCGGTGGCATAAGGAGATAAGGCCACCTTCATCAGGACTCGCAGATTATCACAATAAGAGTTCTTAACACCCTGGGAAGACCTGAAAATTCATGTATGGAAAAGTCCATCGATTAATAGCCCATAGCAACACAAACTCTTTATAGACATTGATTGGACCAAGCAAATATCAACATTATACTGTACATAGATTAAGTGTGCTATAGTACACACGTGCCACCTTATACCCAGAAAAGAAAGTGTCACCAAATATCAACGTTATCTTAATGTATTCATCATATGAGGCTCGCTAAGGCACAAGATAAGACGCACATTTTTAATCTGTGCCATCATGATCCCTAGAATAATAAGAAAACGATGATAGGGGTCTAGAAACTGACTGAAAGCAACTAAAAAGAAGGGGGTGAACCAAAAGTATACCCTATTTGTCCTCAGATACTTACTGTGATGTGTTGTATTGCAAAGAGAACACAGCTCATCACTTAAAGGTTAGAGTGCCCCCACACTCTGTGAACGTTCGAAAGGTCTGCCTGGTTCCTAGCAAGGAAAAGGAGGTGATCTATTACGGTCAGATAATTTTAAAGCAAATGACCTTACAACCCATCTCCTCCTTAAATAGACAGCTTTCTTACCAACAATATTATATTTCTTTTCTTATAGTTTCTTTGACATAAATTTGGCACCTATGGAACTCACTGTCGTGTCATCTGGTTTCTGCCTAAAAAACAAGGATTTTATAAGACCAAGGCATCCTTTTTATACAGAGGTTCAAAAGATTCTCATTTGAGGACTTGGGGCAAGACAAATTACCTTACTTTGTCATGCTCATGACGGAGCCGCTCCGGCATGAGCCTCGGTTGAGCTGTGCTCATGACGGAGCGGTTCTGTCATGGCCCACTCAGTGCGACTGCGCGGCGCAAATTCCGTGCCTGCGCTGGATGTTCCATTGAGCGGGCGGGGCCATGACTGAACCGCTCCGTCATGAGCACAGCTCAACCGCGGCTCCTGACGGAGCCTGCGAGCGCCGCTCTGCCCCCCTTCCCCCCCTAGCGCCGCGGCGGAATTCCCGCCGCAGCGAAGGGGTTAAATAAATGGAGGTTCTTTCAACAGGATAATCTTCTAAGAATAGCTTCACTGTGTACACACACAGCCAAAGACACAGAATCTTGGCTCCTTTTGTAACTCAATTTTGATACTGTCAAAAAAGATGAAAGAGGAGGAAAGTAATATCTTTGTGACCTGATGTTCCAGAAGAAGTGCACAATTTCCAGTTGATTGGAGGGACCTCCGTGAGGACAGATCAAAGTATTGAAATAGGCCCGCAGTCCCTGGGTTACCCCAGGTATGTTGTGCAGGAGGAAAGAACCAATAAGGACACGTGGGTTGAGAAGTTACTGCGTGACTTGTCAGATTTACAATGGTGATCTTGCATCAACCCAAACCATATGGGTAGGATCCCCTGCTTACCTCACTACAGGCCCAAAGGGAATTAGGAAATAGGGAATCTTCACACTTGACATGGGGTCTGATCCCAGTGGTTGGAAGAGGTTGTCCTGAATCCAGAAACTTTGTTCTAGCCCTCGTGTTTTATAATGGGTTTCTTTCCCTTTCTTGTCCATAGGTGCTCACCCTAACTCTGGCTCCCATTATCTCTATCCGAGTGAGCGTTCTACCGTTCTTTTTCTTAAGGACTTTATATAAATCTGAGACAAGCTTCTTCACCCCTTTTTAGGAATTTCCATCTCTCGAGGGAGCCAGGACTCCACTTGCATATGACCTTGTGAAGACTTGCATCACCCAGTGTTAGAGTTCCTGGAACAATATCTCTCTTTTGTGGGAGGATGAAGGTTTGTGTGAGGTGTTCGAATGATTGCAGTCCTGGCTCCTTAGACACATTCCATATCCTTTAACAACCCTACTTCCTCCATACATCGCACATTCTTTAACAGCTGCTGGAGTCAAATCTGGTTATTAAGGATCAGGGTAAGTGGGCCGGGGAACATAGTGAGCCCCTTCTCTTTTGAAACTGCCACACTACAAAAATGATCCTGGTCACTGGCGATTAGTAGAGGCCCCAGATTGGCTGTTTTTTCCCAAGCCATGGAATTCTCTTGATGCTTCCCCCTGTGGCTGCCTCATTCAACCACCACTTATGTTTCTTTGATTCTTCTTGCCCCCCAATGCACCACAAATGTAAGCTGTGTCGCCTGAAAGTATTGCATTATATTAGGAAGCCCTATCTTCCATCTTTGGTTGATCTCCATTCATCTGGCTAGTTTTGCGGCTTCCTCAGCTCATACAAATACTTCTGCTTCTCCCAGGAGTTTTTCCAAAACTACCTTATAAGCTGGGAGTGGAAGCGTTTGAAATGCTAAAGAATTCATTGCAGGGACACCACCTTGATTGCTGCAATCCTCCCACACCATTAACCACATGGCTGCTAGGCGTTTTCCCGTCCTGCGCTGGGAATTGCTGTTTTACTTTATTTCATGACGAGCTGGCCTTGTCATCCGCGCACGGCAGGTAAGCGCCACGACGAGCCCAGCTCGTCATTAGCTTCGAAGGGGTTAAAAACAAATCACACAAAAAAAAGGATGCCAGTTCTGCAGGTCGTGGCTCACTGGTTGTAATAATTCCGTATCGCTTACCTGTATTATCTGGTTAGTTGAGTCAGCAATTTGGATGCCTGGGTATTGGCAATGTCATCACTCATTACAATAGTAATTTAGTTTTGAGCTAGGCTGTTAATTCCTTTTAGGTAGATAGATATATTCAGTGTTTTGGGCTTGGCCACGTTGATAATAAATCCTGATATACCATCACATGTATCCAGTTCCTCTATTAGTGCTTGTATAGACCACACTGGATTTATGAATTACACCACAACGTTGTTTACGTACATTGTGAGAATGTGCTTCATTCCACTCAACCTTACTCATCGTCCTTTCACAATTATTCATAATTTTGACTGCTATCACCTCCATTGTTGGGGCAAAAAATGGAGGAGAGTAACCAGCCTTTCCTTGGGCTCCTCTTTATGGGGATTTGCAGGAAAACTTCAAGTTTTTCGGTAAATTTTGTGACATTTGATGAATTTCACTGCATTTGGCAGGCGATTAGCATGCTTGGCTTATGCTTTGTACTTTTATATTTGTGAGGATTTGTCAGTGGAGGTACAGTTGTAAAAGATGGGGCAAAAAGTGTTAATTTTCTATTAGCCTTGGCATCTATTAACACATTCATATGAAATCTAGCAAACATTTACTGTGTTTAGTCTTCTGTGAGTATAGCGGGTTTTGTGCGGGGTGCAAAAATGTTTTCGTGTAAATAGCGTTAGTGTTGTGTTGAACAACCTTGAAAAATGACAGCCTTTTAGAAAGGTAGGCCCAGTGCAGGAATCTCTGGTCTCGTAGCATTTTGAGGTAGACCAATTCAGAGGGGAGGTAAAAAAAAATTTGATTTAACAGTTTCTTGGATCTGCAGGACATTTAGCATAGTTAGCTTACTCATGGTATTTTACGTTTAATGTAAATCCATCAGTTGTGGGCACAATGAAGATACAGGTCTTAAATATTTTAACTTTCGGATAACTTTGGTGCAGTTTAATGAATCTTTGAGGTTTTGTGTGCTGTTACCAACCTAAGCCTAGTGCAGTTGTTTCTAGTTTCGATTACAGCAGCAAAGCAAAAGGGCACTCCAAAAATCTGAGTAGGTGATACATTTGGTAACATTTCATGAAACTTGGCATGTTTAACTTATGATATGTGGAATTTCATACTACTCCGTAAAGGGGGGCGTAGTTTAAAGGAGTTTGGGGTTATTGTTCATTTGCTTGTATCTTTGGCAACCTCGCCAAATCTGCACCAAAAGTGTCTGTAATTTGCATGGTTAATGCAGACTGACAAAGGGCTATTACAGTTAAAGTGAGTGGTGGTTAAAATATATATGATTTACTGATAACCTTGTTACCATTTGACACGTTTCCATGAAGGTTGAGATGCCAGAACTGGATTACATTTGCAGTCTGCATGTGCTGCTGGCGATTGGCTGCATGAGAGGTTGGTTGCCTGTGGCAGACTACCGTTGCACACGACCAAAGGCTACATGCAGCAGTAACCATAAGGCGAGTTGCGCAGGGTCTGGCTTGGGGCCAGGCCCTCGATGTGACCTCACTGCACACAGCTGAAGGCCATTCAAATCAGGGTGGAGGTAGGGGGTGGCAGCACCAATAGGATACAGAGGCATTATAATTTCTACCAGACAACCACCAGTAAAACACTTTCACTATTCTGTTAAAAAAGACAGTTAATATGCAGTTTAGGTTACCTTAATGTCTGTTTAAAGAAAACCTCTGAAATTTACTTTAAACAGTTAAAGTTTACATAATAAAAACAAATGCCTCTGAAATGCCCCAGTTTTCGCTAGCTCTGCACACCATACTTCATATAAATGCCATTCAAAGCTTAACTCGCACACTAAATGGAATGCTGATGTCCCCTACAGTATTTATAACATTAAGTAAAAGGACTTCAGGATTTATACTATCACTGCGCACATGCACAGTTTGCGTATTATCGGCTGTACCCTACACAGTTTATAACACAAACGGCTCCGAGGCATGACCTTGCGGCGCATTATCTATGGTGCTATTCAGGACCGGGGTCTTTCATTCCGGAGCAACAGCTACCTGAAGGGGACACAAACTTGCTGGATCGATTTACCTACTATCAGTTTTCAGGCGGCCATGCTTACCTCTTATGCTTCCTTCCCTGCAGCGCCCCCATGCTGCCTGCACTGGAAGGACTTCTTGGGAATCCATCCCCGGCCAAGCTGATGACCAGATTGTACTCTGACATGCCGTGTACTACCCCTGTTCGAGCCCCCTCTGCCCATTCGGAATAGGAGACTCTATTGGGAGTACCCATCCCAGAAGATGTGTGGTTGTTCTGTTGTGCGCAGTAGAGAGCACTTTGGCCCATTTACAGGCTGCGGCTGATTCATTTAAAATGTTTACATAGGCTCTGCTGAACACAGGAGTGGCTGTGTAGAAGGGAGCTCCTGGAGAAGGCACAATGCATCAGATGCTCGGCCTCCTGCTCAAATTTTCTGCATTTGGCATGGGACTGACATGACATTCGGTGATAAGGGGTGCAGTTATGGATGCTATAGATGGGATGACAGGGCTCAGATTAGATCACTCACACACACCATTCATCGCCCTGCTGTAATATATAATGGAGGTCCCCTTGTAGCTTCCCAAGCTGGTTGCACTGCTTCCGCTTACGGGGAAAGCGGAGAGTGGGGATGTGCTGGAGTTGCAGACCATGGCCTCGGCTGGAGGATTGGCTGAGGGATGCTTTGTACTCCCAAAGTCATTGGCGACTTACTGGGATTTGATACCGACCTCCTCCCGGTCCAGAGATATTTAGGAACCATCCGGAAGTTATATGCGCTTGTGCACTTCGGCTGAGGATACTTCAGAATAAGTTAGTGGTGCGGCGTTGTGCAGCTGTCTTCAATGGGCTGAGCCAGAGGAATGCCAATATATATATGAAGTGGCTGCTTATGGGCAGTAACAAGGCATTGGGCTAGTCTCCTCTCTCCAAATAGACATGCGTTCAGGAAGTTGGGCGAGTAGGGTCAGTTACTCTCTTTTCTTCGCTTTCTTTTCTTATTTGCCTTTCTTCTTTCATATATTCCTCGGTCACCTTATGACCACTGACTGACAAATTGGCCTGCCAGAAAGTTGATATGGTGTAACTGTTAGTAAATATATTGGGCAGTGAGATGTGTTTATCGGGATCTATAGGGCGTACTGGTGGTAAAAGTTTATTTCTGTACTCTGTACATCGATTCTGTTAACTTTTGTCGAAAGTATAATAAACAGATTGGATAAAAAAGTAAAAGGACTTCCGATCACATCTTTAAATATAAATACATAATTATCATACCATATATAATCATGTCATCCATAATGTTAATAGTAAGATAATGTCAAGTCACCAGCTAGATCATGTGTGTCATTTATTAAATCTGGTACATCGAGAGCAATGCCATTATCAGTCCATTTGATGTGCAAGTTAACATTTTGCATGGCAAGTATGCAAGCTATGCTTTGAGGGGGTATCCATACATGGGTAATTTAAGGGGTTTCTCTATTACTTTTATAACCATAACTGAACTTGAACTGTGGATGAAGTGAATAAATATATATGTTGTGTAGCCAACCATGACTCATGCAAGGCTAAGTCTTCAGCAATAATTAGCATGTTGCATTTTTTATGTATTGTGTTTTCTATGGTGTTTTTAGGTCTTTCCTACATGCGGCTTTAGCTGTTTGTTGACAGAACTATTACATCCAATATAAACTCTCAGTGGGCTTTAGGCCTGCCCCTTGTTCATGATTCGATGGCTCCGCCCATGTCGCCCTGGCACAGATCCCTTGCATACGCCTCTGCCGCACCAGAGAACGCCCTCCCACCTTGCTGCTAAACGTTTGGAACACCCCCTCCCCCTCCGCGCCCTCGCTGACCGACTTCAGGAAGGGGCTCAAGACCTGGCTCTTTGACTGACCTGCAGCAAGCGCCTGGTTACAAGCACAACCAGATTGATTCTTGTCCACCTTAGTTGTGTGAAGGAGTGTGGCTCAATGATTAGAGCGGCAGACCCTGATGCAGAGTTCTGGCCAGGGACCAGGGTTCGATTCCTGCTTATGCGGGGTCTCGGGCTCAATTTCCTCAGACCTGTTAATTCTCGCCTCGGTGCCTATTCTATTCACGGGCCCCACGCTGCAACTCTGGGCAATAGCTTGCTTAGCCTCCACACTGGCCCCAACAGCGCTAAGGATGCCTGGCTTCACCCTGGGTGTGCTCAGGAGTGGACATTTCACAGGGAAAGCCAGGAGGGGTTCCACAGCGGTAAGAGTATCAGCGCCAGGAAGCCGTATAGTTATTTATTTATTTATTTATAACACTTATATAGCGCAGCTGTCACCTTGCAGGTATCCTGGCGCTGTAACAGTATAGCTCCTGAGATGGAGAGCAGTGGGGACAACAGATAAGTAAAGCCAAAGTTTAACGTTTAGGGAAAGAGCCAGGTTTTAATCCGCTTTCTGAAAGGGAAGAGTTCAGTGATTTGGCGAATGTCGAGGGGTAGGCTGTTCCAAAGTTTAGCGGCAGCAACTCTGAAGGATCTTCCCCCCCGTCCTGACCTTGTAGAATCTTGGTATTGAGACAAGACAGGCTGTGGAGGAGCGGAGGGCTCTGGTTGGGATGTACCACGTGAACATGGATCGCAGGGGTTTGGGCCCAACTCCATGTAATGCCTTAAAGACAAGACAGAGTGATTTAAAAGCCACTCGCTGCCTCATAGGAAGCCAGTGCAGCTCGGCCAAAGCCGCAGTGGCCGAGGATCTCCTTGACCAGCCAAGGGTTAGTTTGGCAGCGGCAGATTGAGCTCTTTGGAGTCGGTCAAGCAATACAACTGGAGCCTCTAACAGCATCGCGTTGCAATAGTCAAGGCGACTAAGAATAGTACACCTGACTATTAGCGCCCGGGCTTGTAAGGGGAGAAGTGGCATGATCTTGCGTAGGGAGCGCAGGAGGGCCGAGCAGGTGGACACTGTTTTCGCAACCTGAGTTTCCATGCTAAGTTTGTCGTTCATCATGACACCCAGATTGCGAACGGTGGTAACCGGTTGAGGCTTTACCGGGGCTTCAGGGGGCCAGAAATCGTCTGGGAATAAGCGAGGGATCCGACTTCCGGCACAGTACAGAACCTCGGTTTTAGAGGAGTTGAATTGCAGAGAATTTTTGTGCAACCAACCAGCTGTGTCTCTCAGACAGTTGTGAAATGATTCCAGGGGGATTGATTCTTCCCCCTCCCAAGAGAGAATAAACTGAGTATCATCAGCATAGTTTATGGCTTTTAGATTATGGGATTTTATTAGCGTAATCAAAGGTTTGAGGTAGACATTGAATAAAATAGGGCTGATAGACGAGCCCTGGGGCACCCCATGGGGAACTGGGGAGAAGGCAGATTGAAACGGGGGTAGGGACACCGCCTGCTTCCTATCCCGCAGGAAGGAGTGAAACCAGAGCAGGGCGGTGCCATCAACCCCTGCCTCCCTCAGTCTTTCCAGCAGAGTCACATGATTGACCGTATCGAATGCGGCAGACAGGTCCAGCAGGACCAGGGCTGCTGCCTGGCCCCTGTCTGCGCGCATACGAAGGTCCTCCATGGCAGTGAGAACAGCTGTTTCAGTGCCATGGGCCGGACGAAACCCAAATTGAATTTCGTCCAGGATGTTATTCTGCTCCAGGTGTTTGGAAAGACAGGAGCTCACCCAGCGCTCGACGATTTTCGCCGGGAAAGGTAATAGGGAGATAGGCCGATAGTTCAGTAAACATTCGGGGTTCAAGGAGGGTTTCTTCAGTAGTGGAGTGATAAGAGCCTGCTTCCAAGGAGCCGGAACAACCCCGCAGCGCAGGGATTGATTGCAGTTTCTGCAAAGGGTACAGAAAAGTTCCACTCCGAAAGCTTTCCAAGTGTTAGGGGGCAGAGGGTCAAGAGGGGAACCCGAAGAAATCCCACGAGCCAAACTATCGAAAGCCGCCTCCGAGATGGGGGGAAATTCCCGCAGGCATATAGTAGGAGAACACCCTGGGCTTATCTTTTTGTAGTCAATAGAGTCAGCTCCAGGGCTAGTGCTCAGGTTATGGATGATCGTCTCGATTTTGTCCTTGAAGAACTGTGCGAGATTGTCACAGAGTGCTTGTGTGGGAGGGGTAGTTTTTTTGGCAGAGTTGGGGTGGGTGAGGTTGTTAAGGATCTGAAAGATGCTTTTGGAACTGTTGGTGGCTGTAGCTATAGTGGAGCAATAGTAGGTGGATTTACATTTAATAGTTGCAGCTTTATATTCCAGGAGTTTGTTTTTCCAGATCAGCTTGTTAGTGTCGGAATATCCTTGCCTCCATTTCCTCTCAGCCTGTTTGCAGGCTAATTTAAGGGCTTTCATGTATAGGCGACACCGCAAGGTGACGTCTGGTGACAGTGCGCTCTATAAGTTCCATGACATTTACATTTACCTCATTTCATGACTTTCCTGCATTTTATTTATTTTCAAAACTTGTAGAGCGCTCAGCTACCCCCAGCGGAGGTGTCCAGCGCTAGGATAGTCGTCAGTTGTTAGTATCACTATGTTGATAAGAGTTGGTGTCTTCAAATTGCGTCGGAAGATGGATCCAGATTCTGTCATACGCAGGTGCAGCGGTAAGCTGTTTAAAGTTTTGGCAGTAACTACTGCAATTGCCCTGCCCCCCATTCTGGAGTGACAAAACCGGGGAGTCATCAAGAGGCGAAGGTGGTTCGATCTGAGTGAAAGGTAGGACTGAACATGCTTAAGTCGAGCTCTGAGATAAACTGGACCCTGACCCTGCATAGCTCTGAATGCCAAGACCAGTGATTTAAACTGAATGCGTCTTATCACTGGAAGCCTGTGAAGCTTCCTTAAGTGAGGTTAAATCGAATGGTGATATGGAATGTTATAAATCAGTCTTCCTGCTGCTTTCTGAACGATTGTTCAGGCGTTTAATCAGGTAGGCTGGCGCCCCAGCTTGCAGACTGTTAGCATAGTCTAGGTGTGAGGAAATAAGAGCATGAGTAATGTTCCGGCGAGATTCCAAGGGGAGAAAAGGGAACATTTTGCAAATTGTGTATTTTACCAAAGCACGCAGAGGAAACAAAGTTGATTTGAGTGTTACAGGACAATTTATTGTCAAATCGGAATCCAAGATTCCTGGCTGAGTCCACCGGAACTGGAGAGGGATTCAACTCTGATGGCCTCCACAGTAGTGGCTGAGGGGGATCTTTTTGATTAAAAAAACAGCACCTCAGATTTATCCAAGTTGAGCCTAAGAGTGTTTGATGTGATCCAGGTGAAGATGTTACACAGGCAATGTCTGACGTTCGCAAAGGCAACATCAGAGTAATCCTTAAATGAAAGCACCAGTTGTGTGTTGTCAGCATAGGAGATCCCTCTGACTCCACAGGATTCTGCCACTGTGGCCAGAGGAGAGAGATAGACATGAAAAAATAGTGGGTTCAGTGCAGAGCCCTGCGGGACTCCACAACTGAGTGGCTTCTCCTCTGACACAAATGGCTGAAGGGAGACCTGTTGAGTGCGGTCACTCAGGAAGGATCTAATCCAGGACAGAGGGGTGCCCTGAATCCCAAGACTGTACAGTCTCTCAAGCAAAATAGCATGAGAGACCGTGTCGAATGCCGCGGACAAGTCGAGGAGTACTAGCATCACCAGTGTCCACGCATTCGCGAATGGTCTCTGAAACCTCCAGAAGAGCCGTCTCGTACTATAACCGGATCTAAATCACGACTGTGAGTCATGGAGGAGTTGACAGGACTCGAGATAACTAGATAGTGCTCCCGAACTACTTTTTCCAGCACCTTGGCTGGTTTAGGTAGGAGAGAGATTGGATGGTAATTTTTAAAAACGGATAAGTCAGCGTCAGCTTTTTTCAGAATAGGAATTAACATGGCCTGTTTCAAGGTTGAAGGGGAAAATACCAGTTTGCAGGGAGGTGTTTCAAATCAAGTTTAAAGGGGAAATAATAAGGGGAGCTAGCGAGCTAAATAGTTGTGCTGGGCAAGGATCCTTAGGAGAGACTGATAAGCAGGCAAGCATTTTTTGGAATGATGTGTCAATGGCTATGGCTTGAAAAGATATGAATGCATCACCCTTAATTGCCCCGGTATCTAGGACCGGAAAATCCGGGGTATGGATAAACGTAGAGTATGTATCTAAAATGTTATCATGGAAAAAGTCTGATAACCCATTGCAAAGTTCTTGACTGGGGGGAATCGTGCTATATAATGCAGGAGTTTTGGAAAAGTCTTTCACTATTTTAAAAAGAGTTTTAGGTTTAACTCTTTTTATTGAAAAACAGTGCAGCAAGATACATGGTTCACAAGCATTACACAGGTCAGTGCCCATCGTGCCCGGTAGAAGAATCAAGAGGAGCCAAGGGACCCTAGCAGTGTTAGCAAAGTCCGACATGTCTGGTAAAAGGCAGCTGTAAACATCAATTTCAGTAACTTCCCAAGGAAAACTCCCCCCACCCCAGGCCCCTTCCCCTCCCCCTCCCTCCCCTTGTCCAGTGCTCATGTCTTCTCCCGGGAGACTGTGTTTCCAAGCTGGTGAGATCAAGTCAGTATCGTGAGTCTCGCGGATCTGTGGCTGCTTGGCTGCTGGCGCGGTAAGGCGCAGTAGTCTGAGATAACGTGGGTATGTAATTTCTGTGAATTCGGTAAGCAGCAGGGATCGGAATGACTGCCAGAGTTCTTCAAGTTGGTCTCTATCCCCGGCCAGGGTGAGGGACAGCTTCTCCATGCCCAACACGTGCCACAGCCGGTGGAGCCAACCAGTGGTAGAGGGGACCGTGGCTGTGCACCAGTGTATGAGAATGTTTTGCAGCGCTGACCCCAATGCTCTGGCTATTTGGCGCCCCCTGCGAGAACTCAGAGGATACGTCAACGCATTGGGGAGTCCCAACAGGACGTATGCGGGGATGCTTGGTATGGTAGTTTTGAAATGGGTGTCCACTTCATCAAGTATGTGCGTCCAATTGGATTGGAGGTGAGGGCATTCCCATAGCAAGTGTACTAGGTTGCCAGTTTGGTCGCAGCCTCTCCAGCATAGCTTGTCCTTGGAGTGGTCCGTCTCATGCAACCGTTCCGGAGTGTAGTACCAGTATGTAGAGATTTTCGTGAAGGTTTCAGTGAGCCCCATGTGGTACGCAGAATGACATGCCCTGTAGGAGATCCCTCCCCACTCTTTGTGGCTGAGAGCCCTGCCCAGCTCCCTCTCCCAGCGCTCCCGGCCCGGGTTGTGGACATGTGTGGGTGGTGTTTGGACCATCTTATAAATGTCAGAGATAAGTTTGGCATCAAAAGTGTGCGATAACAGCCATCGCTCATATGGTGTGAGGCGCCTCTCCGCGGTCTCCCGCACCTGCGGTTGGAGCGCCCAGTGCCTCATCTGGAGGTAGCGCATGCGTTCGGACTCGGGGAAGCCGTATTCCTGCGTGAAGAGTGGAAAGGGGAGCACTCCGTCTGGGCCGTATACATGATATAAGCTCCGGCAGCCCGCCGAGCGCCAATGTGCAAAAGCCCCTTTCTCTATACCTGGGGTAAAGTCTGGGTTGTCCACCAGTGGCGTCAGCGGGGAAGGAAACGTGGTCAGCTCCTGGGAACTGTTGGTTGTATCCCAGACCTCCAACGGGACCCTAGTTACATGGGAAGCGTAGAGGCTTGCGGGCCCATGTGACTTCGGGAGGAAGGGGATCTCCTGCAGAGGACGCCCCGCCACCGCCTGGTCTTGGAAGAGCCAGTGCTTCCCAGACTCCCACGACTCCACTCGACCAAGTAACGAAGTTGCGCCGCCTGGTAATATTTATGCAGATCTGGGATGCCTAGCCCTCCAGCTTCCGGCCCTGCCAGATAAAATGGGCTAAGTCCGCCTGCGTCTGTCTGATCCATCGGGTGGGTGGTCGTAGTGGTAAGGCTCGAAAGAGATAAGAGGGACTGTGGCAAGATGGTCATTTTGACTGCGGCTGTTCTTCCCAACCAGGAGAGAGGGAGGTGTTTCTAGCGGCTCAGCTCCTCTCTGATCCGTTTGCGGAGGGTAGCGTAGTTCGCCGGCGTCATTCCGGCGAGCGTCGGGGCCAACTGAATCCCTTAATAGGGGACGGTATCAGTCGCCCACTGAATGTGGAGGATACCCCGCAAATAGGCCCTGGTGAAGGCGGAGAGAGACCAGTCAAATGCTGTGGATTTGTCCGCGTTCATTTTAAATCCCACCACCGCCGTGAAAGCGTCGAGCTCAGCGATGCAGGCCAGCAGAGCGTTGCGCGGATGCTCTACTGAGATCAGTATGTCATCAGCATAAAGACTGATGGTATGCACGTCGCCGCCGAACTTTATGCCGGTGGCCCCCTGATTTTGTCTTATTCTTTGAGCGAGTGGCTCCATGCATAAGGCGAACAGCAGGGGAGACAACGGGCACCCCTGCCTCATTCCTCTTTCAATCTCAAAACTGGTCGAGCTATAGCCATTAACCCGCACTACTGCGGTGGTGGACTTGTAACAGTTAAAGATCAGGGTACGGAACTTTTCCCCGACCTTGGCCAGAACTAGTTCTAAATAAGGCCAGTGTACTTGGTCAAACGCTTTCTCTGCGTCGACTGCCAACACCATTTGTTCCCCCGGTATGCGTGGGGCCTTTTCGATCAAATGGACCACCCTTTTGGTGTTGTCTGTCTGCCGTTCGGGAGTAAAACTGGCTTGATCCAGGTCGATGAGGCCCGGGAGATAAGGGGCTAGCCGTGACGCCAGAATGCTGGTATAAAGTTTAAGGTCGACGTTAAGGAGTGATATAGGCCTGTAGGCCCCGCATTTAGTTCTGTCTTTTCCCGGTTTCGGGATGACCGAGAGGTATGCCCGAAGGAGATCCAGTGGGATTGCCCCAGGCTTAGCAAAGGTGTTAAAAAGGCGGGTGAGGAGGGGGGCCAGCGTGGTGCAAAAGGTTCTTATAAAAAATGGCGGAAAAGCTGTCCGGGCCTGGCGCTTTCCCTATCTTGAGCCAAGCGATAGCGGCAACCACCTCCTCAATTCGGATCTCCCTCTCTAGATACTCTGTTTGTACCGGGACGAGGGAAAGGAGCGCGACCGTGTCTAAATAATGTGCAGCTGCAGTTACATTAGGGGGACCATCAGAGTACAGGTCGGCATAAAAATTGCTGAAGGTCTCTGCTATCTGCGCGTCTCCCAGTGCTGTGGATCCATCTGGCCGGGATATCTCTTTGATATTCCGTTGTTGCTGTGCTATCCGTAGCCGGTTGGCTAGCAAGCGGCCGCATCTGTCCCCCCGTGTAATAGGTGTGTTTGAGGCGCAGCGTATTCAGCGCGATCCATATCTTGAGCAGATAGAAGCTGCTGCGCCACCTTGAGTTGTTTCCATATTCGGGGGGGCCCCTGTCCGTTGGTGCATTTGTTCCAATTCGTGCACCCTTTTAGTGAGCTCGTCCCGTTTAATTTGCCTAGCCCGGTTCTCAGCGGAGGAAAGGGCGATAAACTCCCCCCGAAGCACTGCCTTCGAGGCGGCCCATTGAGTCGCGAGTGTGGTGTCTGAGTTGGCATTGTGGGTCAGATAGTCTTGAATAGCGGTCTGTATGTCTGTAACCACGTCCTTCCTATGTAGTAGGGCGTCACAAAGTCTCCACAACCTGGGAGGATGTTATGTAGGTGGCAGGGTTAGTGTAGTGGTGACCGGGGCGTGGTCAGATAGTGAAATGACCCCTATGTCAGTGGATGTTGCAAGGGCGTACACCGGACTTGTGGCTAAAAAATAGTCCAATTGTGCATATGTTTTGTGCGCGTTGGAATAGTAGGAGTATTCCTGCTCCTGTGGGTGGTTTAGGCGCCACAGATCGCGTAGGTCGAGTTCTGTCAGTCTCTCTATGCAAGTGGGAGAGAGTGTTCCTGCCTGGTGGGAGCGTTGTCCTGACCTGTCCAGGACCGTGTTGAAAACCATATTCATGTCTCCTCCCAGCATGATATGTCTATCTAGTGTGGCTGTGATGTCAGGGAGAGCTGAGTGGAGAAATCGGTCCTGGCCCTCGTTAGGGCAGTACAAGGAGCCAATCGTGAACATGAGGCCGCCTAAGGCGGCGCGGTATGCCAGTAGCCTACCCCGCAATTACGCACTTTTATGGAGGACTTCCCCTTTGAAGTGGCGCGCCACCAGGATCGCCACTCCTGCAGTTTTAGTATGGTTAGAAGAGAAGTATTGACCAGGAAATTTGCAAGAGCGGAGTCTGTGGCAGTCCCAGGCCAGCAGGTGTGTCTCTTGAAGTAGATAGATGTCCGCTTGCGTGCTTTCTAGGTAGGACAGGACCGCCCTTCTCTTAACTGGGTTATTAAGACCCGCACATTAAAGGTCAGTATCTTTAGGGTGGTGGGTGTCATGGTGTGTGAATCATTGAAGCTCGGCCGTGGCGCCGGTCAGTTGACCACTGGTACGTAGGGGGGTAGAAAGTCCCCAGGTGGCCCCCATCAGCGTGGGCGTAAATAAGTACTTGAGCAAAAAGACAAAAAAAGGAGAGCACTGGACATCCCACCCGTTCCCCCCCCCCCTCCTGTCCCCCTCTCCCACTCCCCCCCTCAAACTCCCTACTGCAGCTCCCCCCTCCCTTTGCCCACCCCTCCCGCCAATCCCCCTGTTCTCTTCCCCAACTTGCCCTATCCCCCTCTACCTCCCCTCCTCTTGACCCCAACTCTAAGTCCCAGTAGAACATCATAGACCAAGTACTGGTCAGCCGCAGCACAGGGCAGTGGTAAAGTACTTACAGGAACGTGCAGCCAAGTCGCCGCCCGCTGCTCCCCCAACATCCACCCGGACATTTGCATTAACAAAGCTGAAGTGTTCTCCCCCCTTCGAGATGTTCATTCTGCGGATGCAGTGTCCCTGGTCACTTCATGGATGGCATTATCCATCTCCTTTTTAATAGTCTGTGAGTCCGGCTTCAGGGACGTTGGCGATGACTGTTGACGAGGGACCCGCTGCCACCCATCTCCAGGGGGCCTCTGGGAAGCTTTAGTCTGCGTGGTGTCGTCTTTCTGGTCGATATCCAGCAAGGCGCATGTCTCTTGAAGGGATCGTAGCTGTCGCAGTGCGCCGTCCCACTTAAAGATGATGCGGAATGGGTGCCCTCATGCGTAGCCCTGTAGCGGTCTGTGGCCCTGGAGTGGGTGATTGCTGTGGTGCTTCGGTCCGTTGGCAGTTGCAGCGCTCAGAGACTCCGTCAGTACCTTGTGTGCGCGCCTGTGGTTCCACCCGGCGCGGGCCGGTCCCTCTTCTGGTGCACCGGTTTGGCGTCTTGGATTTGGAGTGCCGCGCCGCCTCCGGGCCGTGCCAGGCTCACTCCCTCGATTGTTGTTCCTCCGGGGCGGCGGGGGCCACTGAGCCTCACCGGAGGTCTCTGTGGTCGGGCTCAGACAGAGGTTCCTCAATGCGCCCTTCACGGGGCGCCCGCGGTAGCTTCGATAGTTCCGGTTCGGCTGGAGCCTCAATGCAGTCCCGGTATGGGTCTTCCCCTGGCAGGGTCCGGGAGTCTGGCAGCAGTCTGGGGCCCTAGGATTGGGGAATGCTGTGGGGCGGCGTCTTGTTCGCTATGTGCTGTGTGCCGAGCGCCTGCTGGTGCGACGAGCGCTTACCGGTGATGTGCTTGGTGTGGGCCGGCCCACCCCTCCGTCGCCCTAGGCCGTG
Organism: Lissotriton vulgaris; assembly: GCF_964263255.1. Classification (NCBI taxonomy): domain Eukaryota; kingdom Metazoa; phylum Chordata; class Amphibia; order Caudata; family Salamandridae; genus Lissotriton; species Lissotriton vulgaris. The sequence continues at coordinate 1,295,540,112 of NC_141691.1, forward strand.
ACCCCGGCCTTGATTTGGAACCCCGGCTTCAGAGCTCCGCACCGCCACCGGGCCGCTCTGCGCGCCTGTTTTAGGTGTCGCCAAACCGGGGCGGCACGGACCACCGAGCCCCACCGGAGTCCGTGCGAGAGTCAGTGTTTCCAGCAAAGGCCCAGTCTGACCACGCAGAGCCTCTGTCCCTCGGCGCTCGGGCACCAGGGCCTCCGGCACCCCGCCTACGATTTCAAATGGAACCACGCGGGAGTCGCCCCCACCTCTCGGGTCACTGCTGCCTCCGATCCTCAGGCAGCCTGGGGGTTCTCTATTAGTTCCCCACCCCTGCTATGACATCGCGGGGGAGAAACGCTGTTTTAAACGGTCCGGGCTTGGTCGTATTGGTGGAGCACTCGGGATCTGCGTCCGCTCACTCTGCCATCTTGGCCACGCCCCTTAAAAATAGTTTTAGAGGAGTTATATGCGGAATTGACTTTCATACTCCTACATTTGTCCCATCCAAGGACCATTTCGGTCTCTCCATACTTTAACTGGATGACATATATCTTTCCACCACAGAAAGGAGTCCTTGCATTGCAGTGGATGTAGGACTATTTTCTCACCCTCGTTGTCTTCTTTCACACCCTTGCTTGCTTTAATATAAAAAATAAAAATAAATAGGCTCCCACTTGCTGCATTACCAGTACATATTTGAAATGTTTTATTTGTCCATCACTAATAGTTTTCTAGGATACCCATAATATAAGCACAGCCTGGACATTAGGCAGCTTTTGCACAATAATTTGCAATATGGTGCAAGATGAGGTCGCCCCTGTGTACAACATTTTTAGTGTTCTACACCTTTATCATGGAAGGGATATGAATACTCCTCTGCTTCTCACATAGATATCAATCCTACCATTCATTTTCTCAGGTATCTATGTTAACATATCAGACTACCATAATTAAATGTTTTGAATAATTTTTATTATAACTGATTGTTAACACAAAAATTGTTTTTTATGTGCTATATTGTATATTTTTAATGCATGTATATAATTTTTTTTTATACCTTTTATGATTCTAACAAATCGAATAAAGTGTATTTGACTGACTGACTGACAGCTTAATTTGCCATCAACAATCACTCCGTTATAGGGAAAAGGGTCCACCCTCAAGACAATGTCTATTGTCTATTAACAAAAATTGGCTTGCTGGGGTTTCCTAATGGCCATCAACTTTTAATTCTTTTTTTTGTTTGCTCCGAAGCTAGTAGCTTCTCCATAACAGTCCATACATTAAAGGTACCTAGAACTAAGGCACTCTAAGCCATTAGATGTGTGAGAAATGAGTATAGTGTCATCTGCGTAACGAAGCAGAGTAAGTTATCTAGCACTTTGAGTGGGATAATTTCCACATCAAACAATTCACTGTATCAATGCATAACAGAAATGATGTTATCAACAAAGTGGACGGTTCGATATAGGAATCCAGATACAAGAATGAGTCAATGCCATGCAGAGGAATGGAGAAAAAAACAGTTGGGATCCTGTGAAGGACCGTAGTAGGTATCGATGGTGGGCGGACTTCCTTGATGAATGTGTGGCTACAGGAGTTTGCCCCTCCGGGATCATAATTAGCTGCCTAATCTTCGTAGCTTTTATTTTATACCTGAAGGTGGGAACTGTAAATACGGCGACAACCACGCACTCACAGCACACCTTAGCATGTGTGCTGATAATTTTACATTGTCACCCAATTCTTGACGCACTTCACTTGTCTTGGTCCTGAAGAAAGCCTCAGTACCTCTGTTGAGGCTTAAAAATGTTGTTCATTCTATGGGGATAATGAAGACCAACTGTATCTTCGCTATATCCTCTTTCTGCTTTAAATCGTGCCCTGAAACCTCCGGAATAAATCAGCGATTGAGGATCCTAGAGGTACTTTTAAACTGCCCTAAATTCACCCCTCACACAAAAAAATGCAACCCGCTCCGCTGTAACAATTCTTGACGCACTTCACTTGTCTTGGTCCTGAAGAAAGCCTCAGTACCTCTGTTGAGGCTTAAAAATGTTGTTCATTCTATGGGGATAATGAAGACCAACTGTATCTTCGCTATATCCCCTTTCTGCTTTAAATCGTGCCCTGAAACCTCCGGAATAAATCAGCGATTGAGGATCCTAGAGGTACTTTTAAACTGCCCTAAATTCACCCCTCACACAAAAAAATGCAACCCGCTCCGCTGTAACTCGGGCGTCGTAGCACAGCTGGCTTGCTATTGGCAGCCCAGCTGGGAACCCAATGATGAACCATGCCACCAGCTAGGTTAGAGGGTGAGGGTTTTTCTTCAAAACCTACTGTTTTTTTTCTCCATTCCTGTGCATGGCATGGAGTCATCCTTGTATCTGGATTCCTATATCAGGTTCGTCCACTTCGTTGATCTAATGAATTTGGGGACCAGGACGTACCAAGCAAACCTAAGGAGATGATGGACGGAGTGCTGAAACTTTTCAGACCCTCCCCCCCAGTCACAGATCTGGGTTGTATCCATCATCGTTCTTTAGCTCACTTTGTCACCCCAGTTCAGACACAGCTATATGCAAATCAGTCTTGACCCTGCGTCTCATGGGAACAGTCCAGCCCGAACTGCCAAGCCAGGTCTTCACTGGACCGTAAACAATCATCCTGGGACCAGCTTCGGGCTAACAGCCATCAGCCAGGCTAGCTTGAATCCAGTGGCAAAGTAAGCAAGGGACCCACGTCTGGGCATACCTTGCCAACTAAGGGCAAACAAAGCAAACACTAGGATATGCCCCCTGCTTTCCTCTCTCTCTCTTTGTTGTTGTTTAACATAAATTATGAGCATATAGGGTGCTAAGACACCTTTTTCCCCCGCTTGATGGAGAGACACACTCCTTTCCCCTGACATACATTGTGGAGGCCTGAAGGACTCTTTGAAGGAACTGTATGCCCAGGTTCTTCTCTACACCTAAAACTGCTTGAATTGTCCTGAGTTTGGACCTGTCCACTATATCAAAAGAGGACATGTCCATGAATCCCAAATTTATGGGCACCTTCCTACAGATTATAGATATAGAAATCACCAAGTAGTTATTCTTGGGCCTCACGTCCGTCTGAACCCAAGATGCACATTGGACAGGATTCATTCCTTTATCACCCAAGCATGGGTATTCACAGGACTGACTTTAAGTTTCTAAGCCAGAGAATTTACCACACGTTTGAGAGGGTAAATTGTATCTTTCTACTCCTTAAAATCATGGAACTGCTTTTTAGGTCTCGGGACGAAGCTGCGAAGCAGCTTCCGGTCAGAGAATTAATGTCCTCTAGTGGGACTTCAGAACCCGCCTTCCTGCTCTGTCTCTCCACCATTGGCTGGCTTCCTAAAAGGAGGCCAGCCATTGGAGGAGAGAGCCGTCCCTCCAAAGAAGCTCCGTCTTTTTCGGATTCGGGGGCGTGATTTTTTGCATTCTTTAGCCCTGTGACGTCGTCTGTCACTCAGGGCGCAAAAACACGCCCCCGAATCCGAAAATGGCCGTGCGTTTCTCCGAGCATTGTCTCCTTGCCTCGGAGAGACGTGGTCGTGTTTTCGTAGCTGCTCGCCTCCCTTCCCTGCTGCTTTTAGGAGCTGCTTGGCTCCGCTCGCCTCCCCACTCCCTCTGCCCTCCTCCGTCGTGCTCTCGCCTCCCCCCCCCCCCCCCCTCCCTCTGCAGCAGCTCTCCTCCGTCGTGCTCTGCCGCTCCCCGGCCCCCACCCCTCCCTCCCGCATTCGTAATCGTACCTCTGTGGAGGGGGCATCCGCGGAGCCTGGGGTAGAGGGGGTAATTTTGTTAAATAAAGTCTGGTACCCAAACGTTTTGATTAGGCCACGGCAAGGCTGAAGTTTTAAAATAATGAGCTCCGCCAGGAGCTGCACGTAATTGCCGAGCTACAGGTGTTGTGCTCCTGGCCCCCACCGAGCAGCCTGGCTCCAGACAACTCACCCAGTGTAGCGGCAGCAGGGGCAGCTTGCGAGGACCCGGGCTTCATCATCTGTGCCTTCGGTCCCTCACCAGCCAGGCATGGTGGTGCGGAGGACAGGTCACCAGCGGAGCAGAGTCGGCCGAGCTCGGGCAGCACACAGGCAGGCATGCGGCGGGTCAAACAACACCATGGCAGTCGGCAGCCCCTTTCTTTAAGCGCACCCCCGCCCGCCCCCCCCCCCCCCCGCTCCTGCAGCTGCCCCCTCCTCTAGAGTCGTGTTTACCTCACTCTTCCTACTGGCCCCAGTACGCCCCTCCCTTATACACACCTCTCTTCTCAGCGCATCCGCTACCCTCCCTTTTCATAGCGGCCTTGTTATCCATCCCGGTTAACTCTCCCCACCACGATAGTCGAGACCCTCCTCCCGCAGTATTCTATGCCTTCTGACCTTTGTTACTGCCTAAAAGAGATCTTCCCCTAATGCCGTTATAACCACCCCACACATTAAACGGTAACCATCCACCTGCCTCTTCCCAGGAGCATTAATACCCCCTTTAAGGTGCTCCTTATGAAAACGCTGGCACATCCTTATGCAAGCAAATCACCCCCCCCCCCCCAATCAAGAGCAGGATGGCTTGCATAATGCAACTGTACTAAGTTAGCTGTGAAGTCAGTGAAAGCGCGCGCACTAGACACAGACAAGGTTCCAGAGACATATGTCCTTTTCAATCCTTCGGGGAGGGGAAGGCCTTTGCACCTGCAAATACGGCAGGCGGGCAACTGCTTCTGTCCCCTCGTCACCGACGATGACACTTTAGAGTCAGCTGCTGTCCTATCAGAGCTCCTTCACGAACACCAGGCTGGAAGTCTTTCTAAAGGGCCCTATTTGGAGGAAGCGCGTCGAAAAAGGCAGCCGTCTTTCTGTAATGTTTGTGGATGATTCTATGCCCGGAACGTAAGCGCACTCCAATCCAGAGGTCACACTGCTTTGACCAACAGTTGTTGCAGTCTAGACTTTCCACTAATAACAGTCTCATCTTGGAGTTAAGCTATCTATGACGCAGGCCCCCCAGCTTCTCAGTAACTCCAATGATCTTCGTACCTCGCTCCTTCTTGTGACTTGTAAGCCCCAGCAAAACCCTAGCTCAGTCGCCGTGGGAAAGATACACCCCAAGTCGCGACTTGTGGTAACAAGAGTTCAAGTGTCAACATATAAGTGCTCGCAGGCCTTCAGCGACACACCCATTCCTTTCACCCCTGGTAGCCCTTACCCCTAACAACCCCTTTCTCTCCCAGCATTCCATAGCAACCACCCGTGCCTGACCACTCAGAACACGTAGCTCCTCGTTTCAGCCCAGAAGAGGCACTACACACCTCACTCCATGGACTAAGGGAACTCACGATCATTGCGTAAAGCATCCCCCCCCCTCCCCCCGGAAACGGCAGCATCCTCGGGCACCGACCTGATCGAGAGCCGGCAGGGTATGGCCGAGAAAGCAGACTACCGAGAGGCCCCTGGGAGGAAGTGTCTGTCCATCAGCTTGCCCCCCTCTCTCTCCTCAGAAGACACCAACTGGACTCCTTCACTCACACACCCGGAAGTAGAGTGTTTGCCCACCGCTGTCTGCACAGGAAAACACACCGAACTGCACAACCCCTTACCAAAGCTCTTAAAAGGCAGAGGATGAAACCGCTGTTTGCGTGCGCGCGAGGAAAGCGAGAAATAACAGCAAAACAAATGGTACAGCTAATGAGGACAATTAAATTAGTTATGTTCAAGGAGATGAGATTGCAACCCCCTCCCCGATCCGCTACTACTCGTTGGCAACTGCTGCTCGCTAATTCATGGCAACTGATTGCTGCCTCTATGCAAATCTTTGTTTAAATCATTTAACTAATTACATGACGGGATCCTCGCCTAAGGTGACATCATTCGCAGCAATAAGCCCCCACTTGGAGTGTGGCAACAATAAGATTTCTGGTATTAACAGCCAACCGGCACCACACATTAAACAGGCTCAAATCTCCCAGTTCAGTACTTAGCCCCCTCAAATCGACCCCTGCGATCTCAGTTGCTTTATCTGACAGAAGAAGGGGGCACAGGGAGAAAACTTCGAAAATCAACCAAACGTCGTGCGTAAGAGGATATAATTAAGTCAATAGTTAACATTCAGCGCCACGCCATTCATTTCCCTTTAAAATGCAATGATAATTAGATGGGTCATAAAATGCTCTTCTTTTCATTATGACTGATGAAATGCATTAAAGCTGACGGGGTATTACCTGACAGTAATTAGGTTTTGTCAGGAATTAAGTTATTTGAAAGCAGGCTATCTCCCCAATCATGCAATTTACAGAGAGGTTTTTTAAAAAAAATTCTGTGCTACAAGGGTGAGGAGGAAAAACAGTTTTCCCCACTCTCTTTACAATCATGCATTATTCACACTTCAGGGGGAGTGTGGGGAAGAAAAACAAAAAATTGGTGCACACGAAGAAAGAGGCCGGACCCTTAAGGCTCTGATGTGATCAGCGTCAGTGACTGGCGACAATTAAATCCAAGTGCCCGAGAGATGATGTCGTGAGCACGAGGTGGAATGTAATCATTCCATGCTTGCACTTGGCAAAAAAAGGGGGTGGGGGAGAGGACACACAATTAACTCACAGTAAGCCCCAATTTCACCACATCAATGCTTCTTGCGCTCCCATCTCAATTCCCCACAAAAGGTTGTTAATAGAAAAAAATAAAATACACATTTTGAGTTTCGACCGCAGCCACTCTACATAGCGCTTAGACAGATAATGTCAGTGCCTCCCTGGATGGATCCCTTTGTAGCATACACAGGCAGAAGGCCACGGCTTCCATGATGGAGGAGAGGGCGGCTTTCCGGGCCGTGCCTAACCGGGGGACAGCAGCTCCAGAGCCTGGAGGACGGCAGGAATTTAGCGTGCCTGGCATCCTGCACTACATCCAGCACGAGTGGGCGCGCTTTGAGGCTGAGAAATGTCGTTGGGAGACGGAACGGGCAAAGTTGCAGGTAAGAGTAGGGCAGGTATAGCCTGGGGGGAGGGGTGGTAGACCCAAAAGCTCCCCTGCAAACTACAATCATGGGTGCGATGGGCTGGGAGCAGAGTCGCCGTTTCCCCATTCGGGGTATGCGTTGGCGGACCTTGGCCGACCGCAGAGCAGCTGGCACCTCCCAGAGTTATATGCAGCCAATGTGGTACTTAAGCAAGTTGGCATGGAGATTCGGAGGCCCTTGGGGCTTGCTTTATAGAGTCCTTGCGTTAACACCTTAAGGTATGGAAGAGAGGGAATAGGATCTCATCCATCCAAATAGAAGTTGTGCCCCCCCTTCAACCCACCCCCTCATGGTGAAACGGGGTTGACAGCACCGACTCCATCCACTCTGTCACTGCTTGTGTAGGGTTTGCACAGCAGCAGACATACCCATCAACGTCATTAACTATAGTTGTTGTCGTTACCAGGGATCCTTCTGCACTGTTAGAAAGAGAAGAGGCTGATGCGCTTTAGCATTGATGGATCGCAGTCCGCACATCCAAAGAATGCTATGGGAGTGGAGTGGTATTTATATCTTGGTAAAATGTGAGCTAAGTCCTCTAGCATAGAAAAATGCTGGCGATATGAGATGTTGTGGAGGTATCCTTACATGTAGTGCCGCCCCCCCCTGTAAACTAAATACTCAGTGCGTGCTGTGATATGTGGCGACCGGCACCACCCAAATGTGTGGCATAGTAGGAGAAACTTCAGTCTTTTGTGTACATTCTTGGGGGTCTGAGAAGTGTATATGGATCGGAAAAACTCAGTTTTGTATGAGATGTACTTACCCCTGCTCCCCCTAATAAAAACATGTTGCTTGTAGCATCTCTGCAGGTAGTGCGTTCGTATGTGCATCCATTTTTCAGGTAGAGCAAAATATAAATGCATTGCACTCGAACATTCAGAGAAGTTTTCAGTTAGTCAGAATAATGTCTTTATTCTCAAAAATGTCTTCTGTGATATGAAGGTTGGGTTGAATCGCTGCAGTTAATGTCTACTGCATGTGTTTAGGTCCACACAGGCATAACGTTCGAAGTACAAATGTTACGTTAAAACAAGTGGTGATAGAATTGTTGATTGAGTCACACTCAGGGTATTCTGCTCATTTATTTTTTCAGAAGGGTTTCTAAAAATAACATTTTATATGTTTGTTTTTACATGTTATTGAATATTGGACATGACCAAAAAAAATAATTATTTCGGGGTAGAATTAGTACGGTTTTAGGGTCTGAGTAATGGATGGTGTTTGGATTAGTATTGTGGTTAGGACTGAAGTTCGGGTCGCAGTTCATGATAATGTTTACAATGTAACCATGAGCCACAGAAGGTTAAATTTCGCCTGTTTTATCTTTCCGTGTTTATTTCTTATTGTGAACAGTGTAACTCACAGCAATGTTTCTGGTTAGTGCTTTCCTTTTTATAAAATGGACACTTAAAGCCCAGAGATGTGTTTGGTACAGATGAAGGTAGATAAGTGAGTAGTAGAAGGCGAACGTATACCTACGATGCGTGTTATTTTTAGAGGAACTCGTACAGGAACTTATCGTCCGATTGTACTTTGTGTCTGTGTTTCTGTCCATCAGGTGTCTGCCATCCGTCTCTAGTATTCATGTTGAACGGGAAGTGGCAGGGAAAGAATGGGGGAGGGGCGGCAGTTGTTGGCTGAGAAGGTGTGTTGTAGACACAAACCAGAAACCTTCCAACTCACTCTCTCTCACTACATAACTCTCTCTACCTCACTACTCCACTCTATCTCTCTCACTATCTCACAACTTCTCTCTTAAAACACCACTACCTCACTCTCTCACTACCTCACTCTCTAGCTCACAACTTCACTCTCTTTCACTACCTCTCTCTCACTACCTCACAACATCCCTCTCCCTCACTACCTCACTCTCTCACTACCTCACTCTCTCTCTATTTCTATACCTCCCTCTCTGTCTCTATCGCACTACCTCACTTGCTCTATGCTAATGCAAAAAGGTATCACATATGCAAAAAAAAAGCTAATGCCATTATTTAGGGATACAAAAAAGATAAAAAAATAATTAGCAATACCAATAGCTCTACCTATAATATTGCCGAGACCATTGCATTGTAAATGCTTGTTTCTTTTAGCACTCGATGGGAGTGTATATTCTTTCCTTCTGTCTCTGCCTCTCCTCTGTGTGCTGTAACACCTTTTCATGTCCATGCTGCTCACAAGTTGTCAGTTGCTTCCCCCATCCCATCCTGTCACCCTCAAGATTTTTTAAATATTATTAAACCTCCCTACATCTCGTCCATTGCTCCTCTGCTCACTACCACTTGGCGGGGTGCACTTACCCCTACTCTCGCGTTTCAACATTGCTTCTCTGCCCCCTCTGTAATTTATTTTTTTATTTACTCCAGGAAAACTAGCAGTTACAATTTACCAAAACAACATCAAAAAGCATTAACCTAGCCAAAGGCAAGACTAATTGGCTTTGCTAGTGTTTCTAAAGGGTGGTCAGATTGATAGCTGATCAGAAGTCAATGAAGATGCAGTGCTAAATCCTTCAAATACCAGGTTGTAGTAAAAAGGGCAAAGCAGTAACAGCTGTGGAATGTTCCAATGTTTTATCATTTAGAACTTGTCTTCATCCATATCCATCTAGTACCTATGAAATTCTGGAGATTATAGATTTTGTAATGTGGTATTTTGTGTGCAAAGATTTTGGCGTTGTTAAGAGTGTATCGCACTTGGTCGGAGTTATAGAGCATTTTGGAATACTCATTGTGATGCCACATATGCTAGCACATTATGCACTTCATTGTGTTTCATATTATTCAGAATTGGCATTACCTCCATGCGTATTAAAATTTGTTTCACATCACTAAGAGTGTATTGTGGAGTTGAAATAGAATGCAGTGGTGTGGAAAGTCGGTAGCTCCTTGGAGAATTGCATGGGGTTATTTTTAGGTTTTATTCTTTAACCTCCCTTCGACGTAAGTTTTATTTTTTTACAGCATGTAATATATATGTATGTGTGCATATATTAAACTTCAACAGTTCAATCAGTGGTATTCCTTGTTTCACTGTACAAACTTGTACGGTCTCCCAAATGATGTATTCTAAAATTATTCTACAGCCAGAGTTAAATTACACTTCCATGTTCTACAGTAGAAAAACCTGATTAGATATTACTGGTTTATCTTAACAGGGCTAGTTATCCCGATCACAAGGAAGGAGAGGACGTGGAAATGCAAGAGGAAGTACCGGCTGAGAAGAATTTGGCATATGATGATGAAAGCATGGAACTGGTGCTCCCTTCTGGCAAGTACTCTAGTTTGGAGAAAGAAATAATTTTTTTCTTCTCCCTAGTTCTTTTTAAACTGTGCTCATGTTCTGTTTGGAAAGTTAGTTACATTTGTTTGTAGGATCTTCTCTGACATACCAAGAGAATTTTCTGAAGGAAAATTTAAGAGAATATGAAACATGTTGCTAAAAGTAATGCTATAAAAAATTATGAAACCTACATCATGGTTCTCGTAGCTAACCTATTGCATATACTTCAAAAAACACATACATATATATATATATATATATCAAACACCAATTCCTCCATGCTTTAGAAAGGAATGCACTGCACACGGGACTTTCTGGCATACGAAGGTTTTAATCTTCATTACAGCAATGTGGCAAATTCAAGCAAATCCATTCAGTACATCCTAACGCGTTTCAGCCGTCTCAGCAGCCTTGTTCACAGGTGAGTATCATGGATTGTGGCGTTCTCCGCTTGCTAGCGCGCCATTTGAAGACTATCAGAGTGCTGAGTAGTGCGCAATTACAACAATCCCCAGAATGCATTGCGCCCTCACCGATTTCAGTTCCATATTGATGCAATTCATTTTCCTTATCATTATTCATTTCAGGGACATTGCAATCATTGAAGGAAACTTCGGCGCGGTGTTGCAGTGCATGGAACTTTCAAATTTTGCTGCTTGGTCACAATTCAAAGTCTTTAAAAGAAACCAACGTGTGCTTTCCAGTCCTTGGTGAAAGGGAACCCCTTTCCCACTCCCTTGCCTTGCTATCGCTTTTTGTTAATAGGTTGAAGTCTTCATACCTGTATTTTCACATGGCATTAAGCAGGCGGGTCGGGCTCCTTTTAGACACACGGTCCGAAAATCAACAGTCATTTCCTCCGCTAAGGAGCCCCGCTCCCACAGGGCAGGCAGTGCGTGGGTAACGGAGCACCCCACTCAATAACAAACACCAATTCCTCCATGCTTTAGAAAGGAATGCACTGCACACGGGACTTTCTGGCATACGAAGGTTTTAATCTTCATTACAGCAATGTGGCAAATTCAAGCAAATCCATTCAGTACATCCTAACGCGTTTCAGCCGTCTCAGCAGCCTTGTTCACAGGTGAGTATCATGGATTGTGGCGTTCTCCGCTTGCTAGCGCGCCATTTGAAGACTATCAGAGTGCTGAGTAGTCCGCAATTACAACAATCCCCAGAATGCATTGCGCCCTCACCGATTTCAGTTCCATATTGATGCAATTCATTTTCCTTATCATTATTCATTTCAGGGACATTGCAATCATTGAAGGAAACTTCGGCGCGGTGTTGCAGTGCATGGAACTTTCAAATTTTGCTGCTTGGTCACAATTCAAAGTCTTTAAAAGAAACCAACGTGTGCTTTCCAGTCCTTGGTGAAAGGGAACCCCTTTCCCACTCCCTTGCCTTGCTATCGCTTTTTGTTAATAGGTTGAAGTCTTCATACCTGTATTTTCACATGGCATTAAGCAGGCGGGTCGGGCTCCTTTTAGACACACGGTCCGAAAATCAACAGTCATTATATATATATACATATATGTATTTTCTTTATTTTTTATTTTTACAACAAATTACATTTGGTACAGTGTCACCAGTAGTTGTCAGTGTTCAAAGCGTTTATAATCATTCCATATAGGTATGCATTTTAAATCTTTCTTATACATTCTTGTGTTTCTTGTCAATTTATACATAAAATATACAGTTAGGTGGGGTTGCATCACAACACATACTCCCTTATAATCTCCGTTAGTCACTAATATCAGATAGTGTGTCCTCTTGGGGGGGGTTCACATATATTGCCACGGAAGGTGTTCCATTTTCCCCATATTCAGGCCCAATTTTTGGGGCATCCCCTATGAACATCTACTGCTTTTTCAGTTACCATCGCATTATCCATGTCTTGGCACCAATTTCTCTGGGTAGGAGTCTGTCCTGTTCCCTAATTACGCACTATGTTTCACTTTGCCAGTGCCATACCAGGGGTTACCCATTCCTGGTCTGAGAGATTAAGACCTGTTGGCTCCCATATGTTAATAAGACAGTGTTTTGGTTCCGGGAGGATTTCTACCCCAGTGACTTGTGACATTATGTTCATGACTGCTGCCCAGTATGACATGATGTGGGGGCATTCCCAGATGGTGTGGAGAAATGTACCAGGGAGGCCACACTGTCTCAGGCAAAGCGGTGTGTCCGTGGTCCCTAATTTAGAAGAAGTGTACATGTGTAATATGTTCTGTGCAGGACCTTTGATTGCAACAGTCTTAGCTGTGAGGGGATTGCTACCTTCCTGGGGGATGCCAGTGCTTCCTGCCAATCTGCCTCTCCTAGTGTCCCTAGCTCTGGTTCCCACTGTTCCTTAAGGACTATCATGGGGTCTGGCTGATTGTTTACTATTTTCTGGTATACTAGGTAATGGCTTTCTTGTGCAGATGGTCTGTGAGGAGCCTGTCTAACAGAGGTGAGGCTTCTGGCAGTTGTGTTCCCTGTTGCAGGGTTTTCTGGAGTGCATGTTTAACCTGCAGGTATCGAAAAAATTCTGTCTGTACTAATCCGTAGGTGTCCTGCAATTTTTCAAATGGGATGACTTCTCCCTTTTTCCAGATATCCCCTACTTTTGTAATGCCTTTGAGGTCCCATTGCCGGAATCCCTTAGAGTTACTCAATTTGCCTAGTCGCCGGGTGTCCCAGATAGGCGTAGCCTGTGTTATTACACCCTTCTATCCCAGCGCTCGCTGTGCCTCAAACCAGATTTTGATCGTATGTTCTATTGGGCCTGTAAGTGAGGGTCGTCGTTTTTTATTGTGGAGCGTCCCCATAATTCCTTCTTTTTCAAGTAGATGTCTATCCATGCAGAATGCAGGCTCCTCTTGTGGCACGTGAAGCCACTGGTTTATGACCATGAGTTGCGCCGCCCAGTAGTATTGTTTAACATTACACAGGGCTATTCCCCCATCGTACCACACTTGCATGAGTTTATGTATTGCTCTCCGACTCGTTTTACCATCCCATAATAATTTGGTCACTTCTGCATTAATCGCTGTGAAATATGCGGCGTTACTGAGAATGGTGTATTTTGAAGGGTATATAAAAACAGAGGAAGCGCCAGCATTTTAGAAAGAGCTGCTCTTCCTAGCAGTGTTAAGGGCAGGGAGCGCCAGTATTGGACATTGTTTTATCAGTGGCCTTGTGAGATTTACTGCAATGAAGCGTGCACGGATATGTGTGATGTATACACCAAGATATTTAAATCCTTCGCTATAGTGCAGTGTTGTGGGAGTTTATGCGCGGGTCCGTGTAGCACACACACAAATGATTTTGCCCAATTTATTGTGTATCCTGAGGCACGGCCATATGCCGTGCAAATATCCAGCAGGCTATTTATGGATCATGCGGGGGAAGCCAGATAGTGGAGTATATCATCTGCATAGAGCGAGATACGATCCTCCCACCCCATCGCCCACCGCAGACCCTGGATGACCAGATCTTGCCAGATCCATGCCGCCGGGGTTCTATCAACAGAGACCAGGGGCAGCCCGGTCTCGTCGCTCTCCCCAACGGAAAATTCGCTGATATGCGACCGTTTATCACGACCTTGGCTAAAAAAAATATTTTTTAAATGGCATAGTGGTTTAATGATTTGGGAAAACTACCACCAGTATAGCTGTACGGGCTTCCACAGGGGGCTCCATTCCCCATCTTGCAACATGCCAGGAGTTACCGACGTCCGTTTCCCGTCCACAGCCTCATTCTGTCTCCACCTTTAATAGCACCGTTGTACTCCAGCGGTGCGGGACATCTACTGTCAGCCTAACTCTACGGGCTGCCACAGGGGATTCCCTCCCCTTCTAGACAAGCACCAGGATGCACCGTCTGTTTACCGCTCGCTTCCGCATCTTGCAGCAGTGCTTAATAGTGCAGTTGTACTCCCACAGGACCTGCCCAGGCTTAGGGCGGGCCCGTCTGCACCCGAACAAGGCCGTACCTGGCCCACCCTCTTGGTTCGAGGAATCCTTGGTCAGAAGCAAATCCAGTAAGAACTTTCCTTTTGTACTATTTTATCACCTAATCCAAAACTGCTTGGTTTTAGACCTACAGAAATACCCAAACCATGGGTAAACGGAAACTAGTCCAAGGTCCTGCCGGTAAAAGCTCTAAAAGGTCTACAGCTACAAATGCCATAATTATCTAACTGGTATAATGTGCCTAATAAACAGTGAAATTATCTATGTGTAAGAAAGGCTGGCTTCAACCAAGAACACAGCTAATTAAGTTCTGTGTAGTGCAATTGTGGAAGCTATTGGGGAGATATATTCATTAATTACAGGGCCCCCAAATGTATTAGTTGCTGCCTCTGTGAAACAAGTACATTAAACACTGAACAGTTACCCATGTCGCAAACATGCGACTGGAAATAGAACTGTCCCCCAACTATGAGCCAAAATCCCCACTGGCAAAAAATTGTAAGCAGTCGGCAGGAGCAACGAGTTTCATTTTCACGAAGATTACCAAGGCTCCAGGTATAAGTGGGTAAGGCAGCATCGCAAATGGACTAAATAAAGAACAAGAGTGTACCCTAACAAAGAACCATGAGATGATGATCAAGCGTCCATGTAAAATTGGATAACTTGGAAAGAAAGCTATGACTTGAAATTAGAGAAATCCACACCTGAGTTAGCTGTAAAAAACACACCAGATACAATCCAGAATGGCGATACATCGCAAAATGATCGCAAGGCTACTGTAGTCATTGTTGCTGTGGAAACAGAGTACTCCCTTTCAACTGGATCAATGATCGCACCGGTATCCAGCAAGACGCAAAACACTTACCCAGTCAGGGATTCCCTGGAGGCTCACCTGACGATCCCATTTACTTCACAGGACACTGCATTTGCAAGACAACCGGGTGAGGCAAACAAGGTAACTTTTGTGACTGTATCAGACACTACATCTGTTACCAGATGTAACCCACTATGTATTTATTCTGAAGGATGTTCCTAAATTAGACTTGCATACAACAGAAAACTGGTGTGATCTGAAAAATAAAGTTGTACACTAGATGTCGGACCATAATTGTAATATCAGTTTCCTATATAATGAAATAATAATGGGTGACTGGGTTGGGAACTCTTGAAAAACCAGCCATAGTGATTGTATTGTTGTTCGTTTTCGCTACCTGGTTGTGGTAAAACCTCTTCTCCCTAACCTTTGTTGTAGACCACAGTCTCTGGACAGCTTATTTTACAAATAGATCTACACCAAGGGCCCTTGCCCCAGCTCCAATTATGTAAAAGTTGGAAGAAGATGCCCCAATCGGGTCTGCCCACGACTAACCACAATAAATTTGCCTTGCTCGATAGTTGCAGCGAGCTAGATTGACAGCTGGCCCTCAATGAGTCAGAGGCTGACCATAGAGTGCTGGACGACCCGATAGAACAACAGGAAAGGGGGGTTAGGGGAGTAACAATGATAGTAAAAATTTCCTTGGTAATGCTCTAGTCATTAGATCATAGAATGTTGCCAGAATCAAAAATTAGAATGGAGAATAAAGGATGGTTGAGTACTAGAAATATCTCTCAGCTGGTGTGCCTACAGGAAACGTGGGAAGTTTCAACATCAATGGTTTTACCTCCATCACTTCCCCAGCATTACCCTCGAATTGCTGGTGGGCTTAATTAGGTTTAGCTGTGTTAATTTCAACTACAGCACAACTAACCTTAAGGAAATCTTACACCAAATCTTTCTGCTTTCAGTTTCTTCACCCACGGACCAATGAGAAACCGGATATTATGCTCATTAATTTCTATAATAACATATATAATAATACGAGGAGTAGGGTTATAGCGGACCTTGAGAATGAGCTGGAGAGTTTTATGAATGCTTATGAGGCAAACTGTATTTACATCTGGGCAGGAGACTTTATTCTAAGTAAATGTCAGCTCTCACCTAGTGAGATTTTTGGGTATACGATGGAACAGGTCAGCTACATTTCCCATATGGCGAGACTATAAATGAGTTGATATCAAAATACAAATTAGAACTACTGGAATAATCTACTGATAATGTACTACCCCTTTAGGAACTTTCCAAGAAAATGATAGATCCTCTATTATGGATCATATTGTTCGAGGCATGTGGGCTGCTGAATTCATATCTGTGCATAGTCCGCCACCTAGTGTTGGGTCCGGATGATTGCACATTGTTGTCCTGGAAGAGTCGAAGTATCACGAGATAGGTGGCTCCTCCCCTGGACTACAGTGCGCATGGGCATCGCCTCCATCCCCAGATTGTTTTTTTCCGTCATTGGGTTCGGATGTGTTTCGGTTCCCTCTGTCGGAACCGATAGTTGTTCTACTTTATACTCGAGACCAAAAGGTCTTTAGGCTGGGCGTCGGTATAGTTGCGTACGGTTTTCTTTCTGACTCTCCGCTCCGATCTCTTACTGCCCTTCCACGTGCTTTCGACGCGGACGGGCCTACACTACACCCTTTGCTATGGAGCGGACTCCGTTCAAAAAGTGTCCGCTGTGTCACTCTAAATATTCGCACCTCGACGTGCACCCTGTGTGCAATACCTGCTTGTCACCGGATCACCGCGAGGACACCTGTATGGCGTGTTCGAAATTCCGAAGCAAGAAGACTTTAAAGATCCGCCGGGCCAATCGGCTCCAGGCTCAGTTGTCTGCTTCGGCACCCCCACCAGATGACATTTTCCAGGAATCTGTCGAGGGAGAAGACGACGTGCGAGGGTCGGACTCTGGGCCCGCGTCCGAGGAGGAGACCTACGACGCGGGTGAGGAGGACTATAACGAAGTCTCCGACGAGGTAGGGGACGACGACCAGGCTTGTGCCACGATGGGAGATAGCTCGGAGGAGGAGCATCTCCATACAGACTCAGGGGTTATTCCCCTTCATGCGGCCCAGGTCGAGGGATCGCCTTCGGGCCTTACCCAAGATCTAACTATGAGTCCTACGTCCCCGCCTACGGGCCCGGTCACGGACATTTCTAAGCCATCACTTATGTTGAAGAAAACGAAAGTGAAGCCAACGGGTCACGCACCCTCGGATGCGAAACCGAAACTGAAAGTTGCGCTGGTGAAGAAGGTTCTGGAGGCGTCAACTTCCAAGAAAACCAAAATGGCCGACTTGAAGAGCCACGCCAAAATGGCCGACCCGAAGCCCTCTGGGTCGGCGCCGAAGGCGAAGGCCCCCGACGCGGCTGCGTCGGCGCCGAAGGGGGTCATGGACCCGAAGACGGTTCCGAGGAAACGTCAGGCCGACGACGCGCCTAGACATGGGGCGTCGGGGCCGAAGAAGAAGTCTACCGGTGATCAGGCTCTCGAAGATGAGGGGTCGCTCGAGCCGGTTCAGCCCTCGGCAGCCTTTACGAAAAATGTGGGGGACTCCTTACAGCGGATCCGGAAGTCCACTGAGGTTCCTGCTCAGGACACCGTAGCGCCTACGCTCACGCCTAAGCCTACTAAAGAGCAGACGCCCATTCGTTTTACCCTTCCACCCAAGTCGGCGCCGAAGGCCTTCGCGCCGAAACAGGGCGGGCACGCAAAGGAGGTATTGACGCCGAAAGCTGCCTTGGTGGTGTCGAAGCTTCGGCTCCAACCGCTTGCGGTGGAGGAACGTCGTGAGGTGATCATCGACGCCAACACCGGAAAATTGTCGCTCCTCAAACGAAAGATTACGTCGGAGCCGGCCTTGGAACCTTTTAAGATTCCGCTCAAGAACAAGAAGTACTCTGCGGACTCTTCGGCTCTGATGGAACCTGTGTCCCCACAGGCCTTGGAACACTCGCCGACGCATTCCCCCGCGCCTGATGCGGACGAGGAAGATGCCGAGTACACCTATCCTGCGTACTCGGATCCGGAAGAGGAGCATGTGCCCTGGGCCGCAGGAGGCGACGCAGAAGACCCGCAGTCGGGTCAGGACACTCAACTTTTCGCCGCCAAGACGTCCCCGACAGAGGACTCGGCGGCCTTCAATGCCTTAATAGAGAGAGCTGCAGCGAACCATGACGTCGAACTGCACTCGGACCCCGTGGATGCGGACTTCTTATTCGACACCTTCTCGGTAGCCGAAAAGCAAGTCAAGACACTACCGATGCTTAAAGGGGTGCTGAAACATGCACAGGAGGTTTTCAAGGAGCCCACCCGGGCGCGGGTGGTCAACCCTCGCATCGACAGGAAATATAAAGCGGCGCCCACGGATCCCACGTATATTAAGGGACACTTGCCATTGGACTCCCTGGTGGTTTCCAACGCTCGGAAGAGGGCGAATTCGCAGACTACTGGTGACGCTCCTCCCCCAGACAAAGAGTCCAAGATCTTTGAGGCATCAGGCAAACGCATTGCTGCACAGGCAGCTAACATCTGGAGGATCTCTAACACCCAAGCCCTGCTTGCACGTTATGATAGGGCCCATTATGACACATTAGAGGCCATTCTGCAACACTTGCCTGACCAATACAAGGAGGCGGGAGAGATGCTCATTCAGGAGGGTAAACTCATTACAAATGCATCCATCAAATGTGCCCTAGATGTGGCAGACACTGCCTCCAGGGCTATCAATACAAGTGTGTTACTTAGACGCCATGCCTGGCTTCGAATCTCGGGGTTCAAACCCGACATCCAAACCACGATATTGAGTCAAACAGTGAATCCTGACCATCTGTTTGGCCCTGAGGTGGATGCCTCCCTAGAAAAGATGAAAAAAGATACCGAAACTGCCAAATCTAAGGGCTTTACAAAGTCAGCAGTTTCGGGGTGGTTCCTTTCGCCGCTCCAATTCAAGAGGCACCTCAAGGGGACAGGCATCCCAGTCCACACAATACTACAAGGGTAACACCCAGCCCTCGTATAACAACAACAAGGGCAGGGGTGGCTACAGAGGCAATAATATCAAAGGCAGGGGACGTGGAAACAATGGCTCCAGGTCCACCACCACCAACAAGCAGTGACGTCTTGTCACTGCCCCCCGATCACACGACACCTGTCGGGGGGAGACTCCAGCAGTTCCTGCCGGCGTGGAGGTCCATCACCACGGACAGGTAGGTGAGGTCTCTTATCCAGTACGGGTACTGTCTAGAACTTACGTCCATTCCACCGGACATACCGCCAATAAGCCGTGCTATGTCCGGCGAGCACTTGACCTTGTTGCAGCAAGAAGTTCTAGTCATGCTGCAAAAAGGGGCGATAGAGCTCGTTCCATTGCAAGAGCGGGGAACAGGGGTTTACTCCCTGTATTTTTTGATCCCCAAAAAGGACGGATCACTCAGACCGATCCTGGACCTCAGGCCCCTGAACTGGTACATCAACTCGGAGCACTTCCATATGCTCACATTGCAGCAGGTGCTTCCCCTGCTTCAACAGGGGGACTTTCTGGCTACGCTGGATCTGAAGGATGCCTATTTTCATATTCCCCTGCATCCTTCCCACCGAAAGTATCTCAGATTCACGATCTTAGACCAGCATTACCAGTTCAGAGTCCTGCCGTTCGGGGTCACCACGGCACCAAGAGTATTTACGAAATGCCTAGCGACTGTGGCGGCGCATCTCCGTCGCCAGCACGTCCACGTCTTTCCATACCTGGACGACTGGCTCATTCAAGCAAAGACGGAACAGCAGTGCGTAGACCACGTGTCACGCACCATTCACCTCCTGCACGATCTGGGATTCTCTCTGAACTACCCAAAGTCCCATCTCCAGCCCGCCCACGTGCGACAGTATCTGGGCGCGACAATCGACACTCTGGCAGCCACTGCGCAGCCGAATTCAGTGAGAATCGCCAGTATCCAGGCGCTGATCCAACGATTCAGACCCCAACACTCGCTTCCAGCGAAGGTGTTCATGCAGTTGATAGGCATGATGGCCTCCTGCATCTCCATTGTCCCGCACGCGAGACTACATATGCGTCCGCTTCAGGAGTGCCTAGCACGTCAGTGGACTCAGGCTCATGGGCAACTGACAGACCTAGTGTTGGTGAGCGGTCGGGCGTACAACTCTCTGCATTGGTGGAATCCACAAAACCTTTGCAAGGGCCGACCATTCCAGGAGCCTGTCCCACAGATCATCCTGACGACGGACGCCTCTCTCCAGGGATGGGGAGCGCATGTACTCCACTACACTGTGCAGGGACTATGGACACTTCAGCAAAGGAAGATGCACATCAATGTGTTGGAACTGATGGCAATCTTCATGGCCTTAAAGGCGTTCAAAGTACATCTGTGCAACAAGGTCGTGTTGATCCGGACGGACAACATGACGGCCATGTACTACATCCAGAAGCAGGGAGGTACACACTCTCCACAGCTGTCTCATCTGGCTCAGAGCATGTGGAAGTGGGCCATTCAGAGGAACATCTTCCTCATGGCAGAGCATCTCCCGGGCAAGGACAATCAAATGGCAGATCTGCTCAGCAGGCACAGCCATCAGATGCACGAGTGGGAGATACATCCATCAGTACTCCAACCGTACTTCCAAAAGTGGGGTCATCCAGAGATAGACCTGTTCGCCACAAAGGAGAACGCAAAATGCCAAAGCTTCGCCGCCAGGTTCCCACACCCCCATTCACAGGGCAATGCGATGTGGATGAACTGGTCAGGCAGATTTGCGTACGCTTTTCCCCCAGCACCTCTGATACCGCTGGTGGCACGCAAGCTCAGGCAACACTCGATGACGCTCATCCTGGTTGCTCCAACGTGGGCTCGCCAACCATGGTACACCACGTTTCTGGAACTCTCCGTGGTACCGCATCAAAGGCTTCATCTCACTCCCAGCCTTCTGACGCAGAGCCATGGCGACATTCAGCACCCAGATCCGCAACAGCTCAACCTGGCGATCTGGCTCCTGAAGTCCTAGAGTTTGGCTACCTCAATCTTCCTCCCGATTGCATGGACATCATTCGGGAGGCAAGGAAGCCCACTACTAGAGCTTGTTATGCGGCTAAATGGAAGAGGTTTGTCATCTACTGTGGGGACCACAGCATTGACCCGCTAGATGCTTCCATTCAAAACATCATATGTTACCTCTTTCACCTGTATCGATGTAATCTAGCGTACTCTTCCATCCGCATTCACCTGTCTGCTATGGCAGCATACCTCCAGAATAGGCAGCACCTGTCACTCTTTAAGGTCCCTGCTATCAAGGCTTTTCTGGAAGGACTCAAAAGGGTCATTCCACCAAGGACTCCACCAGCTCCAGAATGGAACCTCAATGTTGTTCTTACAAGGCTGATGGGTCCTCCCTTTGAGCCACTGCACTCTTGTGAGCTCCAGTTTTTAACTTGGAAGGTTGCGTTCTTAGTAGCAATTACATCGCTACGGAGGGTTAGCGAGCTGCAGGCGCTCACCATCCAAGAACCTTTCTTCCAGGTACATGCAAACAGGGTGGTGCTCCGCACTAACCCTAAATTCTTACCCAAAGTGGTCTCACAGTTCCACATAAACCAAACAATTGAATTGCCGGTGTTTTTCCAAAACCCAGAGACGCTGGCGGAGCGTATGCTCCACACTCTTGATGTGAAAAGGGCCTTGATGTACTATGTGGACAGGACAAAAGAGTTCCGCAAAACCAAACAACTTTTTGTTGCTTTTGCCACACAACACAAGGGAAACGCAATCTCCAAAGCGGGGATTGCTAGATGGATAGTAAAGTGCATTCAGATCTGTTACGCTAAAGCTAAGCGCACTCTCACTATCCCACCGAGGGCCCACTCCACTAGGAAGTTGGGGGCCTCTATGGCTTTCCTAGGTAACATTCCCTTAGAAGATATCTGTAGAGCAGCCACATGGTCTACCACACATACTTTCACTAAGCACTACTGTGTAGACGTGCATTCCAAACAGCAGGCAGCTGTTGGTCAGGCTGTTCTAAAAACACTTTTTCAGACTGCTGCAGCTGGCACGGGCGGCCGCCGTTAATGGAGGGACTGCTATGTATTCTATGCACAGATATGAATTCAGCAGCCCACATGCCTCGAACTGCAAAAGGTACTTACCAGTATGCATCTGTTCTTGGCATGTAGGGCTGCTGACATTCATATCGCCCACCCTCCTCCCCGGCGCCTGTAGCAGCTGCAGTATTTATTCATATACACACATATGCTCATAGCATGGTCATCACTCACTTTCTTCACTCCATCTCTGCCAATGGCTAAAAACAATCTGGGGATGGAGGCGATGCCCATGCGCACTGTAGTCCAGGGGAGGAGCCACCTATCTCGTGATACTTCGACTCTTCCAGGACAACAATGTGCAATCATCCGGACCCAACACTAGGTGGCGGACTATGCACAGATATGAATGTCAGCAGCCCTACATGCCAAGAACAGATGCATACTGGTAAGTAGCATTTGCATTACTCTCTGAAAATAGTTTAGGGCTATTTACCTCGCTCAGGGTCAACCCTAGTACATTCAGTGACTATTTCCCCTCAATAATTACCCTAAATCTCAAAGCAGACCCAATGGAAGGGCCTCAATTAGCAGCACTCATTGAACCATCGTGCAATAATGGTATTAAGCCCGAAGTGAACAGGGACAAATGAATCTGCTTTTATGGATCGGATTGTAAAAGACAACCTTGATGAATTTCTTATCTGTACAGAATAGGATGCGAACCTGACAAGCTATTGTATGTATTTGGCAAAATAATTGCCGCTAGATTAAGAATGTACATAAAGGTACCAACAAACCAAATATTGGGTGGTTTGACCACCCTTGTACACGGACTAACCATAACCTCAAGAAAGCACTCTAGATCATACCGAGAAATGGGGAGGAGGTCAAAACGCTAAGGCTTATCTATAAGCAAACGGTGGACAGGAGGAAAAATAACTACAAGAGTGGGCCTGGCTAAGAGAGAACAAGCAGCCGTAACTGGATACCCTGTACTGTTCTAGAAAACCATTAACCAGCCATTCCTGAGGGATAATTTGACATCCACGGTTGAGACACTTGTGTTGCCAGCAGACTAGATCAGTCATTTCGGAGGGATCTTCATCCCCAACAACAAAAGGGTAGAAATGCATTTAGGCGTTAAACATCCATTAGCGTCAACACACCTAAAGCCAGTAAGTATGGAAGCAGTATGCTCGCAGTTGAAAAATGTGCATCTGGGACAGTCCCTGGCCCGGATGGGGCCCTAGTAGATCTATTTTAATATTTAACCACGCTGTGGGCTCCAAATTTCTGCTCAAGTGGGTAATACGATTCAGAAAAGGGGGTGGTGATGAACAGAGTGCTTGAATTAAGCAGACCTCTCTTACCCAGTCCAAAGATCAGGGCTTGATCCATCACTGTTATTTAGCTCACTGCACCATCCCAGCTCAGAACCTGGCTATATGCAAATCAGTCTGTCCCTGGCCCAGTGCATCATGGGAACAGGGCAGACTAAACTACCAAGCCAATTCTTCACCAGAAAGGAGACAAGCTTCCGGGGACCGGTTTCTGGCATTTCAGCCGTCGTCGGCCCGGCTTGCTTGAATCCTGATAGTGCAGTGAGCAAGGGACTCATGTCTGAGTATACCCTGCCACACCTATAGTGGCCAAAACGATTCAGAAAAGGGGGTGGTGATGAACAGAGTGTCTGAATTAAGCAGACCACTCTTACCCAGTCCAAAGATCAGGGCTTGATCCATCACCGTTATTTAGCTCACTGCACCATCCCAGCTCAGAACCTGGCTATATGCAAATCAGTCTGTCCCTGGCCCAGTGCATCATGGGAACAGGGCAGACTAAACTACCAAGCCAATTCTTCACCAGAAAGGAGACAAGCTTCCGGGGACCGGTTTCTGGCATTTCAGCCGTCGTCGGCCCGGCTTGCTTGAATCCTGATGGTGCAGTGAGCAAGGGACTCATGTCTGAGTATACCCTGTCTGTTCATCACCACCCCCCTTTTCTGAATCATTTTTGTCCTCCATAAGCGTGGAAGGGTATACTCAGATGTGAGTCCCTAGCTCATTTCACCATCCGGATTCAAGCAAGCCGGGCCGAAGACGGCTGAAATGCCAGATACCGGTCCCCGGTAGCTTGTTCCCTTCCCAGTATAAGAATTGGCTTGGTAGTTTGGTCTGCCCTGTTCCCATGATGCACTGGGCCAGGGTCAGACTAATTTGCATATAGCCAAGTTCAGAGCTGGGATGGTGCAGTGAGCTGAAAAACGGTGATGGATCAAGCCCTGATCTTTGGACTGGGTAAGAGTGGTCTGCTTAATTCAGACACTCTGTTCATCACCACCCCCTTTTCTGAATCAAGTGGGTAATACAGCAGCCCAAGGGTGTTTCCCTCCAACCTGGACAGAAAGTATAATTGTGCTGATTGATATCAAGAAAGGGGACATACTAAATGTTATCACCCCAAATCCCTTCTGGACTCATCTGCTAAACCTATGGGAAGATTAATTCTAGAAAGACTGGAAACCGGGGCAGCAGACAACCTGGTTCTGATAGATTCGCAGTATGGGTTCAGAAGGGATATTGGCACAGTAGAACAATGCTTTAGTCTAAATCTCCTCATCAGTAAATATGTTATTACTAAGGAAGGCCATATCAACCCACCTCTGTTTTGCAGAGGTGAGCAACGCTTTCAATCTCTCTAATCATGCAAGCTCTGGGAGACAATGGTGAAAATGGGTGACCTACCCCACCCCTCCTCTTCCCCCCCATGATATCATCTCACATTTGTCACAGTTGTACGACTCCTTGACAGCACATGTACGCTATGGAACTAAAAGGGAGTGCATGTCAAGATTAAGAGTCACAAGAGGCATTAGACAAGGCTGTGTCCTTGCTCCTTTCTTGTTCTCATTATATATAAATGGGGTAGACCGATTATTGCAACAAGTGAACACAGATGCCCAGTGAGATGGTAAGTGACACATACCCTTCTATAAGCAGATGATGCGGTGTTGCTGTCTAGAGCCACTAACGCGTACAACGCTTAAGAGACAACTTTAATGCATATTTGGAGGAGATAGATCTGAAACTTTTCATTATGGTATGTGGATAGGGAAGTCAAGAAAGAAAACTCATCACGTTGGGGGAACCGCACTCACAGAATTACGAAATTCCACTTACTTGGGCATCCATTTTCCCCATGGTGGACAGTGAGGTTCCTAGTTGAGAACTGCGAAATAAAATTCATAAGGACATCTGAAGCCCTGTCTAGATTTGCTGGAAAAAAAAAGAAAATAGGGAGCAAATCTGTAGGAGAAATGTTGCTACTATATAAAAGTAAATGCCTATCAGTAGTCACATATGGGGCTGCATTGTGGGGCCCGACAAATAGTACGCTATTACAGACGCAGGAGAATCTTTTCTTGCACAGACTCTTGGAGGTGGGACATTCAATATCTTCTTATATTATCCATAAAGAATTAGATGTACCTTACTTAAGAAAATGCAATTCAGAGAATTCCGATCATTATCTGACACAGAATATGGAGCAAAACGGGTACCAAGTTCACTAAAGAAATTATAGAAGATTGACTATCACTTGAGCATCATGGTAAAATTACCTGGCTAGCGCATGTGAAAAACTTGTTCAAAGAGAAAGATGAAAACATTAGTGCAGAGGACCCCACCAGTATCCTGCAATGTAGTAAAAAGGAACTGAGAATGATCCTCCTAGAGAAAAGAGAAGCTGAACAAGACCTCCCTGGAAAATCAAAGTCCCATATGTACGAAATTTCAGACTTGTAATTCCTAAATAGCGAATCCGAGGAAATCACTATTTGGAAAAATAGCAAATTGGAATTACAAAAGTTGCGATTTCCTCATAGCGATTCCTATGAAGTCGCAATCACTATTCGGAAATCCCTATTTAGGAAATTGGTAAATTGTGATTTCCTAATAGGAGATCGCAATGCTGCAAACAGAATCCTGGAAGCCTCTGTGTGCTTTATTTATACCACTAGGCCTCATCCAAACTTGGAATGGAATACAAATTGTGTTGAATATTTTCTCAAAATTGTCACATTGTATCCTTAGACTGATGGGACATGGAATGTTTATATCATCATTTTATTAATTACCCCAACTAGTAAGGCATGATTTGGTTGCCAGCCATTGGCAGCGATCAAGAGGAAGACTGTGCGGGGGCGTGGCTTGGCCAGCTACAATGGCGGTCGTGCTTTAGGCTCGCTCCGACCAGCCATCGTATATCCTGTTTAATATCCTGCCCCTGGATGTCTAGGTGTACGAATCGACTGTCTGAGGTGCTGCTTCTCAGCTGTGTGGCCCTCCAACAGTGCTGGAAGCCTTGTAGAGCAGCGGCGCAGCCCGAGGCGGAGTGGTGGCCTGGCGGAGGACGGCGCCGGCGGCGCCGGGTCCTCCCGTGGTGTGCTTTGTCGGCGGTGTGGTTCCGGAAGCCAGCGTGACTGAGGTGGAGTTGCGGCAGAGCGCGGCGCTCCCTATCTCCAGGCGCCGGGGGTGGCCCGCTCCCCCGCTATGACATCCGCACCGGAGTAGGTTGAGCGGCGCTGCCGGTGAGCCCTAGGATGGGCGGATTTGGTGCTGCCAGCCGGCAGACTTTATATCTTGGACCGGGCGGCCCTGTGGGACACGGCGGCCATCTTGGAAATTTTGGGCCGGCGGCAGTGAGTCCATACTATCAGACATAGGAGGTGACCCGCTCCTCACCTGCGAGAGTGGCATAGAGGGAGTCGAGTGACGATGCCTGGGGGCACACGGAGGGGCGGCTTGGGCGCAGCCAGCCGGCCGGGACAACTTGCTTGGGCCGGGAGGCCTTGAGGGATGCGGCGGCCATTGGATTCCTAGTCTGTGCCGGTCCGCGGTGAGTCACCATTCCTGGCATAGGGGTGGCTCGCTCCTCCCCTGGAACAGCGGCGCGGGAGGGTGCCATGCGACGACGCCTGGAAGCCCACGGTCGAGCGGATTGGAGGCGACTGGCAGCGGCTACGACTTCCTGGATTGGGTGCCCCTGAGGGAACCAGCGGCAGTTTTCTCTGGCCCGGGCCCGCAGCGGTGAGTTCACTGTATCCTGGCGTGGGGCTGTGGGCAGGGGGGAGCCACGGAGGGGAGGGTGCTCTCTTTCACCCCCCCAGAGAAGATTCGTTAAGGCAGCAGTGATGTTGGACCTGGTGAGCTCGGCGGTCAATTCGGTCCGCAGCGGTAGCGGGAGCCGCAGGGACAAAATACCGCCCTGGTGGTATCTCCTGGTGGTGGCGACCCTGCTGCGGTACTAAGAAGGGCCAACTGCGTGAGTCGGTCGTGCGGGCCACGAAGCAGGGAGGAGGGGTGTGGCCTCCCCGGCTGTGTAGTGAGGTTGCTCCTCAAGTGGCCTGGGTTCCTCGAGACAGCCAGTCACATCGGGGTCCCAAAGGGGGATGTTGCTGATCTGGTGGACGCCTTTTCTGATCCCTGTGCTGCTGTATACGGTTGACCTGCCGGGCTGGTTTCCCCTGACTGAGCACGATACCTCAGGATGACCCGCGATATAGGAGGTAGTGGTAACGCCAAACAGGGCACCACTGACAAATACACCGGTGCGGGGGCCGCTGCCGGGACAGCTGGATCGCAAAGCCAGGTCCCTGATAACGCCTCGCTCATGTCGGCCATTACCCAATCCCGCGACATGATGGACGCCAAGATCGGGGCGTGGAGTCCGATGTCACCCTGTTGCGGCAATACCTGCGGAATGCAGTAGAGCGCATTACTGAAACTGAGACCCGCATCTCGGAGGTGGAGGACGACGTCACAACCCTAAAGACGAAAGCCGCGGCTATGGAAAAGGTACAAAAGTGTCTGGCCCTGCGGGTCGAGGATGCGGAGGGGCGAGCCAGACGGAACAATCTGCGCTTCGTGGGATATCCGGAGGGATGCGAAGGGGACAGCGTGGATCGCTTCTTGACCCGGTGGCTAGAGGGGTGGCTCCCCTCGGATGTGCTTTCACGCTGCTTTGTTATAGAACGGGCACACCACGTCCTCATGCAGAACCCCCCCCCCCCCCCCCCCTTCCCCTCCCCGGGAGCCCTCCCACGGCCAATCATCGCCAAATTCCTGAACTATATGGACCAGGACACTATCCTGCGGCACTCAGAGCTAAGTCCTCCCTCACCTGTGACAATGCCTCTATACTTATTTTTCCAGATTACACACGCATGGTGCAGCAGCGACAATCATTCCTTGCGGCCAAGGCGCGTCTTCGGGACCTTAAGCTCCAATGTGCGCTGCTGTACCCCGCTCGGTTGAGGGTTATCTATCGGTCCCGTACAATATTCTTTGATTCTCCGGAAGAAGTCTTTAAATGGACTGATGAAACTGTGTGGGTGCGACCTCATACGCCACCGGGCATGGACTCTGAATCCTCGTCAAGTGATGCGGCCCGCGGGGGGTCCCGGGGCCAGAAGGGAGGAAGTAGGAGGTCCAGATCCAGGCATAGATCTCGGTCCGGCTCTGCTCTCCGCCAGAAGGGCGCGTCGCGGGAGAAACAGCTGTTGGAAAAATGACTTTGTGAACTTCTTGCCTAGGCGTTCTGATAGACCTGTTCGAACTTAAGGCTGTATCCCGCTCACGTAGTCGTGGACGGGACGGGGTGATGCCCCCCCCCAAAAGTAGTGGGTATTTCATTGGGGATCCATTGGAGGGGGTGGTGTTTGTCCCCCGGTTGGGGACTTGGCCGTGATCCAGCCGCGACCGGTACTTCCATGTTTGGGAGGTATGGGGTGGGGGGTGTGGCGGGGGATTGGGGGGGGCTGGGAGGTAGGGGGGTTGTTTGATTGCGTATTTGTGCTGTTTGCTTGCCTAAATTCATGTGCGCTGAGACGGGGAGGCACCAGAGGGAGGGACAGCGACTCTTCATCATGTCTGACACAGATGGAGGAGGGCGGGTAGCCCCTGATTCTTTGCGCGTGATTAGCTGGAATGTGCGCGGGGCGCTGGATAAAGTGAAGAGAGTGGCTATTTTGCGATATGCTAATAGAGCTGGGGCTGACATGCTTTTGCTTCAGGAAACGCACCTAATGGGCACGAAGGCTCTATGTTTGCAGCGGTTTGGGTTCAACCGGGTTTACCACTTCGTGTTCACGAGGGGCTCGCGGGGTGTTGCAATTCCGATACATCGTAGGGTCCCTTGAACACATGAGAGGCTCTGGTCGGATGCACATGGTAGATATATCATTATACAGTGCAGGATTGGGGCGATTTATTGACGATCAGTAGTGTATATGCTCCACCGCCACTACAGTGGCCTTTGGTGGAACGGCTCCTGACGCTGTGGAGGGCCATGCCAGACACCTTGTCCATAGTGGGAGGAGACTGGAATGACTTAATGGAACCGGGGCTTGACAGATGGAGGAGTGGGGGCATTCCTATGGTGGGAGGTTCATCTACCAAACTTCATTCCTTGACTGTGGGTCTTGACTGGGTGGATGTGTGGAGGCACATGCATGGACCTCACAGGGAATACACTTATTTCTCCGCTGTGCATGATTCTTTCTAGAGGCTGGATTATATTTTTTTTCCCAGGGGGCTCACCTACAGAATAATGTCGACTGCTATATATTGCCTAGAGCCTTATCTGATCATTCGCCTGTAGCACTTACGATTCAGATAGGTCCCGGACGGCAGCCGCTTCGGTGGCAAATGTCGGGGTGGTGCCTCCAAGGGGAGGAGTACAGGGAACATCTGACTAAGGCACTGCTAGGTCATGGAGTTGGTCATCAAACACCTGGACACCATCCCCGAGGATAAGAAGGTCCGGGTGCAGCGCACGCAGAGCGGCTTCGAGCCCTTCGAGAAGCCGGCGAGCCAAGTGAAGAGGGTGCACTCGGAGAACAACGCCTGCCTCAGCTTGAAGAGTCCATCCGCGGGGAAGGAGTCCCCCCAAAGTCCGGCGGCATTCCAGCCTCAGCTCGCCAACAAGTCCCAAATTGGGAAAAGCAGACTCGTATGAAAAACTGGAAAAACTAGGGGAAAGATCCTATGCCACAGTATATATAGGGAAAAGCAAGGTCAATGGGAAGCTAGTAGCACTGAAGGTGATCAGACTACAAGAACAGGAAGGTACTCCATTTACAGCAATCAGGGAAGCTTCACTCTTGAAAGGACTGAAGCATACCAACATAGTACTACTTCATGATATCATCCACACCAAGGAGACACTGACACTTGTTTTTGAATATGTGCACACAGACTTGTGTCAAAATATGGACAAACACCCAGGGGGTCTTCAGCCAGATAACGTGAAGTTATTTTTGTTCCAGTTGCACAGAGGATTAGCATACATTAACCGGGGCTATATTTTGCACAGAGACCTGAAACCGCAAAATCATCTTATCAGTGACACAGGGGAGTTGAAGCTTGCGGACTTTGGTCTTGCTCGAGCCAAGTCAGTCCCCAGTCAAACATACTCCAATGAAGTGGTAACCCTGTGGTACAGACCTCCAGATGTTCTTTTGGGCTCCACAGAGTACTCCACCTGTCTTGACATGTGGGGAGTCGGGTGCATTTTTGTAGAAATGATCCAAGGAGTCGCAGCATTCCCAGGAATGAAAGACATCCAAGACCAGCTAGAACGAATATTTCTGATTCTTGGTACTCCCAATGAAGACTCCTGGCCGGGTGTCCATTCTTTACCACATTACAAACCAGAAAGAAGTACGACAGTTTGTTTCGTTATCCATACATTGAGATATCACTATTTAGAAGTGACATCTGTAAGAAAGTTAGGGCACAATCTTTTCTGTAGGGTATGTAGTAGAGTATGAAACTGTAAGCTTTAAATTGTCATCATTCTTGATCTCCTTTATTTCAACATTGTAGAATTCTTTCTTATTTCCTCATGTTTGAAACTATGGATAAATCCACACATCCCTTCATAGAAGCATCCTCTGACTTTGTGAATCAGGATCTAGCATGATTTGTGCAGGTTCCACCTTTTGAGTAAATAAACAAAAAGCTGAGCTGAAAGCAAAATTCCTGGATAATTTGACAAGGAAGAGAGCTTCTGCCAGTGGATCCATGCTAACTGTCATGTTTTTCAGTAGATATTCCCTCACTGAAGGTATTCCATCCTACCTAGCCTTGGTGACTAGGCCATCCCACAAGTTTGTCCTAACCAGACTGAGGTTTGGAATAGTACATCACCTGGTGGCCCTACCTAACCTTAAGCAACATCCCAAAGGTCCATGTTTGTGTGACGGCATATCCAAACAGAGCACCTTGCACTTTCTATTAATATGTAAACTATACATGAACTTTCGTATTACCTGTCTGAAACCTATGTTTGCCAAATATGGTGTACGTACAGTTGATGAGGCAATGAGTCGTATTTTTAATATGAAATACTATCAGTATGCGAAAAGTCATGATATTCTAATGCACTTGGTCCGTATTCTATGACATTCTTTTGATAAATTGTTGATTCATGTATTTTTAATATGTGCTTTTATGGTCATTTTATATGTTCCGAATAAATCTTCATGAATTGAAATTGACTAAGGCAATAGCGGACTATCTTGTGACTAATGTTGGGTCCGTGGACTCTCCCGCGACTCTTTGGGAGGCTTTGAAACCGACGTTGCGGGGTATTGATATCGCTTGGTGCATGGCGGCGAGGAAGGAGCGGCAACGAGACGAGCTTTGCGGCATATTAAGAGGGTTTATATGCGCCACAGGAATATCTCCCAGAAGAGACTATCCAAAAGTTTATTGATGATCTCCTACCCCCACCCCCGGGCTGTCTCGGACTGGGTGCGGGAGCAGCTGGATAGACCCCTGTCAGATGACAAATTGAGTACAGCCTTGGGGGAGCTGCGCCCAGGGAAGGCTCCGGGCCCAAATGGCTTCCCGAGTGAATTTCTTTAACGCTTTTTTGTGCAGTCGGTCCCAACTTTCGACCGGTGGTTGAGGTGGCGCAGGAAAGCGGCTCGCTTCCTCCGGATTGGAGGCACGCGGAGGTGGTAGTGTTTCTTAAACCGGGCAGGCCTCCAGAGCAGCATGAGTCCTATTGCCCTATATCCCTCCTTAACATTGAGGCCAAGGTGTTGGCTAAGGCTTTGGCCAACAGGCTCAGTACGCATATTACAGACCTGGTGCATCCGGATCAGGCAGGATTCATACCTCAGAGGGCAACCCACCATAATATGAGGGCATGTTGCGATATCGGCCTGGAGGCAGCTTGGAGGGCCAGCAGCTTTACTACTAGCTGATATGGATAGGGCATTTGATTCCCTGAGTTGGGTGTATCTGTTTGCTCTGCTGCGACGCCTTAACTTTGGCCCGTGTTTCATGGCCTACTTGCGGCTGCTATATACAGATCTTACGGCGTCTGTGCAGGTGGGGGGGAAATATCTCGCTTTTTTAAGATCCAACGGGGCACGAGTTAGTGGTGCCCACTCTCCCCATATTTGTTCGCGCTCGCCATGGAGCTGTTGGCGGCGTGGGTGCGCATTGATGCTCAGCTCAAGGGCTTCAGATGTGCACCCGGTATTACCGATAAGATAGCGCTGTATGCCGACGATGTCTTGTTCTTCCTTAGATTTAGATAGGTCGGAACCACGACTGCTTCGAATCTTGCAGATTTTTGGCGAGACCTCTTGGCTCTATATGAACCCGAGCAAATATACGTTATGGGTCCTAGTCGATAAATGTGGGGTGGGGGACTGGGCTTTGGCTCTCCAGCTCGCACCTGGGGGATGAAATATCTGGGGGTCTATCTCTCAGCTTCCCCAAATGTGTCTCGAGAGCGGAATTTAGCCTCTGTGTGGGAACGCACACGAGAGGATCTCAGGACATGATCTCGCATGCCCCTGATGATTTACGGTAGATCAGCTATTTTCAGAATGGTGGCGCTCCCTCGTCTTCTATATCAATTACAGAATCACCCCTGTTTGCTTTCGCCGCGCTGGTTCCAACAGGTCAATTCGGCTTTGGGTGGGTTTCTTTGGGGGGGGGGGGCAGTCCGGGTAGCCCTGCGTACGTGTTTCCTCTCCACAAACACCGGGGGGCTCGCGACGTCAGATGTCCTTTCCTACTATCAGGCAGCACACTTGCTGGTGCTTAACGAGTGGTGGTACGGAGACAGAGGAGATCCGGTATATGCGGTAGAGCGATACTTGATGGGCACTAGATCATTACACACGCTGCTATACTCCGCGCCATTGCGACGGTGCCTTCCCTCGACCACGCAGGTGGTATTTCATGTCTGGCAGCGGACTCTGCATAGAATGGAGTGGTGGAATGTTTTGACCCGGGAGACGCCTCTTTGGGGTAACGGACGGCTGACTCAACTGGAGACGCTTCAGGGTTTCCAGGGGTGTGACTCTATAGGGATATCGTCCCTAGGGGACGTGATGGCAGACCTGACACTTAAATCCTTTCAAGAGCTAAAAGATGAGTATGGGATGCCGTGGTCCCAATTCTTCAAGTACTTGCAGTTTAGACACGCACTGACACCTCTTCTGGTGGGTCTGGAGTCCCTTCCCGAATTGAGTCCAAAAGAGGCAAATGTGTTTATGGGTGCACTGCCAGACCGCAAGATCTCTCGCATATACCAGACACTGGTTCATCACTGCTCCACTGATTTACAGCGGCTCCAGACAACATCGCTCCCCATCTTCGCAAGAAACCTCAAAACCTGGCTCTTCAACAGACCCCCTCCTTGATGGAATGGAACCTGCACCAAATTGCACTGCCGCACCAGGAAACTATAGAGCCCTTCCAGGGCGGGGAGCAGTACCGTTATACAGATATAAGAAAAGTTAGACATAAGTGATAGTGTGTTAGAGAAACTATGAGATAATGGATATTAACAAATGTTTTATCTTATGGAAAGCAAACCTTTTTGTATAGCTAATTATGAATCTGCCACCTCTCTGAAAGTTTCAGACATGATGTATCTCTTCTGCGTTGCAGTGCCAAAACTCTGTCATTGCTCCAATTTCCTATACAGGCTTCAGGTAAAGGCGCCTGGACCCTGCAAGCCACTCATGCAAGGCACTACATCTAGATGGAACTCAGTTGTTACATTTTGTGTTAAAAACTGTCCAAAAGTAAGAAGTCCACACACACTAATCAAGCGGCCCTGTGAAAATGAATAAGAATGCCCATTTAAAGCCCCTAAGGGGTATTTTGGGTGCCGTTTTGATGTTTGCACCAGGTTACCACCAGTTTGAAATAGATGGTAATGGCATTTCCTGAATGCCCATGTCGCAATTAGGAAATGTTGTATAAATGTAGTTATGGAAATTGCAACCAGGAAATCCCTATTTGCGAATTCCAATTTAGTGATTTCCAAAATCTCCTGGGTAGAAATCAAATTTTGCTACAGCGTATATGCCTTTTGTACATACTGAAAGCCTTTTTCACATTTAGTAACAGCCCGAATGAGCTTTTCTGTCCGTTAAGAATGGCAACATCGTTTTGTACATTTGGGCCTAAATCTGGCATATGCAGATACTACTCAGGACACACGTAACAAAGCATCCAGAGGTATCTGATCATCAGGACTAACACACAGGACAGATTCTACCTCCCTGGACTACGGTTAGGCATTATTCATCATTTGGTCGCCTTCCCTAAAATGTCGGCATGGTATGAAAGATCACATATATGCCCTTGTGATAGGAAAACTTTCCAATCCACTTTGCATTTGATGATGATCTGCGATTTCTACAAAGATTTTTTTTAAAACAACTCTGTGGCCACTGCTTTCACCGATGAAATGTATTTACTACCAAGGTGGTTTTAACTTTTTATGTACACTGAAATATGTTGCTACATGTTAGACAGTCTCTTCATCAATCAGAAGAAGGTAATATATTTCACATTTAGAAAGATTAACTTGTGAGAAAGAACATTGATGCTAATGTTGACCATTCCAACACCTTTTTGACCTATACCTTGTCATTTATATAACTCTTGCACTTTTGTACATCGGAATGTCCCTTGCACTAAATGCAGCATATCAAAATGCACTTATGACTACTAATGGGTTTCTCTTATCATCGTGATCTAGATAGGATGCTGGTTTTCAACATTGTCGATTATTTATAGATATATATATATATATATTTTTTTTTATTTATTCGACTTCCTTTGCGATCTTGCATGTTTGATTGTTTTATACAAATATGCATTTTACGAATTTAAGATTGAAAAGGAACTCATTTTTAACCTGACTATAACAAGATGCTAATTTGTTTATAAGGTTTTACAAAAAACATACTGTGTTTTTATCCTGTAGTTGGTATTATTTGAGGGATTCGCGTTAATCCGAATATTTATTACTGGATTTGGTTTAAAATATTTTGTCTTTAGTCCCATTGCCTTGTGTAGACTGGAGATTGTAAATTTTAAAAAGTAGCTTTTTTAACTAGGTGCCTTTCTTTATAATCCAGGGTTGAGGGTGTAGGTTTTTGGAATACTTACCTAGATTAAGGAGCCCTCTCTCCAGGATGTTCACTCAGTTTACTGTTCTACCTTCAGTTTTTCTTTGGTTTACTCAACTGCTATGCACGCTCAAAAGCGAGTTGTTCATAACCTATTTCCTTACTTTTGTACTCTTCATTTTCATGCAGATATGTTTTAGGAATTTATTTCCACAATTCATAAATAACCATCTCATTTGGGTGTCTGTTAAACAATGTATTATCTCCAAATTATTATCTCCAAATTATTGTTTACCAGAAGACCTAACAGAGCGGAGTGTGCTTTTTTCCCTGTCTGCACTTTATAAGAGAGGTCATATCAAGCATTTTAGAGTATAGACCTTAAATATAATGCTGCAAAGCTTACAACATCACCCAAAATGTTGTCACGCGTAGCCAAACCCAAAGCTATTTTGGTAGCCATATGTGAGTTCCTTGGTCGCAGTCTATTTACTCGTTCAAGTACTTCATTTGTAGAATCTTCTGTTCCAATAATCTTCACAAACATTTCCTAGATGATTTACACGGCATCTTTAACTTCTGTCCTTCCAGCGATGTCATAATTGTGGCAGTTTACCCTCCCAGGTTTGTGTACAAAATATTTGTATTGGAAATCCTTTCGCTCCAGTTTTGGATTAATTTGCATGTGCCTCTTCATAGTCCCTTTAGCTGCTATTTTGACATTTTGTGTAAAGTGCTTTTTCTCTTTTTACTTTTTCCAGTTTGTGTTAATCATGGTTTGTAAGTGCCTGAATAAGTCGTTTTAAGTTTATTGCTTTCTCATCTCAACAGCCCATATGCCTTAGTAACATTTTAGTCTCTTAAGCTTGCTGATTGTGTGCTCTGGGACATCATCGCTCTTGTGTCTCGTATAGGATTTTTCTTTGCTTAATTTTGTTTTTTTTGTGTAGCTCTGATGGATGCCATTGATGTCCTGTTGATTGGCGTCTGT
Source organism: Lissotriton vulgaris (assembly GCF_964263255.1). Taxonomy (NCBI): domain Eukaryota; kingdom Metazoa; phylum Chordata; class Amphibia; order Caudata; family Salamandridae; genus Lissotriton; species Lissotriton vulgaris. The sequence goes on from NC_141691.1 coordinate 1,295,576,772, forward strand.
ATCCTATCTCCCACCACACAGCTTTAGCCGACGGGACTCCGTAGTTGACTGCTTTGATAACACCAGGAATTGGGCTCCTCTTGTCAGAGGGATCTTTGGCACCTTTCCATGGCCCCATTTTTCATTGTTGTTGAGTTCTATTCAGAAAGTGGTGTTCTGGCTATTAAAGAGCACATACTTATCCACCAGTCGTATCCCTGTGTAGTACTTGGCTGCAGAACAAATATCCTTTCCTATACTCTTCAAACCATGTGTCCTCTGTCTCCCAGAGCAAGAGCCCATCTAAGTTGCGTTGCAGCTTATGGCTCTAAACAGCCCTTTGGTTTGTCAGGCCCACTCCTAGAATGTATGTTTCCCGTCACAGAAGCCCTCCACAACACAGCAGCACCTTGTGGCCTCTGAAGATTCTGTTGCTCTCCAGGTCACTGATTGTGTAAGCATTCTCAAGTCACAGTGGGGGCTCTCTTTTCTTTTTCTGCTGCTAACAGTTGGTGAGATAACATGATTTGCTGATTATTTACACAGTATGATACCGCTGCACTGGCTATAATATACATACAGACGCTTTCTCAGGATCGTGGAGTCATTGAGAGTTCCTCCCCATGACTGAGCAGTGTGCCAGTTCTTCCAGTCTGAAGCAGATGCTTGTTCACAAAAACACATTTTCATTCTCACACAGTGACCTTAAATAGCATGGTATTCCCTTTCTGATATTGGGGGCGAGGTCTGTTTAATGCTTGGGCATTGGTTAATTTTCATGTATGTGAAGCCCTGGTACATCCTGATCCCATAGAAGAATATGGGGCATAAGTAATAGTTGTCAAGTCAAGTCAAGTCAATAAGTCTTTATTTCGACACAAGTCATAAAAGACATTACAATAAAACAACAATCAATTAAAAAAAAAATAGAACACTTCATAATTATTACATCCAGATGTCCTTGAAATCAGTAAGAAATCATGGGTTAACTATTCAATCATGCTTTATACAGGGTGATCTAAACACAATTAAAAAAATATATATATAGTATATTTAAAAAGTTCATTAACCCATTTAAAAATTATTGCATAGTTAAAAACTAGTACTTTCAATCAAAAGAACAGGTTAGGACACTGCAGTCTATATTTGCTTCAATTTGTCTCTGCGTATGGTCCACATCCATTTTAAAAACTTTGCAAGTGCAATAACCATACTGTCGGAGCAATCTGTTTTTACAATCCTGAGTGCCATAATACCACTATGGATACCTTTTTGTATGCAGATAGGTTTAATCCATTTATGACGTGGAGCTTTATAAGCTGGACATATGAACAGAACATGTGCTATGGTTTCCGATTGGGTTGTACAGAATGGACACTGATGGTGATCTTTGTTGCTTGACCACTTACTCGTAAATGTGTTGATAGGAAGAGTTCCTACCCTATATTGATGAAAAAGCTTTCTATCATTGGGGATGGTGATGAGGTCCCAATATCGCTCATATTCAGGAATATGTTTAAGTTACAAGAAAGCCCTGGTTAATGATGCATCAGTATGTGTTTGAAATTCCCTTTGGGTGATGTTAGTCCAATACATCTCTTTCAGGGCCTTCCGTGATGGGAAAATATTTTCTGACGGATTTTCCCAGAGTTGCTCCATTCCCAGGACTTTATATTGCTACTTGACCTGTTCAAACCATGATATTTTACCCCCTGTGTCCAGATTTCTGGTTTCAAGGAGTGCCGAAGCATAATGGGTTAGTTCAGGCGTGACCCATAGCCTCCTCCAATATGCAAGTGGTCGGAAACTAGCTACGTCCTTCATTTTCTGACATCCCAAATCCATATATAACTGTATTAATGGTGTTGATTTGGGAAGTTTAGTTATGCACCGCAAGAATTTATTTTGTGCATTAGTCAGAACGGAAACATCGGTGACCCCCCCCCCCCCATAATTCAGCCCCACATAACATCGAAGCCCTGACTTACGTGTCATATATTTTTAATGCTGGGGCTATTGGTTGGGTAACTGATGATCTCAATTCTCTCAATAGGACACCTGCTAGCTGTGCATGTTTTGCTGTCAGGTAAGTCATATGTGGCTTCCATTCCATCCTAGATCACAACGTGATACCCAAATAACTGAAACTATCTGTCTGTTCTAAAAGCTCACCGTTCATAAAAACTGTACCCCTCACATTCTTGTGTCTATGCATTACCATGAATTTAGTTTTAGACACATTTATGATTAAACCATGGTCTTTGCAAAAGGCCTTAAAGCAACCAATTGCGTTTTGTAGCCCTTCTTGCGTTTTGGAGATTGAAAGGGTGTCGTCTGCAAACATTAGCAGGGGTATTGGGATGCCATTTTGTTTAGGTGCATCTGTATGAGCCTCCCTGAAGTATTCAATAACCCTATTTATGTATAATGTAAACAGAGTTGGTGCTAAAACGCACCCTTGTCTGACTCCCCTTTCAGTATTAAATTTATCAGTAACCTGACCCTGGTTGCCCCACCTAACCTGTGCGTAATTGTTTTGGTGGAATTTAATTAAGAGTGTGAGAAGTTCTTGTGGCATGCCTTGATCGTGAATCACTTGCCACAGCCTTGAGCGTGGAACTAAGTCAAACGCTGATTTCAAATCGACAAATGCTGCGTAAAGAGTGGCTCCCCCAAGGATAACCCACTTCCAGTATATGTTAGAAAATCTAAAAACTTGGTCCACGGTACTGGTAAAAGGACGAAAGCCTGCCTGTAGTGCTGACATAACCCCGGAATCGTCAACCCAATTCTGGATCCTATGCAATACCAGCCTTGCCACCACCTTCTGGATGCATGCAATTAGGCTAATTGGCCTGTAATTCGCAGGGTCTGCGCGATCCCCTTTTTTGAAAATTGGGACAATTTCAGCTCCCCTCCAGACATCAGGAATCGGGGAGCCCCTGGCGATTGCATTCGCCAGCAGCTCTATGTATGGCACCCATACCTCTCTACAACGGAGAAAAAGATCTGCCGGAATCTTGTCCGGACCCGGGGCTCTTCCTCTCGGAATGGTGTTTAAGGCGTGTTCCACTTCACTACGACTGAACACTAGCGGGGTAGAGGCTACACTGTTTATAATAGGATCCAAACTTTCCCCACTCACTCGAACAATGTTTGCAAACTGGGATTTAAAGTGTGATACCCATCGTTCTGGTGGGACTGAGTTTTCAGGCTGTGACCTACATGATCCCTTACCCCATTTCCCTATCATATTTCTAGCCTTACATGCCTCGTATAGCTCTTCCCAGTATTTATTATCCCAGCTTTTTTTTGCTTCCAGCTGGGTCACTTTATAGTGACGCCTCGCATCACGTATAGAGAGTCTATCCTTTGATCTCACGGCCATTGCTAGAGTTTTATAAGCAGTTCTGCAGCTTTTGCCATACCATGATTCCTGTTTCCTTCTACCTTAGCGCGGACGATTACTTTTTTCCTTTATAAAAAATGTGCTAAGATTTAAAAATAAAGTTGTGTGAATAGAGACCACCCTGGTCTCAAAATCATTACTAAGCATGCAACGTTGTAACTCACTAGTTGCACTAGAGACCATTTCGTTCCATTTCTGGAATGCTTTGGCAATTATCCATGCATTCCGCCCATTTTATCCTTCTTGTATCATTTGCAAGGACTATATCGTTGGATGTATCTATGTCAAGGGCTCCCATTTTTAGGAATAACTGGAACTCTAAGCTAAGAGGATTGTGGTCGCTCTCAATTCTGTTAATGATGTTCATATCCCAGATAGCCGCCCAAAGTTCCAGATTGACAAAAATGTGATCAATCCTACTAGAGCGTATGCCGTTATTAAAAGTTGGACTTCCGTCCTTATCCCCTTTAGTTCTGCCATTGACTGCTCTTAACCCATGCTCAAGGCTAAAAGTTTTGAGCTAGATAGCTGCTTGAGTCCACTTCTTTATAGGTGCTATATTTAGCGGAGGGATTTGCCAGCTATCATCCTCTGCCTCTGTAAGGTCAATGTCAAATTGATCCAGCGGCTCGAATGAGCAATTAAAGTCTCCCCCTATCATTATATTAGCTTTTCCCCTGTGTTGTTTTAGGCACTGACCCAGTTGTTTAAGTGTCTCAGAGGGTTTGCCTCCCGGATTACCTCTTGCATATACATTGAAAATTATTAGATCTCCAAACTCAGGCGAATGGAGCTTCACAATTAGAATATCCTTCGTATTGGAGTCTAAAGACGCCGTAGTGTACCTGGCATCCTGTTTAACCCAGGTGGTCAGGCCCCCCATTGGCCTTCCCCTCTACGTTTGAGTTTCGGGTATAGAGAAATTTAAGTAACCTAGGCGGTGGTACGATTCCATTGCCCAGGTTTCCTTCATAATTATTATGACATAATTGTCAATAACATTTAGCCAATCTTGAGAAGTTATCTTGTTCCTAAGACCTGCTATGTTCCAGGACACTAAATAGTGGCCAACCTGGTCATTTCCCAAGTCTCTGGAAACCAGGTCAGGCTGTACTTCTGTATCCCTTACAGAAACTGGATTTTGAATTGTAGTGCTGGGTTCGGTGGAGATATTACTTTGTAAACTAACCTTTAGCTCTGTGTCTACCTCCCCTGACTGACCTGAAATCTTCATTATATGATTGAAGGACATTGGCCCAGATGTTGTGTTATCTTTCATCAGTGCCCCACTGCCAACAATAGGAGGGTATAATCTATAATTGTCTTGTAATTCCACAGAAGTTACCTCCAATTCTATCCGTTTTGGGGGCATATTCAAACTAATGGATTTGGCATATAAGGATTCATTTGGAGTGCAACTAACTGCATTTTCCTGTCCCAAAAGCTGATTTGATGCAGGATACAAAATAATGTCTTCTAAGACCCCATTGGCTGCATTATCTAGATTATTGACAGAAAATTGGCCGCCCATGCCCATCCTAATCTGTAACTTTCAGTTGCAGTCGTCCATTCCATTGAAGACATCAAATCTATTATATGTCTCCAGGGAAGTAAAGGGCCGCAGATGGTCCATGCGTCTGTTTGAATTTGTATTAACATTAAATGGTACAGTGTTCCACCCATAAGGATCTGGGTCCGGCATTTGGTGTTGTGTATGTGACATGTACCCAGTATTAATTGGGGTTGGGAAAAGTGTATGAGTATTTGTTTGTCTATTTATATGATTCGAGGCAAACACTACAGATCTGGGGTAGAAGTAAGTCAGGGGGCGGGGGATAATGCTATTGTTACCATTCCCTACTGGCCAGTTTAGTATGCAGTTAACTACACGCGTATCTCTGAAGTTAACCACAACTACATCTCCCTCTGTATCCTTGCTTCGGCTACCCAGCCATGATAGTCGGCGAACATGAACTATTTCACCATTGATATTGCTTGTAATTGGTCTATATAATCTTAGCCAATGCATGATGTTGTTCTTAAGCTGGGCAAATCCTTCCCTTTTGTTGTCTGCCAGTGTAGGAAACGCTGTTAAAACAACCACATATGGCACAGCTTCCGGGGGAAGCTCTGCTGGTGGACCCCTGTTCTTTGAACCCCCTGGATTGTCTAATGCCTCTCCTTTCTTCGTGAATTTTCCCCTCATGAACCTTTTCCTGTACTCTCATGGTGTTACTCGTGGGAATAGTGGCTGATTTTTTTTATCTGTTTTGGGGGAGATCATTTATTTTGAACAGCACTTGTTGTTTTGCGAGGATTGGGTTTAGCGAGAATAGGTTTAAATGAAACTTTAGGTGCATTAGTCGCAGCTAATGTAGCCGAAATTGGAGGCGGCACTGCCTCACTCGCTAAGACCTCAGATGAACTGTCCTTCCCCCCTAATGCCCAACTCCATCTCCTCAAGACGCTTCTCCACTATTTTTAGCCTTTCAATAATAGGTAAAATGAAATATCTAATTAACTGTTCCATACTGTCTAATGAAACACTAGTATATGCTGGTTTCAGTATGGATTCTGTGGGAGGATCAGTGGGTACACTAATACTGATGTCCATTCCGGTATGTGAATGTGATTGGTGAGTTACCATATTTATTGAACAGTCTTCTACGACAACTGGGGCCTGTTCGACCAAAATCCCAGGTTTATGAGACTTGCCAAAATCTGAATGGCTAATCCTGGGTTTTAACTTTGCACCTTCTTTTCGTCTTTTTTTGCAGGGAGGTGGACCTTGGATCTGAGGCAAGATAGGTCTTTTTTTCTTACTGCGTTTTATTTTGTCAGATATACGATTTGATATGACCAAGTCTTTTGTGGGACTAGTAGGGGGAATAGGACTCATGGACTGCCCTGAGGAGGCACACGGTGTGGGAGTACAGTCTCGCAGCAAGAGTGGAACACTCTCTGGCAAGGTGAGGTCTTCGGTTTCGTTCCGCATAGAATGTATGACTGTTTTATGTTTCATGTTTTCTACCGAGCGACGGCGCTCCGCCCTCCGTTCTGCTAGCGTGTTCTCCTTTTTTAAGTCATTAGGAACTTTTGTAAAGTAGTTGTCCAGGGTACCCTTTAATGGTAAACCCCCACCTTGTCTGTTGTTTTCTTCTCTGGACTCATACCTGTAGCAGCAGCAGACATTTCGTTGGTGAGAAAGTTGGAGAATAGATGCAAGAGAGTAGGCCCGTCCCGGCCTCAGTCGACCTCTGACGACTACAGACGGCCCGCCCTTTGCCCGGGCTTCGCCCGGCGTCCCGCGTAACGGCGTTGCACACTGATGAAATAGAACGTGTGACGGCAGGGGAGCGTGGCTGTCAGGGGGCGTTGACCAGTTGGTACGGTCACGCAGGGACTCTTGGTCTTCTGAGTCCCAGGGACGCTCCGCACCTGATGCCGTTGGCTTTCCCCCTCCTGCGCCTGGTTCAGGTAGCGCCTTTGAAATCCTCGAAGCGGCACCCGCTAAGCGGGTGCGGCGAGGTGCTGTGGTGCGGCGACTGTGGCGAAGAGCAGGGCTCAGCTGAAATCTCCGGGGCAGCGACAGTCAGCAAGGGTGTCCAGTTGGTGAGAAAGTATCAACTGTGGTACAGGCAATGATAGGAAGCAGGCTAGATTATGGTAACGGTGGGATGGGATTCTAATGAGGAAAAAGAAGAAGTCCTTCTCTGTTTTTAATAAACCCCTCACTCACCGACCTGGTCGGTGACATGCTTCATCATCGGGGCCACCTTGACAGCCGAGTGCCATCAAGGTGTGCCGCAACACCTAGGATACAGTGGAGCGGGTATGTGAGTGATGAATGTAGAAAAAAGAAATCAGTGAGTTAAAAATTGTCCTGGTATGGCTTATACAAAATTTTTATTCTAAGACTACTGGACAATAATAAAAAACAGTGTGTGTCGATACAGTGAAGGTTTTATTATGACCGAATGTATCTGTGAAATATATGTGAGGTCTACATGTTTCAAACCGTAAGGAAATTGCCGGTTTTTCTTCAGGACCAAAATAAAGGTGTTGGGGTGTTGGGTGGTCAGGGTACACTAACACCCTGCCATACCTGCAACCCTTTGTTCCCAAATAACAAAAAGTTGTTATAGGGCAAAGAAAAAGCAACCCAAAAGTGGTTGCATTAAAAGCAGAAAAACCTGTGGAGAAAAAGAAATTTTAAGTCAACAAAACTAGTTACATGCCTGCAACGTAGTGAAGTGACGGAATCTGCTCTTTCTGTGAATCATCCCACATCCATTTAATGCGAACTACTCAAGTGCGGTGATCGAGTGTTGTTTTTCAGTGAAGTTTAGGGTTGATTGTAGACACACCTATCAATATAAATGTGAAGTAGAACGAGCAAAGTCTATTCACTGCATGTTCGTTTAGGCTAAAGAGTGCGTGCCTAGGTATTACCCATATTTTAATGGTGCCAGGGATTACCGACGTGCTAAGAGTACAACTTGATCCAAAATAGACAATACAGAACAGACACAACACACAACACATATTGTAAATAAAACGTGCTCACTCCTCTTTAGGGGGGTTAGAATGCTGCACAGGGATTAGAGGGAAGGGAGGCCACAGTACAGGAAACATATTCTGTAAATGGAAAGTTTAACAGATCAGCAAAGTACTAGGTGAAATGCTAATCGGCACCAAATTGCTGCTCGAGTTGGGCAACTAGAAACGGACGCCTTTCTTTTTTGTGCAGCCGGAATCTACTTACAGTTTCAGTGGTCTGTCTACAGCCGTATACCTATTTCGCCCCTCCATACGCCCGTCAAGAGTCAAATGCGGAGCCGTATTTAATGGCAGCCGCCATTGGGGTCGGAGTGGGCGTGGTTACCGTGACGTAATGACGTCACGCGGCCACAAGGAAATCTATGGAAGCCCGTAAGGTAGAAGGTTGCCATAGAAACGGAACACAGATTTACAAAAGAGCTCCATTGAGAGGAGCGTCCAGACACAAGGGGGTAGTCATGGGAACGTAGGGGATATGATTTCATACACGGAAATGAAAAAGAGAGTTAGCCATTCAGCATGGTATAATAGGGTGTATACCAATATGGAGTCTTACAATGGTATTTAGGAGAGTACACTTGCCCAGGGTATATTATCGTTCAGACCATTCACATGTGTGGATAATCTGTATACCCATCTTTGCTCTTTCTCATGCAAACGTTTTTGTATGTTTGGTCCAGGGGCCACTTGCACAAAGATAGTCCAAAACATATCGATTGGTGTATGGCCTTTCTCAATGAAATGATCAAGTCAAGTCAAGTCAAGTCATAAAATTTGTATAGCGCACTACATACCCAGAGGGTTTCAAGGCGCTTGGGAAGGGGAGGAGGATTATTTGTCAAATATCCACGTTTTAAGCTGCTTTCTGAACGTTAGGTGGTTCTGGGTGAGGCGAAGGTAAGCGGGGAGTGAGTTCCATGTTTTAGCAGCCAGGTATGAAAAGGATCTGCCTCCCATGGTGGTCTTGTTGATGCGGGGTACAGTGGCGAGGGCTTGGCTGGAAGAACGTAGTTGGCGGGAGGGGGTGTAGAAGGACAGTCGAGAGTTGAGGCAATCTGGGCCGATGTCGTAGAGTGATTTGTGTGCGTGGGTAAGCAGTCGGAAAGTGATCCTCTTATTGACGGGTAGCCAGTGGAGGTCTTTAAGGTGACCAGAGATGTGTTCGTTGCGTGGGATGTCAAGTATGAGCCTGGCTGAGGCGTTTTGGATTCGTTGGAGTTTCTTCTGGAGTTTAGCGGTGGTACCTGCGTAGAGGGTGTTTCCGTAGTCCAGTCGGCTCGTGACCAGAGCGTGGGTGACTGTTTTCCTAGTTTCGGAGGGGATCCAGCGAAATGTTTTTCTGAGCATGCGAAGAATGTTGAAGCAGGAAGAGGATACGGCGTTGACTTGTCTGTTCATTGAGAGTGAAGAATCCAGGATGACGCCAAGGTTCCGTGCGTGGTCTGTCGGGATGGGTGCTTTTCCGAGGGCTTCCGGCCACCAGGAGTCGTCCCAAGCAGAGGGGGATGTACCTAAGATGAGGACTTCTGTTTTGTCTGAGTTCAGTTTCAGACGGCTTTGTTTCATCCATTCGGCAACTTCTTTCATTCCTTCGTGTAGGTTAGTTTTGGCGGTGTTGGGGTCTTTGGTGAGAGATAGGATCAGTTGGGTGTCATCCGCGTAGGAGATGATGTTGAGGTTGTGTTGTCGTGCGATGGCCGCGAGGGGGCTCATGTAAACGTTGAAGAGGGTGGGACTGAGTGAGGATCCTTGTGGTACGCCACAGATGACTTCAGTGGCCTCGGACTTGAATGGTGGGAGGCGGACTCTCTGTGTTCTTCCGGAGAGGAAGGAGGTGATCCATTCAAGTGCTTTTCCTTGTATTCCGATGTTTCTGAGGCGCTGTAGAAGGGTGCTGTGGCAGACTGTATCGAATGCTGCGGAGAGGTCGAGGAGGATGAGGGCGACTGTGAGTCAGTAAGTCGGGTTGCATTTTTCTTGCAGCGTATGGTGCTGCGATGTTCGCATATTCTTTGTTTGACTTTGCGGGTGGTCATTCCTATGTATCGTTTCTTGCAGGTGCATTCGATCAAGTATACCACATTACTACTGTTGCAATTGGTGTGTGAAATTTGCCTCCAGATCTTGCCAGTTTCCAGATCAAGTGTTTTGGTATTCCTGGTCAGATGACATACACTGCAATCTCCGCAGCGGTAGTGACCAGTTACATCTGGTAAACCCCAGGTCCTGGTAATAGATGGTGTAGTTGGGGCTGTCCTTACTTTGGGTCTAGTGTTGACAAGAGTGTCTTTTAGACTTTGTGATTTCTTGAAAGAAAACGGAGGCTTCTCCAAGTGTAGATTTCCAGTGTTCACGATAGCCCAGTGTTTATTTATGCTTCTGGTCACTTGATTTGATATTGAGTTAAATGTGGTCACACATGTCAAGGGTATTTCCTCATTTTTCTCGTTTTTTTCTTCAAGAAGTGCATCCCTGGGCTGATTTCTGGCCCTCTTTTGGCATTTGTTCACTATTTTATTGGGATACCCACGATTACCTAATTTTTCAGATAGGTCCTTTGCTTGTTTCTTGTATTCAGACAATTTGCTGCAGTTTCTGCGCAGTCTTAAAAACTGTCCGTAGGGTAGGTTCTCCCTTAGCGGCCGAGGGTGGAAACTCTCAAATCTTAAAAGGTTGTTTTGTTTGTGACCACATTTACCTCAATATCAAATCAAGTGACCAGAAGCATAAATAAACACTGGGCTATCGTGAACACTGGAAATCTACACCGGGAGAAGCCTCTGTTTTCTTTCAAGAAATCACAAAGTCTAAAAGACACTCTTGTCAACACTAGACCCAAAGTAAGGACAGCCCCAACTACACCATCTATTACCAGGACCTGGGGTTTACCAGATGTAACCGGTCACTACCGCTGCGGAGATTGCAGTGTATGTCATCTGACCAGGAATACCAAAACACTTGATCTGGAAACTGGCAAGATCTGGAGGCAAATTTCACACACCAATTGCAACAGTAGTAATGTGGTATACTTGATCGAATGCACCTGCAAGAAACGATACATAGAAATGACCACCCGCAAAGTCAAACAAAGGATATGCGAACATCGCAGCACCATACGCTGCAAGAAAAATGCAACCCGACTTACTGATCATTTCATTGAGAAAGGCCACACACCAAACGATATTTTTTGGACTATCATTGAGCAAGTGGCCCCTGGACCAAACATACAAAAACGTTTGTATGAGAAAGAGCAAAGATGGGTATACAGATTATCTACACATGTGAATGGTCTGAACGATAATATACCCTGGGCAAGTGTACTCTCCTAAATACCATTGTAAGACTCCATATTGGTATACACCCTATTATACCATGCTGAATGGCTAACTCTCTTTTTCATTTCCGTGTATGAGATCATATCCCCTATGTTCCCATGACTACCCCCTTGTGTCTGGACGCTCCTCTCAATGGAGCTCTTTTGTTAATGTGTTCTGTTTCTATGGCAACCTTCTACCTTACGGGCTTCCATAGATTTCCTTGTGGCCGTGTGACGTCATTATGTCACCGTAACCACGCCCACTCCGACCCCAATGGCGGCTGCCTTTAAATACGGCTCCGCATTTGACTCTTGACGGGCGTATGGAGGGGCGAAATAGGTAACGGCTGTAGACAGACCACTGAAACTGTAAGTAGATTCCGGCTGCACAAAAAAGAAGCGCGTCCGTTTCTAGTTGCCCAACTCGAGCAGCAATTTGGTGCCGATTAGCATTCCACCTAGCACTTTGCTGATCTGTTAAACTTTCCATTTACAGAATACGTTTCCTGTACTGTGGCCTCCCTTCCCTCTAATCCCGTGCAGCATTCTAACCCCTAAAGAGGAGTGAGCACGTTTTATTTACAATATGTGTTGTGTGTTGTGTCTGTTCTGTATTGTCTATTTTGGATCAAGTTGTACTCTTAGCACGTCGGTAATCCCTGGCACCATTAAAATATGGGTAATACCTAGGCACGTACTCTTTAGCCTAAACGAACATGCAGTGAATAGACTTTGCTCGTTCTACTTCACACTTATATTGATAGGTGTGTCTACAATCAACCCTAAACTTCACTGAAAAACAACACTCGATCACCGCACTGGAGTAGTTCGCATTAAATGGATGTGGGATGATTCACAGAAAGAGCAGATTCTGTCACTTCACTACGTTGCAGGCATGTAACTAGTTTTGTTGACTTAAAATTTCTTTTTCTCCATAGGTTTTTCTGCTTTTAATGCAACCACTTTTGGGTTGCTTTTTCTTTGCCCTATAACAACTTTTTGTTATTTGGGAACAAAGGGTTGCAGGTATGGCAGGGTGTTAGTGTACCCTGACCACCCAACACCTTTATTTTGGTCCTGAAGAAAAACCGGCAATTTCCTTACGGTTTGAAACATGTAGACCTCACATATATTTCACAGATACATTCGGTCATAATAAAACCTTCATTGTATCGACACACACTGTTTTTATTATTGTCCAGTAGTCTTAGAATAAAAATGTTGTATAAGCCATACCAGGACAATTTTTAACTCACTGATTTCTTTTTTCTACATTCATCACTCACATACCCGCTCCACTGTATCCCAGGTGTTGCAGCACACCTTGATGGCACTCTGCTGTCAAGGTGGCCCCGATGATGAAGCATGTCACAGACCAGGTCGGTGAGTGAGGGGTTTATTAAAAACAGAGAAGGACTTCTTCTTTTTCCTCATTAGAATCCCATCCCACCGATATCGCTTTCCAGCCTTATCTATGGTGGTACTCCTCCTTTTTTGTTATATAGTTACCTACCCAGGGGATCAGGAGTACCTTTCCGTCCACCGAGGTGGATAAAATCCCTTTACTCTCCATTTCTGTTTATAATATAGATTATGGTAACGCCCTTTTGGCAGAGGTAGGAATCACTACCCTATCAAAGCTGCAAGTAATACAGAACACTGCGGCCAGAATGGTCCTGAATTACCCCCCTGGAAGCCCTTCCCTCCCCTTGGTTAGACAACTGCACTGGCTGCCAATCCAAAAACGCGCCCTTTTCAAGATCATCTGCCTGTCTTTCAAGGCTTTAAGAGGTGAAGGTCCAGCATATCTCAGGGACAAACTCTTCAAGCACACAAGCGAGTGCAACCTAAGATCAAATGATCTAGCCCTCTTAAACATTCCCCGGATACGGCTAACCCGCACAGGTGGTAGAGCATTCTCATTCGTAGCACCAAAATACTGGAACTCCCTCCCAGTGACGCTACGAAAATCCCCAACCTACCAAATCTTTAGGAAACAACTAAAAACCTGGCTGTTCTGAACCTTCCTAACCACAGGTTACCCCCTCTTCTGGTGAGCGCTGAGATACCCCTTGGTGAGTCATGCGCGATAAAAGAGTCATTAACATAACAGGGGTAACAAGTGCTATATGAATGCAAATCTTCCTTCCCCTTTTATCCCTCCGCTATCCTTCTCACTCCAAATAACTGACTAATATCCACCACTGAAATTACTTTCATATTTCACCATATTAATTCACCACTAATCCTTTATGGGCTTCCTGAATAGCATGTTTCAACACCCCATCAGGGGTAACAAGCGATCTATAAATACAAACCTTTTTTTCCTCCTCTATCCTTCTGCTACCATTCCAAATAATTGACTAACCTATCCACCACTTAAAATGTACTTGCATGTTTCACTATACTAATTGAGCACTAATCCTCTATGGGTCCGGGAGTAGCGCGCTACCCGCCGAAAAAGCGCTTTCATGCCTCGTCAGGGGTAGTAAGCGCTATATAAATGCAATTACAATACAATACAATAAGAACCACAGACATCAAACATGCAGGGGACACCTAAGGCAGTTAAGTGTGGTTTCAGTCCCAATTGGATACTGGTCCATTAATGTCAAGTAGTAAACATAACTTTTACTGGTGATAACACCTGAATTGTGGAGGGCTGAATCTTGCTCACATCAGCAGAACTGGACATAGCATTGAGAGTGTGGAGACTGAATGTCTCCATGTCCCACTGAGGCTGAAGAACGTTGGATACAAACACCCTATTGACATGAGCCACAGATGGTGCAGGTTCACTTTTTCTTCAGTTATAGGGAAAGCAACAAGTCCATAACCTTGATGCTGTCCTTCCTTCTGGACAGCTTTGCAGGAAAGACTATATGGCCCCCGGGGCTCCCTTAGTCATCGCGTTGTCCTCAAGCAGGTCCTCCCTGTAATCTTGGCCTTGTGTGGATTTGCCTTGGGATCAGATCATTCCTGGCAGGAATAGTTCTATTCCTCGGCAAGCTGGTAAGCCCTCCTCCTCTCCCCAGGTCACAGCAGCTTGGTGACTGTACAGATTTTCCCAGGCTAAGGCTTAATCTGAAGGGAAGCATTCTATCAAAGTTGAACTGCTAGTCTGGTAATTTATGTTCTAAATTAGCAAGCAGGCTCCTTATTGTCCAATCAACAGAGGGTGACCAAGTACTGAATGAGGGTTCCTATAGTTGCTCCTCTCTGATGGTCAACGTAGGATCTCAAAGTCAATCTGAGGGTCTTAAGTGTCTGCTTCCCTAATCTTCCAGCCAATTCTGTCCTTGTTAGTGGTTATGGTCAGGGGCCTGTTTCCACACTCAAATCAGTTCTGACTGGTTGATGAGTTGTGTACGGTTCCTAGACTGAGCCCTGCATTGATTCTGTTGACATGAAGGATGGTCACATTGCAGGAAGTAAAGAATGGATGAGTTTCACCCAAGGCAGGGAAAAACCTAAACTGTATAAAGGGAAGGTGGGAAAAACATGCTCTACCCACCAATTACTCAAGGTTCAGAGGTGGTGCAAGGATGGAGTTGGAGGCTCAGGTATCACATTTGAACATCACCAGCTTGACACAACAGATGCAACCTTTTTATGAAAATATGCACAAGTTCCAAAAGGATGTCACTATTAGCAGCTCACATGTTAGCCACACATCCCACATGCATACAGAATATATATCCTCCATGCATGCCCAAGACTTGATGGAGGCAAAGAGCCCTGGTTCCCTGGTAGGCAATGTGCCAGCACGGGTACAGGTGAAACAGGACCTATGGACCAGAATGAACCTACCACCTCCACCAGTCACTGCAGAGCCTGATTTGACAGGGCAGTAGCTACTCTCATTCAGGTTGCATTTGCAGGTCAACATTCACCCTGACATCAAGCACAGTTCTAATGTCTGGAAAAGCCAAAGTGTACATAGAGCACCTCAGTGTGATTGCTTTATTGTAGAGCTCATTGGACAAAAAAACGCAGCTGCATCGAAAACATGCAATGACAGAGCAGCACAGCTTTCCAAAGCCATTTTGTCCTAATATTGCCCATTTACATTTCCCTGCCAGTCTCTTGGTGCTTTGTTCATTTCCAGGTCCAGGCCCATCCCAAGCATACGGAATTGCCTGTGGAGAACTGGCCACTCTGAAATGACCTTCGTAGGGCTCAGGATAAGCCTAGTGCCAACCTGTCTTATTCTACGAATCCACCTCCGGTCTTGTCACACTCTTGGGAGGCCTTGCCAGGCCAGGGTCTTCCTCTGTTACGGTGTCCTCAGTTGCAGGGTGATCCTCAGTGGAAGACTGATTGTCTAGGTGGGTGAATAAGAGGGTTTGAAACTGGCTATAGCAAGTGGGCGCTCTTCACTGGACCCACAGGTGAAAGCTGTACCAGCAGACTTGAATGTACTAATTCTAACGAGAAAATGAGGACTAGAGCAAGTTTCAAACTTTCTCATTCACCCACCTAGACAATCAGTCTTCCACATTATGCACAGTGGAAGCTAAGCTATACCCACACAGATAGTTCTGGCTGCTTTCCTGTTGCTTATGGCGCAGTCTTCACTTGAATGAGAGGCCTGTCAGTCTCACTAAAACAGAGTATGAGGCATTTTTTGTTTCCCAGTTCACACTCTAAACTGATTGCAGAAATTTTAAAATGTAGATCAATTTCCTGCATATTTTCTTGAAATCCTGACCAGGGCTTGAAATAGCCAACTGAGTCTTGGGTACTGAGTCCCATCAGATGTAAAGAAGGCTGAGCCAATTTTTGTGGGATGGGTGATGGTTGTTTGGCAGTTTTTATTTTACCTTGTCTGTACTGTGACAAAGAGTGGCACTTGCGCAGGAACTAAAGATCTTTGATACAACAAGGAAAGGGGGAGTGAAAAGGTCATGCACATACCCTTATAGATCCTGCAGCCTAGCTGAAAAATAGGAGTGTCTTGAAGGACAGGCCTTTTCTGTTTTGGTACATTGGGAGTGGGGGGCGGCCTGTACCTCTGTTCCCCCTAAGACTCCAAGGAGTTGATGTAAAGAAGGCTGAGCCTGCTGACCGATCATGATCATCTACTTGCATGGAGAGCATTATTTTCTCTGCAAGTTTACAATACCTGTGTAGCAAAAAAGGCAAGGGTTATTGGATGCCAGGGTAGAAGAAAGATTTGAAGCCATTTCCACCAGCACCAACCTTTTATATTGCTGTAGGAAAGTGGATTACTTAGTGGTGTGGTTGTGAGATCTCACCATGTAATGTCACAGTCATTATCATGTCCAGTTAGGTTGCTTTAAGTAAACCCTTAACTCCGTCCTTGTCACTGTGGCACAAAGCAGTCAGACTTAAAGGAATTAGTGTAAAGCATTTAGAAGTACCAAAACTGTTAATAAGTAAGAGACACAACACAATAAATATCCAATACAAAGTAATGCAGCTCTTTCCCGAATTGCTGAGCTCTTTTTTGGAGAAACTCTTTACTCAAATCATAATATCCGGTATCTTTCCAGACGCTTGGAAAATTATATCGGTAAGGCCTCTCTTAAAAAAAACGAATTTAGATAATGAGGACCCTGGCAGATATAGACCCATAGCCAGGATCCCATTTGCAGCAAAAATTCTAGAGAAACTATTAAAGAAACAGCTGTCCCGTTATCTGGCGGAGGGCAGCTGGCTGGATTATTCTCAATTTGGATTCTGTACGGGACATGGTACGGCAACAGCATTGCTGACCGCGGTCGAAGAACTTAGGACGGTGCTGGATGATAGAGGGAAGGCCGCCTTAGTACTATGAGACCTATCGGCGGCCTTCGATGCGGTCAGCCATGGGACACTCTTGTCCCGTTTGACAGAGGCAAGGGTCCATGACTCCGCATCAGTCCTCATTGCCTCATATCTGGACAACAGAACTTTTTCAGTTGAGCTGGGAGAAGCAAAGTCCAAATCATTCAGTTCACCTTGTGGGGTCACCCAGGGGTCCTCCTTGAGCCCTACCCTTTTTAATTTATATGTAGCACCTTTGGCAGAAATCATAAGAGAACGTGGCTTCCTTCCAGTGTCCTATGCCGATGACACCCAGATAGTGGTGTCCATCAGTAAGGAGGTGAACGAGACGGCAGATAAATTCAAACAATGTATGTCACAGGTCAGCCAGTGGATGATGTATAATTGCTTAAAGCTGAACGGGGATAAGAGAGAAGTGCTGCTGCTGGGAGGCGGTTCTAACATCTGGTCCCCAGCCTGGTGGCCTGACAGCTTGGGCGGTTGCCCTGATCCAGTAGATAAAGTGAAAAATCTGGGCATGACCCTTGACACCAAACTCTCATTTGACGCCCAAGCTAGTAAACTTGCATCATCGGTTTGGTTTATCCTAAAGATGATTAAAAAATTACTGCCTTATATACCTGATGATACTCAAGACAGTGGTGACGGCATTGGCATTGTCTAGGTTGGATTATGGAAATGCTTTATACCTTGGGGATAGAGTGCAGATTTTAACCAAACTACAATGCTTGCAGAACGCAGCTGCGAGGTTGGTACTTGGCATCCCCAAATACGAGCCAATCGCACTTAAACTAAAACTCCTACATTGGCTTCCAATTGCAAAAACAGTTCGCTTTAAATCATTATGCCTGGCCTACAAGGCTGTTCAAGGATCAAACTCAACAGTTCCTACGAACCAACCTGAAATTGTACGAACCTTCCAGACTGCTTAGATCAAGCCAACTGAAACTAATTAGGATCCCGAAATTCAGACGAGCCAATTGGGGTGGTAGGAGCTTTTTTGTACACACAGCACGGGCCTGGAACCTGCTGCCACTTACAATAAAAGATAGTCCATCTCTAGGCTCTTTTAGAAAACCAGTGAAAACTTGGCTTTTTACTGTGGCCTGCTAGGCTGTTTCCGTCTCAGAGGCCTGCTGTCTGTCTCAGCGCCAAGGCGCCTTCGGGCATTCGCGCGCTTTATAAAGGGATAAATCAAATCGAATCAAATTAATACAATTTCTAAAATCAGAGTGTACTTTTATCTTAAATTAGACCTCAAAATGACAAGTCTATTGCCTGCAACCTGAGATGATTTTTCAAAGGTAAGTAATTTGTTGCAAATGGTTAGTAGCCAGTGGGCTAAAATGCATGTTTGACTCCAGCCCACTGTGACTAGTAAAATGATTCTATCACAGAGACCACTCGGGTCCATGGGGACCATTTACCTGTCATAGTCAGCAATCTTAGGATCCTCATTGTTCTTTTCTTCTTTAAAGCAGTCCAGCCAAGAAGTGGTGCAGATATTGGAGATAAAGGTTGCTGCAGAGGTTCTGTGAGTTTTCCTGGGGCTACCCTGAGGTCCACAGATTTGAGGGGTCATCTCTGGTCTCCGATTCAGTGCAGGTCCAGTTGGCACTGATCAACTGGACTATAGTAGGTTCAACAGTTGTTTACTGGTAGGCAACTCCTTTTGTTTGGGGGACCAGAGTCCACTTTGGCCTTGGCTCTGGGTCCCACAGGTTTGGGGACACCTCGGGAGATCAAGTCTCAGTCACCCAACAAGTATTTCGTCTTCCAGTGACAGGCAGGCATTCCTGGCAGCTGGGCTTTCAATGGGTGTTGGTCTCTTTAACTTTTGGTGGCTTAACAGGAAGCTGTCCACCTAGCTCTTGGAGTCACTTCTTCCGTCCTGACACTAGTGGAGCTCTTTTCCATGAGTAGCCACAGCAGGCACAGTCCTCTTTGTGAGTTGCTTGGGTGAAGTAAGTGCATGTTTTCTTTGCTGGGTTCAGCAGTGCAGTCCTTCACATGTCTTCTTCCAGTCCAGTTGGGATCTTATAACTGTGGGTCAGGGGTTACACTTTTATGTCATCTTCTTGTTTGTAGAAGTGAAGGACTCCCTAGCCAATAGTTCCCATAACGCTACCCTTTCCAGTTTACATCTCTACCGGGGGGTTTGCTCATTACACAACCCCAGGATAGCTTTCTCTATCCTAAACCAAGATGGTGCAAAAGCCATTTTCCCCTGTGAGTACGAGCGACTCCTATGGGAAATGGTTTTGCAACTGTTTTCCCCCCTCTGGAGGAGATGCCAGCCAGTCTGCCTACAAACATGGATTGGGCTGGTGGCCTCTTTGAAGCTGGGCCATCTGTGGCCGTAGTCCTGTAGTCCTCTAGCTGGAGGAGATCACATTTTCTCCCTTCAGGAATTCTTTGTTCCCTGTTTGTGGGAGCACTTCAAACGTCTAGCAGGGAGTCAGCATGTTGTCCTGGGTGACAACTGCTGCTTTTTTTTTTTAATCACATTTCTATTAAATTTTACCTTAAATCTGATCTCTACAGCGAGTCTTGTTTAATATAACTATTAATTTGATACCTTGAAGTAATATCTTTGGTGGTCCCAAATGGAAGTTGGCACTTACAATGGTGGCTATTAAAACTCCATGTTAGCCAATGGGGCCACTGACCTTGTTTTGTTTTTTTAAACTTTATTTTTCAGTTATGTAACATATACAAGAACCCCCTCAATTGGCATTGTTACAACACATGTATACAGCTCGACAACCTCATTACGGCACTTGAGGACACAGGTATCACCTAGATAGGTAGGACACACAGGGATTAACAGAATAGCAGACAAATAAATATCATGAGGAAGTAGCTGAGCACCGCCCATCTCCCTGGAATAAATAAGCTTTAGCAGTCTCCCCCTCCCTCCCCATCAGACCCCGACCCCACTGGCGAGAACAAGTCGTCACTAGCCCCATCGGACTCCCTCCGGGAAGACCGCCCCTCTCCGCCAGTCCCGAGGCACACATAATGCGCCAGGCGAGTAAATGGTCTTGCAGTTTCTCGTGCCTCCAAGTGAGTTGCATATGAGTTTCCTCGGCGAGGGGCCATTCTCTCACATCTTTAAGCCATGTGGGCACCTCTGGGGCCCTCTGTCCCATCCAAGTAATCGCCACTCTACGCCTGGCAAGTACCAATATTAATTGCAATAGTTTATAGGAAAGTTTCCTTTTCTTGGGCTTAGGAACTAACGCCAGTTAACAATGTAAGGGATTAATTTCTATCTGAAGGCCTGTAGTGGTGACTATGCGATCTACCACCCCAGCCCAGAAACTCCTGATCAAAGGGCAGTCCCAGGCTAAATGCAGGAAGCCCGCTCCCCTTGCGCGTGAGGGACCCTATTCGCGTCCGCTGTCCCTGTTCCAGTGTAGCACCAAGATCCGCCTACCATGCCACCCAGGATGGCGGCACTGGTGGATTGGAGTCCCGTTTCATAGCCGTATATAGCAGAGAGATTAGTCTACGCCCCCTGCTGCATGAAGAAGAATGTTTAGGGTGTATAGGTCATTGGGGGTGCATCCGGGAACTGAGGCCAGGTAACCTTCACCTAATCTTGTAGTCCCCGGTAGTGCAGGTACTGCACTCCCCCAAGATCGAAGGTCTCCTCCGCCTGCTCATAAGTCAGGAAGGATTTGTTAGGCTAGAGATCAGCTAGAGTCTCACATCCTCTCTGCCGCCAGTTGCGAAATGACATGTGTTCCTACATGGCAACTAAAGGGGCCAGTATCCAGACCGGTAGCTCCTTATGATAGGGCACCCGCCTTAAAACCTTCTCCACAAACCGCTGCCAGATGCTTGCTGTGTGGCGCATAACATACGGCAGAGTGTCATCCGCTCCCCTTCCCTGCATCAATGCGACCTGTAGTGCCTGTACGTTCGCTCTGCCCGCCAAGAGGCGCGACTCCCAGTTATCAGCGTCTGCGAACCACCGGGCCGCAGGCTGTAGTGTGCCGCATAATAGTATAGGTCGAAGCGCGGCGCCTCCAGGCCTCCCTCCTCATAGCTACGAACCACAGTGTGGAGGGCTACCCTACTGCGCCGGCCCGCCCAAAGCAGGGACGTTAGCAACATGTTGAGAGTGCGAAAGACTCGCGGAGGAAGAGGACACAACGAATTCTGGGCCACTGACCTTGTTGAAGTGAAAAGAGTAAGTTTGTGTTTTCACTATCATGGCATGCCCTTTTTTAATACAAAGCACCCTGCCTGGTGGGCTACTAAGGCCTTCCTAGTGGTGGCTTAATAATATTAAAAAGCAAGATTTTGACCGGGCAAAGGGGTTTATTTTACCATGTCGAGTTGGCAAGCCTGGAGTTACGTTTTAAACTTCGCAAACACAAGATGGACCGAGCGCTGAAACTTTTCAGACACTCGCCCCCAGTCACAGATCTGAGTTGAATCCATCATCGTTCTTTAGTTCACTTCGCCACCTCAGTTCAGACCCAGCTATATGCAAATCAGTCTTGACCCTGTGCCTCATGGAAACAGACCAGCCCGAACTGCCAAGCCAGGTCTTCCCTGAGCTGGAAACAAGCATCCTGGGACCGGTTTCTGGGTAACACTCTTCATCAGCCAGGCTTGCTTGAATCCAGTGGCAAAGTGGGCAAGGGACCCACGTCTGGGCATACCCTGCCAACTTAGGGCTAACTGAGCAAACACAAGGAGATGATGGACGGAGAGCTGAAACTTTTCAGACACTCACCCCCAGACACAGATCTGCTATTCAACTTACCACAGCAGTAGTGGTGCAATCAAGTGCTGTAGTCCACTGGTGACGTTTAACTTACAGCCCTGGGTAACTCTGGTATCCTATACCAGCGCTCTACAAGTAAATTAAATGAGCCAATCCGGTATTAGCCAATTGTACACATAGTTTCCGGCCAAAGCATATGCACAGGGGCTTGGGTGCAGTGCACTAGAGCGTCAAAAAACTAGCAACATGAGTCACAAAACTTGGGGTTGAGAGTGATCATACAAAGAGTGGTCCTTTCCTACAATTGGTAAGAGAAAAACTTCTTAGACTCATTTGGAAATGCTGTGCTGGCCTGTTCTGTCAATCTGTTATTGTGATCTGTTTTATGCTTTTCCATAGTCTCATTTAACAAACTGTAAATTTGCTGAAGATGTGCATTTAAATAAAATTGCCCATTTGTAAGGCCACTTCCATATTTTTGCCCCAATCGAAGTGATCGAGAATACGGAGCCTAAACCCATGTGAGTCGCATGTTTTTTACCTGCACTGCTGTGCGCAAACTGCCCACTGACGACTTTGTCTGTGGTGTTTCTGCCTACTCCTCCGCTTCTCCCATAAGCACCTAAAGTGGCAGTCTGTTTGGAACACTTCTATCCACACTTACTAGAAACATCAGTATCAAGCAATACTCCAGTGGCACTCAACTGAGCCTCAAATTGCCTCACCTATTGACATTCAGTAAATCAAATCTGTCTTCAATGTAGCCAGAATTTGATAGCCATTACCTGCCAAAAGCTCATCCGGACATATATATAATTACTCTTGTTTGGCAACAGCTTTAAACAACCACAAATTAAAGCCTGAATCTCCAACATGCACGTAGATGTCTCCATCCCTCAGCATACAGACATCACACTCTTCCTTGGATTCTCCTTCCACATATACTTAACATTGAAAGACATCACCATCAGGAAAACAAAAGCAGCTTGGTATCGGGTTTCTTTCTTGAAGAAAGTGAAACCATTTCTTTCAATAGCTAATGTCTGAATCAGTGCTTGATGTGTTTCATATCCTACCTTCATCAAGGCAACACTCTGCTCAATGGCTTCCAGGCAGCTCTTTTTCACCCCTAAAAGTCATTGAACACACTGCTGTACAACAAATTTAGGGTCTGCAGAAGTTCAGCCCTATGCCTTGATTTTTATGTTCTGGTGCCAGTGAAAGCATTATTGTAATAGTCTTATGTACCTGTTTATTGTTCTATTGTTCTAGTTTTAACTAATTTCGTGTATCTCTTGCACTAGGCAATATGAATTGATCAGCTAGTATCTTTTTAAGGTCATTGTTACAGTTTTAGATACAAGAGAAGGATTGTGTTATTAAGGTCACTTCTATTGTGTTTTTATCTGTAATGAAGGATTTAAATATATTTAAATGTAATGGGCTGTGTAAGAAATGGGGGTTACCCAAATCTCCAAGGGGGTAGCATGGCATCAAGCGGGCAGGCCAAACTTCGAGGACATGTGAAGCATTGACGCAGTATCCATAGACGGCACACCAGGCACACTACAAAAGAGACGCAACTCCACCTTTGGTTGGAAAAGAAGAAGTTTAGTGATATCTCCAACCTGTAAGGTAAAAAGGAAAAATACACTGGTAATCACAACAAGGCGCCAACTGGCACCCAAGCCAAGTACTTCAGTGGGGGATTATTTACATGGGACAAAAAGGGTTGAATCCAAAGTCCATAGCTGAAATAAAAATGGTTGGTTAAATGAACATTAGACCTGGGGCCACTCTGGCGGGGCCAACTCAGGCTCTCATCCTTAGGGGGTTGGCTGTAATTGCAAACTCCAACATTATGCATAAACACACTTCCTGCGTTATAACGCCAAACCCCACCCCTGTAAGGGAAAAACAGAGCTTCACAACACATTTAATATTAGCCAGGAGCACCTATCATGAATCAACATGGCTGGCTCATTAACCAGGGGCATGAACAGGGCCTAGAATAACTCGTCAGGCCAGCTTAGGCACACCTGCACTAAAGGGGCACGAAAGCACACCAACACCCATCATGTGTAAATCTCCAGTATACCTGGACCTTATAAACCTTAGTGTAGGCATAACATTAGCATATTCTCTTTAGCAGGGTAAACAGCCTACAATTCAAACTAGGCACGGAAGCGCACCACACCTTGACGGGTAACATGAAGACGCTGGGTTACCATAGGGCAACCAGCATCCTAATTAGAAATAAACATAGCAAATAACCATTGCAGGACTCAGGGGTAAACCAGCCAGTAACAGACCGGCTGAGTCATCCAGCCCTTCACTCCGCAATGCCTAACACCTAGCCAGGGGTTAACTTGTCCCTATACCAGTCCAGGCGGGGGCCTCAGTTATGTCCCAACCCAGTTTAGAAGTTTCAAAGGGGACCAATAGGGCCAGCGAGGCTCAGAACAGTTTCCAGGGGCGAGCCCTAGTCCTGGGGTGAGCACCGACCCTGTGCCCCGACTTCCACACAGGATAATCAAAGCCCCACTCACCGGGATTCCTGCGAGTGCTGGCGGCTCCTCCTCCGTAGCTCCCGAGGTTCTGGGGCAGGGCTCTCCCGACTTCTGGAGGCCCTACAATGACGTAAGACAGCTGCCCAGGCCCTTCTTCCTCACTGGGGCCAGGGCTTCAGGGCGGCTGATGGAGGGTTTAACTCAACTTCTTGGTCCCTCACTAGGGACAGGGGATGAGCTGGCACCGTCCCTGTGCCTCGTCGCTCCCTCTCCCCCTCCAGCTGCTCCTCCTCGTGGTACGTGGGCGGGGTAGGCACCAACGCTATGCCTGGGCAATCCTTGCCCGTCTCTCTCTCCGCACAGGGGGCTCTCCTTCTCCTGGGAGCCCCACCGACACTCTTTGCGGTCTCCTCCCACCTCACCCGGCAAACGCGGACTCCCCCAGCGGAGGGGCCAGGCACCGACAGTGTGCGTCGCGGCCCCCTCCCTTCTGTCTCCTCCGACCGGCACGGCGCTGGGGCTCTCTTCCGGGAGGGGGCAGGCACCGACAGTGTGCCTCGATGCCCCCCCTCCTCTCCCACGACACCCGGCACTTCACCTGGGTTCCCCCTTTTCCTCACGGGGACCCAGGGCTTCAGGAAGCTCCTCTACCCGGGCTGCCGGATGACAGCCAATCCCTGCGCGGCCTTTAGGGCACACGGCCGTGCAGGCCAATCCGCTTGCGGCAGTGGCGGGGGCGGCCCGATGACGCGGTCAGGCCCCCGTCACGTGAGGCAGGACACAGCGGCCTCAGGGCCTAGCGCGGCCCTCTCTCCACTTCGGCGGCCCCCTCCTGACACCGGGGGTCGCTGCAACGATGCGTCATCCCGCAGGGGAAGGTCTCCTCGCAGCGCCGGGCTGCGGCGGTGATTTTCGGCTATGATAAAGGGGTAGGCTCCCTTCTTAATTAATTAATCATATGGCAGATAGCGGGCTGACACGAGGGTAGGCTCCTCCAGCGTGATTCTCCTCAGGAGAATGGCGCTATGCACAGCGCACTGCTCCTCCCCCTGCCCATACTACTTCCAGGGCCAGCAGCATTCCAGGGGCCACACTAGCCCCAGCGCTTCTCTCCCCACAGCGCTTGATAGGCAGTCCAGGGGCAGTCTTAAGAGTCACACTTCCTCGAGGGCACGCTCCTCCCCGTCCAGCGCTTCCACAGGGGCATCAACTTCCCTGGGGGCATCAACCTCCCCAGAATAGCGCTTGCCAGGCAGTACCTCACAAGGGGCAACAGTTCCTCCAGCCAGCCCTAGGGGCACACTCCTCACCTCCTGGGGGGCTCAGGCCCACAGCATTCCTCCTCTTCTGGGCACCCCTTTCTCTCAGCGCTGGCGTAGTTCAAGGTCCCACAGTGTCTGGGACCTGGGTAGGGGCCCTCCCTTATCAGGGGCCCATGGGGACAGTAGAGGGGGGGTTCATAGGGGTGCAGGGCCCAACTCACAGGCCCATGTGGTGGTAGCACCTCACAGCAGGTCCCCTCTCTTCTTTGTCCCCGCGCTGATTGACTCTCTGGTGACACTTCCCCCTTACTTATACCCTCCTCCCAGGCAGTGCCAGGACCTTCTAGAATGTTGGCAAATCTGGCCTAAACTGGCTCAAGGGGAGGGGGTGAGCACCCTGGGTGCCAGGCTTTCCCTCCAAAAGCTAGGGTTAGCTGGGTAATATTAACTAGACCGCCAACCTAACGCAGTCAGGTGGCACTACCCAGGGCCATGGCATCCATTTTAAAATCACAGTACATTTCAGTCAGGTACATTTTTAAAATGGGGGATATTTTCTGTACACCATTTAACAACATGTAATTTTACATTTTCAACAAGGTGTCTCACACCACTCATGGCCTATACAGGTTTAATCCCATGGGGGAGACATCCTAGGTAAGGGGGTCAAAAGCGAAAAATTTTGGGGGAAAAAGGCCAAGTCCAACAGGCTGTATATATGCACTATGCAGTTTTATAGTCTGATGAGCGAATACATTTTATTGACTGACTGACAAGATGAATCTGATCCCGCCAATCTTATTTAACACCATGGGGAATGTTTTACACTGCCTAGAACTGGAAAGCGCTCCTGTCTTATTGCTACCGCCGTTTGCATACAAGCTTGAAAAAATGAAATTGACCCTTTCCCGATATAACCCAACAGATAAAACCATAGTAAGTCACTGGTTTGATCGCCCATGCACAAAAACTCTAAAGATTCTCCAAAAAGCCCTGAAAACCCAGTCTAGAAATAGTACTGTGGTAAAGTAGTTACGCATGGTCTATAATACAGCCAGAGAGGGATATGAAGGAGGAGCATTGGGTAGAATTTGAACAAGCTGCCAGTACTAGAAGTAGCAGTGACTTCTGGGAGGTAATCAATGCCCTGCTCTTTAAAAATCCCAAGGACCCCACACTGGACACCCATGTTGGTGAAGAAGCATGGCTGGCTTATTTTGGGCACATCTTTGTTTCTAATAATATTCCCTGGAATGACTCTCCTAGCCTAGACATAGTTCTGAATGACCACGTAACATTTTCACTCACAGAAGTAAGAGGAGGTTTGGCCCCCTGTGGTTCTAGGAAGGCTCCGGGACCCAATGGGGTCCCTATAGAGTTCTTTCTGGAGCGTCAAGACTTGTGGGCCCCCTTAATAACAAATGTTTTTAATGGGATAGCCAAAGTTGGCCTCCTAACTTCATGGAACACTAGTGTAATTGTCCCCATATACAAAAAAGGTGATAAAGAGAATCCGTGGAACTTTAGGCCGATTTCGATTGGAAGAGTAAGCACAAGAGAAGAATATTTTAATGCAGGTGCCGTATGGTTTTCAAAGAGGTAGGGGTGCAATAGATCAGTGTCTAAATCGAACTTTGACAATAGACAAATATACTAGAGCTAAGGGTTGTAAGGTCTTTATGGACCTATCAGCAGCATTTGACTCCGTGAGCCATTCTAAACTATGGTATATAATGGAGTTGATGGGGATTGAGTCTGCCATAATTAAGTTTATTTATCAACTACACTCTCATTCCACTGCTTGTGTTCGCTATGGCAAACACGGGGAGTGCACCCGTCTGTTCAAGATCGCAAGGGGACTCAGGCAAGGGTGTGTCCTTGCCCCATTTTTATTTTCCATCTACACAAATGGGGTTGAGGCAGCTCTTAGATTCAACTCCAGACATTCCTGTGTTTTACACCCTTCCTGTACCAATTTTGGCTTATGCCAGTATTAACTGCCAGAAAGGGGTGGCTATAGAACGACTAATAACGGCATATGCAACATTTATGGCGTCATTGGACTTGAGGGTTAATGAAGCTAAATCCTTTGTCCTTCTAGCATGGGCCGGTAATCGTGATAGTTCCATATTTCCATACGAACTCATGTAAATTAGAGGTGGTAGATGCCTTTTCATACCTGGGGGTCCTTTTTGATAAAAAAACAAGCATGGTTAAGCCTATTGGTGGGCAGGGCCCTAGGTATGGAGAGGAGTATGGCAGCTACTATGTTATTCGCAAAGAAGCTGGGCTCAAGATCTTTAGGCCCAATAAAAAAGATCTACCAGGCAAAGACTATATCAGCTGCTTATTACGGGGCAGGAGTATGGGATATGGCTTCTATAGATTCCCCCCCCCCCAAATCCTTGGAGACAGATCCTTTAAGAGACTGTTTCCATTCCTAGCTCCACCACGATTGAACAAGGCTTCCATATGCATCATCCCTCTAAGGAGAGATGCAATGAGCTAGTGACTTTTGTAAAAACCAAAGTGGAAAACGTACATACAGTGCTGCATAAGTGTCCCACGCATGGCCCCAAGTGAAGCAGGACTCCTCTGGTAGGAAAGGCCAACTTCCTAGCTCAGATCAACCTGAACCTCCAATACCCCCACTATATGGGACCTTCCCAGCGTTGAGCAAAGAACGCATTGGCCTCCTCCTGACTAACATTAAATCTGGGCCTCCACTAGATCCCGCCCCTCCCCACATCTTGCTTCAGGGTGGGGATCCCATCCTCTCTAAAATGTCTGACCTTCTCTCGCTATCCCTGAGCTCCAGGATAGTGCCTAAGAAGTGGAAGCATGCCACTGTGAAGCCTCTACATAAGATGCCTCAACTTGATCCCACTGTATTGGGGAATTTCCGCCCCATCTCACTACTACCCATTTTGGGCAAAGTTGTTGAGAAACATGTTAATAGCATCCTCTCACAGTTCCTGGAGGAAAATGACATCCTGCAGCAGACTCAGATGGGGTTTTGCCCAGATCATAGTACAGAGTCTGCCCTCCTAGTAATAACTGAGCAATTGAAAATGATACTGGACTAGGGGGGATCTGCCGCGATTCTACTCCTGGATCTAAGTGCGGCATTTGATACCATGGATTCCAAGATCTTAATGCAAAGACTTAGAGATATTGGGATCCAGGACAAAGCCAATCAATGGCTTGCCTCTTTCCTCAGCGACAGATTGTTCCAGTGTATGGAATCGGTCATCCTCTCAGACACATTCCTGCCCCTTTACGGAGTACCTCAGGGCTCGTTCCCAAACCCTACCTTGTTTAACATTTATCTGAGCCCTTTAGCACATATAGTGCAGGAGTTCGGCATGTCAATTGTGTTTTACGCTACTGACACTCAGTGGTCTCAGTGTCAGAGGAGATAAATTCGAATAATCTGCAGCTGGTACCATGCATGGAGAAAAATAGCAAACTGGCAGCCTAAAACTGAATGGCGACAAAACTGAGCTGATGTTCCTGGGCAGAGGACCATAGGCCTAGATCAGTTGGCCAAAGGGCTGGGGTCCATCCCCCACTCTGAAGCCATCCATAAAAAACCTGGGGAAGTGGTTAGACCGGAACCTTTCCATGGAAACACAAGCCAGCAACCTGTTTTGGTAAACTATGGATGATCTGTAAGATCATTGACCCTATCCCAGAACAGGCTCAGAAGACAGTGGACCAGGCCCTAGTGGTCTCGAGACTTGACTACAGCAACTACCCTGTACCCGGGGTTCCAGAAGTATGTGTTCAGTAAGCTACAGGTTGTCCAAAATGCTGCAGACAGGATGCTCCTGAAGATCCCCAGACAGGAGTCCGTAAGATCCTCTCTGAAAAATCTGCATTGGCTACCTATTCAATCTGGTTTTAGGTTCAAAGCCCTCTGCCTAGCCCACAAAGCCATTCTTGGCAGAGGTCCAGCCCTTGTCTCCCCATTAGGTCCCTCAGGTCGTCATCTAACTTTCTTTTGAACATACCAAGGATAAAGAGAAGAAGATGGGGTGGGAGTTCCTTTTCACACCTGGTCCCAAAGCTCTGGAACTCAATGACCACGGAACTGAGACTGGCCAAAGATGAACAGAGTTTCAGGAAAAAACTAGCACTGGGAAGCCCTTGGACAGCCATGCGCTTTATAAATCACTTAAACATAACCATATTCAAATTATCTTATGTGTCAGACAGCATTAGACTACCACCGATTTTATTATGGCATTCCATTTGGTGTAGGGACACTGTACATTTAACACAAACCATAGTAAAAAATTACTTGAAATTTGACAATAAACATAACATCAGGTGGCTACAATATGTAATGTCAACCCTGAACTCCCTTGAGTTAGTGAAATTATTAATTGACCCAAGTGCATGTTCGAAGATTAGGAAACAGAAATTAAAGGATACCTTTAGATCTAGGGCCACCTATGACCGACAGGAAATAAACCGTGCAAAACAAACAATTCTTCTATATCAGTTGACGCTGTCCATCATAGAGGTGGGGTACTCCTATCGAGAGAGTATTAGATTATTACAGCATAGATACATTTTACTTTGGCTCCGACTGAACCTAATCCCCCTGATGTTGGGGTTTCCTGACAGAAGATTTGAGCACTCTGAATTGACACCTTGCCCACGCAATAACCAATCACAGCAGCTGACTTGCATATATTTTTGTTTTGTGAGCTATATAAGAAAGAACGAAATAATTGTATCCTTACGATTTAAAGGGGCCATAATTTTAGGCAATGTCGAATAGCTTCAGACTTTTTTAAAGACCATTTCTGACCCCCTTGTATGTTTTTCGATTGCCACATTCTTATGGGCTTGCGTAAGGAGGAGGAAGCTTATGGGACACGAGCCCTCTTTGAGGGTATTAGAATATAACTAAGCTGTACCTCTACGATTATTATATATTGTCAACATGTAGCCCATAATATTCTTTTTTAAAGTTTTAAAGGTTTTAGTGATGCACAGCCTTATTTATGTCATCTTTGACTTGTACCCCATGAATGTCTATGAATTATTTAGGTCATTTTATTGTACACATGGGTAAAGTTTTGGAGCCTCGCAAGGGGTCTTTTATTACATGAATTGGGCGTACCATTTTTATTATTGTTATACTTTGAATTTGTACTTTTTATGATCTGTAATAAATAGATTGGGGGGTAATAAACTTAGGCCCATCTCAGGTTAGATTGTGTAAGCTCTTGCAAGATGGAAAAGGGTGTGTCTTGCCCCATCTAAAAAGGCAAGATTTAATTCTACAAGGAATACTGTATAAGCCGATGTCAGCATAAAAACTCCATAGAATAAACGATTGCAGTCGGGTAATAGCTGATGGAAGCAAGCACAAATGAGTGGGTGGCAGTGTGCAATTTTGGAATTCTGGTGTTTGTTAATAGTGTTTTTTTTTATCTTCTCTGGACTAATTAGAAATTTGGTTCACTTTTCACAGGTGCAAGAATAGGCCATCGGTCCCTCTTGAGGTACTACAAGCAACATTTTGGTGTCAGCAGAGCTTTGGTGGTCTCAAAAAATCAAAGAGCTGTGGGCAGAGTACTGCAGCAGTACAAAGCCTTAGGCTGGACGGATGGGACAGGTGCGTTTTTCTTGGATTTGAAACATTTGCGCACAGTAGGAGTACAATTTTGTTTTTTAAAAACCTTCAAACTTTGTCTACTTGTAAGCGTTGAGTTTGGATTTTGAATGTCGAACAAGAACTATAAAGTTTTGTATGATCCCGATCCTTCTATTTCATATATGTGGGATTGCGTTCAGCCAGGAGGTGGTTGGTTGGGTGGGGGAGAGAGGAAGAGAAAGAGACAGGCAAGAAGGTTGCACCTAAGCAAACTGCAATGTGTATATATTACCTTTATGTATTAAATCTTTTATTGAGCACAGGCAAACATTATGCACCTCCAAGATGTTATGTGGGCCGGCACCACTCTGGGGAAGCCAAAGTCTGAGACCCCACTGATACCCATGACATGGCCCGCGGGGTACACAGCAAGCCGCCTACAACCCAACCGGGCCGGCCGCGTCATAAGAGGTGCTACAGAGGTGCAGGCTATGTAGTACTAGTGCAACATGAAAGAAACATAGAACTGTAGACAACCCCCCTTACCCTCCCCACCCTTACCCTCCCCTCTCCTTGTCCATTTCCGGGAATAATTGGTTGGCTACTGTCTTCCATTAGTGGTCAGGTGGTGCTGCGCTTCTCGGGCCTGTACGCTTGTGGGAGCGTGTCTTGGGTTCTGGGAGAGGTGTTTCCGCAAGGCGCAGCAGACGCAGGTAGCGTGGGCAGCTCACCTCACGGAATTCCCCCGTAAGTAGGGCGAGGAATGGTCGCCAGAGCTCCGCAAATTCCGTTCCCCTCCCTGCCGCTGCCAGTGACAGTTTCTCCATTCCCAGGATCGCCCAGAGCCGGTGGAGCCACCCCAGCTGTTGCGGAGCCTGGATTGCTCTCCAATGGGCCACAATGTTCTGGACCGCTGCCCCCAGAGCAAGTGCGATCAGCCGCCCCCTCCAGGACTTCAGAGGATACATGAGAGCGTTCGGGAGGCCTAGTATAATGTATGCTGGGAAGCGCGGCAGCTGTGTATCTAGATGTGCGTCTATGAGATCCAGGATAGGGTTCCAATAGGGGCGAAGTGCCTCGCAGCTCCATAGCAAGTGTTCCAGTGTTCCTAGTTCCCTGCACCCCCTCCAGCACCTATCGCTAACTCGGGCATCCCATTGGTGTAATCTCTCAGGGGTGTGGTACCAGTATGTGGCTACTTTAGTTAGTGTCTCGGTGAGCCCGGTGTGGTGTGCTGAATGTCTGGCCCTGTGGTACACCCCCTCCCATTCTTTCCTTGTGAGCTGCCGCCCCAGATCCCTCTCCCACCTGACCTGTCCCGCGTTGTATGTGTGGGCCTGAGTGAGGAGCAGCTGTTGATAGAGGTCCGAAATCAATTTTTTATCCGAAGTGCCAGTCAGCAACCACTTTTCGTAAGGCGTGAGGTGTCGTTGGGCACCAGGTTGGATCGAGGGGTGGAGCACCCAATGCCGCACCTGTAGGTACTGTAGGCGTTCCGATTCGGCCACACCGTAGTCTGCCTTGACTGGCTGGAACGGGAGGATCCCCTTGAGGTCGAACATGTGGCCCGCCGCTCTACAGGGCGTCGTTCGCCAGGTCGTAAACGCTCCGGTGTCCAAGCCTGGCGTGAAGTCAGGATTTTCGAAAATGGGGGTCATAGGCGAGGGAAAGGTGGTCAGTCCCCTGGCCACGGCCACTCTATCCCACACTCTCAGGGCGGTGCTTGTGATTTCAGAGGCGTACAGGTTAGGGGGCCTGTGCTGGCGTGGCAGGAAAGGCACACCCTGAAGGGTACGACCTGCCACCGCCTGGTCCTGGAAGAGCCAGTGCTTGCCAGACTCCAGTTGAAACCACTCCACGAAGGTGCGCAATTAGCCGCCTGGAAGTACAGGGTGAGGTCGGGCACCCCGACCCCCCCGTTCGCAGGGGGCAAAGTGGCGAGGGTATGCTTAAACCGCGGTCGGCGGCCGTTCCAAATGAATCGCGACAGCTCCGATTGGGTCTGTTGAAGCCAGCCAGCCGGGGGATTCAAGGGGAGCGTCTGGAACAGATATAAGATCTGCGGTAGCAGCGTCATTTTGACTGCGGCAATTCTGCCTAGCCACGATAACGTAAGCGGCTTCCATCGCCGTAGCTGCTCCCGGAGTTTGTTTGTGAGCGCCTCATAGTTGACTCGCGCAGTGTCCCGCACAGTAGGGGCCAGGCGGACGCCCAGGTAAGGGACGGCTGCGTCCGACCACTGTATTTTGAATTCGGACTTAATCTCGGCCACCACGTCCGGACACAGGGAGATGTTCAGGGCTTCGGACTTCGCTTCATTGATTTTAAAACCCGAGGCCAGGGCAGAGGTATGAAGCTCCACAAAGAGAGCACGTAGGGATTGCATCGGGTCGGTGAGGGACAGCAGAATGTCGTCCGCGTACAGGCTAATTTTGTGCGTGTCAGCGCCAAATTTAATGCCAGAGATGAGCGCATGTTGTCGCACCCTCTGAGCCATCGGCTCCATGTACAGTGCGAATAGGAGCGGCGAAAGTGGGCAGCCCTGGCGCGTGCCTCTGCCAATATCGAATCTCGGGGAGGTATGGCCGTTCACCCTCACGGTGGCGTTGGGCCGGCGGTAGCAATTGAAGATGCGGTGGCGGAGTTTCTCCCCAAACCCGAAGTGGCGAAGCACATGGTCAAGGTAGGGCCAATGCACCCTATCGAATGCTTTCTCCGCATCGATGGTGAGGAGCATGCAGCCCGGTTTAGTGCGCGACCCGGCTTCTATGAGGTGCAGCACTCGCCTGGTGTTGTCGCTGGTCTGCCGTTGGGGGATAAAGCCCGACTGGTCAGGGTCTATCAGCTGCTGCATGTATGGTGCAATGCGGCCTGCTAGTATGCCGGTGTAGAGCTTCAGGTCTACATTCAGCAGCGAGATGGGCCTGTACGAGCCGCAAGCCGTCGGGTCACGGCCCGGCTTGGGAATTACAGAGATGGACGCCTCCAGCAGGTCCGGGTGTATAGCACCA
Source organism: Lissotriton vulgaris (assembly GCF_964263255.1). Lineage (NCBI taxonomy): Eukaryota > Metazoa > Chordata > Amphibia > Caudata > Salamandridae > Lissotriton > Lissotriton vulgaris. Next base: position 1,295,610,961 of record NC_141691.1, read on the forward strand.
GGCGTGTCGAAGGTGTTAAACAGGTCGCGCAGGAGGGGGGCAAGCTGCTGACAAAAGGCCTTGTAGAAGGCCGCAGTATAGCCGTCGGGTCCCGGGGATTTCCCCACCTTGAGGCGGGCAATTGCAGAGATGACTTCCTCCAGGACTATGGGCCGCTCCAGAAAGTCCGCTTGGGCTTGGGCTTGGGTAAGGGTGGGGAGCTCAGCACCCTGCAAATAGGTCGGTCCGGCAGCAGGGTCCAAGTGGTCCGCATCGTATAGTGCCGCGTAAAAGTTGCCGAAGGCCGCTGCTATAGCCGTGTCCTCCGTGATCTGGCCGCCACTAGCAGATAGGAGGGAGCGCACCTGCTGCCGTTGGGTTTGCGCCCGCAGTCTGCTCGCCAGAAGCTTCCCGCAGCGGTCGCCTCCGGTGTAATAGGCGTGCTTCAGGCGCATAGCGGCGTATTCCGCCACGTCCTGGTCTAAAGCGGCCAACATTTTCCGCTCGGCCCATAATTGGCGCCATGCCCGTGCCGCCCCTGTGCGTTGGTGCATTTGTTCCAGTTCCGCCACCCGTTGGGTAAGCTCGGCACGCTTTAGAGCCCGTTCTCTGTTGTTGGCGGTGGCTATGGAGATAAGTTCACCGCGTAGGACCGCTTTGAGGGCTGCCCACTGAGTGGCCTTTGTGGTGTCGTCGTTGGCGTTGTGTTCCAAAAAGTGGTCAATCGCGGTCTTGAGCCGTGTTTGGGTGTCGGGCAGCTGCAAGAGGCCATCGCGCAGCCTCCAGTGTCGTCGTGGAGCCGGCGTGGCCCTCACTCGAAATGTCGCTACCACTGGGGAATGATCCGATAGCGCGGCTGGCATTATCTCCACCTCCTTGACCTGCAGCGCCAGTTGAGAGTAGCACAAAAAATAGTCCAGCCTCGCATAAGTCTTGCGCGCCGCCGAGTAATATGTGTAGGCCGTCGTCTGGGGGTGGGTGTGTCGCCATAAATCTATGAGGCCCAAGTCTGCTATGTGTGCGTGTCCTGCAGCCGTGAGTGCTCCTACTTGCCCAGATCTCTGGCCTGAGCGGTCTGCTGTGTTATGAAATACAATGTTGAGGTCTCCACCTAGTAATAAGTGTGTGTGTGTGGTGGATGTTGAGGCCTCCAGCGCCGTGTGTAAGAACCTTTCCTGTCCCTCATTCGGGGCATAGACCGAACCCACAAGCAAAGTATGGCCCGCAACCTGGAAGCTATAAAGTAGAAGCCGCCCTTTAATTTCAGCTTCTTTCTGGCGGACCCTCCCCTCGAATGACTTAGCTACTAGAATTGCTACCCCGGCTGCTTTCTTCAGGGATGAGGAGAAGAACTGCCAGGGAAAGGCGCGCGATTTGAGTCTGTGCTGGTCGCTGCAGACAAGGTGTGTTTCTTGGAGGAGGCAGATGTCCGCCTTGGAACGCTCGAGGAAGGACAGTATTGCTTTGCGCTTGTTCGGACTGTTGAGACCCCGCACATTAAGCGAGAGCACTGTTAGGTGTCGTGTCATGTCTGAGGCAATAGGGGAGATGCCAGGTCCCACCTAAAGGCGATGGGCGCGGGCTGATGGACCATGAAAGACACTGCGCTGGAAGTCCTACTGACTCCGTCAGTGGTGGTAGAATCCCCTGGACAAGGAGAGCCCCCCCAACCCTCCCCCTCTTCCCCCAACTCCCCCCCAACCCCAACCCCAACTGGTGCAACTCCCCCCTCCCATAGCCCCCATTGTCCCAGTGTCCAAACATTGAAAAGGGTGCAAGCACCGATGTAACTCCCTCCCCCCTTCCCACCCTCTGCCCATGTCAACTCAACCATAAAGAAGTCTGATCCATCATAGTCCCAGATCCAGGTGGAAGTCCGCTGGATCCGTGGTAAGGGAAACACTTGGAGTGTAGGCGATGGCGACGGTGACGGCGGACAGTGCACGTCCCCGCCCGGGTCGGCCATCAATGGGATGGCGAAGAAATAGTGCGGGTTAGCGAGGCTTCACCCCGCCGCCGGAGTGAGCAGTCCCGGCTGAGCCGTAACCCCGCAGGTCCGTGAGCCCCCGGCCGGGGGTCAGTCGTTGTCCTGGTTCGCTAGGCCTTGTGCGACGGTCTCCACTGCTGCTCGTTGGCCTTCTGCTATCTCTTTGGTGGCGGGACGCCGCGGCCTGTGTCGCCGCCGCTGCTGCCGCCATCGTCCCGGCGCTTCCTCGCTGGCGGTGCCCCCCACCCCCGGGTTCTCAGCCTCAGTCGGCTCCTCGATGTTCAGGAGGCTGCATGCCTCCCTGAGGGAACGGATCTGGTGGAGATTGTTGCCCATCTTGAACACGAGTCTAAAGGGGTGCCCCCAACTGTAGGAGATGTGGCGTTTCCGCAGCTCTGCTGTGACAGGTCGGAAGATGCGTCTCTTCTCCAGGGTCACCGCTGCAAGGTCTTGATATAGAGCAGGGGAGTGCGCGCCATAGGACACCGGCGCCATCTGGCGCGCCTTGTTGAGGATCTCCTCTTTGGTCCGAAAGTCCTGTACGCATACCAGGATGTCAGCCGGGTGGGCCGTTGCCGCTCTAGGTGGGCCCATTCTGTGCACTCTGTCTAGGCCCAAGGGAGAGTCTGTCGGCCGGCCTATGATATGATTGAACAGGCCCTGAGTAAACTGAAAGAGGTCCTCCGTGTCTAGGGATTGCTTCACCCCCCGGATTCTGATGTTATGCCGCCTGGAGCGGTTCTCCAAATCCTCGGCGTGGGTCTGGAGGTCCACTTGCTGGTCGTGTATGCGCACCAGTTCCTGTCGCAGTGCCTCAATTTCTGTATCCCGTGCGTCGCTCTTCGTCTCTAGTTCCGCCACTCTCTCACCAATGGCGTCTGTGTCTCGGCGCACCTCCTTTATCTCGTCTTGGAGTTCTTTCTTCAACGCCTGTATGTCTTCGCGCAGCCCCATGAAGAGCGACTCCAGGAAGGAGCGCGTGACCGGGCCCTCTGGATCCGCCTGTCCCTGGGACGGAGAGGTCTGGCTTTTCTTCTCGGAGCCCGCTCGGTGGCTGGTCGTTGCGACATCCGCCTTCTTCCCCACTGCGCCGGGGGTGAAGAGCTCGGCAATGGAGCGGTCCTTCCTTGTCCTAGCGTTGGACATGGCCCCTGCGATTTCCCTTGCCCAGCAATCGGCCGCTACCAGTACCGGTGGCCTCAGGCCGTAGGTGTAGCTATGTCTCGTGGCGTCCGGCACGTGGGTAGCGGAGAGGGTGGCGCGTCCGGTGTGGTGGCTACGTGTCCAGCCGGGTGCCGGCGTCACAATGTGGCCCCGCTGTGAGGGCCCAGCTGTGAGGGCTCCGCCAGGGGTTCCCCACGCAGGTAGGAGCTGAGTCGGGGGTGGGAGCCTCCTCTCACCGTGGTGCTCAGGAGTGTCCTCCGGCCGGCATCCGGGCTAGTGCGGAGTCCGCCGCTCGGGCCTGCAGCGTGTGCGGGGGGCAGGGCTGGGCTGGTTGCCAAAAGCTCCCCGTGCAGGCAGGCGCTGTGTCAGGCGCGATGGCTCCTCTCTCGTCGTGACCCCCAGGTGCGGCCCCCGGCCGGTTCCCGTGCAGGCGCGAGGTCCGCCACAGGTGCAACGCGCGGCATCAGCGGCCGTAGGACGCGGGGCCAGGCCGATGTCGCGCTCCACAGCGGCCTCTGTGCTAGGTCACCTAAGATGGCGGGTCACTGCTGGGGATCGCGCCTCTCGCGCCGACCCTTCCCCGGCCAGACGAGGTGGGATGCAGGCGCTCCGCGAGGAGGGGGGGGGGCCCGGTGTCACTGTCTCCTCCCCCCCCCCCCCCCGGTACCTCTTCTCGTCTGTGCCGGTTCCGCTGCGAGTCGGGTTCAGGCGCCGCACGGGCCCTCCAGGTGCCGCTGCCAGGTCTGGTGACGGGAGCCGGCGGCTGCCCGGGCAGAGGCCGTTCCGACTCCCGATGGGGGCAGCAGGTCCGCAGAAGCCTCCACGTGGGACCGTGAGAAGCCTCGCGCGCCTCCGCGCGGGCCGGACCTGCCGCCTCTGCTGGTGCCCGCCTTGGTCGACCTCAGGCGGCTCTGTGGCTCCTCCCACCTCGGCCTCACTCTCGTCTGCGCTCCCGACTCGTGGAGTGCGCTAGGCCTCAACCGCCGCTGCCTCCGCGGCCAATCTCGGCAAGGGTCAGGCTGCCCCCGGTCTCAGAACCGGCCCAAAAGGTCGCCGCTGCTGTGGCGCTGGTGTCAGGAGCCCCTCGGGGCCACTTTTGGCCGGGCAGGTGCTGAGTTAGTGCTGAAGTCGGTGACCGGCGGCGGGAGCTCGGCAAGGCACGTCCGCTCACACCGCCATCTTCTATATATATTACCTTTAATCGAAATCTGTCAAGCGTTTCTCCACTGCAATTTAGAAAATAGTACTTTGCTCTTTAATTTCATTAAAGGAAGTAGTCTGTGCATCAGCCCCATATATGGCGCTATATATCCAGTATAAATGCATTGTCTTCTTAAGCATGTTTAAACAACCGAATGGTGCACACCTTCACTCCCCAAAAGGTATACAGTTAGGAAATGTTGCTGAGTTTATCAAACTGATTAAGAGGGTCAGACAAGGATCAAACTAAAGGTCTAGACTAAATGTACAATTCAGAAGTGCTTTATGTTGAAAGCAGGATGTTCCGCTTACAGAGGAAAATGCTTGCTTATGAAAATATTAGCAATGATCGTTCTCTGCAGGCTCTCTGGAAGCCATGGAAAGTATTTGCCAAAAGAAAAGTTAATTAACTATTTGAAATCCAAAGTATCTTACTTTTGACACATGGCCCATTTTCATGTTTTGCCGTTCTCCATTCCTGTAGGTGCTTCGCTGATGCGTGCCCGTGACATGCAATACGTCCAGAAGATGAAATCACGCTGGATGCTGAAGACCGGAATGAGCAACAACTCCACAAAACAAATGTATTTCAGGTCACAAGTGCGATTCTGAGGTCCCCATCTTAGCCTATGTGGAACCCAGGTTAAATACATAAATGGTCCAGGTTATTGCAATGCCCGTTGGTGGATTAAATTGCTAAATTGCACCGAATTGTCTTCTTTCTTCCGTGTGAAAATACTACATTTGACATGGTCAGCACATCTTGCACCGAAAATTGTTTTCTTGGTTCTAATTTTTCTCCCGTTGATAAGCTGGTGATCAGAGAATGTATGTGGCATCATCCAACACTGAACGCATCTTTCCCTCCATGCAGATTTAGTGGCTAATCTTCTGCCGTGCCATCTCGTATCATGGGGATGGGCCTCGTCGTTGGTCTAAACTCAAGCAATTTGAGATCGCTTATGTGCATCTCTCTTTATCAGTAGTACTTCTTGAGTGCTGTGGGACAGTGGTGATCGGGTGTTGTGATACTTGGCTCTTTGGTCCTCAAGAGCTCTGTCTCTAGCAGGATTGCCATGTGACGGTCAGTGTATGCTTATGCAACAACTATATTCTTGAATGATACTGGATCTTTTACTTGTAGAAATAATGAACAGATCACTACCAGAATGGGGATAACTACACGTGTTCGATCATTTAACCTAAGTCAGAAATGCGTAGATTGATCACGTCTGGTTGTACAAGCTTACATCATGCCCATACTGCATTCCTTTATAATAAAGCCTCATGACAGATGGATTAATCTTGAGGCAGTGGTAGTAAAGCCCAGTGCATAATTTTTTTTTTTTTTTTAATCGTCAATCCTACCTTTTTCTTTTTGGTCAAGTGCCAAAGTATCTATAAATGCATTCCTCGCAGTGACCACCTTTTTACACACCTGTGTGTTGTGGAATGTCAAAACTTGATACTTCAATTTTGGATGATTATTGTGCATTGCCTCAAACTTTCCAGTTTAAAAATCGTACACTACTAACGGCCGAGTTGAAAACTGTGCTGTGCCTCGTGCGTTCCTCCATTCATCTAAACTCTGCACAAATCCTTAATAATGACTTGTTCCACAGCTTTTAATCCCTCTCCATAGTAATGAGCAATGTTCCCTATTAAGATTCATTTTAGTCTGTCATCTTGTCAGCATTTATATAAAGCATATATGTGCTTACTATTGAATTGTAATTCACTGCAAAGCATGTTTGAATGCGAAGAGCTGATACTGTAATTCGTAGGCCTCCGATTAAGTGCCATACACTTTCACCTTTGGCTCAGTTTAGTCTAGGTTACTGTACTTTGGTACTTTAAGAGAGGTAAATATTAGGGAACTTTATCCTAAAATATACTGATTCATTATCCTCACACCTTATTTTCTATGGTTTGACACCAAGCTCCTAAGTATAACCAACTAAAATGCCTCCGTTTTGGGTAAGACCTTTTCCTTTGCCATCAAGTTAAGCAGTCTTGTTGGGGTGGTGCGATATGGCTTTTGCAGTAGTTATGATTATCAGATCACATGTTTAATTAACCATGACTCTGACAGCAGCAATCTTAAGCGAGGCACTGGTATGGATTGTGGGTGGTTATAATTTGCTAAGTAATGCAATGTGTTATGTTAAAGTAAAATGTCAAATAGAGGAAAACATTGATATTTGATGTAAGAGCTCTGTAATAAGTAGGTGTGCTCAGATTACGTATGATTAAAACCAGAAATATGTTAAACCCCCTCCATATCACAGGAGAGAGAATATTTTGTAAATGTCTTCACAAAAATGTTAAGATATAAGCTTTTATTATAATACATTTTAGACCAGCCTTGGCTAAATTGTAAGTGTTGTAATATTGCAATTTATTTTTTGTAAATAAAAATTTGATACAACTTGCATTAATTGCTGTTAGAGCCTGGTGATTTTTCACCCAACTTTGATTTTTTTTATTTAATAAATTATAGAATTCAAGTGCGTAATCAAACTTTAATTTCAATATGGTTTTGCTCACATTTTTGCAGACTTCACAATCACCATTACTTGCACTTAAATCAAACTTCTGTATGTTCCTGTACTTGAGAGCACGAATGTACTTGAATAGCAGCAAATGAACACCATGTCAGACCTATTTATGAGTGATGCGCATTTGTAATTTACTGTTCCTCCAAACCTTTAAAATACTTTGACATTGACCACTGAGCTTACTGTTGCATAGCTTGTGTTTACTAACTGAACTCATGGTTCATTGTGGAAGTCCACAGCAGCTGCTTTTGTCGCTTCCTTGTCCACCTGTATATTTGATGTAAATTACAGTGCAATAGTATTGCAGAATGTCTAGTAGACTTAAGTGCTTTGCAGCCTGGTAAAACTGAAACATTCTTTACACGTTTGTTGTTTACATGATCACCTCACTTCTCCCATAAATATAATTCCTAAATGTAATTTGTTCATAATAAAAGTAATTTGCCTGATTTGGGATCAAATGCCCTTTGCAAGACTTTCAATATTGTGCTGTGCTGCCCTGTTATGCTGTAAGTGAAATCAGTCTGTTGATGCCCTGGAAGACTTCTGAATTTTGCTGTACTGTTCACCAAAAATAGCCCATTGAGTCATACTCCTGGTTCGATCTTTTGACAGAAGTGGAAATTAACTCTGCAAACTTTAGTGTGTTTCATTATTATTTTTTTCTTAGTTTTTAGGTCGAGCATTCGAGACCTCTTCTATATACTTTAGTATATATTTATATACTTTAGTATACACTTATATGTGTATGTACTTTGTGGGCTTTGGCGATCAGCCCTAGGACTTGTCTGCTTCCGCGTAGGCACTTTTTTTTCTGTTCAACTGCCCCTATTTAACTGTCTTGATAGAAAATCACCAGCAGAGGTCAGTAAAATACCAGAATTACTTTCTGAAGAGGGACCTTCTTTTTTTGAAAAATTTCTGACAACTGCCTTTATTGAACTTTCTTGATAAAAAAAAAACGACCAGCAGAGGTCAGTAAAATACCATAATCACTTCAGCGTTCTCTAGAATTGGTCTGCTTCCGCTTAGGCGCTTTTTTTCTGTTCAACTGCCTCTATTTAACTGTCTTGATAGAAAATGACCAGCAGAGGTCAGTAAAATACCAGAATTGCTTTCTGCAGAGACCTTCTTTTATTTAAAAATTTCTGGCAACTGCCTTTATTTAACTTTCTTGATACAAAAATGACCATCAGAGGTCAGTAAAATACCATAATCACTTTAGCGTTCTCTAGATTCCAGTCCATAGAAATGATCTTCCACAAGCACCGGTAAACAATAATATTTTGTTCAAATCTTGTATTTTCAGTGATATGACCACCGAAGGCCCTGATTTTATATTAAAAACAGAGCTTGGACTGGCCTATACCATTTCCCGCTGAAAGGCAATATTTCTCTTAATGTTCCCATACCTGCAGTTTCACGCAGTTTGGTGCTTACTTTCCCTCCATGTTAAAGAACAGTAGATGTCTCAGCACCCAGGCTAATGTGCTACATAGCTAAATACATATACGGTTCTAAAGGCAAGACAGATTGCATTGCAAATGCTTGTTTGGGTAAATTGCTACTTTCATTGTGTGTGGTGCTTGGGGCACAGATGAGACCGCAAAGGAGGGTGTTCAGGGTACTGCTTGTTTAGTGTGGATGTCTTATCTAGTTTACCCTGCATCAAAGCACATATTAAAACCCCCACAAAACAGTTTTCCTTCGATTGGCAAGTGAGATGACTATATTATCCCACACCAGTTGAAATACAAATCTTTCTGTGGTTTTAACGACCTGGTTTGATATTTGCAGGGCAAACCGGTAAGAAAACATGGTTGCCTTCCACGGAAGCAACAGTATCCTGAACTCCCTTGTGCCTTTAATTTTCAGCAATTCTTTAGTTTGGTTTGGTAGGTTCCCCAAATACAGCACCTACCAACTCCTTAAAAGACTTTTAGAAAGAGCTTTTGAAGACCATTCCATGGTTTTTGGGCCTTCCCTGTCCTCAGTGATATGCCAACCCACACCTGCTTGTATCCGGAGAAGTTTGGGAAACACTTAGTGGTGGGACTTTTGCTGTTATTTGCATAGAAATGTGACGAAATTCTGTGTTTTTATCCAAAGTTGGGCATTCTAGTTAAGAAAAACGAAGGGAATCCACACCGTTCACCCCATCTGAGAATCCCCCAAAGTGTCTTATTTTCAGCAAGGTATGAGGTTGGTATGATTACCTGGATGCCACCTGACCGAACACGGCAGGCACCCACATTCCGAAGAAAGGCCTTTTCAGAAAAGACTTGGGATGTCTGAGTGGTCAAGTTTTTTGGGCTTTTTTTCTGGTCTCTACAATAGGCCCACCCAAACATTAATTTTTTTATTAGGAGAAAAGTAGGAATGCTTGGTGGAAAGACTGTTGCCTTACTACAAATTCTGGCTCTTTCCATCAAATTAATGTCAGGGAATTCTGTATTTTTAAACAAAGTTTGACCTTTACTGTACAGTCTGCGTGAGAAAAAGTAGAATGATCTGGACAAGCAATATCACCCTGGATGCTGAGTGATCAATTTCAGAAGTCTTAAAGGTTGATAGGTTTCCCTGGTACTGTTCAGCTCAGGCCAATAACTGCTTAGCCACATCTCACAAAATTGATCTAATTGTAAGATACTCTCAACGTTTTCACAGTCCTGTTTTTAGGCCTTTTTCCAACCCTGATGGTAGGCCCACCCACACAAGTGTGGTACTGTTTCTATTGAAAGAAGTGAAGAAATTCATCCATAACTTTTCCTTCAGAGAAATGTGAGGAAGTTCTCTATTTGTACCCTACATTTTACATCTGCAAGTCGTCCTAGACAACAAAAAAGTAGTGGGATCCATGCAAGCCTAAGCACCCTGGACTTACCTGAGACTTAAGTATTAAGCAATGTTTCCTTGGTTATCAGTTGTTGCTGTAGCCAAATGTGTCGGGCAACCACCACAATGAAATTCTGTATTATTCCAACATCATTTCCTCACAGAAAATGGTCGCTTTTTGGGTCTTTCCCGTGTCTGTGATAAGCCAGCCAACAAATATGGTACAATTTTAATCAGTATCAGTAATCAGCAGAAGTGTTGGATGCTGAACAGTAGGATATTTGTTATTATGTGTTACATGTTTCTAGATTGGGTTCCAACTGTGAATGTCTTCAGAAAATACCTTTAGAAAAAGGCACGGAGCTCACTTGGCATTGAGGCAATTTGAAATTTTGATTGGTATAAACAACCACTGTCCCTAAACTAACATGTTTGGCAAGATTTCAACATTTCATAGCTTTTCTTCGTACCTATTTTTAGTCACTGGATTTTTCTGTTTGATTCTATGAAAAATGAAAATCTCTGTGAACCACGACTCAGTAGATGGCTCTCAGTATCAAAGATTCTCCTCAATCTTATATTTCATAGATTTGTATTTTGAATATTCCCTGTCGTCCGGCTGGGCATCCGTAGTTGTCCGTGATAACATAGTGTCACATACACTTAAAATCACATTAAAACAGTCTTAGACTATGTTGTCTGTTCACCTCATTATGTGACCGCAACTCTGGCCAATGATATGAAGGGACTCAGACTTTCGACTCCTCACAAAGGCTGAGCAACACTGATATTTTAGCAGCTAGTCAACGCACAACAAAATAACATAGATAACCAAAGTTGCAACACTTTTGTTACAGGTAACTAACGGTTCTTGTTCAACATTGGGTCGTCATAGAATCACATATTTGAATGGTGATTACTTTAGTAAGAAAGGTATCATGTACATGCTAAAGATAGCAGTAATGAGGCTTACTTTAACGGTTGCACAGTACCACTTGCCTCACCACTGATATGAAATTTAGAGAGCTGTAGTTACAGCTAAGCAACTTTTATTCTTTTTGACCAGCTTCCAAATACTTACAGGTGAAAACCTTCTTGTCTAGTTTGCATTTGTCCCTCTAAAATTCCCTTTTTAGGTCGAGCTGACGTTAGCATTCATGCGTAGCATGAATGCTGTCAGCTCGACAACTAATGCTATCCGTATTTGGGTAAGTGGACACCAAAGTGTCACAAGCTTTCCCAGTGTCGGATTTCACAGCGGGAGCGAGCGCGCTTGCGCAGACCGCAGGGCTTGCATGCAAACACGGCGCGCACACAGGCAGGCCCCATCCACTGCACGCACAGGCACGCGCGCGCGCGCACACACACACACACACACACACACACACACACACACACACGCATACGCAGGCAAACACATGCAGGCATACAGCCCCGCCCCCTCCCCTCTTACCTCACCGGAGTCGGGCTCGCGCCATCTGCCAAGGGAGCCCAGCAGAGCACTCGAGCTCCTCTCCCACTCTACGAAGAAGCAGAGCTCTCCCCATAGGCATGGGGGCCTCGCAGTCTCCCCGCTGGTCTTCACCCGGGCCCCCTCCTGGGACCCGGGACTTCATGCGGCACTTCTCGTGTCTGGGCTCGCGCTGGTGCAAAGGAAACGAAACTGAAGAGTGGCGCGCATGCGCAACCACCCCCGCCCTCCCACTGCTCACAGGCCGGCAGACATCGCTGTTTATTTATTTATTTTTACTTAATAGACAAAGATATGCTAATAATTGCCGCCGATGCCGAGGCTCCAAACATGTTAAGGGCATCCGTTTTTAGCACTTCCCTCTCCCGTGTTATGTTTAATTTGTGGCTCCGGACCTATTTATGACCTCCCCTCTAATCAACCCCACCTGCCCTGTCTCCCTCGCGCGAACACACCCAGGGAGAGACCGGCTCGTGCACGGCTCTCCCTGGGTCCCCCCTTGCGGACGGGAGGGCGGGAGGCTGCCTTTCCTTGAAGATGAGAGCTGCAGGATTGGAATAATGCAGGACGGCGGGAGCGGGAGTCGGGACCCAAGTTGAGGTGGCTGACGGTAAGTTTTATTTTATATTTTTTTTTTATTTGGCTCCCCCTGCCCCCCCCCCCCGCGATGACCTCATTAACCCCCCCACATGACCATCATGCCGGCCGCAAGAGCAACCAGTAATTGGTTTTTGTCCAGCAGGATTAATTGGTCTGGCCGAGGCTGTATATTCATACTTAACAAAAAGGGGTGGTGATGGACGGAGTTTCTGAATTAAGCAGAATACTCTCACCCAGTCAAGAGATCAGGGCTTGATCCAACACCGTTTTTTAGCTCACTGCACCATCCCAGCTCAGAACCTGGCTATATGCAAATTAGTCTGTCCCTGGCCCAGTGCATCATGGGAACAGGGCAGACCAAACTACCAAGCCAATTCTTTCACTGGACGGAAACAAGCTTCCGGGGACCGGTTTCTGGCATTTCAGCCGTCGTCGGCCCGGCTTGCTTGAATCCTGATGGTGCAATGAGCAAGGGACTCACGTCTGAGAATACCCTTCCACGCTTAGGGTGGACAAAATACTTAACAAAAAGGGGTGGTGATGGACGGAGTTTCGGAATTAAGCAGAATACTCTCACCCAGTCAAGAGATCAGGGCTTGATCCAACACCGTTTTTTAGCTCACTGCACCATCCCAGCTCAGAACCTGGCTATATGCAAATTATTCTGTCCCTGGCCCAGTGCATCATGGGAACAGGGCAGACCAAACTACCAAGCCAATTCTTTCACTGGAAGGAAACAAGCTTCCGGGGACCGGTTTCTGGCATTTCAGCCGTCGTCGGCCCGGCTTGCTTGAATCCTGATGGTGCAATGAGCAAGGGACTCACGTCTGAGTATACCCTTCCACGCTTAGGGTGAACAAAATACTTAACAAAAAGGGGTGGTGATGGACGGAGTTTCTGAATTAAGCAGAATACTCTCACCCAGTCAAGAGATCAGGGCTTGATCCAACACCGTTTTTTAGCTCACTGCACCATCCCAGCTCAGAACCTGGCTATATGCAAATTAGTCTGTCCCTGGCCCAGTGCATCATGGGAACAGGGCAGACCAAACTACCAAGCCAATTCTTTCACTGGACGGAAACAAGCTTCCGGGGACCGGTTTCTGGCATTTCAGCCGTCGTCGGCCCGGCTTGCTTGAATCCTGATGGTGCAATGAGCAAGGGACTCACGTCTGAGAATACCCTTCCACGCTTAGGGTGGACAAAATACTTAACAAAAAGGGGTGGTGATGGACGGAGTTTCGGAATTAAGCAGAATACTCTCACCCAGTCAAGAGATCAGGGCTTGATCCAACACCGTTTTTTAGCTCACTGCACCATCCCAGCTCAGAACCTGGCTATATGCAAATTAGTCTGTCCCTGGCCCAGTGCATCATGGGAACAGGGCAGACCAAACTACCAAGCCAATTCTTTCACTGGAAGGAAACAAGCTTCCGGGGACCGGTTTCTGGCATTTCAGCCGTCGTCGGCCCGGCTTGCTTGAATCCTGATGGTGCAATGAGCAAGGGACTCACGTCTGAGTATACCCTTCCACGCTTAGGGTGAACAAAATACTTAACAAAAAGGGGTGGTGATGGACGGAGTTTCTGAATTAAGCAGAATACTCTCACCCAGTCAAGAGATCAGGGCTTGATCCAACACCGTTTTTTAGCTCACTGCACCATCCCAGCTCAGAACCTGGCTATATGCAAATTAGTCTGTCCCTGGCCCAGTGCATCATGGGAACAGGGCAGACCAAACTACCAAGCCAATTCTTTCACTGGACGGAAACAAGCTTCCGGGGACCGGTTTCTGGCATTTCAGCCGTCGTCGGCCCGGCTTGCTTGAATCCTGATGGTGCAATGAGCAAGGGACTCACGTCTGAGTATACCCTTCCACGCTTAGGGTGGGCAAAATACTTTAAAAAAAAAGGGGTGGTGATGGACGGAGTTTCTGAATTAAGCAGAATACTCTCACCCAGTCAAGAGATCAGGGCTTGATCCAACACCGTTTTTTAGCTCACTGCACCATCCCAGCTCAGAACCTGGCTATATGCAAATTAGTCTGTCCCTGGCCCAGTGCATCATGGGAACAAGGCAGACCAAACTACCAAGCCAATTCTTTCACTGGACGGAAACAAGCTTCCGGGGACCGGTTTCTGGCATTTCAGCCGTCGTCGGCCCGGCTTGCTTGAATCCTGATGGTGCAATGAGCAAGGGATGGCATATAGCCATGTCTGAACTGGGGTGGCAGAGTGGGCTAAAGAACGGTGATGGATTAAACCCAGATCTTTTGACTGGGTGTGAGTATTTGATTGATTCAGATGCTCCGTCCATCACCACCCCCTTTTGTACCGCTTTTGGCCGCCATAAGTGTGGCAGGGTATGCTCAGACGTGAGTCCCTTGCTCACTTTGCCACTGGATTCAAGCAAGCCGGGCTGAAGACTGCTGGAATGCCAGAAACCGGTCCTCGGAAGCTTGTTTCCGGTCCAGGGAAGACATGGCTTGGCAGTTCGGGCTGGACTGTTCCCATGGGGCACAGGGTCAGACTGATTTGCATATAGCCATGTCTGAACTGGGGTGGCAGAGTGGGCTAAAGAATGGTGATAGATTAAACCCAGATCTTTTGACTGGATGTGAGTATTTGATTCAGATGCTCCGTCCATCACCACCCCCTTTTGTACCGCTTTTGGCCGCAATAAGTGTGGCAGGGTATGCTCAGACGTGAGTCCCTTGCTCACTTTGCCACTGGATTCAAGCAAGCCGGGCTGAAGACGGCTGGAATGCCAGAAACCGGTTCTCGGAAGCTTGTTTCCGGTCCAGGGAAGACATGGCTTGGCAGTTCGGGCTGGACTGTTCCCATGGGGCACAGGGTCAGACTGATTTGCATATAGCCATGTCTGAACTGGGGTGGCAGAGTAGGCTAAAGAACGGTGATGGATTAAACCCAGATCTTTTGACTGGGTGTGAGTATTTGATTGATTCAGATGCTCCGTCCATCACCACCCCCTTTTGTACCGCTTTTGGCCGCCATAAGTGTGGCAGGGTATGCTCAGACGTGAGTCCCTTGCTCACTTTGCCACTGGATTCAAGCAAGCCGGGCTGAAGACTGCTGGAATGCCAGAAACCGGTCCTCGGAAGCTTGTTTCCGGTCCAGGGAAGACATGGCTTGGCAGTTCGGGCTGGACTGTTCCCATGGGGCACAGGGTCAGACTGATTTGCATATAGCCATGTCTGAACTGGGGTGGCAGAGTGGGCTAAAGAACGGTGATGGATTAAACCCAGATCTTTTGACTTGGTGTGAGTATTTGATTGATTCAGATGCTCCGTCCATCACCACCCCCTTTTGTACCGCTTTTGGCCGCCATAAGTGTGGCAGGGTATGCTCAGACGTGAGTCCCTTGCTCACTTTGCCCTTGATTCAAGCAAGCCGGGCTGAAGACGGCTGGAATGCCAGAAACCGGTCCTCGGAAGCTTGTTTCCGGTCCAGGGAAGACATGGCTTGGCAGTTCGGGCTGGACTGTTCCCATGGGGCACAGGGTCAGACTGATTTGCATATAGCCATGCCTGAACTGGGGTGGCAGAGTGGGCTAAAGAACGGTGATGGATTAAACCCAGATCTTTTGACTGGGTGTGAGTATTTGATTGATTCAGATGCTCCGTCCATCACCACCCCCTTTTGTACCGCTTTTGGCCGCCATAAGTGTGGCAGGGTATGCTCAGACATGAGTCCCTTGCTCACTTTGCCACTGGATTAAAGCAAGCCGGGCTGAAGACGGCTGGAATGCCAGAAACCGGTCCTCGGAAGCTTGTTTCCGGTCCAGGGAAGACATGGCTTGGCAGTTCGGGCTGGACTGTTCCCATGGGGCACAGGGTCAGACTGATTTGCATATAGCCATGTCTTAACTGGGGTGGCAGAGTGGGCTAAAGAACGGTGATGGATTAAACCCAGATCTTTTGACTGGGTGTGAGTATTTGATTGATTCAGATGCTCCGTCCATCACCACCCCCTTTTGTACCGCTTGAGGCTGTATATTCCGCATTTTTGCCTGACAAAACTTTGGTGCTGAGATGAAGTTAGGCCGTTAATAGGTTAATAGTTCTCCGGGCTGGTGGTATGTATAAACAGGGGACGTTGTAAAATTGAAGGAGGACCCCACAAAGACTTATAGGGGACTGGGGGGGAAATAGTTTTCAAAGATGAATTGTCCCCACAGAAAATGGATAGATTAAGAGTGTCCAATTCCAATGAGTGTTCACTCAAATAGACCTATTATCTGAAGGACAGCATGCCATCAATTGGGCGGGAAAGGTAAAGGTACAAACCTTTATCATAAACTTCTCTCAATATGTTCAAACTGGACAACCACAAAGCTATTACCCCAATATTGCTGTAGTTTGATGAAAAACAAAGTTAAAAAACATACATTTAAATAAAAAAAGAGAGAGATGATCCCCACACTATTCGTTTGGTAAAACTCTGTTTCAATTTATTCTGTTACAAAAAATGTTTTCATTATCACAATATTTAAAAACACGTATTATGCATTTTATTAAAAAATTATACAATTAAAAACACAAAGAATCAAAACAGTCGACGCGGCGTTTCGGTATTCTGATAGTAGACCTTCTTCAGGACTGATTCTTATTCCAGATGGATTTCATATCTCTACTGGACAATGTTGTTATTTTCTCTCATGGAGATCCGAAGGGCTTCGGAATAATAAACCTGTCCCAGGGTTTTCTACACGCTTTTCAAGATATGATGTCACTTGTTGGATGAAGAAATGTTCTCAACGTTCCTTTCAGTTGTCGTATATATTGTTATTCCTTCTGCCAGGCAAGTCTCTCTCTGTCTTTATGGCATGGATTTGCAGGGTCTTTGGGACAGGTTTATTATTCCGAAGCCCTTAGGATCTCCATGAGAGAAAATAACAACATTGTCCAGTAGAGATATGAAATCCATCTGGAATAAGAATCAGTCCTGAAGGTCTACTATCAGAATACCGAAACGCCGCGTCGACTGTTTTGATTCTTTCTGTTTTTAATTGTATAATTTTTTAATAAAATGCATAATATGTGTTTTTAAATATTGTGATAATGAAAACATTTTTTGTAACAGAATAAATTGAAACAGAGTTTTACCAAACGAATAGTGTGGGGATCATCTCTCTCTTTTTTTAATTTAAATTTATGTTTTTTAACTTTGTTTTTCATCAAACTACAGCAATATTGGGGTAATAGCTTTGTGGTTGTCCAGTTTGAACATATTGAGAGAAGTTTATGATAAAGGTTTGTACCTTTACCTTTCCCGCCCAATTGATGGCATGCTGTCCTTCAGATAATAGGTCTATTTGAGTGAACACTCATTGGAATTGGACACCCTTAATCTGTCCATTTTCTGTGGGGACAATTCATCTTTGTAAACAACAGGGGACTACACATGGAGGGAGCAATACTTCATATCCCCGCAGGCCCACATGCCATGTGTTCGGTGTCTGGCAAGGGATCACACAGCCTTTTCTTTAAATTGATGGCCTAGGCTATGTTAGTGACAACAAATCAAGTGTCATTTCTGTCTACCATGCATTTTGACTCAAATACCCACTGATTTTTCAGTCAATATCAACTCATTAGGTCACATCTATCGTTAAAACTACATTACATCCCAACAAAATATTAATATGACCTGGTGTAGTAGTGTAATGTAATTGGTGCTCATATGAGGCACTCCAATATATTCTGGCCGAGAGCGCAAATAAAATGGTGACCAGCATCTGAAAATATTTTATTGTGCATATCTTCCCCTACTAGTTAACAGACACAGGACTAAGTGGAGTCAGCTTCTGCCTCTAAACTCGATACTAGAAGAAAATAAAGCGAGAGATGCCATTGACATTTCTATCGCTGAAGTAGTCAAGCAGAGCTAATATCACTGAATTGCAATCTGCTCTGATGCATGTCTTACAATAGGTAATTTAACAAACCTCTTCTGTGATGTTTAATACGCGGTGAGAGAAATGCAGCGGAAGTGGTATTATAGTATTGGCTTAGAATGGTTGTCTTTTACTTTACCAAAAGGTGAAGCACCACACGCAGAAGTACTTTATTTGTAAATACAATCCAGGTTAATTTCTAATGCATTACTAATTTCGAGGGATGTTATTTCCATATGCTATAAAAAAACACAGCGGTCTCTATTTTACTCTTCTTCACCTCTTGACATTATTCTGCACTCAGATGCCCTCCGCAGATTTCTAGACGCTTTATAAACATTGATAGACAATGATATAAATGCTATTGCTACAAAACAAATGCTATAAAAATGTACCCAGTACTGGCAGAGTTTATTTCAGCACAATTACAATATTGTAAAATATACCAAAAAATGACATAGATACTGATGTGGGATTTTTATACGGGACTTTTCCCATACGGATACTATAGAACACTGTACAGGTCATAGAATTAGGGCGGGGTCCAATCTAATGCTGGCCATGGGGAACATGCAGGGTGCCTCCTTCAAGTTCACCAAGTCTTATTTACAGGCCCCAGCACACAGAATACGTGCTTGTTTTTAGGCCACATCCTACAGCTGTTCGTCGGGACACCTGTCTGCTCCTCCTAACTGGTTGCTCCTCCTGCAGTCACCTTCTTTGTTGCAAAGCCTACGTGTCTAGCAGTCACAACTATAATATGCTAATAATTGCCGCCGATGCCGAGGCTCTGCATCATTTGTTTCAGATGCTACACTTACCCATCCCAACCGTGTTTCTTTTTTCTTTCTCTCCCCACCGCCCCTCTGAGATTGCGGTTTAATTATTTATTTTTAATTACTAGATAGGGATTTGCTAATAATTAAAGTCGATGCTGAGGCTCAAATTATGTTAAGGGTGTTTGTTTGTCCACTTTCCCCTACAGTGTCATGTTTACTTTGTGGATCTCTCAACCTCACCCACCCTCACCCTCACTCACACTCTCACACACCCTCTCACCCCCTCACACCCCCTCTCACCCTCTCACACCCCCTCTCACCCTCTCACACCCCCTCACACTCACACACCCACATACCCTCACCCTCACATACCCTCACACCCTCTCACCCTCACACACCCTCACCCTCACACCCTCACACACCCTCACCCTCACACCCCCTCACCCTCCATCACCCTCACCCCCCCTCACCCTCCCTCACCCTCACCCCCCCTCACCCTCACCCCCCCTCACCTTCACCCTCCCTCACCCTCCCTCACCCTCACACCCCCTCACCCTCACACCCCCTCACCCTCACTCACCCTCACTCACCCTCACTCACCCTCACTCACCCTCACACACCCTCACTCACCCCCACTCACCCTCACACACTCTCACCCTTACGCACCCTCACACACCCTCACACACCCTCACTCACCCCCACTCACCCCCCTCACTCTCACACACTCTCACCCTCACACACTCTCACCCTCACACACCCTCACACACCCTCACACACCCTCACTCGCCCACCCTCACTCACCCTCACAGGATAGCAAAACATAGCATAGCATAACATAACAAAGCATAGCAAAACAAAACAGCATAGTATAACAAAACATAGCATAGCATAACAAAACACAACAAAACATAGCATAACATAACAAAGCATAGCATAACATAACAAAGCATAACATAACAAAGCATAGCATAGCATAACATAAAGCATAGCATAGCATAACATAACAAAGCATAGCATAGCATAACATAACATAGCATAGCATAACATAACATAGCATAGCATAACATAAAGCATAGCATAGTATAACAAAACATAGCATAACAAATCAAAACATAGCATAACAAAACAGCATAGCATAACGAAACAAAGCATAACATAACGAAACATAGCATAACAAAACATAGCAAAACACAACAAAACATAGCATAGCATAACAAAACATAGCATACATAACAAAACATAGCATAGCAAAACAGCATAGCATAGCATAACAAAACACAACACAACATAGCATAACAAAACGAAACAAAGCTTAGCATAGCATATCATAACAAAACATAGCATAACAAAACATAGCATAGCAAAACAAAGCATAATAAAACACACCAAAACATAGCATAGCATAACAAAACATAGCGTAGCATAACAAAACATAGCATAACAAAACATAGCATAGCATAACAAAGCATAGCATAGCAAAACACAACAAAACATAGCATAGCATAACAAAACACAACAAAACATAGCATAACAAAACAAAGAATAGGATAGCAAACCTAAACCTAGCATAACAAATCAAAGCATAGGATAGCAAAAGAAAACATAGCATAACAAAACACAACAGCACATAGCATAACAAAACATAGCAAAACACAACAAAACATAGCATAGCTTAACAAAACACAACAAAACATAGCATAGCGAAACAAAACATATAATAGCATAGCATACCAAACACAGCATAGCATAACAAAACATAGCATAGCATAATAAAACATAACAAAGCATAGCATAACAAAGCATAGCATAACAAAGCATAGCATAGCATAACAAAGCATAGCATAGCAAAACATAGCATAGCATAACAAAACATAGCATAACAAAACACAGCATAGCATAACAAATCAAAACATAGGATAGCAAAACACAACATAGCATAGAGCCTCACTCAGCACCACTCAGGGGCACCACAGCATCACTATGCGCTACCACAGCATCGCTGAACGCAACAGCATCACTCGTTCGCCACCACAACACCACTCAGCGCCACCACAGCATCAATCTGTGCAACCATTCAACACCTGGTTCAAATATATTCTCTCAATGTTTCAAGCTTTATTACAAATGTCACAAAAAGATGTTAATATTTCACTTCTGTTCTTGGAGTTTCGCCACAATAAAATACAATGAACATACCGTAATCTTCACAAAAGTTATTTACAAAAGTTTAATCTATTGCCATTATAAATTACAACAACTTTTATTTAAGTATTAATTATTTAAAAAAATTAAAAGCCATTGTTATTTGTAATATCAATACATCTAAGTCACGTAAATACAACACATATTGCATTACAAATGCTATAGGTGTAACATTTGTGAAAGTTAAAACTATTGGCATTGTAAATGAAAAAGCTATTACTTTCACTATTTTCAAAAGCAAAACCTAAATAAAAAATTTGTCATTTACAATACCAATAACTCAAACTTTCCTAATGCGAGACCTATTGCATTGCAAATGCTTGTTTATTTTAGCTATTAGTTTATTTGGGAAACCCTTAAATGAGCTGTGCAAATGGTGCTTGGTGGAATTCAGAATTATGTTTAGTTTAAAGAAAGGTATAGCTTTCACAGGTCACCATTGGGGTTCACACCATTTCCCCCCAAAACAGCAAAATTAGGAAATATAGCAAAGAAAATTGCAAAAAGTGATGTACATTTGGGTTGAATATTTTTACTTCCACTCTTTTCCATTTTTGCAGATATTTTTAGATCTTGGCTAGACGGCGCATGCGCAGACTCGAAGAGACGTGTTGTGTTTAATCTGTGGGCTTCAGCCCGCCCACAGGCTTTCCATTTGCTCTCTCCATAGTCTGTCTCAAATACTTTGTTTCCCTTTACCCTTGGCATGCATGATCATGCCTCTTTTTGTGTTTAAAGCGGTACGAAAGGGGGTGGTGATGGACAGAGCATCTGAACCAATCAAACACACCCAGTCAACAGATCTGGGTTTGATCCATCACCGTTCTTTAGCCCACTCTGCCACCCCAGTTCAGACATGGCCATATGCAAATCAGTCTGACCCTGTGCCTCATGGAAACAGTCCAGCCCGAACTGCCAAGCCATGCTTTCCCTGGACGGGAAACAAGCTTCCTAGGACCGCTTTCTGGCATTACAGCCGTCTTCAGCCAGGCTTGCTTGAATCATGTGACAGTGAGCAAGAGACTCACGTCTGAGCATACCCTGCCAACTTATGGCGAACAAAGCGGCATTTCGGGCTGGACTGTTCCCATGAGGCACAGGGTAAAGCCTGATTTGTATATGGCCGTGTCTGAACTGGGGTGGTGTGGAGTGCAAAACAACGATGGGTTTAGGCCCAGATCTCTGTACTGGGGTGAATGTATGACATTGTTCTGCATTCTGTCCATCAATTGTTGTTTTTGCATTTGTCACTTCGAGTGGGATGGGTATGCTCAGACGTGAGTCCCATGCTCTCCACACCACTGGAGTCAAGCTATCCTGGCTGAAGACGGCTGATAGCCAGAAACCGGTCCTAGGATGCTTGATTCCAGTCCAGGAAAGACATGGCTTGGCAGTTCAATCTGGACTGTTCCCATGAGGCACAGGGTCAAGCCTGATTTGCATTTGGCCATGTCTGAACTGGGGTGGTGTGGAGTGCAAAAAAATGATGGATTTAGGCCCAGATCTCTGTACTGGGGCCAATGTATGACATTGTTCTGCATTCTGCCCATCAATTGTTGTTTTTTCTTTTTGTGTTTAGCCCTCCCCCTAGAGCATGGACCAAATACTTGTAAACATCCACCAGTGGTGTGGAATTTAATGAAATATCTACTTGTCCATAGGGCAAGGTTCTTCATGAATCGACTTGTCCTGTAAAACAAATGTACTTGTCCCTTTGGGGTCATGTAGTATGGCAGCAATCTCATTATATCAGACTGCTGATAATAGCCTCTCTGTTTATGCCAGAACTAATACTATAGTAGGGCTTGAATACAAGCAATTTCCTTATTTTGTCTCCTTTCTGTAGAATCTACATGCTGGAGAAAGCAGTAAGAACGAGTTCCAGGGTTGGAATGGCCTTTCAAGTCTGCAAACTTACTAACTTGCATGTTTTAAGGGTTTTCACCAGTTCTTCTCTACCCTTTTCCTATACTGAGAAAGGTTGGAAGTTTGCTTCAGACCAGGGCAGAAGTAAAACGTCTTCCAGGGTTGAGAAAAAAAGAGGTTGGAGGGAAAGTGGACATGTAAATGCTCAACAAACCAGTTGTTAAAGAATGTTTCCAGTCTGGGTAGATGTTATAGGTGTTGGTCAAGAGCATTGACTTCTTCTTGGGTGTCTGGAAGTAACCTCTGAAGCATAGGTATTTAGGACATGTCCGCTCCCGAAACTCTTAGGGAAGGATAGCGATGAAGGGGCCCCAGAGTTTAGCTTATGCCGAATTATCTGCATAGGTCGCCATCGACAGTCGCTCCATGTCCAGCTGTGACCATAATTGATGAAGCCACTGCAGATGGTCTGAGATTTTGTCTGTGTGAGGCATTAAGTGCCAAGGCCATCCGCCTACCTTTGAAGTGGGAATGTAAGTGCATTGGGGAGTCCCAATAGAGTGTATGCTGGAAATCTGGAGATTGTGGTATTAAAAGCACGGTCAATGTCATCCAGGATCTGATCCCATAATGTAGTCCGTTTTGGGAAGTTCCAAAGAAGAGGGAGCAGCGCGCATGGATTGCTGCAGCTGCGCCAGCATTGGCCAATACATTGGGCATTCCATTTCTGTATACGAGACGGGGCATAGTACCAATAGGAAATGATCTTGTAGGCCGTTTCTGTATGTCATGTAGTGTGTGCTGTGTGATCCGTTCTATAGAAAATATATTCCCACTCTTTATCTGATAGAGATCGGCCTAAATGTGCCTCCTAACGGTTCTGCCCTGGGGTTCTGCATTTTTGTGTCGCCTTCGTCAACTGGATGACCTCCCTGTCGTCTGTTTTAGGGACAGCCACTTCTCGTATGTAGTCCTCTGTTTACCTGCTTTAAGCCATGTGTCCGAGCTAAGCACCCTGTGTGTCATTTGCACATGAGTAAAATGGTCTGTTTCCAGCAAGGCATAGTCCGTTTTGAGTTGATCAAATGGTATGAGGCCATTGTGGTCAAAGAGGCATCACATACGCGTACACCCGCCTACTATCCATCGTTTGGTGGCACTCTTAGTCATGTCTGGAGGGAAATCCGGATATGAAAATAGGGGTGTTGTGGGCAAAGGGAATCTAGTGAGTCCCGCAGTTGCTATTTTGTCCCAGATTTAGTGTCGGACGAGTTACGGGGAAAGAATAGTGCCCCCAGGCTCTATTAAGGACGAGGCAACCACACCTCCCTCCAGATGTGTGATCCCGCTACTATATGGTCCATGAAGACCAAATGTTTTTCCGTTCGTGGGCGACCACTCCACCAAGTTGCGCAACAGCGCGGCTTGGTAGTAATGAGACATGTTTAGTACCGAGAGCCCCCCTTCTTGTTTTGAATGCTGTGGAAACAGTTTCTGCAGCCTAGGTTTCGCTCTCCCCATATAAAACACTCAATCTCTCTTTGAAGAGAATTGATCATGCAAGAAGGTGGAGTTAGAGGAATGGTCTGGAAAATGTACAGGGCTCTAGGGAGAACATTCATGTTTAAAGCAGCTATTCTACCAAGCCACGAGAGCTGAAGTTGTTGCCACTGTGTCAGGTCTTTGCGAATTAGGGCGAGAAGCTTTGAGTCGTTGGCCTCTGCGGTTTTAAGGAGACCTTTGCCTCGGACTAGAGCTAGATATGGGAGATCCTCAATGACCCAGTGGAAGTAAAACTGAGATCGCAGGGCATGTTCTGTGTGTGGTTTAGTGTTAAGATTTAAGATTTGTGACTTTTGCATAGTTACTCGAAAGCCCGAGGACGCTCCAAACTCCTGGAGTTCAGCGGCAGTAGCTGGGAGAGAGGTAGAGGGTCGGTGATTGAGAAGATGACCTTGTCTGTGTAGAGGCTGATCAGGTGCCGATCCACTCCAAAAGGGATACCCCTAGCTTTAAGGTTGTCTTAATCTCTGCGCCAAAGGCTCCATATAAAGAGCAAAGATAAGTGGAGAGAGAGGACAGCTTTGCCTCGTGCCCCGATCTGTAGGAAAGCAGCTAGATCTTACGCCATTTACTCGGACCGCTGCCCTGGGGGAGCTATAGATACTTGAAATCCAACTCTTTAAGCGCATGACCATGCCAAAGTGCTTGAGATTCGCAAATCGATAGGGCCAGTGCACTCTATTGAATGCTTTTTCAGCATTCACTGCCAATTACAAGGTTTGTCCTGAGATCGAACCCTGCCTGGTCTGGATTTATGAGGCCGGGAATCGGGGGATTGAGACAGTAGGTTGCTTTGGGTCTTTCCCAGCTTAGTGATAACTGAAATCGTGGCTTGAAGCATTGATTCTTTAAGTGTGCCCGTGTCGGCAAAGGAATTAAACAGGCGAGTGAGTATGGGGGCGAGTTCCGAGTAGAAAGTCTTAAAGAATGCCGCACTGAACCCATCTGGTCCCGGTAACTTCATAGGATTCAGGCGAGCAATCGCTGAAATCACTTCTTCAGTGCAGATAGGCCTGTCTAGTGCTTCAGATTCCGCAGGGGGGAAATTGCTGCAGTCTCTAAATATGCATGTGGGTCTGAAGGGCTAGGAGATTCATGTTAATACAATTCGGCATAAGAGGCTTGGAACGTGTCTGCAATGCTATTCACCTCGGCCACTTCCGCTACAGAGGCTGTCTGGACAAATTTAAGCGCTTGTGCAAATTGCTTACTGCGGAGGCGATGCGCAAGCATATATCTCCTTTCTTAGTCTCTACGTACGGGATTGAGAGTGTCTGAGTCTTGTCCTGAGGCGGAAGCCGGGACTGCTGTATTATTTGCAATTACGCCGCAATTTTTAACTATCTGCACGTTTTTAGTTATTATTTGCACTAGAAGTAGACTTTTAAACTGTGACCAATTCTGAACGATTTGCTGACTTACTTACTTGGCTTTAGCCCACTGCAGCCGTCTAAACGCTGCGTGGGCTCGACTAGGTTCCTTGGCGCCCGCCATCCTAGGGGGGAAATTCAGCGAGCGGTCTAGTGCTCGGCCCCTCGTGCTTAATTACTATAAAAGCCTACAAATCACTCACACCACCGATTGAGAGTGTGTGAGTCTTGTCCTGAGGCGGAAGCCGGGACTGCTGTATTATTTGCAATTACGCCGCAATTTTTAACTATCTGCACGTTTTTAGTTATTATTTGCACTAGAAGTAGACTTTTAAACTGTGACCAATTCTGAACGATTTGCTGACTTACTTACTTGTCTTTAGCCCACTGCAGCCGACTAAACGCTGCGTGGGCTCAACTAGGTTCCTTGGCGCCCGCCATCTTAGGGGGGAAATTCAGAGAGCGGTCTAGTGCTCGGCCCCTCATGCTTAATTACTATAAAAGCCTACAAATCACTCACACCACCGATTGAGAGTGTGTGAGTCTTGTCCTGAGGCGGAAGCCGGGACTGCTGTATTATTTGCAATTACGCCGCAATTTTTAACTATCTGCATGTTTTTAGTTATTATTTGCACTAGAAGTAGACTTTTAAACTGTGACCAATTCTGAACGATTTGCTGACTTACTTACTTGTCTTTAGCCCACTGCAGCCGACTAAACGCTGCGTGGGCTCGACTAGGTTCCTTGGCGCCCGCCATCTTAGGGGGGAAATTCAGCGAGCAGTCTAGTGCTCGGCCCCTCTCGTCACACACTACAAAATGACCCCCCATAACAGGGAGCGCAGCGGACGCGCCGTCAGCGCGCCGAAGGCGCGCCTAAGCCAAGCCCGTCTGCGCCAGTACGGGGCATGGGGCACCTCACTCTGCACATTATTTGAAATATACTGCCGCTGACCTGTGCCATCTGCACAAAGCGTCTCAATTACCTGATACAACCACCAGGCTTCGCCTAGACAGACTTGGTCTCCTACAGCAAAGGGATAGATTCCCGGAAATACGTCGTATTCAAAGGGACAACAAGGCAAATACTCTTCATAATTATTTGAACTTTCGTGTGTCCTACTTAAACACTCGCTCCTTAATTAAACATCAACTGGAGATTTTCACCCTACTCTCCTCTGACCTACCTGATATACTGTTTCTCACGGAAACATGGATAACTCCGGATTCGGCTCCTGACATACTGGCCGCTATCCCCTCTGACTACTATATTCTCCACTCCGACCGTCCATCAGGAAAAGCTGAAGGAGGAGTGGCCGCTATTATTCGCCGCCAACACCAATTCACATCGCTTGATTCCCTCAACCTACCCGCTGCAGATAATTTAGTGATCAAACTTGATTCAGATCACACATCCTTGATATGCGTGGTCGTATATAGACCCCCTCCGAGCATGCCACTTTCCCCCATCACCTTGAGTGAACAGATAGCTAATTTAGCAATCAAATATGCCAATATCCTGCTTATCGGCGATTTCAACTACTGGTATGGCGACCAAGCTGGCGGCCCCCATTCACTTGAATTCACCAATCTCCTATCTAACTTTAATCTTAAACAACACATTTCCACACCCACTCACAATAAAGGCCACATACTAGACCATGTCTGGACAACAACTCCGATCATCTCCGCATTACAGGTAGCTCCGTGTATTTGGTCCGATCACTGTCTAGTCACATTCCACCTCATTCTGGCTATCAGGACTATATCCCCCCTGGTCGAGGGTGGGTCGGCTAGATCATGGAAATCCATTGATCTATCTGAATTTAAAAACTTTCTGGCCGGATCGACACCTAATCCGGACCAGAACGTGGACTTATTGGACACTCAGATCTCCGGCTGGTTAAATACAGCAAGTGATCAGTCTGCCCCTCTCAAAAAAATCTAAATAAACCGGAAGGCAGATGCCCATAAATGGTTTTCCCCCGAACTTAAGGAGATGAAACTATTACTCCGCCAAAAGGAAAGGAGTTGGAGAGCTCGCTATGACCCTGGAGACAAACTCCTCTATAAATCAGAGCAGGCAAAATATAACATAGCAATTAAATCAGCCAAGATAGATTACTTCTCCTCCAAGATTCTAACGTCCACAAACAAATCTAGAGAGATTTTCTCAATAGTGGATGAACTATCCAACCCTGATAGAGTGACGTCTAAACCTACTCCTACACAGGAATTGTGATAAATTAAACACATTTTTCATAGAAAAGATCATTACAATCAAAGCCAGTATTGTTTGCTCTTCACCAGCCGCGATTCCATCTGACTCCTTCATGAACAATCGTACCCTGGATAGTTTTCCTACGATCGATCACAAATCTCTTATTTCCTTGATGTCTAAGGTCAAATCAGGTTCTCCCAGAGACTGCTGTTCCCCTCATATATTGAGGGAAGTCTTCTCCACCATCCCCCAACCCGCCCTTTCCTTATTAAATTTATCACTCACCCAAGGCTGCGTTCCCAAATCATTCAAGAACGCTACAGTGGTCCCTCTGATCAAAAAGGTTGGTACCGATTCTGCTGACCCATCTAATTATCGCCCCATCTCCCTGCTCCCATTCCTAGCCAAGGTCTTGGAGGCACATGTTGCTAAATCCATGTCCACCTTCATAGAAGAGTCTGGACACTTGTGTGGTATCGGGTTCCCAAGGCCTACATGCTCCTTAGATAACCCACTTACACCGAAAGAACTGTTGGCACGGAAACTGAAAAGTACAAAGGACAAGTTTATTAAGACCCCATGGGGTGGTGGTACATTCCTACAGCACCCTTCGGCAATGCAAGAAGTATCACACCGAACGTTGGTGCGAATCCTTTTATACATTTTTACAGGTAATAAAAGGTAGGCGGTACGAGGTTACAGAGCTTTATGGTCATTTTTGGAGCACAGCCAACTCATGGGAGGGGTTACAACTCCACTGGTCAGTTTGGCGGAACATTCCTGAGGGGTGACTGGTCAGTTGGGACTGCGCATGTACAGACTTGACCATTACTAAAAATAGCCTGTTGCTGGGCAAACTCAGATGGTCAGCGGCACGGACAAAGGACTAAAGGGCATGCTACCACGAGGCCGCTCATTCCCCAAAATGGCCGCCGCAACATACAAAATGGCGTTTTCTAATATGGCCAAGTTAAGGGAAATAACGTGTAGCAAAGCTAAGCGCTAACCCGGCCATTGTCAAATTACGACAGACGACCCTTTTAGCGTTTAGCTGAAGCTACCTCATAGTGGACGTAGTCGGGATACTCATCTTCGATATCAATCAACATTATTTGAGCAACTTCTTTATGAAGCATCATTTCATTTTGAGCAAGAGCTCGTCTGCATGGGATACAAGCTGATAAACACATAAAACATAAGGCAGGGCCACATTGTATACATAAACATACAAAGAACAGTATCCCAACAATGATACATAAAATCGTCAGCAGTTTCCAACCCCAAGTGGTGATCATTGACCAGAACCACCCTGAAAAAGTCCAAGTGCCATTGTCCGGGTGTATTTCAGCAGCTATTTTGTGGAGCTTTGAGATGGCATCATAAACAGAAGGTGAATTATCAGGCACGTACACGCAGCAGCTACTTCCGATGATGCTACATGCTCCCCCACGGTCAGCTAGAACCACATCTAGAACCATACGATTCTGGAGTGTAACAATCCTAGAAATCTGGAGTTCTTCTGTTATGTTCCCCAATGCAATAGCAGTGTCATTGGCTACAGCCTCGACAACACGAGTCAGTCGTCGTATTTTCCGACTATTCAAGGCAGCCCCCACAAAGGAAAACAGTCCCAAATTGAAGTCTACATATTGTTGTAAGGCGGTATCGGTCTGGTCGATGTCATCCAGAACCACAGTTCGTTTAACTCGATTTAACACAAAATCATGATAAAGCACGTAGTCATTGTGATACATTGGTGGGGCAATGAATACAGGGGGCAATACAAAAGATACGTAACATGTGCCTAACCATCCTAAAGGGAGCTGATGGTAGCCTTTGTTACCACAGATAAAGTAGGTATTTCGAGATGCCACAAATGATATGCCATTCGGACTGTCAAATGTAAGTGTAATGTTACATTCACTTTTCCCCACCGGGATTGTACCTTTATTGCGAATACAGAGATCAGCCTTGGTAGTGATAACATTAATAACATGTGAACTGGACATATTAATATTCCTTTGATTACTGTAAACACGGGGTGCAGACACATTATCGGGGCGGTACTCTTCCCATTCAAATAGAGTACCCTCAGCTCGTGGATACCCATCCCGGTCATGGTAACAAATCTTGTTCAAACGGAAGAGCACCCCCCCCTTTCGTTGGCCATCGTAAAGTGAATAGAAGAGTATACCAGGCATTGCAGGAACCATTATGCGAAAATGGGAGTGGGATGAGTGGAGTGCCCCCTTTCTTCTGATGACCAGGCAACATCCCACACACCCAACAATTTGAAGTGTTCGTCATATTGTGAGTATGATGCAAGATATGAATGAAGCTATTGTTCAAGTAAGTCTGTCGGTGCCGTTCTTCATGGTAGGGCAAAGTGAAGTGAAAATGTTCAGATGGAGCCGGGGTAGTCGGCAGCAAGTGTTCGCGTACAGGCACCACAAGTCCTACTACCCAGGCTATTACTGCTATCACCACAATTGTCAGTATGAACAAAATGGCACCAAGGATTCTTTTATCTCGTGATGCAGAAGACGCCATAGTTCAATAGTTCACAATGTCTCAAATGTTCAACTACAAAAATCAAAAACAATGGTGCTGAGCTCCGAGGTAGCCGTTGTTTTCTTCTCTGGGGTCAAGACGGGTGTCGCTACTCTTGGCAGAACTGATCCCCCCCCATTGAGATTCCCGGCTTCCGTTTCACAAACCCCAGAGCGGTAACCAACCAGTCTCGCACAAAAATCTTCTTCCTATCTTGGCCGCAGATCGTAGCGCTGTCGTCCAGAAACAGTGTGGTCCGGGAAGGCTGCCTCAGATTCAGCCGATGTCACAGCTGGGCTCTTTTCTTTATCCAAAATTTCTTTGTAGTCGGACAGCACAGTAGGATTCACCAGATCCGGAGAGACATGGCGGCAGTGAGTTGAGTGCACCCACCGCTTTCTGTTGGTCACTCGCACAGCTGTTCGAGTTGCCAGGAGGACTTGCTCGGGGCCACGCCACCTCGGTTCCAAGCTATTCGCCCTCTCAAACGACTTCACCATCACAAAATCGCCAGGACGAAGATTGTGAGCCTCTCCAGTAGAATTGTCAGGGAATGCTTCTCGAACCTGTTGATGAATAGAAAGCAAATCATTTGTTAATCGTGCCAAATAATCGTTCATCATTATGCAAGGCACATCATATATCAATCGCGGCTTAGGCACTCCCCATATGTTCATAGGCCTTCCAAACACCACTTTATACGGTGTGAGGCCTGTTCGAGAGTGGGGCACTGATCTAAGAGAGAGCAATGCTAGCGGCAAGGCATCCGGCCACTTCAATGACGTGGATGCCACAATCTTAGCCAGTTTCAACTTCAACGTAGCATTGTACCGCTCGACAAGACCTGCTGACTGAGGGTGGAACACAGCATGAAACTTCTGCTGGATCCCCAACCCCTTCAGTACATACTCCACAATTTTCCCAACGAAATGAGGCCCATTATCGCTCCACAAAAATTTGCAAACTCCAAATCGAGGGAAGTACTCCTTGAGCAACACCTTAGCTGTTGTCAAAGCTGTATTATCTTTTGTGGGGAAGGCCTCAACCCATTTGCTAAAGGCGCACACCACCACTAAGACATACTTAAGGTTATTGCAGCGCTCAAGCTGGATGTAATCCATTTGGAGTACCTCGAATGGTGCAGAAGGTGGAACGAACCCTCCTTTCGGAGTATGAGTCCCTTTTGCAGGATTGTGCTGTAAACATATCAGACAGGTCTGCACTACTCTCTTGGCAGTACTGGCAATCTCGGGATGCTCCCAAACTCGTGTTAACAATCGAGTGATTGCAAGAGCTCCCACATGCGCTAATCCGTGTGTCATCTGAACCATCGCCTGCAAGTAAGCTGCAGGCAATTTCCATTTCTCCATGTCCTTGCTTCTCCAACAACCCTCATCATCTAGTACCCCTTCTGCTGCCCATGCCGCAAGTTCTGATTCAGTCGCTGATTTTTGGATATCTAGTATCTCCGCTCTAGCATCATACCATCGCTCAGCCTGTGATTTTGTTACATACATGGGGGAGTCAGTTCGGGACATAGCTGTTTGTCTTGCTATGCTGTCTGCAAAAGCATTGCCTTGACCCACTTTATCAGTGATCTTTTTGTGTGCACTGCATTTAATTATCGCTACTTTCTTTGGACAAAGCAACGCGTTTAGGAGATCACGCACCAGTTCTCCGTGCATAATGTGTACTCCATGAGAAGTCAAAAACCCACGTTCTCTCCAGAGTAGCCCGAAATCATGCGCTACTCCGAAGGCGTACCGGCTGTCTGTGTATATGTTCACACATAGGCCAGCACTCAGTTCGCAGGCTCTTGTCAAGGCTATCAACTCTGCTGCTTGAGCCGATTTCTGTGGTATTCTAGCTGTTTCTACCACTGTCTTAAGTGTCGTGATCGCATATGCTGCGGAAGTCGTACCATCTGGCAGCCTCAAGCACGATCCATCAACCCACAGTTCCCCATCCACATCTGGAAGTGGCATATCCTGTAAGTAGACACGACCCTTTGTCTGTTCCTCGGTCAGGAAAACACAATCGTGATGTTTTTCTTCCTGACCCTCCTCAACCGGATAGGGCAATAAAGTGGCAGGGTTCAGGGTAGCGCATCTTTTCAATGTAATGTGTGGCGCCAAAAGTGTGAGCTCATATCCTGTCAAACTTGCGCTCGTGAGATACTGTGTTTTCGTTTGATTCAACAGGGCATCTACTGCGTGAGGAACTAACACCAACAATTTGTGCGATAAAACTATTCCCTCACTCTGTCGTATAGCTACCGCTGTTTCTGCAACTGCTCGAAAACACCCAGGTAACCCTCGTGCTACAGGGTCAAGAACCGCTGAAAAGTATGCACATGGCCTCTGCTTGTCCCCGTGTGCTTGCACTAACACTGATAACGCGCACCCATCTTTCTCGTGCATGTACAACGTGAAGATCTTTGTATAATCTGGTGTACCTAACACGGGTGCAGAGCAAAGGGCTTGTCTCAATTGATCAAAAGCATTTTGACATTCATCTGTCCATTCGAGGGGCATTGGTGTAGTTTTTGACCATAATGCTAACAAAGGTTTTATAATGTGCGAAAACCCCATGATCCACTGTCTACAAAAGGACGTTAATCCTATAAAGGCACGTACATCTCTCTGAGTGCGGGGGACTGGTGTGTCTAAAATCGCTTGAATTCGATCTGATGTTAATGCACGCCCCTCCTTAGACAAAAGATGACCGAGGTAGGTCACCTTGGGTCTACAGTATTGAAGCTTTTTCTTAGAAACTTTGTGGTTATTCTGAGCCAAGAAGGAAAGCAAAGCAAGAGTACTCTCCTCGCATTGTACATAGGTGTCTGCAGCTAACAAGAGGTCGTCAACATACTGTATAAGGGCTACTCCAGATTGCAATTCAAAAGAATCAAGCTGTCTTTTTAAAGCCTGGCTGTAGATGCTAGGACTCTCAGTGTAACCTTGAGGAACACGACAAAATCTATACGATTTATTATTCAACGTAAAGCCAAATAAATATCTACTATCAGGATGGATGGGGATGGAAAAGAACGCATTTTTGAGGTCAATGACACTAGATGTCGTCTCCGTCGGGGGAACCAATGTAAGCAATGTCGTGATGTCGGACACCACCGGATATTGGGGAATGACAATTTTATTAATTTCTCTCAAATCAATAATAAATCGATAGACCTTGTCGTCAGTGTCTTTCTTAAGAATCGGAAGAATAGGGCTGTTGCAAACATTATAGGGAACTTCCTCCACTACTCCTGCAATGATCAAATCTTGAACAATGTGTGTCAGGGCAATTTCACCTTCCCTGGAAATCTTATACTGTGGTACACGTGGCAAAAGAACTCCCTCCTTTACAGTAATTCGAATAGGTGGAATAAGCATCTGTCCCACATCCGTATCTGAGGTAGCCCATAACGTGTGCGGGAGAGAGGCTAATGCTTCACTTTCTTGTATATTGCAAAATCTGTCTAAATCTGGATAATTGTCGTTCAAAATAACTCGCACTCCCTCCGGAGCGCAACGTATCGTTGCTCGAAAATATTTGAGCAAATCGATGCCCAGAATGTTATCTGGGGTATGAGGTGACAACAAAAATTGACCAAAACTGAAAAAATTATCAATACAAAGTGCAAGAGGTTTTGATAATGGGCTAGGAGAGGGTGTGCCATCAAACCCTATACAAGTTATCATGTCGCCAGACAGGGGAGCCCTCGGAACCAAGTTTTTAGACAAAGCGCTACGAGTAGCTCCTGTGTCGACTAAAAACTGATCAGTAGAACCCAAAATGCCCGCTGATACATATGGACCTCTCTGATCTACTGGCAATTCAACTGATTCCGTACCCCATCCTACGCAGTCCTATGCATGCACATAATCCTGACGCTCCACATTCTCACCCTCCGATATCTGATACTGGTTCCGTCTATCAAAGGTATTACGTTCATCCTGGCCACGGCCCCTCTCTTCAACTCTACCACGATCACCTCCGCCACCTCTCGCCCCCGAATAACTGTTCCTTGACCTTCCACCTCCTCGACCACGCTGACTACGTTGCTCACGAAGTACCGGACAATCTTCAGCCCAATGCCCAAACTCCTTACAATAGGCACATTGGTCCTCCGCTATATCCGTACGCCCATACAACGCATTACTCCCTCCTCTTCTGCCTCTATCATTCCCTCTAGATTGCGTTCCACGAACCTGTGCCAACATCACCTTCGTTTTCAATTCCTTCGCTTTCTTATCAACACTTTCTTTAGCCTCCAATTCCTGCTGCTCATAATACTGAGCCATAGTTAACAAAGACGCAGGGGTCGCCGTGGTCCAGGAACTTTCGCTCGTTTTCAATCGCTTCGCAATCTCCGGTAGGAGATTAGCCACATACTTATCAACAAACAGATGCCTACCCGTATCGTCTGTTAATGGTTGCCCACTGTAATCATGAAATGCTTCTTCGAAGCGTGTAAAGAAATCAGATACCGATTCATCTGGCTTCTGTTTACATGAAGCCAACATAGTCCAATCGATCTTTTTAGGAGGCACCAGAGTTTTTAATTTAGTCAAAATAGCCGTCGGGAGATCTAAAATCAAAGCACACGGTTTACATGCAGGTTCCCTTTCTAAGTCAGCCTGTTCTAAGTCCTTCCAAGTTGCCCCAAATGTCGTTTGATCATTAGTTTTACGAATCAACCTCCACATATCAGGGGGGAGTATTAATCCAAAGAAAAGGTCTACATCAACAAGAGTCATAACACAAGAAGAAATGGCCCCCTCCACCCCTTCATAGAATGCAGCTGGATTTTTACGAAGATCGGGCAGGGAGTTCTTTAACGCCATAACATCTGCTCTATTCCAAGGCGTATATACCCAATTATATATAAAGTACCCCTTCGCATCCTTCGACGTTTTATCGTCATCTGTACCATCTCCCTTTGGGGGAACATACAAAGGTGCGGCTTCACGCATAGGCATAACATGCACTTTAGAATTCTTATCTGAACCCCGGAGAGGACACTCTTTGGACTGCTCCGTCGACCCCGGCACGGACTCTTTAGCTTTTTCCCTTTCATCCCGCAGTCTGGTCGCCTAATCCCGCAGCTGGAGTAGTCGTTTGAAAAGGTCATCAACATCTGAAAGAGCAAATAAACCTTTATCCAAATTCTCACAATAGACCGACACAGCTTTGGGTTCTAAAGTCTCCAAATGTTTACGAAATCGAGTAACAACTTCATGTGCCAAAGTATTTATGAAACACAGTAATTCTCGTTCTGACCACATTTTCCTTTCAGCTAAAACCGTTGCTACAGTTATATGATCCATGTTTAATTTCCTAGCAAGGCTACGCAAGTCCGCGGCTCTTTCCGCAGTTAACCTGACACTCGAGTTGTCCTTTCCATCCGACTTATCCCGACCTTCATCACCGGAATCCTCGGACGGAGCCGTAGGGTGGACATACGGAGGCGGAGAGCGATCTAGTAATGAAAAATCATCAATTTCATTATTAAGGACCGGATAAAGCGGACGACGAATAGGAAATTGACTGGTCGTTTGCAAATTACGTTCCCGTGCCTCCCTCTCTTTCTTCTCCTGCGCCTTCTTTTCCTCAAGCTGTAAAGCCTTATCTCGAGCAGCCTTGCGCTGCTCTTTGTCCGCCAAGGCAACCTCACGCTTCATACGCTCACGCACCGCTTTCTCCCACATTCGTACACAATCAAACATATCTTGTCTAGACCTGCGCTGAAACAAACATTGCTCCACAAACTGAACCTTTCGTAAATCAAACGACCCATGTAGTGGCCATTGCAACTCGGGATCGGTTCTGGTATATTTATGCCATAATTTACTGTACAGTATAGGGGGAAGGCCGAATTTCACATACATCTCACGATTTGGAGTTCCTTCTGGGGGAGCCGGCTGTGATTCCGCTAACCTAATTGTGGTACCATTTCCAAAACAGCACATCCCTCGGAGTGTGCTTAAAACAGGCATGTACAAAAAGTATCACGAAAGCGTGATACCATATAAATGGCACTTACAGTACTTCACACGAATGTGCCGCTCAGAGTACAAAACAAAATTAGAGAAACATCTCTACATGCCTGCCTATGTGAAGTGCACTACACATATATACAAAGTTCACAAAATCAAAATGTTAGCTAACTCAAATCATAGACACAATCATAGAACTTCAGTAAGCGTACGTAGACTACCTTACCGATCACAAATCGTAGAACTTCAGTAAGCGTCCGTAGACTACCTTACTGATCACAAATCTTACCCAATTTCAAATATCCAGGTTCCAACTGCCAAGGTCTTTAATCGAATCAGCCAAACAGGCACTGTACAGCAACGCAGACGATCAAGATCTCAGTCGGAGACAGGCGCCACCTGGAAGGTCAGATCAGAAGGAAAGGAAGAAAACACCGTGGGTGCCAAGACTCGGGTCACTCAGTGGCAGCGTACGCGTCCATGGCGAGTTTCCAATCCTTCGTCACGACCTCTCCTTCGGGCATCCGAGTCACCGATGAGTCTCTTCGTGGTCGCCAATTTGTGGTATCGGGTTCCCAAGGCCTACATGCTCCGTAGATAACCCACTTACACCGAAAGAACTGTTGGCATGGAAACTGAAAAGTATAAAGGACAAGTTTATTAAGACCCCATGGGGTGGTGGTACATTCCTACAGCACCCTTCGGCAATGCAAGAAGTATCACACCGAACGTTGGTGCGAATCCTTCTTTTATACATTTTTACAGGTAATAAAAGGTAGGCGGTACAAGGTTACAGAGCTTTATGTACATATATGGTCATTTTTGGAGCACAGCCAACTCATGGGAGCGGTTACAACTCCACTGGTCAGTTTGGCGGAACATTCCTGAGGGGTGACTGGTCAGTTGGGACTGCGCATGTACAGGCTTGACCGTTACTAAAAATAGCCTGTTGCTGGGCAAACTCAGATGGTCAGCGGCACGGACAAAGGACTAAAGGGCATGCTGACCACGAGGCCGCTCATTCCCCAAAATGGCCGCCGCAACATACAAAATGGCGTTTTCTAATATGGCCAAGTTAAGGGAAATAACGTGTAGCAAAGCTAAGCGCTAACCCGGCCATTGTCAAATTACGACACTTGGACCCCCACCAAGCAGGCTTCCTTCCAGGTCGTTCGACTGAGATGGTTATCTTGGCAGTGTTGGATGAGATTCGCAGGGAGGCTGACATTGGAAACCCTCAGGCCTTAGTCCTCTTAGATCTGTCAGCCGCGTTCAACACGGTGGACCATAAGATCTTGGTGGACCGTGTCGGACGGGCAGGCCTGCAGGGCAGGGCCTTGAGATGGGTCACCTCATTTCTGGAAGATCGCTCACAGGCGGTTCGCCTGGCTAACTTCACAGCGTCTGAGTTAAGTTCCACATGTGGGGTCCCTCAGGGTTCTTCCCTGTCCCCACATCTGTTTAACATCTACCTACTCCCCCTGATCAAAGCCTTAAAACAGAGGAAAGTAAAAACATTCAACTATGCAGATGATCTGCAGCTCTCCTTCACAATAGAGAATTCCATCGAATCTATAACCAACTTTCAGGACACTATGGTGTTCATCCGTCATTGGATGGATCATAACCATTTGAAGCTAAACCCTAGAAAGACGGAGGTACTGCTGATAGGAGACAGTCGCATCTCTTGGGGCCCTCATTACTGGCCGGCCGAATTGGGGCCCTTTCCTAAACCCTCCTCCTCTGTAAAAGGTTTAGGAGTGATTATTGATGGAGACCTGTCCCTTAACACCCAGGTGGGAGCAGTTGTTTCTAAATGTTTCTTCCAACTACGTAAAATCCAGAAGATACATCACCTGCTCACCCAGGCAGCACTGATACAAGCTGTGATTGGCCTAGTCCTGTCGCATTTAGATTATGCAAATTCAATCTATCTAGGCCTTCCCTCTTTTCAGATCAAGAGACTCCAGCTTGTGCAGAACCAGGCGGCACGATTGATATATCAACAACCTAAGTGGCAATCGGCCAGACCTCTGATAAAAAAGCTTCACTGGCTCCCACTTCTCCAACGTGTCACCTTGAAAACCGCCTGTCTCACATATAAGTCCCTAAACTGTCACAGTCCTATGTTTATTAATAGCTTAATTGTGAGATACATCCCTTCCCGTGACCTCCGCTCTAAACATCAAAACTTACTGGTCAGCACAAAGTTTAAACGCAAACGGCATGGTGGAAGCCGCTTTGGCTACCTGGCGCCACAACTTTGGAACTCACTCCCATGGGAGATCCGTTCCTGTCGCCATCTGCTCCAATTTAGAAAGCAGCTTAAGACATGGCTGTTTACACAGGCACATGAGTAATTCACTCCCATTGCTATCATTTCAGAACAGGCTACTCAGTACAGTCTCAACAGCGCCATGAAACCTTGGTCAAAGTGTGCTTTATAAATTGGTTAAACATAAACGTAGTATTTATGTTTTAATCATAATGGTGCATGTTCAGCTCTATCCAGAAGTTGTAGGCGCTCCCTCTCGAGTTGCCTCAAGAGTTGGGGAGCCCCGGTGCGTTTATGAATAGATTCCAATTCGAGCACCGATGTCTCCAGTTCCCTCCTCTTAGCTTTTCTCATCTTATTTTTGTGCACTGCTTTTGCAATAAGAACCTCACAGACCACCAGTTTTTTGGCCTCCCATTCTGGTATTTCTTGAGGAGAATATCCGCACACAAAGTAGTTTTGTTCAGTAGCCTGAACTGTTGTCAGTGTGTGCTTTTTGAGACCCAAAAATATTTTAGCTTTTTGCCAATATTTGTTACACTAAGGCACTGACAGCTCCCACAACCATAATAGGTGTTACAGAAGCAGGGTCAAAACAAAACGCGCTTTTACGAAACAAAAAAACTGACCATCAATGTCAGGCTTATTGGCTTTGCCTATGCTTGTTTATTTTCATTTTTCTCATAATCTTGTTGAAACTGCTTGCATTGATTTTCCATTATGAATATTTTTTGAAATGTTATGTATCATCATTTTTTACTAAACTATGCGTTTAAGAAATTGGTACCTAAAATTCCACAGTAATTCAGCAAAATGTTTTTTTCCTATTTGCATTTTTTGTGAACATTTTATTATGAAAGCAAAGAATTATCAATCTTGCTTTCAAGCTTCTGCAAATATTTGCATTTAATCAGAGAGCATTCTGAGAGCATTATATGTACCCTTATATTGTTTAACATTGGAAATGTTTACAAATTTTTTTTTTACTGAAACCACTGTTAGTAGTGCAGTCTGAGCTTGCAACATTTATTTAAAGCACTCACCCAAATAATAAAGGCTTTGCATTGATGAACCATAAATAGAAGTTCGAACAGCATTAACATATGGATACAAATATTACCTCAACTGCAGACAATTCCCTTGCGTTTTCCATAATGTGATACTGTAAACTGGCGAGCAAACGGTTTGTGCTTCGGAGGATTGGGGCTAAGTGTCCCAACAACAAAATAAACATGAAAACTTGTCCTTGAACCCAGACGTCCTGGGCGTCGGCTATAGGAATTTCACTCCCCTAATCCTCCGCTCCCATTTTAGGCCCTACTTTTTCTTTGTTCTCCAGCACTCTACACATTGCTTGTGCATTTACTAGCTCAGTAAACCCCCCCCCCCGCCCTCACCTCCCCCAAATACTGTTCCAACTCTGGCATGCTTTACTGCTCCCTTGACTTGCTCGTTTTATTTACGATCGAGCACGCCACTGGAATGTCGCTTCCGTGGTATCCAGTTGTTTGCTTTACCGTTCTAACTGTACAAAGCCTTTTACTGCTCTCTTGCCTTCATCACCCTCCTTGATATCAACTGCACATGTGAAGGGACCATGACGGCGCTCCTCCTCTGCAGCATAACTCTGCTTTCAATGCACGCTCTTTAAGTCTGATTTGTGACCAAGGTACGATTGCATCTACAGTAAAATTCAACTAAGGATTACAAAACTACACGTTTTGTTGATGTGATTTTTTAGGTCGAGCCTACTCTATTCCGCAGGAATGACTATGCGAGTGTAATGCCGCTAAACCACTACTTAACCCAAGGCTCTCAAAAGGCTCTCCTCAAGCGGCGGATTTTCAACAGTTCATGAGAATCCACAAGCTCCTTGTGCACGAGCTCTCATCAAAGGCAGCCCAGCCTCCCTCACACAAGCTTCTCCCAGCAGGCAGCCCACCCCCCTCCGTCTCCATATGGTCGCTCGAGTTGCAGGCAGCCCACCCCCTCCCTCTAATCTGACATCTGCCCGAGCCTTCTGCCTATCAGCCTCCCTCCCACCTCCCCCCTAATTGCTTTAATTTTCACGGCCTCAAGGCCGTGAGCTACTTCAAAGAGATCCTCTCCTCAGCTAATCAGCCTGCCCACCCCCTCCCTGTCTGTGCCTTTATCTCCGTGCCCCTGCACAGGCTGCACTGTACCATGCTAGACAGCCCAGCCTGTCCGTGTACTCTGCACCCCAGCCTGTCCGTGTACTACAGCTCCACCCCAGCCTGTCCATGTACTCCAGCTGCACCCCAGCCTGTCCGTGTACTACAGCTACGCCCCAGCCTGTCCTTGTACTCTGCACCCCAGCCTGTCCATGTACTGCAGCTCCACCCCAGCCTGCCCAGCCTTTCCATGTACTCCAGCTGCAACCCAGCCTGTCCGGGTACTCCAGCTACACCCCAGCCTGTTTGCCTTCTACTCCAGCTACACCCCAGCCTGTCCGTGTACTCCATCTGCACTTCAGCCTGTCCGTGTACTCCAGCTACACCCCAGCCTGTCTGTGTACTCTGCACCCCAGCCTGTCCGTGTACTCCAGCTCCACACCAGCCTGTCCATGTACTCCAGCGTAAAACCCAGCCTGTCTGTATACTCAAGCTGCACCCCAGCCTGTCCGTGTGCTCTGCACCCCAGCCTGTCCGTGTACTACAGCTCCACCCCAGCCTGCAAAGCCTGTCCATGTACCCCAGCTGCACCCCAGTCTGTCCTTGTACTCCAGCCCCACCCCAGCCTGCCATGTACTCCAGCCCCACCCCAGCCTCCCATGTACTCCAGCTTCACCCCAGCCTGTCTGTGTACTCCAGCTGCACCCCAGCCTGTCCGTGTCTCCAGCTACACCCCAGCCTGTCCGTGTACTCTGCACCCCAGCCTGTCCGTGTATTACAGCTCCACCCCAGCCTGTCTGTGTACTCTGCACCCCAGCCTGTCCGTGTACTCTGCACCCCAGCCTGTTTGCCGTCTACTCCAGCTACACCCCAGCCTATTTGCCGTCTACTCCAGCTACACCCCAGCCTGTTTGCCGTCTATTCCAGCTACACCCCAGCCTGTTTGCCGTCTACTCCAGCTACACCCCAGCCTGTCCGTGTACTCCATCTGCACCCCAGCCTGTCCGTGTACTCCATCTGCACCCCAGCCTGTCCGTGTACTCCAGCTACACCCCAGCCTGTCCGTGTACTCTGCACCCCAGCCTGTCCATGTACTCCAGCGTAAAACCCAGCCTGTCCGTATACTCCAGCTGTACCCCAGTCTGTCTGTGTACTCCAGCTACACCCCAGCCTGTCCGTGTACTCTGCACCCCAGCCTGTCCGTGTACTACAGCTCCACCCCAGCCTGTCTGTGTACTCTAGCTGCACCCCAGCCTGTCCGTATGTTACAGCTGCTCCCCAGCCTGTCCGTGTACTACAGCTACACCCCAGCCTGTTTGCCGTCTACTCCAGCTACACCCCAGACTGTCCGTGTACTCCATCTGCACCCCAGCCTGTCCGTGTACTCCAGCTACACCCCCGCCTGTCCTTGTACTCTGCACCCCAGCCTGTCCGTGTACTCCAGCTCCACCCCAGCCTGCACAGCCTGTCAATGTACTCCAGCGTAAAATCCAGCCTGTCCGTATAATCCAGCTGCACCCCAGCCTGTCCGTGTACTCCAGCTACACCCCAGCCTGTCCGTGTACTCTGCACCCCAGCCTGTCCGTGTACTACAGCTCCACCCCAGCCTGCACAGCCTGTCCATGTACTCCAGCTACACCTGAGCCTGTCCATGTACTACAGCTACACCCCAGCCTGTCCGTGTACTCTGCACCCCAGCC
The DNA here is from genome assembly GCF_964263255.1 of Lissotriton vulgaris. NCBI lineage: Eukaryota > Metazoa > Chordata > Amphibia > Caudata > Salamandridae > Lissotriton > Lissotriton vulgaris. The sequence continues at coordinate 1,295,653,328 of NC_141691.1, forward strand.
TGTCCGTGTACTCCAGCGCCACCCCAGCCTGTCCGTGTACTCCAGCTAAACCCCAGCCTGTAGTGCACTCTGTACCCCAGCCTGTCCGTGTACTCCATCTACACCCCAGCCTGTTTGCCGTCTACTCCAGCCGCAACCCAGCCTGTCCGTGTACTCCAGCCGCAACCCAGCCTGTCCGTATACTACAGCTGCACCCCAGCCTCTCCGTATATTACAGCTGCACCCCAGCCTGTCCGTGTACTCCAGCTACACCCCAGCCTGTTTGCCGTCTACTCCAGCTACACCCCAACCTGTTTGCCGTCTACTCCAGCTACACCCCAGCCTGTTTGCCGTCTACTCCAGCTACACCCCAGCCTGTCCGTGTACTCCATCTGCACCCCAGCCTGTCCGTGTACTCCAGCTACACCCCAGCCTGTCCGTGTACTCTGCACCCCAGCTTGTCCATGTACTCCAGCTACACCCCAGCCTGTTTGCCGTCTACTCCAGCTACACCCCAGCCTGTTTGCCGTCTACTCCAGCTACATCCCAGCCTGTTTGCCGTCTACTCCAGCTACACCCCAGCCTGTCCGTGTACTCCAGCTGCACCCCAGCCTGTCCGTGTATTCTGCACCCCAGCCTGTCCGTGTACTCCAGCTCCACCCCAGCCTGCGCAGCCTGTCCATGTACTCCAGCTACACCCCAGCCTGTCCCTATACTCCAGCTGCCCCCGAGCCTGTCCGTGTACTCCAGATACACCCCAGCCTGTCCGTGTACTCTGCACCCCAGCCTGTCCGTGTACTACAGCTCCACCCCAGTCTGTCCAGCCTGTCCATGTAATCCAGCTGCAACCCAGCCTGTCCGTGTAGTCCAGCTACACCCCAGCCTGTCCGTGTACTCTGCACCCCAGCCTGTCCGTGTTATCTGCACCCCAGCCTGTCCGTGTACTCCAGCTACACCCCAGCCTGTTTGCCGTCTACTCCATCTGCACCCCAGCCTGTCCGTGTACTCCATCTGCACCCCAGCCTGTCCGTGTACTCCAGCTACACCCCAGCCTGCACAGCCTGTCCATGTACTCCAGCGTAAAACCCAGCCTGTCCATGTACTCCATCTGCACCCTAGCCTGTCCGTCTACTCCAGCTACACCCCAGCCTGTCCGTGTACTACAGCTCCACCCCAGCCTGCACAGCCTGTCCATGTACTCCAGCTGCACCCCAGCCTGTCCGTGTACTACAGCTACACCCCAGCCTTTCCGTGTACTCTGCACCCCAGCCTGTCCGTGTACTACAGCTCCACCCCAGCCTGCCCACTTACTCCAGCTGCAACCCAGCCTGTCCGTATACTACAGCTGCACCCCAGCTTGTCCGTGAACTCCAGCTGCAACCCAGCCTGTCCGTATACTACAGCTGCACCCCATCCTGTCCGTGTACTCCAGCTACACCCCAGCCTGTCTGTGTACTCTGCACCCCAGCCTGTCCGTGTACTCCAGCTACACCCCAGCCTGTTTGCCGTCTACTCCATCTGCACCCCAGCCTGTCCGTGTACTCCATCTGCACCCCAGCCTGTCCGTGTATTCTGCACCCCAGCCTGTCCGTGTACTCCAGCTCCACCCCAGCCTGTCCATGTACTCTAGCTGCACCCCAGCCTGTCCGTATACTCCAGCTGCACCCCAGCCTGTCCGTGTACTCCAGCTGCACCCCAGCCTGTCTGTGTACTCCAGCTGCACCCCAGCCTGTCCGTGTACTCCAGCTACACCCCAGCCTGTCCGTGTACTACAGCTCCACCCCAGCCTGCCCAGCCTGTCCATGTACTCCAGCTGCAACCCAGCCTGTCCGTGTAGTCCAGCTACACCCCAGCCTCTCTGTGTACTCTGCACCCCAGCCTTTCCGTGTACTCTGCACCCCAGCCTGTCCGTGTACGTGTAAAAACATTAACAAATATTACAAACATTTACATTTTACACACCAAAAGCTCAAACGTATCTATTGCGAGACATTGCATTTCCAATGCTTGTTTTTAATGTGTTTTCAGTGAAAAAGCTTGCCTCTTAGTTTGTTAAAAGCTTACCTCTTTACTCTCTCCCTTGTCATGTGCTTATCTAGGTTCCTGATCGATACTGTGACCTTATGCCCCTATTCGGCTATAAATCCATTTATTCCCTATATTGGCATAACCGTTCAAGTGCGATTTTCTGTAAAGTCATCTCTGGCCTCACACGAGCAGAGCCACAGAGCCACATTCCAGCATGACTCTCTGCTACTTCCTTTGCGACCAATTAGTGCAATGACAGAGCAGCAGTCACTATCTGATATTCCTAGATAACACTCCGAGTTCTTCAACAAGATAAAAACTTAGCAAACCTGGAAATCCCCGCTTGCTATGTTTTGATTAGTAATGGAACTCTAATGAGCAACTGATAGCTGCCACTTCCTAGTGACATCTTTAATTGACGTCTTATGTCCAGCAAACTTGCGTCAAACCTGGCACCTGTCAGGTATAAATATTACCAACGTTGCCTTAAGCAATACGAAGCTGTGAGCTGTGAGAGCGAAGCTAACTGCTGTTGAGCGTTGCCTGTCGCTGCAGCCTGCTATCCTGTGGTGGTGAAGCTACTGATTACCATTATCGCCGCTACAGCGCGACCTATGGTGCAGTACGCTTGAGGAGCCGTGCAGCCGTCCTCTGCGAAGACATCCAGCCCAGCTGCCCGCGGACGCTGTCACCCCTCCTTCCTCCAGACGCGCTGAGAGAAGCCGCTGCCTTTCTCGTGCAGAGAAATCCAGTCCCGGCGCTTCCAGTTTACCCTCGCAGGTGACTGGGATATCGAGAGAGACCCCTGAAGGAGATACCAATCCTCCATCATTCTATTCAGAGGTATGGTGTTGACTAAACCCTTAGACGAGAATTCTTGAAACAAACCTTGGCAAAACCAACTTAACTTAAGCTACTTACTTACTCCCCTTCTCACGTGTTAGGCCTAGGTCAGGCACACTGGGGTAGGCTTAGTTAGAAGCACCAGTTGAGTATGTTAGCCTAATGTATATATGACTGTATAAATGTTTTATTACTTTTAAACCATTGTATGGCTAAGAAACCATATCAATGCTTTTACAGTTCTATTTCGCTATTCTTATCTTACTGTACGTACTTTTCATAATAACAGTTATTGCAATTGTGGCAATACATTTCTCTTGTACGAGAAGAAAGACTGTTCAATAAATGTTAACCCTTTATTGATAAACGCCCGTCTCTCTATTCTCTACATACTGTGAAAGTAAACTGCACTAGACTGACTGAGTGAAATCTGTGTCTATTGTTTCACACGACCCTAGAGATCGACTCTTGATCTGAGGAGCAAAGTTGTCATGTTGCACGGTTGTTGGAAAGCTGAATCCCTTCTTGTCTGTGCCAAGGAAGCTGATCACTTCCTATGCAGAGAAGAAAGTTTCCAGTGACCTCTGAGCTAGTTGGTAACACAACCCAATTAAGTTTAGCATAGTCAGTGGAGGCCTGGAATACCCGCAGTTCCACGTCGATACTACTGTTTATGTTATTCCAATGCGCAGGGCCTAGTGGGAAACTAGGAACTACACTACATGGCGCCCCAACGTTTGGTAAGGCGATAAACTAACGTAAGACTTGTAGAGTAACTCAGTCGTGCATATTTCACACCCCTTTCTCCCTTAAAATACTCCAATAGACGTCTGGAGTGGGTGAAAGGTTAAAATCCGCCCGACCTTAGTAGGAAGAGATTCCTATGTAAAGCTCTGGTTTATTCAACGTTGAAGGATACAGTGTTCCAAAATATTGTGCATCTAATCTTTGTCTCCTTGGAGACCTACTCTGCAAAAACTGCATTTATACAATGTCAGTAGAAAACAACGGCACCACTGGGGCCGCAGTAGATGCGACTCAGCAAGGTCCCGAATACACAGACCCGGATGCAATTATCATCCCGGTCCACTTAAGAAGATCTATAACTTTAAAACTTATAGAAAACGGACTGACACCTCAAGGTGGTACAGTAATTTTCGTGATAGAGGCTCACGAGTATCGGCAGACAGAGGTATTCTATTCATGGATAAACTTTCCAGCGGTAAACGCTATAACACAAGAGTTTCACTATTACAAAATAGAGGAACCTCCGGGAGAGTACGCTCCTTTCGAGGAGATTGAAATCCCACTTAAATTTCAAGAGCACCTGCTCTGGTTTAATGGCGCCCTAAAACACAATGATCACATTACCAGGCTCGGTCCACTAGGTAGACCAGGAGCCACGTGGCCGGTTCTAGCCAGCTACACACCACATCCTGACATTGCAAAAATGTCTAGAGAAGAGCTGTTAGCACAGCTAAACACATTAATAAAAATACATAGGCAATTAGTCCAATATGTAATACGGACTGCAACAGTCCAGCCAGCTGTTAATACACCACAGCTGACCCCTCATCAGGGGAACACAAATAAAATTACACCACAGAACATACAGTCATGTCTTGGTAAAACACCCGTAAAACGGGAACAAATTCCTTTCTGGTTAGCCCAGAAAATCACTCAAATAGAGGCAGTATTTCCTGATACTACCCCTATTGAGAAACACAGAATCTTGACCATCTGCCTTCCTATGGGAATCGCACCACACGTGGAGGACTGCGACACTTGGGGTACAGTCTTTGCTTCCATTTACACAAAAACACACGGTGTTCCGTCTATGGCGGTAATACCAGACGTGCTAAAACAGATTCAAAATGAATTCGGTCCAGAACCAGCTTTAAATCTAGGTATGAAATTACTGAAAGACTTCAAGCAGGTCACGGCTATATTATTAGCCAATGTAAAGGGAGAAGCAGCATCTGTGGCGATTCGCCAGAAGTTGAGGGAAACAGATATAAAAGATCCTGTTGAGCTTGCAAAAATCATAGAAAAATGCTATGAAGAATTAGGTAGAGACAGCTTGGGTGGAAAACCAGTTAAGCCCCAACTGCTCGAAAATCCTGAAAAATTATTTATTAAAAATAATTTAAACACTCCTAAAAAAAGCTGGGATGGAAATAAACAATCCACTCCCAAGGAAAAAGTTTTCCAGTCCAGAGGAAGGTCTCCTCGACGGAGGGAAAGAACTCCGACTCGAGAACGCCAGTCTCCCCAGAGGGAGCCCTCTGAGAAAAGATATAACCTTAGAAATAGGGATAATATAAAAAAACCTGATAGATATCAAAGTATTGATACACGTCCCTCTCGATCTTCTCCACAGAATTCGGAAAGAAGAGGACGGTCAGACCCAGGAGAGCACACCAAGTCCAAAGACAAGGAACCTGCTCAAAATAAGAAATCTCAATTTCCTAAAAAGAAGGTAGCCAGTATTAGAGTAATCGATCATGCCGAGAATACTGAGGACACAGTTGAAAAACGGGGAGTGGGCATTGACAATGTTGGACAGTGCAGCAGAGATCAGTATAGCGCGCAAGATCTTGATGAGTCATCTGGAGACAGTGGACACGAATGAATACATTCAGGTTGAAACTGCCGACGCCAGACTTAGCGAGCCCCATAAAATATACGAAATAACATTGCGTATAGAGGGTGATAAGACTAGGAAAATTAAGGGTCTATTTTGGGATAAGCTCTCAAAAGGCTATGATATTCTGTTAGCTGAAAAAGATTGGCCCCCGGAGTTTGTCAGGGAGTGCCCTCGTGGCGAAGAAGTGATTATGCCTGCCTTCTCGAATCACATACCGATTCACAAAAAATACACATATGCAAGGAAATGGGCTGTAGCCCAGGCACCTGCATTATATAAAAATCATGTAGGATGGGATGAGGATTCACCGCCTCACAAAATCCAATTAAAAAGTGAACCAACTGCCCAACGGCAGTATCCCATAAAGCAAGAAGCTAAAAAACAGGTCAGGGAGATCTTAGATCAACTTGAGTACCAGGGGGTGATTGAAACATGCACCTCCCAAATGAACAATCCTTTGTTTCCTGTCTCCAAGCCAGACAATTCATATCGTCTAGTTTTGGACTACAGACATCTTAATACATGTTGCAAAACCTTTGCAGTACAAAACTCGCATAGTGCAGCCCTAATGAATAATATAGTTAGGAAAAAATATAAAACGACATTAGACATTTCTAATGGTTTCTTTTGTCAAAACATTGCACCAGAAAGCAGATATTTGACCGCTTTCTCTGCATTTGGGTCGCAGAAAAAATTCTGTCGTCTCCCACAGGGGTTCAAGAACAGCCCAGGACTATTCTCAGCTAGGGTAACAGAGTTACTACAAATCTATGATGATGAAGCATTGTCTTACGTCGTCTGTGAGATTTATCTCACAGACGACGACTTGGATACTCACTTGAAAAGAGTGAACACCATTATACTTGGGTTCGCAGCAGAGGGTTACAAATTCAACTTTAAAAAGTCCCGAATTGCCCATCTGACAGTACTGTTTTTAGGGTACGAATTATCAAGTGAAGGGAAAAGCCTAGCGGACAACTTCTTAGAGAAGTGCGCTGTACTCCAAGCTCCAAAAACGCTGAAGAATTTACAATCAATTCTAGGTTTTCTGAATTTCGGAAGAACTTACATACTAAATTACGCAGAGAGGGTTAAACCTCTCTACGAACTAATAAAACCTGATTTAAAACAAATCAATTGGACTCAAAAACACTCAGAAATTTTGAGATCACTGCAAACAGACATGTTAGCAAAAACAAAATTAGATACACGTGACAACACACGTGATCTTGTAATCCGAGTCATCCCAGGAAGATGCGGATTCACATACCCAACCTCTAATGAGGGAGAAAAGGTACCAATAGCTTACAAATCACATTTGTACACAAGGGCTGAAATAAAATTCAGTTCAACGGAGAAAATTCTAACTGCGGTTCAGACTGCTGTAGCGAAAGAAAGGCCCCTAGCACAAGGTAAACGAATAATAATCGTAACTCCTATACCGGCTTTAGAAGCGGTAACTAAAGCAAGCATTCCTAATGCTAAAGCTTTGCATCCGAGATGGATTCAGTGGGTTAATTCTCTTGCTGCAACAGACGTAGTTTACGAATTTGATCCTAACTTAAAAACACAGGAATTTTTACAATATGAATATGAATGTCCTCTGCCAATTGAAATCCTGCCTCTCGAAGAATACGGAAGTATTATATATACTGACGGATCAGCACAACCCGCAGTTGGGGGTAAGCAAGCTTACAGTGCTGCGTGCGCGATTGTTAAAGGTCGCTGGCACAAAGGAAAATTTAGACCATTGGTCACTAAAACACAATCTCTAGGAGATTGCTCGGCTCAACGAGCTGAATTAGTAGCATTTAAGATGGCGCTAGAAAATACTGATCGCGAATTCCCCACACTAATAGTGTGCGATTCTTTTTATTGCGTACAATCTTATAATGAATACTTGCAGAATTGGGTGGAAAATGGTTTCAAAGATGCAAAAGGTGGCACAATAAAGCATAAAATGCTTTGGGAACAGGTAGTTCTTTTACAAAAAGAACTACAAAAGACTCACGTGATACATACACTGAGTCATCAACGTGATGGCGTTCACGTTGCAGGGAATTCATTGGCTGATGAAGCCGCGAAGGCAGCTGTGCAAACGGCTTCCGTAGCTGCGATAACTCGGTCACAAACAAAAATAGACAGCGATGTTCTACAAGCTGTCAGTGCGTCAGTAAAAAATGATAAGAAAACACTCCCAAAAGGCTTTCCTGAAAAGTACTTGTACTTAACGGATACAAATAATGTTCCTTTTGCTCGAATCCCTGGAGTGGGGGATAGAGTAATTCCAAACAAGGAACACAGACTAGGACTAATAAAAGCGGCACACGAAGGGCTTGCTTCTGCACACGCTGGCGTTTCCGCAACAGTATCACTATTAAAACAGAGATATTGGTGGCCTCGCTTGAGAATACAAACTAAAAAGTATGTATTAGAATGCGACATATGCCAAAGGATAAAAGTATCAACAGTGAAACGACCAGCGCAGACACCCCTTCTCATCTCGGATAAACCATTTGCATGTGTTTACCTGGACCACTGTGGTCCCCTACAAAGGGACGGTAACTATAGATATATCATGGTAGCAGTGGATTCCTGTACGAGGTTCATATGGATGTGGCCCCAGCGCTCGGCTGACGCTAGAACGGTTATAAAAGATTTGCGAGTCTTTATCGGCACATACGCAATTACCACGTTCCATTCTGACCAGGGTCCTGCTTTCAGCTCTCGAGCCTATAAGGAGGCCATGGCCAGCATGGGAATTGGGTTGCGGTATTCTTGTCCGTCGCACAAGTGTGGTAGAAAGAAAAAACCGGGATATAAAGCAATCTATAACAGCGAAGGTATTAGGTTCAGGCGCTGGGTGGGTCAAACATTTAATAAGTGTCCAGACTAGTCTTAACAACATGCCAAGAAATTCTCTAAAAGGTTTCAGCCCATACGAACTATTGTTCGGAATAAGAATGAACGTTCAGGACCTCGATAGTCAGATGTCAGTGGTACAAGAAGAAACAAAACAGTTTGAAGTAAAAGACCGTTTGGCTGTTTTACAGGAACTGAATGAAACAAGAAAATCATTAAGCAACATAAAGTTAAAGCAACAGCCAAATACCACTGACGAGGCACCACCCGCAACAGCCCCAGCAAGGCCTGTCTGGATTCCAAAGATTGGGGATCTAGTCAGAGAAAAGATCGCGGTTAAGAAGGAATTTGGGCCTTCTTACAGAAAAGCAGTACCTGTCTTAGCAGTCACCGGAACAAGATCAGTTGTGCTACCGCCCCTTGCTGGTAAAAAGGAGAACAGAGTCGTGTCCATCGATCTGGTAAAACCACAAGCATGTGGCCTATAATCAACAGTAGGCCCAGTGGACTCCCAAGAAACAACAGAATACCCAAACTTGCAACAATCCAAGAGGTTCAAACTGAAAGACTAATCACATTCGATCAGCCTGCAGTGCACAATGAAGGACTATGCAATACAGCCATGGAACCCGTGCCTCTTGAAACACAGATTGAAACAGTTCGTCAAGAAACAGCACCAGTCTACAATAATGTGGCATCAGAAAGTGCTACCGAGAGACAGATTGAAAGAACAATCCCATCAATTGACAGAACTGCCTCTGGTTATTTCATCAACTTCGACAACTTCTCTGAAGATGAAAATGAGCCCGAAGTGATGCCAGAAACAAAAAAGTCTTTTAAAGAAAAAGCAACGGAACTCTTTCATCAACTGAAGGAAATCTACCTAATTTCCCCTTGGCTAGAGTTCTGGTTCGGTCTAGGTGTATTTTTCCTCCTGCTTTGGCTCATCATGGTACTGTGTTTGGGAAAATTCATTGAAGGAAAATATATTACAATGGACACAGCAAGTCAGAACATCAACCTAGTCCTGAAACCACACAGATCATCCCACGTGAAGAAAAGAGAACTGTCAACAGTAAATGTCACAGCAATTCCAATACCTGGTGGGGTAGTATGGGAGAAAACAGACTATGAGATCTATGGTCCGGTCGAAATCCTGAAGTATCCTCATCAACTAAAGGTTTCCTTAAGTGACTTTGTTACACCAAGTACATTCTCTGATGATTGGGACTTTAACAGTATTAATGACATGATGTCTGATTTAGTAATGTCAGCTAGATTCACAGATCATGATTATTTACAAGGTTCATCTAGTTATGAGCAGTTATTCTGTTACACCCACTATGGGGATCATTACTTGCATAAATCTGCACAGCCTAGAAATGTTTTTATGTATAATCAATGGGAACATTGTTCTACACCACCTAAAAGCAGTTCTAAAGCATTTTTTGAGAAATTCAAATATTTTTCAGGGTTTAACACCAGTGATGCAGAAACGTTTTATTATAAACTGTTAGATAAAACAGGAATGAAAACAATGCTGACAAATTCTAAATTGATATATTCAGAAGCATTTTATGACAAAATGATGACATTTGGTTTTGATTATTGGAAAAATAATATTGAAACGAAATCAATTTGGGGTACAAAAGATTGGCAGGTGCAAGGCATAGAAGCACTGTTTAGAACCTGCATGATACCAGAACAAATGTTATTTTTAAATGACACTGTACACCAAACATCTTGTCTTGGCCTAGCTAAGAACAAAGAAATGAAAACACCGTCTATACCAAAGCCAATAGCTGAGAATACAACTACAGATAATGAGTTAGACGTGTCACACATTTTACATTTCAACAGAACACATCCTGATTGGAAAAAGTGGTTAATCTGGCCTACAGACACAAATAGCTGTCAAGATAGGTTCCTGAACAAAACACAGGGTTTAAAAATGACCAGATTAGACCCTAGATATTCCCAGAGACAACATCCAGGAATTATAACCACATACAGTGTAGGTAAACTCTGCCTAGAATGGCTAACTTCATCCACACTGGCTGAAATTAAGCAACATTTGTCTTTGTTAAAAGATGGTGCTGATTTGCGCGACTTCATTCTTGGACCACGCAAACAGCATCAAAAGCGTTTCATAGCGACCAGCATCTATGCTGCTTACAACGAGGCTTGGAAAGTAAAGCAAATTGAAACTGCTGAAAAGATACGAGAAATTGATCGTATTAATTTGGAAAAATCACTTTCTGTAGTAGACAATGGGTTAATGACTCTGTCTTCCAGAATATATTCTTTGGACAATATTGTATCCTCTGCCTTTGATGTGATAGACAGAGATTTGCTAATGTTACAACATGGCCAGTCTCAATTACGCTCTATTATAGAATTAGGCTGGACGCTGCAAAACCTTCGTTCAGGCTATGTGCCTTGGCGTCTGATAAACACAACGTCATTATTTTCCATTTTTAACCTTACTGATAAACAGATCAGTTTGGCACAGAAAGGAGCAGACTATACAATCTTGAGCATCGAGAAACTCGAGAGATTACCATTGACAATGTCAGAGAGCCCTGTCATTGAATGGATAATACACGGAATTATCACAATTCCGATAACAACTTTCCGATTTCATAAATGCCTTGAATACATACCTGCTGGCCAGTATGAACAATTGGGTAAGGGATATGTTAAATCCGAATGGAAATTACCATACACTCATTCTTGCTATAGTGACAGCGACAAAAATGTATTTCTTAGTGGTGACAACTGTAAACACTCACTAAGCGGTATACTTTTGTGTCAGGGTATTAATTTACACGGAGCATGTGATGGCAATTCAAACAACCTTTCATGCCACCAGCTAGTCACACCTGCAACTCAGATAGAGCCCTTCTTTATGCAACTCGCAAACGGGAGTTACATTCTAAGAACGGATCACAGGTGCTGTGGCCTCGCGCCCGGACTAAGTTATCTAGTAGAAGTAACGTCCATGGTCAAATGTTGTATGCAAGCATTGTTCCCGAGCGGGCCTCCAGACACAGTGACTCCCCTCTGGCCTCGTCTGAATCTCTATTCTATACGAATTGATACATTAAGCAAAATGAAATCTGTGCTTTTACAGACAACAGTGCCTATAACGTCATCTAAAGAGACGTATGATCTTCTAGTCGCAAGGACGGCTACTGAGGTCCATGACCTTTTATCAACAAATTGCCCCGTGCATTTCGTACAAATGCTAGACCAACTCCTTAACATGTCTAGTGCTACAAGCATCCCAGGCATATTTAAGACAGTCTTTACGGGACTGCTAACACCCTTCCAGGCAATTTTGGGAATCTTTCCTAATTTTGTGCACTCCATCTTTGGTGGTATCCCACTATTTTTTGGACTCATCGCAGGGATTCTATTTTTGACCCTCCTGCTACGTTATGGCAAGCCTCGGCTCAGACATAGCTCCCATGGGAATGGAAGAAACAATCCTAGCAATGCGCTACAGGGACAGGATAACTAACGTCCTCGGATTGGCCAGGCTGAGAGATCTAAACATGACCTGGTTCCTTTCATTCAGACCGATATGGCAAAATTGCATTTTACCTGTGCTACGGTGTATGCTTTGCGGCGAGGAATGCGTGTTGGACATCTGTCTTTCACTTCCATCAGCAGTACCAATGGACGTCGATACTTTGCTAAGTCCAATAACGGCTCACGCATTGTGTTGTCCCCAGCGGCTACCAATCCTGATGACGGCATTCGTGGAGACTCCTGTACTACAGCCAAGTGGTAACAGTGGAGCGAGTGACAAAAGCAACATCATCCAGGTACAACGTTCTGTGAGCATTGCTGGTCCCGGCTATGATGACAGCAATCATTCTCACACCTGCCAAGTTTCAGCGCTATCTAATTTGGTTGAACTATCACCTGATTTTGTAGACCAATTCTTTGCGAGCCTGTCTGATACGATGTTCTCACCCACAGAGAAACAATAACTTTTGAAAAGCTTTCCGACACACGGCGTTCCCATGAACTCTGAATTCGGCCTTCAGTTTTGATCAACATAAAACTGCCAGGAGCTTTGGTAAACTGATTTTTCTTTGAATTGGACAATTTTTTTAAAATATTGACCCTCTCTTTTTGGCACGAACAATTCTTTGCTTAACGTAAAAACTATTCTTAGAGAACAGAAGCTTCACACTTCTATTTCTAAAAACACATCTAGAGACATAACAACATAACACCAGCCTCTAGCGCACATGTTATTACAATGCATTTTTATGTGATGATTTATCTCGCATTTCTTCTGTCAGAGGTACTTCATGTGTAATTCTTTTGCATAATCGTTCATTGACTTCATATGCAATACCTTTTGAATGATTACTATGCTTTAAAAAACGTACAGTACCTAAATTCCATGTATTACAAGTACGCCTATTTCGAATGCATTTATGTATTTTGGGGTGGGCTATGTTACACAATGTTACACATACATCTAAATTGCTTAGTTTTAGTAATTTTGATGGACATGAATTCGTGGAGTGGGTGTCATGTGCTTATCTAGGTTCCTGATCGATACTGTGACCTTATGCCCCTATTCGGCTATAAATCCATTTATTCCCTATATTGGCATAACCGTTCAAGTGCGATTTTCTGTAAAGTCATCTCTGGCCTCACACGAGCAGAGCCACAGAGCCACATTCCAGCATGACTCTCTGCTACTTCCTTTGCGACCAATTAGTGCAATGACAGAGCAGCAGTCACTATCTGATATTCCTAGATAACACTCCGAGTTCTTCAACAAGATAAAAACTTAGCAAACCTGGAAATCCCCGCTTGCTATGTTTTGATTAGTAATGGAACTCTAATGAGCAACTGATAGCTGCCACTTCCTAGTGACATCTTTAATTGACGTCTTATGTCCAGCAAACTTGCGTCAAACCCGGCACCTGTCAGGTATAAATATTACCAACGTTGCCTTAAGCAATACGAAGCTGTGAGCTGTGAGAGCGAAGCTAACTGCTGTTGAGCGTTGCCTGTCGCTGCAGCCTGCTATCCTGTGGTGGTGAAGCTACTGATTACCATTATCGCCGCTACAGCGCGACCTATGGTGCAGTACGCTTGAGGAGCCGTGCAGCCGTCCTCTGCGAAGACATCCAGCCCAGCTGCCCGCGGACGCTGTCACCCCTCCTTCCTCCAGACGCGCTGAGAGAAGCCGCTGCCTTTCTCGTGCAGAGAAATCCAGTCCCGGCGCTTCCAGTTTACCCTCGCAGGTGACTGGGATATCGAGAGAGACCCCTGAAGGAGATACCAATCCTCCATCATTCTATTCAGAGGTATGGTGTTGACTAAACCCTTAGACGAGAATTCTTGAAACAAACCTTGGCAAAACCAACTTAACTTAAGCTACTTACTTACTCCCCTTCTCACGTGTTAGGCCTAGGTCAGGCACACTGGGGTAGGCTTAGTTAGAAGCACCAGTTGAGTATGTTAGCCTAATGTATATATGACTGTATAAATGTTTTATTACTTTTAAACCATTGTATGGCTAAGAAACCATATCAATGCTTTTACAGTTCTATTTCGCTATTCTTATCTTACTGTACGTACTTTTCATAATAACAGTTATTGCAATTGTGGCAATACATTTCTCTTGTACGAGAAGAAAGACTGTTCAATAAATGTTAACCCTTTATTGATAAACGCCCGTCTCTCTATTCTCTACATACTGTGAAAGTAAACTGCACTAGACTGACTGAGTGAAATCTGTGTCTATTGTTTCACACGACCCTAGAGATCGACTCTTGATCTGAGGAGCAAAGTTGTCATGTTGCACGGTTGTTGGAAAGCTGAATCCCTTCTTGTCTGTGCCAAGGAAGCTGATCACTTCCTATGCAGAGAAGAAAGTTTCCAGTGACCTCTGAGCTAGTTGGTAACACAACCCAATTAAGTTTAGCATAGTCAGTGGAGGCCTGGAATACCCGCAGTTCCACGTCGATACTACTGTTTATGTTATTCCAATGCGCAGGGCCTAGTGGGAAACTAGGAACTACACTACACCCTATGCTTCCTTTTATAAAGTACTTGAGCGTCCGACTTTGGAGCTGGGGAACCGGGTTCAAGTCTCTGCGTTAGAGCAACACCCTGTGATTCTGGGCTTCTCACTTTCTCCGTTCCAAAAAATGTATGAATTCAACTGGTGCACATGTACAGAACTCTAATACTTTCGGGTCACGTTTGCGCTGTACAAAACTACAAAAAAGGCGGTTTCTTGCTGAATACTCTGGATTGCAATTTAAAATGGGCATGATCTTTTTATTTGTTGTAACAATTTTGCAATTAAAACATTATTACACTCCCAGTTAATTCACACTACCTTAAAGAGACAGTTAGTTATAGATTCCTTACCTTAGAATTAATCCCCAGGCGCCAGACTGAAATCGTAAAGTTTTTCGTCGGCAGTACACCTGCGCATCGAAAGGTGGCATCGGTCGGCTCTGCGTTGGCCGTTGGCATTGTGGTTGCCGGTATAATTTTGCGGTAGCTACTTAGACGCCGCCCTCGCGCGCTGACGTTGGTTCTTTTTTTTCCCTGCCAGCCAGCGCAGATCCGGAGAGAGCGGTACCTCCTGTCACTTTTTGACTGACTTTTTGGTGACTTTTGTCAACACTGTTTTTGACTCTTCGACTCCTGCAGCCGGCTGATGTCGGAGACTGATCCGCACAGCGTGTGTCTATTTTGCCTGGAGCGCGACCATGATCCCAAGTCGCTTTCCGGCTGCCGGACCATGATTCCGAAGTCTTTGCGGGAGCGGGAAAGCTTCCTGAGGCCCGGCATTCGGCTCTGTGCCATTCGAGGTCCGGTCGCATGGGAGGTTGAGGGACCAGTCGTAGAGCCACCACCACCAGTCTTATTTAAAGTCTTCGCATTCCTCAGGTAAGTCAAAGTACAAGAAGTCGAAGAAGCATCATCGCTCTTCGACTTCTCCCTGTCGGTCTGCTGAGGCGACAAGGGATACGGGTGAACCCCTACAGCGGCTCCGCGTGCAGGGCCCGAAGATTCGTCTCAGAGTTTCCCTCCCTATCCTGGACCAGGAGCAACCCTTGCCCAGCTTAGCACCGTTTACGAAGCGAGGCATACCATATTTGGGCAGCCCGACTCTGCCTGAATGGCTTCAGGCCCGGACTTGGCTGGGGGCCCTGAGCCTTCCACACTGGTGGCTCCGGCCTTGGCACCGCAGGGTCCTCTTGGATTCAGGCCTGGATCCAGATCGTCACCTGTCAACCGGATTACACCTCCCCCAGCGCAGATTCCCCCGGCACCACGTCCGCAGCTGACGCAGATTGTGTCCCCAGCTGGTTCGGCCCCAACCTCCGCCCTGCAAACGGAGCCCGACCGGCGCAGGATCCAGCGCCGATGGGTACCTTTGTGCCCTTGTTCTACCCTGGTGCTCAAATCAGACCAGATTGGCAACCAGAGGAAGGTGAGGGGGACTGGAAGGGGTCTGGAGACCCTCTACCTGACCAGTTGGAGTATGAACCGGACTGGAGAGAGGAACTAGGGGGAAGTCTAGATACTTCTCCAGACCTTGACATGTTGTCTTCTCCTACCGTAGCTACGGAGGAGGGAGCTTCTTACGCAGTGGTGTTGATTTGGGCGGCTGAGGCTCTCAACCTCGAGCTCCCTACGGTGGCAGTCATCACTAACCTCCTGACAGAGGTTCTTCAGCTGGCAGCGAGCTCTGTGGAGCCCCTGCTACCGTTCAATGAAGCCCTAACCGAAATCCTTATGGGCACTTGGTCCAGGCCCAACAACACTGGGGCTCCCGTGGATAGGATGATTGCCCGACGCCACCGCCTGTCCCCAGGCGACCCACTTTCCTCTCCAAAAACCCCACCTCTGAGAGCCTGGTGGTCCAAGCCTCCATATCCAAAGGTGCATTCCCTAACGCACCACCTGATGATAAGAAATCCAAAAAGCTGGACTATCTTGGGAAGATGTTTTCTTCCTCCGGCTTGGGACTGCGGTCAGTAAGCACTGCATGTCTGTTGGACAGTTATACCCACTCTGTGTGGGATACGGTGGCACAGGTGCTGCCCCAGTGCCCGTAGGAAGCCTGGGCCTTGCTCTCCCGTGCAGTTACTGAGTGGAGAGATGCAGCGGAGTTTACCATACACTGTGGACCGGTTACTGCAGACTTGTTAGGTAGGACGATTTCAACGTTGGTAGCCCTTCGACAATACACCTGGCTGAGGTCGACTGGCTTTTCTGGGGATGTCCAGATCACCCTACTGGACATGCCCTTTGATGGCTGTTTCCTGTTCGGTGACCAGGCAGACAGCGCACTAGAACGCTTCAAGGACTCACTGGCTCCCGCGCAGCGCGTTCAGCAGCCCCAGGAACCGCGAGTGCCTGCGACTGCAAAGCTGCGCCCCGTGGGGGCGTGTCATACGGAGCTCTGATACAGGCCCGATCCTACCCACCTGCGGCACTCTCGGGGCAAAGAGAAGCAGCGCAGGTGCCGGCTGCGGATGGGCGGTCCCTCCCCCTTTCTCCACATTGGGATTGCTGCCTGAGGCAGGGACGCTTACCACCACAGTCAGCTCACATTAGTGCCATAAGTCTGCGTGCAGAGCTTGCTCCTTTTCCAGCGTGAGGCCCGCTGTTGAGTAGGAGGGCACGAGTACATAACACAAACTTCCTGAATCCCCCAGACTGCTCCCGGGTGAACGCTCCCTGCAAGTAGGCTGAAGTACAAGACTGGTACCATTGGGGGTCCGCCCGAGTGAACACTGAGACCAGGCGTGGTTGGGGCGTGCATATAGCAGCGGCAAGGAGAGCCCACGCTCTGCAAGACCCATTGTGTACACCCTGCCTCACACCACAGATTACTTAGTCTGATAGTCACCCGGTGGCCACCTCAAGTGCACCTACCAGAGCAGTTATGGCATGGGCCGCAAAAAACCCAAAGCAATGTGTACCCCCTTTAAAAAAACTTGTGGACTCTGCCAGGGATCAGCCAAGCGACATGGCGGACGGTGGGCAACCCCCATCTACCTCAACTGAGGACCCACACCAATTACACCCACTGCTATTCGAAATGAGGTGCTAGATGTCCGCTTCGACTCCCTGGATAGGTTCATAGCGGAACTGAGCGCCAAGCTCCAAGTGCACGATAGAAGACTAGATGTAGTTGAGTCCCGCACATCAGACCGGGAGG
Organism: Lissotriton vulgaris; assembly: GCF_964263255.1. Lineage (NCBI taxonomy): Eukaryota > Metazoa > Chordata > Amphibia > Caudata > Salamandridae > Lissotriton > Lissotriton vulgaris. Next base: position 1,295,670,910 of record NC_141691.1, read on the forward strand.
ACGGAATGGCGAAATCGGTGAAGTTGGACGCATGGAACGGATCCTAAAGAAAGTTGCGACGAAGTACGAGGATTTGGAGGCGCGCAGTCAGCGCAACATTATTTGCCTGGTAGGTTTGTCAGAATCCACAGCTGCAAGACGCATGGACACCTTAGTAGAAACGATCCTTACAGACCTATTTGGGAAAGAGAGTTTTACCCCAGGCTTCGTAGTGGAGCGTGCCCATAGGTCACTTGGACCCTGCCCCAACCCAGGTATCCCACCCAGGCCCATCATAGCGCGTGTAATGAACTTTCGAGACAGGGACATCGCACTGCGACTGTCACGGGGGCACGGCAAACTCTCCTGGCAAGGCTCTAGACTGTCACTGTACCCGGACTTCACAACCATGGTTCAAGATGCAAGGAGGAAATTGGGGCAAAGGCAATGCTGAAGAACTTAGGGCTGAAGTACGGCATGTTGTGTCCTGCCAGAGTTAGGGTAGAGGAGAATGGCCGTGTTCGGATCTTTGAAAATCCAACAGAAGTTCAGGAATTTTGCCACACTTCTAAACTAAACAATAAGCGCCCTACAGAAACGGGCTCTGCTTCAGCCCCGTACAGCGGCTCAGCGGCCAGTGTGGATCTGTTCTCGAACTCTGTGCATGGACACGTTGGTCGCTGGCCTCCTGCTACTATGCTGCACATTTACTATGTTGAAACGACAGCCGGGATTTAACATGTTGAGTGTAATATTTGTTTAGGCTGCTAGGCCGGTGGAAGGCGAACGCCCCCCACTTTGGTGTACACCTCGAGATCATAATGGGACAACAGAATGTACCGCAATTGTTCACTTGAATTTTGTTTTTGAAATCTCATTGGTACTATTGTATGTTGTTGTGAAGTTGGTATTGCCTCTCCGGATGTGTAACAACCGGATTTTCGGACCAGATAGAATCAGCTCACCAAGACACCACTAACCCAGCCGAAACGTAACCACCTCCCTCCTTAGGACCTATTTACAACAGGTATCTGTGTTCCTACCTAAGGATGGGGAATTAGCAATATACAAGCTTAGGTCTTCTAAAACACCACACTCATACAATATAGTCTCGCGGCCACATGGGCCCAGACTAATCTACCCTGGGGCAGTTCTGATTACTTACCATTACACACTGACTACACCCAGTGCTCGCTCAAGCCACAATCTTGTGGGTATAAGCACTGTATCCTTCCAGTGCTCTCACTATTTCATACAAACACAAGCCACAATCTTGTGGGTATACACATTGACCGCAGTCAATGCTCTCATGAACGCCACTCTCCCTAGAGGCGATCTCACTACGCACCGTATCCCCCCGGTGCTCTCACAAGCCACAATCCTGTGGGTATACACATTGACCGCAGTCAATGCTCTCATTAACGCCGCTACACAACGACGATCTCTTTCCTATGAATACCTTCAGCTCTCTCTCTCTCTCTGTTGGGAAGTTTCTCTCATACATCTAATACCTACTGGGGATGTCTCATATGCAATTGTTATATTTTATGTGGTACACAAGAATGGCCAAATCACACTGTGTAAGAGTTATTCCCTATTTCAAGAGCTCCTCTCCCCCTCATTGTTCAGTTACCATTTACCTGGACGGGAGTCGCATCCGTTCACATAACAGCATCTGACTAGAAGAAAGGTTAACTTTACCATAAGAAAGCAACAGTTACACATTAGTTCACTAAGAACTGGGGTTCCTTTATTCACTAATAACATCAACAATATAACACTACAATATCACACATAGCCTGAAGAGTAAAAGGGGAATAGACACATACACAGATCTGCGGGGTCTCTTTATTATAATGGAAAGCTTTATTACTATAACACATCAACATGTAACTGACAGGGACTGTAGATAGCTAAAAAGGGAATGGATTATACTGCACACCGCTGAAAGAAAAAGGATTAGCAATACAGTAGGGAATCTAGCCTAGGAAATAAAAGACAAGATTAATGTTTAAGTGTAAAGCAAACTAGTTTAGAATACCTCACCCTATTAGAAAGGAATGTTTCTCTCTCTTTCTCTCTGGTGGAATCAGGGCTCTCTCTCTCTCCATCAGTCACCACAGCTTCACTCCACTGGCTCAACTGCTCCAGCTGGCAGCTTCAACTCCTCCATCTGACTAGTAACTGCTTTAATGCATCCTGATAAACTGGCACCTCCAGCTGACAGTTCCAAATTCATTCCAAGATTCATCTGACTGCTCTCTCCAGCTCCAGCAATCATCTGCCTTCTCTCTCCATTCCAGAAAATCAACTGAACTGAACTGTTCCAAAGACCAACTGACCGTTCTCTGTTCCAAACACCAACTGACTGTTCTCCTCAGCTCCAAAAACCATCTGACTTCTCTCTGTTCCAAACACCAACTGACACTCCTCCTCTTCTGCACTTCACTAATATAGAATGCTCTCCTCTAGTGGAAAGTTCCAGCAGAAACTACCTCCCACCGAATTCCTGTGCCAGCTCCAAGGCTCTCCGCGCAAACGCAGTGGCCATCTGCATGTTACGTCTGGGCCCAAGAGACAAACACATTCTGTTCGATAAGATCCAGTCTCCGCTGGTTTTCCCCTAGCACACAACAGGATTAACTATAAACATCACCTTTACCCTGCAAGCATCTCAGTCTGCAGGGACAGAAAGCAAAATGGAGTCTCTCTGGTTCTGGGCCTTGTAGGCCCGAAAAGGATGAAATAGACACTTAGCTCTGTCAGAGTACATACACAAACTGTCATATGGATACTTCGTTACATATATTGCGTTAAGTTAGCATGAGTGTATTACATGTTTAAACAGCCGTTTTTCCTTCGGCTTCAGTTTTGCACACGACACCTACTTGTTGTTGTCGCTTTCAACCTAGAAGCGGTGATGTGATTTATTTGAGAATAATATGTTATCACTATGCTATCAGCTTTGCCTGGTACACTTGGTACAACTGTCTGCACACTGAGAGCTGCACACTCTAAGAATAACCTAACACAAGGTTGTTGGGAAGCCTGATCCTCGCACCACATTAGACATAACACTAATAATGTTGATGCCAACATTTTGGGCTCTACGCGGGTTTAAGATAGAGTTACACGGAATGAACGTAGACACTTGGTGCTGCGCATGAAGAGAGCTGGTAGCTGTTGATGTGATCTACTCCTACTGACATTTAGAGGTATGGGTCCGCCCTGCTAAAGCCCGAATGAGACCTTCTTAGATATAAAATAATATGCTAAATAGGGTGCGCGAAATATAGGTGATATAGATTTCTATAGATTTTGCATTGTAACATGCTATCACCTTTTGCTTACTATGGATTAGTGACTATGCTGCTAACTCTGATTTTTATAATCTGCATTTTGGTATTATACAAGATACTGCGTTTGAGAACCTTGCATTGAATAATAAATATTTCAAACTTGCACGTGTGTTCTTTGACTCTCAGTTTTGGTTTGAAATGATTATATAACGAAAGAGTGTTCATGTGTTCCACGATTCCTGAGGTATTCTAAAGTTCATGTTCTGGTTTGTCTAAGACATGGTTCATTCCATAATGAGCAATGAGACACTGTAGCTAGCTAGGTAAGGGGATTTCTGACACTGAGATGAGTTTTGGATCATCCTAACTCACTGAGGTTCTAGATCTCTATGCACAGTTCTGTGGGAGAACGGAAACCCTGCTACATGGCGCCCGTACGTTGTTGGCCTTATATCATGACACTCGAGTAGTATATCATTCAAACCTTGACACCTTCATTCCCGTTTCCGGTAAACGGTGGTGTCGGAAAAACCTACCTATTTTTTAAATAGGTCTTTTCAAGCTTGAATTCTTTTAAAAACGGTTTCTTTGAATTACTACCCAGTTGTGCTACAAAGTGTTCTTTGTCTTTTTTCTCTTCCTGTGCTACCATGGCCGTGGACATACCGCAGCATAGCCGCGTCGCGGTTCGCGACCACTTGCGGGCATATAATGTCCCTGTGGAAGGCTTGGCTGTGGTTCTAGTGGTGAGTGCGGAACATGCGTACCCGTACAAATTGTTTTATTCCTGGGTGACATTTCCGGCAGTGGACGCTAATTCGGGTGTCTTCCATTCATACACTGCCTCGGCTGTACCAGCGGCTTATGCTCCGTACAGGGCACTGGAAGTACCTATCGATGCTTGGCAGCACGGAGTTTGGTTTGGTGGCGCCCTACCCCATTCTTTAACGGCTTCTAGGTTAGGTCCTTTATCCATTCCGGGCACAAATTGGCCCGCTTTGGGTGGATTTACTCCTCACCCTAATCGCGCTACTTGTAGTGTAGCTGACCTGCGGCGTCTTCATAACGTCGCGGTTGGAGTGATTAGGGCGCTTGTTCATTACATTGGTCGTAATGTTCATGGCGCAGCATCCGCCGGTGCGCAGCTTCGAGCAGAACAGGCTGGTTTGAAAATCAGTCCTGTCTTGGTGAATTCCGTTATGGGCAAGATGCCCCAGGATAAGGATGATTTTCCTTACTGGCTTGCCGAGAAATTCGACCAGCTGGAGGCTGTGTTTCCTAATATGACTCCGGGTGTAAAACACCGGATTCTTACGCTTAGTTTACCGAAAGATTTAGCCCCATAACTTGCTGACTGTGAAACATGGGGTAAGACTTTTGCAGCGGTTTACTCGAGGTGCTATGGCACCCCGTCTGTGTCAAACCTTTCTGCGGTCCTTAAACGTGTTCAGGATGATCACGGACCGGAGTCGGCGGTTGAATTAGGTATGCGCCTGAGCGGCTCGTTTGAGACAGTTTGCGGTCTTATCCTTGCAAATGTCAAGGGGGATGCAGTGAACTTTCAGGTGGCCAATGCTCTGGCGTTAATTCCCGATGCCGAGAAACCCCGTCAGCTAGCAAGAATTATTGTGGCGGCTTATAAAACGGTTGGCCGCACTTCTAAGGGTGTAAAGGCTTTTTCTGAAAAAGAGAAGAAGCAGCCCCAGGGACAGTCTTCGGAAACGGGTGGACAACCCAAGTCCAAAAAACAAAATTGGCCTAAAAAGCAGAATCAGGGTAAGCAGCAACAACAGCAGACACAGGTTTCTAGTCCGGCGCCTTCACAACCTGCGCAGTCAGATCGAGTTTATGATTTGCGCGATCGCGCGACGATTAAATCACCTGAAAGATTTCAGGCTTCTGACCAACGCTCTCCTCGTTCCTTTCAGGACTCATCGGCTCCGTCAACCGGTGGTGGAGGGGGCGGCCAGCAAGGACGTGGCCAGCCCCGCACGCGAAGTGAAGGGGATCAGCGGGACGACTCTACGCCAAAGAGACCGCAGTTTGCCAAGAAGAAGGTCGCAGCCTTAACGGCGCATCGATATGCCCCAGATAGTGAGAACGCGGCTTCGGAATCTGACGTGGGCTCTGACCTTGCTGGACAGCGCGGCGGAGATTACCATAGTGAGAGAGGCCCTCCGTCCACTGTTGAAGGTGACAGCGACTGACACTTATGTTGTGATTGAAACGGCTGATACACATGTTGCTCCCCCTGAACGACTTTTTGAAATTGTCCTGTTAATTGAAGGTGACATGCAGCGAACTGTAAAAGGGGTATTTTGGGAAAATCTTTCGTCTACGTATGACATTTTGCTTTCGGAGGCTGACTGGCCCCCACCTTTTGTTCTCGCAGCTCCGCGAGGGGAGGAGGTGATCCTCCCCAGTTTCGCGCACACTGTATCGAGAGTGGAAGCGCTGCATTTTGCAGAAGAGTGGGCTCTGGCGCTTGCGCCGGCTGTGTACCGAAATCAGTGTGGCTGGGATAAATTGTCCCCTAGCCATGAGATTCCTTTACGGTCACAGCCGCAGCCACGACCTCAGTATCCCATACGGCGTGAAGCTAAAGCTTCAGTCGCGGCTATCCTTGAACAATTGGAATATCAAGGTAATATAAAGTCAGGACTACAGGATCCACCCTCTACTATAGGTAGGATGATGAAAGGACACATAATTATGTCAAAGCCAATAGGCAATAGATGGATTAGAGTCAGGAATAAGGGATCTATCATCATATAAAGCAGCTATCCTCTAGTTTATGCTTCTAGGTCTGGAAAGGGGGCTAAAAGGACCAAAACAAGCTAAGAATAGGGATCCAGGATGGTAGCAAGCTTAAAGTCACCATCACTCAGAAATAGAGCCCAAAAACACGGTCAGAACAGGATGGGCGGGCATGGCTGGGTGGGGGGAGGAGGGTGGGGTATTGTCCGTATTGAATTGCACTGTCGTTTTCGTCCCTTTATTTTTGATCACACTTGATGGGCATTGTATTTGGTTCCATTCGGCATATAAGTTGTACTCTTTGGAACGGCACAGTTAGGTTACACTCTGGTCCTTGAAGTGTCACGCTAGCGACGTGGAATGTCCGAGGCTTAAACAATACACGCAAAAAACGTCAGATTGTTCATTATTTGCTCAGACACGGGGTGGATGTAGGCTTCTTGCAGGAGACGTACCTGCCTATTAATGGCCATTCCAGGTTCTTCTCCTCTTGGGGCCCAAATAGATTCTTTGCAAATTACAGCAACGACGCAAGGGGCACTGCCATCCTTACACATAGCTACTCCACTTTAAATGTCACTCCGTTATTTATGACCCTGAAGGCAGGTATGTGAGAGTAGTGGGCAAAATGCTTAACCAAAAGATAGCGCTAGCTTGTATATATGGCCCCAACAACGACTCCCCCGATTTTTACTATGCGTTATCGACACTGCTAGTACTAGGCCCCATGCCCCATGCCCCTTCTACATGGGGGCGATTTCAATATCTCCTTGCACCCGCCTACTGACAGCACTTCGACTGCCCCAGACAACAAGCTCCGAGCCTGTAAAGCTTTGCGCTCTATCTGCGAAAATTTCTCACTCCTGGACGTGAGCCGTGCATGGGACCCGAGTCGCACCCCCTATACCCATTACACCAGCCCACATGACTCCAGGACCAGACTTGATTATTGGTTGGCTACACCGGACGTTTACAAGTGGTTCCATCAACTTCAAACACTGCCCAGAACGTATTCTGACCACTCCCCTGTACTGCTAACCCTGAGGATCACACGTCCTGAAGGCTTTGAAAGACAGTGGAGGTTCCCCCATTGAGCATTGGAGGACGAGGTATTTAGGCAAGAGATCCAGGACGCAATTGACAAATATTTTACACTTAACAGGTTCGGTGGACATGGAGGCAACGTTGTGGGAGGGCTTTAAGGCCTATATTAGAGGAGTGTGCATGGCAAAATGATCTGGGGTACTCTGTGATATAAGCGGCACTCTGACCCGGGTTGAGGGGGACATTGGGGCCTTAAATGCTGCACAAATGGTATCATTTGACCAGGCCCGCGAGGCGGTGAGGGCAGCCTTACTCCTAGAATACAGAGCGACTGCTGAGCGGAAAATCTTATATATCCGGAAATACCACAATGCAAGGGTATACAGGGAGGGGCACCGCCCCAGTAGGATTCGGGCGCAAATGGTTAGACCCCCTACACGAAAGCTTACATTACAAAGCTACATTTACAGGCGGGGCACCACATCACTGACCCTTTGGACATTCAGCAGGAATTTTTCTCTTATTTTACAACACTACACTCCACCAGGCTGGGAAGTGATCGCACAGCACAAGAAGCCTATCTATTAGAAATCGCACTTGTGTACCTTGAAAAATTCATCCAGGATTTTTTTAGTGATACCCATCACGACTGAAAGCATAGACGAAGCCATCACATCCCTGAGCTCCTCCACTGCCCCCGGGCTGGATGGGTTCACTGGGGAATTTTACAAGGATTACAAGGAACTTTTGATCAATCACCCATTAGATATGTATGCTGAAGCGTTAGAGAATCAGGTCCTTCCACCCACACTCCGCAAAGCTCCCCAAACCCGGGAAAGACCCCTTACTGTGTGACTCCTATCATACCCTGTCTCATAAACCTGGACTATAAAATACTTGCTAAGGCGTTCACGCGCAGCGGTCGCGCCCCATGCGCGCCGAAGGTGCGCCAAAGGTAAGCCCGTCTGCGCCCGTCCGCGCCTGGACCGCGCCCAGCACCAGACCCCCTGGTCCCCGCAAAATTCATCCCGCCCGCATAACATACGACGCCGCAACCCTCTCAGCCCTTAACCCCGGCCGCACACCACAATGCTACCAAGCTGCCCCAGGACACACCCATGGACCCTTCACCTGCCACTCCTGCAAATTTGACTGCATCAGAACCCACACCAAATCCACAAACTGCAAACTGAGCTCCAACACCAACCACCTAAAGTGCATCCTGCTCAACACCCGCTCGGTCCACAGACACTCCATTGAACTCTGGAACCTACTCGACACCACATCTCCGGACGTCGCCTTCCTTACAGAAACCTGGATGAACGCCTCATCAGCGCCCGACATCGCCATAGCCATCCCGGACGGCTACAAGATCATCCGAAAGGACCGCACCAACCAAACAGGAGGAGGCATCACCATCATCCATAAAAATACCATCCGCATCACGACCAATTCCGAAGACTTCCTTGCTACCGCCGAACATCTTTACTTCCAGATCCACCTCGACCCCAAGACCACACTCAGAGGCACCCTCATCTACAGACCACCAGGACCCGCACACAATTCAGCGAAGATATCACTGACTTTATCAGCCCACATGCCCTCCCCTCCTAGAACTACATCCTACTGGGAGACCTCAACTTCCACCTGGAAAAGAAAAACGACAGCAATACCACCACCCTTCTGGACAACCTGGCCAATCTCGGACTCAAACAACTTGTGTACACCCCCACCCACCTTGCCGGACACACGCTCGACCCTATCTTCACCTCCAGCAAACACATCTCCTTCGATCACACCACAGCTCTCCATTGGACGGACCACAGCTGCGTTCACTTCAACTACAAAAAGACCACGACCCACAACCCCCCACAACCTATTCCCCGAAGAAACTGGAACAAAATTACCACCGACCAGCTCTTCACATTGCTTCACCAAAACCCTCCTGCCAATTCGGACCCAAACCAAGCAGCCACCAACATCACACAATGGATCACCCACAGCGCCGACGAACTAGCACCCTTGAAAAACCATCAAATCAAGCAAGGTAGCAAAAAAGCCTAATGGTTCAACGACGACCTTAAGAAATCCAAGAAGCTCTGTCGTACCCTCGAGAAAGCCTGGAGAAAAAACCCAGCCACTGACAACTTGGCCTCCTTCAAGAACGCCACCCGCAAACACCACCAACTCATCCGATCCACCAAGAAATCAGCATTCAAGGATCGACTCGACAACAACGCCCACAACAGCAAGGAACTATTCAACATCATCAAAGAATTTACCAACCCCACCGCCGGCACCAACGATATCACTCCCTCCCAAGACCTCTGCAACTCTCTATCCTCATTCTTCCACAACAAAATCGCCGACATACATAACAGCTTCAAAAACCAGCCCGAAGACCAGCCCACTTTACCCACCCCCGAACCAAAACCGCACTCTAACAACCTTTACGCCTGGAACCCAATCACCACCGAAGACACCATCCGCCTGATGAACTCCATCCACTCAGGATCGCCAACCGACCCATGTCCCCACCACATTTTCAACAAAGCAGACTCGATCATCGCACCCCATCTCTGCGATGTCATCAACTGTTCCTTCAACTCCGCTACCTTCCCGGAAAGCTGGAAACATGCCGAACTCGGCGCCCTTCTGAAGAAACCCAGAGCAGACCCCACTGAACTTAAGAACTACCGCCCCATCTCGCTCCTCCCATTCCCTGCCAAAGTCATTGAGAAAGCCGTCAACCGTCAGCTCGCCGCCTTCCTTGAATCCAACAATTTCCTCGACCCCTCACAGTCCGGCTTCCGAGCCAAACACAGCACCGAAGCAACAGACGACATTCGAACACTACTGGACAACCGAGAAACAGTTGTCCTCATCCTACTTGACCTCTCTGCAGCCTTCGACACAGTCTGTCATAGCACCCTTATACAACGCCTCAGCAACGTCGGAATACAAGGAAAAGCATTGGACTGGATCATCTCGTTCCTCGCCGTAAGAACCCAAAGAGTCCGCCTCCCCCTTTTAGATCTGAGGCCACCGAAGTCATCTGCGGTGTACCACAAGGATCATCACTCAGTCCCACCCTCTTCAACGTATACATGAGTCCCCTCGCATCCATCGCGCGCCAACGCAACCTCAACATCATCTCCTACGCAGATGACACCCAGCTGATCCTCTCTCTCACCAAAGACCCAAACACCGCCAAAACCAACCAACACGAAGGAGTGAAAGAAGTAGCCGAGTGGATGAAGAACAGCCGTTTAAAACTAAACTCGGACAAAACGCAGGTCCTCATCTTAGGCTCATCCCCCACTGCCTGGGACGACTCTTGGTGGCCACCGGCCCTGGGAACCACACCCATACCTACGGATCACGCACGTAACCTGGGCTTCATCCTGGACTCCTCACTCTCGAAGACCAGACAAGCCAATGCTGTCTCATCATCCTGCTTCAACATCCTACGCATGCTCAAAAGTCTTCCGTTGGATCCCCACCGAAACAAGAAAGACGGTCACCCACGCACTGGTCACCAGCCGACTGGATTACGGAAACACCCTTTACGCCGGAACCACAGCCAAACTACAGAAAAAACTCCAACGCATCCAAAAGGCCTAAGCCAGACTCATATTGGACATCCCTCGTCAAGCTCACATTTCCGGTCACCTGAAAGATCTCCACTGGCTCCCCGTCAACAAGAGAATAACGTTCCGTCTCCTCACCCACGCACACAAAGCCCTCTACGACCTAGGACGCGAATGCCTCAACACGCGACTGTCCTTCTACACCCCCACCCGCCAACTACGATCATCCAATCAAGCCCTCGCCGCAATTCCGCGCATCCACAGATCCACCATGGGGGGGAAGATCCTTCTCCTACTTAGCGGCCAAGACCTGGAATTCTCTCCCCACCCACCTCCGCCTTACTCAGAACCACCTCTCCTTCAGAAAGCAACTAAAAACTTGGATATTCGATAAGTAAAAGCACCCCCCTCCCCCAAGCGCCTTGAGACCCTCTGGGTGAGTAGTGCGCTATATAAATTTCTGAACTTGAACTTGAACTTTATGCCGCCTCTCGCTACTGATGGAGTCCATAATCTCTCCGGCCCAGTCGGGGTTTTTATACCCCATCGATCCACGGCGTTTAACCTCTGTACATTATATAATACCTTGCATAGGATAAATCCAGACACCCCCGCAGCAGCTGTCCTGTTAGACACGAAAGAGCCTTCGACTACCTGGAGTGGCCCTTCTTCCTCTCTATAATGCAAAGAATGGGCATGCCGCAGGGCTTTATAGACGCCACAGCCCTATTATACCATCTGCCCACTGCTAGACTCTGACTTAACGGTACTCTATCATCACCCTTCCCCCTATCTAACGGGACTAGGCAGGGATGCCCACTATCCCCCCCTATTGTTCATATTAACAGCAGACACAGATTGATCCATTTTAAGTTCTTACGCCGAATATATGTTACCCCAGTCAGGGCACACAAGATTGACCCCAATAGACCGCACCAGTGTCAACGATGCCAGTCCCCCCAGGCTGACTTTGCGCACCTGGCCTGGACCTGTCCACACATACACACATTCTGCAAGATTATGTAGGTGCAGGTAAACCCTCTGCCCGAGATAGCTCTCTTGAGATATGTTGTTCAGCTCCCCCTCAAAGTTAGAAGATTTGCAGCCATCGCCTTACTTTTGGCCAAGAGAGAGGTAGTGATACACTGGGGTGGTAAGAGAGCCCCCACAAGACAGTCCTGGCTCCAAAGCGAGGCGTCCTGCTCCATGAGGAGCGAGCAATATGCAGACACAACCCCCCGCCTCCAGACCAAGGGACATTTGGGGCCCCTTCAAGGCTTATCTTGCAGCTCAGCAACAGGAACACCCTACACAACCAGAGCAGGGCCTGGCACCCACCGGAGTGGGCTAGAGAACTGTTTTGCATTGTAAGCAAGTCCCGAGATCCGGTACACATACCACATGCAGTTATCTGCCAGTATGGCACTAGGAGTTGACAACTAGTTGGAGGGAGGGAGTGAGTGATGCCCGGGCAGGGTAGTCGGGGGCAATGATTGACATGGACCAGATATGTATAGCTTATGTAATGTGAGGTGTATCATGTGACCTATTATGCAGCTAAGAGGACTAATGTTTATTTCTCTTATGTATGTAACAGAGATGCCCCATACTCGGGCTCAGTGCTTTGCTTTGTTTTTCATAAAATGCTAAATAAAGTTAAAAAAACAAAAAAAAACTCGCTGACTACGGCTGAGTCCTTGGGCCTCTCCACCACTCCCCCCTGCGCAGTCTGCTTTTCGCTCCGTGCGTGGCTACGGAAGGGGTGCCCCAGTCCACCACGCCCCCTCTGCAGCAGCTTACAAACCCTCCTAGTCCAACCTTCCAGGGCCACCAATCTCCAGTGGGTGGCAGGATTCGCCATCAACTCGCCCACTGGCGCACCATCACGTCGGACAGGTGGATTTTGCAGATAGTCCGAAGGGGCTTCTCCCTCCCCTTCGAGAGTCCTTCCCACCCCCCACCCCCCCCCCCCCCCCGCCATGCCACCTCAGTAACATTGCATGTTGGAGGATCATCTGGCCCTTCTCTAACAGGAAGTTATGGCTCTCTTGACCAAGGGAGCCATCAAGCGAGTTCCTGCCCCAGAAGTAGGTCATGGTTGCTACTCCCACTACTTTCTGGTGCCCAAGAAGGCCTGCGTCCTTTCTTGGATCTCAGGGACGTCAACAGCTTCCTCTGGAAGGAGAAGTTCAAAATGTTGACGATAGCTCAAGTCCTGTCTGCCCTCGACCCTGTAGACTGGATAGTAGCGTTGGACTTGCAGGCTGCTTACTTTCACATCCCTGTCCTGTCGGCCCACCGGCATTACCTGCAGTTCATGGTAAGCCCCAAGCACTTTCAGTTTACCGTGCTCCCCTTTGGCCTTACCAGCGCCCTTATTGTGTTCACGAAAGTGATGGCGGTGGTTGCAGCTCATCTGTGCAGATCAGGGGTTCCATTCTTCCCCTATCTCTTCGACTGGCTGTTGAAGTCTGGCTCGCCCCGGGCTGTAGTCTCTCACCTCCAGACTACGGCCTATCTCCTGCATTCGCTGGGGTTCTCAATCAACGTGCCGAAGTCGCACCTGACTCCCTCTCAGAAGCTCCTCTTCATCTGGGCAGCTCTGGACTCGACGCAGTTTCGGGTCTATCCTCCTGAACAGCAAGTCCAGTATATTCGGGCTATGATTCTGATCTTTCAGCCTCTATCCCGGGTTTCGGTCAGGATGACCCTCAGGCTACTGGGCCTGATGGACTCCTGCATCCTGCTGGTGGACCATACCAGATGGCATATGCAGGCTCTGCAGTGGGACCTGAAGTTCCAGTGGGTACAACATCTGGGGAACCTGTCCGATTGCGTCCAGATCTTCGAGGGCACTGCATACCAACAACTGTGGTGGGTGCTAACGAACCATGATTGGGTCGACGGCAGATCCCTCTCCCTTCCCCAACCAGAGTTCACAGTGGTGATCGATGCATCACTTCTGGGTTGGGGCGGCCACCTGAGGAAGGTGGAGATCAGAGTCCTCTTGTCTCCGGCGGAGTCCGGGCTCCACATCAAGCTTAAGGAGCATCAGGTGATTCGTCTTGCACTCAAAGCATTCCTTCCCTCTGTCCGGGGAAGAGTAGTACAGGTGTTCACGGACAACACCACCGCCTTGTGGTACTGCAACAAGCAAGGCGGGCGGGGTCGTGGACCCAATGTCAAGAGGCCCTCTGCCTCTGGACATAGCTTGAATGTCTGGGCATATCCCTGGTGGTTCAATACCTGGCCAGTTCGCTGAACGGTCGAGCTCAGCCGCAAGTGCTTGATGGATCACGAATGGCGTCTTCACTCGAAAGTGGTGCAAGGTCTCTTTCACCGGTGGGGAGAGCCTTGGTTAGATCTATTCGCCACTGAAGAGAAAGCGCTGTGTCAGCAATTCTGCACGTTGGAACTTCCAAGGTGGCACTCGCTGGGCGATGCTTTTCATCACGAGCGGAGTTGCGGTCTTCTATATGCCTTTCCGTCTATACCACTTCTGCCCAGGGTGCTGAAGAAGATTGGGCACGACCGGGCCCAAGTCATTCTGGTGGCTCCGAATTGGGCACGAAGAGTCTGGTATCCCGAGCTATTACACATGGCCATCGATCCTCTGATCCAACTGCCTCTTCGGGAGGTTCTTCTGTCGCAGCAGCAGGGGACGAGCCTCCACCCGAACCTGTCCAGCCTCCACCTCTTGCGTGGAGATTGAGCGGCGACAGTTGACCACTTCCGACCTTCCTCCCGAAGTCTGGGGTGTTATCTTGCCAGCCAGGCTTCCCTCCACAAAGACGGTATATGCCTGCAGATGGAACAAATTTGTGGCATGGTGCCCAGCAAAGGCTGTGGATCCCCCTTTCCGCCCCTCTTTTTGAGGTTCTCTTCTTCCACCTTTCTTTAGCACAGCAGGGCTCTGCTCTGAGCACCCTTAAGGGCTACTCTCAGCCATTTCAGCCTTTCTTAGGCTACCTGGTCAGCCTTCTCTTTTCAAGTCCCCTGTTGTAAATCGCTTCCTTAAGTGCATTACTTATCTTTTTCCTCTTGTTCCCTTTGTAATGCCCCAGTGGGACTTGAACTCAAGTCTTACATATCTTATGTGTGCTCCCTTTGAGCCGCTACATAACTGTCCTCTCAGGCTTCTGACTTTAAAAACAGCTTTTCTGGTGGCCATCACCTCTGCGCGCAGGGTGAGTGAGCTCCAAGCTCTTTCTTCTAAACCTCCTTTTCTGGCTGTTCATCCGGACAAGGCTGTTCTCCGAACTCATCCTTCCTTCCTTCCTTCCCAAAGTGTTTCCTTCTTTGCACATTGGACAGACCATCACTTTGCCCACCTTCTTTCCGCCTCCATCTTTCCAAGAAGAAGAGGGGCTCCACCGTCTGGATCCAAAACATGCACTTTCATTTTATTTGGATCGCACAAAGCAATTCAAGGTGTATGACCAGCTCTTTGTTGGCTACGTGGGCACCAAAAAAGTCTGGCCGTGAACAAACGGACCATTTCTAGATGGGTTGTTTTATGCGTCAAAACTGGTTATTCCTTGGCAAAGAAGGAGTCTCAAGTGGGGTTACCCACCCTTTCCACCAGGGCGACGGAAGGTACAACTGCTTTTCGACGTGGGATCCCCTTAATGACATCTGTCCAGAGATAGCAAAGTCCGGAGAGACAGCTTCTTTGGCCGTTCGGTTCTCCAGGACTTTCTGGTTTGAAATTGGTTTGCAGACCCACCTCCGGGGTTGGTATTGCTGGGGTATCTATTCTAAGGTAAGGAATCTATTACTAATTGTCTCTTTCAGATGAACAAGTTACTTATCTCCGGTAACGATATAGCTGTAGGAGACATAGATTAGTTATAGATTACATACCGCCCCACCCATCCTCCCCGTTCTGCGAACTGATTTCTAGAGTTAGGGACTCCTTATCTGGGCCCTAGTTTTGTGCACCAGTGGTCAGTGTCTTGCATGGCTCGGCGCGTCTGGCGTGGAAAGTCGTGCACAGAACTGACGTCAGCGCGCGAAGGCGGTATCTAAGTAGCTACCGCAACATCATCCTGGCGACCACGAAGCCAACGAGGAACGACACCACCTTTCAACGCGCAGGGGTACTGCTGACGAAAAAAATTCCGGATCCAGTCTGATGCCTGGGGGCAATTCTAAGGTAAGGATTCTATAACTAATCTATGTCTCTTACAGCTATATTGTTACCAAAGGTTAACTAACTTGTTCCTCACACCTACAGCCACTCTATAGGGTCAGGCTTCATGCTTTTTTACTTCGCTTTCAGCCATGCTGAACAGCAGAAGTGCTGCTAAACAGCATGGCAAAAAGACATTCACATTGGCCAGGCTAATAGCTCTCGGTTTGCAGAGACCTATTGGCTTTGCCAATGCTATTTTTTCACATTTTAGCTATGTTGTTATCAGGCAGCTCCAAGGTGGATAACAAATGCGGAGTACCTTTATAATCCCCAGCGTGGGGTAAAAGGATGCACATTTGGCCTGAATATCTTTTCTGGAAAAATGAAGCCATGGGCAAGAACTGCCACAAATGTCTACTAAGCAGTGGCAAAGCCAGTAGGCCTGCTTGTAGTTTGCTAATGCATGCAGCATTATCACATTACAGCAAGGCATTCAAGAGGGAGCCAGACGGAGCAGAGGATGCTATAGCTGCACTGGATTTGAGGTGGTAAGATACATCCAGTGAGCAACTTTAAGTGAGAGGAATATTCCACTTGGCTGAGCTTTGTGCCAAAAAGTGATTAACTGTCTCCAGCCAAAGGCGAATAGAGGCTTGTTAAAGAAAGCCATTAGTTGAATGGAGTGGACCCAAATCCCACTTTATATTGGTAGCAGTAAATCTTTCACAGCTGTGTGCTCAAAACCCAGACCTAGAAAGGTGCTAAGCACTGAAAAGGCTTAGCAGAAGCTGCAGTTTCTTCGCAAGGGGGTGTTGTTCCTACCCAATAACTCCCCCACCCCCCCCCCTTCCGCTGCAGAGGCATTAAACATGAAAAATAAAATGGCAATGAAATGATTTAATTGACATTTTATTTTTCACGTTTAGCTGGCAATCAGTCTCCAGCAGGGATAAATGGGGGTTGTCCTCCTCTACTGCCAATTAGCATCTTACTGGACTGGAAGAGCAAGATGGACCTTCCAAAGTACACGTCCGTTTGACTGGCTCTCTTGAGCTGGCCAAAGTGACGTGTACTTTACAGCTCTCCACTCAACTGTCTTAGCTGGGTGTAGACCAAGCACCGGCCTAAAGGACATGAAGGAGCGTAAAGCCAGGAAGCTCAATCCAATCCTGGTGCTGCTCTCATGCTGGTGCGAGTAGCGCTAGGATTTGTTAGTGGAATTTTCTGGAGGCTGAAGTCCGCGAATCTGACCGAGGATGGACTACGAAGGACGTCCAATGTCAGCAGGCCAGGTAAGTGACTTTAGTTTTTTTATTATTTGCCACTTCCCTTGCCTTCATAGACACACTCGCCCACCACTTAGTTGCCTACGCACCTTACCGGTGCATATACATGCCAGCCGCCCCTGCTTAGCAGTCAAGTGGTTAAACTTTTGCCATCAACATATTTTTGCTCAACTTATTTTGTACCTTGCACTTACTATTATCACTTAGCACCTCACTATGTATTCTCACAGTACCCGTTAACCCTAATATATAAAAATATTAAAAATAAATGCTTTGTATTTTAATGTTTCTATTTTATAGGCCCTTAAATGCAATTATGAAGCCATCTCAAATTAAATGCTTCGAAAACTGAAATACTCACATGTGGTGATCAGAATAATTATGACCCACTCTGCGCTTGGCCTGATGATCTTGGACCACCTCCTAAAGTATCTAAGGAAGTAAGAAACCTTGGATCTGCCATGGACTCAGTTATCAACGAATGCCCTAGTGGAAAAAATTTGCAAGGTCAAGCTTCATTTCTATGAAAACTCTGCAACGAATCTTCCCCCACCTGGGATTTCCACAGAAGGTCCAGGCTACTGTCTTTCTTGTACTGTCTAAACTTGATTACACCAAGGACCTCTACTACCAAGGATCATCTTTATCAATTATAAAAAGACTACAACGGATTCAGAACTCTGCTGCTTGACTACTCCTACATGTATAGCCACAAGCCCACTCATTTCCCCTGCATTGAAGGCCCTACATTGGTTACCAGTTGACAATGAAGCTGCTTTGTATCACCCACTAAGCAATACATGGAACAGGACTGCTTTTCATCAGGAATAAAATCACAAAATGCATTCATAAAGATTAGCACCTCGCCTCAAAACCCCACCATACAAGGAAAAGATCATAGGTGGTACATCTTTCTCTGTTCAAGCAGCCAAACTATGGAATGCATTACCCCCAAACATAATATTCACAGATAACTATCTTCTTGTCAGAAGACTACTCAAGAGTTGGCTCTTTCCTACATTACCACCATACTCTAACACGAATGTACAGCATATCTCTGGATTTTCCAATATTTATAAATTGGTTATATCCATCTATGTATTTCTTTGTACATGTAACTATGGGTTTTAAAATATATAGATATTTTTTAGATTGGTTTAACCACTGTATATATTCTTTATGGTTATATTCTATACTTAACATGTTCAAAGGTCACTGAATAGTTTGTATGTTATTTGAATATATGCTTATGGGTCTGTTTTATTTATCACAATATGTAAATATTATAACTATTTTATCCACAAATGCTTCACAATTGAAATATTGCCTTCCAGTACAGCAACACTTGAAAGTCGGAGTTTATACAATACAAATTTAAATCTCAATATATTGTCTTTACACATGTATACTTTTTCTATGTAGTCATGTGTCTATATGTCTATTACTTTACACCAACTGTAGATGAAAAAAAACTTTCACTCTATCCAATGTACTGCTCTGTCTCACCTTATACCTCTTTCAATATATCCTCTACCTCCTCTCTAAATCATCCCAAACTTCATTCTACTACTACTACGAGCTCCAAAATAACCCTTTCTAGACTCTTCCCTCCTCACTCACCCCAAACCTAATTTTACTACTATGATCTACCAAACAACCCTTTCTAAATTCTTAACTCATGTATCCCTCATTTGACTCATCCCAAACCTCAGTTTACTACTATGATCTCCCTAATCCCTTTCTAGAGACTCTTCCCTCCTCCTCCTCATCCCAAACCTCATCTTACAACTACGATCTCCCAAATAACACTTTGTACACTACCCCTTCTATCACCCCTTTGTCCTATTCAATCCAAATAAGACTTGCATGTCAACTGCTCAAATTAAGTCATATTTCCCTATAATAATCCAACACTAATCTTTTTGGGTTAAAGGCGCAGGATCCCCAGCACCCCAACAAAATGTGCTTAACCTTGTAGGCCCATTTGGAAGGTACAGAATGATGATAGGCTGAGTCGAGGTTAAAACTACTCTACACATTGAGTTAACTCAATACGTAATGTTATCTTATCTAACACACTCTCTTTCCTTAGTGTCTGTGCACCAGTGATTATGTTGGTATACTGAAGAAGCCGGAATTAGTTTTGAGCTGTTCAGTTGGAATGTGGCAGCCCTGCACTCTTTAAATTATGTTTACTAAGATACACCAGAAGCTATCATAATCTTGAGCAAAGAAGAGTGAATGTACAGCCTCAAGAAGAAACCTGAGTGCTGACAGTCATTCTTTGAGACATGAGAGTTTCTCTACTACTACATCCATGATTGGAGACAGCGCTCCTCTCCGACTCAGATTGGTCTCTCTTCACTTTCCCTGCTCTTTACAGATTCAATGTAGGCGCCTGCTGGAGGAAAAATATATATCCATATACTATAGGTCAATTCAATTCTCCCCCGCACTATGTCAAACCTACTGAGCTATCTATTTCTGTCCCTGACCAAGCTGCTTGCTCAGGTTCTCCACAGTGCTTTCCCCTCCGTCCTAGAGCTATTCCAGCCCTGCACCAAGGCTATCCGCTTACCTCTTTGACACCTCCACCAGCTGTGCAAACAAACCTCTCTGAGTCACATTAGGTCTAGCTCCTGGCTCACACATTAGGTTTAGTTTGTCAGGTCAATATACAAGAAAGGCTATAGCTTCCTTTAGCCTACAAACAGTCCACCTGTTTTCTGTTCATTTATGCCCACACTACAGATATGAATAATTGGGACGGTGTTCTTTTTAGTTTGCCCATATGTGGCAATTCTGTTTTCTGTATGTTTGCCCTTATTTGGATTGTGTTTTTCTTTGTTTCTGCTAAGGGTTGCATTTCTGTAAAAGTATATAAAGGCCGCACAAGAATGAATGGCAGAAGAAGCTTGTTCCAAGACGTAACACTGGGATGTGCATCTGCCTTGGCCACCCAAAAAGCTGTGGTACCTGAAAATCATTTGATCTGTTCCGGAGCCCTGCCTGGTGTCTTCTTTGTGTCACTCTGAGGACGGTTGGAAAAGTTCTTCCCTAGCCAATGGTGCTGTGTGACTGAGATGTGTGGAGTATCACACCTGGTAAGTACCTTGCAGCTGTGGCCCTCCAATACATAAAACTTACCTCTTTGGAAATTAAACACTGGTCTGATGAGAAAACTGGGAGTTTTCTCCATATCAATAAGTTGATTGATAGTGGTCATCACAGGACAGCCTGAGCTGTAGGAACATGTTTTTATTTTTTAAAGGATACCCCTGGGGCAAGGGACAAAACCCTTCCGGAGTGTAGCATGGGAGGCATTTGATTATCAGTTGGCACCAGAACCCAGGGAAATGATTTTGAAATGTGCACAATTTTTATTTTATTCCATCCAAGAACATAAGTCAAGTGCAGTCTTATCTAGTGACAGTTACCGCAAGAACAGCTCCGCATCTCCGTATTTATAACATTAGGACATTACATCTATAGTAGAGCATTTTCAGATCACCTCCTCCCTCTCTTCCCACCAGCACCCTGAATCCATGTCTATTACATAAACCCCATACCTCATGGACTGTTTTCAGGTGTGAGCTCCGTACGTGGAGGCTTGCATAGGTTCCCCCTGGCTTCATTCCACTTCCCCCATACCAGTGTCCACTTCTTGGGGCAACCCTGTGTATGTAAACCGCCTTCTCAGGTACCATTGCTATGTCCATATCTTCTTCCCTCTGTGATTGTGAGGGCGTCACCCCGGATCCCCAATTTTTCACTACATTCCGTTTTGCCATGGCCATCCCCATTGTAGCCCACGTTTTCTGTGCCACATTAAGATCTGTAGGTTGCCATATGTTTAGAATACAACATCGGGGATCTGCCCTAACTTCCACCCCACTCACTTCTGAGATTTGCTCCAACACACCTTCCCAATATGATTGAATTTTGGTGCAAGCCCATAGTGTATGATAGTATGTACCTGTTTGTCCACATCCTCTGAGACAGAGTGGGTCAGGTGCACGCCCTATTTTATGGACAAAGGGGTGAGTACCTCTTTTGACGTCACAATAAAAGATTGAATACAATAAGGAGCTTAGGGGATAAAGGACAGGTCGTCCCCCTCTCACTCTAATATGTACAACACAAGACCTGTCCCTATGGTGGGCTTATTTCTCCTGATCCTGGCCAACCAAAATGTATTATTTAGTTGGAATGGCTGCTGTGCAATCTAGCCATCTGTTCCTAGATCAAGGTCACCCATTATTAAAACATTTTTTTTAAAAAGAGTGTGTTATAGTCTCTGTGCCTGTTTTCTCACTCCTTCCCCCAAGAACTATCTAGAGTATGAGGAGAGAGAAAAGACCATAGAATGAAAAAAGTGAGGAAAAGGAGTCGTGGAGCCTAACGGAAGTAACACCATGGAGGCTAGCAGGATGGTACTCGCCTGCCGCCTATGTTCTCATCATCAGCATCCACCACTCCAACCAAGAAAGTGATAGTGTAGAAAGAAAAAGAGAAGTATAAAGGTGCTGAGGAGACAGTGCCTGCCTGTGCACCAAGATTGGTGTACTGCAGGTCTGGACCCCAAAAAAGAAGAACTGCGTGTCAAACCAGATGGCACGCTGATCCTATCAATCTAAATCCGGGCTTGAACACACTAGCCAACTATAGTTTATTCTGCGCTGTGTGTCTACCTATTAAAAAAGCGGACCTGTTTTGTTGCCCCTGTGAAAATTTGCGGCAACTTCTTCAGGGCTTGGGTCTGTCACTCCACCCTGCAGCAATGTTCACAAATGCCTGTGAAAAACATAAAAAGAGACAACACACCTCTGTTGATTAGCACTGGATGTCTGAATGATTCAAAAAGTAAAACAATACATATGTCATCTAGACATACATCTGTTTCTACCCCACGGGGGAAGACCTGTGCTTTATCCCCTAAGCTCCTTATTGTATTCAGTCTTGAGAACTGCAGTTTAGCCGCAAGAGCTTAATAAACATTATTTGAATTCGGTGGTATACACCCTAGTGATCCCCACAATCAATAAGCACCGGTTGATTTGTCTGATGATTCAAAAGATACCCCCTCAAGCACCACAAATAGATTTATAGTAGTATGGCCACACACTGTCTAGCCTTTACTGATGACCATATAGCATCCATCTTGTCTGGCCCCTCACTACTACCAGATGCCCCTCTAAGTGGAAAATCCATAACGCGTGATGAATGGGAGAAATTATCCACTACCAGGAAACGCCAAATTAGGATAGCGCTCCATGGAGCGCTTATGACTGAGTACCTTCGAGCAGGAGCAGCCCCAGCGAGCCTCGTAGTACGCATTGAACCCAAGATCTTCCTAGAAAACAAGAAATTCAGAGTTGACTGGAGCTACATCGCGAACAAATGCACGAGAGACTGGCTCGTCTTGATCATTGAAACAGCTAAACGGTTAAGTGAGGAACCTCTGAAAGAGATTTTAGGCATAGAAGAAACAATAAAGGCGGATAAGACCATTACAGATGCCAAAGACCAGTTGAGCAAAATTCAAAACTATTTAGGTGAATACCAGACTTATATGGTAAATCAAAAAATCAAAGGTCTCAAAAGAAATCTAGACAGATTTAGCCACGAGTGGGCATATCCATACACAGAGGACCGTTATTACCAACAAGGCCAAGACCAAAGTACCTTGCCCCAGGGCCAACGAGGAGGACGATGGCAAGGGAAGAGAGCACCAAACAACTGGTCCTTTGACAACACAAGTAGTGAAGACGACGAAACAAACGTCCAACCAACTACTTCAAATCAGCGGGTCAGGTTTGACCCCACTGATAGAACAAATGAGGATCTAGGAGCCCTGTTCAGGGTTTTTTAGATCAACAATCTTTACATCCTCCCAACCAAAGAGGTGCAAGCCACAGAGGCCAAGGATGTGCACAACAGAACCTCAATACAACATGGCAGATGTTCTCACCCAGGATAACACGGAACTGAGTCATAGGCAACCAACAACTATGAGGCAGAATTCCATAGTTGTGAATTTATCGGAGGATCAACTCAGTGAGGATGAAACACTGGTTCTTAATAAAGGCCTCGGATACATCCCTACACCTAGACATGACAGCTTTCAGCTGAGAGGAGAAATATATGGACTAATGAGGAAGATCAAATTAAAGAAGTTCTTTAATGATAAAGAAAAAGAAATAGATAATCAATCTCTGTTCTCTACCAACCTGAGATGCCCTTCTACTTTCTGCCCCCCCAACAATGTGGTTGGCCCGGAAGTACAGATGTTTGAAGAAAAAGTGTTGCAGGACATAGCCACGCTAGAAAATAACATGAGTGGTACATCACATAGGAACATGAATAAAAAAGACTGGGAAGCCTTGAGAGCTCTAGAAAAGAACACCGCCATCACCATCAAACCGGCCGATAAGGGCGGGGCGGTGGTGGTGTTAGATACAGTAAATTACGACAAAGAAGTACAGCGCCTTTTGGGGAATCGTAAAAACTATAGACCCTTGACAAATGACCCAACCAGAGAACTACAAAATACTATAATGAAACTGGTTGCGGATGCAAAAGAAAAGAAACGGGTGACGTATAAAGAAGCAGAGTTTCTAGTCAATTTGAAACCTAGGATGCCGGCATTTTATATAGTGCCCAAAATCCATAAAGCACAACGGCCTCCTCCTGGACGCCCGATCGTATCAGGGATACAGTCACTTTTAGAACTTCTGTCACAGTTCTCAGACTTTTTTCTCAGAGAATGTGTAGTTACACAACCGTCCTATGTGAAGGACACAACCGATGTGCTAAACATTCTGGAGGACATTACTTACGATCAAGCTGACAACTTATTAGTCACCATAGACCTAGAATCTTTATACACCAGCATCCCCCAGGAAGCGACGCTGGTGGCAGCAGCGCGCGCCCTGGGGTCGTGCGAGTAGTTCTATGATACGCCCCAAACTTTCGTACTACAATGCATCGAGATCGCACTTGCCAACAACTTCTTTGCATTTAAAGACCAGATGTATCTCCAAGTCTCGGGGACTTCGATGGGGGCGACTTTTGCCCCCAGTCTGGCCTGTATTTATGTAGGCCAATTTGAGGCACATTATATCAACCATGACACCAATCTCTTCCAGAGGAATATTGTCCTCTGGAAGAGATATATTGATGACGTGCTATGCATATGGCAGGGCACAGAAAACAGGTTGCAAGAGTTTCTCACGTGGCTCAACAATCTAGATCCCTGTCTTAAGTTAACTTGGACAGTAAGCAGAACTTCAGCTACCTACCTAGATCTAGATATCCGTGTGGACGATAATAAGCTGATAACAAGTGTCCATCAGAAACCCATGGATAGAAACTCATTATTACACTACAGGTCATACCATCCACGAGCACTTCGCGATAACTTGCGGGTAGGACATTTTTTGAGATACCGCCGCAACTGTTCATCGGTGCATGAATATGCAGAGCAAGCACAAGAATTGGCTTACAAACTGGGAGAACGTGATTACCCCAAGAGAATAATTAAATGGGCACAGAAATGAGCAATTAACACTCCAAGAGCAGCACTCTTAGAACGTACAGTTAAAAACAGTACAGACTGCATCCTGGTTGTTACTACCTTTGGACCCATGTCCACACAAGTGCGTCAAATCATTCAGACGACATTGGCATCTTCTCAGTACAAGAAACATGAAGATGCCTCATCCCAGATTTGCGTTTAAGCAATCCACAAATTTGCGTGACCGCCTGGTCCACACACGCCCTAGACAAGGAACACAGGAGACTAACCTCCCCCAGGGGCATCTCCCCTGTGGAGGGTGCTCAGCATGTAATCTTACAGCACCCACCAAAACCGAGACTTTGGCAGGCAATAAAACCTGGCATCTGAACAAGTTCAGTAATTGCAATACCTGCAATGTAATATATAGATTGACTTGCCTATGCGATCTACACTACATTGGTCTCACGTCACGGGAGGTCAAAGTTAGAGTACAGAAACATCTAAGCACCTTGCGAGCAGGGAAACTTACCACCAAACTGGTTCAACACTTTCAAACATTTAAACACACCTTGAGAGATATCCGATGGGTAGTATTAGAGAAAGTGCAGGGAGACCAGTTTAACATAGAGAGGAGATTGAGCACCAGGGAAGCAAGATGGATCTACCAAGAGGGTGCAGACCAGGATGGGCTTAACGACCTTATTGAATGGGGTAAAGTGGACATTTAGTAGAAACCATTAGTCCACTGCCAACTATGAGATAACAGGGAATACAGTGTTAACACACAAAAAAAATTCTGTCTTCTCTCTTTGTTCAGTAAAGTTTCAAAAATCTCTTTACGTCACACATGTAGGCAATTGCCATATATATGAATAATCCCACCCCGGGTAATGATGTAATACTGATAGGCTCGAGACCTTAGCGATTCAACAAAAAATGGGGTGTGGTATATTTATAGGGACATCTTTTATAATCCCAAATTACCAAACATAAAGGACACATCATCAATATTCAGCTATATATATATAGGGTCAGTGTGAATAGGGAACATATAGCTGTCAATCACAGAAAGGTATTTACATACATAGGGCAATGTCTCAATACATACACATTTAGTGTTTGTCCGGTTAAAACTATCTAAATAAAGTTCAAATTGACAGTCACTGATATGGGAGTTATCTAAACAGACACAGTAGACCCACACCCTGTATAGCGACTGAAAAGAAGCATTACGGACACTACATGCAGCATTAGACACGTATGCACCATTTTCAGGCATACATCTGTATAAAAAGAATTTTTTTCACAAAGAATTCCCTTCACAAAAAATATTTTTCTTTAAATAAAAGTAGCAATGATATTTTGAGGCAGGCCACATACACCATACTAGGATGGAAAAGGTACAAGTATCAGCATAATTACGGGGTGGATTTGGGATTATGACTACATCGGCACCTCGTAACGTGGTATATATGTAACCACTAAACATCTTAAGATGACTCCCGCAGTAGTCTGACACTATCCCATGAGTACCGCGACCACGTGATCCACGCGAGAACGCGGTTATCGAGATTTAAACCACTCCCCAAACTAGGAACAGCACGGTGCTGAGACAACGCTCTGCTATCCGTACGGTCCCGGTAAGAGTATGAATGAATTGAATGCGAGCTAGACACCATAAATAAAAGGCTAATTTTTTGGGAATGGGCAGGAAGGTTAAGCTTAATTAGCCAGCTTTGACAGTTGCCGTAATCGGCAACACAGAGCATGCACTAGAAACGGGCTGGCAATGAACACGAGTAATAAGTAATCTCCTTACAAGTGTAAGATAATGAACACAGAGAACAAAATATCAGAATGTTTTTTAAGCACTTAAAGTATTGTAATGCATACCATGTTTTTACAGGCTGACAGATGAAGCACAAGGGTAAAAACCGATAACGAAGTTATATTGGCACATCAATCCATGAGGTATAGGCATACCTTTTGAACGCCGAAAATGGTAAATTGGTCGTGGTGTTGGAGTGGGGTAGAAACAGATATATGTCTAGATGACATATGTATTTTTAAACTTTTTGAATCATTCAGACATCCAGTGCTAATCAACAGAGGTGTGTTGTCTCTTTTTATGTTATTCACAGGCATTTGTGAACATTGGTGCAGGATGGAGTGACAGACCAAGCCCTGAAGAAGTTGCCGCAAATTTTCACAGGGGCAACGAAACATGTCGGCTTTTTTAATAGGGTAAACACACAGCGCAGAATAAACTATAGTTGGCTAGTGTGTTCTAGCCCGGTTTTAGATTGATAGGATCAGCGTGCCATCTGGTTTGGCACGCAGTTCTTCTTTTTTTGGGTCCAGACCTGCAGTACACCAATCTTGGTGTACAGGCAGGCACTGTCTCCTCAGCACATATACACTTCTCTTTTTCTTTCTACACTATCACTTCCTTGATTGGAGTGGTGGATGCTGATGATGAGAAGCTAGGCGGCAGGCGAGTACCATCCTGCTAGCCTCCATGGTGTTACTCCCGTGAGGCTCCACCACTCCTTTTCCTCACTTTTTTCATTCTATGGTCTTTTCTCTCTCCTCACACTCTAGATAGTTCTTGGGGGAAGGAGTGAGAAAACAGGCACAGAGACTATAACACAGTCTTTTAAAAAAGAAAAAAATTTAATAAAGGGTGACCTTGATCTAGAAACAGATGGCTAGATTGCACAGCCGCCATTCCAACTTAATCATAATTATTGGTTGGCCAGGATCAGGAGAAATAAGCCCACCATAGGGACAGGTCTTGTGTTGTACATGTCACAATAAAAGATGCCTAGTACACTTTCACAAGACTCAATCAAGGCTTCACTGAGAGTCCCATGGTCTATGCACAGGTAGTGAAGAGAAACCTGGACAGCCTATCCTTGGAAGGTGGTAGCGTTGTCTTGCGGTAGGCTCATGATCTCCTTGTGGCATCTCCATCACTTGAATCCTGTGAAAAAGACACTGTAGCTCTGTTGAACCACCTCCAGGGTAGAGGACACAAAGCCTCATTGTCAAAATGTCAGTGGTGCCAAAAAGGGGTGACTTACCTAGGCTATAAGGTATCCAAAGGCACACGTCGCTAATCTCCTGACAGAATAAAAATGATTCAGAGCATGCAGCCCCTGTCCACCAAGAAAGGAATGATGTCCTTCCTGGGGATGATGAACTACTGTTGCCAGTGGATTCCTGAGTACAGATCCTATGATGCCATCTCGAGACAATGTACAACACAAGACCCACAACATAGTATGGACTAATGAACTTGCAGACTGTTTGAAGAAACTAAAAGAGACATTGTGTACTGCACCAGCATTGGGACTGCCTGATTACAAACTGTGTTTCCATCTATATGTGTCAGAGCAAAATGGCTTTGCAAGTGGTGTGCTGACACAGCAGCGTGGCTCTGGAAAAATACCTGTGGCGGATTTCTCCGTGACTTTGCCTTCAGCAGTGACTGGGCATCCAGCTTCTTTGAAAGCAGTGGCTGCAGCAGCTGTGATGGTGGAGAGGAATGTTCCCATTGTATTGGACTATCCTTGACTCTATGTGCCACATTTGGTACAGTTGTTGTTGATATCTGCAACATTGTTCAGCTGCCAGGCACACAGGTTATGAGGTCACCTTGTTGTCTAACACTAATATCATCATCAAAAGATGCCCCCTAGTTGATTTAGCAACATTATTACCTGCAACAGGTGATACGGATGAGACCCCTAAAAATGGCTGTGTTGAGGTTGTAGAAACATGCACAACACCCAGAGTTAGAGCAGACACCATCAGAAAAGGCAGACTATGAGTGGTACACTGATGGTTCCCGTAGCAGAATGACAAACACAGAGCAGGGTATGCTATTACAACAATAGACACAATAGTTAAAAGTGCAGCTATGCCACCTGGCACATCTGCCAGCAAGCTGAGCTGTATGCTGTATAAAGAGCATGCTGAGGGGAAAGCTGTTAACATTTTTACTGACTCACGTTTTGCCTTTAGAGTTGCCCATGATTTTGGCCGGCTGTGGCAGTATTGTGGTTTCATAACAGCACCAGGGTGCCCCATTCAGAATGGCCCTGTAGTAAAGAACTTTTTAAAACCAATACTACTACCCAACAGTATAGCGGTAATGAAATATGAAACCGATACAAGAGCAAATACTAAGATAGCCAGAGGTAACACCATGGCTGACAAAGCAGCACTAGAGAGCATGTTACAGCTAGTACAGATGGTGCCTTTAATGCCAAAAAGCATTCCAAAAATTCAGCGCTTTCAAAGACAATTGTTGCTATCTGATGTGAAAGAAGAGCAATGGTCTGCAACATCAGATGAAGAGAGAGTGTAAGTTGATGCTGGATGTGAGCAAAACGTTGAGGGATTGTGGGTCCACTGGGAAGGGAGGCCTATGGCCCCACTCAGTATGTTCCTTCCCCTTACACGGCTTGCTCATGGTCCCACTCACATGGCACAAGGGGGAATGAATCTATACTACTATAATAAAGGAAGAACTTTCAGCCTTTGAGGTGGGTAAACTCGGGAACCACAGGGCCAATCCACACACCCGATACACCGTTGGAATCGTCAGGGTGTGCAGATGGTTATAGGCTATATAAATTTAAAAAAAACGTTATTTAAAAAATGTTCAGTAAAAAAAAAAGTAGTCCCTCAGAAATAGCGCCGGACGCGACGTGCGTGCTCACGTCAGGAGCGCGAGGAGGAGCGGCGTCCAGGAGCGCGACGAGGAGCGGCGGACAAGGCGCGGGGGAGGAGTGGTGATGTGAGGAGCAGCAGACAGGCCAGCGGCTGTACGAGCAGCGAACAGGCTGGAGGAGCGGCGGACATGGCGTGGGGGAGGAGCGGTGACGTGAGGAGCAGCGGACAGGCCAGCGGCAGTGCGAGCACCGGACAGGCGGGAGGAGCGGCGGCTAATGTAAGGGGACCCATGTCGGGGCAGGCGGGGGTCGGGGTAGGCGGGAGTCGGGCAGGCGGGGGACGGGACGGGCGGGGGCACGGGCTGCTGGACAATGTCGGGGCGGGCGGTGGTTGGGGAAGCCTGTTGCTCCCGGACAAGGTCGGGACGGGCTACTAGTGTGTTAATAAGACAGGAGTAGTTTGTACTGGGGATAACAGATTCCACTGCACAATTTTGCTCCCAATGTCCTGTCTGTGCCCAACATGCTAAATGTCAGTCCCATGCTACACATGATCCCTTGCCAGTACCACAGTGTCCCTTTACCAATGTCCAAATAGATTTTGCCTATATGCCCACAGTAAATGGATTCAAATATTTGCTGGTGTGTGTGGATCCATTTTCAAAATGGATGGAGACGTTTCCCACAAGGAAGAATGATGCAGCAACTGTTGTGTGATCCTTGATAAAAGTTATCCTACCCCGGTATGGGGTTCCTCAGGGCATAAATAGCGACAGAGGGGGTGAATTTGTGGCTGCAGTTGTGCAAAAGATGTGTGACTTATCTGAAAGAGACACATTCGGGATAGATTCCTTACCTAAGAATTATCCCCAGGCGTCAGACTGGATCCGGAAAGTTTTTGTCAGCAGTACCACTGCATGTCGGAAGTTGGCGTTGTGCGGCTCCGCTTCCTTCGTAAGCGTCGTGATCGCCGGGTTGATATTGCGGCAGCTTCTTAGACACTGCCTTCGCACGCTGACATAAGTTCTTTCTTTTTCCGTGCCAGCAAGCACAGATCCGGAGACAGCGGTACCCCCAGTCAATTTCTGACTGACTTTTTTGGGACTTTTGTCTGTGTTTTTTGAGTCTTTGACTCCAGGTGTATTGGGATGCCCGGTTTCAAGTCTTGCGAGGTTTGTCCCTGCATGATGTCGGTGCCGGACCCGCACAGCGAGTGTCTCTACTGCCCGGGGCACGATCACGACCCCGCCTCATGCCCCGACTGCCGGTCCATGGCTCCGAAAACTTTGTGGGAGCGGTCCCGAAAGTTGCTTGAGACCCGGGAGTCAGATCGAAGTCTTCGCACTCTGGGTCAGGTAAGACGAAGCACAAAAAGTCGAAGTAACAACGTCGCTCTCCATCTTCCCTTAGCCTGTCCCGTGACCCGGCTCAGGGTGCGGGTGGTGCCCCCCGGGCAGCTCCGGCGGAGCTTATGCAGTCGCTGTTGGCCTACCCACCTTTTCTCGGTCTGTCAGCTACTCTGGCCCAGCTGCAGAAATTTCTGTCAGCCATGGCCCGCCTTTTTGGCCCGTCGGGCCCCGCTGGCACGCCCTCGGGTCCGCGGGTCCGACTGGGTGTCCTCACCCTTCGTCGCAACTCTGGCCCCAAATTTGTCGACGGCTCCCAAATTCATTGACGGCTCCGGGCTCGGGCCGCAAGACCCCCATGGATCCATGCAAGGATCCCAGCCAATGTCAGTTGACCTCGTACGACCTCCACTGACATAGACGTCTACGGCACCGCCACTGGCGTCGGACTGCTACCCGGCTGATGTCGTCCCCGACTTCCACCCTGACGTGGAGACGGTGCTGGACCAGTGTCGATCGACGCCGATGGGAATTTGTATCTCTATCTCCATTCTCCTCCTTCTTTCTCACCTTACCAGCAGGTTATGGAGGACGGGAGAACTGGGAGGGGTCTGAAGACCCTCTCACAGCTCAATGCCAGTTAAACCTGGACTGGGCCGAGCATTTGGGGGACACCGGTGATCTGGATTTCTCATCAGAACCTGGCGCAGTCTCATTCTACCGTGGCTAAGGAGGAGGGTGGTACTTATTCAATTGGGTTGCGTAGGGCAGCAGAGGCTCTCCACCTCAAGCTCCCTACAGTGGCCATCAGGATTAACCTCCTGACAGAAGTGCTTCGGCTGGTGGCTTCCTCTGCGGAGCCGCTGCTGGCCTTTAACCCCTTCCATGCTCATGACGAGCTCAGCTCGTCATGAGGCACAGTGGAGCTGTGCTGATGACGAGCTGAGCTCGTCATGAACAATGGGAATCTGTTGAGTTCAGCACCTTGCGGGAATTGCTGTAGCAGTCAAGGTGTTAATGATGTACTTTCAGACATCCTTTTGGGCACCTGGTCCGGGCCCAACACGGGCTCCTGTGGATAGGAACTTGGCCCGACACCATCGCCCAGCCCTGGGCAACCCCATTTTAATCTCCCAACACCCTACCCCTGAGCGCTTGGTTGTCCAACCCACTGCGTCCCCAAGTGCATTCCCTTCTGCACCTCCAGACAAGGAATCCAAGAAACTGGAGCAGTTTGGGAAGAAGATTTTCTCTTTTGCCAGTTCAGGGCTGCAGTCTGTGAACACTGCATACCTCTTGGGCCGTTATTCCCACTCTGTGTAGGATACGGTGGCGCAGGTGCTGCCTCAGTGTCCGGAGGAGGCCCGGACAGTGCTCTCCCAAGCTATTGCTGAGGGGAGAGATGCAGCCAAGTTAACGATTCGTTGTGGCCTTGGCACCGCTGACTCGCTGGGCAGAGCGATTTCCATGACAGTGGTTCTACACCGTCACGCCTGGCTGAGGACCACTGGCTTTTCAGTGGATGTCCAGAAGACTCTGATGGACATGCCCTTTGATGGCACTCGTCTTTTTGGCGACAAGGCAGGTAGTGCGTTGGAGCGCTTAAAGGACTTGCGGGCTACAGCCAAGTCCTTGGGCCTTTTGGCCACACGCACTCCTATGGAGTCTGCTTTTCGCTCCTTTCGTGGCCAAGGAAGTGCCTAGACACGTTTGTTTTAAAGCCACAGTCCTGCTCATCAACAGTCTCAGCGCAGCTGCGGATGTGGGAACCGCCGAGGTGGGTTACGGGCCAGCGGGCGGGTCAGTCCACTATCTCCCTTGCCGCCACAGACTCCAAACCTTCCTAGTCCGGTGTTTCAGGCCCACCAGATGCCAGTGGGCAGCAGGATTCGCCATCACCTCCCCCACTGGCGCACCATCACTACGGACAGGTGGGTTTTACAGATTGTTTGAAGGGGCTACTCCCTCGCCTTCGAGACCACTCCTCCAGCCATGCCACCTCAATACCACAGCATGCAGGGGGATCACTTGGCACTTCTCCAGCAGGAAGGTGTGGCCCTCTTGGCTAAGGGGGCCATCGAGCGCGTTCTGATGCCTGAAATAAGTCATGGTCCCAATTAAGTACAAGGGCCTGCGTTCTATCTTAGACCTTCAGGAGTCAATCGCTTCCTCCTGAAGGAGTGCTCACACTTGCTCAGGTCTTGTCTGCCCTGGACCCGCAAGACTGGATAGTACCGTTGGATTTGTTATTTTCATATCCCCGTCCTGCCGGCCCACTGGCGTTACCTGCGGTTCACCCTAGGCCACGAGCACTTTCAGTTCACTGTGCTCCCTTTTGGCCTTATCATTGCCCCTCGGGTGTTCACGAAAGTGATGGCAGTAGTCTCAGCTCATCTGCACAGATCAGGGGTTTCACTCTTCCCCTATCTCAACAGCTGTTTATTGATGGCAGGCTTGCCCCAGGCAGTCGTCTCCTACCTCCAGACTACGGCCGACCTCCTGCATTTGATGGGGTTTTCCATTAACTTGCCTAAGTCACACCTGATTCCCTCTCAGAAGCTCTTCTTTATAGGAGTGGTTCTGAGCACGGCTCAGTTTCAGGTTTATCCTCCCGAACAGCGAATCCGGGACATTCAAGCTATGATTCTGATCTTTCGGTCCTTGTCCTGGGATGCGGTCAGGATGACCTAGAGGCTGCTGGGCCTCACTGCCTCCTGCATCCTGCTGACCAATTATGCCAGATGGAATATGCAGGCTCTGCAGTGTGGGACCTGAAGTTCTAGTGGGCGCAGTATCAAGGGGGCCTGTCCGAGTTCGTCCAGATCTCGTGTGGCACTGCACAACAATTGCAGTGGTGTCTCACAAACTAGCATTGGGTCAGCGGTAGATCACTCTCCCTACCCCAACCAGAACACACACTGGTGACGGATGCGTCCCTCCTCGGATGGGTCAGCCACATGGGAGATGCGGGGATCAGAGGCCTCTGGTCTCCGGCGGAGTCCAGGCTCCATATCAACCTTCTGGAGCTCCGGGCGATCCTACTTGCACTGAAGGCATTCCTTCCCTCTGTCAATGGAGAGTGGTGCAGGTGTTCACAGACAACACCACCGCCATGTGGTACTTCAACAAAGAAAGCGAGGGGTTGTGGACCCTATATCAGGAAGCTCTGCGTCTCTGGACATGGCTGGAACATCAAGGCATTTCCTTGGTGGTTCAACACTTGGCAGGTTCTTGGAACGCCAGGGTTGATGAACACAGCCGCATGTGCATGATGGATCACAAATGGCGTCTTCACTCGAAGGTGCGCAAGGTCTCTTTCAACAGTGGTGAGAGCATTGGTTAGATCTATTCGCCACTGAAGAGAACAATGTCAGCAGTTCTGCTCGTTGGAATTTCCAAGGTGGCACTCACTCTACAACGCTTTTCATCATGTGTGGAGTTGCGATCTATTGTTCACCTTTCCGCCTATGCCACTTCTACCCAGAGTGCTGAAGATCAGGCGCGACCGGGCCCAAGTCATTCTTGTGGCCGCGGACTGGGCTTGAAGAGTTTGGTATCCAGAGTTACTCAGTATGAGCGTGAATCCCCCGATCCGACTGCCTTTTCGGGAGGATCTTCTGTCGCAGCAGCAGGGTACGGTCCTCCACCCAAACCTATCCAGCCTCCACCTCCTTGCATGGAGATTGCGCGGTGACAGTTGATTTAATTTGACTTGCCTCCTGAAGTCTGTGATATTATTCTGGCAGCCATCCGTCCCTCCACTAAATCGGTATATGCCTGCAGGTGGAACAAATTTGTGCATGGTGCACAGCAAAGGATGTACATCCCCTTTCTGCCCCTTTTTCAGACGTCCTTTTGTTCCTTCTATTTTTGGCCTGGCTGGGCTCGGCCCTGGGCAATATTAAGGGCTACCTTTCAGCAATTTTGGCCTTTTTCAGGCTCCCTGATCAGCCCTCTCTTTTCAAGTGCCCTGTCGTAAATAGATTTCTCAAAGGCATTACCCACCTTTTCCCTCCTATTCCGTTCGTGATTCCGCAGTGGGATTTGAATTTGGTTCTTACGTATTTGATATGCACTCCTTTTGAGCCGCTTCACTACGGTCCTCTTCGTGTACTAACTTTAAAGACTGCTTTCCTGGTTGCCATCACCTCCGCTAGGCGTGTGACTGAGCTTCAGGCTCTTTCCTGTAAACTTCCTTTTCTGTCTGTTCACCTGGACTAGGTTGTGCTCCACACTCGTCCTTCCTTCTTGCCAAAGGTTGTTACTACCTTCCAAATCAGGCAAACTATCACCTTGCCCACTTTCTTTCTGCCTCCGCACCCTTCCAGAGAGGAAGAGAGGCTCCACCGTCTGGACCCAAAACGTGCGCTCTCATGCTACCTGAATCGCACACAAAAGTTCCGGGTGGATGACCAGCTCTTTCTTGGCTGTGTAGGTGCCAAGAAAGGCTGGGCTGTACACAAGAGGACTATCTCCCACTCGGTCGTCTTGTGAATAAAAGCCTGCTATTCTCTCGCTAAAAAGGATCCTCTGGTGGGGCTACACGCCCTTTCTACCAGGGCGACAGCAGCTACTACTACGATGTGGTGTCCCCCTGCAAGACATCTGTCAGGCTGCCACGTGGGCCTCGCTGCACACTTTTACTAAGCATTATTGCCTTGATAGCCAAGTCCAGGAGAGACGGCTTCTTTGGCCGTTCTGTTCTCCTTGAATTTTTGGTGTGATCTTGGTTCGCAGACCCACCAACGGGGTTGGTATTGCTGGGGTATCTATTCTAAGATAAGGAATCTATCACTAACGGTAATGATATATCTGTAAGAGACATTAGTTAGTGATAGATTCCTTACCACCCCACCCATCCTCCCCATTCTGCGAACTGATTTCTCGGGTTAAGGTCATCCCTTTCAGGGCCCTAGTTTCAATGCACCAGTGGTCAGTATCTTGCATGGCTCTACGTTCCTGGCACGGAAAGTCGTGTACAGAACTGACGTCAGCACGTGAGGGCTGTGTCTAAGTAGCTGCCGCAATGTCATCCGGTGATCACAGCGCCTACGACGGACGCGGAGCCGCACAACGCCACCTTCTGACGCGCAGTGGTACTGCTGACGAAAACTTTCCGGATCCAGTCTGATGCCTGGGGGTAATTCTAAGGTAAGGAATCTATCACTAACTAATGTCTTTTACAGATATATAGTTACCGAAGGTAAGTAACTGGTGCTTTGGGAATTGAGTGGAAACTGCATGCCCCTTATAACCCCCAAAGTTCAGGCCCGGTGGAGAGGATGAACTCTTCAATAAAAAATAGATCAGCAAAGACAACTAATGCAACAGGCCTGAAATGGCCTGATGCTCTGCCTTTAGTGCTGCGTGTTATAAGCACAAAGCCATCTAGAACAACTCTTTTGTTTCTCCAAGAGGTACTGATGAGGGCGTCCTATGTCAGTGGGGTTGAGGTTGCCTCTCATAGCATCCCAAGCAGCCCTGCTTTGGATGGATGAAAAAAATTCCGATCATGCTGTCCAGTTGATAGCAGGTGAAGGAAGCTTTGCCCCAGCCATCCTCAGAGCCCACACACCCTTTTAAAGCTGGAGACATTTTCATGGTGAGAAAATAAAAGATGTTTCTCTTAGTTCAAGGTGGACCGGACCCCACATCGAGCTTCTGGTGATACAGACCGCAGTAGAGATACAAGGACGCCCTGAGTGGATTCATGGAACAAGATGCAGAGCTGCACCAACACCAACAGACGGAGGTACCTGTAACGAATCAACACCTGCCACCCGTGGAGCAATGTGACATACCAGAAAAGGGGGAGATGGACCAGACCATTCCTAAGAGCCTTGCTGAGCGACTATCATCAAGTGCGACAGGGACGGTGACACCAGCTAATGTTGTTGAGTGAAAGAACACAACAAAGTCTAGAAGAAAAGTGATGGTCTACACCTGCAGAAAAATAGACTGGAGACTACACCACAGTGCAGGTCTGTGAAACCGCTCCTGAACAAGACGACTTTGAACCAGGAGGAGAAGCAGAGGACAGCACACTGCATTCCATTTTTTTAACTTTAAAGCCACATGCAGCGCCTTTTGTGACTCCCTGCAAGCACTATTAAACCAGGTTAGGGGCTTCAGCTTATTTCTTCTAGGGCCAGTAGATTTAATAAAAAGAGTTCTCAGTTTTAGAAAAAGATCCCTGTGTAGTGTAGTAATGTTATGTAGAAGGGCCGACTCTTG
This sequence comes from Lissotriton vulgaris, assembly GCF_964263255.1. Taxonomy (NCBI): domain Eukaryota; kingdom Metazoa; phylum Chordata; class Amphibia; order Caudata; family Salamandridae; genus Lissotriton; species Lissotriton vulgaris. Next base: position 1,295,707,777 of record NC_141691.1, read on the forward strand.
GCTGAACCCACTAATTTGAGTCATTGTATCCCTCAACATGGATCTAATCTTTGACAGAACCTCCTCATCCAGGGCAATTTTAGGCCAGCTGGCCCTTCTTTCATTGTTGGATAATAAGACCTGCGGCGGGGACGCCTCTACCACCGAGGGCTCTAGAAAGAAACCTTCTTTGAATGATAGGACCAGGGGATTGTGGTCACTCTCAGGTCTGTTTGCTACCACCATATCCAGCAGACTGGGCCACATTTCCACATTCACCAGGATGTAATCAATACGGGAACCAGTTCTGCTGTTGTCGTAGGTCGTTGCCCCCATCCTATCAGACTTCAAACGCCCATTAACTGCACGCATTCCCTGGTTCAAGCATAGTTCCTTTAGAAATATGGCTGATTGGGACCATTTCTTAATAGGTTGTAACACCAACCCCGGAATGCCCCATAAAGAATCCTCATCTTCTGTAAGCGTGCCATCGCCCGGCCCCATAGGTTCAAAACAGGTGTTGAAGTCCCCCAGCACCACCCTATTGGTATTCACCGGAAGAGAGCTTAAGAAACCCTCCAACACCAAGGCAACAGGAGTACATTTTCCCCCTTGGATACCCCGAATATAAATATTTACAATCACCATAGACAATCCCGTAGACGATTTTACCTGTATGGCCAACATATCGGGGTTATCCGGGTTATAAGCACAAAGCCATCTAGAACAACTCTTTTGTTTCTCCAAGAGGTACTGATGGGGGCGTCCTATGTCAGTGGGGTTGAGGTTGCCTCTCACAGCATCCCAAGCAGCCCTGCTTTGGATGGATGAAAAAAATTCCGATCATGCTGTCCAGTTGATAGCAGGTGAAGGAAGCTTTGCCCCAGCCATCCTCAGAGCCCACACACCCTTTTAAAGCTGGAGACATTTTCATGGTGAGAAAATAAAAGATGTTTCTCTTAGTTCAAGGTGGACCGGACCCCACATCGAGCTTCTGGTGATACGGACCGCAGTAGAGATGCAAGGACGCCCTGAGTGGATTCATGGAACAAGATGCAGAGCTGCACCAACACCAACAGACGGAGGTACCTGTAACGAATCAGCACCTGCCACTAGTGGAGCAGTGTGACATACCATAAAAGGGGGAGATGGACCAGACCATTCCTAAGAGCCTTGCTGAGGGACTATCATCAGGTGCGACAGGGACGGTGACACCAGCTACTGTTGTTGAGTGAAAGAACACAACAAAGTCTAGAAGAAAAGTGATGGTCTACACCTGCAGAAAAATAGACTGGAGACTACACCACAGTGCAGGTCTGTGAAACCGCTCCTGAACAAGACGACTTTGAACCAGGAGGAGAAGCAGAGGACAGCACACTGCATTCCATTACGTTATTGACACTTGGAGAAAGTGCCTTAGAACTGAGCAACAGAAAGACACTCCATATCTTGTCACTTTCACAAAAATACATCACATAGTGCACACAATATTTTTTAGTCCCTTACTTGTGTGCTACCAGTATCACAACCACCTGCTGACCATCCCCTGATTGCAGTACATGAGAAAGTAACCAAAGTTTTAGTCTTGAAAATTGCTAGATTTGTAGAGAGTTATCCATACACCCAGCGACCCTATTGGCTTCTATGAGGCACCTGTGCCTATACAGAATTATACACAAGGAAAAGGATGCCCTATATCCAATGTAACTTTGGATTGTGGAGAAAGAAGGAATGGATGGTACCCACGTTGTACCATACTGCTAAATATTTATGCCCAATACCAAATGGGTCACCTGCGGTAGAAAACAATGCTGAGGACAATGCATTTCTGGATGTAACCCCGATTCTTGATATTAGAATATTTAGCAAATGACAAGTGTCCTAACATATTGGAATTTGATGATACCACAGGTAATTGGAATATAAGGGACAGACAGTTAGTGAGTAGGAACTGGACAACTAAGGTACAAGGGAAATAAGTTAACTACACTTTACAGTACGGGAACATCACTATAGGTGGAGGGACACTGTTAATAACACCTGATGGTCTTCTATACTATCCATTAAATGTCTGAGAAAATGATTATGCTATTGCACCAAATGTGATTTCTAAAATATTAGAATATCCCCTATGGTCAGCGCGCTGCTTCACATGACATCGTGGGCATTCGTTACACTTATAAATTCTGCATGAATGGATTACAAATGGTGTGATCACTGTCAAAACACTCTTCCTGAGGTGGTAGGCCTTCTTCTCAGTAAAAACCACACACTGGACGCACAGTTACAAGGTGGTATGTATTTCATTTGAGGCACTAAAGCATACAAGGTGCTTCCCTGGCACGGAGAAGGCATGCATTCTATTTCTTATCTTACACCAAACATTTCAGTTGTGCTGCTGATTGCAGCACATGAGCCATTCCTTTTGGTGGAGTTTCGCTCATAGGTATAATGAAGATATACATGCACCTATTCTGGAGTCTAGACAAGGTCTATTTTTTGAGCTAATGCACATATTAATTCCTGGATATGGTGTATTTGATTTAGAATTGTCCCTTGTTACCATGTCGGCTCAACTAGCTATAGCATTCAATGCAACAAAAGAAGCACTTCAAGAGTTGCAGGCGGAAATTAGTTCAGTGGCTACCATGACTATTCAACATAGAATTGCACTTGACCTTCTGACATTACAACAAGGAAGAAGGGCATTGTTTTACTGAATTCCCCTTGTTTTTTGATTTTTTTTTAATAAGGTTTTATTGAAACAACAAAAGATCTGCATATACAATGTTAGCATCATGTTGTCATGCATACAGTCATTCGGTATACAGTTTCACAAGGACCACAGCACTTATATGATTGCGGTTATATTATATGTCCGCGTCTGAGTCTTGATCCAACCGCGGAGGTGTACAGATGTTCCCTCTGTATACGTTCCATTTGCCCCACACCCTTCCCCATTTTTTGGGGCATTTCCTGTGAATGAATGTGGTCTTCTCCGCTACCATGGCTATAGCTATATCTCATAGAAGAAAACAAAGGAGGGAGTGGAGAGTCGATGTCCTACATGAACACCTGGGGTGGATATAGCCTCCCCTTACAATTATTAGTAAACAAAAAGATCCACCCAATGAAAATTGTAATTGACTGAGGTCTGGTCAAGGGTATTCCCTACATTGGTGGGAAGCACACTGTGTTTCTTAAATACCCCTCACACACCAAAAGGGCCCTTGGTGTCATGCTTCATCATAGGGGTCTTCGCACCCCTCTATAGAACGCGGCGTGCTACTACCAACTGATACGTGGGAGCACTGATGTATTCTCTATGTGTGGTGTGAGAGGTAGGGTCAGGAGTGAGTGGTAAGTGAATGTTAAAAAATACCTAGCAGCATTGTAGCATAGGAACAACATTTCTTAATAAGCCTTGGTGCCGCTTTTGTTAAAATAGTGTGAAGTTGTCAGGTCCCAATGTCCTCAGGATGGTACGATGCCAAAAGGGTTCCACCTCTTGATAACCTCTGGGTCTGACAATAACAGACACACAGTGGGGATCAAGCGAGGGATAACAGGAACTGCAGGGCAGGAACGGGAGGGCGGAGAAGCTGAAATGAGAACAAGAAGCAAACAATTACACTCTGTCTCGTAACCTATATAACCTAACTTCTTACACTTCTCTACTCTGTACCGCCCTATGGCTGAACTCTAGTTACCTGGAGGGTAGGATAGGGTTGGCTTTGCCTGGCCTTCAGATGGTAGAAAATAACAGCACAATCCTAGGAACACAAGACACTGCGTGTTAATTATTGCACAGTTCTACATGTAATATCTCCCTATGGTATCATTCACATACCAGTGTTGCTAATAGCAGGGGCTTCAACAGAGGGCAGAATGGAAAACAGCCAGCCAGGCGAAGCTCATTATACCCCTGTTGTGAAAAGATAAGTAAACAGCAAATAACAGACTTTTGCTTCTAAAGAACTTCACACATAAACGACTTCTGGGTTACGTCACCCAAAGCCTCACTGTCTTTACACCCGGCTGGTAAGGTCCTGCACCAGCGAGCATACAGTACATGAAATGTTTCCCCAAAGAAAAGCAGTCTTCCAGTTCAAAGAAAACAAGGTTGTTTAAATCACCCCCCACAGATGCGCAGTCTCTGCAGACGGGGATCTCAAGTAATAACTCTAGCACATCCACTGCGCGTGTTAAGATAATCAAAAGTCAAAGCGTAAGGCTTAAATCTGTAGCCTCCTCGTAAAACCTAAATACCAGCAAGAGCCTAACTAGGATTAGGCAAAATCCGAATAACAAGGACGACTGGTCTCTGATCACGAAGCCACTGGAAAGGCTCCGCTAACCGCCAAGAGGAACTTCCCCTGAGCGGAACACGCTACAAAAGAACACAGCAAGGAACGCGAAGGAATAATGAAAAGCACCAAAAAAGGATACGCAGCCACAATCCTGGACTGGGGATCCTACCGTAACATCAATCCGGACACAGAATATACGGCGAGGCGATGCAGGATTCACTCCGTCTTGAACTTCCTGAAACTGACGTCATCGCCAGACGCGTCGCTCTCCCCCGGGAATCATGGGATGTGTAGTCTTTCCCGGAAACATGGCTCTGGACAGTGTTCATAGCGTCCCACCTCCGTGGGTCGTAACAGTACATCCCTCCCCAGAAGAACACTGACAGAGACATGGCTTGTGGGGGAAACGTTTGTGGAACAGCCGAACATACTTGGGAGCATGAACACCTGATGCAGGTTCCCACGAATTCTCATCATTACCGTACCCCTTCCAAGCCACTAAATACCACAATCTGGTACGATAGATTTTGGAATCCACGATACCCCTCACTTCATGCTCCTCCTCACCATTGACCTCAACAGGAGCAGGCCTGCTCTTCTTACCCACCCTTGCAGGTTTGACTAGTGATACATGAAATGCTGGATGTATACGCAAGGAGGAAGGCAAAGCCAATTTCACCACCACAGGATTCACCAGTTTCAGAACTTTGTAAGGACCTATGTACTTAGGATTGAATACACTGTACCTCCTGAATCTTATGTTCTTTGTGGATAACCATACATAGTCACCTTTTTGGTACACTGGACCGATCTGCCTGTGCTTATCGACATAGGTTTTGTATCTTGCCTTGGCTAGTGCTAATTGCCCCTTAACCTTCAACCAGATCTCCTGGAGATCCCGCACCCTTTCCTGAACTTCGGGGACAGGGGACGCAGAAGCAGGGTGATGGAACGGAGTGAAATTAGGATGAAAGCCATATGTGCAGTAAAAAGGGGCATGTTTGGTGGACCCATGAACAGCGCTGTTGTAAGCTATTTCAGCCAACCATAACCGTCCCACCCAATCCTCATTAGTGACATCCACATAGCATCTCAAATACTGCTTCAAGGTTTGATTTGCCCTTTCCGTCTGCCCATCTGTTTGAGGATGGAAACTTGTGGATGTACTGGATGTTATACCTAAAGCCTTACACCACGTTTTCCAAAATTTTGCTGTAAACTGACTTCCCCTGTCGGATACAATCACCTTGGGCAACCCATGTAACCTCACTATGTTTTGGAGGATCAGATGTGCCAACACACTAGCAGATGGTACTTTCTTGCAAGCAATAAAATGCGCCATTTTGGTCAGATAATCCACTACCACTAGGATGGTGGTACACCCCGATCTATTGGCATGCCTACCACAAAGTCCATAGAGATGCATTCCCATGGGACATCAGGCGTGGGGAGCGGCTGTAATAAACCTGACTGTTTTGTATGCAACGTTTTCATCTGGTTGCAAACCGGACACTCTGCCACCCACTTTGTCACATCTCTTTTGATGTTTGGCCACCAAAACTGTCTTTGTATCCGCTCAAGCGTCTTGCTGTAGCCGTTATGTCCTGCACAAGGCGCCGTGTGACACCACTGAAACACTTGCTTCCGTAGGGCCTGGATAGGTAATAGCAACTGTTTCTTTCGCATGGGGAGACCCTGCACCATGGTCCACTCTTTATGTACTTGTAACCATTTCTTCCATTCCTCCTTCTGTACATTGCTCATAACACTGCGTAGAAACATCTGGGTACATGTGACCCCTATAACCTTCTCCGGGTTGATGATGGCTTCTTCCTTTCTGTCTGCAGTGTCCGTTTTAGTATGTTGTCGCGATAATGCATCTGCCTTTCTATTATCCTTTCCCGGCCTATAGGTCACGATGAAATCGTATTCAGCGAAATGCATCATCCATCGCATCTGTCTAGGCGTCAAATGGCGAGCTGCAGCCATGTACTGTAAGTTGCGATGGTCTGTATAAACAGTTACTGCATGTCTCGCACCCATGAGATGATGCCTCCATTCTAGGAAGGCTGTTCTTATCGCCAGCAGTTCTTTCTCGGCTATTACATAGTTTCGTTCAGCCTGATTTAGCGTACGCGATAAATATGCTACTGGATGCAACTGGCCCGTGTCAGAATGACGTTGCGATAATACCGCTCCTACAGCTACATCCGAAGCATCTGCTTCCACTATAAAAGGCTTGCTAGGGTCTGCATGCATCAGTACCGGTGCCGACACAAAGGCTTTCTTCAGCTCCTCGAAACTTCTTTGGGCTTCCTCGGTCCAAACGAATGCCACCTTCTTCTTTAGCAGTCTCGTCATAGGGCAGGCCATAGCAGAGAAGTTTTCGATGAACCTGCGATAGAAATTCGCAAACCCAATGAAGCACTGGATGTCTCTTACTGTTTTGGGTGTAGGCCACTCTTTGACTGCCAATATCTTCCTTTCGGACATCTCCTGGCCCTGTGGTGTGAGCATGACCCCTAAGAACTCCACTGAGGTGACGTTGAACTCACACTTACTGAGCTTACAGTATAGTCGATGATCCAATAAGGTGCGTAATACCGTCTTCACATGACCCGTATGTTGACTAGTGGTGGAGGAGTAAATCAAAATGTCATCTATATATACGATGACGAAACGATCCAAGTACTCCTTCAAAACGTCATCCAAAAAGAATTGAAAGGCTGCTGGAGCATTACACAGCCCAAAGGGCATCACTAAATATTCGTATAATCCAAAACGTGTCTTTATGGCTGTCTTCCACTCATCCCCGGGCCTCATTCGGACTAAGTGATACGCTCCCTTTAGGTCTAGCCGAGTGAATATCACTGCATCCTTCACCTGCTCCAACAATACCGTGATTAAGGGGAGTGGATATTTATTCTTCACCGTTATAGCGTTTAATGCTCTGTAGTCTGCACAGGCTCTAAGATCTCCGTTGGCCTTCGGGATGAAAAATAACGGAGAGGCGGCCGGAGACTTAGATTCCCTGATGAATCCGAGCTCTAACAGTTTATCCAAATATGACCTGAGATGCAGAGTCTCTGGTTCCGTCAGAGCATACACCCGTCCTGCTGGTATTTTGGCCCCAGGAATCAGATCTATTTGGCAGTCATACGGTCTGTGGGGGGGTAGTGTTTCTGCTTTTGTTTCACTAAAGACCTCTGCCAAATCTTCCGTGGCTATATGATGAATGCTAGCCAACTCGATAGCTGGACTTGGATTCATCGGATAGCAATTCCTCTGACAGAACTCCGAAGAAAAATGTAGTACCTGATTTTCCCAATCTATTGCGGGATTGTGTCTTCTAAGCCATGGTAGCCCAAGAATCACCCCATACTGCGGTGCGTGAATAATGTTGAAGATCAACCTCTCCTGATGTTCTACAGCCATGGTCACACAGAGCTCCTTGGTTTGTAACCTGATAGGTCCGAATGTCAATTTTCGCCCATCGACCGCAAACACAGCTTCAGGGGTTTCTTTCTCTTGCAGTTCCAACCCCAGACTACAGGCTGTGGCCTGGTCCATAAAACAACCAGTCGCCCCTGAATCTAACATTGCTTTGATCCAGGTCCTTTTCTCCTGTATGTCCACTCCGATATCCACATAGAAATGTAGAGCTTCTTTTGTGTTTTGTCTATCCAACGAAGGGATATACAACTTACTTGAAGGGCACCCTTCACTCCTCTTCAAGCCTTCTCGTTTCCCGCCTCCTGTTCAGAAGACAAAACAGACACCTTCCGATTTTCATACCGATTCTTTGTCCTTGTTGGGCATTCGCGTATGAAGTGCCCCTTCCTGCCACAATATAAACACAATCCCCTCTTTCTTCGATATTCTCTTTCCTCCGCCGATAGAGGGGATCTAACCGCTCCTATTTCCATGGGCTCGGGTTTTACCGCGGACGTTGCTTCTGCTGTTCGGGAGTACTCATAACTAGACCTAATCTTGTCCTTTCGCCTAGTGTCTCCCCGTCTATCACTGAGGCGATGGTCCAACCTCAGCACCAAGCTAATCATATCCTCGCAAGTACTGGGTTGGGCGTCGATTGGGGCCAAGGCGTCTTTCATCTCTCCAGTCAATCCATTGTAAAAGATGGCTAGTCGCTTGCCTTCAGGCCAGTCCGTTTCAGTAATTAGCCTTCGGAAATCATTAAGGTATGTTATCAGATCCCTATTTCCTTGTCGTAACCCCAGTAGGTCCCTATCTGCTGACAAGGTGGCCGACCTGCGGTTGAAAGTTTTCTCGAACTCAGCTTTAAAGGCCTCCCAATCCCTTAACAATGGATCATCTTTCTTAACTAGAGGTACCGCCCATTGAGCAGCATCCCCACCCAAATAAGATATGAGAAAGGCCACCCTTGCATGGTTAGTGTTGAAGACCTTAGGTTTGCAGGAAAAGTGTAAAAGGACTTGAGTGAGAAAAACCTGCACCTTATCACTATCCCCATGGAATCGTTCTGGAGCGGCCAATGGAATCGGGGCGGGGACTTCCACTACCACAGAAGAAGTAGGCTGGGTGCCTGCATTGAAAGGGTTTCTATTCATCCTATCAACCTGTGCTTGCAACGTTGCAGTTTCCGCCCTGGAAGCCTGCAACTCAGTCTGCACTATGGCCAATGCGGCCATTAAGTCTTCGAGGGTGGTCATGATATCGTAACACCGGGAGGACTAGATTCTTGGGCCGTATATTCTGTCAGGTCCCAATGTCCTCAGGATGGTACGATGCCAAAAGGGTTCCACCTCTCGATAACCTCTGGGTCTGACAATAACAGACACACAGTGGGGATCAAGCGAGGGATAACAGGAACTGCAGGGCAGGAACGGGAGGGCGGAGAAGCTGAAATGAGAACAAGAAGCAAACAATTACACTCTGTCTCGTAACCTATATAACCTAACTTCTTACACTTCTCTACTCTGTACCGCCCTATGGCTGAACTCTAGTTACCTGGAGGGTAGGATAGGGTTGGCTTTGCCTGGCCTTCAGATGGTAGAAAATAACAGCACAATCCTAGGAACACAAGACACTGCGTGTTAATTATTGCACAGTTCTACATGTAATATCTCCCTATGGTATCATTCACATACCAGTGTTGCTAATAGCAGGGGCTTCAACAGAGGGCAGAATGGAAAACAGCCAGCCAGGCGAAGCTCATTATACCCCTGTTGTGAAAAGATAAGTAAACAGCAAATAACAGACTTTTGCTTCTAAAGAACTTCACACATAAACGACTTCTGGGTTACGTCACCCAAAGCCTCACTGTCTTTACACCCGGCTGGTAAGGTCCTGCACCAGCGAGCATACAGTACATGAAATGTTTCCCCAAAGAAAAGCAGTCTTCCAGTTCAAAGAAAACAAGGTTCTTTAAATCACCCCCCACAGATGCGCAGTCTCTGCAGACGGGGATCTCAAGTAATAACTCTAGCACATCCACTGCGCGTGTTAAGATAATCAAAAGTCAAAGCGTAAGGCTTAAATCTGTAGCCTCCTCGTAAAACCTAAATACCAGCAAGAGCCTAACTAGGATTAGGCAAAATCCGAATAACAAGGACGACTGGTCTCTGATCACGAAGCCACTGGAAAGGCTCCGCTAACCGCCAAGAGGAACTTCCCCTGAGTGGAACACGCTACAAAAGAACACAGCAAGGAACGCGAAGGAATAATGAAAAGCACCAAAAAAGGATACGCAGCCACAATCCTGGACTGGGGATCCTACCGTAACATCAATCCGGACACAGAATATACGGCGAGGCGATGCAGGATTCACTCCGTCTTGAACTTCCTGAAACTGACGTCATCGCCAGACGCGTCGCTCTCCCCCGGGAATCATGGGATGTGTAGTCTTTCCCGGAAACATGGCTCTGGACAGTGTTCATAGCGTCCCACCTCCGTGGGTCGTAACAGAAGTAGAGGTGTATTTGCGTTTGCCTCGATTAAACGTCCCCTCGCGGCTTCATCTATCGGAGCCGCGAGGGGATGTTAAATCGAGGCAGCATTTTAGTATATAGTGAAATGTGCACAGGGTCCCTTTAGTTTTGAGGCTCATGAGGCCAGTGGCTTCTAAAACAACAAATTGAGACTAAGGCATTTCCTTTTTACTGATAATATTGAGACTATTGTGTCCCATTTTTTTATCCATTGTCTTTACACTTCTACATTTGACAGTTGTCACACCATACATGTGAGTAGGGTAGGGATATGTCTACTCGTCCTGAAGAAGAAGCAGCACGCTTCGAAACATGTTGACACACACAGGAGGTTTTGTACATCAACGCAAATACACCTCCACTTCACACTATTTTAACAATACCGGCACCAAGGCTTATTAACATTTTTTATTCCTATGCTGCTAGGTATTTTTTAACATTCACTTACCATTCACTCCTGACCCTACCTCTCACCACCTCTCTCACACCACACATAGAGAATACATCAGTGCGCCCACGTATCCGTTGGTAGTAGCACGCCGTGTTCCGTAGAGGGATGCGAAGACCCCTATGATGAAGCATGACAACAAGGGCCCTTTTGGTTTGTGAGGGGTATTTAAGAAACACAGTGGGCTTCCCACCAATGTAGGGAACACCTTAGACCCTTGATCATCAGACCTCAGTCAATTACAATCTTCATTGGGTGGATCTTTTTGTTTACTAATATATCTATATCTCTACACCAGTCCAGTAAAGTCCGTATACTTTTTGCCCCCCATTTTTGTGCTATGTTTCGTTTGGCTATTATCATGCCCATCGTGGCCCACTGATATTCAGAGTGATTAAGGTCTGTTGGTCCCCAGATGTTGAGGAGGCAGCATTTAGGCTCAGGCGGGGCCTGCTTCTCAGTGACCTCTGTGATGATTCCCATCACTGCCGCCCAGTATGGTGTAAGCTTTGTGCATTCCCACCAGGTGTGATAAAAAGTACCTACGGCGCCACAGAGGCGCAAACAGTATGGATATGGAGTTCTTCCCAACTTGTGCAATATTACCCGTGTATAGAGGGTCCTGTGTAATATTTTAAACTGTACCGACCGCAGTCTAGAGGAGATTGACACCTCTTTAGGCGATGCCATCGCCAGCCAGGGTCGTCCATTTCTCCAACCACTGTCTGCCAGAGCGCCCCTAAGTCGGTCAAGTGGGTCTGTCCGGTTATTGATGATTTTTTTTATAGGTTAGCAAGGTCGCTTTTTTGTCTAGATAATCGGTAAGCAGTCGGTCCTCTGAAGGGGATGATTTAGTGAGTACTTCTGCCGTTGGGAGGGCTGCGTTTATCGCATGTTTAATTTGCATATTTGGGAATTGTTCACCCGGAGCCATTGTGTGGTGCTCTTGTAGTGGAGAAGCAGACCAGGACAACTAGATTCTTTTAAGGGTTGGTCTTTTTAATGATAGTGTATTAGAAGAAATAAGGCTTTTGGGAAGTCAGTCTTTGGTGGAGAAAAGTACACAAAATAATGGGTCAGGAAACAAAACGGCAGTCCTTGGTGTAAAGAATTCTGGGAGTTGTAGTTTGGCCCGGTTTCTTCCTCGTTCCTGGATGGTGGTCAGGAGTTTCAGTGAATTGCAGGCTTGCCGACCATATACCCATTGGAAGAGAGGACTGTCAACAGAAGGAAAAAAATAAAATACAAAGAAACAACGTAAGGGGGATGTTTCGTCTCTGATTAATTGGTCGCGGGAAGCCGGGGAGGTGTAGGGGGTTGTCACCACTACCTTCATCAGTGTGTTTTGCGTGTGCTTATTCTAGCACGAAGATGGTCTGAGGTCTCTACCACCCGTATCAACCCCCCTGGGTCCCTCCAGTGCGCGGCCCCAAACCAAGCCGAAATGCCCCCGTACCTTGTTTAGCCACGTCCCTCCGAGGCCGTGGCTCGTTTCTCCACGTTGCCAGGTAGGGTCTGGCTGACCGTCTGTTTCCTCGTCCGGTACTGCTCCACTCGGGTGCTCCTCCCGGTACGACGAGTCTTCCTGCAGCGGCTTCCTTCTTCGTACGTTGGTGCCACAACGAAGGTCTTCACCAGCGTCTTATCACGGCGTGTTTCAACGACTACCTCTGGCGTCCTCCGTTTTGAAGTTGTCTGGATCATGTGACTCGGTCACCTGATCCGGGAAGGCTCCCGCCTTAAAGGACCAGTACTCCTCGGGCAAGGTCTGTGAATATAGAAGAGAAGACGGGGAAAGATAATGGGGAAAGTGTTCTGCTGAGGGGGCCCCAGAATGCTCCTCCTCACATGTACGTAGGCAAAACTGGCGACCTCTCTATTATGCCAGAGGTCCCCCAGCCAGGAGATTCCTATCAGATCCCATTTTTTAAATCCTTTGCTTTTCCCCAATGTTCCTAATTTGCCTGTGTCCCACAGTGGAGTATGTTGTGTCAGTCTATCTGACCAGCCCAGGTGCTTGGTAACTGTGTGCCATACCCGAATTGTGTGTTCTGTTGGGCCCATGATGTCACAGGCTTTCCGTTTTTGTAAAGCGCCCCATTAATGCCTCCTTTCCCCAGGGTCATTTTGTCTAGGCGATAGGCAGGGTCTGTGTCGGGTACATGAAGCCATTGATTGATGACTGTGAGTTGCGAAGCCCAATAGTACGCCTTGATATCCGGTAGGGCAAACCCACCATCATACCAACTTCTGACTAGTTTCTTTGCTGCCACTCTTGCCGGTTTGTTATCCCACAGGAGAGCAGCAACCTCCGAATTTACTGTTCTAAAATATGAGTCGGGGACTGGATAGGGCGTGTTGTGCAGAGCATATAAAAATCTGGGCAGGGCCATCATTTTGAAAAGAACCACCCTACCCAGTAGGGTGAGTGGCAGTGCTCTCCAATGCTTGATGTCTCGCTTCAGCCTTTGCAGTGGGGCTTGCAAGTTAAGTGTTATGAATGTGTCCAGATCTGACTTTACATGTATGCCGAGGTATTTGAAACTATCCGTGACTATCTGGACCTTGCATCCCTTTGGGAGTGAATTCCCCTTGTTGTTATTTTTTAAATAAAAGTGGAAACAGCAAGGGATGTGGCACAAATTAAGCATGTGGCTCAAATATTCTGTGGAGCAGAGAAAATTACAGGTTCTGATGATTGGTTTTCACTATGGTTGTGGATGCTAACAAGATGGTTGACAAGCTTAGTTCTAGAACTATTTGGTATCTTTATAGCAATAGTGGTACTTTTGTGTTGTCTTCAGTATTGTTGCTCCACGGGACAGCAATTGTGTAGTAAGAGTATTGTTTCAATTTCTGCAGTTAAAGTTCTAGCTCGGCCTGGAACAAGTCCTGAACAGGCATTCCTGTGCACAGGACCATCGCCCGTGGACCCAGCCTTTCTCACCCAGTACCCCACCACTGAGATCCAGGTCTTGGACTCTACGACCGAAGGTAATCCTGGCACAATCCCTAACACATCACCGGATTGGGAATCCAAAAGGCTGTATACCTTTGGGGAAATTATCTTCTTTTCTACCAGCCTTGCACTGCGGTCTGTGAACCCTGGGTGCTTATTTGACTGATCCTCCCAAACGGTATGGGATTCAGTTGCGCAGGTGCTACCCATGGTCTTGGAGGAGTCCCGAGCCATACTCTTCCAAGCAGTTGTTGATGACAGAGAAGCAGCGCAGTTCACTATACGCTGCGGACTGAAACGTCCAACTAGCTAGTCAGAGCAATTGCGTCATCAGTGATACTCAGACGCCACGCCCCATTGAGATCAATTGGGTTTTTGAGGGATGCCCAGGACTCCCTTATGGACATGCCCTTCGATGGCACCCACCTGGTTTATCACAAGGCACATTCGGCACCTGAGCATTTCATGGATAGCAAGGACACCGCTAGGCCGTTTGGGCTCACCATGGCTACACACAGCTGTTTTCTGCCTTTCTCTCCTTACGTGCCTATAGTAGAGGCTACCAGTCGCGTCCTTTCACCCATAGGCACCACGGCCACCAGGCTCCTAAGTCCTTTTGTAGTTGCCAACACGGCTCACAGACTTTGTGGGACCCATGGCCAGAAGTCTACTCAGTCCGCCACCTCCCCAGCAGCTGCCACCTCAAAGCCCCTATAACATGCCCTAGCAGCATTGTGGAAAGCTGGTTGGAGGCAGGCTGGATCTGTTATCACCTGCCCAATTGCAAATAGTAACATCGGACAAATGGGGGCTTCAGATTGTCCAGCTGGGTTATGCTCTTCCTTTTACAGAAACCCCATCCACCGTCTTTAGGCCGGCTAAAGGAGGGCCACCTTTCACTCCTCAACAGGAGGCGCAGGCTTTTTTAGCCAAATAATCCACTAAGAGGGTACCAACATCAGAAGTGGGTTGTGGTTGCTATTGTCACTACTTTCTGGTGCCATCACAGTGCCAACTTAAATAAAAGTTCGACACATTCTTTGAAGCTGTAGCACCGGCAGGACATTGCATTAATTGTTATGTACCATGTAATGCTGTATCCTTACTCCTACCATTTCCAACAGTATATACAGCCTGCTTAACTTTGCTTTCCCCTGAAAGTGAAGTCTTACAAATGAGCCAGTGTTTTCTTATGCATGTGTTTCAGAGATGATACGAGAATATTGTGAGTATATCGCCCTACAAAATATTGTGTCCTGAAAATCGTTTACAAAAGTATCGGAGTTAATCGAAAATCTACACCAACTGACAACATTTCTATAAACTATATTTACAAGATTGCATTTTTCGAAAATGCTACTTCTGTAGGCCGCATTCTGACATAAAACCTATTTGATATAATTATTTCGTTTAGACCGCATTTTAGAATTATGCTGAGCTGGGTAACTTCTCTTCCCCGGTGCTCTTCGCGCCCACTGTTGTTCACTCTCCCTGTGTTAAATGTTGTATTCTCTGTGTCCTGTATAAGTGTAAAAAAAATCTTTTAAAATTGTTGTTCTGCTTGATGAGCTTGCGCTGTAAAGTGCGCATTTAATGTAACTCCTGAAATTTCTTTGCTGCTCTTGTCCTGTATGGTGCTCCTCTTTACCTGACCAGGGTGGTACTTTCCTATTCCTTCGATCATTGGTTGTGCAGTGACTGCCCCACACTCGTTGGCTTACTCTCTGCAGATGTAGATACCAAATTCTCTGTTTCCTATTTTGCAAGAATTGCTGGTGTCTCTGTGAGAAAAGTGTATGTGATTGGAGTACGTAAAGAGAGGATGCAGTTGTGTTTAGTATGTGCAAGGATTGACGCAGTGTGGGACTTGTAGTTTTGAAAATATTCTGATTTTACATTATCATTTTTTTTAAAAACTTTATTTTTGTTGCATAGCTAGACATTGTACATCTATTCATTCTGGTTTACTCACCAGTATACATCGCGACATGTTCATTTACAGTACAACAGAAGTATGACACAGCCATTTAGCCCACAACCCGGAGGTCGGGCGGCGTTCGTAATCAATGTCGCAAGCAGTACCCGCGTGATGAAACCTTAGTCACTGTGTTTCAGAGACGTCTAGCATCTGCTTTTTTACTTCCCCACCCTTCTATTCACCTAAATAACCAAACCCATGCACTTAGTGGTATGTGCTACTCAAGTACTGTCAACTTGGAGCTTCGTCCTAGTGGTATTGATTATCTACCTGTAGTGAACTACTAGTAGTGCACTGTTCCCCCTCCTATTCTTTATGAAGTCATCAGCCGCAGTCCTCCTACTTATTGCTTTAAAACACACCATTTGTTGGGTACTAATAGGTCCTAATATGCTACAGGTGCCAAATGTTTTGAACTCCCCAACTGAAACCCCCCTCCCCCGAACTGCAGGTGGTGTGGGCAACGACAATTTCTTCCAGCAACTCAAAAGGAAGAGACCTGTTGGATTCCATCTATGCATCCACAACTCACATGGAACAACTCTCTAATCTTGCTCGTTTTATTCTTCGTCTGGGGATAGGGTATCACTCAACACCCTCACTAGTTCGGTCCATGCGTGCGCTGCTTCCAAACTTTTCTCATTAGCCGTACAGGCTGCCTGGCGCAATCTAATCATGCTCTCACTATGGGCCCATTTATGGAGTTTGTTCGCCCATCGCTTACTGGACGGACCTTCCCTTGACTTCCAGTGCCAAGTGATTTCCCTCTGGGCCAGAATGAGGCCCAGATCAATGAATTTGCTAGTTATCTCGGTCTTCCTGGTGTGAGGAAACCACAGCAACAAACAAGTCGCCATAGTATATTCCACTTGCCTCTCAGTAACCTCATTGAGAAGCCTTCCCACCTCAGTCCAGTATTTTCCCAGTTTCGGACATTCCCACATCATGTGTTCTATCTCTACATCGGGTGCCAGGCATCTGGGACATGCCGCGTCCTGCACATGGAAATACTTCCTGATCTTTCCCGGTGTTAGGTACGCCCTGTGGATCATAAAGAAATGTACCTGCCGAAATCGTGCATTCCTGTATCCCTTCCAGGTCCTTTACATGATGCGATCCCAGGTTGCATCTGGTATCGATTTTCCTACGCTTGTTTCCCACTTCTGCTTGAGACCCGTTAGAGGCATCAGACCTTCATTTAGCATTCGTGTGTGCAGGCAAGTGACCGCCTTGGCCGTTCCCTCCGCCATCACCACATATTGGCAAGCCATTGTGGTCTGCGGTTCTGCCCGGTCTTCCAATGTTTCCGCATCGCAGTAGTGACTGCCATGTGCAATAGAAAACCTCAGTCAGGAAGTCCGAATTGTTCTTGTAGCACCCCATAGGGCAACAGCTCACCATCGGCATATAGGTCGCCCACCATTTGCAGCCCCATGTCCTCCCACTCCAGCAATTGGAACCAGTCCCCTCCATGTGGCAATGCGGTTAGCATGCCTAGAGGGATCTCTGGTGCGTACAGGTGCACCACTTTTGCTCCTTTTGACTCTTATTCCAGCACATCCTCAGGGTCTTCTCCTCCAAGGTTAAATCCCGGATCACTAGGTGCTGTTGCATAACTATATAAGATAGGACATGCCTCAGAATCCCCGATCAACGCGCTTCTTCTGGGCCCCTAAACTCCCGTGCTATATTTTGTGTTAGGATTTGCAGCTGTGCCGCCAAATAGTATAGTTCAAAATTCGGGACTGCTAGTCCTCCCTCCTGTTTCGACCGTAACAGCGTATTCATTGCAACCCTTCTCCGTCCTGCCCCCCATAGAAAATCAATGGTAAGTGTCCTCAGCTCCCGGAAGTACCAAGGAGGCACCCATATCGGGAGTGTACGGAAGTAATAGAGTAGGCGTGGTAAGGCCACCATCTTAAGTAGTGCAACTCTCCCCAACACCGATAGGGGTAGTGTTGCCCAAAATGCTATGTTGCCTCTCAGTGCCCTTATGCAGCGCCCTTTATTTCCTTCCAATATGTCTTCTACTTTATGAAATATCCGTACCCCCAGATAAGTAAAGCACGAGCGCTCCCACACCAAACCAACATCTAGTTGCGGCTGGGGTGTGTCCGCCCTCAGTGGGAATACACATGTTTTGGTCCAATTCACCCGCAGTCCCGATAGCCTCCCAAAGTTCCTCAGCATACTCACTGCCCCCTCCAGGGCAACCGCCGTGTTCGCTAAGAACAGGAGCAAATCATCCGCATATAATGATATATAGTGCGGAGAACCCTGGCAGACCAAGCCGCTATACTCCGCCCCTGACCTGGCGTAGATCGCTAATGGTTCCATTGCTAACGCAAACAGCAGTGGTGATAGCGAACACCCCTGTCTCGTACCTTTCCGTACCGGGTATTCTGGCGATATGGACGAGCCCAGGCGCACCCTGGCTGCTGCTGAAGAGTACAAGACACTTGTCCATTGTCTGAAATTCTCGCCCAGTCCGAATTTTTCTAGACCCTATCCAGATATTCCCATTCAAGGCTATCAAACGCCTTTTCTATATCCACTGATAGTACCGCTGGCGTCACCTCCGCTCCAAGATCAGTACTTAACACTGTGGAGAAGTGTGGCTCACTGGTTAGAGCAGGCAGACCCTGAAGCAGAGGTCAGACCCGGGACCAGGGTTCAATTCCCGACGCGGCAGGGTCTTGAGCTCAAATGTCCATGGACTCGATAATTCTCGCTTCGGTGCCTGACCTAATCATGGGTTCACACTCTGCAACTCTGGGCATTAAGCTTGCTTAATCTCCACAACGGCCCTCCGCGGCGGGATGCCTGGCTTTCACCTTGGGGATGCCCTGTAGGGGCTATCTCACAGGGAAAAGCCAGGATGGGTTCCCAAGGCAAGCGCGGAGATACCCCTTTGGGGGTCGATTCAGGCGCTATATAAGAAACATAATAATAATAATACCAAGCGCCGGACATTATGGGAGGTATTCCTGGTTGGTATAAACCCCGCCTGATCAGCATGAACCAGGGCCGTCATGTGAGGTAGTAACCTCGAAGCCAGAATGCGACTCAGTATTTTGTAGTCCACTGTCAGCATGGACAACGGTCTATAGGAGGTCACGTCGTTACTCTCTCTTCCAGGTTTCAACAAGGGGACGACCAGCGCAACCCTCATGGATTCAGGTAGGTTACTCAATTCAAACGCTTCATTATAAACTTCCTGCAACTGGGGCGCTAGAGAGTCGATGTATGTTGCATAAAATTCTATTGGGAGACCATCTACCCCCGGGGTCTTGTTTCTAGCCATGTGTTTGATTGCCCCTCCAATCTCAGCTATCGTGACAGCCTGGCCAAGTTCCTTAACGTCCTCCTCTTCTAGCTGCGGAAGCGTGAACCCCGCTAGATAGTCTTCAATAGCAGACATTTCCGCCTCCAAGTGACTTTGGTATAGAGTGGTATAGTACCTGAAGAAGCGCGAAATAACTTCAGTCTGAGAATAGACCACCTCCCCGGACTCTGATCGACATTTAGGACCAGGGACCCCCCATCTCTTGGGTTCGCCAATCTCACCAGGAGCGTGCCCACTTTATCTCCCTCCGCATGTACCTTTGCTCTATACTGCTTATAGTCGTAACTACGTAACCTTTCTGTCTCAGTAGCCAAGCACTCCCTAGCCGTCAGAAGCTGATCCTGCAATTCTCTCTGTTCCGGTCTCAACTTCCCTTAATTCCTCCTCTGCCTTCTTGACGTCATTCAGTACCACGGTCCTTTCCCCCCTATATTTACCAATACAGAGCCCTCTCACTACCACTTTAAAAGCATTCCACTCCCGTTCCTCTAGCAGATGTTGAATTCTTATTTATAGTGAAATATTGTTCAATACCCCTCTGGATATCGTCCCTAAAGGCCTGATCTTCCAGTGTGTCTGGTTTAAGTCACCATGTGGGAACCTCCGCCCTCACCTGCTGCCATTTAAAGGACACCAACTGTGGATTGTGATCAGATATAGTCCTTGCTAGGTACTCTGAATGTGTTGCTAATGGTGCCAGTGATTGGGTGCACAGTACTGCGTCAATTCTAACATGTAGCTCATGAAGAGCAGAAAAGGAGTAGTCTCTATCCTCAGGGTGCTGCACTCGCAACACGCCAATTAACCCCCACCCACTCTGCCACTCCGCTCTCTTCTTTGCCATCTTTCGGACCTGGGATTCCCCTAACGGGGGATGTGACCTATCCATCTCCACATCCGTAATTGAGTTAAAATCTCCACCTAATATTACCTGACCCGTCAGGAAATACGCTAATTTTCCAGATATGGAGTAAAAGAATCGGGGCTGGTCCACATTCGGAGCGTATATGCTACATAGTGCCAACTCTCTACCACATAGCCTCCCCGCTACCGCCACATATCTGCTTTCAGGATCCACTACGGTTTGTGTTGCCTGGAACGGGATTCCCGCCCTCACCCACACTAATGCCCCCCTGGCAAACGCTGAGTAAGTTGTGCCAAACACCTGACCCCTCCATCTTTTCTGTAGTGCGACACATTCCTGTTTGGTAAGATGCGTCTATTGCAACAACGCTATTTGTACCCCCTTCTCATTAAATATGCATGTACCTTGTGACGCCTTGACATGGTATGTAATCCACGCACTTTCCATGTGATACACTTTATCTCAGGTAATGTTCCCATTGAAGCTCCTCCAGTCCTCCTCCCCCTCTAAGTTTTGTGTGCCCACACCAGCACTGCCAAACCCCAAACACAATGAACCCTTTAAAACTTTCCTGACCCTCCCCCCCAGAACAGGTCCCAATAACACATCATTAGTTCCCGTCCAAACTGCCATACCAAAGCACATACTACTATCCTGCAGTAGCCACTACAGGCTGCCTTAAGGGCAGTGGGATTGTGGTCCGATTCCGACAGGCGGTAGCTCCCGCGCCAGCCCCCCGCCCCCATCACCCCGCAATAATAAGGCACAATGATAAAGTTCACATTCGTTACCAGGCTTTCTAATGTCAGTATGGCAGTTTGTCTCCCGTGATCTCAATCAGCTATAAGCTACCTACAGATCATCAACCGAACTAGGCGTCACCTCCGGGCCCTTGGTACTTTCGTCGTCCGATGGTTCTGATGCAGATCGCCTCTTATCTCCTTCGGAGTCAGTCCCCTTGCTGGAGTCCTCCTGCTGTGAACCAGTGATCGTGGCTGTAGCATCCAGTGCTCCTTGCTTATCAGCTGCCATCTGCGCACGTTGCAGTTCTTTTTGTAGTTTATTTTTCTTGCGGAGACGCTGTGATTGGCACATCCGTTGTGGTTTGGGCATTCCACTATCCCCCATAGTCCTACTCCGTGCCTTCCCTGTACTTTTCAAGCCACGAACAAGCTTCCTCCAGTGTCTGGAAGAACTGCGTCGACCCATCCATTATTACCCTCAGTTTAGCAGGTAACAGCAAAGAGTCCTGTATGCCTTTTTCCCTAAACTCTTTCTTAACAGATAGGTATGATGCCCTACGCCTTTGTATCTCCTGGGTGTAATCCGGTAATATCGTTACAGCACTATTGTCCACTTGAAAAGGACCAGCCGAGCGTGCATTTTGGATAAGGAGATCTCTATCTTTGTAATGGAGGACTCTAGCCACCATCGGGCGAGGAGGGCGGCTGGGCGCAGGCGGCTTGGCCAGGACCCTATATGCTCTTTCGAGTGTAAAGAAGGGTGATAGACCCGTTGGGGCCACTGCAGTTTTAAACCAATTCTCCAGATATGCAATCATATCCGTCCCCTCAATCCGCTCCGGCAAACCCACCACTCGGACGTTGTTGCGCCGGTTGCGGCTTTCCGCGTCCTCGGCCCTCCTTTCCAGGGACTCCAGCCGCCTCAGTGCATCATACAGTTTATGTTCTACTGTGACGACCGCTGGTTTTAGGTCTTGAACAAGGAGTTCAGATTCTTTGACCGTATCCGCTAATTTCGAATGATGTGCTCTTAGTAGCCCCAGTCCCGTTGCCACCTGAGATATGTCCTTATGGAGGGACTCTTTTGTTGCTTTTATAGCCTCCAGGATCTGATCAAAGCGTTTGTTCAATCTCTGCTCCGATGTCGATGTTTCATCGACATCTCCGTCTCCGTGGGCCCACGCGGGGTCCGCGTCTTCCTCCTTCCTATTTTTGGGCTTCATGTCTCAGCAGTGAGTAGGCCCCGTCTTCGGCCCCCAAAGCTTGGTACGTGCGATCAGCTCTTGCCACTAGTCGTATCTAATGGGCGCATGTCGCTGGCTAGCCCTCCATAGCCCCCGGCTGCACAGCGCCGCGAGCCTGCTCCCGCTCCCACCTCCGCAGCGCTAAGAACAGGCCCGCAACACCGCACTCACCGACGACCCAGCAGGGGAGCCTCGAGCACCTCCGCTCCAGCCACACCGCTCCAGGGCACGCCTGCCTCTGCCTCACCGTCTCAGGCCTCTGTCGTCGTGCCCTCGGAGATACACTGCAGTTCCAATAACTTCAGAACCGGGGCACCGGATCCCCGTGTCGATTCCTGGTCCTCCGCTCTCACGTGCAGCGTATCGGACCTGCCCGCGCCCTATGGCCAGCCTGCTCCTGGTTGCGCTGTGCATTCAACGCTGGGCCTTGTTACTGATGCCGTCGTCACCACGGCCGCCATTTTAGTTTCTTCGTTCACTCCATAGCCCTTCCGCAGGCCGAGTCCCATTCCGCTTCTACCTGCATCCGCCTCAAAAGCACATACGAGGCCGTAGTAGGTCGACCGCACTTTCGCTGCTGTCCGTGCCCAGATTCGCGCAACTGCACCTTGTTTCGGCATGTCCTCGAACTAGCTCCCTCGATCGGGTCCAGCCGCCATCTTGCCTCCGCTCATATTGATGCGGCCACTGATCTTAACACGCATCTAGGGGCTCCCGGAGGTACCAATTCACCACCCGTTGGGCACAGATGCCTCTGACCACCTTTCTACGTCCTTTGCGGTCTCTATCGTGATCAGGGCAGTTTTTCAGGATAATCGGCAGGTTCAGGGACGGAGCTCGAATGCTCACGCCGCCTCCGCCATCGGCGTCCAGACCACGCCCCCTGATTTTACGTTATCATCCAAAGCAAAGAAATTGAATGTGTAAGGCTCGTTTTGAAGTGTCCACGATTATGAGGAGTCTTTTGTTTGCCCCCTTTGCTTAGGAGTGTCCTCGTTCCTGTTTCAATTAAACTATTGTCAGGCGCACCTCTTATCCACTTAACATGCTGATAAAAACAGATTAAAAAAATAAAACATGCTGACCTGGGAGAAGTATCGTCCTGTTCATAGGAGGAAGTGGATATCTGGAGGCTGTCTGATTGCGAACCAAAAGGCTTAGAATATAGATGTCAAGGCACGAATATTGAGTGTACAAAATTGTATGTTATTTGTTTATTCGGCCCTTAAGCACCCAATTGAAGAAAGTTACTATCACACATACCTTTTGTTTTTGCATACTATATTCCTCAGAGAAAGTTAGTGCTAATGTTTTTTTGCCGTGAGAAATTAAATAAACTCTCAAAAGATACCACAATTTGTTACGCCATTTGTCTCACACCAGCAAGGATCATGCCCCCCTCCTCCCTCCCAATATATTGCAGAATGGACTGAAGGCTGATGTCAGTGTTATGTTTAATTGTTGGTGTGTTCACCCAGCCTGTTAATTATGGGAGGGGTGTTCGTGGAATGGTCCCTTCCCGCCCGGTTGAAATGGTCGCAACCATGGTGTAGGGACTGGGGTGAATAAATTGCCTCGGGTAATGACCCTGAGGTAGTGCAACACCAGTATTGTATTGTATTGTATTGTATTGCAATTGCATTTATGTAGCGCTTATTACCCCTGGCGAGGCATCAAAGAGCTTTTTCGGCGAGTAGCACGCTACTCTAGGACCCATAGAGGATTAGTGTTGAATTAGTATAGTGAAACATGCAAGTACATTTTAAGTGGTGGATAGGTTAGTCAGTTAATTGGATTTGGAATGATAGCAGAAGGATAGACGAGGACAAAGGTTTGTATTTATATCGCGCTTGTTGACTTACTCTATTCAGGAAGCCTACAAAGGATTAGTGGTGAATTATTATGGTGAAATATGAAGTAAGTTCAGCAGTGGATATTAGTCAGTTACTTGGAGTGAGAAGGATAGCGGAGGGATAAAAGGGGAAGAAAGATTTGCATTCATATAGCACTTGTTACCCATGATGGGTGTTGAAGCGCTTTTCTGGCGAGTAGCAAGCCACTCCAGAACCCATAAAGGATTACTGTTGAAAATTAGTATAGTAAAAAAATATGAAGTAATTTGAGTAGTGGATATGTTATTCAGTTATTTGGGTATTATATTAGTATAGTTTAATATGGAATTTGAGATGTGAACAACGTAGTCTGTTAATTTCGATTGAAAAGGATAGTGGAGAGATAAAAGAGTGAAGGATTTTTTTTTTCGGTCTTAGCAGTGGGAGGAGGCTTTTGAATGAATAACAATGAGTTTTGGAGGGGGGGACTCGGAGGGAAGAGTTTAGAAAGGTTTGTTTTAGGGGATTGGTATAGTAAAAGAGGTGTCAGATGATGCAAGGAGGAGTAGAGTAGGAGAGTCTAGAAAGGGTTATTTTGGCAACCATAGTAGTTGTATGGGGTTTGGGATAAATGAGAGTGAATGTAGAGGATATATTGATAGGATAGATGTATAGGATGAGAGATAGGGTAGGGCATTGGAAGGAGTAGAAGTAGAAGTTTGAGATGAGTCAGAAGGTTGGGCTAGAAGATATATTGAGCGAAGTATAGGCTGAGAAATAGGGTAGTGCATTGGAAATGCTAAATTAGAAGAAAGTGATAAATATATAGATCCATACCTACATTGAAAGTACATAGATACATAAAGGAGGTAAGTATGTGTAGATTAAAGATATTGATAGAGGCACAGGATGAGAAATAGAGTAGTGCATTGGATATGCTTTTTCAGGAGAAAAGTAACAGACACACAGATCCAAGTACATGGAAGGTACATAGATGCACAAGGGAAGTATGTACATGTAGACCAAAGATGATATTTATTTATTAATATAATTGTTTTCTCTCAACAACATAATTATTTTACATGTTTATACAAAGTAATACACAAAGATAGGTACATATCTATAGTGAAAAAAATGCTTGTATACAGAGGGATATGCTGTAAATTTCTGTTTGCGTATGGTGCTTATGTGGGAAAGAGCCAAATCTTGAGTAGTTTTCTGAAGATAAGGTGGTTGTCGGTGGACCTTATGTTGGGGGGTAAAGAGTTTCATAGTTTGGCTGCTTGAACAGAGAAGGGTATCCCACCCATGGTTTTTTTCTTGTATGGTGGGATTTTGAGGTGAGATGCTCCTTTAGAGCTGAGGTTCCTTTGTTGAATGTGTTTGGTGATTTTATTCCTGATGGGTGATACAAAGCAGCTTGAATGTGGATCTTCTGGCAACCGCTAACCAATGCAGGGCTATCAAGGCAGGGGAGATGTGGTCTCGTGGTTTTATATGCAAGAGTAGTCTGGCAGCCGAGTTCTGAATCCGTTGTAGTCTTTTCATGGTCGTTAAAGGGTGACCCGTGGTAGAGGCTATTGGCGTAATCGAGTTTGGACAGAACAAGGGAGATGGTAGCTTGGACCTTGTGTGGAAATCCTAAATGAGGGAAAATTTGTCACAGCGTTTTTATAGTAGCAAAGCTTTATCTTGCTAGTTTATCCACTTGGGCATTCATCGACAGCTTGGAGTCCATGGTCATTCCGAGGTTTCTTACTTCCTTCGATACTTTAGGCAGCGATCCCGGTTCATCAGGCCATGCGGCAAGCGGGTTGTAATGTTTCCAATCGCCACACGTGAGTATTTAAGTTTTTGAAGCATTCAATTTGAGATGGCTCCAGGTCATCCACTGATCCACGGCTCTGAGACAGCTGAAAATTGGTGATTTTCCAATGTCTTTGGGGCATTCCAGTTGAAGGAGTATTTGCGTTTCATCTACATAGTTATAGCACGTAAGGTGAAATGTATTGATCAGTACTGGTAATGACTTCATGGGAGCTGCTTCGCGCTGGTGTGTTTGTGCTGCAGGGGACTGGCACTGACAGAAACCACATGCCCCAGGAGCCAGCGGGGCCGACAGCGGACTAGCAGCCCCTCCCCCTTGTCACCAGGGGTTCAAGTACCTCTTGCGCCTCCCGCTTCGCGGGAGATGCTTCGCGGGAGATGCTTCGCGCTGGTGTGTTTGTGCTGCAGGGGACCGGCGCTGATAGAACCCACATGCCCCAGGAGCCAGCGGGGCCGACAGCGGACAAGCAGCCCCTCCCCCTTGTCACCAGGGGTTCAAGTACCTCTTGCGCCTCCCGCTTCGCGGGAGATGCTTCGCGCTGGTGTGTTTGTGCTGCAGGGGACTGGCACTGACAGAAACCACATGCCCCAGGAGCCAGCGGGCCGACAGCGGACTAGCAGCCCCTCCCCCTTGTCACCAGGGGTTCAAGTACCTGTTGCGCCTCCCGCTTCGCGGGAGACGCTTCGCGGGAGACGCTTCGCTCTGGTGTGTTTGTGCTGCAGGGGAATGGCGCTGATAGAAACCACATGCCTCAGGAGCCAGTGGGGCCAACAGCGGACTAGCAGCCCCCCCCCCTTGTCACTGGGGGTTCAAGTACCTCTTGCGCCTCCCGCTTCGCGCTGGTATGTTTGTGCT
Organism: Lissotriton vulgaris; assembly: GCF_964263255.1. Taxonomy (NCBI): domain Eukaryota; kingdom Metazoa; phylum Chordata; class Amphibia; order Caudata; family Salamandridae; genus Lissotriton; species Lissotriton vulgaris. Next base: position 1,295,734,133 of record NC_141691.1, read on the forward strand.
GCAGGGGACCGGCGCTGATAGAAACCACATGCCCCAGGAGCCAGCGGGGCCGACAGCGGACTAGTAGCCCCTCCCCCCTTGTCACCGGGAGTTCAAGCACCTCTTGCGCCTCCCGCATCGCGGGTGTCAGACCTACCAGAGTCTTAACGAAGCCAAGACTTTATGCTTGCACGTTAGAAACAAAGAATCGCTGCCCAAGGAAAAGAAATACATCTTGGAACCACCGCTGGACACTGCTGACTCGCGAGCGGAATTCCAAGATGGCCGCCAACTAGGAAGACGAGTCGGCGGTCTAGTTGTTGCCATCTCCGTGTTCACGAACAGCTGGTGAGGCGCGAGCGCTAACTGAAGTGTGCACTTCACTAGATTTCTTTCGAGAGTCAGTCGTGTTTTGCTCTGTTCCCACTTTTTGATATAGCGTCGCGTTTTTCCCCCTAATTAAGTCCGCTTTTAGGTTGGACCATTTTTTCCCTTCCAAGCCCCCGTTTCCCCTATCTTCCGTTTTCAAGCACCAGAGCGAATGGAAAAATGTCTGTGGATATCGAGTGCAAGTCTTCGTCAGTCAGGACTTCGGCATCCTTCGAATCCGACGTTTTCAGCTTCCTGAAGAAGAAAAGACAGTTCAAGCTAAGTGATAAAGACTGTGGAAATTGTTGTAAAAGTGAGAGCATAGCAAACCAAGAGACTTTATTGAGACTTAAGATAAGAGTAACACTTACCCAAGTAGCAGGATACTTCTGACACATACCTGCAAAATTAAAGGAGATACACATGAGACAAGTTAAGACAATAAAGACTAGATAAAATACAACTAACTAGCATTCTTCAGAGAAGGTAAGAGTAAAAGTAGTTGATAAAATAAATCGATAGAAAGAACACAAAGCAGAGAAGGGATACCTACTTTTATGCATATATATTTTGATTCCCAAAGTGCCCAAAGCAACGGGAGAGCACTCGACTGTGACCTGCCATCCAGCATTCTAATGCATCCTTCCTGTTTGCTCCAACTTCATTATTGTGCCGACGCGTTTCGAGGCCATTAGCCTCTTCTTCCTGGGCTGCTGGGGAAATCAAACAAAAGGCTCGCATTAACCATTTACGTCATGTTTATTGCATGCTCGCCTCCAATGGGCGTATGTTCACAAGGATCTTTCTCACTGCATGCTGGATGTTGTTGTTCCCATAATGCGAGCGCTATTGTTCAATGTGCATTTCCTTATTAAATAGCAAAGTTTTTGTCCTTAAGTAGGTGTCAGAGCAACACCGAAGGCTTGGTTCCGCTTTGGGCACTTTGGGAATCAAAATTTACACGGCCGTCCTGCCGTGGGGAGAGAACCATCGTCAGTGGGGGAACAAGCCAATCCCTGCTGTCAGAGGCTGTGGTTTCGAACTGTTCGAGACATTTTAAGCACTGTGACCCAAATGCGGAACCAAGCCTTGGGTGTTGCTCTGACACCTACTTAAGGACAAAAACATTGCTATTTAATAAGGAAATGCACATTGAACAGTAGCGCTCGCATTATGGGAACAACAACATCCAGCATGCAGTGAGAAAGATCCTTGTGAACATACACCCATTGGAGGCGAGCATGCAATAAATATGACGTAAAAGGTAAATGCGAGCCTTTTGTTTGATTTCCCCAGCAGCCCAGGAAGAAGAGGCTAATGGCCTCGAAACGCGTCGGCACAATAATGAAGTTGGAGCAAACCGGAAGGATGCATTAGAATGCTGGATGGCAGGTCACAGTCGAGTGCTCTCCCGTTGCTTTGGGCACTTTGGGAATCAAAATTTACACGGCCGTCCTGCCGTGGGGAGAGAACCATCGTCAGTGGGGGAACAAGCCAAACTCTGCTGTCAGAGGCTGTGGTTTCGAACTGTTCGAGACATTTTAAGCACTGTGACCCAAATGCGGAACCAAGCCTTTGGTGTTGCTCTGACACCTACTTAAGGACAAAAACTTTGCTATTTAATAAGGAAATGCACATTGAACAATAGCGCTCGCATTATGGGAACAACAACATCCAGCATGCAGTGAGAAAGATCCTTGTGAACATACGCCCATTGGAGGCGAGCATGCAATAAATATGACGTAAATGGTTAATGCGAGCCTTTTGTTTGATTTCCCCAGAAGCCCAGGAAGAAGAGGCTAATGGCCTCGAAACGCGTCGGCACAATAATGAAGTTGGAGCAAACAGGAAGGATGCATTAGAATGCTGGATGGCAGGTCACAGTCGAGTGCTCTCCCGTTGCTTTGGGCACTTTGGGAATCAATATGCATATATATATATATATATATATTTTGCAGCTAACGTTTCTAGAGATAAGCATAAGAAGAAAGAGATAGAAGAGTAGCACAATCTTTGGAATGTTAGGTAAGAACAAGTCAGTATAGTTTAAAGGAAGAAAAGGATAGCGATAGAAGGGTGTTGATAACTCTTTTCTGTCAATGCATTAGGGTTCCTTAAGATCCGTCAAGAAGCAGACGAGACCTAGGAAGCCGAGAAAGAACATTCCGGAGCAGTCTATTCTTTGTTTATTATTTTATCCATTCCCCCTTCCCCCTCAGAGGTCCTTGAGGGTCAAGTTTAAAATAATGGACTCTTGGTATCTTGGAGGTGGAGTTGGGAAAAAGGCAACAACCTGTTCCTGTGCAAGCCGTGGTAAGAGTTCACTCATAGTTCCTTTTGACAGAGTGAAGTGCCCACATTATTTAATTGCACCCGAACAGGATGGCAGAGGGAATACATTTACAAACCTTAGGTCCGGTTCTGGAGGCCATTCAAAAGGAATTGATAGCCGTCAGGGAGGAAAACCAAAATCTTCAAGATGAAGTGATAAAATCAAGAAAAAAAAACGCAGAATTAGCGCAAAGGATGGGGCAGCATTTCAGTGCATGAAGGGAAGCTTTAGGAACTTCAGCTGAGGGCTCAAACAGACTAACCACACAAGTTATCTATTCCTTGTCCCCAGTAATTCCATTGGCCCCTTCCGAGCGTTTTATTGGAGACCGTCAGAAAGCACAGATTTTCCTTAACATCATCGCTGCTGATGGTATTCTTCCTCTATGCTGACAATCATTGATTCCCATTGTTCATGACGAGCTCAGCTCGTCATGAGCACACGAGAGGTGTACCTCATGACGAGCTGAGCTTGTTATGAGCATCGAAGGTGTTAAACAATGTTCCCTCCATTTTATGTGTCGCCCTTCTATTTTCCCAGATGCCCAGTTGCGGGTTGCTTTAGCTGTTTCCTACTTGAGTGGTGACGCAGCTACATGGTCAATGACTTTAGTCACTCGGGACAATCATATCCTACAGAATTACGATGAGTTTAAGAAGGAATTTCTCAGAATTTTCGACAGAAGGAGAATTTCGCAAGCAGTACACTATGAACTACTTGAATTGCGACAAGGCAATCGGGACTTGGTAGCGTATCTAGCCCAATTAAATAAACTGGTTGTGGAGACAAATCTTCTATCGTGGATTACGAGACAAATTAAAGGATGTACTAGCACAGATACCTAATTGACCTACTGAGATATCAGAATTGGTAGATCTGGTTTTAGAGATAGATTTTCGTCAGGGGGAAAGAAAGCGTGAATGAAGAAAGGACCAAAGACCCATTGTGCCCAGATTTGATACAGCCTGGTCAGATTATAATCGAACAGAGGAAGGTCCAGCGAACCCAGACCGATGCAAATTGGGGCCATAAGAGCCACTAGACAAAACTCTCATCTCTCTCCAGCAGGTACATTAATCACTGATGTTATCTAGACACTTTTATTAATGCTCTAAAACTTTAATTCTACAAGGAAGTTTGTAGTGCTTTTAAAACTGCTGCCTGTGGAACCCCGGGAATGTGTCACGGACCCCAGTTTGGGAAACACTGGTGTAGACTGAGTCCAGACTCCCTCTGTGGTGCAGGAATAAGAGTGAGTGGAGTGTGCCACATTTCCAGCACCCTCGTTACTGTCCAGAACAGCCACCACGACAACTATATCGCTTTGGAGACTTTTTTGACTGATGGCCCCCCTTGCGCACATGGTGCAAGCTGGAAAGACTAGGTAGAATGTCTGGAGACCTATTTTTATTGACCTGGATAAGAACAGGTGACTCTCCATGCTTCTCCATCTGGGTGGACCTGCTATACATAAACTGGGAAAGTCGGTCGCCAAAGCGGGACCACCTTACACGTAACTCATGCCCAAGCGAGCATTGACTCCCTACTTCGAAACCCTGACTAATTCCGAATATGAACGCTTCCTACTACATCAAGCCAGGCAACTACCCCATGAATCTGTTGATAGCTTCTTTGCTCGCCAATGGAGCTTGCTAGCACCAGCACACTACCAGACATTCAGGGATGTTCCTCAACGAAACTTCGAGAAAATATCCTCCAAGTCCCAGGAATGCCCATGGCGGACATGTTAACCCTCTGAAGGTCTAAAGAATTGTGCAAGGTGCGAGTAGCTCAGTTGGAGGCGGCACTACGCACCAGGTCAAAACAGAACCTTAAATGCAATAGCTGTCAAAAATGCTGACAGGAGGATGGCCCGTACCAAGATGAATATGGCATCTAAGACATGCTATGGATGTGGAGGTCTGAGGTAATTGAAATTTTTATGGTCAATTGTGTCCCCTAACGTGTACCCCAACGGCTCCATGTACGAGTTTCAAGTACATGTAATTTCCCTCCACAATTGAATCTGAAGACGCAAATACATTTGCGTCCAACGTTAACATGTCCTCTATCAGATCCACCATGAATGGATTGATAATTCAGTTCCTAAGTATGCCGTGCCACCGTCTTTACATGGTGCACTTTCACGTTTTTCCTGGCTCTGCCGAGCTAGGCCCTGATTTCTGTCTTCAAGCCACGTCTGTCTCTGCCTCTGAAAGCTGCAGCATGGAGATGCATCCCTGACCTCTGCCTTACTTCCTGCCAAGCGAGCGGTGCCCGGCTCGGCCTGGTCTGCCTGCCAAAAACAGTATTTTACCTTCAAGTTATCAGCGTAGCCAGCTCAGCTCCTCGAAAACACATTCCTGTCTAGTGATTTAGGTAAACATATCCCCGGCTGCAGAGCAAAGAGCAAGTCTTCCTGTCTCCGTGCAAGTAATTTACAGTTCCCGTTGCCAGAGTAGGCCCATGGCCCGCACGTAGACACGCAGACACCTATGCACGCACTAACATTCAGTAAAGAGTAGCCTCTGCCCAAGAGACCTTTTACTCTAGATTAAACATCCTCCAAATACTAGATATCAGATATGTTATAGGGACAGGTCGATCTGACATGCCAGACTTCTGTCTCTTCTACTAGTGCTAAAAGTCAGACCCTTAACTTCCTCTAGATCAGGGTTCTTCAATCTGTGGGGCCATCCCAGGGGGGGCGCGGGCTCCACTTCCATCTTCACTTTGTGCCCTGTTCTTTGTCTGGGTGATTCTCCCAGGAGGGGGCCAATTCACAGTCGACAGCTTCGGCTGCGGTGCGAGGCAGGGGTCTCCTCTGCTGAAAACGAAAGCAAACAAACAGACACGCTTTCAGTTTTAGCAGAGGAGACCCCTTGCCTCCCACTGTAGCTGAAACTGTCAGCTCTGTGAATTAACCCCCTCCTGGGAGAGTTAGCTCTTCCCAGAAGGGAGAGAAGGTTTCACAGAGGTTTTGAGGCACGGGCAGGGTGGGCTCTGGTCCAGGGCCCCAGCCTTTCAAGGGGGGTGGGAGTGAGGGGGAGTTGGGGGGGACGTGAGTCCTTTAGTTATTTTGGGAAGGGAGGGAGAGGTTGCAATCCGGGCCATGAATCGGGACAGTGGGCTCTGGTCTGCGGTCCTCAACTCATGAGGATCTTTGTGTGGGCACCCGGTGTTCAGGGATGTTGGTCTGCAGATTTGAATTTGAATCATAAAAGGTGTGAGGGTGGAGTGGTGGATGTATGGGTGGGGGGTGGATGGATGAGTGAGGGGATGGATGGTGAGTGAAGGGGTGAATGGATGGTGGGAGAGAGGATGGATGCATGAGTGGAGGGATGGATGGGAGTGGATGATGTGTGTATGGTTGGAAGGGTAGATGGATGGGTGGAGGGGTGGATGGATCAGTGAAATGGTGGACGGATCGATGGGGGGGTGGATGGTGGACGAGTCGGTGGGTGGATGGATGAGAGAGGTGATGGATTGATGTATTGATGGGTGAAGGGATGAATGAATGGATGGATGGATGAGTGAAGGGGTGGATGTGGGGGATGGATGGGTGATTGAGGAGGGTGGATGGACGGGGGGATGGATGGAGGAGTGAAGGGTGGATGAGTGGTCAATGGATGGATTCATGAGTGGATGAGTGGATGGATGAGTGGGTGGATGGGTGAAGGGTGGATGGAGGGATGGGTGGCTGGGTGAGGGGGGAATGGAGAGAGAGGGGGAGGATGGATGGATGGATGAGTGATGACATGGATGAATGATTGGCAGAGTGGATGGGCAGGTGTGTGCATGGATGGGTGAGGAGAGGAGCATGGAGATGGATGGGTCAGAGAGTGCATGCATGAGTGGGGGGGGGGGTGGAGAGCGGGATGGATGAGTGGGGGGTTGAGTGGGTGGACGGATGAGTGACTGGGTGGATGAATGAGTGGGTGGGGGGATGGGTGAGCGGGTGGGTGGGTGGTTGGATGGATGAGTGGATGGATGGATGGGTGGAGGAGTGGATGGATGGGTGGAAGAGTGGATGGATGAGTGGAGGAGTGGATGGATGAGTGGAGGAGTGGATGGATGAGTGGGAGGATAGCTTGGGTGAATGGTTGGATGGATGAGTGGGTGGATGGATGGGTGGAAGAGTGGATGGATTGGTGAGGGGATAAATTGGGTGAAGGGATGGATGGATGATGGATGGATGGGTGAGGGGGTGGATGGAGGGATGAAGAGGTGAGATGATGGATGGAGGGATGGAAGGTGGATGGGTTTGCAAGTGGTTGAAGGGGTTTGGATGTGGATGGGGCTCAGATGGAGGGACGGAATAAATGGTGGGGGAGTTGGTGGATGACAATGTGTACATGATGGATGGGGAGGGTTGTGATGACTTCCTTTGCTTTCTTGGTGCCATGAGAGAGGTGGTTCAGGGGGGGGGCGTGGCTTGGACGCCGATGGCGATGGTCGCCTGAGAGCTCGGCTCCGGGACTGAGCCCGTGATTATCCTGCAGATCGGAGGCCGTGGGGTACCCTAGTCCCCGCAAACCGTCGATCAGACTGATTGGGACCTGCAGAGGCACCTGGTGCAACTCGAACATGAGTTGATCCGACGGAAAATCGAAGTTTGTGGTCCCGCGGAGTGCGGCCCAACATGGCGACAGGACCTCTTTGTCCCCTTGGTCGGGACCTTTAGTCTGGAGGAGCGTCGTTATCTACAGCGCACCCTCCACCTTTTCATCTCCCTGTGATGTGATGGTCTGGGTGTCGTTCTGATCGGACTTTGAATACGGTGATCGCTCCTGGATGATCGGATGCCCACATTATAGTGGACCTCGACTCACGGACGCCTGGCGGCCCTGGCTGCGGTGCCGATCCCCTGAGCCGCGCCTGGCTGCATCCCCCCGAGTGACTGACTTCCATGGGCAGCACGGCGCCTTGGCGCCACAAAGTCTCCGGTGGTGTTGGAGACCCTCGTTCCAGATCCTCATCGGCCAAACGGGCCTGCCCGACCTGGCGCCAATTGTCCCCGCCTCCTCCTCAGTGCCCTCCGACGACGCGGTGGTGGCGCGGCCCGAAGCTGTGGAGGTCCAACAGGCCCTGGAGACGGAGATCGCCCGCCCTCGGCCCGAAGGCCACTAGCCGAGAGAGACATAGCCGACACCCGCACTTGGTGGCGCCTCTGACTGGCTCTCCACCGTGTGACTCCTGCGCCATGGGAAAACCGAGGGGAGCCAAGGAGACCACCCCAGCCGCCTCAGACTCGGAGGCCCCGGACAAAGAAGAACGTGGGGACCCGGAGAGTTCTGGTGGAGCGCCATTGCAGCAACAATTTGACCGGGTCCTGGAGGCGATCGCGACCACGCGCTCGGCCCTCCAGCAGGACATTGCCCAGGTGGCGACGAGTCTGGGCCTCCTTAGAGCGGACCACGGCAAGCTCTCGGATAGGGTCAAGGAAGTGGAGGGCTCGATAAAAACCTTGGAGCCAGCACAGAGAACCCTAGCCGCGACGATGAAGGATGCCCTATCACGGATTGATGCCCTGGAGCGGCGAGCGGAAGACGCGGAAGGTCGCAACAGGCGAAATAACATTCGAGTGGTGGGCCTGCCGGAGAAGATCGAAGATGGCGACATGGTGGCCTACTTGGAAGCCTGGCTACGGGACACGGTGGCTCCGGAGGGTCTATCCTCCTTCTACACCCTGGAGCGAGCACACAGAGTCCCAGCGAGGCCGCCGCAACAGGGCCGTGCCCCGCGACCGGTGGTGGCACGGTTATTGCACTTTCGGGACAGAGATCTCATCCTTAATGCCGCCAGACATAATGGCCCCTTCAAGGTGGCGAACAGCCAGGTGAATATCTTCCCGGACTACACCTATGAGACCCAGCGCAGGCGGTTCTCATTCCTGGCGGTCAATCGCGAGCTCCGGAGCGAGGGCATCCAATACTCGCTCCTGTTTCCTGCAAGGCTCCACATAATTGTCGATGACAAGACTCAGTTCTTTGATTCCCCGGAGGATGTCTGTAACTGGCTAGAACTCTATAGAGCCGGAAAGGATGGCTTTGGCTCCTCATCTCAACTAGCAGTGGAGCCTGGACAGCGACGGCGGTCCAAAAGGATTCGGAGTCGCCGTGGCCGGTCAGGCGGACCCTCGACTGCGGAGACGTCGACGAAGCGGAAGGGAGTGTTGGAGGTGTTGTCTGCGCTGTCTGGCTCACGAGATGGTACCATAGAAGAGGAAGCGGACCTTGGTGACGAGGGGGTACCAACGGACTCGGAGGAATCGGTGACCGACAGTGTCCACACCCCGGTGATCACTCCGAACTCGGTTGAGGACCTTCTGGATGGACAGGGTTGACGGGGTGAGCTGCGTCCATTTGGGTAGGGCCTGCAGCGGGGGTGGCGGGGTAGGCGATTGCTCATAATCCCCAGGGAAGTGGAGGTGGGGTGCCCTGCCCGTGCCTTGAGGGTTTCCTCTTATTGTTTTGGGCTCACTTTAGTCTCGGTAGCCCGAGCATCGAGGGCCCATTGCCAACGCCCAGCCCGCACCTGGCCCTTAAGGCCTTCCTGCGGTGGCGACTGCAGGATTAGTCGGGGACAGAGGGTTTGCTGGGGGTATGGTTTGGATGGGGTCTAGATGGTACTATTTGGGTCCTGTTCTGGGGAGGGTGGGCAAGGGTTTGGGTCGAACCGGGGTTGTTGTGTTTTGGTTGGGGAAAATGGCCGCCATCAGTGCTGGGTTGATTGTTGCTCTTTCTTTGTTGGGGCGCGGATGGAGAGACTTTGCACGAACAATATGGGACAATGGCTGATGTTGCTAATGTGAAATGCATTACTTGGAATGTACGGGGGCTTCACACTATGTCTAGACGTCACAAAGTCCACGCTTATTTAGTGCGTAGAGGGGTGCAAATGGCGCTGCTGCAGGAAACCCATCTTAACACGGCGGAAGGGGCGGCGCTACAGCGTAGGTGGAGGGGGCAGGTCTTTTACACTTCGTACTCCGCGTATGCCAGGGGGGCGCTAATTTGGATCAGAGCTGGGGTTCCTTTTCAGGTTACGAAATCAGTGGTGGATCCGGAGGGTCGATATGTGGCCATTTCGGGCACTCTGGGGGGGGAGGGACCTAAACGTTTGCTGTGTTTATGCACCCAATGTGGACCAACTTGCCTTCCTTTCCAGGTTATCGGGCTCGTTGGCCCACTTCTTTTCCGGGCCCCTCCTGCTCGGCGGGGATTTCAATTCAGTAGTAGATGTGGAGAATGACCGCTCACATCCCCCCCTCCCTGACTCTCCGGTTCGCCGTGTGGCTAAAGGTAGGAGGGACTGGCAGACGCACTGGGGTCTGACGGATATCTGGAGGGCGCAGCACCCCGACACTAGGGACTATTCCTACTTCTCAGGCTTGCACGAGTTACACGTCCGTCTGGACGGGTTTCTGGGCTCGACAGACTTGGTTTCAGCGGCGGTCCGGTCTGAATATTTGACCAGGACCATCTCAGATCATAATCCTCTCCTGCTGGACCTTCGCTGGTTTCCGGGGGTGCCTGCGGTGCCCACCTGGAAGTTGCGTCCCGAACTCTTAGAGGACATTGTATTCAAAGCGGACCTAGAAGACAAGATCTCGGAATACTTCTCGTCCAACGGGGGCACTGCGGGTTCGAGGGTGCTAGAATGGGACGCTTTTAAGGTGGTGGTCAGGGGCTTCTGCATTTCCAAGAAGGTGGGCATGAGGCGAATCATCCTTGATGATTTAGAAATGGCAGATCGGAAACTCCGTGAGTTGGAACTCCGCCGCCCCGGGCGCCCGGAACTCCAGGAACGCACGGCAGCGGCGAAGGAGGCGGTAGCGGCGGAGGTCGAACGGCTGCGCTGTTTCGACTATAAGGCCTATACTGTTAGATCCCTCGCAGAGGGGGATAGATCGAGCGCATTGCTGGCGTGGCTAGCTAATCCTACGCGCCAGACCTCTCTGACGACGTCCATGCGTACGGCGGATGGGACCGAAGTGCACACTCAGCCTGAGATTCTGAGCTGTTACCTGCACTATTATGAACGTTTGTACCGCAGTCGCTCTGCCAGAGACCCCGACCGGCTTGATGACTACCTGCCACCCCTAGAGCTCCCAATGGTGGAACCTGACGTAGCGAAAGCCCTGGGTTCCGACATTGAACTGGGGGAGATTCGCAGCGCCATTAAAAAGATGGCAAGGAATAAGACCCCGGGTCTGGACGGCCTTCCGGTTGAATTTTATGCCGCTTATGCTGATCTCTTGGCACCGAGGTTGCTGATCGTTTACAGAGAGGCGAAGCGGCTTGGTCGGCTCCATGGCTCAATGTGCGAGGCCTTAGTGGTTCCCCTCCTCAAGCCGGGAAGGGACTCGTCCGATCCGGCGTCCTACCGTCCTTTATCAATGTTGACGGTCGATTATAAAATACTGAGCAGCATCTTGGCATCGAGATTGCTGGGTCACATGAGCTCTCTGGTGCATGAGGACCAGGCTGGATTCATCCCCAAGCGAAACACGACCATGAACATCCGTAGGCTGTTCCGCTTGCTGGGAGAACCGCTCGTGGACGCCCCGTGCCCGGTAGTCCTCTCGGTAGATTTGGAGAAGGCTTTTGACAGCCTGGAATGGGACTACCTGCGCACAGTATTACTACGATTCGGCCTCGGTGAGGGTTTCGTCAGATGGACCACGGTACTATATACCTCGGCGTCGGCCAGGGTACGGGCAGGCCCGCTGATCTCCTCTCAATATCCGGTGGAGAGAGGCACGAGACAGGGTTGTTCATTATCCCCACTTCTCTTCGCGTTAGTGGTGGAACCTCTGGCGCTGCTACTCCGGTCGGGAGCCCACTATAATGGCTTATGGACGCCTTCGGGCCCACATTATGTCTCGCTGTACGCTGATGACCTGTTGCTCTTCCTTGAGGACCCGGTTGCTGCCCTGAATGGAGCTGTGAGGAGGTCTCGGGCCTTCGGGTGAATTGGGCTAGGACCTGTCTTTTCCCGGTTCGTAAGGGTACACCTAGCCCTGATATCAGTAGAGAGATTAGGTGGGAACCTGACTGCTTTAAGTACCTGGGGGTATACGTCTACCATGAACCGTCAGACCTCCTGGATGGAAACATAGCTCGCAGCACTCGCGCGCTGCGTGGTAGCATGGACTTCTGGGCTACTCTACCGCTCTCGGTACCTGGACGGATCGCTTTGCTTAAAATGGTGGCGCTTCCCAGGTTGCTATATTATTTCGGGGCGCTGCCGATTTGGATCCCACCAGCCACATTTCGACTGTTACGGTCAATGGTGGTCGGATTTCTCTGGGGTTCGGGCCGCCGAAGAGTGGCCCTCAAGACCCTGACGAGGCCGAAAGCTGAAGGTGGGCTGGCGGTGCCGGACTTTGAAAAGTATTACTTGGCAGCGCAGCTGCAGACTTTCACCCAGGAGGTCGCCAGGGAATTCCGAGGCCCAGAGGACAGGAGGGGCACAGGGATAGCTAGGCATGTTCTCTCCTTCATAGCGCTGCGACAGCGTTTGGCCTTGCAGGACTTGACACTTGAAGAGAAGACCATTCGCTTGTGTTGGAACCGAGCCCACGCCCGGGGCCAGTTGCGGATACCGTATGCACCCGAAATACCTCTGGGCATGCTGACGGCCCTGCCTCATGGCGGTGATTGGTCACGATTAGCGGATTGGGAGGACGCGGGCCTACAGTTGGTGGGTGACCTTTACGAGGACGGGACGCTTTTGCCCTTTCAGGAGCTCATTGATCGCTTCGAGGTTCCTCGCGGTGATTTTCTTCTGCACTCGGCCCTGGTCCGAGCAATTCAGGTGCACTGGAAGCACCGGCAGGAGGAACCTCCTACTTCTCCGGTGTGCCAGTACGTTATGATGTCCGCGGGAACTGTTAAGGCGGTCACTTGCCTGTACGGCAGACTGCTCAATGAGGGGTTGGCCCCCCCTTACTACTTTAAGAACCCGTTGGGAGGAAGACATAGGGAGGGAGATCCCGGAGACGACCTGGTCCCAACTCATGAGGCGGGCCTGGAAGGGCACGCGCCACGCCCGCTTTCAATTGGTCCACTACTACGTACTCCATAGGGCATATTTGACCCCGGCGAAGATCCAACAATATTTTGCCACGGACTCCGCGGACTGCCCCAGGTGCCAGGCGCCTGATGCAGACCTTCTTCATATGTTGTGGTCCTGCCCGGGGCTGTCCTCCTACTGGCTGGAAGTGGGGGATACCCTGGAGGAGGTAACGGGGAGATCCTTATCGGTTGATGCGGCAGTGGGGCTCCTACACTGGTTCCCACATACCCCCAAAAATAAAATCACTAGTAAATTCATTGATCTGGGGCTTCTCATTGCTAAACGGGAGGTGACCAGGAATTGGAAGGCACGGGTTGGTCCAACGGGGGCCCGATGGCACAGCGAACTCTTGAAATGGGCGGCGGGGGAAAGCACGCTGCGGTACCAGTTAGCTAGGAGACAACACAACGAGAAGGCGCAGGAGGCGGCGCTAGAATGGGAGACATTAGTGCAGGCCCTCAGGGATTATTGCGCTCCCAGCGATTCCGAAAGCGAAGATGCAGCTCGCCCCGAGTCCTGATAGACGATTGCACTTTACATGTCTGTTGCTTTCCTCATGGGTCCTCTCACAGATCCTATTACGGCTGTTACCGTGCACTGATGGCGGGGTTGGGGGGGGGGGTTTGGTTTGGTTCATAGTGTTTTGACGGGGGGGGTTTCTTTTGGCTTTCTTTGTAGGATGGTTTAGAAAAGCAGATGACGGATAGTGGATCATCCGGACCAGCTCCGACTTCCTGTTGAGTCCCCATTGGGTATCGCCGCCCGACTCTTGGGTTGTGGGCTAAATGGCTGTGTAATGGTTCATCCTGCTAGGGGACGGAGGGATGTATTCTACTAATTTTGATTGAACTTATAATGCTGGTCGCTTTGTAAAAATTTACTGATTCCTGCAATAAAAATATATTTAAAAAAAAAAAAAAAAAATGAGAGCTGTGGTTCAGAGTGGAAGGCATTTGAATTGTTTGGCTGCTCCCTTGCCTATGTGTTACTGTTCTGTATTCTATGTGTGCTCATGTGTGGGATCTATGCATCATGCGTGTGACATTTTGCGTGACGTCCAGCTGCTACTTGAATGCGGGGCCCCCATGGGCAAGGTCGGGTTCCATGTTTTGGGTTCCGCTTGGTGAAGCACCCATGGTGTGTTCCCTATAGTGGGTTCATCACGGCGGTCCTCCCTTTGGTTCACTTGTGCATGGTGCTTTACATCCTACAATGTATTTGTTTATTTGTTGGGGAGTTTGTGAGATTGGGTTCTCAGCACTTGCGGTGTTGAAGACTAGGTACCGTTTAGAACTGGATGTGGAGCACAGCCTGAGGATGGCAGTGGCAGGGATTCACCCACAGATTGAGAGTCTAGGTGTGGCTGGGCACCGGCACACCCGTCACATTCATGTTGGTGGTGTTGTTGTTGATCTGTGTCCTGTGTAAGGCAGGGCATCCCAGTGGGGAGAATTTGCGCACATTTTGTCTTGGAGGATTGTGTTTTGAGCTGTCTGGTACGCCTCTGTCGTTTCGTCACACCCACTCACAGGCCTGCAGTTTGCTAGGTACTCTTGCTGTGTTGAGCATTGTTTGCCGGATATGGCCCGTGGTGTGCGCGTGGCAGTCGATCATGTGGTGTGCCGGATTCCCGAGGTTTCTGTCGGTTGGTGGGGGGGCCCAACATCTGGGGGAATTCAGCTGGGGGGGCTCAACCTGGAAAAGTTTGAAGACCTCTGCTCTAGATGTACGTCAATCACACGTCATATTAGCTGCGCGCGCATTCAGGCCACAGGTTTCAGCTGGCTCTGCAATATTTCTCTAAGCATCCACCCACTTATGACACTTTTCTGTGACGTTTCTAGTACACGCCTATGTGCACACCCCTGTTCACGCCTTTTTGCTACGCACATGTGTTCTTATCATATACATTTCACTTGTCACGCCTACTGTATTCAATGCTACTGTGTCATTTTACTATATATGTCATGTACTGTTAATAAATCGTTGACATCTTTCCTGCCATCATTGCATACCCGAACCCTTGTATTGATGGAATAGATTTCCATGGCTCGAGTCATCATTTATGATTAAAGCCCTTATGACTCAGACACCACGGACTCTGCCTCTCATTTGATTGAGCTATTTCTTTTTACCTGTCTGAAATTATATGGCAAACTCGTATACGGTAAAATATTTACCACATAATTTGGCGCCCGAATAGGGACCCCTCCCCCACCCCACGCGCGGTGATGCGTCGCAGGCTTTGCCCCCGACTACAGCTGTGACGGACCCATGCGCATCTGCAGGTTTTCCTGTATCTCCCTCAGGCCTACGGAGGTGACGGAGACTGCGGTCGACATCCAGACGAGGCGGTGAGGAGTGCGGAGGATCCCGACCAGAGCCCAGCCGAGAGAGCAGTGTCCGAGGTATCGAGAGACCCAGCTGTAGTGTCGAGGCGTGCGTAGTGCGCAGCAGCAGCAGTGACGTCGTAGTGGTCCAGTCCAGTCGAGTTTCCGAGGCCTTCCGTTCCGTGCTTCCCGGTGAGTACCGTTGCTGGGGACGCATCAAGACGGGTGCATTAATTTGTGTCCGGTCAAGACGGGTTTGGGTACACAGATCCGGTCTGCACTGTTTTAGCAGTGTATCTGTACTGTTTAGCAGTGCATCTAGTATTCAGTTATCCAGTTATTGGTGTTCGTTTCAAAATGTTAAAATGTGTTTTAATGTCGTGGTATGAGTGATTGTTTGCATTTTCTTACTGTGTTTATTGTGTCTAGACCGAGGTAGCTATGCCTTTATTTTCGAAGTTGCGACAGATAGGAACTAGGAAAGGGATACTCGAAGAAGCAGTTCCCATCCCACCCAGGGACACTCCTGGACATTTTATGTACCACAAGCACGGCTTAGATGCCATATTATACCTAGACTTGTGGGTGGATTATACGAAAGACTTAGCGGAGAATCAGAGATGGCCCGTTACAGGGACATGGGATGCCGAGTGCATCATGAGAGTAGAGGAAGCGTTATGGAAAAAGAAAGCCAGACAGTCACAGAAAGATGCCATTGAATTATGGCGTAAAGAATCACATAGACGGACAGAGAAAGCACTCAGAAAAACAGAGAAAAGTAGAGAGGATTCCGAAAAAGCTAAAGAAAAGGAACTGCTAGAAGAAGGACAGCGAGTCAGAATGGAACAACACGAAAGACAGAGTAATGCCATTATGACAGGATTGTATCCAGTCCTGGCCGAGGGCCTGCCCAAGGCGACCCCGGAAATACCGAAAGATCTGCCCCCTCCATTGGTTCCGACTAAATTACGTCATAAGACCGCAGCAGACATTTTCCTTTCTTCCTATTTAGACGACGTAGCTCCCGCATATACCAATGTACCCATCCATGTACCCGTACCACCTGCTGACAATTATCTGCCCCCAGGTCGGCAACAACAGCTCCCTGCTGATCCGACCAGGACCCCTCCACGTCACCCACTTCCCGCACCTGTTGTCACTTCCCCTCCTGTTCCCCCTGGTGTTCATCCGCTTAATCCCTTTGGGCCCGGCGCTGTTCAAGGTTCAACCCCGCTACAGCCAGGTTATGCTCAAGCCTCCGCTTCAGGAGGGGCCTCAGGAGGTCCCTATCACACCCCGCCACAAGTGCAGCGCCTGACACTGAGAGAATTAGCTACGCTGCGTACCCCGAAAGCGACCCCAGCCGAAAAGCTTAAAGAATATCTTACAGATTGTAGATATGATGCAGTGACTGGCAAGACAGGACCCATGATGCTAGCATCGTTACGTTTAAGACGTGCTGCAGACTTTTTGGTTACACTACCAGGAATGCCCGAACAATTAGACAGGATATATCATTTTGTTCAGACAGGAGTAGGCCCTGAATGTGTTCGTGAAGCCATGGTATATCAGAAAGTTGATACACAAGCTTTAATATTACGGTTCTTGATTAATTGTTTGATAAGAGAACAAGATCGACCAGGTTTTGATCAAGAAGAGATGAATGTATTGACTAGATGGAGTCAGAATATTGCAGATTGTAAGCATGACAAAGAGAAATGTATAGAGGCCATGTCTAGAAAAATCCGTAAAGAAATAATGGCCATACATACCCGACAGAATGCCGATAGGGCAGTAGAGACAGACGATAAGGACTCCTCAGAGGAGGAAGAACCAGAGAATCCAGCAGCGACTCAAGATATAGTTGCGTATGTAGGTAGAGAGACACTCCCTAGACAGTATCCTCTTGATAGGCCCTTCGACAGACCCATTCGTTTAGAAAACAAGAAACGTTACCTTTGTCCGATACCAGAGCGATGTTCCCTTGAACATATATTCCAAATTACTGATAAAGTACTGAAAGAAAGAGTAGGTTATCACGAACTCAATACCTTACGTGATCAGGAACTAGCCCGGTCCGCAGTACAGTGGGCCGGGGATGACGGCATATATAAAGACGATTCAGTAGTGCAAACATTTTTAAGTCTTACTCCAGAAGAACAGCGACTAGCTGGCATATACATGACCCAACACCTCATTATACAGTATGAAAACCAAGCATCTGACCCAGGTCCGTTATATAATTTATTGCAAGACTTACTCCTGAGAAGATGGAGAGGTCTAGGTACCGATCTAATTGAAATGATTTTAGAACAACGTCACAAGTATAGAACTTTCTTGACTCCACATCTTGTTTCCGTTCCACCCCCAGTCAGGCAACCATATCACCTAGACAAACAGAATCCTTTACGAGAAGTACATCCAATCCGGAACCCCGATGATACCCTTGAACGCGTGTTTGTATACACGCCCATAACTAAAATGGAATTATTAGAAATGAAGAAAATAGTGCCCAGTCATGATAAAGACCCTGCAGGTTTTCACCGTGAAATAAAAGACATGTTACTCATGGGAGATTACACTTATCCCGACATTATGAAAATACTGAAAGTTTTATTGCCTGCCGGTATTTACGAGAAACTCAAGGAAAAAGAATGGGAGGTGGGAGATAAAAAGATTAATTGGGCTGAGTTAGAAACCGAAGAAACTGGTCGAACCCCAGGTTTAGGTCTTGGGGAGAAAACTAAAGCATTACCAGGATTGTTAGTACAGGTTTTGCCAAGGTTATTGGCGACTAAAAAGGAGGATTGGGATGCAATCTCAGCCTGCAAACAGAAACACGACGAAGACACTAGTGATTTTTATTCCCGATTCGAGAAATGTTTTATTATTAATAGTGGCCTGAAAACAAGTAGCGAGTCATACCCACACCTTTTTGTGTCAAAATTAGTCGAGAATTCCCTGCCCCAGGTTAAGAACCGTGTACTGAAAGTCGAGAGCACATGGCAAGCCAATACGCCTTCCCAAATGTTACAAATGTTACAGTACCACCAGAACAGAATTAGGGAAGAACATGATCACGAACAGAGACGTATGAAAGACACGAAAATGAAAGTACTAGTTGCTCAGTCAGTTCCAGCTGATGGTCATAAAAGGGGTACGACACAATCCAATAATTCAAATTCAGCAGCTCCTGTTAAAGGGATATGCAACTATTGTAAACAGCCAGGTCAATATGTAAACGATTGTGCAGTTTTGAAACACAACATAGCCACAGGTAAAACTAAAGAGAGGCCGCGTCCTCCTAGACAGGACCAGGTCCAACAACACGTTCCACAGAATGTTCAGCCTATGCAGGTTCCACAACAGACCGTAGCGATACCACAGCCACAACCCATTGCCGCAACACAACATGTTACACAGCAGATGTACCAGTATGCACAATCTGACTATCCCGATTATCAGCAATACACATGAAACAGCCTAGAGAGGGAGGTTGGCTTGCCCCTTATCGAGGTTCCTGTAGATCAAAAGGTCCTTATGTACACAGTCACGTATTAGGGAAGGATAGAAAATTTTTGATTGACACAGGGGCAAGCAGAACGACCATCAGTCATGACGAGGTTCCAGGGGCACCCC
Organism: Lissotriton vulgaris; assembly: GCF_964263255.1. Taxonomy (NCBI): domain Eukaryota; kingdom Metazoa; phylum Chordata; class Amphibia; order Caudata; family Salamandridae; genus Lissotriton; species Lissotriton vulgaris. The sequence goes on from NC_141691.1 coordinate 1,295,752,865, forward strand.
TCTCAGGCTCACAGAATGTTTCCCTTGGATTTTCAGGAAAGCCTATAGTCAATGAAGTATTGAAACCAGTTCCCCTAGCAGTTGGTCCATTATCCCGTACTACAGATTTATTACTCACGAAGTCATGTCCAGAAAACTTGCTTGGTATAAAGACTCTGAAAGCTTTAGGAGCTGTAATTTGTTGTTCTCCGGAAGGAGTTAGACTGTTTCTTCGTGATTTTAAGGGACATTATGTATTGAGAGATTTTGACCCAAGGTTGCAGAATGTCCCTGCACATTTATGGGCACAAGGCCCCACTGATGTAGGTTGCATGCACATTACTCCATATCGTGTCACATTCAAGCCAGGAGTAGTACTACCACGTATCCGACAATACAAGTTACCACCAGATGCTGTAGTGGCTTTACTGAAAATCATTGACGAGCTCATTGCACAAGGAGTGGTTGTAGAAACTGACTCCAATGTTTGTAATTCCCCTATCATTCCAATTTTTAAACGTACAGATCCAAATGCCCCTCCTGTTTATCGATTAGTCATCGATTTGCGAGAATTGAATAAATGCATTGTACCACAGTATCCCGTGGTCCCAGACATTTCATCCCTATTGACTGCTATTGATTCTGAAGCGACGTTCTTTACTGTAATCGACCTCAAGAACGCCTTCTTTAGTGTCCCCATTGATCCGGAAAGCCAATACCTTTTCGGATTCTGTTTAAATGGCCGAAGCTTCAAATTTGCACGCGCACCTCAAGGATTCACAGAAAGCCCCAGCATCTACAGCCAAGCATTAAAACGACAACTTGACAGTATTCACATGCCTGCCAACACTGCCCTACTCCAATACGTCGATCTATTGATCACCGCCCGTAGTGAACCAGAATGTGAACAAGCATCACTGACAGTTTTGCATTTCTTGGCGGACAAGGGACACAAGGTGTCTCCTTCGAAGCTACAATTCTGTGCCCAGCAAGTGGTGTACCTTGGGCACTTGCTGTCCACGTGGGGTAGGCAGCTGACACCTGAACGAATTCAGTTAATTGCACATCTTCCGCAACCCAAGTCACAGAAAGAAGTACGAGCCTTTATTGGACTCACTTCCTATTGCAGACAATGGATTCCACAATATGCATTTCTAGCTAAACCACTCATACAGTTGACAACACAGGAGGCAGCGTCTTCGACTGTCCTCCCTTGGACTCAGGAACATGCACAAGCTTTTGATGAATTAAAGACAGCCTTATGTCAAGCACCAGTTTTAGCGACACCATGTTACAGCAAACCTTTTACACTTTTTGTCACAGAACACGATGGCACAGCGTTGTCGGTTCTCACTCAGCTACAAGCAGGCAAACACAAACCGTGTGCTTATTTTTCGAGTACATTAGATCCAGTAGCCCAGGCCTTGCCTGCGTGCTTAAAGTCAGTTGCAGCAACAGCTCTAGCAATCAGACAAAGTGATTCCATTGTATTAGGACATCAATTGACAGTACAAGTTCCACATTCTGTAGAGGTTCTCCTAAACAGAACACAGACTCAACACTTGACTGTAGCAGGACTGACAGGTTATGAATTGACGTTATTCCAACCACACATAGAAATCAAACGTTGTAATACACTGAATCCTGCTACACTTTTACCATCGAGCACAACAGACCCTGCTCCGCATGACTGCGTAGATGTAGTTGACACAGTTACGAAACCCAGATAAGACTTGACAGATGTTGCATTACCCAACCCAGACCTGACACTTTATGTGGATGGTTCATGTTTAAGAACAAGTACAGGAGAGTTAGTGGCCGCATATGCAGTGACCACTGAAACTGAAGTCATAGAAACACATCGCATTGACACCCTGTCAGCCCAATCAGCAGAGCTCATTGCTCTGACTCAAGCCTGTATACGAGCCAAGAACTTGAAAGTAAACATATACACAGATTCACGCTATGCATTCGGAGTTGTTCACGACTTCGGTGTCCTCTGGCAAGAAAGAGGTTTCTTAACCTCTCACGGAGCCAAGATTCAGCATGGTCCCCTCATTCAAGCCCTTTTAGAAGCCATACATTTGCCTACAGCTATTGCTATCATGAAGTGCAAAGCACATACGAAAGTCACAGACACTATTTCTCAGGGCAACGATTTTGCAGATCGAATAGCGAAACATACAGCACTGACTCATACTCAAACAATGGACATGACAAAGACTGATGTAACTTCACCAACACACTGTATGACAGTCAGGGACCCCACACAAGATGTCATCGACATACAGACACATGCCACTCCAGATGAAATAAAGAAATGGGCTGAACAAGGAGGGGTCCAGACAGACCAAGGATGGATGACGAAGGGAAAGACCACATGGTTTCTCCCCGACTCTATGGTTCAGGTTATCATCAACACAGCACATAGTCCAGCACATTTGGGAGAAAAAGCCATGTTAGACAGTATACAGAATCTCTGGTTCAACAAGCATTTACGAGCAGCAGCCAAACAGAAAGTGCGTACCTGCATGATCTGTTGTCAGTTCAATCCAGGAAAAGGTGTTCCCGTAGAGCAAGGTGGATTTCATCCTCCCGACTACCCTTTTGAAGTCCTCCAGATGGATTATATCCAGATGGAAAGATGCCGAGGATTCAAGTATGTCCTCGTAGTTGTATGTGCCCTATCCCGATGGACAGAAGCATATCCCGTCCCAGATTACACTGCCCCGACCACTGCCAAGCAGTTGGTTCGTGAGTTTTCCCTCGATACGGTTTGCCCCGTGTCGTGTATTCAGATAACGGTCAGCCATTCTCATCCGAACTTATGAAGCAGGTCTCGCTTCTATTGGCGTACCAGTGGAAGTTTCACTGTTTCCGGCATCCTGAGGCAGCAGGTCTCGTGGAGCGGCACAATCCGACTCTGAAAACTCGCCTTGCCAAAGTGTGTAAAGAGAAGGGAGTAGATTGGATAGTAGCTTTGCCAGTTGCTCTTTTTTATATGAGAATGGTAGCCCATTCCAGGACAGGGCTATCCCCGTATGAGGTGGTCTTCGGTAGGCTTCCTAATATGTGGGGGACGCCTCTGCCGCGAAAAATTACAGATGTTGACAGTACTATGCTGACAGATTACCTTGCTTCCTTGATGTCTGCACTACAATCATGTCGTTCACAGGTCACGGCAGCCTTCCCAGACAACACCGAGGTGAAGCCACATGAACTGGTCCCGGGGGACGTTGTAGTCGTCCGGAATTTCGACAGATCGAGCCCTTTGGAGCCCCGCTGGAAGGAGCCGAAGATTGTTTTGTTAACAACCAGGACTGCTGTAAAATTGGAGGGGCGGAAGGGTTGGGTGCACTCCAGTCACGTTAAAAGATTCCATGGACTTCCGCCAAAAACTGAATCCCAGAACTCCCACGTACCAGTGACTGATACCAAACTCCCCCTTCTAGAGAAAACTCCCCAAGAGGAGTACCGACAGAAATTGAGGTCTAGTAAGTCAGACAGTTTGATTGTTTAAGTCCCCTCCTGGGTGAAGCGGTTAGGCAGTTTCTGACAATGTACAAGTTAGACCCAAATAGAGAGAGATAGACAGGAGACCAAGAAACAAAAGTATCGTAAAAGTCTCCGGAGCAGATGCGTCTGCACACTACTTATTATGTTTTTTCTGAGTCTTACGATTATTGCTATGAGTTGGATGTTATACATGTATTTTCCTCTTGCACATTCTTTTTCTAATGACACTGTCGAGCACACGTTTAGTGCTCTTCCTCCACACGAATTGTCTTATCGACTTGCGCTGCGCAACAATACATTTATTCGTATGTTACACCATTCTCACCAGATCAATAATGCTACTAATTGTTGGATATGTGGCCGACTCCCTCCTTATCAGAACTACAAGGGAGCTCTGCCCCTCTTTCCTTATCCGTTTACACATAATGGTTCCTGTGGTGCATGGTTTAGTTTAATATCTTCTATAGACACCGAATCTAGAGTTTCCCAAGACAATTGGATATGGGGAAATCTGAACACAGTCATGAACAAAGCATGTTTTCCAAACGAGGAGGGTCTTCCACAAATGACAGGGACAGATCTAGAAAATGAAGTGTATGGATTAGGCAATTTTACACTCAACCTCATGATTCTAAATGTTCAGTCAGAAACCAGTCCAGACTTGCCATCCATATCAGTTCTACCAGCGAAAGGTGTATTGTGTGTCAGAAAGAATGGTTCAGTACATCTAGGTCACAGTGACTGTACTACTGTGGTCGAATTCAGTGATAAAGGCAAGTCTACATTCAAAGCTTCCCGACATTCCTATTTCATTTGTGGTCAGACAGCTTATGTCCGTTTACCTCCAGACTGGGATGGTACCTGTTTCATTGCATTCTTATTGCCACCAGTATTCCTAGCCCCATCCGACTATCAAAGGAATTCCCGCCTTAATATTGTTAGACACAAGAGAGACCTCCCAATAGTTGATCAGACTGAAACTACATGGGAACAATATACAGATTTCAATAAAGGATTCTTTCCCTATCTAGGCACTGTCTCCAATAGTAAACTGATACGCAAATTAACCAGAATACTTGAAGCCGTAGTGAATGAGACTACTTCTGCTTTGGGCAACTTAACAGAGGAGCAGTCTGCCATGAGACTTGTCGTTCTTCAGAACCGCCTTGTCCTTGACGTCATCCTGGCCGATAGGGGCGGGGCTTGTAGAGTCATCGGATCCAGTTGCTGCGTGTTTATTCCAAATAACGCGCCATCAGTCTATAAGGCCATTACCAGACTTCACGAAATTGCCCATCTGATACACCAGAATCCAGGCTCCTGGACTTGGTCCGGTTGGCTCTGGAGTGTAATCACAGCTTGGGGATGGAAGCTACTGTCATTCCTAGGAATCATATTGGCCATAGTATTCAGTTGTTGTCTATGTCTGCAATGTGGGCCAGCGATTTGCGGCTTGTGCGCCACAGCTTGTGTTCCCCATCCAAGTTCACGTTCCCATTCTCGAAGAAAGAAAGAAGAGCAGATGATGTTATATGAACAGATTGATGGTCTCATGAACATCGATATATCTTGAAGGGTCCGTAGGGGACAAGGAGGGAATTAGGTAATTGAAATTTTTATGGTCAATTGTGTCCCCTAACGTGTACCCCAACGGCTCCATGTACGAGTTTCAAGTACATGTAATTTCCCTCCACAACCGAATCTGAAGACGCAAATACATTTGCGTCCAACGTTAACATGTCCTCTATCAGATCCACCATGAATGGATTGATAATTCAGTTCCTAAGTATGCCGTGCCACCGTCTTTACATGGTGCACTTTCACGTTTTTCCTGGCTCTGCCGAGCTAGGCCCTGATTTCTGTCTTCAAGCCACGTCTGTCTCTGCCTCTGAAAGCTGCAGCATGGAGATGCATCCCTGACCTCTGCCTTACTTCCTGCCAAGCGAGCGGTGCCCGGCTTGGCCTGGTCTGCTTGCCAAAAACAGTATTTTACCTTCAAGTTATCAGCGTAGCCAGCTCAGCTCCTCAAACACATTCCTGTCTAGTGATTTAGGTAAACATATCCCCGGCTGCAGAGCAAAGAGCAAGTCTTCCTGTCTCCGTGCAAGTAATTTACAGTTCCCGTTGCCAGAGTAGGCCCATGGCCCGCACGTAGACACGCAGACACCTATGCACGCACTAACATTCAGTATAGAGTAGCCTCTGCCCAAGAGACCTTTTACTCTAGATTAAACATCCTCCAAATACTAGATATCAGATATGTTATAGGGACAGGTCGATCTGACATGCCAGACTTCTGTCTCTTCTACTAGTGCTAAAAGTCAGACCCTTAACTTCCTCTAGATGTACGTCAATCACACGTCATATTAGCTGCGCGCGCATTCAGGCCACAGGTTTCAGCTGACTCTGCAAGATTTCTCTAAGCATCCACCCACTTGTGACGCTTTTCTGTGACGTTTCTAGTACACGCCTATGTGCACACCCCTGTTCACGCCTTTTTGCTACGCACATGTGTTCTTATCATATACATTTCACTTGTCATGCCTACTGTATTCAATGCTACTGTGTCATTTTACTATATATGTCATGTACTGTTAATAAATCGTTGACATCTTTCCTGCCATCATTGCATACCCGAACCCTTGTATTGATGGAATAGATTTCCATGGCTCGAGTCATCATTTATGATTAAAGCCCTTATGACTCAGACACCACGGACTCTGCCTCTCATTTGATTGAGCTATTTCTTTTTACCTGTCTGAAATTATATGGCAAACTCGTATACGGTAAAATATTTACCACAGGTCCCTACCCACACCAAGGAGCCTGACTGGCACAAAGAAAGCGATGCTCAACATTCAATAAACTGAACCATTTCGCCAAGGTCTATAGTTGGTCTGCGCCCCCAAAAGGTCGGAAGTCTTAACTGGTTAATACCCTGCACACACCAGATGCCCCAGAAGATGAAGGGGATATAGACGATGATGACGTTGATGGTGCCGTTCACGTGATACATGCCATGGAACCTGATTGACGCCCCCAAAAACACATTCCAAAATGCAGCGTTCTCCTGTGTGGTCATAAAGTACAGGCGCTGGTCGATACTGGGGCTTCCATCAACATCATGGTCCAGTCCCTAAAAACACCCTTCCTGTGTGACCCACTCTAAGACCCACCACTACGAAGGTGTTTGCTTACAGATCCACCTTTCCTCTTCCTCTAGCATGGGTATTCACAACCGACATGAATCTCGCTTGACTCATGCCAAAGAATATGTCACAAAAGGAGGCGTCCGGATACTACTTAGTTGCCGTACGGCAGAGCACCTTTAACTCGTCGTTTACGCCTTCAGCATACAACAGGAAAACATGGAGGATCTGGTGACTCAATTCTCCTCATTGTTTGACGGCATAGGACGCCTAAAACAATGTTTGATACGCCTCCACATCGACGATTCAATACAGTCGGTGGCCTTGAAACATTGGTGTGTGGCCTTTCACCTCAGGCCAAAGGTGGAGGACGAATTGATCAAACTAGAACAGGTGAATACTATTGAGATGGTTGAATTCATGGGTGTCCCCAATTGCTGTAGCTCAGAAACCAAAACAACCAGCTTAACTCAGGATATGCATGGATATGCACCTACCTAATCTAGCTATCAAACAGAAGCAACATTTGACACCCACCTTTGACGATATTGTGTCCGAAGTCAGTGGATCAAAAAATGGTTAGCAAAGATGGACTTAAGAGCAGGCTATCAATAGCTGATGTTGGACCCAGAATCTCGAGCGATCACTACATTATCCACCCATGTAGGATTGAGAAAATGCAAACGTTTGCAGTTTTGGAATCTTTAGTGCCGCCAAAGTTTTTCAGGACACCATCCGAAGTGTTTTGGCTTGCCTAGATGGAGTCCTTAACGTCAGTGGTGACATTCTGGTCCACGCTCTGACACTTAAAGCACACTTTGGACATTTGAGAAACACTTTTCAACACCTCAAAAAGAATGGTCTAACCCTTCATTGAGAAAAGTGTGCCTTTCTTCAGAATTAAATATCATTCTTTGGCTATTGTTTGTCCCAGGAGGGGGTCCTGCTTGATCCCATCAATGTCCAAGACATCCAGGCTGCTCTTGCTCCCACCACCGTGATAGCGGTGAGACTTTTTACTCTGTATGGCCACGTACTGTGGCCAATTCATACGCAATCTCACAGAACTCAATGTTCCCTTGTGAAAGCTGACAAAAACCATTACAGCTTGGAATTGGGGGCCTACTCAGGAGAAAGCATTCCAGGCCACGAAACAATGCCAGTCCCATAGGACTCGGAGCAGTGCTATCCCAGAAACAGATCAATGGGGAGGGGTTACTGTGGCCAATGCCAGCCGAGCACTGACTGAGACAAGGCAACACTATTCTCACATAGAGAAATAAGCCATTGCTGTGCATTGGGGATGCTGTCATTTTCACCTGTATCTATATGGCCAACCCTTTGGGGTGCATACTGACCACAAACCCCTTATCCCTTTGTTTATGGGATCCTCATCCTAACTCCCACCTTGGATTGAGAAATTGATTTTACAATTGCAAGACTATCATTTCAAAGTCCTTTTCCACCCAGTTGCAATCAGCGGTTAATCTTGCTACAGGTGCAAACGTGGATATAAAAGACTGCCCGGTCTAAAAGATCAACTCGCTAGGATGAAGCAGAATCTTAGAGGCCCTTTTCGGTTGAGGAGATTGGTAATCACAGAACATATCAGCAAAAAATATATGAGGAAAGTCAGCTAATAGGTAAATTCCTTGCCTGGCCAACTTGGATTAAGCAGAATAAAAAACGCATTAGTAAGAACGAGAACCCTAACATCCATACAGTAGTAACAGAGAATGATGCGATTGCCAATTTCTGCAAGATTATATGAATTTACATTAGAGAGTGCATCCAGTCCCTATATGTAGGCTAGAACAATATTTCAGTTCCCTCTACCTATCCCAAATGCCAAGGGTCCAAAGAGAAATTTTGTCAGACGCAATCTTGGCTTCAGAAAATATGTCTAATGCAAAAGCCTATGGTAATGATGGCATGCCAACAGAGGTATGTAGGCGATTTCCAAAAGACTTACTCTCCGTTATTGCCGATTTATTTCATCTAAATAGGGTGGATGCGCAGATATACCAGTCTTTCAAAGCGTCTATTATAGCTGATTTTCTTAAAGAAAGACAAATCACCCCATTAATGTCAATATGTATAGACCATTAAAGGCCAGATGTAGGAGCCCTAATACCGGTCGGTAACGGCCGAATTCGGCCGTTACGGACCGGTATTAGGGTTTCCAGATGTAGGGGGCCTATATTTTACCGATTCTGTAAAGTTACTGAATCGGTAAATTTACAGAATCGGTAAAATACCGAATCGGTATATTTACCACATGTAGGTGGCACTCCTAAGAGTGCCACAGGCCCTTAAACATCGGTATTTTACCACCCAATCCTATTGGGTGGTAAAATACCGAATTCAGGTGTGCATGCACATCTGTGCATGCACACCGGTGCTGTCAGGACTGTGCCGACCCCCAGCAAGAGACCCCTGTCAGTCCCGGCAGCTAGGGGAAGATTTCCTGTTGGGAGGCTGTTCCCGCTTTGAGGTTCCTTGCAGAAATTGGCTCATGATCACGGCTGGTCGGAGGAGTAGCTCGCCTCCGGCTTGTGCCGCCATTTCGATGCAGTTAGCGTTCTAGTCTTTTTCTGCAGTCGGCCATTTCCTAACGCCGCACGTTCTATGTGGCGCACTTCAACTGTCCCTTTCCAGCAGTTAGACGCCCTGAGTTAGACTCCTGTCAATTCACCGCGTTCTGTCATAGTTTTCCCGCAATTCCAGTCAGCGTTCACAGAGACTCTGTCCCGATACCCCTGGAAGCGTTTCACGCTTCGTTCCTGAGGATTCCTGCTTTTCCGGTTGTGTGCCTCTGACTTGACGCGGCCAGTGTCTGGCCGTGCGGACTCTGTCAGTCAAGCATTCCTTGTCGGAGTTTCGTTCCAGTGGGCAAGTACCTTCCGCATTGTCTCAGAACCCCGGTAAGAACTTTCATTCTTCAGCCTTGCCGGTTCTGTCGTAGCCCAGTGCTTGCCCGTCATCTACTCAGAGCCTTCAGTGAATGTTTCCAGAACTGTTCTGAACTCCAGTTGTGTCCAGACCTTGAGTGTCTCTTCTTGATTTCGAAATTCGTCTAGTAAATGAGAGTATATATTATATGCATATGGTAATACTGTTGTCTACCACCTCTAACCTTCACATCATCTTTGCTACATCTCTACACAAGCAACAAGAGTACCAACCCTCCCCTCACCTTTGGGACTCATGAAGAGAGAAGCTAACTCCACACAATAACCAGGTATGATTGAGGAGAGTCAAGAGTGAGTGAGTGTGTCGTCCATGATTTATTAGAACGTTAGTAATGTTCTGCTCCCTGTTGCAGGTGTTCCCCAGCCACTCCTTCCAGAGGTAGTACGAGGCACCAGTGTGGAAGACTCTCTTTGTTGTTTGTTATCCACTTCCCCTTTCCCTTCCATTCCTGGGCTTGGAGCAATCCGGGTGCAGGGGTGTTTGGGAATTCGGAAATTAGCATCACTGAAGATAGCCGCTCGCTCCCACGGAGATCTGGATATTTCAGGTACTGCTTCTGACAGATTGAAGTGCCTCAATTATCTTCCGTCTGAGCGAGATGGCCGAGGGTTTGGATGTCAAGGCTTTGGCTTCTGTGTTAGAGGGACTTCAGAAACAGTTGAGTGAGACGAGGGAGGAAGTTAGGAAATCCAACCAGGAGGCTAGTTATTTTAGACAGAGATTAGATGAACTAGCAGAGAGCCCGCGCCCCAACTTCGGTGGTATAAAATCATCTACCTTTGGTTCCGCTCCCTCCTCATCCTCTTCTACGGAGTTTACCACACAGGTGGTGCACGCAATGTCCCCTACCATTCCGTTGGCCCCGCCTGAGAGATTTCAGGGAGATCCCCACAAGGCCCAAATTTTTCTGACCCAGTGTTCCCTGCATTTCTTGTGTAAGCCCATTCTGTTTAAAGAGGATCAGTCGAAAGTGGCTTTTGTCCTGTCTTACCTGAGCGGAGATGCCGCCGCGTGGTCTTTGCCTTTGGTGGCAAGCAACGATCCAGTGTTGTATAAATTCGAAGAATTCAAAGCTGAGTTTTTGCGTATTTTTGACCGAAGAAATGTGTCACAGACCACCGACAATGAACTATTGGAATTGAAACAAGGGAATCGTGATTTGGTGGCTTACCTGGCACAATTCAATAAATTGATCGTCGAAACGAGTTGGCCAGAGGCTAAGCGGGCGGCCATTTTCTACCGAGGCCTCAAGGATGAGCTGAAGGACGGTTTGGCGCAGATTCCCAAACGACCCACAGATGTGTCAGAGCTCATCGACCTTGTATTACAGATTGATCAGAGACTTGCAGAAAGGCGAAGTGAACGACGAAAGGATATCCGTACTCTCCCGCCACGATTCGATCGGTCTCGACCGGAGGTTGTGAAAAACCCAGAAGGCCAAAGCCAGGAAGAGCCGATGCAGGTGGGAACCATTCGAGGCCCTCTTACGCAGGAGGAACGAGAAAAGAGGCGCCAAGGTCGATTATGTATGTATTGTGGGCTATCGGGCCATTTTGTCAAGGAATGTCCGAAGAGATCAAAGGCTAGCTCGTGGGTAAAAGATCGGCTCCACCAGTAGACGGAGTTGCACTGGTGGGAGCGAGTGACGAGCCAACTCCCAAACCACAACTGTTAGCCAACACCCTGCAATCCGCAGCCCCGCATCTGAATTTACTGTGTAGGATCGAGTTTGGAAAAGCACAGAAGGAGGAGGTTTCGGTGATGGTAGATTCGGGGGCTACAGGGAACTTCTGCGACATCCAGTTTGCCAAGACCTGGGGAATACAGTTTGAGAAGAAACCCAGACCGGAACCAGTGCGAGCAGTGGATGGCACCCAGTTGTCGTCGGGACCCATCGCTTATGATACTGAGTTGATGACAGTGGTGGGCCCCGGAGAGCACCGAAGCTTCATTCGATTTAGTCTCATAGATGCCCCCCAGTTCCAACTCATACTGGGGTTACCCTGGCTCACCGAGCATAACCCGCAGATTGATTGGTCACAGCGTTCTGTAAAGATGAGTTCCGAGTTTTGCTCTGAGCATTGTTTCCAGTTGGCTCCGGAGAGCCCAAGTTCCACGTTGTCCCAAAACCTGGCCAATCAGGTTCAAATGGTGTGTGCTCTGGAGGCCCCAGAGATCCCCGAGGAATACCAGGATCTGAAAGAGGTGTTCAATGAGAAGGAGGCTAAGAAGTTGCCACCCCACCGAGAATATGATTGTCGGATCGAGTTGGAACCAGGGGTGTCCTTGCCATGCAGTAGAATCTATGCGTTGTCGGAACCGGAGAATCTCCATTTGAAGGACTATATTGAACAAAATTTAGCCAATGGATTCATCCGCCCCTCTCAGTCTCCGGTGTCTTCGCCCCTCTTCTTCATTCCGAAGAAGGATGGGACCTTGAGGACTTGCATTGATTATCGGGCATTGAACCTGGCCACCAAGAAGAACCGTTATCCTCTGCCCCTGATTTCAGAACTCTTGGATCAAGTCAAAGATGCCAGTGTGTATACAAAATTGGATTTACGGGGGGCCTATCATTTGGTGCGCATGGCCGAAGGAGAGGAGTGGAAAACTGCCTTTCGAACCAGGTTTGGTTTGTATGAATATCAAGTGATGCCCTTCGGGCTCTGCAATGCCCCCGCAGCGTTCCAGCATTTTGTCAACGATGTGCTTCGGGAGTGTCTGGACCGTTTCGCAGTGGTCTACATCGATGACATCCTTATTTACTCCAACAGCTTAGAGGAACACGTTCATCATGTGCGAGCCATCCTGAAACGCCTACTGGAAAACCATCTATTTGTCAAACTGGAGAAGTGTGTCTTTCACTCTTCCCGAGTGGAGTTTTTGGGCTTTGTTTTGTCTCCGGAAGGAGTTGCCATGGACGACTCTAAGTTGCAAGCGATCAAGTCTTGGCCGGCGCCCAGATCTGTGAAGGAGATCCAAAGTTTCCTGGGATTCGCCAATTTCTATAGACGCTTCATCTTGAACTTCTCCGAGAAGGTGAGCCCCATCACTAGGCTGCTAAAGAAAAATGTGCGATTCGTCTGGGAACGAGAATCGGAGGAGGCGTTTCAGCAATTAAAAGAAGCGTTCGTGACAGCCCCAATACTGCAACACCCCTGTTCGAGTGAGCCCTTTTTCATTGAGGCCGATGCATCCAATTTGGCCATAGGAGGAATCCTGTCGCAGCGCCAGAAGAACACCGGGCAGCTTCATCCAGTGGCGTACCATTCCCGCAAGCTTACCCCAGCGGAGATAAACTACTCCATTGCTGACAAGGAGCTTTTGGCCGTCAAAGAAGCATTCAAAGTGTGGAGACATTATTTGTTGGGAGCGAAACATGTAGTCACGGTTTTCACAGATCATAGGAATCTACAGTTCCTCAAGTCAGCGCGCACGCTCACCCCCAGGCAATTGCGTTGGTCGCTCTTCTTTGCAGATTATGATTTTGTCCTCACGTACAAGCCTGGCTCCTCCAATGGGAAGGCGGATGCTCTGTCCCGTCTGAGTATGGGAGAGGAAATCAAAACCAAGATGGAAGGATTCATTATTCCGGAGGAGAAGATAGTGGCCATAGCTGTCGAGGACGATTTGGAGGCCCGAATAAAGGAAGAGTTTTCCAAGGCCGAATATTCAGATTGGGAATCAGGTGGTCCAGACCGCAGTGTGAGAAACCAAAGTCCCTTTTGGCAAGAAAAGATGTTTGTCCCCAGTGAGAAATTGCAAGGTGAAGTCATTCAACACTTTCACGACCACCCGCTAGCAGGCCATAGAGGAGCGAAGAAGACCCTGGAATTAATCAAGAGAACCTTCAGTTGGCCCGGCATGGATGCTCAGGTGAGACAGTACATCGCCACTTGTGAGCCCTGTGTTAAGGGTAAAAGTATGAGACAGTCCCCGCAGGGCCTGTTATTGCCGTTGCCCATTGCCCCGTCTCCTTGGCATTCAGTCTCCATGGACTTCATAGTAGACCTGCCATCTAGCCAAGGGTATTCCGTCATTTGGGTGGTGGTGGATATGTTTTCCAAGATGAGCCATTTTGTCCCTTTGAGGTCCCTCCCCACAGCCTCTCAGTTAGCTACTCTGTTTGTGGATCACATTGTGAAATTACATGGGGTTCCCAAGGTGGTTATCTCCGATCGAGGCCCACAGTTTGTCTCTCGATTTTGGAAGGCTTTCCTCAAGGGTCTAGGAGTGGACTCCCGTTTGTCCACCAGTTTTCACCCGGAAACGGATGGACAGACGGAGCGAGTGAATCAGGATTTGGAACAATATCTCCGCTTGTATTTGATGGATCAGGAGGGGGAATGGCCCTCATTGTTGAGTACGGCAGAGTTCGCGTACAACAATGCCGTCCATTCGTCTACAGGATTTTCCCCATTTTATCTGAACTCGGGTCGGCATCCTAACATGCTGGTGGGTCGGGTAGACGTGGAGGTCCCAGCAGCCGAAGAGGTTATACACGAGCTACAGAAATCCTATCAGTTAGCCTCTTCCAATCTCCAGAAAGCCAAAGATGCTTACAAGGTACAGGCAGACAAGAAGAGAAAAGAGAGTCCAGTGTATGAATCAGGAGAAAAGGTGTGGATTTCCACTAGGCACATGAGGTTGAGAGGAAATCGAAAGTTCCAACCTAGATTTGTGGGCCCCTACCCTGTGGTGCGAATGATAAACCCAGTGAGTGTGAGAGTGGCTCTCCCCAAGTCATTGAAGATCCATCCTACGTTTCACGTGTCATTGATTAAAAGAAGCCCACCTAACTTCAGACGTGTCCAGCCCCCAGCTCCAGTTCAAATTCAGAGTTCCGAGGAATTCGAGGTTAAGAGGATCCTAGACTCCAAACTCAAGAAAGGGAAAATCTTTTACCTCGTGGACTGGAAGGGTTATGGTCCCGAGGAAAGGTCGTGGGAGCCCAGCAGCAACGTTCATGCCCCAAGATTGGTCAGCGAATTCCACAAGGTTCACCCCCAAAAACCCAGGGAGGGGGCTTTGGTGGGGGGTACTGTCAGGACTGTGCCGACCCCCAGCAAGAGACCCCTGTCAGTCCCGGCAGCTAGGGGAAGATTTCCTGTTGGGAGGCTGTTCCCGCTTTGGGGTTCCTTGCAGAAATTGGCTCATGATCACGGCTGGTCGGAGGAGTAGCTCGCCTCCGGCTTGTGCCGCCATTTCGATGCAGTTAGCGTTCTAGTCTTTTTCTGCAGTCGGCCATTTCCTAACGCCGCACGTTCTATGTGGCGCACTTCAACTGTCCCTTTCCAGCAGTTAGACGCCCTGAGTTAGACTCCTGTCAATTCACCGCGTTCTGTCATAGTTTTCCTGCAATTCCAGTCAGCGTTCACAGAGACTCTGTCCCGATACCCCTGGAAGCGTTTCACGCTTCGTTCCTGAGGATTCCTGCTTTTCCGGTTGTGTGCCTCTGACTTGACGCGGCCAGTGTCTGGCCGTGCGGACTCTGTCAGTCAAGCATTCCTTGTCGGAGTTTCGTTCCAGTGGGCAAGTACCTTCCGCATTGTCTCAGAACCCCGGTAAGAACTTTCATTCTTCAGCCTTGCCGGTTCTGTCGTAGCCCAGTGCTTGCCCGTCATCTACTCAGAGCCTTCAGTGAATGTTTCCAGAACTGTTCTGAACTCCAGTTGTGTCCAGACCTTGAGTGTCTCTTCTTGATTTCGAAATTCGTCTAGTAAATGAGAGTATATATTATATGCATATGGTAATACTGTTGTCTACCACCTCTAACCTTCACATCATCTTTGCTACATCTCTACACAAGCAACAAGAGTACCAACCCTCACCTCACCTTTGGGACTCATGAAGAGAGAAGCTAACTCCACACAATAACCAGGTATGATTGAGGAGAGTCGAGAGTGAGTGAGTGTGTCGTCCATGATTTATTAGAACGTTAGTAATGTTCTGCTCCCTGTTGCAGGTGTTCCCCAGCCACTCCTTCCAGAGGTAGTACGAGGCACCAGTGTGGAAGACTCTCTTTGTTGTTTGTTATCCACTTCCCCTTTCCCTTCCATTCCTGGGCTTGGAGCAATCCGGGTGCAGGGGTGTTTGGGAATTCGGAAATTAGCATCACTGAAGATAGCCGCTCGCTCCCACGGAGATCTGGATATTTCAGGTACTGCTTCTGACAGGTGCAATGTGACACACAGACATGCCTTAGGGCATGTCTGTGTGCCACATGGCACACAAGTCCAGAATTGGGGTGCTAGAGGGTGTCAAAGTGACACCCCCTGCACCCTTGCAGGATTCGGTATTTACGGATTCTGTAAATACCGAATCTGTATTTCACATTGATTCCTATGGGCTTCAAGGCCCATAGGAATCAATGGGAAATACAGATTCGGTATTTACAGAATCGGTAAATACCGACTCTTACAGATTCGGTAATTTTTTACCTACATCTGCCTCCTTCCAATTTAACGACTTTTAAATACTGAATCGGTATGACTCGGTATTTAAGAGTCGGTAAATCGGATTTACCTACATCTGGCTCTAAGTCTTTTAAATGCGGACTTTAAATTGTTTATAAAAATATGGGTATCTCGAATCATCCCCATTGCTAAAATTGATACACAGGGATCAGAATGGGTTTTTGGCAAAAAGGTTTATAGGCACAAATATGAATTTCTCAATTCCAGCTATTGATTATTTTTCTAGCAATCAAGTTAGAGCAGCTATATTGATGATGGATGCCAAAAAGGCTTTTGATTTGGTTAATTGGGATGCCGTATTATTTATTTTAGGCAAATTTGGTTGTCCTGACCAAGTTCTAAAAATACTCAAGAATTTCTATAAAAACGCAGAAGCTAGAATTATTATCAACTCAAAGGAAGGAGGCTCCGTGAAAATGCGTAGAGGTACCAGACAGGGTTGCCCCATGTTTCCCATTATGTTTACTTTCTTTAATGAACCCTTGGCAATGAGAAATCATAATACCGATTCTATTGTTCTACTGTTTGAAGGGATGTTGAAATTAAACTTTTTGCAGATGATATTATACTGTACCTAAAAGCCGATAGGAGTAATATTCAGGGGGTGATGAATGAAATCTTAGATTTCACCCTTGTAGGTGGTTATAAAATAATTCAAGCTAAAACTGAGATTCTTTTGCTTAATGCAGTGCCCACCAATCTCCCTCAAGACCTCCAGTATCAGTTCAATTCTCAGTGTCAAATTCGCTATTTGGGGATATTTGTCCCATATAACTATTCACAATTGTTTCAATTAAATTATAATGCGGTGCTTAGCAAGGTTAAAACCTTAATGAATAGAAGGACTTTACTTCCCTTGTCATCGATTGGTAGGGTAGCTTTAATTAAGACGTCTGTTTTGCCATTATTTTTATTTCTTTTTTCAAATCTCTCTATTAAGATCAGTCATTCATATTTTAGATAATTAGACTCCCATATTAGGAAATTCATATGGAATAGTAAAGCACTTGGTAAAATAGGTCCGACCTAAAATGCCACAAAACCTGAGAAAATCACCCAGTGAGATAATTTGTAATAAGCCTTGAACTTTAATTCAGCATTTCCTGCTAAGTTTTGCACAAAGAAAATTTAGCAATTGGATTTTAAATGCAAATCATACTTCTGTGACACCCCGCGCTCCCCCTCCCCCAAGAAATCTTGGGCCTTCTGCACCAAAATTGCTAGAAATCTTATTAGTGATCCAAATTCGTTTTCTGGAATGTTTGGTGCATTTAGATAATAATCCTCAGCCAGGAACCTGATCTAGAGGACATTGGAGCCAGGTTCAGTAAATTGTTGAGGGGGTCCATGTCAATGTCAGTTGTCCGGCGTGGGCTGTGGGTGCGTTGTCCATGTGCAGGGTGTTCCAAAGGGCAGATCTAGATGTAGACCCCGAGTTCTATGGAAGCATGAAAGGGCAAATCGTATTAATTTTGTTTAGACACATTAAAATCGGGCACCCGAGCTACCTTTCTCAAAGCAGGAAAGGAGGGAACAAGTGCTAGAAATAAGGTGATGGAGATATTTCGCATCTTTCATATTGAGAGCTGTCAGTTTTCTATTAATTTTTCTCAGATCAGTGATAATATAATTGCATTAGCGCTTTAAATGTGTATGCTGAGCTTTACAAAAGCATTGAATAAAATAGATTTTGCTACACAAACAAAATCATATTTAAATTATTGTTTTCCTACCGTGTGCATCTTTTCCACATATAAAGAGGCTATAGGTCTCGTAATGACTGAAGTAACTATATATTCAAATAAAGGAAATGAGTTTGGTTGGTACATTTAAATGGTAAATTTTGAAAAAGTAAATCAAATACCCAAGTGTATCTTTTAAAGGGAGCTGGTTTGGTGCTAAGGCTCTAAAGAGTGAGAGATGTAGTGTACTTGACCACCAACAAACTGACTTATTACCAAAAGCCTCACTTGAAAAACTACAAAATTCCGATCACCAGACTTTTGGGTCTTTTTATTGTTGTTGGCCCTCTCTCTCACTGTCACAGCTCTGGTTTTTTTGAGTTTTATTTGCCAATCTATCTGAAATATATAACAATGATATTAAGGCTGCTTGGAATTCCCGCAGCCACAACCTTGCCTTTCACGCAGGTGACAAACCTTCATGTAAATTATTCTTTTTAGCAGCTCTTTCTATTTTTCCAACAGAGATTAGCTTTGTGCAGCTCTTAGTTTCAACCCTTTTCTATAAACTTTCTTTTTTTAAATGACGCAAGAGTTATGGACATGGTAATCTCACAGTGATGTAATCAGAGATGGCATCAGTAATGTCATTTAACTTGTCAAGAGTGATGTAAGCAGTGAAGTCATAAGTAGTGCATGACAGGGTGCAAGGTATAGTTAGTTCACAAGACTATAACTGGCGAATTGTATTTTTTCAGTTTTTAAACATTAGTTCTTATCTTGCTTCAACACTTAACTATAACATCACTTCAACTTTTGTTTTTTTCTGTGAATGTGTATATATATATATATACCAACGTAATCCAGATTAAGGATAAATGAATGAATCCACTGGAGCCATGGCCACAAGTAATAAACGGTCTCTTTATTTTTGGCTTCGGGTAGACCCGACGCGTTTCGCAGTTACCTCACTGCTTTGTCAAAGGTGGTTCAATAAAGTGCAGTACACACATTTAAAGGTGCAGGGTTCCACTTAATAAACATAGTAAAAATACTTCCGTTTTTTTAGCAGAGTAAACACAAATAATTTTCACATTGCCCTTAAACGCATTTGAGCCATTCATAATTCATACATTACTTTTTTGCATATCTTTGTTTAATTTTAAGTCTTTAGTTATATTTGTTGGACACTCAGGGTTCTCACTAGTTTTTAAAGCCAGCTTTTCAGTTTGTTTTCTCTGCAGATAGAAGATGTAACTTCCAAAGATGCTTTGCCCAGAGGAGGGGATTATTGCTCACTTGAGCTACATCACAAAGAAATTTGCCAAGCTTAATTGTTAAAAAATAAGAATATATGAGATGATGATTTAATCAATGCCTAGCCCACTGGGGCTGTATACAAAAAGTAATGTATGAATTATGAATGGCTCAAATGCGTTTAAGGGCAATGTGAAAATTATTTGTGTTTACTCTGCTAAAAAAACGGAAGTATTTTTACTATGTTTATTAAGTGGAACCCTGCACCTTTAAATGTGTGTACTGCACTTTATTGAACCACCTTTGACAAAGCAGTGAGGTAACTGCGAAACGCGTCGGGTCTACCCGAAGCCAAAAATAAAGAGACCGTTTATTACTTGTGGCCATGGCTCCAGTGGATTCATTCATTTATCCTTAATCTGGATTACGTTGGTATTTGTGGGAGTGGCATTCCCAGCCGTGTTGCCCGCCGTGAACTGTGGCTTGTTTTCTTGCCAAAACTACGTTGGATATATATACATATGACGTCCACAATGCTGCTTGAACAAACCTCGACCAATCAACGCTGGTGCCATCGGTAGTAGCAGCCGCTACCTCGATATCTATCAGGTACTGGATCCCACCGATTTCAGAGGACACAGAGACGGCACACCAGGAAATCCTGCACAAACCCTTTATTGTGCACTCTTTAACCAAGGACGACGCGTTTCGGCGTAAGCCTTTTTCAAGTAACCACCATTTTGTTTTTGACAAACTTATAGTCCCACATTTGTGTCAGTGTTCAATGAACATAGAAAAAACATTTCACTGTGTACATGATGTTCAATAAACAAATAACCATTCAACACTTGAGACATATTTGAATTCATAAAGGTGAGTTTGACTAAATAAATTGGAACGATTAAATTTTAATTGTCGAGTTTATGAATTCTGACACTTGTCACCATAATTTATGGAATGTTGTTGGTCCGACATTTTGATTGCGAGCTGTCCCAAAAATTAAGGGGATCCGTCGCTCACAATGTGCCTATGCTCGACTGCCGTAATCCAACAATTGCCATATTTTTTATTGGATTCCAGTCCGTGGTATCGTTGTAACGATAATAACGACCACAAGGATCGAAAATAAACGGACAGGTGCTAAACCTACTGGGAATTGTAGTTTAGTGCGCGATGTGGTGGAGATCACGACCATAGTCAGAAATTGCATTGCGGGAGCTCCCCGGTTACATGAGGCAAAGGGCGGGCATATGTTCCATCTTAATAGGACCATTATCAGGTATGTCGATAGAGGAGAGCTCCCCTCGTGGTTTGACCATGAAACATAGTTCGTGACAAGGTGACTGGTGGTAAGGGGGTCAGCAATCGAGTGCTTTTGGGCTGAAGGGTCCGAGATGTACACTGACCACATCCTGATGTGGGTCAGGTACATCGACGACCTATTTTTAATCTGGAATGGCCCTGAGACACTAGCAAGGCAATACATTAGTCATTTAAATGTAAATGACCTCAATCTAAAATTCACGTATGTGATTAGTAACACATACTGTAAATTCTTGGATGTGGTAGTAGAGATCAGAGAAGGAAATCTGACCACGCGCCTGTTCCGGAAGACTACAGCCGGAAATGCGGTCTTGCATGCGGCGAGCCACCATCCAGCTCCCCTCAAAAGGAGTATCCCCTATGGGGAGTTGTTGAGGGCTCGCCGCAATTGCAGCACCGAGGCGGACTTCCATAAAGAACAGGAAGCCATGATTGAACGCTTTAGCCAGAGAGGATATAGCGAGGAAACATTAAAAACTGCCCAGATGAAAGTCCAGGACCTAAAACATGAAGAGGTTCTATTTAGAACATCTAAGAGTGATTCCAGAAAGAAATCAATGGAGAATAGAAATCAACCAACTGCTCCCCGTATGATTACCAACTACAGTAGGGGAGCTTGGGCCCTGGAAAAAATAATGAGAACCAATTGGAAGTTAGTCACATCTGACCCAATTGTGGGAGGACTAGTGGGCAATAGACCCCAAATAACCTATCGTCGGGCACGATCTCTAAAAGATAGACTAGTACACAGTTATCCTAAGGAACCGATTAAAACCAGGTGGCCTCCAATTCCCAACGGCTTCACTACTTGCGGCAGCTGCAAATGTGACCGCAACGGTAAGTCATGTAAAACCTACAAAACAGGATCTGGTCAGACCAGAACTATCAACCAACAGATCAACTGTAACACAGAGTTCACAGTCTACGTATTGGAATGCCCATGTGGGCTCCAGTACTTGGGCAGCTCCAAACATCCCCTAAAAAGCAGGATTCTGCAGCACCTCCGTGCAATTTCTAATAAAGATCACAATTATCCCATGGCACGCCACTATGAAGAAGTGCATAGTGGTAACAATGGTAGCCTAAGGTTCTATGGTATTGACAAAATAACAAAAACCATCAGAGGTGGGGACCGCGAAACACAGCTGAGAATTAGAGAGTCCCGTAACATTATAGATATGGAGAGCAAGGCCCCGAAAGGACTAAATTATGGGGAAGAACTAGCATCCCATATAGGCTCCTAAGACTGAACAGTACAGAGTAGAGGCGAACCCGCAGTATGCTGAATGTTGTTCTGAATCACACTATCACTTTTTATTGAAAGAAATCCCCTATAGACAGGTATATGCAATGAACAAGAGGTAGGGAAGACATAACCAATATTCATAGAATAGGTTGTATCTTGGTGCTCCTACTGTCGAAATTGTATCAGTATTACAGAGGGGTATGACACTATACTCACTGAAATAGATTGTATGTTGAGTATTGTTGTGGTATATTTTAATTTGTATTTTATTTTTCACAAATGTCACACACATTCACCTTAACATGTATATGTCACCCTACACTCATCCCAAATGTAAAAGCACTCGATTGCTGACCCCCTTACCACCAGTCACCTTGTCACGAACTATGTTTCATGGTCAAACCACGAGGGGAGCTCTCCTCTATCGACATACCTGATAATGTTCCTATTAAGATGGAACATATGCCCGCCCTTTGCCTCATGTAACCGGGGAGCTCCCGCAATGCAATTTCTGACTATGGTCGTGATCTCCACCACATCGCGCACTAAACTACAATTCCCAGTAGGTTTAGCGCCTGTCCGTTTATTTTCGATCCTTGTGGTCGTTATTATCGTTACAACGATACCACGGACTGTAATCCAATAAAAAATATGTCAATTGTTGGATTACGGCAGTCGAGCATAGGCACATTGTGAGCGACGGATCCCCTTAATTTTTGGGACAGCTCGCAATCAAAAATGTCGGACCAACAACATTCCATAAATTATGGTGACAAGTGTCAGAATTCATAAACTCGACAATTAAAATGTAATCGTTCCAATTTATTTAGTCAAACTCACCTTTATGAATTCAAATATGTCTAAAGTGTTGAATGGTTATTTGTTTATTGAACATCATGTACACAGTGAAATGTTTTTTCTATGTTCATTGAACACTGACACAAATGTGGGACTATAAGTTTGTCAAAAACAAAATGGTGGTTACTTGAAAAAGGCTTACGCCGAAACGCGTCGTCCTTGGTTAAAGAGTGCACAATAAAGGGTTTGTGCAGGATTTCCTGGTGTGCCGTCTCTGTGTCCTCTGAAATTGGTGGGATCCAGTACCTGATATATATATATATATATATATATATATATATATATATATATATATATATATATATATATATATATATATATATATATATATATATATATATATAAAGCAAATCCTCAAACCTCCACACCGACAGCATGGCGAAAGAAGGAAACGGACCCCACGACTTCAGGCAAGATGTTAAGTTTTATTCAGGACCTTTCAGACGACGCGTTTCGAGTACCATGTACTCTTGTTCACATATATATATATATATTTTTTCATACGTACATATATGACTGGACTGTCAACTACAAGGTAAATGAACATGTACCACTGCCCAAAGTACCCAACTGCATGTGAACCTGCTTTCCTGACCTTTCTTTTTGTCCCAGCATAGGGCTAATCGAGTGTGTGACCACAGCTTTACCCTGGTGATGCAAGGTCCAAAACCTATTCTGTGACCTTGAGAGGCGCACCAAGCGTGCCCTTGAGAGGCGCACCAAGCGTGCCCTTGAGAGGCGCACCAAGCTTGCCCTTATCCATGCTTTGGGTGAATCACATAAAGCAGTGGTGGCAGCATACCGATTTTATGTGAATCATTAGTGTGGCCAGGCATTTTCTCTCTGTCTAGGAGAGGGCTGTCTGTTGGCCCCTCTCATGTAAAGTTCCACTTTTATGTGAATCTCAGATCCTTGCACTGATGTTCTGTGTGCATGTCAACTGTGTGTGTATGCCGTGAGTGTGTCACATGTTTAGTAGTAGGACACTTTGTGTAGTGAAAGTCTTGGTACTAGGACCAGTGGGATACATTTTGGATGCTCTTGTTTAGCATGGCACACAGCTTCCTCAGACAGTGAAAGTGTATTGATTGGATTTCTATTATTATTGGAGGGTATGAGACCCAGACACAGAAGTAATGATGGAGACAAGGCTCTCCTTGCAAAATCAGTGAGGCCCTTGTTATCAAGCGGCAGCTGATTGGTCCTTCTGGAGCCGAGCCATTCATTGCCATTTAGTAGATGATGGGGTTAGAAATTGGGCTGTTGGTTCACTGGGGTACTAGCCCAAGACAGGCAGTAACCACAATCCTAGTCAGGTTAAGAAGCAGGCAAACTCTAAATTAACCTGTGCTCTCTCTCTCTGGTAGCTTGGCACAGAGCAGTCAGGCTTAACTTAGAGGCACTGTGTAAAGTATTTGTGCAACATTTCAAACAGTAAAACAGTTAGAACACAACACCACACAAAAAGAGATAGATCAGTTTGGATAAATAGAACTTAATTTAATAACTAAAACAAAACTGAAATGACAAAAATCCAATAAGCTTAACTGCAGAACTGCAGATATGATTTTTTTAAGAATAAACTGTGAAATAGCACCTAGAAGGGATAAGCACTTAATTGAGATATCTGGTCGTGCAGGACCGGGACAAAGACCAAAGTTCCGGCTGACCGCAATGGACCGCAGGGCGGATACAGGTATCCAGTTAGGCCTGTTGAAAATAAATTACCTTGATCTGGGTTGCGTTGACGTTGAAGATGTGGTACACAGCCAATGTCGATCCTCACAATAGCGCCAATGTGCTGTCCTGACCTGTGCAACAGTGACGATATGTCATCTTCGATGGGCCCAAGTGAAGGACTGGGTTTTCTTAAGACCCAGCGGTGCCAGGGGACAACACCTGAAACCTTCGTGGGTAACCTGTTCCGGCGTACAAATGACAGAGACACGGGACACTTCCTTCGGCGTCAAAGATTCAAGGTTTATTACTGCAGGGAACACAGATGTCACGAGAAGTACATAACGTAGGTTCACGGAGCCTGATTCGAATTGCTACTGTGGGTCGCTCCTTTTATACAGTTTTCTCTCATAGGTTAACATGGTACACAAAAGGTTACAACTCGGTTCCCATCGTAAAACCATAAGGGGTTACTTTCATGTATTCAAGGCCCGGAACATAAGTACAGAAACGTTTGGTGGTTCCCAACTGTAAAAACCCATCTTCCCACCATTAGTACATTCCAATCAACAATAAACAGATCGAGGAAAGGACAGAAACAGGTGCAGAGGAAGGCAGAAACAGTGGGGAGATCGAAAAGGGTGTAAAGGGGGTGGTATCGGGAAACACGAGCTGCAGGCATCAAAGGGACGTGCCTAATGAGATGCACGGCTAAGACAATAGACCAGCACGGCAAGATGAGCCTCGAGCGGGGCCATCTGCCTTACAGTGCCGTCCCCCTTATCATAAAGACCCCTTCAAAGGAAAACGTGTCTTCCGCAAGAGTTTGGGAATCCCAGGGTCGCGTAGCGGACAGCGTCCGTTCGCTGGCTACTTGAGGGCAAGAGACAAAATGGATGCCGCATCTAAGATGGAACCCATGGGCTCGGATGTAGAAACCCACGAAACAAACGAACGGTTTAGGTTAGCACAGCGAAAATGCGTACACCCACTAAACTCGTCATTTGCGGTTCATAGATACCAGACTCGACCATATTCGTATGAGTCAAAAACACCACTTACGATCGTCACGGAACCTCACAGGGACTGTGATGCATAGTTCTCATTGTCAAGGCTGTCACTCTACCTTTAGAGCTGGCAAGAGGTTTATCGTGCCAGGTTGAAATGGCAGAATAAACAGCACACACAGGCTCTGCAATGGCAGGCCTAAGCCATGGTTAGCGCTTTACTTCAGTGTGTGGCACTGGCTAATGATGGGTGAAACCCTGAAATTGGTCCCAGGATGCTTGTTTCCAGTCCAGGGAGACCTGGCCTGGCAGTTCGGGCTGGACTGCTCCCATTGGGTGCAGAGTCAAGACTGATTTGCATATGGCTGGGTCCAAACTTGAATGGCATGGTGAGTAAAAAACAATGGATTTAGGCCCAGATCTCTGTACTGGGTGTTCAATGTATGATATTGTTTTGCATTCTGTCCATCAATTTGCATTTGTCACCCCGAGTGGGACGGGTATGCCCAGACATGGGTCCTGTGCTCTCCATGCCACTGGAGTCAAGCTATCCTGGCTGATGAGGGCTGAAAGCCCGAAACCGGTCCTAGGATGCTTGTTTCCAGTCTAGGAAGGACCTGGACTGGCAGTTTGGGCTTGACTGTTCCCATTAGACGCAGGGTCAAGACTGATTAGCATCTGGCTGGGTCCAAACTGGAATGGCATGGTGAGCAAAATAACAATGGATTTCGGCCCAGATCTCTGTAGTGGGGTGAATGTATGATATTGTTCTGCATTCTGTCCATCAATTGTTCTTTTTGTATTTGTCACCCCGAGTGGGACGGGTATGCCCAGACATGGGTCCCGTGCTCTCCATGCCACTGGAGTCAAGCTATCTTGGCTTTAGAGGGCTGAAAGCCTGAAACCGGTCCTAGGATGCTTGTTTCCAGTCCAGGGAGGACCTGGCCTGACAGTTCGGGCTGGACCGTTCCCATCGGGTGCAGGGTCATGACTGATTTGCATAAGGCAGGGTCAAAACTGGAATAGCAGGGTGAGCAAAAAACAATGGATGTAGGCCCAGATCTCTGTACTGGGGTGATTGTATAATATTGTTCTGCATTCTGTCCATCAATTGTTCTTTTTGCACAGGCCTTCTAGTAGCGTTTAATTTACAGGCCCATGGCACATAAAGTGCACTTTACTAGAGACTTATAAGTTAAATAAATATGTATGCCAATTGGGGAGGAGCCAATATTACCATGTTTAGGGGAGAGAGCACAGGCACTTAAGCACTGGTTAGCTGTTGAAAAAGTGCACAGAGTCCTAAAGGCAGCAAAAACGAGGTCAGAAAAGTGGAGGCAGTAGCCAAAAAGTTGGGAAGATGACCACCCTAAGGCTGTCAGGTCTAACAGTGAGGTGTGGGACTGCAGTTTCTGCTGCTCAAGAAGAGGATGTTTCTAGATCGAGCTTGTCCATTGTATGTCCCTGATTACTGCTTGAGGATGGCTGATGATAGCCAGGTGCAGACAGCTCACAATCCAGAGTGACCTTATTTTGGATACTGCTACTTGGAACCAGCATCATTGCTACCAGGTCTGAAAGCTATAACTTTGCAGAAAGTATGTGTCTGAACAGTCAGAAAATTACATCTGAACAAGAACCAACTCAAACCAGTTCGAAAATCTTAGATAGGGAATCCACACCCCGTCTGGACAGTATGCAATAAAGTAGGATCCAATTCCAAGCTCTTCATGACCACTACTCCCAATGCCCACGGCCTTTGGTCTTGTGCAGCCAGGGTTGGGTGCAGTACCTGGACTTTGGCCAGGTCCTTCACCCAACCCACAGTTATCAGCCAATGCCTGCAGTGCTCTGCCTTCGACCAAGTGCACTAAATGTTGGGGCCAGGACCTGCCTGCGCCCAACCCATTGCAGGAAGCCAGACCTCACAGCACATGGTCCTAATCCATGGAGTTTAAGCACAGATCCTGGTCTGTGTCCTTCAGCCAACCTGCAGCACATGACCTTTGCCTATACACAGTGGGGCTGGGCGCAGGACCTGCACCCAGCCCACCAAGGATATCTGTCCACCTTCAGTGCCCATTACCTTTGGCCGTGCACAACTGGGCTTGGGCACTGATTCAGATCTAACTGCTGTGGCCAATAGTTGTGCACGGCGGGACTTAGCCACTCATGTCAAGCTGTACACAAGGGGCACGATTCACAAAGGTAAAGTTCGACCAAAAGTCTAACTTTGACCAAAAGTCTAACTTTGACCAAAAGTCTAACTTTACGAATTTTCAGTATTCAGAACGGTAAAGTTCAACCAAAAGTCTAACTTTATTGCTTTTCAGTATTCACAAAGGTAAAGTTAGAGCAAAAGTCAAACTTACGCCAAAAGTCTAACTTTACTACTTTTAGGAATTTACATAGGTAAGGTACTACTAGTAACTTTTCTACTAGTGATTTTACTACTGGTAAGTTTATTAATGTATTTTCACTTGTAGTACGTTTATTAGTGGTAAACTTACTAGTAGTAACTTGCCTTTGTGAATACAAAAAGTATTACAGTTCTTTGAGCTAGATTGTGCCTGAGAATTTGCCCGTTTTCTCTAGTTATGGGTCTTTGAGGTATACTACAAGATTTCTGCCACAGGTATTGGTCACGGTAGTGATGTGTCAACCACTAGACTCTCATATTTTTTGGTCTCATCTGCTTCTTCCCCAGTGGTGCTGGCCCTCAGTCTCATCCGCTTCTTCTTCCAGTGTGGTGGCGGCACTCAGGTGCCTGGGAAAGAAGTCTGCTGGATTCTGAGATCCTTGACTATGCTCAACTCGAAACGAACATCATCACATAATTCTGAGCCGGACTGAAATATGCCATCGTGGTTTCCGCCGACAATGCATATAAGGTGTTTCTGAAAGCCTCTTAATGAATATGATCCTGTTAAAAACGGGTAGCATGGTGCAGAGCGGGCGGGCCAAACTCCGGAGGAAATGTGTAAAGCATCCGCACAGCACACACAGGCGACACACAAGGCACACTACAAAAAGAGACTCCACACCAGGTTAGGTGAAAAACAGTTTGTGTATTGTAAAATAAACACATCAGAAAGGAATCACAGGTGGAGATAAACTGTGCCAGCCGGCACCGGGGAATAATTCACATGGGCACTATATACAGGGCAGCACCCATCGGGCAGCTGCCAGGACCATCACAAGTCCAAGGATAATTGAAAGTCCATAAGCAATAACGTCTCACTGGCCGTACCTACTGGTGAGTAGACATGCACTTGGCATAAATCACTTTAGGCATTTGTCAAGGTAGGCCTAAACATGAAACCAGCCATGTAAGCATTAGGGAAAACAGTAGTATAAGGGCATTAATCATGAAAACACATTATGCATAATTTCAGGCATAAATCATAGTTGCCGTAGCCTGGAATGGGAACCTCAGGTTAGGCATAGTATGCAGAACACCGCATTGCAGCCTTAGGGAAAAAGAAAGCATTAGCACTAGGCATAAAACACAAAGTGGTCAGGCATAAAGCCTGCATCAACACCTTAGACTTACCGTCAGTGTGTACCTGAAAACACAAATATATTAGGCATAATGGGAGAGCATATTCTGCATATCATTAGGCACACCATACGCAGCCGGGGCCTAAACCATGGGAGCATTAAATCACCTTAGATTAGGCACTTTATGCAGGACCCCCACAAGGTATCATTAGGGTAAAAGCATTGCCAGCATTAATGCATTAGGCATACAAACAGTATAAATAACCCATTAGGCGGGAAAAGCATTAGGCATCAACCTGTGGACATAAACATAGTAGGCATGAAGCATTCTCATTAGGGTAAAAACGTTGGGCTAACATCACCTTGGGCATTAGCAGATGCATAAGGCACCTCCTGCGGTACATGGGGC
Source organism: Lissotriton vulgaris (assembly GCF_964263255.1). NCBI lineage: Eukaryota > Metazoa > Chordata > Amphibia > Caudata > Salamandridae > Lissotriton > Lissotriton vulgaris. Next base: position 1,295,781,918 of record NC_141691.1, read on the forward strand.
CTAATCATATTAGAATGGGGCATTTCATCATTGCGCACATTAGGACAGAACATTAGCTTAATGGTGCCTCCCTGGTAACCCCAAACATCCTGTAAGCATTAGGGGGGGAAGAATTATCATCAGAATAAATGCCCTAGGCCGGATGTAAAAAGCAGCTCTTACATAACATTAGGCCCACATCCTGAGCCTGGGGCATAAAACATGTGAACATAGGGCATGGAAACTCATTTGGCATAAAGGCCCTACTTCCAATAAGCATGAATCACATTATACATAACACCGTAATACAGGCATAACCTTTGCACTGCATGACACGACCTGGGGCGTAATTCTATTAGCATAACTCACCCTTGCATTTGACAGAGGAGGCAACATCAACCCCATACAGGCACATTGTGCATTCAAATAGGCTGGATGTATATTAACAGCAGGGCATCACACCTAACCTTAGCAGGGCACACATGAGATCCTAGGGCATCCTCATTAGCCTAACAGCCTGAGCACCACACTAGACATAACACTAGGTATAAATGCATTATGCAACCATATTATGAATGAAATCATATGGGGCAATAGGCCTCGCCAGCATAAACCTAGTTTGCCCCAATCGGGGGCACAGCACTCTGAAACTGGCCACAGTCCAAATGGCCTCTCTCCGAGGCTCAAATTCCCTATGTCCTGCAAAGTCAGGACTGGCTGCTAAAACAGAAAAAGCAAAGTACGCAAAGCACTGGGGCAGGGCAGGAGTGTCTCTCACTCCTCTCTCTCTTCTCATGAGGAGTACAATGCCCCCCAATACGTTGCAGCTGCCCACTGTCAACCAAGCAGGCAGGGGGGAATCCCACACGCCGGGATCCCCTCGTAGCGCTTTAGAATCCCGGTGCTGCAGACTTCCGAACCTCTTCTCCAGGGCACAGTTGTAGCGCCTTGGCAGCAAGCAGAGCACAGTCAATGCAAATATGGCACTCTGGCAGCACCCCAATGCAGCACACACGCAGGGGAATTGAAATATAGTGCTTTAACAGCACAGCGCTGCAGGCGTCAGCTTCTCTTCCTCTGGCACCTTGAATATAGAGCTTGCGAGGCACTAGTTCCCACTAGAAGCTTCAGGGACAGAAGGTAGTGTACCTCTTCTGGTAATCAGGAAAACAGTGCCCACCAGGCGCTAGAGTGCAGGCAGAGCAGCACAGTCACTTCAAATATGGCGCTCACCAGGCGCTAGGTGACTCAAAGTTCCCAAGGGCCCACCCATGGGAGTAGCGCCCACGCTCCTCGCCTCCTTGGAGTGCAGGCAGTCAAAGTATAACACTCACGAGGCGCTAGGGCAACAGAGCAGGCAGGCCAGGCTGGGCAAGATCAGCAGACAGTGGGCACTCATCAGTACAGGACAGCAGCTCCTAGAAGCAGTCATCTCCCATAAAGTGGCACTCCACCTGACACAGTAGTCTTCACTCCAGCCAAGGCTCTCACTGGCCCTGTGGACAGCAGAGGGGTACAGATGGGCTCAGGGGCTAGCACACGGGCCCATGCGGCGGTACCCCCTGTTAGAGTGTCCCCTCTCGTTCCAGTCCACCCTGAGTCTGAGCATGTAGTGTAGTTCCTAGTTTCCCACTAGGCCCTGCGCATTGGAATAACATAAACAGTAGTATCGACGTGGAACTGCGGATATTCCAGGCCTCCACTGACTATGCTAAACTTAATTGGGTTGTGTTACCAACTAGCTCAGAGGTCACTGGAAACTTTCTTCTCTGCATAGGAAGTGATCAGCTTCCTTGGCACAGACAAGAAGGGATTCAGCTTTCCAACAACCGTGCAACATGACAACTTTGCTCCTCAGATCAAGAGTCAATCTCTAGGGTCGTGTGAAACAATAGACATGTATTTCACTCAGTCAGTCTAGTGCAGTTTACTTTCACGAGATGTAGAGAATAGAGAGACGGGCGTTTGTCAATAAAGGGTTAACATTTATTGAACAGTCTTTCTTCTCGTACAAGAGAAATGTATTGCCATAATAGCAAGAATTGTTATTATAAAAAGTAGGTACAGTAAGATAAGTATTGCGAAATAGAACTGTAAAAGCATTGATATGGTTTCTTAGCCATACAATGGTTTAAAAGTAATAAAACATATATACAGTCATATATACATTAGGCTAACCTACTCAACTGGTGCTTCTAACTAAGCCTACCCCAGTGTGCCTGACCTAAGCCTAACACGTGGAAGGGGAGTAAGTAAGTAGCTTGAAGTTAAGTTGGTTTTGCCAAGGTTTGTTTCAAGAATTCTCGTCTAAGTGTGGTAAATATTTGATTTACCGTCTTAATTTCTATGCAGGTAAGTACTTAAACAAAAATAACTCAATCGGAAAGAAAGAGGCAGAGTCCGTGGTGTTAGAGTTCTTAGGGGTTTTATTCCTTAAAAAGGAATGGTCATGGTACCAGATCGGATATCGGGTTCCTGCCACCACTGGGGTGCAGGAAGGGATAGAGCAATATTTTATTGACAATACATAGCTTATATACTTAAATCATATAATGAATACCAATACAGTAGGCGTAACAGCTGAGAGAAACAAGATAAGAGCACACACGTGATAGTGATACGTAATTAGAAGGCGTGAACTAGGCGTGTACATAGAGGCGTGTGCTAGAAACGTCATATGTAAGTGTCACGAGTAGGTGGGTACAAAGCAGAATTTGGCAATGTCAGCAGAAATCTGAGGCCTGGATGCGCGCGCAGCTGCATGACGTGTGATTGACGTGAAACTGGAGGGTGCAGGGGACTTGACATTTACACTGGCGGAAAGAGACAGAAGTCTGGTATGTCAGATCAACTCGTACCTCTATCATATCTGGTATCTGATGTTTAGGAAAAGGTCTCTGGGGCAGAAGCTATTCTATACTGACTGTGAGTGCGTGTATAAGCGTCTAAGTGTCTGCATGAGATGCGAGGGGGCATGGGCCTACCATGGTAACAGAGGCTATGAATTACTTGCACGGAGACAGTGAGGCCGGGCCCTTTGCTCTGCAGCTGGGGGAATGTTTACTTAAACTAGTAGGTAGGAATGCATTTTCGAGGAGCGGAACAGATAATTCGAAGGTTGAATTCAGTCTTGGCAGGCAGCAGGCTGAGCTAAGCGCCGTTAGCCGCACAGGGAGTAAGGCAGAGGCCACGGGTACAGAGACAGCCCAGGCTGAGGCGTTCAGAATCAAAAGGCAGAAAAAGGCTTGATGGCAGAATTCAGGGCCTACTTCGCCAGAGCTGAAAAACATGTAAAGTACACCACAAAAAGACGTTGGCATGGCATACTTAGGAACGGAATATTCAACCCATTCAGGGTGGGTCTGAAAGAGGACATGTTAACGTTGGACGCACATGTATTTGCGTCTTCATAGCTGGCACAGGAGGGAAGTTACATGCACTTTAAGCTGGTACATGGAGACGGTGGGGTACACGTTAGGGAACATTTCTTGACCACAAAATTTATATTTCCTCACAAGGGTTTAGTCAACACCATACCTCTGAATAGAATGATGGAGGATTGGTATCTCCTTCAGGGGTCTCTCTCGATATCCCAGTCACCCGCGAGGGTAGACCGGAAACGCCGGGGCTGGATTTCTCTGCAGGAGAAAGGCAGCGGGTCTCTTCAGCGCGTCGAGGAAGGAGGGGGGACAGCGTCCGCGGGCAGCTGGAATCTGCTGGATGTCTTCGCAGAGGACGGCTGTTCAACTCCTAAGCGTACTGCACCATAGTTCGCGCTTTAGCAGGGATAATGGTATCAGCAGCTTCACCACCACAGGGACAGCAGGCTGCAGCGACAGAGTGCTAGATTTACCAACACGGGGTCTTGCAGGCAGCTGGCATCAGCAACAGTAGCTCGCATTGCTTAAGGCAACGTTGGTAATATTTATACCTGACAGGTGCCGGGTTTGACGCAAGTTTGCTGGACATAAGACGTCAATTAAAGATGTCACTAGGAAGTGATAGTTATCAGTTGCTCATTAGAGTTCCATTACTAATCAAAACACAGCAAACGGGGATTTCCAGGTTTGCTGAGTTTTTATCTTGTTGAAGAACTCGGAGTGTTATCTAGGAATATCAGATAGTGACTACTGCTCTGTCATTGCACTAATTGGTCGCAAAGGAAGTGGCAGAGAGAACTATGCTGGAATGTGGCTCTGTTCGTGTGAGGCCAGAGATGACTTTTCAGAAAATCGCACTTGAACGGTTATGCCAATATAGGGAATAAATGGATTTATAGCCGAATAGGGGCATAAGGTCACAGTATCGATCAGGAACCTAGATAAACACGCAACACCCACTCCACGGGTTAATGTCCATCAAAATTACTAAAACTAAAGCAATTAGATGCATGTGTAACATTGCCCACCCCAAAATACATAAATGCATTCGAAATAGGCGTACTTAATACATGAATTTAGGTACTGTACGTTTTTTAAAGCATAGTAATCATTCAAAAAATTATTGCATATGAAATCAATGAATGATTATGCATAAAGAATTACACATGAAGTATCTCTGACAGAAGAAGGGCGAGATAAATCATCACATAAAAATGCATTGTAATAACATGTGTGCTAGAGGCTGGTGTAATGTTGTTATGTCTCTAGATGTGTTTAAAAATAGAAGTGTGAAGCTTCTGTTCTCTAAGAATAGTTTTTACGTTAAGCAAAGAATTGTTCGTGCCAAAAAAGGTCAATATTAGAAAAATTGTCCAATTCAAAGAAAATAGATTTCCAAAGCTCTTGGAAGTTTTTGTTGATCAAAACTGAAGGCCGAATTCAGAGTTCATGGGAACGCTGTGTGTCGGAAAGCTTCTAAAAGTTATTGTTTCTGTACGGGTGAGAACATCGTATCAGACAGGCTCTCAAAGAATTGGTCTACAAATTCAGGTGATAGTTCAACCAAATTAGATAGCGCTGTAACTTGGCACGTGTGAGAATGATTGCTGTCATCATAGTCGGGACCAGCAATGCTCACAGAACGTTGTACCTGGATGATGTTGCTTTTGTCACTCGCTCCACTGTTACCACTTGGCTGTAGTACAGGAGTCTCCACGAATGCCGTCATCAGGATTGGTAGCCGCTGGGGACAACACAATGCGTGAGCCGTTATTGGACTGAGCAAAGTATCGACGTCCATTGGTACTGCTGATGGAAGTGAAAGACAGATGTCCAACACGCATTCATCGCCGCAAAGCATACACCGTAGCACAGGTAAAATGCAATTTTGCCATATCGGTCTGAAAGAAAGGAACCAGGTCATGTTTAGATCTCTCAGCCTGGCCAATCCAAGGACGTTAGTTATCCTGTCCCGGTAGCGCATTGCTAGGATTGTCTCTTCCATTCCCATGGGAGCTATGTCTGAGCCGAGGCTTGCCATAACGTAGCAGGAGGGTCAAAAATAGAATCCCTGCGACGAGTCCCAAAAATAATGGTATGCCGCCAAAAATGGAGAAAATTAGGAAAGATTCCCAAAATTGCCTGGAAGGGTGTTAGCAGTCCGGTAAAGACTGTCTTAAATATGCCTGGGATGCTTGTTGCACTAGACATGTTAAGGAGTTGGCTGAACATTTCTACGAAATGCACGGGGCAATTTGTTGATAAAAGGTCATGAACTTCAGTAGCTGTCCTTGCAACTAGAAGATAATACGTCTCTTTAGATGACGTTATAGGCACTGTTGTCTGTAAAAGTACAGATTTCATTTTGCTTAATGTATCAATTCGTATAGAATAGAGATTCAGACGAGGCCAGATGGGAGTCACTATGTCTGCAGGCCCACTCGGAAACAATGCTTGCATACAGCATTTGACCATGGATGTTACTTCTACTAGATAACTTTTCCCTGGCACGAGGCCACAACATCTGTGATCCGTTCTAAGAATGTAACTCCCGTTCGCGAGTTGCATAAAGAAGGGCTCTATCTGAGTTGCAGGTGTGACTAGCTGGTGGCATGAAAGGTTGTTTGAATTTCCATCACATGCTCCGTGTAAATTAATACCCTGACACAAAAGTATATCGCTTAGTGAATGTTTACAGTTCTCACCACTAAGAAATACATTTTTGTCGCTGTCACTATAGCAAGAATGAGTGTATGGTAATTTCCATTCAGATTTTACATATCCTTTACCCAATTGTTCATACTGGCCAGCAGGTATGTACTCAAGGCACTTTTTAAATCGGAAAGTTGTTATCGGAATTGTGATAATTCCGTGTATTATCCATTCAATGACAGGACTCTCTGACATTGTCAATGGTAATCTCTCGAGTTTTTCGATGCTCAGGATTGTATAGTCTGCTCCTTTCTGTGCCAAGCTGATCTGTTTATCAGTAAGGTTAAAACTGGAAAATAATCACGTTGTGTTGATTAAACGCCAAGGCACATAGCCTGAACGAAGATTTTGCAGCGTCCAGCCTAGTTCTATAATAGAGCGTAATTGAGACTGGCCATGTTGTAACATTAGCAAATCTCTGTCTATCACATCAAAGGCAGAGGATACAATATTGTCCAACGAATATATTCTGGAAGACAGAGTCATTAACCCATTGTCTACTACAGAAAGTAATTTTTCCAAATTAATACGATCAATTTCTCGTATTTTTTCAGCAGTTTCAATTTGCTTTACTTTCCAAGCCTCGTTGTAAGCAGCATAGATACTGGTCGCTATGAAACGCTTTTGACGCTGTTTGCGTGGTCCAAGAATGAAATCGCGCAAATCAGCACCCTCTTTTAGTAAAGACAAGTGTTGCTTAATTTCAGCCAGTGTGGACGAAGTTAGCCATTCAAGGCAGAGTTTCCCTACACTGTAGGTTGTTATAATCCCTGGATGTTGTCTCTGGGAGTATCTAGGGTCTAATCTGGTCATTTTTAACCCCTGTGTTTTATTCAGGAATCTATCTTGACAGCTATTTGTGTCTGTAGGCCAGATTAACCACTTTTTCCAATCAGGATGTGTTCTGTTGAAATGTAAATTTTGTGACACGTCTAACTCAATATCTGTGGTTGCATTTTCAGGTATTGGCTTTGGTATAGACGGTGTTTTAAGGTCTTTGATCTTAGCTAGGCCAAGACAAGATGTTTGGTGTATTGTGTCATTTAAAAATAACATTTGTTCTGGTATCATGCAGGTTCTAAATAGTGCTTCTATGCCTTGCACCTGCCAATTTTTTGTACCCCAAATGGTTTTCGTTTCAATATTATTTTTCCAATAATCAAAACCAAATGTCATCATTTTGTCATAAAATGCTTCTGAATATATCAATTTAGAATTTGTCAGCATTGTTTTCATTCCTGTTTTATCTAACAGTTTATAATAAAACGTTTCTGCATCACTGGTGTTAAACCCTGAGAAGTATTTGAATTTCTCAAAAAATGCTTTAGAACTGCTTTTAGGGGGTGTAGAACAATGTTCCCATTGATTATACATAAAAACATTTCTAGGCTGTGCAGATTTATGCAAGTAATGATCCCCATAGTGGGTGTAACAGGATAACTGCTCATAACTAGATGAACCTTGTAAATAATCATGATCTGTGAATCTAGCTGACATTACTAAATCAGACATCATGTCATTAATACTGTTAAAGTCCCAATCATCAGAGAATGTACTTGGTGTCACAAAGTCACTTAAGGAAACCTTTAGTTGATGAGGATACTTCAGGATTTCGACCGGACCATATATCTCATAGTCTGTTTTCTCCCATACTATCCCACCAGGTATTGGAATTGCTGTGACATTTACTGTTGACAGTTCTCTTTTCTTCACGTGGGATGATCTGTGTGGTTTCAGGACTAGGTTGATGTTCTGACTTGCTGTGTCCATTGTAATATATTTTCCTTCAATGAATTTTCCCAAACACAGTACCATGATGAGCCAAAGCAAGAGGAAAAATACACCTAGACCGAACCAGAACTCTAGCCAAGGGGAAATAAGGTAGATTTCCTTCAGTTGATGAAAGAGTTCCGTTGCTTTTTCTTTAAAAGACTTTTTTGTTTCTGGCATCACTTCGGGGTCGTTTTGATCTTCAGAGAAGTTGTCGAAGTTGATGAAATAACCAGAGGCAGTTCTGTCAATTGATGGGATTGTTCTTTCAATCTGTCTTTCGGTAGCACTTTCTGATGCCACATCATTGTAGACTGGTGTTGTTTCTTGACGAACTGTTTCAATCTGTGTTTCAAGAGGCACGAGTTCCATGGCATTATTGCATAGTCCTTCATTGTGCACTGCAGGCTGATCGAATGTGATTAGTCTTTCAGTTTGAACCTCTTGGATTGTTGCAAGTTTGGGTATTCTGTTGTTTCTTGGGAGTCCACTGGGCCTACTGTTGATTATAGGCCACATGCTTGTGGTTTTACCAGATCGATAGACACGACTCTGTTCTCCTTTTTACCAGCAAGGGGCGGTAGCACAACTGATCTTGTTCCGGTGACTGCCAAGACAGGTACTGCTTTTCTGTAAGAAGGCCCAAATTCCTTCGTCACCGCGATCTTTTCTCTGACTAGATCCCCAATCTTTGGAATCCAGACAGGCCTTGCTAGGGCTGTTGTGGGTGGTGCCTCGTCAGTGGTACTTGGCTGTTGCTTTAACTTTATGTTGCTTAATGATTTTCTTGTTTCATTCAGTTCCTGTAAAACAGCCAAACGATCTTTGATGTCAAAGTCTGTTGTTTTTTCTTGTACCACTGACATCTGACTATCGAGGTCCTGAACTCGCATTCTAATTCCGAACAATAGTTCGTATGGGCTGAAACCTTTTAGAGAATTTCTTGGCATGTTGTTAAGACTAGTCTGGACACTTATTAAATGTTTGACCCACCCAGCGCCTGAACCTAATACCTTCGCTGTTATAGATTGCTTTATGTCACGGTTTTTTCTTTCTACCACACTGTTCCCTTTGGGGTGCGACGGACAAGAATACCGCAACCCAATTCCCATGCTGGCCATGGCCTCCCTATAAGCTCGAGAGCTGAAAGCAGGACCCTGGTCAGAATGGAACGTGGTAATTGCGTATGTGCCAATATTGACTCGCAAATCTTTTATAACCGTTCTAGCGTCAGCTGAGCGCTGGAGGCCTCATTTTTAGGTGCTTTTCGTCTTAACTGTTAATAGGACGCAGGATGGGGTGTAGGCAGCTTTACGCTCTTCTGACTAGTAGCCGGTAGCAAGGTTCGCTACTGCGATCCCTATTACAGTTTTCACAGTTGTTTGCATATATTTGGTGTTCTACACTCATTCCCGGCCACCAGAATACTGATTGTAATTCAGTCAGTGATTCCTTGATCTCTCTGTGCCTTAGACCCAAACCCATGTGTGCGTCTGCTATTAAAAATATTCTCCTGTTCATGTTTGGAATTACTCTGTCCCCCACTCCAGGGATTCGAGCAAAAGGAACGGAGTTTGCATCGATTATGTATGCATAATTGAGTGGATAGTTTACGGGTAGTGCTGCACAGTCGCCTTTTACGGTCGTTTTTACTGCCAGCATGGTTTCCCCGTCTATGTATTTATCTGTACGCTTTTTTGTGGCTACGGAAGCCGGTTTAGTTGCTTCCGCTGTGGCTGTATTAGCCAATGAATTCCCTGCAACGTGAACGCCATCACGTTGAAGACTCTGTGCGTGAATCACGTGAGTCTTTTGTAGTTCTTTGTGTAAAAGAGCTACCTCGTTCCAGAGCAATTTATGCTTTATTGTGGCACCTGTGTCATCTTTGTAGTCGTTTTCGATCCAACTCTGCAGTTTGTTATTGTAAGAGTTGACGCAAAAATGAGAATCGCACACGATAAGTGTCGGGAATTCACGTTCTGCATTTTCTAGCGCCATCTTTAAAGATCTGATTTCAGTTCTTTGAACCGAACAGTTTCTTACAGATTCAGTTTTTGTTACTTTCGGTCTGAATTTACCGCACAGCCAACGACCTTTAATGATCGCACATGCTGCATCGTAGGATTTTCTCTCTACGTTGAAATGCTGTACAAAGCTATCTGTATAGATTATACAGGCGTATTGTGGGAGAGGCAGAATTTCGATTGGCAGAGGATATTCTTCTTCATATTCTAAATCATTCAGTTCTTCAAATTGCGGGGCGAAATAGTATTTCACGTCTTCCGCTCCTAGAGAATCTATGCACTGTATCCATTTCGGATCCAGTGACACTGTAGGCAGGTTTACTGGGCTGAATAGCGCCTCGAAGGCGGATTCCGCTGTAAGGATATTAATCCGTTTGCCGTGTGCTAGTTCTCGTTCATTTGCTAATGCGATTTGCACTGTTTTCACAGTTCTTTCTGTGTGACTGAATGTTTTTTCTGCTTGTGTGTACAAGTGAGATTTAATTGAAATGGGTACCTTTTCTCCCTCATTAGAGGTCAGGTACGTGAATCCGCATCTTCCTGGGATGACTCGGATTACAAGATCACGTGTATCTAATTTTGTTTTTGCTAACATGTCTGTTTGCAGTGATCTCAAAATTTCTGTGTGTTTTTGAGTCCAATTGATTTGTTTAAAATCAGGTTTTATTAGTTCGTAGAGAGGTTTAACCCTCTCTGCGTAATTTATAATGTAAGTTCTTCCGAAATTAAATTCAGAAAACCTAGTATGGATTGTAAATTCTTCAGCGTTTTTGGAGCTTGGAGTACAGCGCACTTCTCTAAGAAGTTGTCCGCTAGGCTTTTCCCTTCACTTGATAATTCGTACCCTAAAAATAGTACTGTCAGATGGGCAATTCGAGACTTTTTAAAGTTGAATTTGTAACCCTCTGCTGCGAACCCAAGTATAATGGTGTTCACTCTTTTCAAGTGAGTATCCAAGTCGTCGTCTGTGAGATAAATATCATCTACGTAAGATAATGCTTCATCATCATAGATTTGTAGTAACTCTGTTACCCTAGCTGAGAATAGTCCTGGGCTGTTCTTGAACCCCTGTGGGAGTCGACAGAATTTTTCTGTGACCCAAAAGCAGAGAAAGCGGTCAAATATCTGCTTTCTGGTGCAATGTTTTGACAAAAGAAACCATTAGAAATGTCTAATGTCGTTTTATATTTTTTCCTAACTATGTTATTCATTAGGGCTGCACTATGCGAGTTTTGTACTGCAAAGGTTTTGCAACATGTATTAAGGTGTCTGTAGTCCAAAACTAGACGATATGAACTGTCTGGCTTGGAGACAGGAAACAAAGGATTGTTCATTTGAGAGGTGCATGTTTCAATCACCCCCTGGTACTCAAGTTGATCTAAGATCTCCCTGACCTGTTTTTTAGCTTCTTGCTTTATGGGATACTGCCGTTGGGCAGTTGGTTCACTTTTTAATTGGATTTTGTGAGGAGGTGAATCCTCATCCCATCCTACATGATTTTTATACAATGCAGGTGCCTGGGCCACTGCCCATTTCCTTGCATATGTGTATTTTTTGTGAATCGGAATGTGATTCGAGAAGGCAGGCATAATCACTTCTTCGCCACGAGGGCACTCCCTGACAAACTCTGGGGGCCAATCTTTTTCAGCTAACAGAATATCATAGCCTTTTGAGAGCTTGTCCCAAAATAGACCCTTAATTTTCCTAGTCTTATCACCCTCTATATGCAATGTTATTTCGTATATTTTATGGGGCTCGCTAAGTCTGGCGTCGGCAGTTTCAACTTGAATGTATTAATTCGTGTCCACTGTCTCCAGATGACTCATCAAGATCTTGCGCGCTATACTGATTTCTGCTGCACTGTCCAACATTGTCAATGCCCACTCCCCGTTTTTCAACTGTGTCCTCAGTATTCTCGGCATGGTTGATTACCCTAATACTGGCTACCTTCTTTTTCTGAAATTGAGATTTTTTACTCTGAGCAGGTTCCTTGTCTTTGGACTTGGTGTGCTCTCCTGGGTCTGACCGTCCTCTTCTTTCCGAATTCTGTGGAAAAGATCGAGAGGGACGTGTATCAATACTTTGATATCTATCAGGTTTTTTCAGATTATCCCTATTTCTAAGGTTATATCTTTTCTCAGAGGGCTCCCTCTGGGGAGACTGGCGTTCTCGAGTCGGAGTTCTTTCCCTCCGTCGAGGAGACCTTCCTCTGGACTGGAAAACTTTTTCCTTGGGAGTGGATTGTTTATTTCCATCCCAGCTCTTTTTAGGAGTGTTTGAATTATTTTTAATAAATCATTTTTCAGGATTTTCGAGCAGTTGGGGCTTTACTGGTTTCCCACCCAAGCTGTCTCTACCTAATTCTTCATAGCATTTTTCTATGATTTTTGGAAGCTCAACAGGATCTTTTATATCTGTTTCCTTCAACTTCTGGCGGATCGCCACAGATGCTGCTTCTCCTTTAATGTTGGCTAATAATATAGCCGTGACCTGCTTGAAGTCTTTCAGTAATTTCATACCTAGATTTAAAGCGGGCTCTGGACCGAATTCATTTTGAATCTGTTTTAGCACTTCTGGTATTACCGCCATAGACGGAACACCGTGTGTTTTTGTGTAAATGGAAGCAAAGACTGTACCCCAAGTGTCACAGTCCTCCACGTGTGGTGCGATTCCCATAGGAAGGCAGATGGTCAAGATTCTGTGTTTCTCAATAGGGGTAGTATCAGGAAATACTGCCTCTATTTGAGTGATTTTCTGTGCTAACCAGAAAGGAATTTGTTCCCGTTTTACGGGTGTTTTACCAAGACATGACTGTATGTTCTGTGGTGTAATTTTATTTGTGTTCCCCTGATGAGGGGTCAGCTGTGGTACATTAACAGCTGGCTGGACTGTTGCAGTCCGCATTACATACTGGACTAATTGCCTATGTATTTTTATTAATGTGTTTAGCTGTACTAACAGCTCTTCTCTAGACATTTTTTCAATGTCAGGATGTGGTGTGTAGCTGGCTAGAACCGGCCACGTGGCTCCTGGTCTACCTAGTGGACCGAGCCTAGTAATGTGATCAGTGTGTTTTAGGGCACCATTAAACCAGAGCAGGTGCTCTTGAAATTTAAGTGGAATTTCAATCTCCTCGAAAGGAGCGTACTCTTCCGGAGGTTTCTCTATTTTGTAATAGTGAAACTCTTTTGTTCTAGCGTTTACCGCTGGAAAGTTTATCCATGAATAGAATACCTCTGTCTGCCGATACTCGTGAGCCTCTATCACGAAAATTACTGTACCACCTTGTGGTGTCAGTCCATTTTCTATAAGTTTTAAAGTTATAGATCTTCTTAAGTGGACCGGGATGATAATAGCATCCGGGTCTGTGTATTCGGGACCTTGCTGAGTCGCATCTGCTGCGGCCCCAGAGGTTCCGTTTTCTGGCATTGTAAAAATGCAATGTTTGCAGAGTAGGTCTCCAAGGAGACAAAGATTAGGTGCACAATATTTTGGAACACTGTATCCTTCAACGTTGAATAAACCAGAGCTTTACATAGGAATCACTTCCTACTAAGGTCGGGCGGATTTTAACCTTTCACCCACTCCAGACGTCTATTGGAGTATTTACGGGAGAAAGGAGTGTGAAATATGCACGACTGAGTTACTCTACCGTCTTGCGTTAGTTTATCGCCTTACCAAACGTTTGGGCGCCATGTAGTGTAGTTCCTAGTTTCCCACTAGGCCCTGCGCATTGGAATAACATAAACACTAATAGGTATATTAGGAACCCCCTCCTCCACTTAGGGGACATCTCCCCCATGGTAGGAAATGTATATGCCATGTGTGGTGTGAGAGGAAAATAATACATGCTGTGTAATGGTGCACTCACCTTTATTTTCACCATTGCAGAAATGTCACTTTTAAAATGGATGCCATTTCTGTCTGCTTGTGCCGCCTGCTTGAGGTGGGTTGGAGGTCTAGTGTTTGAAGTGACAATTTGCTCTACACTTTCCCCAGTGATAGTGAGACTGGAACTGCCAGGGACCTTCTAGAAGCTTCCATCTCTTTCTGGTAGGTGGGAGGAGGGGTGTATATGTAGAGCAGTAGAGATGCCATGTGCTTGTTGCGTGTTTATCTAGGTTCCTGATTGATACTGTGACCTTATGCCCCTATTCGGCTATAAATCCATTTATTCCCTATATTGGCATAACCGTTCAAGTGCGATTTTCTGAAAAGTCATCTCTGGCCTCACACGAACAGAGCCACATTCCAGCATAGTTCTCTCTGCCACTTCCTTTGCGACCAATTAGTGCAATGACAGAGCAGTAGTCACTATCTGATATTCCTAGATAACACTCCGAGTTCTTCAACAAGATAAAAACTCAGCAAACCTGGAAATCCCCGCTTGCTGTGTTTTGATTAGTAATGGAACTCTAATGAGCAACTGATAACTATCACTATATGTTTTATTACTTTTAAACCATTGTATGGCTAAGAAACCATATCAATGCTTTTACAGTTCTATTTCGCAATACTTATCTTACTGTACGTACTTTTTATAATAACAATTCTTGCTATTGTGGCGGAAAGCACACACACTTTGGCGGAAAGCACACACACTTTGTACTGCTAACCAGTGCCAAAGTGTCCAACATCCTGAACCCACCAACTACATCACAGCGAAAGGGCTAGGGTAAAGCCAAAAAGTTTCGGGATGACCCTGCAAGCAGGGCCAAGTCTAACAGAGCCCAAAACCACCTGTTGTTCTCTGAGCGGAGCTGTGAGAAATGTTATTTTCACAATAATTTACTGTTCATAAAGTGTGAGGGCGAACACAAGAATGTTGTCTCTATCCTTCTGAAAACTTATGGAAGGCTTGGGCCCATATGCAAACTAGATGGGACCTCTAATACTTTGTGTACAAGAAAGTATCTAGTTGCTTGGATTCTCTAAGGAATTACAGAAATGACGAGCCAATGTCATAAATCCACAAGCCTGTGTGATTTATTCCACTTTTCTTTTAACTTTTTTAGAAAAATGTTGAATACATTTTCATCATGTTATCATAAAGGGCAACAAGAAATTCCGACAATTTGCTGACATAAACATTTCACAAGTGTACATAAAACATTAACAAGTGGTACAAAAATACATAAATTATACAAGTTTGAATGCACAACGTAGAACACCAGTCCTTGACACTTAGGCGGAGAATGGACAAAATATACAGACAATAAATGTGTAATGTCTTCTGCCTGTGTGTACAGCTCTGGGACCTATAATTCATAGTGTTATCAAAAGGAGAGCAATTAATTATGGGCTTTCTCCGTGAGCCCTCCCACTGGGTCTTGTCCCAGATGCCCCAGCCGACTCATTTCCAACCCTGCAACTGTTATGGTGTTTTCATCAGGACCTGGACATGGTTATGTCTTTTCAAAACTAACGAAAACAAGCATTTGCAATGCAATAGGTATCGCCTTAGTTAAGATTAAGCTATTAACATTGCAATTGGTAATGGCATTAGTTTTATGTTTGCATATGTAGAATATATTGCAGTTCCTCTGCAATATATTTTGTATTTATGTTGTTGACACACATTATTTCACATATTTATACAATAATTATATCGATATGTAATAGTTAGCTTTTTTTGATAGGAAATAATAAGGCAAACTACAGTGTTCTTTAAAAAGTTCCTTTTTTATGACATTTAGAAAGATATACTCAAATGTACATATTATTGGCATTTTTTTAGAATTTAGATAGTTTCAATTGTGTGTTGAGCATTTCGTTAGTTCTTATTTAGTTATATATGAAAATTAACTTGGTAAATAATATGGTAATCTGCATGTACATTCGTTTGGCAAAACAAGTAGTAACAATGGAACAAGTATTTATATTTTAGGATCAAGTAAAATAAACATAACAATTATAGCAAAAGAGAGTGCAATTTTTGGTGTTTCTAATATACAGTTTACTAATAACAATTAAAGTATCATAACAATAAAGTGCAATATTTTAAATAATGCAACAAGTAACATAAAAATACACAGTTTTTCAAACGTAAAAAGTATTTTAGCATTTACATGAACAAGAAATGAAATTTTGTATAGAAAAAACTTTCTGAAAAAATCAAACATAAGTTATCAGTAGTATCATCCAACCTATTCACGTCACTTTTTAGTGTTTTTAATATTGTTATGGCAACAATGTTTTAAGATCAATTATAGCAACATATAGTGCAATTTTTGAGTAATTTGTAACATACACTTTTGTAAGAATTTGTGATAGTACAATGATGATAAAGTGCAGTATTTTAAATAATGCAACAATCAATAAAGATATGCACAGTTTTGCAAACAAAGAAAGTATAATTTAGCACTGTTACATGAACAAGAAATGGATTTTGGGATACAAATAACTATCTGAAAAAGTCAAACATAAGTAATCAGTAGTAGTATGCAAACTCTTCATGTTACTTTATAGTTTTTTGTATGCGGTATTGCAACAATTTTTATATTGCAGTTATATTTCTCTAATTATGTCTGTAATGCAACCATTACAAAACAGTACACTGAGTGTTATTGGCAAAAATGACATTAAAGCATTTTCAAAATCTTCTGTGTCAGTCTCAATGTTTAAGAAGTCCATCAAAGGTGTATTATTGATGTCCATTGATTGCAAGTTTTCATTATTTTCTATTTGCACCACCATTGTGCTTTTCTCCTGGTAGGTTTTTTCCATTCCAAATAACGTTACAGTTATGTTTTCTTTTGGTGGTTGTATAACCTATGGAAATAGTGTTTTAGTACACCTTTTTTGAATTTTCTAATTGTATTATGATATTGCTATAAATATTTACTTACTTGTATTGTAGTGTGTCTTGTTGTGTTCAATATCTTCTCTCCATTGAACTCATGTACAGCCATATGTGTAAGCTGAACATATTTCCCAATTTCAATCATAAAATCAGTGGCGTCTCTCCATAGACTTATCTTCACTGAATCTGTAGCATCATTAATTGTAATGCTCCTTATTTTAGTGTCTTGGCCTCCAACAAGTATATTTTTAGTATCTTCTGCCTGTGGTATGTAAAGTAGGCATTTGTGTCAGTTTTGTATACTTTAATGAATGTTGAACAATAAATTTACTTTTTTGTATATGTACACTCAGAATTATTCAGAAACATACTATAGACATTTTTATATTTGCAACATTAAATAATGAAAACAAAAATTATTAATTGTTTGGCATGCAAGTTTTGCTTACTTTGAACTTTGTACAAATGCCAATGGATATAATTTGTGTTACTTACCTTGTATTGCTGTTTATAGTTCACAGATCCATTGATGTATTGCTAGTATATTTTATCTTTCTTTTGATTAAACTGTCTTTTTTGTCTCTACATTTCTACTTTTGGTATTTAGTAAGTCCATTGATGGTATATAGAGTTTTCCATAGGCTGATATTATACTATCATAGTATCAATGTTAATACATCAGCTGAATAGAGCTGGAGTCGTAGGAGCCTTTTCTATTTTGTATAGAAGTGGCATGCCTCTTGTTCTGTTGGAGTTGTGTTGGACATCTTTAGTTTGAATGGAACATAGGAGCTGTCAGCAGGGGAGGCAGGGAAGAGCATGAGGGCAGGAGATTTTCCTGCTTAGGGTAAGAGTATGTTATGATCTTGCTGTCTTGGAGCTGCATTGTACATTATCACGTTAAGGGTAATAGATGAGCTCCTAGTATGTTGGGCAGGAAAGAGTTGGAGGATAGGAGCCTCTCCTGCTGTAGGTTGAAGTCTGCTAGGCTTGTTGGTATGTTGGTGCTGCGCTCGACACTTGGGTCTAGTGCAACATAAGAGCTTTCAGCAGGGATGGACGGGAAGTGCTGGAATGTAGGAGCTTTTTCTGTGTTGGATGGAGCTGTCAGCAGTGGTGGTAGGGGGAGGTGGCATCTCACACTGCTGTGTTGACAACACAGCAGTTGTCAGCAGAGCGGTGTGGGGGGGGTGCATGGAAGTTCTGGAGGATAAGAGCCTTCCTTCTTTGGTTGCAGTCTGCTCAATAAGACATCAAATATACAAGAATACTGTGTGAGTACTCTTGTTGTATGTATATATACATAAAATTGTTCCACAAAGCTCATAGAATTGCAACATGCCCCTTCAATTGTTTGCTACTGTGAGTTAGAAAGTGTCTCCTCAGGTAGGAGTTTTCCCCATAAGTTAATATTGCTATTTTTATACATATAATGAAAGGAAAGTTATAGGGATTGATATGGAGATGGGAGTTAACAGAAACAAAATATAGCAAAAAGTACAATAAGACTAGCCTAAGGTAATAAGCTGTTGATGGAGTACTTGATGTATTTTACATCTTAGCTATTGTGGATCATGTAGTAATTACTTGTTTCAGATATTATTGTACAATTTTATTTGTTGTACAAGTATGTATTTAAAACAAGTAAATGCTGTTTGTTAAGTTGTATCTTTGGGTAGAAGTCTGCTTAATAAAATACGAAATAGCCATGCAAACTGTGTAGTACTTATGTTGTTATATAGGTACAATAAATTCGTTCACAAAGCTCATACAATTGCAACTTGTCCCATGGAATTGTTACAGTTACTGTAAGTTAGAAAGTGTCTCTTCAGCTAGTACTTTGCTTTATAAGCTAATATTGCCTCTTTTACACATATACTGAAAGAGAACTTTAAGGGAAGCAATGGAGATTGGAGTTTATAGGAACAAAATAGAGCCGGATGTATAATAAGGCCAGCAATAGGTGATAAGCTGTCAATGGTGTACTTGATATATTTTATATCTTAGCTATTGTAGAACATGTAGTAATTACTTGTTTCAGATATTATTGTACAATCTTATTTGTTGTACAAGTATCTATTTGAAACAAGTAAATACTGTTTGTATTGTGTGTTGTTATTTTTCGGATTTCTGTAACACATATAAAATTATTTACTTACTTTATAATAGTAGCTGATTGTTGCTTTGGAGGGTATAATTAACATAATAAAATAGTCCCAAATAAAATTTTGTGAGAAAATTATTGCATATTAATTACTTGTTGCAGATAGCATTGTACACTTTCTTTTTTGTACAAGTAGTTATGTGAAACAAGTAAATTATTTGCAAGTAAGTTGCATAGGTTATAGAATTTTTCTGTTTTTTGTAATGTATATAGAGAATTTACTTACCTTGTATTAATGGATAATAATTGTCTCACATATTTTTATATCTTTATGTACTGTTCAATCTAAATATTGGCATGCTAGCAATAGTAATATCATAAAACAGTACCTTTTATATTATTATATGAAAATTATAAGTTGTAAAACTTGTATACATATAAACATTGCATTTTATTCGTAATGAAAACAATTACTTATAATTGTACAATTGCAAACTCTTTTTAGTATAATGAGGTACTAATGTGAATAGTTGCATGCAAAATAATAATAAAATAATGCTTACTTCTGTTATTGTTTTGACACACTCAGGAGTGTCTTTACAGCAGCACCTCGAACAGCTTTTATCGGAGATACTGGTGGGGCTGGCGGTTGCAGGATGCATTCCGCTTCCTGGATAATACCTGCTGAAATTGTAAGGGGTGGCATTCTTGCTATTTTCGTTTGCTTTGTCAACAACAAAATATCATTTTTGAAAATGTAATTGCGAATAAGTAATCCATTTTGTTCTTTTGTTTGCATATAGTAATCCTCATTATAACATGTTGCTTTTATAGTACTACTTTCATCAGCTAATGCCATATGATACAAAACTTTATTTTCGTGTTTTGAATTTCGATAATAAGTTTTGGGTGAACATTTGATGATGTTGACTCGTAGCGCTTTCTGGTATGGCTTGGAATCAAATTGATTGGTGCTCTTTAATTCTTCAATGGAAATCATCTGTAAAATAATATGTAAATATTAATAATCAATAATGTTATTTTTGCAAAGACAGTACTTTCATAGGGTGACATTCTCAAACAGTACATTAAATAGCTATCCATATTGGTTTATGATCACTGTAATATGATTCTAATGTTCCGTAATTTGTAGGATGTGCATTTGTAAAAATGTAATCTAGTAAAGAGTTGTAATCTGTTGTAGGTGTGTTAATTTTCTGCTCACAATTAAAATTTGTTTTCATGTAGTTTTGTAGTAATTTGCTACTGTATGTTGTTTGTTGTAGGTCAATGTTAAAATCACCCATTATGATGTATTTATGATGTGGATATGCATTTAATGTCGAATTTAAAATTGCTAGTAATGTTTGTATTGCAACTTTTGGTGGTTTGTATATAATGACTATTAAGTATTGTGTATTGTTAATTATTTGTGTGAATTGTAAAATGTCAATTTGTTCTTCTGTTGTAAAAATTGGATTGACAACATGTTGTTTGTTGTAATATATAGCTATTCCATGTTTTGTGTGTATGTTGTAAAATTTGTCAAATAATAAACAATTGTAATGATCAATATTATATGTTTCGTTAGGTGTTTTGTGTGTTATATTTATTTCAGTTAAACATAACACGTCTGCATTTAATATATTAGTATCAGATTTCATTGCTTTGAAATGTTTTTGTAGTGATCTTATGTTATGTGCTATTAGTGTGAATTTTTTGTTGTATTGATGTATTTGTGGCATTGAAATTTGTAATAACATATTTGTTCTCATTCGAAACATTTCTTCGTGCACTTTAAAGTGTGTTAATATTTTATCTTCTTTGAAGTTTTTAATATATATGTTACTTAAAGACTTTGCTCTGCTAATTGCTACAAAATGTAAGTGGTGTGTTTTGCTATTACCGAAATGTATATATAATGGTTCTATTGTCTGACCTTGAGTTCTATGTATAGTACGTGCAGATGATTGTCGTAATGGAAACTGTTTTCGTACTATTGTTATTAATTTTTTGCTATATTGAAAATTACGAGAAATCGGTAATATTGGTGTCCAAGTTTTAGAAATGTTTATTTTGTAAAGGTGTTTATTTTGTTGCCTTGTTTGTGTGCCTATTTTTTGATTGTCAAAATGCATCCAAACAATGATTGGGATATTATTTGTAGTTTCAACATATTCAATTATACCTGTTGCACCATTAGTTAAACCATCATTCACATTAATATTAGAAGTTACATCATAACATAATTTAATTGCAATATGTAATATTTTTGCCAATGACATAGTTTGATTTGTATTAGTAGGTAATTTTTCTAAAATTGCTTCTTTTACTTCTGGACTTAAGTCTCCTGGTACTGTATCTATAGCTATTGTAGTATACATTGGATAGTGTTTGATATGTTGCATCAAAACATTATGATTTATTTCATTAACTTCATTGTTAGTAAACATTATATATGGTATAGACTGTAGTATACTTGAATCTGGTTCTATTTCACGCGATTTCAACTTTTGAATATCATCAATTGTTTGCTCACCAATTCTTAGTCTATTTAGCAGTTGTGCAAATGGCATATCATTTATTTGCCTAATTATTTTGGTAAGTTCAAATATTTGGAAATGTGTTTGCCATAAGTTAGTACTTAATGGTCCATACATATTTTTGGAGTTTTCAAATATATATGTATCAAAAACTGGTTTCAATTGGTAAAAGTCGCCAATGGCTAATATTGATATACCTCCAAATGGTTCATTAGATGCCTTTATTTCTTGCAATCTATTGTGTATAAAATTAAACATATTTGTGCCAACCATTGATATTTCATCTATTATCAGAACTTTTAAATGCATTAATTTACATTGTAGTGCACTTCTATTTTCATGTGTTAATTGCTTATATGTTAATGCTTGTGAGATTGGAATTTTAAATATACTATGTAAAGTTTGACCATTTATATTATGTGCAGCTTGTCCTGTTGGTGCTGTCAATAATACATAAATGTTATCAGGATTTTCTCCTGCTTTTGTATTATAGTATCGGACTAAAGTTTGATATAGTGCAGTAATTACATAACTTTTGCCTACTCCTGCACCACCAGTACAAAAAGTAAAAAAAGATGTTGTTTTTGTTTTTATCCAGTTTAAGTGATGGTAAACAAAACTTAGTTGTTCCATTGTTAAATCTTGCATAATATTACTGTACTCCTCTTGTGGTAGTATATTGTTTACTAATAAGTCTTCTTCTGCAATTGTTCTACTTCCTAAATCTAATGCTAGATCATATTGTGTATCTGATTGATATGCATGTGTTGTTGTTACTTGATTATCTATAACTGTTGATCGTGTAGGTGATACTGGTGATGTGTCCATTTCTTCATTATTATGTGTTTCTTCAGTATTAATTATTGTATCTTCTTTATTATATAATTTATAGTTACTATCTACTTCTATTTGTACTTGTAGGTATCTTTCATAGTATGTACTTTTTGGCGAAATTATATCGTTTTCTATTCTCCAAGGGTAGTATAGCATTAGAAGTTCTCTGTAATAATTTTCTGTGTCGTTTATTTTATTGAAACGTCTATATCTTATTATTTTTTTTTCTACGCTCACTGTACATTTGGCTGTGTTTGTTACTTATTAATTCATCTATTTGAACTTCTTCTTCATCTGAACTATAAAAGTTAGTTTCTAAAAGTAAGTCATCATAAGTATTTTTTTTTCTGTGTGTTTATTTTCTGTTTAGTATTATAGTTTGATGCATAATCAGCTAAAGTACATTGTTCTAATGTTATTGGCCGTTTGCTGTACTTGTTAATAACATTGTCAAATTGTATTTTTGTTGATGTTTCTGGTAACATATTTATTGTATTAATGTCTTTCATTAAATATGTACGCTGCTCTGGCATACTTGTATTAATAAATACAAATGATCTTGAACTTTTCATTAAGGGTATTTGCAATATAGGGTAAGCAGCTTCTTGTGCACTAATTTCTGTACAATTTAGAAATGTATTACCTATGTACTTTAATTGCTCTTTCATGTTTACATTATGGCCAACTTCTTTTGCAGCTTGTGCTAATATTTTACTTAAGCCACGCTGAGATTTACTAATATATGATACAATATATACAGCACAAGCATATGCATCTAAAACATACTGTATATCTATGTTAGCTTGCCATGCTCTTAAAATTACTTTATTGTAATTATTAATAAAACATTCAGCTGGTGTTCTTTTTAAAAATATAGTAGTTTTAGTTATTTGTGATTGTATGCATGTTATATATTGTTCTTCTGTTATTTGAATGTGCTGTAAAAATTCTTCATATGTGTAATTTGCAAATTGTTCTGTATTCATTGTAGCATGAATAATATCTATGTGTTCCTTAAACATATTGTTAGTGTTTTCTAATAGTAATGGCTTTAATATCATTGTGCATGCCATTGGATATCTTGGAAATTGATATTTACATGTTCTTTTATGTTTTATGCGGCAATTTTTTTGTATGACCATGTTTTTGTAATGTAAGTAAATTGTTTAAAGGTGTCTCTTCTGTCTTTGTACATGTTATGTGCTTATTTATAAAATGTATAACTTTGTCATCTTTGTGTATGTTATATTGTGGTGCCTTATCAATCCAAAGTAATGCATGTATATGTGGTGATCCTCTCTGTTGAAATTCAACTCTGTAAAAATAATCTATTACTTTACCTACTGGGTTTGATTTATGAAGTAAAATACAATTGAATAATTTTCTAACTTGATAATCAAAGTGTCGTGCACATGTTATTGGGTCTTGCTGTATTAGACTGCATTTTGTTTCCCATGCCATACTTTTGAATTCATCTCTTGTACATTCTTTTCTTTTTTTTATTCGTAATAGTATATTAATCAGATGGTACCATTTTGTTTCTGCTGCTGATAATGTTAGAAAAAAAGTTGGGATTCCCAATTGCCTTATCGTTGCAAATAAATCTTTTTTTACAATTTTCCCAATATGGGGGAGAACTTCGTATTGTTTTTAATATTTTGTAACCTTCATTGTATTGTAGTATGCTGTCTAAGTTATCTTTTATATCTTTCACTGTGATAACTTTACCATTAGTAAAATACTTTCTAAGTGATATAAAAATGTTGTCTTGTATTTGTTTAATATGCAATCTTTTTAACTTGAAAAACAGATTTGTTACATTATTAGCCACTCTTTTGTCAAAACTTCGTAATTCCTATATACATATAGTACTATAATGTACTGGTACATGTCTATTTTCATTAGCTGTTCTACGTTTTCCACAAAAAAAAGTTGGAAATGCTAAGTATTCCGAATCTTTGTCCTCATATAATCCACGTGGAGTATTATGTTCAGCAGGAGCTAAACTTAATACATTAATGTTATCTGTTGGAATAGTTTCATTTGTTAATAATGTATCTAAATTACCTACAGGTAGTTCATCTGTACTACTTGAAGTATTGTTAGTTTCAGACATATTTGTATCATTTGTTTCCTGATTTGGTGTATATTGCCAATCTGAGTTTATAGTTATACCATATTCTTTAAATAATTCACTATTGCAAGCTAAATATACAGCTGCATTTTTTACTTTATTAGGTCTTACATTTTCATAATGTGTGTATGATTTATAACGTAATTTTCTTTTTAATTTTATAGGAATTGTCATATTATCACTTATTTGTCTTGGCAACATTGTAATCGTGGTCATAACATCAGCTGGTACATTAACAACAGCACCTGTTAATGCTTTTTGAAATCCACGTGGCAATGTTCTAATTTGCAAAAAAGGTATTCTAGGAGATATTAATCTCTCTTCTAAATTATGTAAATATAATTCAGATGGTATATTAGGGAAACTCATTCCATTGTAAACAGAACATGGTGGAATTTTGTTTTTAATTATATAGTGATAGCATGTTTCACATATATAATTAGTTTGATATTCACTAATGTTACATAATAGAAATGTTTTCTGGTTTGCGATATAACTAATATTTTTTACTGTCTGCTTATGCCACATTTGATTACAAATAGTGCATATATATTCTGGACCATATTGTATTTCATTATGAAAAGCTTCTATTATATCTGATATTGTTAACATATTTGCATCTTTATTTGGTATTGCATTTTTATTACTATTATTAACTGAGATATTTTCTTTTGTAGTGCTATCCTGAAATGTTATTTTATGCATATTATTACTATTTTTTTCAAGTACTATACTATTCTCACTGTTACTATTTATTTGTATTTCATTTGTATATCTTTTATTTCCCATATTTTGTTTAGTAACTGTAGGTTTAATAGATATTTGTGAAGTAGATATTTCTTTATTTGTATTTTTGTTTACTTCTGTAACTTTTTTTGTCATTACTGCAGATTGATAGGTGGTAGGTGAAGAAGCTAATTGTGTGCTATAGTGTATTAGCATTTGTTTCTTATCTTCAACATCTTTTTTTAAAGTTAATCTTTTTTGTGTTTTTTTAAAAGAAGACTTAAGAATTTTAGTCACTGTTAAAGGTATTACTTTTATTAATAGTAATTCTTCATTAATGACGAGCATATTTTTACATATAGTCATTATATACTGCATTAAATTTGTATATGTTTTTATTTCTATACTGTTTGAAATGTAGTCAGTTGTATATTTATGACTACTTTTTGATGTTTGTGAGTAATAAATGCAATAGGTATCATGTTTTTTAATAATAATTATTACAAGTGTATGTAAAAATATTATATTACAATAATGTCTAGCTAAAGCATTTGTTATAGTTAAGTATATGTTTTTTTGTACTGTATTATTTTTTACTATGCTATAGAACTGCTCTTTTTGCATTTTAATCCGATATATTGTATTATCATACTCAATATAAGTAGGTATATTTTCAAAGTGTATGTTTTGTTTCTTATAGAAAGTTGTCATATCTTCATACATTTTTTTGCCAAGGTGCATTATATTACGCATATCTTGTGCAGTCCATTTTGTTGGATCTGTGTTTTGACTATAAATAATAGCAAATACAAGATTGCAAATGTATGTGTTATCTATTTTCATCTCTTGCAATTGTGTATTTATTAAATTACAGTTAACTTCTATTACTATGTTACTATTGTCATTTTGACAATTAATAGTATTTATATCATGTGATTCCAATTTATGCATAGTACCTTGTAATAATTCTTTTTTATTCAATTTCATTTTATTACTCTTTTTGAGTTTTTGATTACTATTATCTGTTATTAAAGTTGCTTTTAAGGTCTTTTTAATAATTGTATGTTTTTTAATGTTTTTTTTAAGTACTTTCCTGTTACATTTTTTTAGCAATTTGCAATTCTTCTGTTATTGGTACATTTGTTGTAGCTTCATTAATATGTGTCTGCTGATCTACATTTTTTTGCTCAATAATTTCTGTTTCTAACAAAGCACTAATTTTAGCTGTTTTAGCAGTTGTAGAATTAATTTTGTCTGTGTTACACCTTTTTTTTTTCAAAGTCTCTTTTGTAACATATTCAGGTGCTGCATGTATTAATGCACTTTTAATTTGTGTGTGTGTTATAGTACTAGTCTGTTTAGATTGTAAATTAGATGATGTTGCTTTCTTAAGTATGCCACTATTGTTATTTTCCTGCTCTAAAATGTTTGCATCATGTACTAATAGTGTATTTTCATCCTTTCCAATTTTATGTACTTTTCGTAATGCTTGTTTAAAAGATTTTTCTTTTATTTTTATAACATCTATAGGTGTTAATTCAAATTGTATATCTACAGCATTACCTGGTTTTATAAAACTTGCTAAAGTACAAATATGATGCATTACATCTTGAAAACTTTTTTGATGATTACTACACATGTGCCATTTGTATGTGGCATCCCATTATAATCTTGACTATGTGAATCAAAAATAAAGTATGTATTTTCATTTTTAAATATAGAAATTACATATACATCCATGCATATTAATACTCCAGAATGTGTTATTGATATATTTAATGCTTCTTGAATGTCTGGATATGACAAATCAAAACGTTCAAATATATTACCATAGTATGGCTGGCAAAGATGAATTGAATATATATTATTTTCATGCATTACATATTTCGGTAGTTCATCAGGATGCATAAATTCTTGTTTATTAATCTGATGCATATGTAAATATAATGCATTTCCAAGATCCATTATATAATGCAAATCTTGTGCATCCCATATGTTTGCCTGTTTATTGTAATTGTGAATTATGGCAAATAGACTATTTGGTAAGCATTGTCTACCTCTAGAAGTTTGTGAAAATTTGTCATGTGCTTGATTGTAGTGAGCTTGTATGTTACTATACATCATGTTGTCTTTTGTAAAAGTCTAGTCAAAGATTTATATGTTATTTTGTCACGTGTTTTTTGTTAATGTATTTGTATATGTAATTCGCTACTATAACAGTATAGTTATGCATACATGACTAATACTTTTATTTTATTTTATGAAAAAGTAATTTCTTACTAGTAATGTTTTGATGAACTATTGTAACATACTATGAGAAGCAACTTTAATAATGCATGCATTCAATGCAATTAGTTAAACTTGAACTAAGTATATTACCTTGTTGTTAGCTTCTTCTTTCAAGATGAACCTGTAAAAACAAAATAATGTACATTTTATTTTTGTATTTATGCATACTTTTTATATTGTGCATTCCAATAGAGATAGCAATATATAATCGAATTGTAAGATAGTATAATAAATATGCATGTTACTTTAAGACATTGAAAGGCCATTTATGTTTTATATATTGCTTATTATATGTTGCAAGTATTTAAACAGTTTTATTATATAAGCTATAGCATATTTAGCAAAGTTATATACAAGATGTTATATAACGACATGGTTTTAATATTTTTTTTAAATTAAAGAATTCAATTTGTCATTGGCCAGTAATGCTTGTTACATAATACATGTATAATACATAGTACAGAATAGTGGATGTAGAGTGCAGAGTAGTGAGCACACAATAATTAGTACTGAGGCCATTGTGCAGAGTAGTGATGGTAGAGTGCAAAGTAATTAGTGAAGAATGCAGAGTAGTGAGTGCATAGTGCTGAATAGTGAGTGCAGAGTGCATAGTAGTGAGGGCAGTACTATTTTGTGAGCACAGTGCTGAGTAGTGAGTGTAGAGTGCATAGTAGGAATGGCAGAGTGTAGCGTAGTCAGGGCCGACGGCAGAGTACTGAATGCAACGTAGTTAGTAGTGAGTGCAGAGTTGTGAGTGTAGACTAGTGAGTGCAGAATAGTGATTGCAGAGTGCTCAGTTGTGATAACAGTACTACTTTGTAGGAAGGCTTCAGAGTAGTAAATGCATACTGCATATTAATGGATGCAGAGTTGTAAGCATATAGTAGTGAGTGCAGAGTAGTGATAGCAGAGTGTAGACTATTAAGGGCAAAATGCAAATTAGTGAATGCACAGTGCAGAGTAGTGAGGGCAAAGTGCATAGTAGTGAGGACAGAGTGCATAGTAGTTAGAGCAGAGTGTAAAGTATTTATGTCAGAGTACAGAGTAGTGAATGCATAGTGCAGAGTAATGTATGCATAGTGCATAGTAGTGAGGGCAGAGTGCAGAGTAATAAGGGCAAAGTGCAGAGTAGTAAGTATATACTGCAGAGTAGTGAATGTAAATAACATAGTTGTGAGCGCACAGTGAATAGTTGTTAGGGCATTGTACAGAGTAGTGAAAGCAGAGTGCAGAGTAGTGAGGGCAGAGCGCAGAGTATGAGTACAGAATGTAGAGTAGAGAATGCAGTGTAATTAGCAGTGAATGCAGAGTAGTGAGTGCAGAGTAGTGAGTGCAGAATAATGAGTGCAGAATAATGAGTGCATAGTGCTTTGTAGTGATGAAAGTACTACTTTGTAGGCAGGGTACAGAGTAGTAACTGCAGAGTGCATATTAGTGGGTGCAGAGTACTAAGTGCAGAGTAGTGAGTGCAAAGTAGTGAGTGTAGAATAGTAAATGCAGATTAGTGAGTGTAGAGTGCAGAGTAGTAAGTGCAGAGCGCAGAGTAGTGAGTGCAGAGTGCAGAGTAGTGAGTGCAGAGTGCAGAGTAGTTAATGAATAATGCATAGTAGTGAGGCTAGAATGCAGAGTATTGAGGGTAGAGAGCAGAGTAGTTAGGGAAGATTGCAGAATATGAGTGCATGAGAATGGCCTGACGAGTAATATTGCTTTCCTCGAACTGTTTCCCATCTTGGTGGCCTTGAGAACATGGCCTGATGGTTTCAAGGATCACTCTGTCATATTTTGGTCTGACAATATGACCGTGGTCGAGTGCATCAATAGTCAGGCAGCACGTTGTAAACTGATCTTAAGACTGCTTAAAGAAATTGTTTTACTGTGTATGCAGTTGAACGTGCTATTCAGAGCAAAACACGTTCCAGGGGTGTTGAATCAGGCGGCTGACGCACTGTCTCGTTTTCAAATGCAGGCTTTTTCGGGTTTCCTTCCCTCAGCGGACCCGGAGCCGGCACCATTTCCCGAAGCTCTCTGGTCTCTCGGTGCCCCGAACTTCGTCACCTCGTGGGAGAAAGTCTAGCACCAAGGACGAGGAAGGCATACGAAGGGGCGTTTAGGGCCTATTTAGCCTTTTTGGGGACTGTTAGAGAGCGACTTTGGGGTCACGAGGAATGGGTAGTGAATTTCCTGTTGTCCTTACGTAGGGCTGGGAAATCGGTGGCTACGGCCCAGAGGCATCGTGCTGCCATTTCCTTTGTTGCCAGAGCACATGCTATCCAAGACCCTACAGCGTCTTTCGTTGTGCAGAAAGCGCTGCGTGGGTGGCAACGCCTGGAGGGTCGCAGAGTGGATTTAAGGCGCCCGATAGGTTTGGATAGATTGTCCCAGTTGTTGGCTACATTACCTGCCACATGTTCATCTCAGTTTGAGGCGGTGCTGTTCCGAGCCGCTTTTACGCTAGCATTTCACGGGGCAATGCGGGTAAGCGAACTAGTTGCGAGGAACAAACTGGATGTGGCGGGGGGTTTGTGCCAGGAACACGTTCAGATCAGGGGAGAAACAATGACTGTCTCCTTTGTAAGGTCCAAGACGGACCAGGAGGGGTTGGGTGACTGCGTCATCATACGCAGGATTCCTGGGTCCTCCATATGTCCGGTAAAGTGTTTAGAGGATTACCTAGCACGAAGGGTGGCATCATGGGGGGGGACTTTGTTAAGACACGCGGACGCCACCCCACTGACGAAATTTCAGTTTCAGCGGGTGCTTGCGATGTCAATTGCCGCTGCGGGCTTGAACCCGGGCGATTTTGGGACCCATTCCTTTCGGATAGGGGCTGCTACGGAAGCTACAGCCAGGGGTCTTAATGTTGAACAAGTGAAACGAGTGGGGCGTTGGTCCTCCAATTGTTATAAAAGATACGTGCGGTTGCACATGTTGTGAAGCTGTAATTATGTACCCTGTACTCACGCTTCTTGTTTTTGTTTGGTTTCAGTTACGCAAGCCTACGAGGCGGAGCGGACTACGCAGTCGACCCTACACCGGGCCAGCGGTCAGACATCACCGGCTGTGAAAAAGGAGGTGTGGGTCGTGGGCCACTCATACGTGAGGCGTGCCGCAGACGTATTCAAAGCAGGTGACTTGGTTCACGTAGCTGGGGAATACGGGTACAGGATGTCCTTCCACGGAAGGGGCGGTCTCTGTATTGACCAGTTTCAAGCATTCTTTGAGGATTTGTTAGGGCGGACAAGGTCACCGCCGTCTATAGTTATAGTACATGTTGGGGGCAATGATTTGGTCACCATCGGTAGACGACTACTCCTGGAGGCAATGCTTTCCACTGTAAGTTGGTTGGCAAGGAGAGTTCCGGGGTGTACGATTGCATGGTCCCATTTGATTCCACGAAAGGTGTGGCGGGGGGCTATCTCTATACCTGCTTTGAATCATTCCGTTAGAAAGCTTAACAATAAAGTGAGTAGGTTGTTCCGTTCCAGGACATTGCATTCTATTTCCCATGGCTGTATTAATGATGACAGGATGTATTCGGGGGATGGTGTGCATTTGTCTTGGGTGGGGAATGAGTTATTCTTAGGAGACTTCTTAGCATGGTTAAAATCTTTGAAGCATGACCTTTAGGTAGGAGTTTTTGTGGGGAGTCCGGATAGCCGGTCAACTATCCGGCCTTGTGGCGGTAAGGTCATGATCGGTGAGCACTAATTGGAAGATCCCTATGAGTGGGCGTCACCCAACACGGATGGGAGCGCTCGGGGGAGGTGGCCTTTGGCCCCTCAACGGGGAGGCGGTCCCTTCTAAGGATGGGTCGCCGAAAGGAGAGGAAAGGCGGTCAAGGCCCCTTCCTGTGTAGGAGGGGGTACAGCCCCCTCCTGGGGAATTTCCCGGGGCCAGGGACATCTGCGACGGCAGATGCGGTAAGTTGTGTGGGGTTGGGGGGAGGTCTACGATACCTTCTAGATACCTCACACGAGTTCGAACAACCTTTAAATGGCGTCGAGTTGATAAGTGCCCCCGTCAAGACAAGGGAAATTGTAGTAGTTGCACATGAGTACGCCTCAGTGCGGTCGCCCCTCCCAAGTGGGGGGGGTATGTCTGGTTAGGGATCTTGACACCGGTTACGACCTTGCCGTTGGCCCTTAAACGTTAGGATGTACAATTTCAATATTTCAAGTAAATGTTTTGTAGGATGTTAGATCGGCTAGGAGAACCTCTGTATTAGAGAATCTGTTAAAGTTAGCCAAACATCGCAATGTGGTATGAAATTGTACATTAATGTTTAACCGTTTTAATTTTTTGTTTTAATAAATACGGCCGGGAGGGTCACTCCCTCCCACTTCCAAAAACTTCAAGAACTGTTTCCGGTTTCCCTCATTTGGGGATTGTGTTGAGAGGGGGTGGCGGGTATCTCAGCCATATGGAAAGGGGCGACCACTCGGTCCCCCCGAACGTATGGCAGAGTGCCTCGATCCCCCCGGGAAGCCATTTTTTGGGCAGGAGGCGCGTCTCGGCTGGTATGCCCGAAGCGGCGTAGCCGGGGCGCGCTTTTTCCCGCCCTTGAGTGGGCTGGCCTAGACACTGATGCCGCCGGCCACGCCCTCGGGGCAGGCAGGGGCGGGTTTACGCCCGCCCTGAAGATGGATAAAAGGAGACGCAAGACCAGAAGACATCCTCTTGTTCCTGTGCTCTGAAGCTGCACCTCCTCGCTGCACGTGAGCTCGAGACGGAACGAAGAGCCAATTTTGACCCACCCACCAGCCCCTGAGGACAGCTAGTTTGTTTTAATAAAGTTGATCAGTTATTCTATTTCGTTTTCAGGTTGTGTTGGTGTTATGTTAATATTTAGTGTGTAATAAAGATTGGTGTTATTTTCAGGTTGTGTGATTAAAGAATTTCGGATTTAAGGTCCATTTAGTACAGGTTGTTTCGGTCATAGTGGCCAATGTAGTTTCATTTAAGTAGCATTTGTCGTATTTATTTCAGTCAGGCGGTAGGCGGTAAGGTCATGATCGGTGAGCACTAATTGGAAGATCCCTATGAGTGGGCGTCACCCAACACGGATGGGAGCGCTCGGGGGAGGTGGCCTTTGGCCCCTCAACGGGGAGGCGGTCCCTTCTAAGGATGGGTCGCCGAAAGGAGAGGAAAGGCGGTCAAGGCCCCTTCCTGTGTAGGAGGGGGTACAGCCCCCTCCTGGGGAATTTCCCGGGGCCAGGGACATCTGCGACGGCAGATGCGGTAAGTTGTGTGGGGTTGGGGGGAGGTCTACGATACCTTCTAGATACCTCACACGAGTTCGAACGACCTTTAAATGGCGTCGAGTTGATAAGTGCCCCCGTCAAGACAAGGGAAATTGTAGTAGTTGCACGTGAGTACGCCTCAGTGCGGTCGCCCCTCCCAAGTGGGGGGGGTATGTCTGGTTAGGGATCTTGACACCGGTTACGACCTTGCCGTTGGCCCTTAAACGTTAGGATGTACAATTTCAATATTTCAAGTAAATGTTTTGTAGGATGTTAGATCGGCTAGGAGAACCTCTGTATTAGAGAATCTGTTAAAGTTAGCCAAACATCGCAATGTGGTATGAAATTGTACATTAATGTTTAACCGTTTTAATTTTTTGTTTTAATAAATACGGCCGGGAGGGTCACTCCCTCCCACTTCCAAAAACTTCAAGAACTGTTTCCGGTTTCCCTCATTTGGGGATTGTGTTGAGAGGGGGTGGCGGGTATCTCAGCCATATGCAAAGTAGTGAGCGCAAAGTGCAGAGTAGTGAGGGCAGATTGCAGAGTAATGAGTATAGACTCGTCTATACAGTGCAGAGTAGTAAGTGCATCGTGCAGAGTAGTGAGGGCAAATTAAAGACGGCAGAGTGCAGAGTAGTGGGTGCAAGGTGCATAGTAGTGAAGGTAGAATGCAGAGTAGTGAAAGCAGAGTGTGGAGTATTTATGGCATAGTGCAAAATAGTGAATGCATAGTGCGGAGAATTAGTTCAGAGTGCATAGCAAAAGAGTGCATAGTAGATAGGGCAGCATTACTTTGTGGGCAGAGTGTTTAGTAGTGAATGCAGAGTGCAAAGTAGTGAGTGCAGAGTAGTGAGTGCAGTCTTGTGAGTGTAGAGTACTGAGTGCAGTGTAGTGATTGCAGAGCAGTAATGTAAAGTACTGAGTGGTAAGTGCAAAGTAGTGAGTGCAGAGTAGTGAATGTAGAGTGCATAGTTAGAGTAGTGAGTATATAGTGCAAAGCAGTGAGTGCAGTGTGGATAGCAGTGAGTGAACAGTGCATACTAGTGAGGACAGCGTGCAGAGTAGTGAGAGTAGAGTGTGGAATAATGTATGCAAATTGCAGAGTATTAGTGCAAAGCGTAAAGTAGTGAGTGCAAAGTAGGTAGTAGTGAGTGCAGAGTAGTGAGTGCAGAGTAGTGAGTGCAGTCTTGTGAGTGCAGAGTATTATATGCAGTGTACTGATTGCAGAGCAGTAATGTAAGTACTAAGTAGTAAGTGCATAGTAGTGAGTGCAGAGTAGTGAGTGTAGAGTGCATAATATAGAGTAGTGAGTATAGAGTGCATAGCAGTGACTGCAGTGTGGAAAATAGTGAGTAAACAGTGCATAGTAGTGAGGACAGAGTGCAGAGTAATAAGGGTAGAGTGCAGAGTAATAAGTGCAAATTGCAGAGTATGAGTGCAGAGCATACAGTAGTGAGGGCAAATTAGTGAGTGCAGTACAGTGAGTGCAGAGTGGTGAGTGCAGAATGTAAAGTAGTGAGTGTAGAGTGCAGAGTAGTGAGTGAACAGTGCATAGTAGTGAGGGCAAAGTGCAGAGTAGTGAATGTAGAGTGTATAGTAATAAGTGTGAAGCAGTAAATGCAGAGTGCACAGTAGTTACTGCACAGTGTATAGTAGTGAGAGCACTACTACACTGTGGGCAGAGTGCAGAGTAATGAATGCAGAGTGCATAGTACTGAGTACAGAGTACTGAGTGCACAATAGTGACTGCAGTGTAGTGAGTGCAGAGTAGTAAGTGAAAGTAGTGAATAGTAAGTGCAAAGTAGTACGTGCATAATGGTGAATGCAGATTTGTGAGTGTAATGTAGTGAGTGTAGAGTAGTGAGTGCATACTTCAGAGTACTGAGCATAGAGTGCAGACTAGTGAATGTGAAGTGCAGAGTAGTGAGGGTAGAATGCAGAGTGGTGAGTGCAAAATGTAGAGTAGTGGAAGCAGACTGCAGAGTAATGAGCATAGAGTGCAGAGTAGTAAGTACAGAGTGTAAAGCAGTGAGGGCAAAATGCAAATTAGTAAGGCAGGGTGCAAAGTAGTAAGGCAAAGGGCATAGCAGTAATGGTATAGTGCATAGTAGGGATAGCAGAGTGTAGAGTATTTAGGGCAGAGTGCAGAGCAGTGAATGCATAGTGCAGAGTAACGAGTGCAGAGTGTAGAGCAGCAAATACAGAGTGCAGAGTAGTGAGTGCAGATAGTGATTGCAGAGTAGTAAGTGCAGAGTAGTGAGTGCATAGTGCAGAGTAGTGAGTGCACCGTGCATAGTAGTGAGTGCAGAGTGGATAATAGTTAGTGCAGAGTTCAGAGGGCAGTATAAATCGTGTATATATCGTGCAGTATAAACAGTGAGTGCACTATAAATTGTAGTTAGTGAACAGTGCATAGTAGTGAGGACCGTAGACAGAGTAGTGATAGTAGGGTGCAGAGTATTGTGTGCAAATTCCAGAGTCTGAGTGCAAAGCATACAGTAGTGAGTGCAAAGTAGTGAGTAGTCAGTACAGAATAGTGAGTGCAGAGTAGTAAGTGCAGTGTTGTGAGTGCAGAATACTGAGTCCAGTGTAGTGATTGCAGAGCAGTAATGTAAAGTACTGAGTGGTAAGTGCACAGTAGTGAGTGCAGAGTATTGAGTGTAGAGTGCATAATATAGAGTAGTGAGTATAAAGTGGATAGCAGTGAGTGCAGTGTGGAGAGTAGTGAGTAAACAGTGCATAGTAGTGAGGACAGAGTGCACAGTAATGAGGACAGAGTATCAGTAAAGAGCGTAGAGTAGTGTATGCAAATAAATGAGTAGTGAGTGCAGATTGGTGAGTGCAGATTGGTGAGTGCAGTGTAGTGAGTGCAGAATAGTAAGTGCAGAATGTAGAGTAGTGAATGCAAAGTGCATAGTAGTGAGTGCAGAGTGCAGATTATTCAGTGAACAATGCATAGCAGTGAAAGCAAAGTGGAGAGTAGTGAGGGTAGAGTGCAGAGTAATAAGTGTAGAGCAGTGAATGCAGAGTGCACAGTAGTGACTGCACAGTGTATAGTAGTGAGAGCACTACTACACTGTAGGCAGAGTGCAGAGTAATGAATGCAGAGTGCATAGTATTGAGTACAGAGTACTGAGTGCACAATAGTGACTGCAGTGTAGTGAGTACACAGTAGTAAATCAAAGTTGTGAATAGTGAGTGCAAAGTAGTGAGTGCATAATGGTGAGTACAGATTTGTGAGTGCAGATTAGTGAGTGAAGAGTATAGAGTATTGAGTGCATACTACAAAGTAGTGAATGTAAAGTGCAGAGTACTGAGTGCAGTATAGTGAATGCATCATACTGAGTACTTAGTGCAGAGTAGTGAATGCAGAGTAAG
The DNA here is from genome assembly GCF_964263255.1 of Lissotriton vulgaris. Classification (NCBI taxonomy): domain Eukaryota; kingdom Metazoa; phylum Chordata; class Amphibia; order Caudata; family Salamandridae; genus Lissotriton; species Lissotriton vulgaris. The sequence continues at coordinate 1,295,817,836 of NC_141691.1, forward strand.
AAGTGTATAGTAGTAATGAGTGTATAGTAGTGAGTGCGGAGTGCATAGTAGTTAGTGCATAGTAATGAGTGTACAATAATGCGTGTAGAGTACTGAATGTAGTATAGTGAATGTCGAATAGTAAGTGTAGAGTAACAAGTAGTAAGTGCAGAGTAATAAATGCAGTATAGTAAATGCAGTGTAATTAATGTTGAGTAGCTTTATTATGTGCATCTAGCTGAAGGCTGCAATTACGTTGAATTCAAGTGAGGTAGATTTGTTAGTGGTTGATGCCTTTGCTGCTGAGATAGTAGTTTCAAAGAGAAAATTTGTAGTGCAAATGCAAAGTGCTGTTTGCAAAAGCAGAATGACAGTTAGCAGTTGCTAGTAAATATTATTATTTACAATGCTGTTATTTGTAAATCAAAAAAAAGGAGCCTTAATGCATGCCTAATGCTTCTTTCAAATTTTTGACATTATATGGGGAGTCAGCAGTGTATGAAATCGCCAAAACAAATAAGTACATAATTTTGAAAAATAAGTACTACCATCACGCTTTACTTAGTGTATCTGCAATGTACATATAGCATTTATATTTGATATACATTAAATAACGCCCAGAAAAACATTATGATGTTAATAAATGTCATAATATATTGTTAAGCAGTCATTAGACTAGCAGAAGAAATGCACGTGGTATACAGTGAAATGGAAAGCTGATTATCCAAAGCACTTTATGTTGAATAGATAAACTAAACATAAATTATTTCCTAACCTGCTCAATTTATAAAACGCATCTGTCACGTTTGAACACATGCAAGACTAATATTTGACATACACTAAATAATAGCTTGTAAAAAACCTCTATGTTGATAAATGTTACATTACATTGCTAAGCAGTTATTAGGCTCGCACAAGAGGTGCATGTGGCATACAGTGAAATGGAAAACTGATTACCCAAAGCACTATTTCCTAACTTGCTCAATTTATAAAAGGCATGTGTTACCTTTGAACCATGCTAATGACTGACATTTCATCAAATATTATAATAGCACTATTTGTTATTCAATGTAAAATATTTTTTAACACAAAGTGAATATCGAAAATATAACATGGACTGAGAAAAAAGGAACTGTTTACGTAGGGTTTGTTTCTAGGCATGAAACAGTTAATACTTTTGTTTGAACGTGAGGATAGGGGCTTAGTAAGGACCAATAAGAATGCAGTATTGGTAAGAAGGGAGGTAATTGAAACATTGTTGTATGTATGAGGCACATGCTGTTTGGAAGGGATTGCAGAGGGTGTTCGAATGATAGCAAAGCTGACTTAATAAGGTAATTTATAATTAATTGCAAACAGTAGCAAAAATAAAGTTATAACAAATAAGAAAATAGCAATGTTTTATAATTTTACAAAGATGTTCCCATGTTTACGATAATTGTTTGAATTAAAAGTAAATGAGTTTGTATGTTATACAGTTTGCTGCATATCACGAGCAAGTCTATATGAAGTGAATATTAGGCTTAGCATGTTATTTAATATGGCATAGTTTTAAAAAAAGTGTCGTACGAAATCTAATTTGTAATTTAACCACTGCTTGTATAACGAAAAGTAATATTATGTCTATTCAAAAATAGAATGATATTTAATTGTAATAATACCAGAAGCTCAAAATGGCGGCCGATAGTTGTATATACATGAATGCTGCAAACGTTACTCCGCATGCGTTTAAATAGAAATGATCTAGCAGCATTATTTTTATTGAAAACAATAACATTAAACGTAAAATGGCAGTCGAAAGTAAATGGTACATGAATGCTGCAAACTTTACTGCGCAAATAGGAACGCGATATTTCAATTTCAGCATGATTTTTTTAGCGCGCGCGAACAGCAAGACTTTTTCGGGGGCAGTACATTAAATAGTGTTTGGCAAAAGCTGATTTTGCAAATAACTGCTGGCTAATATATTAACAATACGCTAGCGCTAATATAAAAGCAGCATTGAATAAATAACAATTATTGCAACAGAACCGAATATATTAAATTAAAAGATAATGCGTTTACATGATGAATTTTTAAGCTGTTTACGTGTAATCTCGTGTTTTTTACGTCCCTTTTTATGATCCCAGCTTCTATATCTGTTTACCCGGTTCTCTCCCTTAATCCCTGGCCCGAAGCTTTGTAACGATATTGTCATAGTAGCATATACGAGGGTTCGTGCAGGGGGAGCAGTAAACAACCCGGGGTGGATCGATGTGTGTGGGTGATGCAACTTGTGACCAGTTCGTTTCCTGCGGGTGTCCGTAAACTGATAGATCGATTTTGCAGGTAGATTTCAGTCACATGTATTCGAAGGGAAACTTATATCGAGATTGGGGCCGCATTAAAAAGCATGAAGAAATTCACACGTGGCACGAGCCCGCACTGCCTACGTGAAAGCTAGGCATGCAGGTCGATCGAGGGTGGACCGGTTATACTCTGCATATGTTTACAACGCGATATACCAAAATATGAGTTAATTTTAATGTATGTTGCTAATATAGATGTGCACACATATTTGCCAACTTACTTGACAAAATTGTACGTTGAAAGCTTGTAAAATGGCGGTATGATTTTTAAACGCGCGCGAACAGCAAGACTTTTTCAGGGGGCAGTACATTAAATAGTGTTTGGCAAAAGCCGATTTTGCAAATAACTGCTGGGTAATATATTAATAAAACGCTAGCGATAATATAAAAGCAGCATTCAATAAATAACAATTATTGCAACAGAACCGAATATAATAAATTAAAAGATAATGCGTTTACATGATGAATTTTTAAGCTGTTTACGTGTAACCTCGGGTTTTTTACGTCCCTTTTTAAGATCCCAGCTTCTATATCTGTTTACCCGGTTCTCTCCTCTAATCCCCAACCCGAAGCTTTGTAACGGTATTGTCATACTCGCGTATACGAGGGTTCGTGCAGGGAAAGCAGTAAACAACCCGGGGTGGATCGACGTGTGTGGGTGATGCAACTTGTGACCAGTTCGTTTCCTGCGGGTGTCCGTAAACTGATGGATCGATTTTGCAGGTAGACTTCAGTCACATGTATTCGAAGGGAAACTTATATCGAGATTGGGGCCACATTAAAAAGCATGAAAGCTTTCACACGCGGCACGAGCCCGCACTGCCTACGTGAAAGCTAGGCATGCAGGTCGATCGAGGGTGGACCGGTTATACTCTGCATATGTTAACAATGCGATATAGCAAAATATGAGTTAATTTTAATGTATGTTGCTAATATAGATGTGCACACGTATTTGCCAACTTACTTGACAAAATTGTACGTTGAAAGCTTGTAAAATGGCGGTATGATTTTTAAACGCGCGCGAACAGCAAGACTTTTTCAGGGGGCAGTACATTAAATAGTGTTTGGCAGAAGCCGATTTTGCAAATAACTGCTGGGTAATATATTAATAAAACGCTAGCGCTAATATAAAAGCAGCATTCAATAAATAACAATTATTGCAACAGAACCGAATATATTAAATTAAAAGATAATGCGTTTACATGATGAAATTTTAAGCTGTTTACGTGTAACCTCGGGTTTTTTACGTCCCTTTTTAAGATCCCAGCTTCTATATCTGTTTACCCGGTTCTCTCCTCTAATCCCCAACCCGAAGCTTTGTAACGGTATTGTCATACTAGCGTATACGAGGGTTCATGCAGGGAAAGCAGTAAACAACCCGGGGTGGATCGACGTGTGTGGGTGATGCAACTTGTGACCAGTTCGTTTCCTGCGGGTGTCCGTAAACTGATGGATCGATTTTGCAGGTAGACTTCAGTCACATGTATTCGAAGGGAAACTTATATCGAGATTGGGGCCACATTAAAAAGCATGAAAGCTTTGACACGCGGCACGAGCCCGCACTGCCTACGTGAAAGCTAGGCATGCAGGTCGATCGAGGGTGGACCGGTTATACTCTGCATATGTTAACAATGCGATATAGCAAAATATGAGTTAATTTTAATGTATGTTGCTAATATAGATGTGCACACGTATTTGCCAACTTACTTGACAAAATTGTATGTTGAAAGCTTGTAAAATGGCGGTATGATTTTTAAACGCGCGCGAACAGCAATACTTTTTCAGGGGGCAGTACATTAAATAGTGTTTGGCAGAAGCCGATTTTGCAAATAACTGCTGGGTAATATATTAATAAAACGCTAGCGCTAATATAAAAGCAGCATTCAATAAATAACAATTATTGCAACAGAACCGAATATATTAAATTAAAAGATAATGCGTTTACATGATGAATTTTTAAGCTGTTTACGTGTAACCTCGCTTTTTTTATGTCCCTTTTTAAGATCCCAGCTTCTATATCTGTTTACCCGGTTCTCTCCCCTAATCCCCAACCCGAAGCTTTGTAACGGTATTGTCATACTAGCTTATACGAGGGTTCGTGCAGGGAGAGCAGTAAACAACCCGGGGTGGATCGACGTGTGTGGGTGATGCAACTTGTGACCAGTTCGTTTCCTGCGGGTGTCCGTAAACTGATGGATCGATTTTGCAGGTAGACTTCAGTCACATGTATTCGAAGGGAAACTTATATCGAGATTGGGGCCGCATTAAAAAGCATGAAAGCTTTCACACGCGGCACGAGCCCGCACTGCCTACGTGAAAGCTAGGCATGCAGGTCGATCGAGGGTGGACCGGTTATACTCTGCATATGTTAACAATGCGATATAGCAAAATATGAGTTAATTTTAATGTATGTTGCTAATATAGATGTGCACACGTATTTGCCAACTTACTTGACAAAATTGTACGTTGAAAGCTTGTAAAATGGCGGTATGATTTTTAAACACGCGCGAACAGCAAGACTTTTTCAGGGGGCAGTACATTAAATAGTGTTTGGCAAAAGCCGATTTTGCAAATAACTGCTGGGTAATATATTAATAAAACGCTAGCGCTAATATAAAAGCAGCATTCAATAAATCACAATTATTGAAACAGAACCAAATATATTAAATTAAAAGATAATGCGTTTACATGATGAATTTTTAAGCTGTTTACGTGTAACCTCGGGTTTTTTACGTCCCTTTTTAAGATCCCAGCTTCTATATCTGTTTACCCGGTTCTCTCCACTAATCCCCAACCCGAAGCTTTGTAACGATATTGTCATACTAGCGTATATGAGGGTTCGTGCAGTGGGAGCAGTAAACAACCCGGGGTGGATCGACGTGTGTGGGTGATGCAACTTACATTGAGCCAATTAAAGTTATAAAGCGGAAGATATGTAATGCACTTCAGCAAAGCAAGCTCGAGTCTGTGCAGGTGGCTCTGTGGCGCTGCAATATATATATATATTTGCTTTGCATATAGCAGCCAGCTGTTGACGTGTAACCTCGACTTTTTTACTTTCCCTTTCTAAGATCCCAGCTTCCATCTCTCTTTACCTCGTTCCCTACCCTACTCCCTGACTAGAAGCTTTGTGGCGATATTGTCATACTAGCGTTTGCGGAGGCATCTGCAGGGAGAGCAGTAAAGAACGAAGTGTGGATTGACGTGTGTGGGTGATGCAACTTCTGGCGGGTATAATTTAAAATGGTAACCTGAATTGTAACAACGCACGTAAACAGCAAGACTTTTGTGGGGCCAGTAAATGACATAACGAATTAATAGTAAATACACTTCAATGTTGCCAGTAAATATATGGCCAGATATTAGCAAATAGGTAAAAAACAGATTACAAAAAAAAAATCATGATGACAATTGCTAAGGCGCATTAATGTAGTCAGATAGTACTTACGTTAATTTTGCGAGTTGAACTGCAAACTCCTTTTCTCCGTAAACGGTATGTAGAAGAGTGCACCGAAATTATTCTGCAGAAAAAGCAGTTATATATAATATTTGTACATACAAGAGCAATGGAAATGTAAAAATTGTGTCTTCAGGCAACATTATATAATGCGATGCTAAAATTAAGTACATCGCGTTAGTCCTTTTAAATAATTTGTAAAATTACTATAAAAAATAAATTAACAAATGTTAATAATGAAAGACCAAAACGTACCTTTTGCAAAGAGATGGCAAACGTGACAAAGTTCAGCACTAACCAAGTCGCGATGTGTTTAGCAATAGTGATACTTCTAGTTAAGTACGTTTCTTCTCATCAGATAAGACCTTCGAAGCAATAAAATGCAAGGAAAAGTAACAAATGCATAGTACTAGTGTGGAAATGTCAACGTGTGACAGGAAGCGGTCTGCTATCCATCAATGTAAATAAAAGATCAAAGGTCAGCTATAGTATCCAAACTGGTTAGTTTCGTTTCTTCAAATCGTGTAAAATACTTTCGGTTCTTCAAATCGTATAAAATGCTAAGAAACGTATAGCAGATGACAAAAAAGCACAATTTTAAACTAAAATAGCTAACGAAATTTGAAATGTGCAAATAAGGAAAGTATATGTAAAACAACACAACGCATTTTTAGGTAAAAAGTGCTATAAACTTCTAAGCGCAGTGTTCAACAACATAAAGAACGAATGAATTATAAAAGCGCCTCCTTTTGCTATTGTGCTGTAAATCTACCCACCACGCTAAGTTTTTAAAGCAAAAAACAATATTAAGCGAGACATAGCGACCTCTGCACGTATGTTTCACTATATTGCATAAGATATTATTTGCAGTAATATGGGCTATCGTTCATGTACATTGTTTTGTTTATTAAATAGACGTATTGAGCCCGGCTGAGTGACAAAGTATACTGCACCCCCTACACCAATAATATAGCGCGCCCTCACAGTGTGAACGATTTAAAGAAAACGTTTGTAATGTATAATGTACGGCGCCGTGCTGTAAGCCACCGATATTTAAATGTGCATATAATAAGCAACATGCCATGTACGTGGTTTTGCACCACGCTGTTTTCTATGTAAAAAAATAAAAAGACATAAGTGCTGTGAGCCAAAAACATTTAAACGTGCATCTAATGAGCAACTTGCCATATATTGTGTAAGATATTATTTTGCAGTAATAGGAGCTATTGTTATTTTTCAAATAGACGCACTGAACCCGCAAAAGTGACCAAATATACTGCGCCCGCCACAACAGTAATATAGCACGCCCCCACACCGCTAACAATTTAAAGAAAACGTTCGTAATGTCTAAATTAGGCATGCGTGCTGTGAGCCACGACCTTAGCGCGCCCCCACCCCGGTAACCATTGTGCAAATACATTCAATCTATAACGTAAGCAGCCGTGCTATAAGGCGCAGATATTTAAATGTGCACATAATACAGCATCATGCCATGTAGCACATAATTAAGCAACATGCCATGTACAGCCTTTGCCAACACGCTATGTTTTTTATTGTAAAAATATGTAAGTTGAAAATATTGAAATGTGCACATAATTAAGAAACATGCCATGTACAGCGATTCCCACCACGCAATTGTATGCCATGTACAGCATTTCCCACCTCGCTATATTTTTTTATCTAAAAATGTGGAAGTACATTCAAACATTTAACTTGTTATTTTTGAAATAGACGCACTGAGCCCGCAAAAGTGACCAAATATACTGCGCCCGCCACAACCGTAATATAGCACGACCCCACACCGCTAACAATTTAAAGAAAACGTTTGTGCCATGTACAGCGTTTGCCAACACGCTATGTTTCTTAATGTAAAAATCTGTAAGTTGAAAATATTGAAATGTGCACATAATTAAGAAACATGCCATGTACAGCCATTCCCACCACGCAATTTTATGCCATGTACAGCATGTACTAGTGTGGAAATGTCAACGTGTGACAGGAGGCGGTCTGCTATCCATCAATGTAAATAAAAGATCAAAGGTCAGCTATAGTATCCAAACTGGTTAGTTTAGTTTCTTCAACTCGTGTAAAATAGTTTCGTTTCTTCAAATCGTGTAAAATGCAAGAAACGTATAGCAGATGACAAAAAAGCACAATTTTAGACTAAAATAGCTAACGAAATTTTAAATGTGCAAATAAGGAAAGTATATGTAAAACAACACAATGCATTTTTAGGTAAAAAGTGCTATAAACTTCTAGGCGCAGTGTTCAACAACATAAAGAACGAATGAATTATAAAAGCGCCTCCTTTTGCTATTGTGCTGTAAATCTACCCACCACGCTAAGTTTTTAAAGCAAAAAACAATATTAAGCGAGACATAGCGACCTCTGCACGTATGTTTCACTATATTGCATAAGATATTATTTGCAGTAATATGGGCTATCGTTCATGTACATTGTTTTGTTTATTAAATAGACGTATTGAGCCCGGCTGAGTGACAAAGTATACTGCACCCCCTACACCAATAATATAGCGCGCCCTCACAGTGTGAACGATTTAAAGAAAACGTTTGTAATGTATAATGTACGGCGCCGTGCTGTAAGCCACCGATATTTAAATGTGCATATAATAAGCAACATGCCATGTACGTGGTTTTGCACCACGCTGTTTTCTATGTAAAAAAATAAAAAGACATAAGTGCTGTGAGCCAAAAACATTTAAACGTGCATCTAATGAGCAACTTGCCATATATTGTGTAAGATATTATTTTGCAGTAATAGGAGCTATTGTTATTTTTCAAATAGACGCACTGAACCCGCAAAAGTGACCAAATATACTCAGCCCGCCACAACAGTAATATAGCACGCCCCCACACCGCTAACAATTTAAAGAAAACGTTCGTAATGTCTAAATTAGGCATGCGTGCTGTGAGCCACGACCTTAGCGCGCCCCCACTCCGGTAACCATTGTGCAAATACATTCAATCTATAACGTAAGCAGCCGTGCTATAAGGCGCAGAAATTAAAATGTGCACATAATACAGCATCATGCCATGTACAGCATTTCCCACCACGCTATGTTTTTTTATGTAAAAATGTGCAAGTACATTCAAACATTTAACTTGCCTACTTTTACGTATTGAGCCCGCAAAACGCATTGAGCATTGTATACTGGTTGTACACGAAAGTGCATTAGTGCCTACTTTTATTACGATTGGCCCGAAATTAACTGAATGAGACACGATGCACGTACACTTTAGACGTTATTGTTTATTAATAAACAAACGGATTTCTTTTTGTGAAGTTCAAAACTGATACACACATTGACGCCAGCAAGTTTCATATTTAGTTACATTCAAAATAACGACTACAGCACGCTCCAGGACGCAAGCTACGATGACAACATGCCGAAAAGTATCACAGCATGACATGTCACACCATCACACTATTTAGCAGCACGTTCCGCCGTAAGCAAATGTCACAGCCTCACACTATTTAGCAGCACTTTAACGGGCCGCTTAATTCAAGATTCCTTAGTAAGTCACAGACGCATTGACGCCAGCTCCTTTGAAATACCTGCGCCACAAATAAATGACTATGTAAAGCGCGCCCGCCACTACACGCCGTACATTAATCCCCAAATCCCAGACGCATTGACGCCAGCCCCTTAAAGCTAAACTGACTTTTAAGCAAGCGCCCGGCACTCCACGTGAACAACTACCAGACCCATTGACGCCTGCACCTTGAAAGTGAAACTGACTATGAGGCAAAGACCCGATTCACGGGGGAAAAAAAATAACTTTGTAAAGCCACACACGTTAGATGCAGTCAAGGCGCGCTCACGAGGTCAAATCTCCACCAGGAGAAGCTCTTGACAATCTGTCTGCAGCAGCAAAAGCGAAACTGACTATGAGGCAAACACCCGATTCACGGGAAAAAAAAATGAAACTGTAACTTTTTAAAGCCACACACATTAGATGCAGTCAAGGCGCGCTCACGAGGTCAAATCTCCACCAGGAGAAGCTCGTGACAGTCTGTCTCCAGCAGCAGAAGCTCGTAACAGTCTGCTGTCCACATTCCCCAGAAAGTGGCAACATAAGTTGCCTCGCATAGACAGCAAAAGCTTCGCTTTTGCTTTCGTCTAGGCGAGACCTAAAAAACGGGGTGTGTGCTACTGACACCTAACAAACAAATTGTAAAATGTTAACTTTTCCACAGCTTAGCCTAAATGTATTCTAAATGTATCTCCTTTAGGCTGTAATCCTCCTTAGTATGTTAGATTTGGAATAAACGGCTTGGTTGTGTCCTGCCAAAAGAAATTGTAAATGTTGTTTGTGTAAGCACATTGTATTATGTAAAGCTTAAGTATTGTACAAGAGGTGACTATGGAACATGCCTGGGTCGTGTGACGGTACTGATTTAGCTGGAGCCAAATTGTTTGTTTTTCTGTTTCAAAATCTGTAAAGTTTTGAAATTCCTGTTGCTAAAATTGTGTGCTTACAATACAATATGGACAAATAACAGCCAGCTGTGTTTAAAAATGGCGCCTGACTCAAATTGCAGTGAAGTGATCCTGAATTGTGGCTCAATATGCAAAAGATACAAGCTTTATCAGTAACTCGCACATGCTTCTACAGATGCTCAAACAGGGATTGTTTAAAAAAGTTTGAATGCCAGAGCAGCGCGGGTGAAAGTAATGCAGCGTTCCTGAAAGCTAAAGAAAACGACCCGATTAGAAATCGGGTACAAATCTTCAGGTTCACAACAGTTTATCACAATAGTGTTTGTTTGCTTGCCAAGGAGGAATAAAACATTATCAAAGCGCGGCTGAATCTACTGCGAGGTTCTCTTAAGGAAGCAGAACCGTTTAAGGGTCGGATATAATTGGTTGCGCGAGCAATGATTTATGAGGCAAAAGTCTTGTTATTACTGCGCGCTGCTGTCAGCTTCTTGCAAAGGGGAACCTTATCACTTGTCTGGTTTCTGAAGCTCATCCCGGTTCAAACAAATGAGGCTGTGGTCAGTTACTCTTTGAAAAACGAAGGTGGTATATGATTTTCGGTGTTAAAAGTAAGCACCGGCATGGATTCTTTGAATGGGAAAACATGAATGTGGCCGAATGCATTCTGGGCAATTCCCTGCATGCATGATGACTTTTGAACAGCTGGAAGCTTATGTGTTTATCTATATTCTAGCGATCTCGGACATCTCATTTAACCCTTTTAAGACTTTGTCAAATTTCATTATAAGATAGGCTTCTTTTTGTAATAGTGAATTTTCCAGGTCACCCCCTCGAGGATTGGGTATGATGGCACTAGGGTGACCAACTGGCATTGGTGCAAATTCAGGACGGTGAGTGTAAAAATTCAGGACAAAGGGTCAAAATTCAGGACACAAATTCAGGACAGGAGGTCAAAATTCAGGACAAAACTTCAGGACAATTGGATAAGTTTTACAGACACATCAGAGGTCGCGCAGTAGTATATAAGTAAGCCCAGCCATATCCAAACATATTCAACCATTTGCAAACCTATCCATCATGTATCCTTCCATCTATCATTTCACTCATCCATCCCTTCATCCATCCTTTCTCTCATCCATACTTTATCCATCCATCCACCCTTTCACCCTATCCATCTGCACACTCATCCATCCACTCTTCTACCCATCCATCCATTCATGCATCCATCCAGCCATTTACCCTTTCACCCATTCAGCCATCCTTTCTCTTACTCACCCATCCACACAGTCACTCATCCTTCCACCCATCCACCCTTTCAGTCATCCATAATCCTTCCTTTCTCTCTCCATCGACCCTTTCCCTTAGCAATCCTTCCTTCCATCCACCCACCCATCGACTCATCCACTCATGAATCCATCCATTGACCCTATAACTCATCCATCCTTTCTCTCATCCATTTATCCTTTCACTCCTTCACTAATCTGCTCATCCCTTTGTCCATCTACCCTCCCTTTCACTCACTCATCCATCCTTACATCCACCCTTTCACTCATCCGTCCATCCATTCACCCTTGTATTTATCAATTCATGAATCCATGCATCATTTCACTCATCCATCCACCCACCCACTCACTCACCCACCTTTTCACTCATCCATCCACCCTTTTACCCATCCAGCTACCCTTCCACTCGTACATCCAACTATTTACCTTTTCTCTCTTCCATCCTTCTCACTCATCTCATCAATCCGTCCATCCTCTCTCATTGTCCATCTATTCAATCTTTCATTCATCCATTCACCCTTTCACTAATTCATCCAGCCATCCACCCATCCCTTCACTTACTCACTCGCCCACCTTTTCATATTCATTTTGAGCTGAGCCTTTTTGAGAAGAGGCCCATCAAGAACTTCACCCTCACTGCAGGAGCCATTCCAGGACTGGGACAGAAGCCACCCAGGGCGGAGACATGATCCACCACAGGGGGGACAGGAGCCATCACAGGCGGGAGGGGGGACAGGAGCCACCACATGGGGGAGACAGGAGCCATCACTGGGGGTGAGGGGGGGCAGGAGGGGGAACAGGATCCACCAGGATGGGCACAGGGGTGGGCATGCAGTATTCTAGCATCATCTTGGTCTCTTCTAGGGTGGGGTAGGGCTCCTCACCCCCTCCTGGACAAGACACCGAGAAGACAGTCTCTCTTCCCAAAATGTTAGTTTTGCATCCCCCACTGTGATGTACAGTACTTAAAGGAGATACTCCAAGAGAACTGATTTAACAGATTGTCCTCCATACTTTGTTAATCAGTGTGGTGCGATTGTGCCATTTCTGTATTTTATTACATTATAGACTGCATGTTTGAAGAACCGAGGGTTGTTTACAATTTAGTGACAGTAATTAAGTTCTGTGCTGTGAAGAGAACCACGTGCTGGCTCGGTGTAATCCAGGCCGGTTGTAGGATGTTTGGGTCCCTGGGCAGAAAGGGAATGTCTCACACAAATTGCAGAGACATGAGACATTCAGGGCTGTTTGCATCTAAATAGATGCCATTGCTCCTGAAGCTCCAGCCCCTCCCTCTCAGTCACCTTCAAGCACCTCTTAACAGCTCATCAAGGGCTGGAGGTGTGAGGGTTGCCATCCCGCTGTGCCTCTCCAATGCTAATAGGTATCTAAGCTTTGTTACAGCATCAGAGTCAAGAAGGGAGGTGGGTGGAAGCTGTGCTGGCACAAGGGAGGTGCGACCGGTGCCTGGTTAAAATTACGGACAAATGGCGTCCGTTAAAGAATCCTTCACGGACAACGGACAGACGGACGAAATTACGGACTGCCCGTGAAATTTACGGACGGTTGGTCACCCCAGATGGCACAGAGCACTGTCCACTTGAAGTCTTTGTCAGTATGACTTTTTTCAACAAAATGGTTCAACATGTGAGTGTTTTGTTTTTGAACCTGGAGCGATATTGTATGATTCTTTGTTTCACCTCTTGGTTGGTGTTGCCGATGTAGATCTTCTGGCATGGACATGGTATGGCATACACCACATTTCTAGTTTTTCAGTTAGTGAATTCATTATGTTGCCAACTGATCTGTCTGTCTTTGAAGGTGGTACCTTCAATGCTTGAACTGCATAAGAGCAGTTACCACACTTGTGGTGTCCTTGTCCTGGATTTAAATTGAGCATGGAGCGAAGTGTGTCTGGTCATCAGGTCTCCAATTCTGTTGCACAGACTATTTGTTACCCAATTCTGCGGTTCTTTATGAGTGCAAATAACGGTGGTCCTATGCTTCTTATAGATCGTTCTATTAGGTGCCAATTGCTATTAATAATCTTTTTGAAAGAGTTGGTATGAGGTCCAAATGTGGTCAAGCACACCAAGCGTTCAGTCGGTGGCTTTTGCATTTTGATGCGTAAGTGCTCTTGGGTGTATACCACACCCGTTTCATTGAGTGTTTTAAGAGTTTTTTGGGATAACCTCTTTCTTTCCGTTTTTCAACAAGTACTTCCGCAGGGAGCTCGTAATCCTCTCTTCTTGTACAATTACATCTAATACGTAAAAACTGTCTGTATGGCAGATTATTTATTTATTTATTTTTTTCAATTTATTTTAGGAGTGTTATATAGCGCTAGCTGGACCCGAGGGTATCAGAGCGCTTCACAGCATGTACAGTTATGTGCAAATATATAATACAAATATTATGATAGAACATGCCGGTTCGAGACAGATATAGATCAGACACAGGAGCGAACAAGCAAGGGGCGGGTAGGGTGTCGATCATTCAAGACGAGCGTCCAATAGGATTCTTTGTTCAAAAAGGACGGGAGATCAAGAGGTTTTCTGGGTCGTGTCAGCGTCCACAGTCATAAGATTACAGTAAAATGGAGAGCCCTCTAAGGTGCTTCCTTGGCTCTTATCGATTTGCTCGAGAACGGTCTAGGAAGAGGACTTTGAGCAGGTTCTTGAATTTAGGGAATGAGGGGATCGTCCTGATGTGAAGGAGGAGAAGATGGAGTTCCAGATTTTTGGGGCTTTTCCAGCAAAAGATTTAGATGCGTTTTTTTGCTTACGAGTTTTCAGTGGGATGAGTAGTAGAGTGTTGGAGCTCCTGAGGTTTCTGGACTGGCCGTCCCTTTTGAGTTTGGCGGCTAAGTATTCCGGTTTGCCTGTGTGCAGGGCTTTATGCGTGAGGCAGGCTGTTCTAAAGTTGGCTCGCAATTCAATTGGGAGCCATTTAAGTTCCCTGAGTGCAAGAGAGATACGGTCGAATTTCTTAGTTCCATTGACCATTCTTGCTGCAGCATTGAAGGTTGTTTTCAAGGGGGCGAGGTGAGATTTTGCTGTCCAGGTCAGGGCTGCGATCCCATAGTCAATTCTGGAGAGCACCAGTGCTTGAGTGGCTTGTTGAAGATCCTTAGGGGGAAGGAAGGGTTTTATTTTGTACAGTACTTTCAAGTTGAGAAAAGCACTTTTGGCGGATCTTGTAATGTGTTTTTTCAAGTCCAGTTTCGGGTCTAGGGTGGTACCTAGAGATTTTACTGAGTCCGCCGGGGTGAGGGTACCATTGAGGGCGTCAATGGCTTTGAGCCATTCTTCAACTTGGGGGTTTTCATCTCTGTTGGAGATGATAAGTACTTCTGTTTTCTCTTGATTGAGTTTTAGGTGGTTGATTGTGAGCCAGTATTGAACCTCTTTAAGCATGACATTTAGTCTGGGAATGTCGTCAATGGAGGTAGTTTTCAGATATAGCTGCGTATCATCCGCGTATAAGTGGAAAGGGATGTTAGAATTACTGAGTAGTGTGGTAAGGGGTTCCATGTAAATATTGAAAAGCTGTGGGGAGAGAACTGACCCTTGTGGGACACTTCCATTGACTGGGTGGAGGTTGGACTCAAAGTTTTACATTTTTATACTTTGTGAGCGGTTGTGTAGAAAGGAAGAGAACCAGCGGAGGACAGTCTCTTCAAGACCAGCCCTTTCTTGGAGGACCTTGAGGAGCAGAGAGTGATTGACTGTATCGAATGATGCAGATAAGTCTAGGAGGATAAGACAGCAGCATTGATCCGAGTCCAGTGACTTGTGTAGATCGTCTAAGACATTGAGGATTGCGGTTTCAGTGCTGAAGCCTTTTCTGAAGCCCTATTGATGGGCATTTAGGAGATTGATGTAATCCAGGTATTGGGTCAGCTGAGGGAGTTCACATCTTTCCAGGATTTTGGACAGACGGTGTACGTTCGATACAGGTCTAAAGTTGTTCATATCCTCAGTGTCTAGCCCTGGTTTTTTCAGTAGTGGCGTGACTTGGTCTATTTTGAGGCAGTCTGGTACGATTACAGAGCTCAGTAAGCTGTTAATGATCTTGCACGATAACGGGGCTAGGACGAGCTTTAGGTCCTTGGCCTGGCGCGGGGGAAGCTGATCTTGGGCGTGGGATGAGGGTTTAACATTGGAGATTAGATTGACTACCTCTGCTACCTGAATGAGGATGAAGGAGGACCAGTGTTTTGGGGGGTTCACATGGGGGGGAGAGACTTTGGCCAAGAGAGATATCGATCTTGGCGATTTTATCGTTGAAATTTTTGGGATGGTGGCTTGTATATTGTAGAGCATTGTTCTTGTCCATTGGTTTGGTATGAAGGGTCGTGATTAATCCCGTTGGTGATGATTTAACTTCCATATCAAGGAAAGCTAAGCTTTTTCTGCTGTTTGTCAGATTTAATTGTATGTCTGGATTGCGGTTAGTGAGCCATGTATGAAACTCGTTTAATAGCGACTCATCTCCTTCCCAGATACACCACACATCGTTAATGTACTGGTGCCATTTGACGATTCGCTCTTGAAAGGGATTATTGTTGTAGATGTAATGATGTTTGTACCTGGCCATGTATAATACTGCCATCTCTAGAGTAAAGGGACAACCCATGGCAGTCCCTTTGATTTGAATGAAAAAATCATTGTCAAATTTGAAAACGTTTTTTCGTAGGCAAAGTGACGCTAATCAGAGAATGAATTCCGTGGGGACTCTGTGAGGTCTTGGTCTTTGTTTTAAATATAATTCAATTGAATCCAAAGTGTCTTCTTGAGGGATTTGAGTATAAAAGGAAGCCATATCCATTGATACTAGGATGTGGAGTGATGGATCGAATTCAAAGCCTTCAGTTTTGTTGATAAATTCCATAGTGTCTCTCAAGTATGAGGGGACTTCTGGCTGAAAAGGTTTAAAAAATGTATCAACATATTTGTCGAGCGATTCTAAGATGGATTCGCAACCAGAAACAATTGGTCGGCCAGGCGGCTGTGTAGCATTTTTGTGTACTTTTAGTAAAAAATACATTACTGGTATGCGTGGATGTTTGTTTATTAGATACTGAGCCTCTTTTGGGCCAAAATTTCCAGATCAATTTAAAAAATGTATAATTTGGTTGTTAGGTGTCAGTAACGCACACCCCGTTTTTTCATTGCTTTTGAACAGACACCACCATGTCCAGGTCCTGATGAAAACCTCATAACGGTTGCGGGGTTGGAAACGCGTCGACCGCGGCATATGGGACAAGACACCTTCGAATGCTCAGGGAGAAAGCCCATCATTAATTGCTCTCCTTTTGATAACACTATGAATTATAGACCCCAGAGCTGTACACTCAGGCAGGAAACATTACATATTTAGTGTCTGTATATTTTGCCCATTCTCCGCCTAAGTGTGATTATTACTTTTCAGTCACGAACTGGTGTTCTACGTTGTGCATTCAAACTTGTATAATTTATTTATTTTTGTACCAGTTGTTGATGTTTTATGTACACTTGTGAGATGTTTTTGTCAGCAAATTGTCTGAATTTGTCCTTTATGATGACATGATGAAAATGTATTCAACATTTTTCTAAAAAAGTTAAAAGAAAAGTGAAATAAATCACACAAGATTGTGAATTTATGACATTGGCTCGTCATTTTTTTCTATCATTCAGCATCTCCGGCAGTCCTGCTAGCTCCCCTAATGGTGTCTGGTGTGTGTAGCAAGTCCTGATAGTGAATAACAAATTTCATTTTTCACTATTGCAAGTCTACCTGTTCGAATAGGCCAGAATGGGCAGTTTGAGTAAAACATCTTATAGTCCTAACTGACTCAGGGAACTAGGGAAAAAGGTTCAGGGGATAAGGCACAAGTGCTCAACACCCTGGGAAGGTGAAATCAGTAGAGTTAAGAAGAGATCTCTCCGCGAATTCAGGACATGGTCTGCTAAACTATTCTATGGAACTCATAATTAATATAAGAAAGGAAGTTCTGGAAGCCTCATCACATCAGTTTGCCCAAAATGGTCTAATCAGCAGATTATTGTTCCCTAGGAGCAGGTAGACTTCTTAGTTTCCCGGCGCTGGACAAAGGAACACACATCTGCTCAATTTTGGATGCATCGCTGGTCCTGTCTGCCTGTTACAGGAGGATATCTCTCACCAGCACGGTTTTCGGGTCCAAAGCCAAATTCCAGTTAATTTCTAGCTATCTATCAGTTTCAGTACAATAACAATAGGCCTAATCTAGCTAACGATGAGCTCGATAAGAAACCTGCAGAAGGAAAAAAACATGAATCTTGCAGAACGTTTTATAAATATGAAATGCATGCAACTTGGGCCTGATTACAAGTTAGGCTAACTTTAGAAAACATATGTTCCAAGCAAATACAGTTAGTATTAGTAAGCACAACCACCTACTACATTTGATTAATACTAATAATTGTACACAGATTAATATGGGTAAACACTGAGCATAATTTGCACACAACTTTATTGGGAACTAAATTATGCAGCTCCAAGCCTCTTCACCCAGAGTTTCCATCTTGGTACCTGGGACGAAGGTTAGCCTGTAACAGCAAAAGGCTCAATGATGGGTATTGACAACATACCTCTGTAGAATACTTCAGTGGCCCCAGGTATTGATTAAGCCTGGGCGGAGTTCACAGAGTTTTGCTATGGGGAACTGCGCAAAGTGCAAAAAAAACTCTGTGGAACTCTGCATGCGGGGGAATATGTTAGGCAAATGCAGTTTTCAGTGATTTTCTGTGCCGGGTGTTTGTCCGCACTCTGGAATCATAGCGAATGGCACCATGCACAGCGCAAGCGGGGGCTGCTTCCTTTCTCTAGCTCAAGTAGATTTTTTACTCAAGCAGAAGCTTTCTAAAAGTGAACAAACAGTTTCTCAACTTGAGCTGTCACGAGCATACGCAACCACTCGCAATGAGAAATATGACCGTCCGTGTTGAGAAATCTTGACTGGAGGTTGGTTTTCCATGCTCGTGCTCGCCAACTTTACTTTGACGATCGCGAACAAGGAAAAATCTAGCTGGGAAGTGGATTTTCCTCGTTCACCAACTTGATGTTGACGAGCGAGGAAAAAAACTCTGCATTGTTTTCAGAGCTCTGTGAGCTCCGCGTAACGCTGAGTACGGAAGCCTCCACAAACTCCGTTAGAGGAGCTGAGTTCACCGCCCAGGCTTAATATTGATACGTCTCATAGCTTTGTGACTCCCCTAGGCATGATAGATCACTAAGTGGCTTGTGCCCAATGGGTTTGTTATGCAATTGAGTCTTACAGTTACTTCCAAACATTAAAGGGTGATCCGCGGCCATCCAAGCCGGTCAAACCATTTTACTGAGACGCTGATGCCTATTCTGTACCAGGGGACGGGCCCTCATTCAACCCAAGAACAATTAATATCTATGAGATGCTCACCACATTCACCCATGGGCTCCATCATTTTGTGCAATGCACTGTGCTGTACCTGTTGTGTTTGTGGTGGAAGACTGCACAACCACTGCCTTTGGCATACTTGTTCTCTGTGCATGGGGGGCTCTTGCACTGCTCCTGTCTATGTTGCAGTGGGTGTCTGTGTGTGTTTGTGTAAGTGTATGTGTTTGAGAGATAGGGATATGTGTGAGTGTGAAAGGGCTGCACTGCTACTTTCCCTGCTGTAACTGTGCTATAACTCTGACAGAATCTTACTGCAGTTGCTTTTTCGGTGCCTGTGTCATCTTTTAGTGAAGCTTTCCTGTGTGGCGATGAGGGAAATGGGAAGAACTATTGTTCATGCTGACTCCATTCTGTGTGCTGGAACAACTGTTGTTTGTACAAATCTTGTTCTGATAAAGCTATACGGCTGCTTTCTCTCCTATTTCTGTTCTGCATGTGGGATGCAAGGGGGGAGCGAGAGAGAGTGTGTATGAGTATGTGTGTCATGAGCAGCTGTATCAGGGAAGAGAGGCGGGCGGGGGAGTGATTAGGAGAGATACGCTGGAGACATAAGAAAAAACGTACCTGCCACCCTCCAGCATCGCCAGAGACTGCCAGTGCCAGCCAAACCCACATGCATAGCCCAACACTGCTCCTCAAGCCTGTCACCACCTTGTCCAGGTCCCCAAGACTCGATTTTCAACCCGTTTTATTTTTCACGGTTTTTAGAGGCTGGCAGGAGTGTATGCATGATAAATCATGCACAGCAGTGTTTATACTGTTCAGGGCTTATTCTCAAGAACGTGTGATAAGCATTGCAAAAGTTACTTAACGCAACTTCCAACATCGCAGTCTATTGCGGGAAAGTTATGCCGCGTTAACCAAGCATTCTCAACACAGCGTTACCATGCAATAGGCTCCAGATAATGCGCCAACTGACCGCGTTAAAATCAACGCCACGCAGAACGCAATGCAAAACGTGAAAGCAGAAAAAGCCGCGATGAGGCCAATCACGATACTGAAATCAGCGAAAACCAGCAACAGGTCTGCAATTCACACGGGTCATGCGGGAAAAATCACCATAAAAGTAGAAAAAACTGACAAACAAATGCCAAACAACAGCAAAGCACAATGGATGTTGCCGGAGCAATTACTGCAGAGATACAGAATACCACAAGCCCCCCGGAGGACCTGCCTGGGACCTCGGGGTCAGGTAAGGAAAAGGGGAAGAAGCGCTTCAGTCCAGTGTAAAACAGAATCCTGATAACGGAGGTGGTCGAACACCATCAAAAACTGTTCGTCACCTCCACTGTGTCATTGGCAACCAAAAATGGACTATGGCAGTCCATCGTGGACAAGGTGAATGCAGTCGGAGTGCTGTTGAGGACAATGGAAGAGGTCAAGAGTTGCTGGAATGACGTAAAGCGCAAAACCAAGATGAAACTCGCCAACAACCGGAAGGCAGCAATGCAGACTGGAGGTGGGAGTCCTGCACCACAGGAGGAGCTGGACAATATGGAGGAAATGGTGTCCACAGTCATCAGTGGGGAGACGGTGACTGGATTCGGGGGACCGGACACCGTTCAACATGACAGGACACAACAGCAACAGGGTGAGTAACGACCAGGGTCTGGGGGGACTGGGGGAGATGGGCACAATGGCACACATGCACAATTGAGCTGAGCACATCTGCGGAAAAACCATGCCCCAGACCTCAACTCCCACCAAGAGACCAATGCACACAAGTATGCAACATCTCAGCACTGTATAAGCACAGAAGTCAAAGGCACACTGCAGAAAAGGGATAAGGGGCAGCAAAACAGAGCAGCAGGGGCCACACCCCCAAAATGCAGCACACACACATGACATTCAGAGCACAGCAACGCTGACAACAATGTGGCACAAACCGTAACACGTCCACAACAGAACACAGGACACAACTGGTGCTGACTGGGTGTAGACAGTGGCCAATCACAAGTGGCATTGCAGGGTAATGTGAGATGACTATATACAAGTGCAAATACAAGCACGTCTGTTGTCGAACTGTCAACTGTCCCCCTTCAAATAGGCAGCTCCTCACAAACAGCAACGATGTACACAGTCATGCAGTCTGTATGTAAAAATGTACAATGTGATAACACACATGTGAACACATCGTTAAACTGCATCTCCCCTTCACATTTCAGAGGAAAAATCAACACCTCTTGCAGAGCAGCCCGTACCTCTCTTCTCTGATGATGAAGAGGACCACCACAGCTTCGACTATGACGCCCACAAAGAGTTAATTGACAGCCTCAGCAGCCCACCTCCAGAAGCAGAGCAGCCCAGCTGCAATGGGGACACCCCACCCCCTGCACAGACCACACAGCAGACAGCACCCACCACCATGGCTGCCTGCCAGGACTCCCACGAAGAACAGATGTCCTTCCAACACCATTTGTTGGGATGCCAGGAGCAGCTGGCTGAACAGGTGTGGTGATATTCGACTGCATGGCAGACAAACTAGATGCCATACGTGGGTGTCTAAGTCCCATCAGGGACCACTCACAGTCCCTAACGGACACCCAAAGTCCGCTCTATGCTCTCCAACTAACCATGGCTGACATTACCAGAGTCCTGACTCAGAGACAAGAATGATTGACTAGTCAGAGTGGCTCTATCGAGCTCGCCAAGGAGGCGGGAAACATGTAGAGGCTCATGGAGACCATGGAGAGGGCCAATGCGGAAAGAGTGGCTGCCACGGCTGCACACCAGTGAGTGGTAGCTGGGTTCCTCAATTACCTCAAAACCATCCTCATGGCATTGCTGCCACAAGGCCTGGTGCTGAGGCAAGCTGTTGCTACCACTACATCCACATCTCCGCCCCCTGAAGTGACAGTGCCACACATTGCGGCAGACATTCCACCTCCGGCCCCTGAGGTGTCACTGCCACACAGTGCTGGAGAAAGGCCAGCACCACCAACACGTGAGGCACATGGAAAAGCAAAGGATGAAGATGTGGATGAATCTGCCATTGTGGTAAGAAGAACGCAGTAGCATTCTTCGCCGCCATATGGCTGGTTTCAGCTTGGTTCTGCCCTCTGCATTGTCACCTTCCACTGTCGCCCGGTACACTCTGCGACACTCACCTTGGACCTTGCAATGGACTGCCATATTCTGTATGATCATTGATGACACAGCAAACAGACAGCCAACTGAACTCTTCCTCTTCCTTTGGATTTGTCATTCCCTGAAGGACTCTGGCTGGCCCTCCATGGGCCAACATTGTAAAGTGGGGTGTGCATGGCCCTGTCCTGCTCCAGATGCAACACTCCACTGAAAGTGCATTAAACATTCCGAATCACACAGATGTGTTGTGTCTATAGTCTTTCAAGTGTAGTAGTATTGATGAATGTTGGGTCAGTGAATTCCCCCTACTTCCATGTGGCTCATGTCGTTGGACTTGGGTCACGGGGTGACACATTGCCGAATGTTGTCCAGGTGGCGCCGACGCAACAACAGCGACACGCGCATTAGTTACTTCCTTGCCCAGCCCTGTACGGAACCACGCCCAGAGCCCCGGGTTCATTGTCCATAACCCTTACGCTGGACTGGCATATGCCAGGTCAGCCCACTGCTCTTACGCTCAAGGGGGGGACAACAACACTACATGTGCCAGGACTTCCCTGTGGTGATCTGCTGCTCACAGGTCTAGTTGTCAGCATGCTATGGCCACTCCCTCATGGCTGGTATACACCCACACCACACCCATCCAGCACACGCGTCACAGCACGTGCCCCTGCCAATAAAAAGAGCCAGGCGCACATACTCAATGCCATTTCCGACCTCTTTCGGCATGTATTCATGTGGTGTGCATGTAGGCATGGTGGCCCAGGAGCCTGCGACATCACATTCCGCATGCCCGGAAGTGACATGACGGAAGTGACATGACGGCGTCATTCACACAGTAGGACGCGGACTGATGCGAACACGGAGAGCAGCCGACCGTGCCCCTCCGTCTATACTTTAGATACCACGGGCCATTGTGCCACAAAGTTTCAGAGTGAAGGTCCTCTGTCTGTTTACCGGAACTGTCATCCTTCCTTGTCTTGAGAAAGACCCGCTGCGACCACCCACAGGGGTGCATGAGGGTCGAAACGTCGACGCATCTATAGGTCCAGACTCACCAGGATACTCACAACAATCTTAGGAATCCTTGGTTGATAATCAGCATCTGGCCATTGAAAACAATCTTGTATATATGTATATGTATTAATCCCTTCACACTGTATATATGTCGCCACACCCATTGAGCACCACTTCACAAAAAGTCACAAATAAATATATATTTTTTGCATGTCTGTATGACGGTCTTGTCATGTATTGAAAACCTATCCTTGAATGTAGTAATTCGGATATTTTTTTTAAGTATTTGTTATAATTTTCATAATATAACAAGTTGAACTTATGACATTGTCTTTTGAGCATTTATTTCTCAAAGTGCACATTGTGTATCAGAGAGCTATCTTTCGTTTGTCTACATTTATGAGCATTGTTCAATTTATCTGTCTTACCCAACAGAACCATTGTTTGTTTAACTATGACGGCTTCCGCAGCATGATACCCAATCAAAGAGGGTCCATGACTAGTGGGGCACAGACTTGGTGGCACCGGATGCACTGCGGCAGGCACAGGCACACTGCCACGGAAAGGTGACTTTCGGTGCACTGAGGTAGGGTCACCTTAAGTGCTGTGCAGGTGTACAGCTTGAGATGATGCCCCGTCCTGGTGGTCCGGACGGCTCAAGTTTTGTGTTCCCTGCTAGATTGCAGTG
Organism: Lissotriton vulgaris; assembly: GCF_964263255.1. Lineage (NCBI taxonomy): Eukaryota > Metazoa > Chordata > Amphibia > Caudata > Salamandridae > Lissotriton > Lissotriton vulgaris. Next base: position 1,295,841,616 of record NC_141691.1, read on the forward strand.
TAGGCCTGAGCCAGCGGGCAGTGCGGGCCTACTGCCTAGTGGCGTCGCCTCCTGGATCACAGAGTTAGTGGCACCTATGAGGCTGAGAGGGTGTGCAGCCTGCGATGATGCCGGTGCACTGGTATGTCCTCTTCCATGGAGAAATCAAGACCCAGCACCAAATGTGAGACCTGGGAGCCTGCGGAGTAGAGCTGTTTGATGTGGAGGGTGACATGTCTGGGGGCCCCAGGCTTGCATTGGCACATGGTGGGCCCACATTTCTACACGCCGATGGCGGAAGGGGAGCAGTGAGGCCTGGGTGTGCTGGGGCGGGCATGCTCTGCTTGGCGGCACGAGGGGCTGGGGTGCAGCTGCTTCGGTGCGCAGGGGCAGGCATGCACCGCTGGGCGGCAGGAGGGCGGGGTGCAGCTGCTTGGGTGTGCAGGGGCAGACAGGCGATGATGTTGCGTGCAATTGTATGTACTGTGCCATTCATGTAGCTAGACTCTGTTTCAGATGATGGATATGTTTCAGATGTGGGGCCTGGTGAACTGCACTACCCACTGGCACGTGGTGGAAGACACACCAGTGGCAGCAGGTGAGCAGTGTGGCCTGGGTGAGCAGAGTCGCCACTCTCTCTCCCTGCCCATCTCTTCTGTTATCTATGTCTCTCTCCCCCTCTCTGTCCGTCTATCTCTCTCTCCCCCTCTCTGTCCGTCTATGTCTCTCGCCCCATTTCTGTCCGTCTATCTCTCTCTCTCCCCCTCTCTGTCCGTCTATCTCTCTCTCTATCCCTCGCTCTCTCTCTGTCCGTTGATGTGTGCAGGACACAACTTCTCATCATGATTTTTGTCTTGCAGGCTGTGCCATACAGATTGTCCTGAGGGGTGCCGCCATGTGTCTTCATTTCTGTTCTGTGTTTGTTTTAATAAATTTTCATTTGTTGCTTCGAAGGTGAATGTGTGATGCTCATTTTGTGTTGACACATGCATGTAACCAGATGTGATTGTGCGACATCGGGCAGAATATTTGGTACATAATTCCGTGTAGTTGATGTGGCATGTCTTTGTCTGGGAGGGGACGGGAGGGGGTTCCTGGGGGTGATGGCGGTGGGTGTTGTGGTCCTGTTGGGGCTTCCAGCTGCATGATGAGTGTCTCCATGGCTTCTGTTGTCCTTCAGGTGTGGCCCTGGCCTGGGCTCCCTTTTGTGGTGCAGGCTATGGTCCCACTTTACACCAGGTCAGAGCAGGTGTTAGTTTCCTGCTGCTAACGTGCCTTATCGCATGTTTTGTGTTCTTATCGTCAATCTGTCTGGTCATTGAGAATGTTGCGGAGTGGTGTTGTTGCGGCTTTTTGCTCGGGAATGCCTACTCTGCATCTCATTAGCGATAGTTGCAGGGCTCATCGGTTGCAATGTTTTTTGCGGCTGCTATCGCAGGGAAACTGGCGCTATGAGCCGTTGGCACCAGCTTGTGAATGGGGCAATACATTTCTCGCGACTTTGGCTGCGATAAACTGCTGTTAACTCGGTGATAGCTCTTTGAGAATATGCCCCTACTTCGTGTTGTACGTGTTGTGAGTTTGTAAGCTCGCGCCTTGCCCTTGAGTCTGCTGTGTGTGGAATAATGGTGCTCGAGAGAACGTTTTCACAGCATCAAAGAACAGCTATTGCTTTATCAAGCTTGTAGGGCGAAATGTGACCTAAGTGCCAACGCTCCCAATTCTGGGGTTAGGAGATTTGGTCCGAGTGCCGGCCTTGATTACACACTGTGATTCTCTGCCTATACGTTTTTTTTTTTATTTAATCCTCTTCCTCTGTAAAGCCTTCTAATTCCCTTTAGTTCAAGTTGGCGCTATATAATACTGCAAAAACATGACGATTAACACAAACTTGTGATTCTTCAAACTCTACCACCACCGTTGTGTTTAGTTATAACCTGCTTCTGTGCGTGATTCTGTTATTTTCATTTGATCTTGGTCGCCTAGGCCCTAGGGGCATAAGAGGCCTTTCCAGTCCCATCGGTGCAGAATCCACAGGTTCAGTGAGCGCTCAATCCATGTCCCGCCCTGATTGATGCGTGTTTTAGCCCCGCCCACCCTGGAAAGAGGGAACAGGCGATTCAGTACGTCTGGCCTCGGCCTCTTCGACGCTGGTCCAGTTTCCATTTCCTCACCCCGATCGATGCGTGTGTGATTGTGAATGGGCCCCTGGAGCAGCGCCCGGACGTTCTAAAGCGCCGTTAGCATCGCGTCAATCTATAAAGGGGAAGCTATTCAGACGACTGATGCACCAGCAGCGTAAACATTACATTGATCGCTTCGCCCCTCATGTCGCACGCAGAATGAATTACAAGAGCCAATTTTCATAAATATGGTTGAACAGTTTCGTAGCTGGAAAAAACTCTCTAGTCATGTTGGCCCGTTACCTACTTTTCTTAGTTCGCAGTTTAAACAATTTCAATAAACATGAGTTGGTTGAAGGGCTACTCTTGATGCTTTTGTTTTGTGGAAAGGGCTGCTTTATTGGAAGCAAACAGAACTCACAAACACTAATAATCCTTCAGTTTCGCCACTAAACTCTTACCTATCCGCCCCACTTAAACATCACCCACCCCAAGACTCTATTGCCTCCAATCCCCTTTAACTTCCAACACTTTAACATGTTTATATGAGAATTCCTGCTTCCTATTATTTATGCCTGTTTCCTCACAGACGTCCTCTCCAGCCCCTCCACTCTAGGCCCAGGCTGTCGCCTGTTCCATCTTTCATCTGCTCGCAATTGCTGGGCTCTGACTGTTTCCTGTTTCATTACAGATTCTTTCCTGTACTTCTCTCCTCCAAACCTTCCTATATATGACCCTCCCTTACCCTCAGCTCTCTCTCTCAACCACTTGGAAAGCCTCTTCCAAGGTGTTTTTAGGTCTGGCCTGTGACAGCATAAGCTCTGTCGCCAGGGCACAAGTCCTAAAAAAAGAAGTGGGGGGACGCTGACGTCACGACAGGAAGTGAAATCATGAAAGGTGGCTTGCACAATCAGACCCATTGCCTCCCCTCGCTCACCCCTTAGATGCGATTGCATCAGAGAAGCCAGCGCGTGAGCAGCGTTCGGAGTGAGCTCCGATCTCGCCCCAGAGAGGCCAAAGAGTGAATGTGTGGCTCTATTTGCTCCAGGTATCGAGCGCCCGGTAAAATAAGTGGGGGATACTTCCACTCGTGTGGTACCCCGACCCGAGCCCTGTCTGTCGCTTGCAAGATCTTTTGTTAACTTAAACTTAAAGTGGTCATAGAGCCCACCCATTATTTACCATTGGTTAGCTTCATCATCACTCTCACGTCCTTGCTTCTCATTGGTGAGCATGAGTCAGTTTCACTTTCTCATTTTGTGTGTCAGTCTGTTCCAGGGAGCTTGAAGTAATTACTGATTTAAGTCTTTAGTACTGTCCTGCTGCTCGTGCTCAGTTGGAGGCACAGTGACACTGTAGCCACGGACTTATTTAAATGTTTAAAAAATAAATATTTAAATACATTCTTTGTTTTCCAAATACAATCTATACTACAATATTGCTTTTAGATCTTTCAGCGTGACACGTACCCCTGGACTTATTTACCTTTTAAAAGCAGTTCCTTTTTTTCCCAACGTCCAAATACACTTTGTTCATTTTCCCAACGTAATCTTTACTACAACATTATTTTTTATTACTCCAGTGCCACAGACAGTTTAAATAATTTTCTTTCATTTCAACATGTAACTTTACTTTTAAATTAAGGCAGTTTCCACATCTGCACGCTATTCTCTTCTGTGCTTCTTCTCTAAGCTAACCATGTTGCCATGGAAAACTATTCGTGCCATACCACACCATGCAATGACATACCATACCATACTGGGTTATACCATAGTATACAATGACAGGTCATAAAATACCACCTCATACCATACCATAATACACTTTAAAATGGCAGCCCATACCATATCATACTGTACAATAACAGACCATACCATGCCACACTATTCAATGACAGACCATGTCATACCATATCGTTCCACGCTCCCTTCGCTACCTCAATTATCTCCTATTAGGCGATTTGAATTTTCACCTGGACTCTCCTTCCTCCCCGGAGGCTTGGGCTTTGCTGGATGCCCTGAACCTCGCCCAGCTTTCCCAACATGTGCGACTCCCATCGCATTCGGGAGGCCACATCATTGATGTGGTTTGTGCCAATTTTCCTATACTTCTTAGAGATCCAGAGCCCATTACCTGGTCGGACCACTTTTTGATTAGATTTTAGATTTTCCTGGGAGAACATTAGGCATGGCAGGCATACTACAGGTGCCCCCGGCTTACAAACCAAGAAGGTAAATCTCCACGCACTTTCGGAGTTCCTGGGTCAGTCCGGCCCCTCGCCCGCCCCTGATGTAGAAGGGGCGGTGGCCAACTTTGATCAGTGGATCAGTCAGGGTGTTAGCGCTGGTGTCAAGGGTCAGCGGGGCAACACCAGGCGCTCCTGTCCCTCGCAGCCCTGGTATACAGACACTCTTAGGGACCTGAAACAGGGCTGCAAAAAGCTGGAGCTCGCCTGGCGTCAGAATTATTGCACCTCAACCAAGGCGGCTCTACGCACTGCCCAGAGAGAGTATTACTCGGCCATTCAAAAGGCTAAGAGCGATCATTTTGCTGGGAGGAATATGCTGTCCCGCAATAACAGCAAGGAGATCTTTGCGATTGTACGAAGTTTTCTCTCTCCCTGCGCTGAGCAAGGCAATCTTCATGCATCTAATGAATGGTGCGTGGAACGTTCGTCCTTTTTTATCGATAAAATAGCTAAGATTCAGGAAAGTGTGGGCCCGGCGGCCGGACCCCCTGAAATCCATCTCCCCACGCTCGGGGTTAACCGTCGAGTTGGTTCGGCTACACTTATGTCATTTCTACCCAATACTGAGTCAGACGTGCGGGCCCTTCTGAAGGCCCTTAAATCAGGTTCCCCTGTGGACCCCTGTGCTGCGCGGGTCTTAGCGGGGGTAGCTGAGGTAGTCTGCCCAGCAGTAGTGGATATGGTTAACCGCTCCCTTCAGTCGGGGTGTGTCCCTATGAAATGGAAATGTGCTAAACTTCTGCCCCTCTTGAAGAAACCTACTCTAGACCCCCTGCAGCAGGCTAACTATCGTCCCATTTTGCTACTTCCAGCACTTGCGAAAGTTTGTGAAAAAGTGGTCTTCCGGCAGCTCGAGGCCTTTGTAGAATCATCTGGGGCTCTCCACCCTGCGCAATCAGGCTTCAGATCCGCCTACAGTACAGAGACCGCTCTGGTGGAAATGTCGGAGGCTATCAGAGAGTGTCTGGATGGGGTGGCAGGGCTGCCCTCATATTACTCGACCTCTCTGCGGCCTTCGACACCGTGCCCCACCAGAGGCTCCTGGACAGACTGGCGGCGGTAGGCATTTCAGGGCAGGCATGGCAATGGATTGCATCCTTCTTGGACTCTCATTCACAACAGGTGTGCATGGCCTCTTGCTCCTCGATGGTCAGGAATTTGGAGACGGGGGTCCTTCAGGGGTCGACCCTTAGCCCCCTCCTCTTTAATATCTACCTGACACCGCTGGTCCATCTGGCGGAGGAGCTGGGAGCCAAGGTGATTGCGTACGCTGATGATACGCAGCTACTGTTCACCTGGAATGATGCTATCCTGGACACTGGCAGGGCTCAACGATGCCTAGCAGCGGTGTTCCGATGGCTGGCCAGGGCTTCCCTCAAATGCAACGAGGCTAAATCAGAGATCCTCCTCTATGGCCAATTCCCGGAGGACTTTAGGACCCGGGTGTGGCTACCGGGCTTCCCTTGCCCGGCACCTAAATCAGGTCCTGTAAAGAACCTGGGTATTTGGTTCAATGAGGATCTCAGCTTCTCGGACCACATAAAAAAGCTTACGGGCATGTGTTTTGGGACCCTTAAAATGCTAAAGAAATGGTCACCCGTGCATGATTGTGTCTAGATTAGACCATGCGAATGCTCTGTTCATAGGTCTTCCAGCCTACCTGCTGGATAAGCTCCAAATTATTCAAAATGCAGCAGCTAGGCTTCTCTTTAATGCCCCCACACGCTCCAGCGCGCGCCCTTACCTGCTAGAGTTGCACTGGCTTCCGGTGGCCCAGAGGGTGCAGTTCAAGGCTATGACGCTGGCTCATAGAGCATTGCACGGTCGGGGCCCCATGTATCTTCAGAAACGCTTTGCACTCTATGTGCCCAACCGGCACCTGCGCTCTGCAGCCCAACGCAGAATGGTGGTCCTACGCTTCCGCAAGGTCCGACTGGGAGGCAAATCCATTTCTGTCAAAGCGGCGGAGGCCTGGAACCTACTGCCAGTGGGGCTTCAACATATTTCTGTGTTCCAGACCTTCAAGAAGCAGCTCAAAACACACATGTTCAGCTCGGTGCTCTAATTTCCCAATTCCCCATCTGCTCTCTTCTCTGCGCCAGGACACTCCAGAGTAACAGTGCCCGTTACAAAAAACACTATAACATAACATACCCGTACCATACCATACCATGACAGGCTACACCATACTATACCATGTTATATAGTTAAAGGCTGTATCATATCATACCATACTATCCAATGACAGGCCATACCATACCATACCATACCATACCATAGAAAGACAGGTCATACCATATCATACTATAAAATGACATGCCATACTATACCATACAATGATGGGCAATACCATACCATATTATACTATAAAATTAATCAATCAATTAATCAATCAGCAGATTTGTATAGCGTGCTACTCACCCGCTAGGGTCTCAAGGCGCTGGGGGGAGGGGGGGGGGGGGGGAGTCGCTACTGCTCGAACAGCCAGGTCTTGAGTTGTTTCCTGAAGGAGAGATGGTCCTGGGTCAGCCGTAGGTGGGTGGGGAGGGAGTTCCAAGTCTTGGCCGCCAGGTAGGAGAAGGATCTTCCTCCGGCGGTAGTTCTGCGAATACATGGTACGGTGGCGAGGGCGAGGCTGGCGGATCGGAGCTGGCGGGTGGGTGTGTAGAATGTGAGGAGGCTGTTGAGGTATTTGGGGTCCATGTCGTGGAGAGCCTTGTGTGCGTTGGTGAAGAGTCTGAACGTGATCCTCTTGCTGACGGGTAGCCAGTGCAGGTCTCTCAAATGGGCAGATATGTGGCTGTGACGGGGGATGTCCACGATGAGTCGTGCAGAAGCGTTCTGTATGCGCTGGAGTCTTTTCTGGAGTTTGGCTGTGGTTCCTGTGTAGAGGGTGTTCCCGTAGTCCAGTCGGCTGGTGATGAGGGCCTGGGTGACCGTCTTCCTGGTTTCGGTTGGGATCCACCTGAAGAGCTTTCGAAGCATGTGCAGGATGTTGAAACAGGATGACGAGACAGCGTTGACTTGCTTGGTCATTGTGAGGGAGGAGTCCAGGATGAAACCCAGGTTGCGTGCGTGGTCAGTTGTCTTGGGGGCGGTGCCCAGGGCCCAGGGCCACCAGGAGTCGTCCCAGGCAGAGGGGGATGGTCCTAGGATGAGGACTTCCGTCTTGTCCGAGTTCAGTTTCAAACGGCTGAGCTTCATCCATGCCGCGACGTCTTTCATTCCTTAGAGGAGGCTTGATCCGGCGGTGGCGGGGTCGTTGGAGAGGGAGAGGATTAGCTGGGTGTCGTCGGCGTATGAGATGATGTTTAGGTTGTGTTGGCGTGCGATGGCTGCAAGGGGGCTCATGTAGATGTTGAAGAGGGTGGGGTTGAGCGAGATTCCTTGCGGCGCACCGCAGATGACTTCGTGGCCGTGGATCAGTGGGGGGGAGGCGGACTCTCTGAGTTCTTCCGGCGAGGAACGAGATGATCCACTCCAGGGCCTTCCCTTGGATTCCAGTGTTGCTGAGGCCCTGTATTAGTGTGCGGTGGCATACGGTGTCGAATGCTGCTGAGAGGTCCAGGAGGATGAGGGCAGCTGTTTCCCCTTTGTCGAGCAGAGACCTGATGTCGTTGGTGGCTGCGATGAGGGCGGTCTCAGTGCTGTGGTTTGCTCGGAAGCCGGACTGCGAGGGGTCAAGGGATCCGTTAGACTTGAGGAAGGCAGAGAGTTGTTTGTTGACGGTCTTCTCGATGACTTTGGCAGGAAAAGGGAGGACCGAGATGGGCCGGAAGTTCTTGAGGTCCGTGGGGTCTGCGCTGGGTTTCTTCAGGAGGGCGCTGCGCTCGGCATGTTTCCAGCTCTCCGGGAAGGTGGCGGATGCAAAAGAGTTGCTGATTATGTCCCGGAGTTGGGGTGCGATGATGGAGTCGTCTTTGTTGAAGATGTGGTGTGGGCAGGGGTAGGTTGGGGAGCCGGAGTGGATGGTGTTCATCATGCGGGTGGTGTCTTCGGTGCTGACCGGGTTCCAGGGGCACAGGGTGGTTGTGGGGGGGTGCTGGTTTGGTGGTCGGGTGCGTGGTCTGTGCGCCAAAGCTGTTGTGTATGTCGGCGATCTTGCAGTGAAAGAACGAGGTGAGTGAGTCGCAGAGGTCTTGCGAGGGTGTGATGTCGTTGTTGCTGGCGCTGGGGTTGGAGAACTCTTTAACAATGCTGAAGAGTTCCTTGCTGTTGTGGGTGTTGTTGTCCAGACGTTCTTTGAATGTTGTCCTTTTGGTGGTGCGGATCAGCTGGTGGCGTTTGCGGGTGGCGTTCTTGAGGGCTGTCATGTTTTCTGTTATCTGGTCGTGGCGCCAGGCTTTCTCGAGCGTGCGGCAGGTTTTCTTGGAGTTTTTGAGGTCGTTGGTGAACCATGAGGCTTTCTTGATGCTGAATCTGCTGGGAGGGTTCTTCAGTGGTGCGAGGTCGTCGGCGCAGTTGGTGAGTCACTGTGTGAGGTTGCGGACTGCTTCGTTGGGGTCCCTCGTGTTGGTGGGAGGGTTCTGGCTGAGGGAGGTGGTGAGTTGGTCAGCTGTGATCTTGCTCCAGCTTCTGCGAGGACCCTGTTGCGGGTGGTAGTGGGTCGTGGCTCTCCTGAAGTTGAAGTGGACGCAGCTGTGATCAGTCCAGTGTAGTCCGGTGGAGTGGCTGAAGGCGATGTGCTTGCTGGCTGAGAAGATGGTGTCTAGCGTGTGGCCGGCGTAGTGGGTGGGGGTGTTCACCAGTTGCTTGAGTCCGAGGTTGGCGAGGTTGTCCAGCAGGGCGGTGGTGTTGCTGTCATTGTTGTTCTCCAGGTGAAAGTTGAGGTCCCCTAGGAGGATGTAGTCTGAGGAGGTAAGGGCGTGTTGGCTGATGAAGTCTGCGATGGCTTCACTGAATTGTGTGCGTGGTCCCAGTGGTCTGTAGATGATAGTGCCTCTGAAGGTGGTCTTGGGGTCGGTGTGTATCTGGAAGTGAAGGTGCTCGGCGGCGGTGAGGGTGTCGTCGAAGTTGGTCGTGATTCGGATGGTGTTTCTGTGGAAATTATGCGCCATAGCATGCCATACCATACTATACAATCACAGTCCAGCCCATACCATACAATAGCCGACTATAATACCAAACCATATCATACTATATGGTAACAGGCCATACCATATTATATAATGACACACCATACAATACAGTGCCATATTATACTATACAATGACAATGCATACCATACCATGCATACTGTACCATACCGAACGAAATAATGACAGATCATACCACAGCATGCCAAACCATGCCATACCATACCATACAACACAAAATGAGATCATACCATACCATTCCATACAATGACAGGCTACACTATACCATTCCATATTATACAGGGACAGGCTGTACCATATTATACCATACTATACAATGACAGACCATACCATACCATACCATACCATACCATACCATACCATACCATACCATACCATACCATACCAAAGAATGATAGGCCATACCATACAACACTATCAAATGTAATGCCATACTATACCATACCATACCATACCATACCATACCATACCATACCATACCATACAATAATGGGCAATACCATACCATATTATACTATACAATGATGGGCCATAGCAAACCATACCATAATATACAATCACAGCCCAGTCCATACCATATAATAACAGGCTATAATGTCATACCATATCATACTATATAGTAACAGGTCATACCATTCTATATAATGATACCCCATACCATACAATTCAATGACATATTATTCTATACAATGACAAGATAAACCATACCATACATACTGTACCACACTAAACAATGGCAGATCATACCATACCATGCCATGCCATACCATGCAAAACAAAAATAGATCATATCATACCATATTATACCATACTATATAATGATGGGCCTTATATACCACACCAGACTATACAATGACAGACCATACCGTACCATACCATATCATACCATAGTATACCATGCTAGTCCATAATAGGCCATACCATACCATACCATTCCATACTTTACAATATCAAATCATACCATACCATACTATAAAATAACAAGTCAGATCCTGCCCTATGATATTATACAACAACACGCCATACCATAATATACAATAGCAAGCCATACCATACTATACAATAACTTAGGCACATACGTTTCACATGGGCTTGCCCAATACATGTTTTAATGTCCCTTCATCAATTCAACTTTTCCTTCCCCACCAATTCTCCAACACTTGTTACGTTATGTGTATTTGTAAAGCACACTATCACCCACAAGGGTATACTGGTGCTGAGCAGGTGTGTTTGTGTACCCCTTTCAACGATAGAGTGGTTAGTTGGAAAACCAGGTCTTCAGCTTCTTGTGGAATTCAAGAAGAGAAGATTCGGCTCTGATGTGGAGGGGAAGGTTGTTCCACACTTTAGGAGAGATGTAAGTGAACACCCATCCTCCTGATGTATGATTTTGTGTATGCATGGGATGTGTGCGAGTAGGAGTCCTACGGAGCTGGGGTGTCTGCAGTGGTTGGTGGAAGAAGACGTGACTGTTCAGATAGGTGGTGCCTGAGTTCCGTAGTGCTCCATCATCTTCACTCAGAAAGGATAAGTGCAGTCCATATTGCTGAAATAACTAGGCCTGGGCGAAATTTCCATTACACCAGCATAATCTCACGCAATTTTACAATACACTTGTTACATGAAATTCCTGAAATTAAGGTACTATGGGGCATATTATCAAGAACTGTGATACAATTATTGCAGCTTTAGCGGCAGGAAACTGCCTCTAAAACTGCGATAATGGGCTTGATAATATGCCCTTGTGAATTCCCATAGCAGCCCAGGTTAACACTAGAACCTGGGCTGCTATGGATATTCACAAGGGCATATTATCAAGCCCATTATCGCCATTTTAGCGGAAGTTTCCTGCCGCTAAAGCGGCAATAATTTTATCGCAGTTCTTGATAATATGCCCCTATGTTACTGTGTGTAATTACACACTGTTTGTAGAAAAGAATAAGGGCAAGCACTCAGGAACAACATGAATGACCTGAAAGCATGTGGCTGCTGTTTGCGCCACTGGTGTTAGTAGACAATTTTTTTGTATGAAATGTATCCTCACATCCAAAATGGAGACAAGGATGCATTTCAAGTTAAAATATAACTTAAGTATGGCTTAACATCTAGAGTGGCTGACTTTGAAGCTGGGTGTTAGAAATGGGGGTCTCTAGTTGGCAATGGTTTGCACCTTGTCCAAGTAGGGACCCTTCCTTCTAGTCAGGATAAGGGAGTTACACTCCTAAAATAACCTCTGCTCACCCTGTTGGGAGTTTACTTTGGCAGGAGCAGTCAGACTTATCTTCAAGGCAGTGTGTAATGTATCTGCACGTAACCAACAGTAATACTGTGTAAGCACTACAAAAGGACACCACACCAGTTTAGAAAAATATCTATTTTTTATACATTTAAGACAAGACAAAAACAATGAAAAATCCACAATACAGTACTTAGAAATCTTCAGTTATCAAAATAAACTTGAAAACAGTTCCTTGAAGTTGATAGCTCCGTCTAGCGCTATCATGGTGCTGTGAACAATAAATCCAAACAGTTCTGGCTGACCGTGGCGTCGGGGCCAGCTACGGTGTCGGGAAGACCCGCAAAACAGTACTTTTAGAAATGCGGGGCGACGGCGACCTCTCGTTGAGCTCTGAAAGCTCAGCCTCCACAGGCGTCGGTTCTGGAGGTGGGTGCAGGAGTCGTCGGGCCCCTGAAGTCACAGCCTTTGCAGATCGAATGCCTCGTGTTTGAAGTCCGGAGCACCGGCATTGGCAGGCGTTGGGTACTGTGGTGCGAAGTGCAGTGGTGCGGCATGTGGTCCCCATAGGTTGCGGTGCAGGCAGCAGCTCGGTGACTGTCGTCCAGCGGCATCAGTGAAACCAGGGCTGCAGTGCGAAGAGATGGGGTGCTCGTCGTGAAGCTTGCAGGTCACGTTGCAAGCAGCGTCGTCATCTTTACTGAAGCTCTAATGTCGGCTGACGAATTGGAGTCTGTGTTGCAGGCGTTGGTAGGCCAAGGCTGCGGTGTGGGATGAGGGCGGTGCGTCGTGTAACTTATGAGCGGTCCCGTCGAACCACGTCGATGTTGACTTGAGGCGGCGGCGTCGGGGATACCAGGGCAAAGATGTGTAGCGAGGCAGTGTGGAGTGTGGTGCACACAGGTCGCGGTGCAAGCAGCGGCTCGGTGGTGGCGTCAGCAGGCGTCACCGGTGAGACCAGTGTTGCAGCGTGGCGTTGAGGCAGTGCCCTCTGCTGTACCTTCAGGACACAGAGTTGGCAGCTGCGTCGTAGATGGCGTCAGGTTGCTTTTTCTTCTGCCGCAGCACAAAACACACAGTCCCCAGTGCTGAGGCCAGAAGAACTTGAAGTCTTTGCTGGAGAAACTCACAAAAAGAGATTGCAGAAAGTTCAAGTCTAGTCCTTTCACTGCCCAAGACAGAAGCAGCCACTGCAGTCCAACACAGCAAAGCACACAGCAAAGTGGTAGTTCCCCCTCATAGCTTTGCCAGCTATTCTTCTTGGCAGTCTTCTTGGTCCAAAAGAGTTCTAAAGTTCTGGGGTCTGGGCCCCAATATTTATACCACCAAATCCTATGTTCTCTGAAGGCAGAGAGTGTCTGTAACCAAAAAAGCAGTTCTGTCCTCACTGGTGCAGCTTCCTGGCAGGGAGTGGAGACTGCATTGTGCAAGGCATACCAGGCCCATTCAGGGGCAAGGAAATCTACTCCTACTACTCTAAATGGAGCCCAGGTCTATTCAGCCCAGCAATGACCCATCAGGCTCTCTGGAGCCACTGCCCCTCTCCAGCCCCTGTTATCCCAAAGCCAGACAGTCAATCCACAACCCCAGCAGAGGCACACAGGATTGCTAAGCAAGAAAATACCTACTTTCTAAAAGTGGAATTTTCTAACACAGAATGTAAAAATAATCTTCACTAAAAGATACATTTTAACAGTCCAGACCTACTAAACTTTATTTTTCTACTTTGTTTTCCCAGGGGTAGTTATGTTCATAAGATGGTATAAACAAACCCCCCATTCTCTCCTATCGGAACAGGCAGCCTTGCAATGGTGAAGAACAACATACACTGTAATTCACCACCAGGACATGCCACACACATCAGTACATGTCCTACCTTTAACATACACATCACTAGCCGTGGAATGGGTGTGACATCCTTTCCGCTGTGGAGAGCCGCCGGTTGTCGCGCACCAGGCCTTCTATTCGATGCTGAGGGCATCACTCCCTTCCCTCAGCTCCGAGCCGACTACGGCCTCCCTGAATCTGGACATCTGCATTACTTACAATTGTGGCATTCGGCCATGCATCCCGACAATAAATCCCAGGCGCAGAGACATCTCACTACGTACGAATGATGGCTAATCACACGGTCCTCAGACAAGAAATTGATCTCAGACCTGGACAAAATACTTCTGTCCCGCTACATGCATACATATCACACAGGCCGTGCGCATTGGGAGAAAGACCTTGGCGGTGACCTTAGCAGTAAGCATGGGCGGAAAATCCGTTTCGCTCGCGGATTTTGCGGATTTTCGGTAAATTCGCAATCCGCGAGATTCGCGAATTTCCCGCAAAATCCGCAAATCCGCGAGCAGCGGATTTGCTCGCACTGTTCGCGTGAGTTCGCGGCTTCCCAGTTCAACCTCGCGCCCCGCGAATAAGCGCTAAATTGCAGAAATACGATTTTAGCAAAACTGAAACTACTTACCAGGTTCAAAAGTTCAAGCTCATCATTAGTAGCCATTTCTTGTAGTGCTTCCTGAGGGGCCCCTCCAGAGTTCAGTTGCCTACTTGCAACTATTATGTGACCCTGCTCTGACCCTCAGAATAGTTACACAAAGGTCCTGAATTACAGCTAAGGCAGACAAGCAGGAGCCAGGCTGGAAGTTCAAATCCAGTGACACATTAATCAGCCCCTAATTCATTATTGTCAGTTGGGGCAGGGCAGGTGTTGTAACTAATTTTGCAACAATGAAAGCACTTAGCAAGTGCAAAAGATCACTAATCAGGAAGCACTAAGGAAGCAGGTGCCAGCTAAAAAAATATTCTGTGACACATTAATCAGCCCCAAATTAATTCAGGTCACTTGAGGCAGGGAAGGTGTGCTTTGCTTTGCCGAAAATAATGTACACTGGACAACCAGAGGGTGCGGTGATGAAACAGAGGGTGGCATGGGTGGGCCAGAGGGTGGCATGAGTAGTCAGAGAGTGGCAGTGGTGACAGAGAGTGGCAGTGATGAAGAAGAGTGTCCCCAACAGGCTGGACACGTAGAAACAACAAGTTCGCAAAACTTGCGACCCGACAGGTAAGTTCGCGTTTTGCGAAATTGTACAAAACCCTCGCGAACTGGCAGAAACCCGCGCGAACACACAAAAAAAAAATCCGCAAATTCGCGAGAATTCGCGGATTTTGCGGATTGCGAGTTCGCAAATCCGCAAAATTCGCGAACGCGAGATTCGCTAAATTCGCCCATGCTTACTTAGCAGCAAAGAGTGGGAGGGAGCATGCTATAGGGCGCATCACACTGCGAGCCATATAGGCCTCACAGAAACATTTACCAAGTTAGAGTACCATTGGTACTACACTCCTGAGAGGCTTCACCAGGCTGATCCTGCACAAAGCCCAGATTGTTGGAGAGGATGTGTGAAGACGGGCACACTAGTTCACCTTTTATGAGAATGTGAACACTTACAACCTTACTGGATGCAAATCCTAGACAAACTTGACAAGTATCTTCACACAGAGCTCCCCGGCTCCCAGAATATGTCCTTCTGGGTGTACCGAACCCGCTTACTTATCCCTTGAAGTCCAGGAGAGGGAGGCAGATAGCAATAGCGCTCGGCACCACCACTCAGAACACACTGTTACACTGGAGGTCCCCCTGGATTCCTGCTCACACAAGGTGGCTTCAGCGGCTGTGGCACATACTAGGTATGGAGAAGATCTCACTTACGGGAAGGGTTCGACATTTGGCAAGCTCTTTCTGACCCTTCTCGCTCAAGATTTCCGGGAGTTGACATGCCCCTGATATCTTCGCCTCTTGCGACTCACCTCACCAGATCCCTCTACCCAGCGGGTCCAACCTTAGGGGTGTCACTTTGAGCTGTGCTGTGACACATTGAGTTTAGTGGAAGTGGGCAGGGTGGGAGGTTCCCTTTTCTGTTTTTGCTTTTTCTGTCCTGTTCTTCCCCCTTTTCTTTAGGTGAGGGGTGGGGGGAACTGTTCCAGTTAATTATTGTTTGCTTTCTTCGTACCTGTAAATACAATGCATGTCCCTGGGCTCTACGCAGCTCGTCATGGCGCACTCTTGCCTGTTGCAGTGCTTCAATAAAAAGATTTAAACACTAACATACACATCGCCCTGCCCACAGATGCACCTTGGGCCTACCTTCGGGGTGAATGACATGTACACAAAGGGAAGGTTGGGGCCTGGCAAGTTGGTGCACTTGCCAGGTCGACATGGCAGTTACAAACTGCGCACAGACTCTGCGGTGGCAGGTCTGAATTACCTTTTCAAGGCTACTTCGTCGGCGGGCTCAAATGGGGGAAGGACAAACGCTGGTCTTTGGAGTAAGTGTGACATTAAGATCACGCTCCCACGACCGTCCCGGGTTTAGAGCATTTCTTTAAATTCAGAAAATGCCCACCTCTCTGTATTACTAGAAAGGTGAATTGGATACTTCCTTTTTATTATTAACATTGACCCCCATTGGGGGTCAAGATCGCTAATAACAAGGGATCCATACCCTGCAGAAGGCCTCATTGACCCATGAGGGCTCATGTGAGAGGCCGAAACATGTTGGTTTTTGCAGCTGGAATATAGAGGCATTTACCCCTCCTACTTATCCCTACATTTATTTTTAATCCTGCCAAGGGGAACCGAGAATAAAGGTAATCATATGGTATCTCCTTGGACAGTTTTAATCTCTTCTCCTGCACCACTTCATGATCCCTTCTTGAGGGAATACTTTTCCCCAGCACTTTATCTTTTTACTCTCCTTGAAACATTCTCCCTCACCACTTTACTCTTTTCCCAAAACAATTGCACTCCGTCCAGTGTGTTGGTTTGCACCTGGATGTCTGCAGCGGCCCAATGATGAAACATGCCACTGCATAGTGGGTGAAGGCAGTATTAAGATTTTTTTTTTCCCTCTGTCTTTTTCTCTCGTTGCACGAGCTAGATGTACTCTGTAGTTAGAACAGGGAGTAGAAACCTGAGGATTCCTAGGGGGCATATTACCAAGCAATAGCGATAATTATCGCTATTGCTTGGTTAGAGACAAAAATTTTCCTTTGAGCTGCGGTGATTTTTATCGCAGATAAACCTTGGTATTACCAAGGTTTATCGCAAATGCGATAAAAATCGGCCACAATGCATGAATATCGCTGAAAAGTCAGCGATATTCATGCATTACCGAGATATTGCTCTTAGCCATGTTATCCACCTCCCATTGGATAACATGGCTAAGAACTGCTCAGGGCAGGTGTTAGCTTTTTGAGATATTCGCGCTTAGCGCGAATATCTCCAAAAGTTGGTAATAGGAGAAAGCGATGTTAGCGACTGTTTCCAGTCGCTAACATCTTGGCATGCCCACTTTGCATGTCATTAGTGATAAATATCACTGACATGCAAAGTGGGGCCCAAGATGGTCGCTATCTCCTACTAGCTGTCGCTAACTGGTGTTAGCGACAGTTAGGTAATAGGGAGATAATTTTATCTACGCTTTCTTGGCTTTTAAAGCCAAAAAAGCAGAGATAAACCCCCTTGATAATATGCCCCTTAGTTTCCTCATGCCTATAATGAATGTGTCCGTTTGTAATGCAACTGGTGCTCATCTCAAGCACTCTGATATGTCCGCGCTATATAATACTGCAAAAAAAAAGCCAATTTCTGCATTTTGTGTTATTACGTGTACTTTCACATAATTAAGCAGATGCGAAGTACTCAAATTGGACACACCCCTAGAAATAACAAGCACCATTTGTATGTCATATATGGACGTGCAAATAACTGATGCCTAATTATTTCTTTGCATGGCTTGTTTATTAAAGTTGCAGGTTGGGATGGTGCCACCAAACCCTCCTGGGAAGAAATTGGGCCCAAAATCTTACTGTCCTAGCCCAGGTGTCTTGAAGTACCTTTAGATTGTTTTTCATAATTTTCAACAACTATAGACCTGTAAGCTGTCAGTTAACAGCGGCTCTCCCCACTTAGGGGGAACCGTCGATATGGCAGGGGAGTCGGGGACCAGCAGGAGGGACGGGGTGTGGCCGCTCTGTCTTTCCGGCTGGAAAATGGCGCGGATTTGTCGGCGTGCCCTGGAAGCACTAAAGGGCTTCTGGGTCGGGGGTGTTTGATCCTGCCCTTATTTGAAGGGCCTCACAATCGGGAGCCGGTTCCTTGTATCCTGCTCGCGGCCAAGATTCTGTCGCCCCCCACAGCTTTGCCCAGATGCCTACATCGCCCCAGGAGCAACGTGTTGTTGGCGGCAGGCTGTGGGTGCACAGATGAGACTAGAACATTCCTGGTACGCAGGGCGTTGAGGGGCTGGCAGCGTTTGGAGGGGTGTACACCAGACTCCAGGCACCCCATAGTCACACCGAAACTTGCAAAGATCATGGCCTCTCTGGAGGTTGTGTGTAGATCATCAGATGAAGTTCGCATTTTTAGGGAAGCATTCTCCCTGGCATTTTTATCAGGTATTAACGGTGAGCAATTTGGTGGCAAAGAACAAAAAAGATTTAAAGGGTGGCCCAAAGTGTGCGGACAAACAATGGACAAATGGCTCCCTAGCAATCACCATTACCCATTCTAAGACTGATCAAGCGGGTAAGCACATATTGCTACACTGAGCCTTAGCAAATCTTTTTTGTCTCACTGGGAACAAGGAGCGGGAGGCCCTTTGTTGTTGCATCAAGGCGGGACACTACTCACAAGGGTCCAATTTATCAGGGTGCTCAAGGGGGCATTGGGGGCTGCAGGTTTGGATCTTGCTGAATATGGTTCACATTCATTTTGTATTGCCGCAGCAACCACTGCCGCAAGTATGGGGTTGGCAGGACAGGCAGTTCAAAGGATAGGCCGGTGAAAGTCTGATTGCTACAAGCACTATGTGCCATTAAACATGTTGTGAGTACCACCTGCTTGTTTTAGTGCCTTACCTTATTCTCCTTTCAAATGCAGGTGGTGAAGAGGTTAGGGGGATTCAGCCGCTGGATGCTTCGTTGCCTCTGGTCTACTCTGGAGCAAGGGACGTTACAGATGTGCTAGTGTTGGGCCATTCCTCTGTGACGCGTGCAAAGAGGTTTTATTTAGCAGGTGACTACGCATCACGAGCAAGGAAGGATGGATATCAGCTGACTTTCTGTGGTCAGGGGAGGCCGCACTTGGCCTACCGGAGAACTGCATTGGACAGAATGTTGCCTCAGAGGCTTACAGTTCCAGGGGTGATAATTGTACATATTGGAGGCAATGACTTGGCGGAGCTAGGTCGGAGAAACTTGTTTGAATTGATTGTTTTGGAAATGTGTTGGCTGGCAAAGAAATTCCCAGAGGTCACAATTGCATGGTCCAATACAGTCCCGAGGTCAAAGTGGAGAGGTGGTAAGTCAGTAAGAGGCATAAATGAGTCAGTAAAAAGGTTGAACTGGAAAGTGGGTAAGTTGTTCAGGACAGATAGGTTGTTACCCATACCTCATGGGTGCATCAAAGGGGAATGTTTTCTATTACAGGATGGAGTGCATATATGTCTAAAGAAGGTACCGCAATGATTTTGGAAAATTTGCTGGCTTGGCCAGGCCAGCGTGCATCGTCGGTCGGGGGGCGGGGCAGATAGTCGGTGAACTATGCTGGCACTTAAGGTCCTTTACGGCATCCTGCTATACCAAATGTAGCATCTGCATCCATGAACCCTCCAAGGGGTGCTGCCACCTGGTCGGAAGGAGGTGGCAGTGGCGCGGGGGGTTCTAGGCTGTCGCTGACATGTGGTCCTTTACCTCTCTACCACCCTCGCAGGCACATTTGGGCACAACCTAGCACTGGCCATTGGGGAATGGAAAACCTGGGTTTAGGGGTGCCAGCGGTAGGTATCCTAAGGGCTGCCGGGGCCCCTGCACCAGAATTTTTCAGAGGTTGGCGACCTTCCTATAGAGAGGGGAGAGGGAAAGTGATCTCATTCCTTAAGGATGGCCCCGAAGGAATAAACGAAGGGGAAAAGCCAGTCTTGATCTCACTCAGAACGATTACAGAATAATTTTGTTGTGTACACAGGACAGACTAGTTATGGTTAGGTGATTCCCATGTCCTAGAGTCTCTGTTAAGGCTAGGTCACAACTGTAAGCTGAAATGTAAATAATGTGGTTACTGTGTAAAAAGGTTATAAATTGTGTTTTTTATTGTGTGTGAAATGATAGTAAATACGGCCAGGGGTCTTACAATCCCTATCCCAAAGAAATAAGAAATGGTTTCCTGCAATGTTATGTCATGGGGTTTTGGGTAATGGTAAGGATTAACCTTCCTGGGACTTTGGCGACTCCTTGGTCAGATCATTTTCTCCTGGGTGAACCATGATCATGTCAGGCCTAGGCCTGCATGTACTTTATTCCCAAAGTATGGGTGGCAGCTGGTCCCTCCCAAGCAACCAACAACGTGACTCTGCACCACTACGTTACTCACTGCCAATCCCAACTGCTGACCATACGATTGTCTCTTCAGGCTGCTTCATTATGAGATGGACACAAATACATACCTCCTTTCTTCTCCAGCCTCATGTCCCTCCTTTTGCAGAAAAACACAATCCATCACAACACTCTTCATTTAGTCGACCTTCTGTATCTAACATTCCCTCAGATCCTGCTAGAGGTCCATCTAACCAGTCTCTTTAAGCTAACTTCCTCCCATACAATCCATATACCTGTTATTGCAAATATTCTAAAGTAATGCAACTGAAAGCCATGCAGAGGCCAACCATCCTTTTGTAACCATTTTTGTAACACCCCAAAGGTTGCCTGCCTTTTACACTGCTACCACCCTGTTGTATAAATGAGCCTCCCCATCTCGTTTTTAGGTCTCGCCTCTCAATGCACATGCGCATTGAGCAGAGCGAGACTATAGGGCTTTAAACAGACTTTACCCAACTGGCGATTTGGTGCTGTGCCCGTGCGCTTTTAGGTCAATGCGCAAGCGCATTGACCTAAAATGCTCGTACTCAAATCGCCAGCCATCTGTTGCCCAGCTTGGTGCCGCTCCACCCCCTGCCGGATCAAAGGCTTTCACGGCCGGCCGGCAGTGCTTTCAGTTTCACTGCCGCTCGGCCGGCCGTGTCTCCTTATTTGACTTGTTTTGCTTGTTTGCAATTCAGAACTTGAAAAAGTGAACTGTCTTCAATCCAATATCCCCATGTGACTTGTATCCCATGCCCAAAGTTGATGACTTCTTCGAACAATTAGAAAAATGCCTGTTTCAGGTATGTATCGATCTGAATCTAGAAGATGCCCATGAAGCCCCCTCTGCCACAGAAAGAGATTGTTTCAAGTGTGTGTTCTTCAGTTTGGGCTGCGTGGGATGCTGATCTACCAGCCTCCTTTCCTAGGTTACTAGATTATCATTTAGGAATACGTTTTCTTCTTTGTAATGTTCTCCCACTCTCATCAAAGGCTTTCACGGCCGGCCGGCCGTGTAAAGTGCACTTCAAAGGCCGCTCTCCCTGCTCCGCCCCCTGCTGCGGCCGTGTCGCATTTCTCCTCCTCCCTCCCCACAGCAATGCCCTCCGTCTTGTTTCTTTCGAGGTAAGTGTTAGAGACTGCACCCTTTATTTACAAAGCTTTACCTCGATAACTTTGTTTCCGCCATGTGTACGCTTGTTGTGTTTACCAATTAATTCGAAATTATATATATATTTTTTCTGGGAGGGTTGTTTGAGAACTGCTCCGATGGCTTCTTCATACCAGGTTTCTAATGCAATTCGCAACTGTAGTCGGGCGTTTTTGCTATACAATTAACACCTTTACAGACAGACTCTGGGCTAGAAAACGTCATTTTTTTCTGCCACCCGGCTTTCTTCCTATTTCGAATTGCGGAGACATGTAAAATGTACTGTAAGTGCATTTTAATGAGTGGCTGATTTGTTAGCTTAAAAAAAGAACTGTAGATTTTAGAATGATTACACCGTTCCATGGTATTATAGATGGATGAATTTCCCAACCGATCTATTAAAAAATATTAAACCTCAAAATTATCTTAACACTAGTGCGATGGACCTACTCATCAACCATGTCTTCTGAGGCAATTGAAAATGCTACCTTCACCTGCCTGCAAAGCGCCTCTTATTATAAATTGTATCTGAAATTATCCAGTTTCTATAAATCCACCCATACACACTTTCATCCATCTCCATGTGCTGCCACTCCTACCCATCCACCCTCGCATGCAGGCAGGCCCATCCAACCATATATTCATCCAAGTATACACCTATCAAGTATAAACGTATCCATGCATCCATTCACCCACCCATTCACCGCATCCACCACCACATCCACCATCACCACCACATCCACCACCACATCCACCACCACATCCACTGTCACCTCCACCATCACCTCCACATCCACCATGACATCCACCGCCACATCCACCACCACATCCACCACCACTTTCACCACATCCACTACCACCACATCCACCACCACATCTAACACGTCCACCACCATTTCCACCACCACCGCATCCACCACCACCACATCCACCACCGCATCCACCACCACCACATCCACCACCACCACTGCATCCACCAACACCCAATCCACCACCACCACCACATCCACCACCGCATTCACCACCACCACATACACCACCACATCCACCAACACTTTAACCACACCCACCACCACCACATCCACCACACCCACCACCGCTACATCCACCACGCCATACACCACCCCATCCACCACCACCACTGCATCCACCACCACCACCGCATCCACCACCACCACAACATCCACCGCATCCACCACCGCATCCACCACCACATCCACCATCACCACCACATCCACCACCACATCCACCATCACCTCCACATCCACCACATCCACATCCACCGCATCCACCACCACCACATCCACCACCACATCCACCACCACCACCACATCCACCACCACTTTCACCACATGCACCACCACCACATCCACCACCACTTCCACCACCACCGCATCCACCACCACCTCATCCACCACCGCATCCACCACCACCGCATCCACCACCACCACATCCACCACCACCACCGCATCCACCAACACCACATCCACCACCACCACCACATCCACCACCACACCTACCACCACCACATCCACCAACACATCCAACACATCCACCACCACTTCCACCACAACCGCATCCACCACCGCATCCGCCACCACCACATCCACCACCACCACCGCATCCACCAACACCACATCCACCACCACATCCACCACCGCATCCACCACCACATCCACCACCACATCCACCACCACCATATCCCCCAGATCCACCACCACCACATCTATATGTGTATGTGTCAGGATTCATCAAGTGTCTACTGTAGTTTCCTCAAGACAGTTATCTAAATCCCTGTCATTGCCCCGCTCTACACGAGCTAATGTTTGGTTCCCTTGCTCCTCTGGTATGCTGAGAAATTCCGGAGGTAATCCGAGTCATTGAACAAGAGAACTGACAAGACTGTACATAGTCCCCCTCCCTAAGATGGCCGCTTAATGTCCCGTTTAGAGTATTTGAGAAGTGCGCCTTCTAGTGGGCTTCTGGAAGTCGCGCGCTTCTAACTGCGCACTTCAACAAAGATTCCGTTCGAGAAGCTTTTCCTTGTCGCTGCTCCGCGTCAGCTATTCATGACGGGAGAATTACAGCAATTATAGTAGGAAGTCAGAGAGTCATAGTAACTGGGAATATAGAGACTTTGGTAATATACATTCCCACAGGGTGCTTTCATAGTTCAGAGAGATACCACAGTCCTGACAAAGTTTTCGGCCGCTGTCATCGAGCGGTGTCAACTGTCAACCAGATATCATAGCCGTTTTCCTGAAGAGACTTGCTTCTAAGAAGACTCGACAAGGCTCGTCATAGTTGAGTATCCAGTAGAAGAGGTTCCTGAACTCTACAAGTAAGGTGTTATATCTTCACGTCAAGCCTTCAAGTACAAGAACTAAATTGTCCAGCATTCGTATTCCCCCCGGACATTCCCCCTTGCGTTTTTCCTTTCCTTTCCTCCCCTTTGTACCTTCCTGTATCCTTTTTGCGTGCTACGGAAATTCTGTTGAACTATTTCTTGTACCGCTTCCAAGAATAACATCTCTTCATAGAATCCCCGAGACCAAGTCTGGCAAAAGGCTTCACAGGTACTAGTTCAGTCAGAGGGAGAGTGAGAGAGTGTGGGAAGAATTATCTGAGGTAGAGATTCTAATGTACGCATATGTCTTCACTGCAGGAAGCTCAGCCAGATAAACAATACACATATAGAAGAGAGGCAAATACCTGGGCTGAAACTGGTAGGACAAGTTTTGTTACCCTTTTAAGAACAGTCTGCGTAGTGAAGAAAAGGTTTGTGGTATATTCTCTGCTTCTCTCCCTTCTGTGTATTAGGCACCTTCAGAGTAGACGGCAAGAAATATAGCAGTCACCAGAAGATAGAGGTGCCAGTCGAAGTACAGGTATTCTCTTCTCTGTCCACTTCCCCTTTCCCTGCTGCTGGTGGTCTTGCTCTTGAAGCGAGGGTACCGGTGGAAGGGTGATCGGGACATTCGTCAGTACTGCCCCTGCGAAGCGTTGGAGCACCAGGACTTCGTGACAGATTGAAGTGCCCACGTATTTTTCTTCGCCTGGCAGTATGGCTGAGGGAATGGATTTGAAGGAGTTAGGCGCAATCTTAGCGGCTATTCAAAGAGATTTGGGAGCAGTTCGGGATGAAAATCAAAGTTTAAAAATAGAGTTAGTGGCTTCCCGTCAAGAGACAAGGCTGTTAGCACAAAAGGTAGATGGGTTAGCTATGGGAAATCCCGTGCAGAGTTCCACTGTCCCAGTCACTAGTAGTGTTACTGCGGATACAAAATCTGTAGCTCAAGTAATTCATTCTGTATCCCCGCTAATTCAGTTGGCCACTCCTGAAAGGTTTTCTGGAGATCCTCAAAAAGCTCAATATTTTTTGACCCAATGTTCCCTCCACTTCATGTGCCGTCCCACTCTTTTTCCGGATGCTCAATCTCGAGTAGCATTTATCCTGTCATATTTGAGTGGGGATGCGGCCAATTGGGCCATGCCGTTGGTTAGTGAGGATGATCCTTTGCTTAGTGACTTCCCCAAATTTAAGGCTGAGTTTCTTAGGATCTTTGATCGGAGAAGGATATCTCAGGCCACCGATAACGAGTTGTTGGAGCTGCGTCAGGGATCTAAAGATTTAATTACGTACCTCACGCAGTTTAACAAATTAATCCTGGAAACTAGTTGGCCAGAGGAAAAAAGAGCTGCTTTATTCTATCGTGGATTAAGGGATGAAATCAAGGACACTCTGGCTCAGATCCCTAATAGACCCACAGAATTGTCAGCTTTGGTGGATTTGGTGCTGGAATTGGATTTTAGGAATTCGGAACGTAAAGGTGAAAAGAAGAGAGATTGGAAGATAAATTTCCCGCGCTTTGACCGAGCCAAGAGTGAAAAAGGACCTGGAGGGAATTCAGAGTCGGAACCCATGCAAATTGGGACAGTTCGAGGTCCCGTGAGTCAAGAAGAAAAGGAACAACGGAGGCAAAAGAAGTTGTGCTTGTATTGTGGCACACCCGGCCATTTTGTTAAGGATTGCATGAAGCGTCCCAAGACTCCGTTTAAGGGAAACGAGACAAACCACCAGTAGACGGGGTCGCTCTGGTGGTGAAAGAAGACAAGACGGCTCCAGAATCTCATTTAATTTTAAATACACTACAGACCATGACGCCCCATGTAATTCTCCATGTAACTATGCAATTCCGTGAACATCACATTTTTGGAGTGGCAATCATGCTCGATTCAGGTGCCACTGGAAATTTTTGTGATATCCGTTACGCTAGACAGATGGGAATCAAAGCAATCGCAAAGGACCGCCCAGAGTCAGTGCGTGCAGTAGATGGTACCAACTTGACTTCCGGACCAATTACTAGTCACACAGAGGAATTGGAAATTACTCAGGGGGATGGGCATCGGGAGGTGTTGCAGTTCAACTTAATCGATGCCCCGCAATTTCAATTGATCCTGGGACTGCCCTGGTTAACCCTTCATAGACTGGGAAAACAGGACTGTCAGCCTGCATTCAGAGTTTTGCTTGTCCCACTGTTATGGTACTAAAACTCGTGAAAAAGAATCTACGCCATCTATGCTGTTGTCGTTTGGTGGACAGTCCATTGGAGCGGTTATGACTGAAGAAATTCCTCCAGAGTATCGAGATCTAGAGACTGTGTTCAGTGAGCAGGAAGCCGAATTGTTGCCACCCCACCGTGCTTATGATTGCACCATAGATTTGGAACCTGGAGCAGTTCTTCCATGTAGTCGTATTTATGCCCTGACCGAAGCTGAAAATGTACACCTAAAAGAATACCTAGATCGATACCTTGCTAATGGTTTTATCCGGCCATCTCAGTCTCCTGTGTCTTCACCACTGTTCTTCATACCGAAGAAGCAAGAAGGTAGCCTAAGAACTTGTATAGACTATCGTGCATTAAATCAGGTCACCATTAAAAATAGGTACCCGTTGCCGTTGATTTCTGTTCTCTTGGATCAGATAAAGGAAGCTCAAATTTTCACCAAACCGGACTTGCGCGGAGCTTATCACTTGGTTCGTATGAAGGAAGGGCACGAATGGAAGACCGCCTTTCGAACCAAGTTTGGTCTTTTTGAATATTGTGTCATGCCATTTGGCCTTTGTAATGCTCCCGCAGTGTTCCAACATTTCATCAACGACGTCATGAGTGACTTAATCGATAAGATTGCTATCATCTACCTGGATGATATTTTGATTTACTCTCGGAACACTCAGGAACACACTCAGCATGTACGAATGGTTCTAGAGCGATTGCAAGCCAATCAACTTTTTGTTAAGTTGGAAAAGTGTGTTTTTCATGTATCTCAAGTGGAATTTTTGGGATTCGTAATCTCACCTCAGGGAGTTACCATGGATCCAGGAAAGGTAAAAGCAGTGGAAGATTGGCCTGCCCCCAAGAACGTGAAAGAAATTCAAAGATTTCTGGGCTTTGCCAATTTCTATCGGAGATTTATTCAAGGATTTTCTCAGCTGATAACTCCCATCACTGTTCTTTTGAGGAAAGGAGTCAAATTTGAATGGACTGATGAATCTAATTCCGCTTTTTTGAGTCTGAAGAAAAAATTCATTTCCGCCCCCATCCTTCTGCACGCGGATCCTGCTGAACCTTTCTATGTGGAAGCTGATGCTTCAGATCAGGCCATAGGGGGAGTTCTTTCACAACGCCACCCAAAGACTGGGCAGCTTCACCCAGTGGCGTACCGCTCAAGAAAACTGAACTCTGCTGAAGTTAATTATACCATCACGGAGAAAGAGCTATTAGCAGTAAAGGATGCTTTTGAGGATTGGAGACACTATCTGTTGGGGGCACGACATACAGTCACAGTCTATTCTGATCACAAAAACTTGCAGTTTTTAAAGACGGCTAAGACCTTGACTCCACGTCAATTGCGTTGGTCTCTTTACTTTGCAGACTTCGACTTTGTGATTACTTATCGACCTGGTCCCAAGAACGGAAAAGCAGACGCATTGTCCCGACTACAGACTGAAGAATCCGAACATACTGTTGAAACTAAACCGATCATTCCAGAAACAAAGATAGTGTGTGCACTTACTTTAGATAATTTCAAAGAAGAGGTCCGAAAGAGTCTTACCACAGAAGAGATTCAGCAGTGGGTCCAACAAGGGGAAGAACGACAGTGTCGACACCAGCTACCTTATGTAAAAGAAGCCTTATATCTCCCTACCACAGATCTCCAAGAAAAGGCCTTGCGGAGCTGCCATGATCATCCACTAGCGGGTCACAAGGGAATTGCGAAGACTCAAGAATTGGTACAGCGTTATTTTTGGTGGCCTGGGATGTCCGATCAGATCAAGAAATATGTTCAGTCTTGCGAGTCTTGCGCTCGAAGTAAACCAAATAGACAGGCTCCCCAAGGTTTGTTGCAGCCCTTGCCTACTCCCACTTCTCCATGGCATACAATTTCTTTGGATTTCATAGTGGACCTACCGTTAAGCAAGGGATTTGATACCATCTTGGTGGTGGTGGATACCTTCACCAAGATGAGTCATTTCGTTCCTCTGTCAGGAATTCCAACCGCAGTCCAGTTAGCTAGAATATTTGGTGAGAATATAGTAAAGATTCATGGTGTCCCTAAGATTGTGGTCTCAGATCGAGGTCCCCAATTCATTTCTCACTTTTGGAGGGCATTCCTAAAGGGGATGGGAATTGAAGGTAGATTGTCTACTAGTTATCACCCAGAATCCGATGGACAGACAGAAAGGATAAATCAAGAATTAGAACAGTACTTGAGGTTATTTCTGTTAGATCAAGGTGGGGAATGGTCAGAAAAGTTGTGGATGGCAGAGTTTGCTTGCAATAATGCGAAGAGTGCGTCTACTGGCTACTCTCCGTTTTATTTAAACTTTGGTAGACATCCTAACTTTATGATTACGCAAGAGGAGTTAGATGTCCCAGCAGCCAAGAGAGCCCTTTTAGATTTGAGCTCGTTGCACAAATCAGCAGAGAAGAATTTAGAGAAAGCTAAGGCGTCCTATAAGAAGTTTGCAGATTCACATAGACAAGAGTCCCCACAATACCAAGAAGGAGATCAGGTGTGGTTATCCACTAAGAATTTACATTTGAAAGGAAACAGGAAGTTTCAACCCAGATTTGTTGGCCCATATACCATAGAGAAGGTGTTAGGACCAGTTACTGTTAAATTGAAACTTCCGACCAAGTTTGGGGTGCATCCTGTTTTCCATGTATCCTTGCTGAAAAAGATTCAATCACCAATACGACTCATGAAACTTCCAGATCCACTAAACATTCAAGGACACACAGAATATGAGGTTAAGGATATTTTAGATTCCAAATACCTTAAGGGGAAATTGAAATACTTAGTGGATTGGAAAGGTTTTGGCCCAGATGAAAGGTCCTGGGGACCTGTTAGTAATATCCATGCTCCACAACTGCTGAAACGTTTTCACTCCAGATTTCCACACAAACCAGGACCGATGAATCGGTCCTTGAGAGGGGGTACTGTCAGGATTCATCGAGTGTCTACTGTAGTTTCCTCAAGACAGTTATCTAAATCCCTGTCATTGCCCCGCTCTACACGAGCTAATGTTTGGTTCCCTTGCTCCTCTGGTATGCTGAGAAATTCCGGAGGTAATCCGAGTCATTGAACAAGAGAACTGACAAGACTGTACATAGTCCCCCTCCCTAAGATGGCCGCTCAATGTCCCGTTTAGAGTATTTGAGAAGTGCGCCTTCTAGTGGGCTTCTGGAAGTCGCGCGCTTCTAACTGCGCACTTCAACAAAGATTCAGTTCGAGAAGCTTTTCCTTGTCGCTGCTCCGCGTCAGCTATTCATGACGGGAGAATTACAGCAATTATAGTAGGAAGTCAGAGAGTCATAGTAACTGGGAATATAGAGACTTTGGTAATATACATTCCCACAGGGTGCTTTCATAGTTCAGAGAGATACCACAGTCCTGACGTAGTTTTCGGCCGCTGTCATCGAGCGGTGTCAACTGTCAACCAGATATCATAGCCGTTTTCCTGAAGAGACTTGCTTCTAAGAAGACTCGACAAGACTCGTCATAGTTGAGTATCCAGTAGAAGAGGTTCCTGAACTCTACAAGTAAGGTGTTATATCTTCACGTCAAGCCTTCAAGTACAAGAACTAAATTGTCCAGCATTCGTATTCCCCCCGGACATTCCCCCTTGCGTTGTTCCTTTCCTTTCCTCCCCTTTGTACCTTCCTGTATCCTTTTTGCGTGCTACGGAAATTCTGTTGAACTATTTGTTGTACCGCTTCCAAGAATAACATCTCTTCATAGAATCCCCGAGACCAAGTCTGGCAAAAGGCTTCACAGGTACTAGTTCAGTCAGAGGGAGAGTGAGAGAGTGTGGGAAGAATTATCTGAGGTAGAGATTCTAATGTACGCATATGTCTTCATTGCAGGAAGCTCAGCCAGATAAACAATACACATATAGAAGAGAGGCAAATACCTGGGCTGAAACTGGTAGGACAAGTTTTGTTACCCTTTTAAGAACAGTCTGCGTAGTGAAGAAAAGGTTTGTGCTATATTCTCTGCTTCTCTCCCTTCTGTGTATTAGGCACCTTCAGAGTAGACGGCAAGAAATATAGCAGTCACCAGAAGATAGAGGTGCCAGTCGAAGTACAGGTATTCTCTTCTCTGTCCACTTCCCCTTTCCCTGCTGCTGGTGGTCTTGCTCTTGAAGCGAGGGTACCGGTGGAAGGGTGATCGGGACATTCATCAGTACTGCCCCTGCGAAGCGTTGGAGCACCAGGACTTCGTGACAGTGTGTGTGTGTGTGTGGGTGACTCTGTGTGTGTGTAGGTGCAAATGCAATGTTCTTGGATTTTCGTCACAATAAAATACACTGAACATAATCTTCACAACATTTATTTACAAACAATTAAGCTATTGCCATTATAAATTACAATAACTTTTATTTAAATATTAATTATTTACAAAATTAAAAGCCATTGTTATTTGTAATATCAATACATCTAAGTCACGTAAATACAACACACATTGCATTACAAATGCTATAGGTGTCACATTTGCGAAAGTTAAAACTATTGACATTGTAACTGACAAAGCTATTAATTTTGCTATTTTCAAAACCAACACATAAATAAAAAAAGTGGCATTTATAATACCAATCGCTCAAACTTTCCTAATGCGAGACCTATTGCATTTCCAATGCTTGTTGTAAATTTAACTTTATTACTTTTTATACCCAATATAAGCACCAGGTCTAATAAGGCATAATGGTAAACATTGCATGTAGTATTGCCAACAGTATTACCCCCTCCCCCACCCCAACACAATAGCACACGTACAACACTAGGAAATCGGTCTTCTATGGTTTGAACTTTTCTTCCTCATTTCCCAGATTGAGGGGTGTAATGGCAACCCCCGTGGTTATCTTCCCTCTGTAGTTAACATGCCTGCACCAGGGCCGAACTGGGAACCCAAAGCAGCCCTGGCAGTTTTGTTGGACCAGCTCCCTGGAGGGGGCGCAAGTGTGAAGCACTGCTGCTTTTGTTATTGGGGGCCGATATTGCAGGCACCCAGTAACCCCCCCCACCCCCCCACCCCCCCCCCCCCTACTTCTGCAAAACTGGCTCCCACCCTTCCAGCCTCCTGGGAAAGCTCCCAATGCCCACTAGGGCCAGTCCAGCCCTCTCCCCTACCTATTCCATATAGAAATTGTCAGTTGGACTCTACTTCGCTTGCCCACCCACACCAACGAGAGCAACACGCTATTGAAGTCCTGTAAGGTGTCCCTAGGGATCAGACTCAGTGAATTTTGTAGCATATAGAGAGATCGCAGGAGAAATGCCATGGTTGCCACTGCCACCCTTCCAATTAGCAAGAACTGCTTGGTACTCTAAAATCGAACCGAACTGAGCAGGCCATGCCCTATCCTCCCGGTATCGTGGACCCAGGGTCAAACGGACTCTATAATTCTCGCCTCGGTGCCTACTCTAACCAGGGAACACACTCGGCAACTCTGGGCATTAAGCTTGCCTCATCTCTACAACGGCCCCCACAGACGCCGGGGATGCCTGGTTTCACCTTGGAGATACCCAGAAAGGGACCATCTCACAGGGAAAACCAGGACGGGTTCCCCAACGGTCTTCAGCGCCAGGATACTCTTTGGAGTCACAGTGCACTTTACAAGTACACCCACCCACATATTGTGATCATGTTGTTGCTGCTCAATGTGCACCACCCTATTGCCCAGGTATCAGAAGCTGCCCTTCTCCCACTTCAGATATCTCTGGTATCCTATGCACCAGGAAGCCAGAGGAAATAGCAAGGATTTCTCCTAGTTTCCCTGAAGCTCTGACATCTCCCCAAACCGCTGCAGCTAAGTCAGTAAACAGGGAATGGACCACTCAGGGTGGGTTAGATACACCAGAGCATCATGGGTGTACAGCGATACCACATGATTCATTGCTCCCAGCTGGATACCCCAGGAGTCTCCTCATCTCTGATCCCTGACTTCCAAGTAACTTCTGTGTGGACTTTCTGGGCAGATTCCCTTACTGCTTGGCATCCCTTTATACTTATTCTATTTTATTGTTCCCAAATGCTTCAGTTTGTAGCCTATCCCCTCTCAAGGGCATGTGTCCCATTTCCATAAAACTTTGCACCCACTGCTTCTCATATTCTGAATGTACCCAAAAACCTAATGGAAAAAATTGCCATACAAAAGGGGCATTCCCAGGGAAATGTGCAAGCATCTTTTACCTGAAACATTACTTCCCCCATTATTTCTGCCATTGTGTTCTTCCCTGGGAACCTCTGCCTTTCTCCTGTAGCCACCCCTCTGAGATAAGTTTTGAAATGTCCCCATTCGGATTGTATCCCCGAAAGCATTTCCCATAGAAGGCTATTCCTGACATCTTCACTGAAGAGCCACCGTCTACTAATCTTTTTTCAACCATTTACATATATGTAATTCACTACAAGTGTAATTTTTACTTTAATTCCTGGCCAGTCGCTCCTCCTCTGCTGTGCTCCACTTCTCACAAAGGCAGCGAACCCTCAGCTAACTGTATTGTCTTTATGTCCCTAACATCTCTTCTGGTACCACTAGCCCTTGATGTTCTGCTTCCAGTGACAATCCACAAATCTGGACCACTGAAAACGAGGTAAAGCACCTGCCAACTGATTCTATTGGTTTGTATATGCTTGTCACAAAACATTACGTTCCATTTTACAACAAGCTTTCTTAATGTCAGAACCCAGCGGTTGTTGAGAGGCAATTTGTTAGTCAAGTCAAGTCATAGTTCCTTTATTCGGGTTTCATGTAATAGAAAAAAACATAAAAGTACAATTTAAAAACAATGGTTAAAAAGAAAAAAAATTACATTTTCTATGTACAATTGGTGTTTAAAAAAATTCAGATCAGTGAATAAAATTCATAACTTTAATGGACGCCATGATCAACAAGTTTTCGGATAACTGATACATAGTTAAAAAGAAGGATAGATAAAAACATCTTATTCACTAGACAGGATTTACAACAACAACTTTTTTGTAGATTTTTTCTTTGCCTGACATAAGATTTCAAAAATTGTGCAATGTTTCTCGTGAAACATTCTGCGTCCAGCAATTGCACAGCAAGATATGCTGGACGACATTGCCTCATACCCCAAATTTTAAAAATAGGTTTTATCCATTTTTTCTTTAGTTCTTTATAGAATTTGCAAAACAAAACCATGTGCATCGATGTTTGGAACGATACCTCATCACAAGGGTAGGTTGGTAGAGTTTTTGCCCAATCATTCATTTTTGGGAAAGTTACCAAATGATGAAATGTATTTAGCCTAAAACGTGTTAGCACAAACCTATCATAGCCGCTCAGAGTGAACGTTAGGTAGGGTTGAATTGTGAGGCTAATTTGCATCATTAGGTTGTTTTGTACAGTTTGCTTGTTTGCTTCAAGGGCAAATCTAAGCTCCTCCAAGTGGCTCATACATTGTTTTTTTTAAAACAAACGTTATTGAAAGATTGCGCAGATTCCGCAGAGCTCTGCACACCAGAGGTATCTGCAGGACAATTGTACCACATCAAATGAAATGCAAGCAACTTTTCCTTTTCTTTGATAAACAAGCATAAACAAAGCAATACTGAGCACCCCCGCCCTCCAACTCCCCCCTCCCGGATCCCACCCACTCGAATCGCACCAAGTCCGTCACGCGTCTCCTTCATATCAAACATCAAAATGGCTACATGCATGTCAGCTCTACCATGGCCCCTTCATGCCACTTCTGGAAGATCCTCCCGGTCCACCGGTGGCTCAAGCCACAGGCCCCCAAAGTCAGCCCAACGTTTCCAAATTCTATAGTGTTTTCTTGAGCATCCCTGGACTACAAAAATCGGCTGCTCCATCCCCATACAGAAGTCCAGCCCTCTCTTCCACCCCACCACAGAAGGAGCTAGCGGATCCTTCCACGCTCTAGCCAAGTCTCTTTTGGCCAGAGTGAGGCCCAGCAGCAGTCTCTTGTAGACATTCCCGCCCACCCTATCCATCACGTGCAATAAGCCCAACTGCGGTGTACGGGGGAGCTCCCACCCCAGAACCTCAGACAAGCAATCCAGCACCCCCCTTCCAGAACCGATCTAGTGAGCCGCATCCCCAGACTGTGTGTATAAACGTCCCCAATTCCTGGCCACATCTGAGACAGTCCGGAGATGCAACTAGCCCCGCCTGCCATAACCGCTCCCTAGTGAAATACACTCTGTAAATACTTGAATTGGATGAGAGACATTGTTTTTTAAACACTTTCCTGGGGATCCGAGCTATCAATATAGGGTTATTATAATAGTTTAGTAAGACCAGGTCAGACAGGAAGTTTTTCACATATATGAGCCACCCTATCTTGTGTACATTCTCAAGACCAAGACAATCTTTCAGAATCTCTAGATTAAGTGCTGTTTTTGAAGATGACCAAATGCGATGCCATAATAGGGCAGGTTGTACTTTTATGGTGTCAGTGATATACAGTATTCCCAGTTCTGTGTGGCAGATAAACGTCGAGGTGCCTTGTGGGACTGCCAACAAATACCTTAGAAAGGCATTCTCAACTTTCTGGAGTTCGTCAGCCACACTGTAACCCCAAACTCCTGCCCCATATATTGCTGTGCTAATACATTTAGCTTGGTATATTTGGAACATCTCCATTGGTGGCCTCTTACCTAACCTCTGAGCGAAGTTAACCAACGCCGTAGTTGTCCTCATTAAAAGTAGCTTCCTGGCTTTTATTGCTTGACGCCACAAGGCCTTATTGTCAATTAGGATACCTAAGTAGGGGTATGTTGTAGTGGACACCAAATTTATATTTTAAATAAAAATATCTTTCTGTTTTCTTCTGCCGTCCCACAGCTCATTACAAAAGTTTTCTTTATTTTTATTTTTAGATCTAAATTTGCCATAAATGTATGATACCTGTTAAGGGCACGTTGAAGCCCTATCGTAGTCCGAGCCATAATTAAGGCGCTGTCCGCATAGAGTTGGGCGGGTATTGGGCGTTTCTGCAGCAGAGTTAGGTCCTGGCACCCCTCCAACATGGCCTGCTCAAGGTCATTTGTATTAAGTGTAAAAAGGAAGGGTGCCAGGGCACAACCCTGCCTAACCCCCCTCTCCACTTTGAACGGCCCTGTAAGCTCCCCGTTTATACCAAATCGCACCCTAGCAGTAGAATTTGCATATAGTTCTCTTAACAAGTTAATTATGGGAATCTCCACACCCATCATTTCCAAGGTCCTCCATAATTTGATATAGCTTACACAGTCTAATGCCGCTGTTAGGTCTACATTGGCCATATATAACTTTCCCCATTTGCATTTACATATTTTCCCATTAGAAGAGGCAGGTTAAGGACTTGCTCCGTGGTACCCAATCCCTCCCTAAACCCAAATTGGAGGTCATACAGTACTTTGTTGTCCTCTGACCATTGTTGTAGGCGGTTAAAGACTATGCGACCTGCCACTTTGCCCAGTGAATCTAACAATGAAATGGGGCGATAACAAGCCGGGTTCTGTCAATCTCCCTTCTTGAATATCAGGACCAAAATTGATTTAGACCACGATTCAATAAGCCCGGTTGTACAGGTGGCTTTTAACACCCTTGTCAGTATGGGGGTCCATAGCTCCATATTGTGCTTAAAAGGGTCAACTGGGACCCTGTCTGGTCCCGGGGCCTTTCCCCCTTTACTAGCCTTAAGGGCGAGCTCGACCTCTTTTAAGCTGACATCAAGAGCTATAGGAAAGACTACCGAGCTAGCATGAGGACTGATGTTAAATGTACCTACTGTCACATAATTCTCCTCAGTATGTAAGCCAAACGTCATGAGAGAAATGTTCCACCCAGTGTCTTTCATCTATTGCAATTTCTATGGTCGGCATATCCCCGGCTACGGAAAGAAAAGGGGATTTAAGAACCAACCAAAAAGCTTATTTGTACAGCTTTTATGTAGCTCTTCCCAAGTTTCTTTTTTTAATTCGCATTTTCTTAATTTTACGGCTTGATTGTATGCTTTTCCAAGCTGTCTGATCTCCTGTCTGTCCCTCTCCTTTTTGTGTTGGGCAAATTTTAGATCAGCGTATGCTTTTGTGCAGTTCCTGTTAAACCATCCTTTACGCTTGTCTTTCCTTTGTTTTAGTTGGACTCTCAATGTTTCCTTTATTACATTTCTTATCTCCATGAAGCTACTCAAAACCTCATGGTGTGGAATTAAAGGATTTAGGCACTTCATTACAGAATTTAAGGAATTTTTGACCACCACTTTTGTGAACTCCTGTGGGTCTACGTTATCCCATTTTAAGGAGTACTCATTTGTTATATCAATTTCCAAATTGTTCTGCCCATATCTCCTCTTATTCTTACTTTTACCAATTTCATACGGAAAAGATATTAAGACACTAATCGGAACATTTTCACTAGTTGCATTTTTGTGGGTGGTGAAATTCAACAGGCGGGAGGCGTACCTGTTTGATATAAAAATATAATCAATGGTACTGCTTGCTCCTCTGTCTGTGTGAATGGGATTGGTGGAGAAAGTAGTTCGTTCGCAAAGCCCATTTCCAAAACAAATAGGATCTAATTTAAACAGTCATCGTATGTTGTGTTGGGAAAATGGGTTAGGTTACTATTATTCTCATCGATTAAACCACATATTAAGTTATTATTCTTTCCGCATGGCGTTACATTGAAGTCCCCCCATATAAGAAAAACATTTTGGGTACAATTATTCTGGATTTCTAGCAGGGCGTTTCTGATTTGTTTTAGGATTACCACCAACTGACAAAGGATGTTAAATTTACCAACAAAGTCAATCCATATGTGATTGACCACTTTTGAACGTAAGCCCGCTATATTCCAGAATAAGGTTTTTAACATTAATTCATTGGTGGTACCTTCCCACTTAAAGTCGTATACAATAGGCCTAATTTGGGGCTCAATTTGACTCGTGGCCATAGGTATTCCCTGTTGTTTCTCGGAACTCAAGTTTAGTACTGGCCCACTACTGACCAATTTATGTTCTGTGTGCATTGACTGCCTTTCAAACAGATGATAACTTTCTGGATTTGGCACCTGTGGGCTGAGATTAGAAGTGGGGTCTGTACAATATGTTCCAGGGGAGATATATCCTCCGTCTTTCTTGGGATGAGTTTCATACGACTGAACCAGTCACTCTATCTCTTCCAGACCTGAGAGCGTGGCGAACCAATAAACAATCGGGAGGTGATAATGATAATTTTGCATTGCCTCCACTTTTCTGAAGTTGTCATCTCTTTCTGCCCTAAAGAGTGGTGGATAAAAGAAACCCAATTGTAGTATATGAATCCCTTTTCTTGATACAGGATTGTTACCTGGCCTCCACAGGATATTCTCCACCAAAAGGGGTGTTTTAAACGTTAAAACTATGCAGTCCCCTGGTTGTGTTTTCCTGCAATTGCCAACCCATTGAACCCTCCCCGCTATCTTGAACCTGGCAAAGAGTTTTTCAGTGGACCCAACCCTCCTGCTTAACCAGTGCAATGCTTTATTTCTTAGCATTTCCCAGGTTTCATTTTCAGATAGCCCCAATTTGGTGCATTTGCTAAGATGACTGTATACGGCGTTGCCTCTGGTGGTAGGTCTAGGTGTTGATGTCTTTGGGATAGTCATAATTTAATTCTGGAGTTTTTGCCCCGGATTGTTGCCTGATCTGTTGATTTCAGGTAGGATAATTGGACCTACTGTCCGGGACTTCATCTATACTACAACCCATTCTATTCCCTTTCTCTGTGATATTAACAGAATAACCAGTCATTGTCAATTGGTGAGTGTCTGTCTTGGAGGCTTTAATATTTTCAGAAGGATTGCTAGTGCTGGGGGCTACAACCTCTTTTCTTTGAATGGAATGGGGATTTGTTGCTAACAAGCCAGGATTCCTGCTTTTGACACAGTTGTCGCTATTCTCCTTTCTGGGGTCAATGGGTATATGTTTTTCACTGCTTCCCTTATGTGGATAATTGGTCAACGAGGTTTCTATTAAAGATAATCTTTCGCCCATTTTATCCAATGAAACTCGTAGGTAGAGATCTAATCTTTCGACCAGAACTGTTAAACTCTTTAGGTCATTTCCATAAGAATCTGTGTTTCTATGGGTTTCATCCTTGAATTTCCAGGAGTCTTTTCTTGTCCCCACTCTTTTTTCCCCTGCTTAATCAGTTTTGGGGTGGTAGTACCCAATATCTTAACTGCTTTTGTGTGGACTGGCAAACTCGTCATTCCTTTTGTCAGTTGTAGCCAGATTTTTTTATTTTTTCTGTGGAGGTTGTAAGGAGTCAGAGTCACTAAATATAATTTCTTCAGATACGTGTTGGATACATCCGCTAGGAGATAGATTATTCTTTGGCCTAGGCCCTATGACCCCTTGTGTCTCAGAACTTCTACCTGGTTCAATAATAGCGCAAGTCGTGCCTGCCTTTAATGACTCCTCTACTGAGGATATTTGTTAATCCAATGCCCCCATTGCCACTGTAAGGTAGCTCAGTAGAGTTTGCTGTGCCTCACTGGAGACTTTTTTTTACTGGTTGGTGCTGAGCGCTTGGTAGCTTTCTTTTCCCCATTGTTGAATCCTTTGACCGTACTGTGCTATCTGTCATAATATTGGTTACACCAGCCCGATCAGTCTCTTTATCCCTCTTTAGCCCCTTCCAGCCGACAAAGTATTTGAGAATACCCGTGCTCTTTTAACATATGGGAACTAGAAGATCATATACAATAGGGTACTGTTAATTAGCTTTTTCCTCCCTTGTAAAGTGGAACTAGTTGAAACACCAATAGTAATATTTAAATAGTAAAAAGTTACTTGAACTGGTAGAATGAGTCGTTCCCGGTGATCACACATTCGCACAGTCACAGTCCAGGAAAAAAACAAAAGATTAGGCCCAGCCCAGCCTCATCCGGACACTGACGAGCAAGGACGGGCCCGGACTTCTCCCGGGCGCAGCCTGCGCGCATCCCGCGCCGTGGGTGCCCTGGCGTTGATTTATGCACCTGGAGGCGCAGAAGCGTTGCGTGCCTCCTGCCGCGATAACACAAAGCCCCCTGGGGGTTGTAGTTCAATCCTTGTGACGGTCCCCGCAAGCGCTGCGGATGCAGCGGGAGGATAACCAAAGCGGTGATGACCAAGCAGTAAGGCAGTAAGGAAATTATTGGGCGTCCCGCGCCACGAGTGCCCTGGTGTTGATTTATGCACCGGGAGGCGCAAAGGCGTTGCGCGCCTCCTGCCGCGATACACAAAGCCCCCTGGGGGTATAGTTCAATGTGTGTGACGGTCCCGGCTGCAGCTGGAGGATAACCAAAGCGGTGATGAACAGGCAGTAAGGCTGTAAGGAAATTATTGGGCGTCATTCTAAAAACTGCTCATTGTCACAAAAGTGACATTCTTGATAATCAGTCCCTCACCCCACAGTTTTAGTGCAAAAACAAGTGGAGACAATCCAAAAAGGCAATGCTGAGGATTTGTCTCTTCCAGTCTCATTGCCTCTTCAGCACACCTTCCCAGTAAAGGCCGAAACCGCCTGCCCATGATGTGTCAGAAAAAATGTCCACATTCAAAGTGATAGGGTCAGTTTGCAGCCTCATTACCAGACTGTTATAACTGATTAGAAACTTGTTCCATGTACTCAAGTCTTCGCCTATTTCACCAATCATCCCTATCCTTACTTGTTAAATGACATAGTTGGTAAAACATTCAAAGACTCTATCTTACATATTTTATTCTTCCATTGGTTTCCCCCCCCAAAAAATTTGTGTGTATAAGTTTATTTATTGATTTAACTCAGTAGAGGATCCACAGAAACACTCCTGTAACAACATACCAAATTCATCATATATCCACGTAACAA
This sequence comes from Lissotriton vulgaris, assembly GCF_964263255.1. Lineage (NCBI taxonomy): Eukaryota > Metazoa > Chordata > Amphibia > Caudata > Salamandridae > Lissotriton > Lissotriton vulgaris. The sequence goes on from NC_141691.1 coordinate 1,295,881,289, forward strand.
GTGTTATTTACATCACAATTCTGAAAAAGTGCTAATGTGCCTTTTAGTGTTCTAAATTTCATCCTAAAACCATGTAAATATTATTGTGCAATATTAAAAAGAGCAAATATGCCTTCCATAAACAAATACATTCAAATCATAAATGTTCTTAATTTACAAATTTCGAAATGATGTTAAAACGATTTTCAAGGATTCATCATCAATATTATTGCCGCCTCATAACCTTCACATGCTTGTTTTACCAGTATAGGATGGAGGTATTTATTTTGATTGTTTCCCATACACGGACAAAAGAACATCATATGCAAAACATCTTGTAAATTGGTGTTGCAAAATCGACATCTTGGGTATCTATGTGCAACTCCATTTTTTACTCGGATACTAAACTTAGGGGAAGTGTGCCAAATCAGAATTTTATAAAAATTCTCGTTATTCGCAGACATAGGTTCACTCTTTAACAAAATTGCATTAATCCACATGTAGGGAATATACAATTCATTTGCAATCTTGTAATGTGACTACAATGGTCAATTCAATTCAAAAACTTTATTTCGGCTAAAAGCCTTAAAAGTGCATAAAAACTCACATTTCAATAAAATTTCCATTATCACAATATCATTTCTTTACATTTTAGTGGCAAATCAATACATCTGGAAAGAAGGAAATTGCTAAAAAAAAAACCCTATTGCATCACCACACAATTACAATACCATAATAAAAATAGCACTACAAGTATAAATAGATAAAAAGCCAGAATTAAAAGTGCCATAACAGCACGAATATTATCACAATATAAAATAAACGGATTGGAGAGTTTATATACATAGACCATGTTTCTTCCTAATCAAATAAACGTTAAATAAATACCTGCTCAAAGTAAATACCACCAGCCTCGAGGTGTTTGAGGCGAATATACGTTCTGCTACGATAAGTTGTCTTATCCCCAAGTTTTTACATAGTGGTTTAATCCATTTGGACCTGGCAGACTTATATGCAGTACAAAAGAAAAACACATGGCTAGTAGTTTCAATTGCCTCCTGGTTACACAAAGTACAAAGATTACAGTCCGGTTTGTTCCTCCATCTGCTAGTTATTGAATTAATTTGTAATATTCCGTATCTAAATTTCAAAAACAAAGTTTTGTCAGTGGAGGCTGTATTTCATCCATAAATTGTTCGAAGCAGGGAGTGTCCTTAGTTAACATAAATTTTTGTGTAAGGATACCGGTGTTTGGGGCAAGCGATCTTTCGTTATTCACAAAAGCCCAGTATACATTTTTAAGCTGCTGTTTACAATTTGGAGTCATAGCTGAGGGATTATTCCAAAAGTGGGCTAGCCCCAGTTTAGTGCACCAAGAACAAATGTGGTTTAAGCATTTAATTTCATTAAAGGAATTCATACTCATAATTTCCACTAACCCATGTTTATAACTGGACAGCTCAGGCGTAGTCCACAGTCTAACCCAGTACATGAGCGGTCTTAAAGTTGCATATGCATCTGTACGCTTGAGGTCAATATCTAAAAATATTGGGAGAAGTGGAGTTCTGTTAGGAATTCTAAGTAAACGACGTACAAAGTTATTTTCTTCTCTCTCAAAATTCTTACTGGAATAAGGTCCCCAGATTTCTGCACCGTAAAGCGCCGCAGATTGTGCTTTTGACTTAAATACATCTAGGGCTGGTGATATTGCCTTTGAGAGACTCCCCCCTTGGATTTTCAGGATAGGAAGTGAGTTTTGTTTAAGAGACAGTCTGCTCTTTTCCAACTGGCCCTTCCAAGTCATTTTACTGTCTATCGTTATGCCTAGATAACTGAAACTATCCACATACTCCAATTTTTCATTGTGTAGTGTTAGGTTCTTTTTGAAGGACTTTTGTGGGTTCAGGGCCATGTATTTGGTTTTAGAAGAATTAATTTCTAGCCCCTTTTCATCACAATATTTGTTAAATTGGTTAACCAAATTTTGCAAGCCCTTTGGGGTTTGAGAGATAAGTATCGTGTCGTCAGCAAACAATAGAGCAGTGACCACCTCCTTTCCTAGTTTAGGGGAATCATGGTTACAGTTAGATAGGTATGAGGGGATATCATTTACATAGAGGGAAAAGAGTGTGGGGGCCAGCACGCATCCTTGCCGTACCCCCCTACAAACTGGAATGGCCTTTGTTACCTCCCCATTTCTTGCCCAACGGACTTTGGCATAATTATATACATGTAACCTGATAAGTTCTCTTAAGAGTTCCGAAGGGATTCCCATTGCCCCCAGAGTGTACCACATTAAATCACGAGGGACCAGATCAAAAGCTGCCCGTAGATCCATAAATGCTACATACAGTGTGCCCTTCCTTATGTTTAGGTATTTCCAACATATACACATGAATCTAAACACTTGGTCTACTGTGCTTGTCTTAATTCTGAACCCAGCCTGGTACTCAGACAGAATTTTACCCTCCTCCATCCATTCTATTAGTCGGTTTAAAATGTGTCTGGCAAAATTTTTCTGTAAAATATCAATTAAACTGATTGGCCTGTAATTGGCGGGATTATAACGGTTCCCCTTTTTAAAAATAGTAACAATTTCAGCCCCCTTCCAGGTATCAGGGATTGGTGTTCCTGCCACTATAGAATTGCAAAGAAAATGTATGTACGGGCACCATACCTCCGTATTGTGTTTAAAAAGATCCCCTGGGATTTTATCTGGCCCTGGAGCTTTCCCAGCCTTAACTGCCTGAATTGCCATCAATGTCTCTTCCTGGCTGAACCGAAGCGTCCCTAGCTCTAATGCTGCATCTAGCTCCTCTGGGCCTTTAGGTATAATCATTTCTTTATATAGGTAAAGGTTTACAAAATGATCGCACCAGGTGTTTTCATCTAGGTAGTGATCATTTAGGGATTTCTCAGATTTTTTACGCTTGGAGAACAAGCTCCAGAAAGTGCAATGATCCCTCTACCTAGATGCTTTGAGAAGATCCTCCCAAATAGAATCATCCCATTCTTGTTTGGCCGAGGTCATGAGAGTTTTATACTTCTCTCTAGCATTTCTTATACCTTGTGGATCTTTAGACCTAACAGCATGGACTAAATTTGTTTTTGCTAGCTGGCATTCACTGTTATACCAGGGGTTCCCTGACTCGCTGTGTTTGTTTTTGTTTGCTTTGTCTTTCCTATAGAACTTAGACAGGAGGAGTGACAAAGAGTTTACCAGCCGATAGTGCATGTCAAGAACTTCCTGGGACCCTGGGCTGGAGTGACTTTAATGGCTAATAGTATGGGAAAAAGCATTATAAATGCTTTCGATCAATTCATCTTTAGCCAAAATGTAAGGCCACTTGATTGCCCGCCTATTATTTGAGATTTGGATTTCTCCCTCATCCATTGCTAGATCAGTTGATCCAGTTGGTTCTAAAAAACTTCCAGGGTCTAGCGATAAGCATAATGGGTAATGGTCGCTCTCGGTTCTACATTCTATATTAAAGTCCAAGAGCAAGTGCCATAAATTAATAGAAACCATTATGAAATCTATCAAGGATTTTGAGTCACCCCTATTAAAAGTATGAGACGGAGGTTGATCTGACTTGAAGCGGCCATTACATGCCCTCAGATCATGTGTCATGGACAGCTGTAAAATTTGAATAGCTGCCACTGAGCTCTTCACTGGACCGAAACTATCTACTTCGGTCTAAATCACTTTTATGAATTTTCTTTTTTCTAAGCAGAATAGCGAAAACATTTTGTAAAAGTGTAAACATTATTTGAGTCATGAGTGAAAACTTTCCAGATGTATTTGTAAGACAGTTATCCAGGCTAGAGAATAGCTGATAAGCATAACGTAAGATCTGCTCATTCTTGTATATTTAATGCTTATTAAGGCCAGCTCCAAATGAATCATTTTAATCAAACTAAACTGTCCCATACCTAGATAATTTCCCCATGATTTCGAATGAATGCTAGCATACCTATTCAGGGCACTAACTGAATGAGATTCTGCTGCATTTTAAGCTAAATGGGGAATTTTGACTACAGAAACCTGCAGTAGGGAAGGAATATATCTACTGCTGACTGATCTAAAGAACTTATGGACGACAAACTATTGCTGTTGCTTTCGAGATTTGGGCCTTCACGTGATTTGTCCATGCTAAGTTGTTAGAAGTTTTTTATTTTTAAATAGTTATATATTTTTACAATTTTCAATTTGGAACTCTTATAGTGCCAGTAAATTGGTAAATTTAAGCCAACAGCCCCTATTACCATATTTTTTGTCTCTCCTTTGTTTACTGTTAAATTATAACTGTCTGAGAGAGCAGCTTGTATATCTAACTGTCTTTGAGGGTCAATAGGAGTGAGGGACATCAGAATGAAATCATCGGCGTATATTGATAACGAAATTATGTTAGAACCTATCTTTGGGGATGTGTATTCACGTCTAACCTTTATTAGGAATTCAGCTAAATGAACTGGAAATAACAGGGGGGACAAGATGCACCCCTGTTTCAGACCATTCAGAGCAGTAACTTTTGAAGGATATTCAGATGCTAATAAAACCTTTAACCAATTTTCTGAAAATAAATTAACCAGCTGACGAAGTAAAGAAATAAGAATATCCCTATTTGTTAATTTTTCCCACAGTGTTGATTGATCGATTTTACCGAAGGCATTACTGAAATGATTTTCTTATTTTCACATATTTTTATCATCATTAAACATAAAATATTATGTACAGTGGAACAACCCTCCCGGAAACCATATTGTTCAACTCAACTGGCTATCAGGCATTACCTTTTAGGGTCATTATGATCTAATATAATGGAATAATTTTACGAGCCTTCCAGGACCTTGTAATTAAATTGGTGTTTATACAAAAATCACACAATTGTTTGAGAAAGTTTTGCGAAAGAGTTAGGGCAAGATTTTAAGAAGTTGGCCGAGATTTTATCTGGGCCTTACCTCTCTTGAGCCTTTCAGCCCCATTTGTTTTTTAAATATTTTTTTTATTTGCTTTTAACACATATACGTTCCGATCGTATCAGCCAGTACAGGTTTCACAATGTATTATATCATAAGCCTGCAGAATAAAGGGTGTATGAATGGCCATGTCCCGTGGAAGCCTCAATGCATGTGTATGTCAACGTGCTATGGGATGTCATGAGTATGAGTGAGCAGGGATAAGGTGAGGGGTCTCTTGTCCCCGATATGGCCGGGTAGGAATCAGTTTCGCAACAGTGGAAAAGGAGGGGGGTTGGGGGCATGATGTTGAGTAATACTGCTGGTGTCTTGCGTTGGACCTATTGACGGCGTAACAGCTTTGGGAAGTGCACTCGTGGGTGAGTGGGGGAGAAAAAGGGAGGGAGGGGGGCTCGGGGTGAATTACATTGGTGTCCTCACAACAGACAGAGGCCCGTTCGGGTAGTAAATGGGGTACCAATCGACCACTCTGCTGGGGACCAGGGGTCACGGAGGCTGTATCAACATCTTCGTTAAGTTGCTGGAAGCGCATGAGAAGCCTAGCGCATTGCGAGAAGAAAGGTCTTCAGCGGATTCGCCAGGCCTCCGCATTATGAACCTCGGGGCAGATTTATGTCGGACTTGCGCCACGTTTAAGCCGCCGTTGCGTCACGCAACGGCAGCGTAAACGTGGCGCATCCCTGCGACCCATTTACAACGTGATGCATCTAGGCAGATGCGTCACGTTGTAAAGCCCTGCCCCACATGTGGACGTTCTAGCGCAGGGTGGGCGTTACGGGGCAGGTGCGCCTCGCAAAAGCACCTGTGTGAAATCTACAAGATTTCACGCAGGCACTTTTAGGCCAATGCTGCGTCAAAACCCTGCGCCTGCTTGAAGCAGGCGTAAGGCTTGACACAGCATTGGACAGATAGGGCCCCCCGGAGCATTGCTGGAGCTGGGTCGCTCTTGTGACGCAACTCCAGCAATGCGCCGCTTTTACGGCACAGATGCGTCACGCATCTGTGCCGTTTTTGCCTCATGGTGCGCCGCATTGTAATTGCGGCGCACCATGGGTGGCGGAGCTGTGGCGCACAATAACTGGCGCATCCCTGGGGATGCGCCAGTTATTGTAAATCTGCCCCTAAGTCTTCTTCTGCCGGGCTCCATTTACGCAGGGCGCCCATCCAGGCCTCCATGGGCGGGGACACCAGTGAGCGCCAGTGTAGTTTGCACTTTGTGGTCAGGGCCGGACTGGGAACTGAAAGCAGCCCTGGCAACATTTTCCAGAGCAGCCCCCATCTGGCACGTAGCGAGCTCTTAGGTGGGTTGGGGGGCTTCTCCCCCAACCCATCCCCCATAGAAAACTTTGGAATAAGACAGACAAAATTGATGCCTTTTACAGCACATTTTTCATTACATGTTTAATTGTATTAACTTTTAAAGCACAATAAATAGTAGAAGATGACCTTTAAGAGCCCCATGTTATCCAGTCATATGTACCCACAGACATTCTTACAGAGAGCACCAAAAATAGAGGTTTCAGGTTGCCATGTGTAGTATTTTCATAATTTCAGCGTAATTATGAGTGACATTTCAAATATGTGACACAGCAGAGCACAAAAAATGGAGTTCTTCGGCTGATGGAAAATCCTCAGCTTACTGCCCAGCGAGTCTTGGGCTTCAAATTCTCAAGGAAACCCTGTCATCTCAGGTGGCCTGTCAGAGGCAGAATGGAGTTATGAGCTCAAACTCTGTAGGGTGGCGGGAGGGTGACATCACTTGTTGTATCACAAAAGAGCTCTCCATTCAGCCATTGTACTAATTGTTGCCATGGCCTCCTTATTGTGTGATAAATACCTTTGGATAGTGCCTAAAAATCAGTCCTCAAACGTCAATGCAGACCAGCTAGAAAAAGACTTAAATACAAAATTAACAGGATAGTGAAATCAGGGTTTTGCCTTTGAGAAATGTTTTACAGCAGAAGAAACACAGCATGCATGGTGCCACATTAGCTGTGAGGCAGTGTACCATTCTCCCTAATTAATCTGGTCCAAATGGGAAACATCCTTTACAACGCAACTTTTACCACGCAGTGCCTTTACCACGCAACTTTTACAACGCAAACCATTACAACGCATTGCGCTGGGGGGCGCTCTAGGATAGGGAATACGTTTAATTTACTATCCAACACCTTCCCTAGTGTCCACGGGGACTGGAGTTGGAATAGTAAATTAAACTATTCACTATCCAGCACCCCAAAGCGCTATGCGTTGTAAAGGTTTTCGTTGTAAAAACCGCGTTGTAAAGGCATGCGTGGTAAAAGCATGCGTTGTAATGTCATACATCCGGTCCAAATAGGTAGAGTAATGCTTAATTCCATTGAAATTATCAAAATGTAACACATATGCAACCTGAAACCTTGGCACCTATGAGGCTGGTAGACTTGCCTAATTAAGTTCTTCATTACTTTTGGGGAAATACTCTGTGTTTCTTTAGAAATTCAATGAAGTTCAACAAAGTTCTCCTGGACTCTCTGCTTGTTTCTGCTGCCATGTGACTGGTCGCAGTCTCCTATGGCCCACCAGTCAGTATTTATGCTTTGAGCAGAGAGGGTGGGCTGCATTTGTAAATATTCTATGACTGTAGATTCCATTAGGCCCCTTAAAATCCCTTTCTTTCACTCACAACCTTCTTGCCTGATACTTTAGAGCTGTTGCTTACTCCGAATTAATTTAAACCTATTTACACCTCACTCAGAACCTATAACCAGTGTCCGTGAACAGACCATATGGACCAGCTCATGGAGGCAAGCTCCCATTGCTGAGGGCGGTTTCTTCCCGGCCCTTTACATACTTTTTGATCTTAATGTCTCATTCGGGAGTTTGACTTTCCTCTGGTCAGCAGAGTTATAAAATAGGCGATTTTGAAAAAGACATTAAAAAAAGGAGCAGGAGCTGTCGCAATCAATCGTAGACATAGTAAATTGAAAAAAGATGCAGACTTTTGGTTTGACTGAAGACAATAAAATGCACATGTACACCACACTGGGTGGGATCACTGAAATAATATCGATTGCCAAAATATCGAGTTGCAATAATATCGTTGACAAAATATAGACTGTCAAAATATCAAGTTTCTATGTACTAACAGGTAAGTACAAAAATATTGAGTTTTAAATATCATTTACAAAAATATCGTTGTAAAAAATATCGACTTTAATATCGACTTTAATAAAAACAATGTTAAATTACATTAATATTAATATTTAATTACTAAAATATATTTAAAAATACTTAAATGAATTTATAATAATTAAATAATTAATGAAAGTCAAAATATTTTTTTTTAAATCATATTTCTTAAAACATATAGCCAATATTATTAACATACAATAACAAAAGTGTAAAAATTACTATTCCCACTGCAAAGAATGCAAGCATAGGGTAAGCGTTGGATAGTGTAGGGGTTAAAATTACTATTCCCACTCCAGTGGGTGCAACAGTAGGGCAAGCGTTGGATAGCGTAGGGGTAAAAATTACTATTCCCACTCCAAAGAGTGCAACAGTAGGGAAAGCGTTGGATAGCGTAGGGGTTAAAATTACTATTCCCACTCCAGTGAGTGCAACAGTAGAGAAAGCGTTGGATAGCGTAAGGGTATAAATTACTATTCCCACTCCAAAGAGTGCAACAGTAGGGAAAGCGTATTCCCCTATAAACCCACAAACTGCTACAGAATTACATTACGCAATATTCATTAAAAAAATGTCATTTAATAACATTATTTATAACATAAATACACACTTTCCACACATATTATAACATAAAAATACACTATAAAATATTATATATTATTAAAAAATAGATATTTTTAACTATCTATATCATATATTTCGATATTTTATCCATCTATATTTTTTACAGTCGATATTACTTCACTTTCCTTAAAAACTATATTTTTGTTGTCTATATTCTGTCCTGTCGATATTTTGTCCAGTCTATATTAAATACTCGATATTTTGTCCAAACGATATTTTGGACTCGATATTATGTCTGTGCACCCACTGGGTGATGTTGGGAGGTTATGTATCCCGCTTTTTATTGTTTCTTGACAAAGTGGGACATTGTTCCTTTTTCATATGTAATGTTTCAATGATCCATCCTCTGGCATCAATGCAGCAATCCCTCAATGTCAAAAGTCTATATTGACAAATCCTAGGTTTTAATTTCGTGTTCACTCAATCTGACAGACTTGAAGGTTCTTAAGAGTGACAGACTGTTAAAACTGTAATCCATCTTCATTGCAAACAACCATATAAGTAGTTTTGTCTGTTTGTGTATCTGTTTACTACACACCCTGCCTGTCAGTGCAAAGCCATTCTGGAAATCTCCCTGGGGCTCTATCATTGTGGTTAATGTGGCCTAGCAGTTTTTATTTCAGTTCTTTAAAATCATTTGAGAGACTAGATGCAAGTGAGTTCTATAGCTAAATGTCTATATTTAGCATGCACTTGTGATTAAAAAAACGATCCTGGGTACCGTGAAATCCTATCCAATGGGAGGTTTTTGAGGTCTTAGTAAAAGCACAATCTCTTTGAAATGAATGCTATCTTTAGGGATAGCTTCGTAAAGGATCGCTCTACTTCCTTGTGACAACCAGTGAACACTTCAGAACCATCTGCTCGCAGGTAATCAGTCTTCAGCATCTAAAGGGGCAGGCCGAGGCAATGATAAAACGCTAAAATTATGAAAATGCCACACATCATGGCAACCCAAAACCTTGTGTGCAGTTAATGCTCTCCAATTACAGTGGGGTAGGAGGAAGCTCTTTTGAATTAATCTGATGAAGTACTGCTGTGAAAAAAACGAAATAATTCCTACAGAGCTTCAGATCAGGATAGGAATCAAGATAAGTCCTACACTCATAAACACATGACACTGCTGGCGGAAGGGGAGGGATGTATAACCAATAGTATTTAGATGATTGGTGGAATACACAGGACTTTCATTGGTCCTTTTTTCTCTTTACCCAGTGGTAAAGTTAGTTTATGGTGACTGGCTGCTTGTTAATTAATGCAAGAAAATAAAACCTAATATGGGCCATGACGTCTGATAATTTCAAAACGTTCTTTTAATAATGCTGGGAACCGTATTATCTCTATCTTCTTGAGCACTAAATCCAGTTGTCTTTTACTAAATTACCTACTTACCTTATGTAAATTTGCCAGTTGCGTGTCACGCATAGCTGCCAAGACGTCGGTGCTGGGCTACATCTAAAATTAAAAACAGACAAAGACCTATTACTTTTGTCAGTTTCTATGCCCCAGTGGATGATAATTCTGGGATTCATGAGGACCTGTTTCAGTCTTTACTAATGGTGGGAGTGGATATTGTTATTGGAGGCAATTTTAATATTCTCGTTGGTGCTGGGCTACATGTAAAATTAAAAACAGACAAAGACCTTTTACTTTTGTCAGTTTCTATGCCCCAGTGTATGTTAATTCTGGAATTTATGAGGACCTGTTTTAGTCTTTACTAATGGTGGGAGGGGATATTGGTATTGGAGGCGATTTTAATATTCTTATGAATTCAAAGTTGGATTCTACCACTTATTCAAAAAAGCAACTTAAACCTAAATCATTCAGATCTATTTCCAATAACGTGATCTTTGTGACCCATGGCGTTCGCAAAACCCATTAAAAAAAGAGTTTATTTGTAGGTCAGGGAGGTTTAAGTCTTCCTCTCGCATTGATTTTTTTCTTGTTTCCAGACAACTTAAGTTTTCTTATCAGAAAACTTTACATAATGGCTTCTCTGACCACCAGTTGCTAGTCATTGAGTTTGCTTTGGAGGAAAATGCGAGAGTCCCCAAACAATGGGTATTCAATAAGACATATTTGCAAGATGAAACATGGGTTGCATCAAACTAGAGATCATAGACTTTATCGCCCGCAACATCGACACGGCTCCTCTTCACATTGTCTGGGACTCCTTAAAGGCACGTATTCGGGGTGTAGTTCTAGGGAAAGATGCAGCAGAATTGTCTGCCGCTAGGAATATAAAGAACTCGCTGCAACAAAAAATACAGGCTTTAACGGAACAACGGCAGTATAACCCCTCTGGCAGTGTTCAAAGTCAATTAAATGAAGCCAAGCGGGAACTCAGTGCGAATTTTTTTGTCCAGAGTGAAGAGATTTTTCGCAGGCCATAGCAAAAAAATTACGAAGAAAGCAATTTTACAGGGACATTTTTAGCTTGTTAACTTGGCAGGTTAGAGAACAAGCTGCCGCAAATTTGATTTGTTCCTTAAAATGCCCAGTTACTCATATGGAGACATCAGAGTCGGCCGAGATAGGGTCGTTAATGCTCTCTCATTACAATAAGATTTATAGTAGGCAACATAACATAGACCATCGAAAGTTAACTGACTTTTTAGGTAGACATGCATTGCCCACTCTCTCTCAAACAGATCAATTGATAATGGCGAGCCCATTTTCCAGGGAAGAAATAGAGCTGGTGGTAAAAGACCTTCCAAATGGTAAGGCTGCCAGCCCTGATGGGGAAAGAATCCAAGGATCCCAGTTCATATAGACCAATCACATTATTAAATTCCATAAAACTATTATCAAAATGTTTTAATATTATTTCAGCAGATTTAATCCATCCTGATCAAAATGGTTTCATCGCAGGTCGACAATTGATCACGAATACACATTATTTGATTGAGGCCTTAGATTATTTTGAGATACGGGGGGTCCCTGCGTTAATTTTATTATTAGATGCGGAAAAAGCTTTTGATTTGGTGGTTTGGGTGACACTTTTTACTATTTTGCAGCATTTTGGGATCCGACAACAAATCACTAACTTAATTCAGAATCTTTACACAGGTGCCATAGCCAATGTTATTATTAATACAGCCATGGTGGGATCAGTGTGAGTTAAGCGGGGCACAAGGCAAGAATGCCCATTGCCACCTGTTCTTTTTGCTTTTTTTATTGAACCACTAGCAGTGGCAATCCGGAACTGTGTGAATATTTCCCCTCTCGTCACCTCTATGGCCAAGATTAAATTATATGCCGACGATATCATGCTGTTAATCAAACCTGATATGCAATCTCAAATGCAGACTCTACAGATCTTTGAAGAATTTGAGGCCTTGGGGGGATACCCGATTAATAAAAAGAAAACGGAAATTTTGGTTTGTGGGGGTATAGATCCAGAACTTCATCTTGATATAGGCAGCTGTATTGATAATAGACCTAAGAGATATTTAGGAATCTTTTTTTCTGCTTCAGTTAAAGATTTGTATATACTTCATTTTGATCCTCTTCTTCAAAAAGTTTGTACAATGTTTGCACGGTGAAATTCATTGCCATTATCTATCCTTGGTCGGGTGGCATTGATAAAAATGTCCGTCCTCCCTCTATTTAATTTCTTGTTTTCCACCATCTCCTGTTTTTTGCCCGGCGCATTTTTTTCTAAAGTAGAATCTCTGTTCTCAGCCTTCGTTTGGGCAAAAAAGAGGCCGCGAATCGCAATAGGGACTCTCTATGAGGACACGGAGCAGGGAGGTCTTTCCCTACCAAATCTTAAGGATTATTACAATGCATATTTCGCACAGTATCTGGCAAGATTCAAAAAACAAACTCACGGACAGAATTTATTTATGAATTTCTTTTTTGATTTAATTTGCCTTGAGATTCAGATTCCCTCCCCCCTTCAGGTACTTAAACTACCCAAATTTGTTCGCTATAAGACATTGACCTGGTTCTTTAAGAGATGCTGTGTTATGCTTAAAAGATATTCTCTTCCCCTCTTTAATTTAATAACTCCCCTGATTAGTGTATTTTCATTCATAGGGATTAAAATAGGACCGGCGATAGTTGAAAATTGGGGGCGGGCTGGGTTTGCCACGCTAATGGATTTTGTTAGGAATGGATCCTGGATAACCCTGAAAGAGATAGCACGTTTAATCCAGGGGATTTTTTTGCTCATAGGTTCTTATAATCTGATTTATAAATCTCTGGGGCAAATAGACCCAACACAGATTAGTCAACCTACCCAATTGACTAATGATCTTTTTGTGGATTCACGGGTAAAGAAACCCGGGGATTGGAAACGGTGTTTAGCACAGAGTAGGGAGAAGGATTTAAGTTCCAAAGCAATTAGAAAATGGCAGGAACAAGAAAACTATGGGCTATCTCTCAATATTTGGAAGACCATTAATAAATTTAATTTTAGCGTATTAAGGGGAGCCAATTGGCGCAGAATGTTATTCTTCAGTAAATGGCCTCTGTACCGTACTCCGGCGGCTATTGCCAAAATGTACATTAATACTCCATATCACTGCTTTAGATGCTTACAATATGCTCTGGCTAACTGGTCTCACATAATGGTCCACTGCTCTAAAATTAAGGCATTTTGGGATGGAATTTTTGTTTTTCTTCAAACTCATTACAAGATTATGATTTTCTTGAATGTTAAATTAATGTTGTATGGTTACGATCCGGATCTTGAGCTTTCAGACCAGCTGGCAAAACTTGTGTATATTGAAATGGCAGTGGCTGAATCGTTATTACTGCACAATTGGCGTTCAGAGCAGGTTCCTTCGGTGCAGGAATGGCTTCAGAAAATAAAAAGAGTTAGAAAAAGCGAACAATTCTATGCTCAGAGGATCGGGGGGTGAGAAAATTTGAAAAAATTTGGGGATCATATTTTGATTAATTGTTTATAAGATTTTGTAGATCAAAAATGAATGTTAATTGACGCTTGTATCCCCCGGCTGATTTGTTATATGCTATGATTTTTGCTAAATGTGCATTTATGATGTCACTAAGGACTACTTCAGTTGTCAGCGTTTTGCTTACCATGTGTCTACTCTCCTCATTTGACCCATGCCTGTTTCTCCCCTGCCCCATGTATTATCCTCCTTGCAGCTCAGCACCTCCTTTCCCTTGCTCTATCTTCTCTCCCAAGTCTTAGCCTTTTCCCTCTCAGCTCCCCCCTTTCTCTCTCCGATACATCTGCAACCGTCCTCGCACTCCCCTGCATTATTATACAAAGTTCCTCTTTCTACCTTGACTAGTCTCTCTTTGTCTTTATGTCTTGTCATAGCCTCATGAAAAATGAGGTAGGGGCATTCATTCCCTCACCCATCTGGCTGTGCTCCGTGACATAAAACTCTGGTTGCAATGCTGTCGCATTCAGGCAGTGAAAATCTTAGCATTGGAATATTAGGGTGGGATGTCCCCAGAGACCTATGACTCCCAAGCATGTCATTGCTGTTTATACACATCGAGTACGGTCAGAGCAGACAGCATGTGAGTATGTGCCTGTCATGTCTAGTGTGGTTTTTAAAGTCCTTTACTTAAACAAGAACACTGCTTTCTTTTTTCACCTTTTCGTGCACTTACAAGCGAGGCCAACTGAAGCTGCAGCTACAGCAAAAGTGCATGGCATGCACAGTACAAAAGACTAGCCCTTACTATTGATCCAATATACATGCGCTGCACGGAGGGCCAGCACTGTAGGATTGACCGGCTTGTGGGGGTAAGGCAATGGTGGCTTTGGGCCAGGGTGCAAAGAGCCCATTGGCACATTTTATTCTGTGAAGCATACCTCGCCAGTGGCCAGAAGGCAAATGCACCTGTACTCTCTGGCTGAACCACAAGCTCATTTTCTTACTTCTTTCCCCTTGTTCTGTTATTTTCCTTTTCACTTCCTTTGAAAGTTTTTTATTTTACTCTTGCACCTGTACTAAATGGCAACTCCTGCACACATGAATCCTGCTTTGTATTGCAAAAGCACTTTCCGGCACAGCCGTTTTAAAGAAAATCTTTATTCTTCCATGTGTCAGTCTGAAGAGTGCAGATGCTAAGATTGTGGCTGTGTGGTGGCAGTATCTTGACAGAGGTGAGCACTGGGAAGACAATCTCTCTCACTTCACAAGTGTGTAAAAGGAAACAATTCATACACGTGCCCCCTCATACCTTGTGGCAGCCTTTGTACCATGCATATGTTTATATTTTGCAAATACATTCTGACTGCCATGGAACTCAATTTTGAATTGTACACACCTGGGTGCCACACTTCAGTGCTAATGCTGCACCAGGCCACCCCTCTAGTGTCGGCCACGAGTCAGCCATGGGCTGGGGTCGCAAGTGTTCATACTTCATTACCACGCTCGGTATGCGGGCCCATGTGGCCGTGTGGACACAACCCGGTGAAACCTGCAGCAGAGGCAGGCTGGCTCCCCTCTGCGCTGGTTTCCAAACTGTATCACTTAATCTTCAAACGAACTGTCAGGTGGCTTGCAAGTGAACCTGCCACAGGCCCGGGGTCTGGGAACTAACTCTTCTGAGGGCGCAGGCGTGTAAATTTGACAAGGGGGTGCAGAATCATCGGTCAGGTCAAACTCTCGCGTTGATCTGCGCCCCCTTTACGCCACTGCCTACAATGAAGGCAGATCAATTCAAACTCTTGCGTTGATCTGCGCCCCCTTTACGTCACTGCCTACAATGAAGGCAGATCAATTCAAACTCTTGAGTTGATCTGCGCCCCCTTTACATCACTGCCTACAATGAACGCTGATCAATTCAAACCATCGCGTTGATCTGCGCCCCCCTTACGTCACTACCTACAATGAAGGCAGACCAAGTGTCTCAGTGCCTGCCTGGTCACGAGTTGATCGTGTGATAACGCAAGTTAGCATGCTAGTGGCTGAGGGGTGGAGACATGGGCAGGACAGGAAAGGGAGGTGGCTAGCAAGGGAAAGGGCAGAGTAGAGTAGGGACACGAATGGAACAGTTGAGTGAATAAAGCCCTCTAAAGAATATGAGTCTGTGTCCAGTCATTGCTAGAAAGACTCTACAACTGGCGACGAGGGTGGTGAGTCAGCGCATGGTCTGAACGCGCTACTCCCTGAATCCAGCAGACGACTAATTTTCCGTGATGCCGTGGGTGTTGTGTTGCCACCGCGGTGTGTGCGGTCATCTGGGTGTCCCCCCCCCAACTGTGCTGGCCGCGCTGAGTGTTATTTGCTGTGGTTCCTGGTGCCCCGGTTTGTGAGCTGTGGGAGTGGTGATTATGAGCGCGGACGAGCGCTGCGATCTGGGTGCCCACCCCAGCCACGTGTGCTGCCCAAGACGTGCTGCCTAGTGCCGGGAGCCCACCCCGGTCTTACCTGCTGCCTGGAGTCCTTGTTGATGTCGGGAGCCCACCCCGATTTGTCGCGCTGCACCTCTGCATCGACGCAATCGTCGGTCCGGTGAGTGCCTCCTTGTGTATGCTTAGGCTCCCGGTGTGTGTGGAGCTGAGCCAAATTTCGCGGGAAGCAAGATTTCGACGGCGGCGGCCATCTTGAGGTTAGGCATGCATCTGCACCTATCCCCTGTCAGGGATAGCCGGTGGCCATTTTAGAGTTAGGCAGCAGTGGTTCTGCAATCAAGCACCAGCAAATGCAAGCCTGAAAACTGATATTTAGTGCCACAAACTTGCGGAAATACTGTTGCGACACCAGGAAAAGGGAAAGAGGACAGGCAGTCCACAAGCGCGTGATCCCTACAGTGGATGTATGAAGTAACATATCCGGTCAAGCCAGCAAGTGCATGATTGAACGAAATAGATACCGTCGCAAGTGACTATCTGAGGATACTACTACGCCCCAAAACTATCTATAAGGATGGCAGGATCACCGTCACGCCGAACTCAAGCCCAAACCCCAGCCGGCACCAGCCGACCGGGCATGATGGGTGTTTCCTTCCTACGCCCACCTGAACCGCTCGCACTTGTAGCTGGAGGAGGAATGTGCCTTCGCTGGCAAGAGTGGCTTGAGACTTTGAAGACTTCATGCAAGGGTCCCACGTGACGGAAGAAGATCAGAAATTAATTGCTTTGCGTAACCTCATAGGAAAGGAGGTTGGTCAACTCATAAAAGAACTGCCCGCGGGGGATGCTGGGTCAATAGTCAAAGTGCGCGACGCACTAAACAGGAAGTTTATACACAAAAAGAATGTTGACTATGAAAAGTACACCTTCAGCCTAGCCTCACAAGAGAAGGAAGAACCCATGAGCACGTTCATCACACGGCTTCGAAGGTTGGCTCGATATTGTGAATTTGACACATTCCCACTGAAGATGCT
This sequence comes from Lissotriton vulgaris, assembly GCF_964263255.1. Taxonomy (NCBI): domain Eukaryota; kingdom Metazoa; phylum Chordata; class Amphibia; order Caudata; family Salamandridae; genus Lissotriton; species Lissotriton vulgaris. The sequence continues at coordinate 1,295,898,365 of NC_141691.1, forward strand.
CTCAGATTACGCATCATAGAAGGATGTCAATCGGAGTCACTAAGAAGGCGACTTCTAAAGAAAAGCTATACATTAGATGAAATTGAGGAGATGACTAGAGTTCATGACCAGGCGGAAGAACACGCCAAGAAGATGGAAGCAGGGCGTACAGAGAAGCATGAACAAGCCTTCCGGCTTCATGCTCGTACCACCCGCAGATCCTCACATGGTAGACAACGATCGTCTAGACCTAAAATTCATCATCAACACACGGGTCGCAGACGTCACAGCTCAAGCAAAACGGACAAGAGACGGGAACGTCAGCTCAAGTGTTATAGATTCGGATATGACTTCCTTCACGCTGATGCATGTCCCGCCCTTGGACAACAGTGCCGGAAATGCGGGAGAGACGACCATTTTGAAAATGTCTGTGGAGAATATCGAAGAGACAAGCAGAGGGAACATGGCAGGTCATCTCGTCCAATGACTACTCGCCATCACGCCAAAGCGGTACAAGATTTCCGAAGATCATCCACTGGATCCTTACAATCAAGTGGGGCATCCCACAAATCGTATTGGTCCAGGAGATCGCCGTCACAAGAATCGAGGACACCATTGCCTGTGTCACAGGACAGCGACGAATACATCTGTATGGTGGCAGATCCTGATCAACTCAAGAAATACCCGCGACTCGACATACGTGTGGGTGAACATGCGGCTAAGTTTGTGCTTGACAGTGGCGCCTCCCTAAACTACATTCCAGTGACAGAATATCGCAGGATGAATCCAACCCCTCCACTGAGCCCGGCACACGTGAGAGTGTATACCTGGATGTCAAGAAAACCACTTCCCTGCCTAGGAAAGTTTGCAACCACTCTCACCCACAAGGATCACACTGTGCCCGCTCACATACATGTGATCTAGGGACCAGAAGCAGATTGCCTCCTCAGCCTTCCCACAGCTGTACGACTCCGACTGGTAGAGATCCTCTATAGTGTCAACCAGGACCCAGACATCATCCACAAATTTCCCAAACTATTCACAGGACTCGGAAAAATGGCTTGCTGTCAAGTGCGGCTACATATCAATGAACAGGTAACTCCCGTAGCTCAGCATCACAGAAGAGTCCCATTTCATCTCCAAAGGGCTGTCGAAGAGGTATTAAAAGAACTACTGCAAGCCAACATCATCGAACAAACAGATGGACCCACCCCATGGGTTTCTCCAGTGGTGATTGTGCCAAAAAAGGGTACCCCGGACAAAGTACGCCTCTGTGTTGACATGAGGGTACCCAAAACCGCCATCGAGCGAGAATGACATCCTGGGCCGCATCTGAGTGACATGATTGCGTCCCTTAATGGAGCTCAAGTATTTTCCAAGTTGGATCTTAACAAAGGGTACCATCAACTTGTATTACATGAAAAATCACGGTACATCACCACGTTTGCTACTCATCTCTGACTTTTCAGATACAAGCGGCTTAGCTTTGGGGTCTCTTCTGCATCCGAGATCTTTCAAGAAGCCATAAGAAAGACAATCCACCACATTCCAAATGCCCTAAATTACAGCGACGACATCCTGGTTTATGGTGCAACAGTGCAGGAACATGACACGGCACTAGACAGGGTTTGTCATGCCCTGCTGGATGCTAATCTTACTATGAACAAAGAAAAATGCAAATTTCATAGGTCCACGCTGAAATTCTTTGGACACATTTTCTCAGGCGCAGGAATGAAGCCTGACCCTGAAAAAGTAGCAGCCTTGAACGACACCATGAGCCCTCAGGATGTAGGAGATGTGCGATCCTTTCTAGGGATGGCGAGCTACTGTGCCAGGTACATACAAGACTATGCCACCATCAGCTATCCACTGCGTAAACTCACAAAACAAGGGCAGCCATTCCAAAGGACAACGCAATGTGAAAAAGCCTTCCAGGAGATCAAAAGGGCGGTTGAATCTGCCAATATCTTGGCCTACTTTAATCCTAAGAGGAAAACAGAAATCACGGTTGATGCCAGCCCCGTTGGCTTAGGAGCCATACTAGCCCAGTTTGATCATGACACTGACCAACGACACAATTTTGCATATGCCAGCAGAAGTCTTACAGACACAGAAAGAGCTTATTCTCAGCCCGAGAAGGAGAGCATGGGCATGCGAACACTTTCACATCTTTGTGTATGGCAAACACTTTAAATTGGTAACGGACCACCAAGCCTTAGTCACCATCTTTGGCAATCCGCGAGCTAAAATGCCCCCAGGATAGAACGTTGGGGCCTCCGTCTCCAAGAGTACACATACACCATCATACACAAGCCCGGGAAGGCTGCCAATCCAGCTGACTATATGTCAAGGCATCCAAAGGCCACAATCACATCGGGGCCCTCCCTAACCGAAAAGTACATACATTTTGTGGTTGACCATGCCAGGCCACCTGCGGTTCCACTAGAAGGCCTTTGGGATGCCACGAACCAAGACGCTCTTCTGCAACAGGTGAGACATCGCATTTGAACAAACAGCTGGCGGCACTCAGATGAAAATGAGCTAAAGGAACCAAGTGCAAGGCAAGAACTGAATGCATTCAAACATGTGAAAGATGAACTATCTGTTGCTACGGATGGACTCGTGCTCTGAGACCTGAGAATCGTCATCCCCATGCAACTTCTCCAAGGCGTCATCAACCTGGCGCATGAAGGACATCGTGGAGTGGTGGCGACCAAGAGAGCTCTCAGAGAGAGAGTGTGGTTCCCGTTATTGGATCAGATGGTAGAACTGACACTAAAAGACTGCCCTCAATGGCAACTGGTGAGCCAAGGAGAGCCCCCTGCTCCCCTTCAGATGTCTGCACTACCCAATGGTGTCTGGCAAGATGTTGCCTTGGACTTCTTTGGTCCTCTTCAATCAGGGAAAAATATCCTAGTTATCATGGACGAATACTCCAGGTTTCTCAACGCTCAGTTCGTCTCATCAACAAAGGCTACTATCACCATAGCTGTCCTTGATGAAGTTTTTGCTGCATGGGGCATACCGAAGACAATCAAAACAAATAATGGGCCGCCGTTCAACGGGCAGGAGTTTGGGGAGTTTGCCAAACATCTTAATTTCAAACATCGCAAGATTACTCCCCTATGGCTGCAGGCCAATGGCATGGTCAAAAGATTTATGGCCACCTTGAAGAAGACACTCCAACAAACGGGCTTGACAAGAGGGATCCCTAAGCTGCTTTAAATGAAGTCTTAAGAGCATATCGAACAACCCCACATGCTACCACTGGCAAGTGCCCTGCCACCCTCATGTTGGGGCGATCTTTAAGGACCAGGATACCCACTCTGGATGATGCCCTCCAGTCTAACACATATGAACGTGATCATGACGATCTTGCCATAACTGATCGGAAGGACAAAGAAAAGATGAAGTCATACGCGGACACTCGGAGGAGAGCCAGAACTCCGTCCATCCATGAAGGAGACTGGTCAAACAAGAGCAACAGAGAAAATTGGACTGTCGATATCGAGCTGAGCCGTTAATAGTCACTCAGCAAAAAGGAACTATCATCACCGCGGAATCCGAGAACAAGAGGATCACAAGAAATGTGTCACACTTTCAGAAATGTCCTTATGCAGTCAAAGATGCTCTCACCGCTCCAGTGACAGTCATGGCTAGTGAAAATGCAGCAGTCGGCAGCACTCAATCAGGGCCCGTACGTCCCGTTGAATTGGAAAGTGAGAGTCCAGAAGCTCATCTTAGACCACGACGAACCATCCGAAGACCAGTAAGGTTGATTGAAGAACTGTAAATATATGTACGTTATCAATAAGGTAACAGGCAGTAGCCTTTACAAGTAACTTTTGCATTTGTTAAAGAAGAGGGGAGATGTGATAACGCAAGTTAGCATGCTAGTGGCTGAGGGGTGGAGACGTGGGCAGGACAGGAAAGGGAGGTGGCTAGCAAGGGAAGGGGCAGAGTAGAGTAGGGATACGAAGGGAATAGTCGTGTGAATAAAGCCCTCTTAAGAATATGAGAGTCTGTGTCCAGTCATTGCTAGGAAGACTCCACAGATCGGAGTTGTGGTGGTGCCGCCAAATGTAAATGTACGTGGGTGCGCGCGACCTGCATGCACCGGCACATGGTTGGAATGGCACCCTGTCCCTGCGCTGCCTTGCACACACAGTGCAGTGGACTAGTTACTGGTATAGTAATTTGGGTTGAATTTAGTAATGCCTGTCAGAGGCACACACACTACTAAATTCAACCCAGCTATGGCACCACAGCACCTTTTAGAGACAGGAGGAGTGCACACTGCGCTCAGGTCGCTGCGCAGAGCAGTACAGACAGGACGGCCTTCTGATTTTGTTGTTGGGTACAAAACCGGCCCCCTGTAAGGAAACCGGCCCCCACCCCTTCCGGCCTCCCGGGGGATTGCCCGGTGCCCGGCATTTCCAGTCCGGCCCTGTTTGTAGTGCTTCCTTCTCTTAAAAATGCAGAGGGGGCATGCCTCCCATGAGGTTATGTCTGGGAGCCCGGTGAGCTCTCTAAGCATGTCGTGCATAGAGCACCAGTAATCCTGAAGGGCCAATATGACCATAGCATGTGCATAAGCATGGCATCCACGATGCAGCAGCAGGGGCATTTGAACTGTATATCTGGAAAGTATTGGTGCAATTGGCCGGTTGTGAGGAATGCCCTGCGTATTATAAAGAACTGTGGGCCATATGTATCAAGCAAATTAGCATTTGCAAAGGCCGAAATTCACAGAATTTCGGCCTTTGCGAATGCTAATTTACTAAATGGTATGTATGAAACATTTTGGCAGCAAAATAAGGAATCGCAAAATTTGCCATTCCTTATTTTGCGATTGCACTTAAGGAATCGCAAATTGTGCGATTCCTTAAATGCAATGTATCAAAGGAAAATTAATTCAGAAATGCCCATAAGGATTCGCAAATTACCACCAACTTCCAGTTGGTGGTAAGTTGCGAATTCTTTTAAAAAAGCAATTTATTTAAAATCCAAAGGTGCCATATGACGCTCATACATGCCCTTAGGGCATGTATGTGCGTCATATGCCCACACATGTCATTTTCAGGGGTGCAGCAGGGTGTTCTTGTGACACCCCTGCACCCTTGAAAATATTCCTAAATTGCGATTAGCAAATTGCTAAACGGAAATTTCCCCTTCATTCCTATGGGCCTCCTGGCCCATTGAAATGAATGGGAAATTTGCGATTAGCAATTTGCTAATCGCAATTTAGGAATGTTAAGGAATCGATAAAAAGAAGCGATTTCCTACATACATACCATTTTGCGATTTCTAAATAGCGATTCCTTAAAAATCGCTATTTAGAAATCGCAAATGGTCATGATGATACATATGGCCCTGTATGTTTTTAAAATAGGCATTGGTGAAAAAACTTCTTTGGGAATTCAAGAGCACGTTCCCACTCCTAATTATGGAGGGCGTGCCCGAATTACTCTTACCATTTGTGGAGGAGGGGGAAGAGTGAGGTTGCCGTCAGGCCCCGTATGGCTTTGTATAGCCAGGTGATGAGGTGGCGACCCAGCCCGATGGTCAGTATGGTCTGCAGGAACAGATGTTTCTCGGGTTCCCCTGCAGAGGAACCACCGGTCTCCAGACATGTGAAGGATCTATCAGTGAAGGAGGCACTGTCCTGGCGGTAGCCCCCACCCCTTAGCCAGTAGGGCAAAAGGGAGAGGGTCACACTGCACGAAGAGGCCCCCACTTCAAGGAGAGAATGCTTAGTCCAGACCCGTAGGTCCTTCGAGGTGTAATAGTCTCACCCACAGGGCAGGCCGATGTGGAGCAGGTCAGGAGTGTATAGTTTGACTGCCTGAGAGAGGCTCTGGATCCTGTACATACATGTCCGCGCCACCTTCAGGGGCCAGGTGGACGTGGGGCAGGTGCCGGGGAGGAGTAGTTGCCTTAGAGCAGGAATCGGTAAAGGTTCCGTCTGCACAGAGGCTTCCCCAAGTTAACGGACTTAACGCCCAGCTGTCCAGTGGGACAGCAATTGTATCTGTGCTGCTAAAAATATGCCTCAAAGGAGTCACTCCAAGGCCCCCTGATAAGCTGTAATTTGGGTAGAGTCACTCGACGGAGGCCAGATCCCCAAATGAGGGAGCTGAGGAGGGAGTCCAGCTCCGTAAAAAAGGAACGGAGGAACCACTGGGTGGTTTGCGAAGTGATAAAGGAGGCAAGGGAACGCCACACTTTCACTAGGGCTATCCTCCCTATGAGATCCAGAGGTAAGGTGTTCCAGAAATGTATCTGGGGTTGTATACTCGCCATTGCCCTGCAGAGATTCCCCCCATAGAGGTCGCTAGCAGAGTGGCAAAGGTGGATTCCTAAATAACAGGGTGCCCAGCTCTGCCCTGGTGGCGGGTGGTGCCAAGAGTTATCTCTTGCTGTATCTGCTCAGGATGGAGTGGCGATATGACCGATTTTTCCCAGTTGACTTGGAATCCCGCCACTGAGGCAAACTCCACCAGCGTGTGCCGATTTGGCGTAAGATCTGTTGCTATATCTTGCAGATAGAGGAGTAAGTCATCAGGGTATAGGGATATCACATGATTCCTGTTCACCAGTGGGATCCCCTAGCCCCAGCCCTCTCTGTGCAGGTGCACATCTCCTTAGCAAGTGCGAACAGTAAGGGTATAACAGGCATCCTTGACGCGTCCCGCGATGTACAGAGAACAGGCCCGAAATAATGAGTCTTTCAGCTCCATGATTACTTTATAAATTTCTTCCATCTGCATATCTTTCCAAAGTCATTAGTATCTATATGTCTTTTTGTGCATGTTACAGTACATGTTTTACTTTTATTTATTTTCCATTATATATTGAATAAATTAATTGTGCTATGAAAGAAGAAGAATTGTGATGTATGAATATTGTACACTCTGTTGTGCAGCATTTAGAATCTTAAATATCAGCTCCTTCTTGTTTGCGATTAATGGGTATTGTCGAGGATCATTCTGGTTGTGTTGCCTGCACAGACCTTGTCCCCATGGTTCTGAGGGGTGGTGTTAGTATTGTGTGAGGTTTAATCGCTCCCCTTATGACTAACACCAGGTGTCTGGACAAAGGTCTGTGTAGAGCAGCCACCTTGCATGCAAAGTTCATGTGGTCCAAGATCTACTGCAGCCCCCTCAGCTCACACTTCTTCATGCCTACCACCTCTTGTGGTAAGTTTCACAATGTATTTAGTTTTTCTGTTTGTAAAAATGACACCATCACATAGTCTGTTTCAATACCTTGGAAGGAAATAGTTGTTGATGGACCCTCAATTTTCTCTGGTGCCAATAGTTTTCTTAAATCCAAGGCCACCTACCTGTTCCACCACTCATCAAGATTGCCAATTTATTATGCCCAGCTCTCTAACAGGAAGTCCTTGAGGCAGTGCAGCCCCTCCCCAGACCCTGATATCTACCTTATCACCCATTCAAGGAACGAAATGAAGGTCACAAACAGTGTACATCCCTTTAAGAATCCCATTAAAATTAGCTCCCAGGAACAAGCGAACAAAAGGTGGTAGAGACAAGAAGAATGTGTCGATGAGGAGAGAAAAAGGGAGCATGAAGAGCAGGAAAGAGAAAAGGAAAGGCAAGAAAAGGGAAAGTAGAGGTAATAAAAGAGAAAGGCAAATGACTGTTTTGTATATTTTAGGTCATGTTTAAGGACATGTTGTAATTCACTGTACCTCAACTGTGGTCCTGATGTTTGGCCAAAATATTGAGGTGTAAGTATCAGGAGACAGAAAAATCGAAAATAAAATATTGTGCTACAAAAATATTGTGATGGAGGAATATGGTTGTCAAAGATATCATATTTTTAGGTAAGTGATATTGTTTTTAAGAATATTGTTTTTAATATTGTTTTCAGTAATATAGTTGAAAATATTGTTTTTTAATTATTTTAATCTTTAGTTCATTTATTAGTGTTATGTTACTAGTGTTTGTATAATTTTTATAATTTGTGTTATATAGTTTGATATTTTAAGTGATTTATACTTTTTTATTCCTTTTTTCTAAAGTGTAATTAATAGATTTGTTAAGTTTGTAGGGGGACATCCGCGCAAGAAAGAGCCAGGGCAGGGCCACCCCCTGTTAGGAATCAGTGGGATTCAGGCCTGGACTGGCCGTTGCGGTGGGCCACACGGGTGGGGGCCGGTTTGGGGCCCCTGGGGGCCGTTTTTGTTACAGGGCCGTTTTTGCAGCATAGCTGTAACAAAATCGGGCGAAAACCGGCCCTGGCAGAGAACGCGGACCACCCCCTCGCCGGGGGGGGGGGGGGTGGTGAGGAGTGGGGGCCGGCTGAGCACTTTGCCAGGGCCGGTACCATTGGTCCTATCTTCTTTCTATGTTCATGTACAACCGGTCACCTGATCCAAAGTAGGCGTGGCATGGGGGTATAAATGGCTGCACCTACCTTCCTTTCATTGCTTGGTTTTGTTCCCGGTCACCTTTGCCTGGTTTGGAAAACTTTGCCTAATATCCCTGGATTTTTTGAATTCCTTCATTTCCTCCTGTCATACTCCGGGCTCGGCGGCTGTCGGACCCAAATTCCGGACCCCTATGCCTGAAACACGCTATTAGTTGAGGAGAGCATTGGTCCAGCGTTTCCAACTAATTACGCTCCTCTACGGTGCAGATTTGGTTCATACGCGCCTGCGTAGTGAATCTGAGTAAACTTCCTGTATTTTTGCAACCACTCTACGTTGTTATTTGAAATTTCAGGTGCTTTTACGAACTTCCGAGAGCAGGAAGGTTACCCTGTTTGTTTTGGTGCGAGTTATTCGGTGGCCACTGAATTGCACTATCTGGGGAGTTTTACTCTTGATTTATGTCCCCGTTTAATTCTGGAACTGTTAAGAAAGGGGTTTTTTTTGTCACTCAACTTTTTCCCCTAGCCTATATGGAGGTGGGAGATTAAATTTTTTTTGAATTCCCCGAATTCCCCGAAGAAAGACGTTTATTGCTGAATTCCTGAAAATCAGTCCATTGTCTGTGCCTACCGGTCCTGATGATCCTACTGGTAAGAGAGTGGTTCTAAGAGACAGGGGGTGGATCCGTGTTGTACATGATCAGAGAAATGGCTGAATAATATTGGTCCCCTATATTAAGCACGGATTGTGTATTTTCTTGTCTCTTACTCCAGGTACCTCTTCAGGTGTGGGATTTCGCTACAGCTAGGGCCATCAAGTAGCAGGAGCATGTAGTCCCTCAGAAGTCCAGCTTTCCTTTTTTTTGTTTCTCTCCCACCCTCTCCTTGCGCCCCAGTGAATGGTGTGCTGTATTTCATATCCAGTACACCGCATAGGGGTGTTGGCAGGGGCTGGGGCTAATCTTCGCCTCTGCAGCGTTGGGCATAGCCAGATGGTAAAGGTAACAGAAAACCAAGCCCACGAATTTATACGCTGCCCAGACGAAGATGAATGGGGATGGGAATTCAATGGGTGAGGATATTGGCCCTACTTTACAAGATCTGATGTGTGCCATTACCTCTCTACAATCCCAGGTGCAGGACCCGAGACAAGAGAACCTAGGCTTGAGACATGAGCTTAATATAGTGAAGGCAAGGGATCGGTCTGCAGGCCAGGGACCGGTAGTGCAACCTGCTACCTTCCAGTTTGAGAGAGGACAGACAACTAGTGGAGGGGCTCCCATAGCTGTGACTGTAACAACTCCCGTACCAGTACCATTGGCGGCGCCAGAACGTTTTTCTGGTGACTGCAATAAATATAGTAGGTTTATGAATCAATGCCATCTGCATTTCATGTGTCGCCCTAATGCTTTCCCGGACGATTCTGCCAAGGTGGCATTTATTATTTCATATCTAGCAGGTACAGGGGCATTATGGGAAGGCCCATTAGTAAACAATGATGATAGAGTCTTGTATAACTATCAAGCTTTTAAAGATCAGATGCGATGTTTATTCGCAAAACATGCTTTTATGCAAGCCAGTGACGCCGAATTATTGAAATTGAGGCAGGGTAAGCAGGATTTACTGACTTATATAGCCACATTCATTCATCTGGTATCAGAAACACAATGGGCGATGGAGAAAAGGACTTCTCTGTTCTATCAGGGGTTGTGGGAAGATCTAAATGATGTAGTGTCTCAGGTTGTTGTTCCTCCCACTGATTGTGTAGCTTTTATCGATTTGGTGGTGAAGCTAAATCATCGTCTGTTAGAAAGGTGTGGTGAGCGGAATAGGTTTCAGTCTTCACGAACTGCTTGGGTAAAAAATGAAGTGAAACCTACTGTTGAGTTCAAGCAGCCAGGACCTGAACCAATGGAGATTGGTGGAGTTAGAGGTCCGCTGACTTTTGAAGAGAAAAAGAGAAGGCGAGAGCAGAATTTGTGTTTATATTGTGGAGGTACAGGTCATTTTGCCCGCGAATGTCCATTGAAACCCTCTAATGTGATTCCACCAAGAAATTTGTGAGAACAACTAAAGAAGGGAACTCGCACAGCTGGTTATGCAAAAGATGACGGATTGTAAAGAGGTATAGTGTGCTGCAAGAGGAAAACACTGTCTGGCCTGGCAGTGTGGAATCCGAAGGAACTAATACAATGCATGAAATGTTGTTGAATACTCTTCTTTCATTGAATCATGAAACAGCAACTTTAACATCAAAACAATAAACATTGAAAGCTGAAATGAACAGTTTGGTGCTTTTTGCCATTAACCTTTGGCTTACCTATTTTGTTATGGAATAAGACCAGTTGGTCCCCTTTGTTGTGCTCAGAGGCGCTCCCTCTCAATAGAGGGAGCATTGTATTAATTCCACCAAGAAACACAGTAGCATTTGTAGAGAAACAGGGAATAGCCACTACATTAGAGGATTATAACACGTCATATGAGGTAATAGGGGCCGTGCAGAGAGTACTGTAACACTTTACTATCTCGGCTTGTCTAGTGATTTCAAGTACTAGTAGGGCTACTATTTCAGTGGGGGGTGATTGAGGACCCTGTTTGTCACGGCCGGGCTCCGCTCCGCCGCAACGCGCAGCACCAACAGCTAAGGGCCGGGCCTTGCTCCACCTGCATCCCGGGCTTGGCTCCGCCGGGCCCCTCCCACCAGTGACACAGCAACAGCGCCAGGAGGCGCATAAAGGCAGCGCCAGTTCCGAGGCTTCTGGGGGTGATTGAGGAACCTGTTTGTCACGGCCGGGCTCCGCTCCGCCGCAACGCGCAGCACCAACAGCTAAGGGCCGGGCCTTGCTCCGCCTGCATCCCGGCCGGGCTTGGCTCCGCCGGGCCTCTCCCACCAGTGACGCAGCAACAGCGCCAGGAGGCGCATAAAGGCAGCGCCAGTTCCGAGGCTTCTGGGGGTGATTGAGGAACCTGTTTGTCACGGCCGGGCTCCGCTCCGCCGCAACGCGCAGCACCAACAGCTATGGGCCGGGCCTTGTTCCGCCTGCATCCCGGCTGGGCTTGGCTCCGCCGGGCCCCTCCCACCAGTGACGCAGCAACAGCGCCAGGAGGCGCATAAAGCAGCGCCAGTTCCGAGGCTTCTGGGGGTGATTGACAAACCTGTTTGTCACGGCCGGGCTCCGCTCCGCCGCAACGCGCAGCACCAACATCTAAGGGCCAGGCCTTGCTCCGCCTGCATCCCAGCCGGGCTTGGCTCCGCCGGGCCCCTCCCACCAGTGACGCAGCAACAGCGCCAGGAGGCGCATAAAGGCAACGTCAGCCCCTCGTCCCGCGGGACGAGCCGGGCTAAGCCCGGGCAAAGGGCGGGCCCTCTGTGGCCCTGAGAGGCCTGAAGAGACTGGACTGGGCCAGGGACCCTATATCATTTTAACTGGACCTCTACTGTGTATTAATCACGTGAGACTTTATTTCATATTTTGTTATATTTCTATGAGTAAGTAGTGGTATTACCTGAGTTTATACTTTGCACCACAGTTATCTAATATGTCTAAATCCAAAAGCGATAAACCAGTACTGGGTCCCGCTACTTTGGATAACTATTTGGTTAAGAAAGTTAATCAGATAAATAATGAAAGACGCGCCTCTTTAGGGAAGGGCACTCCGATAGTGGACCTGCCAGGTCTGTCTCCCACTAGAATGTCTATAGACGCTGAGGCAAATATGAGTGGTGTTACCATAGTAGAACCACCAATGCCCATTACAGTGAGTGTTGAGGTTCACTCAGACCAACACGCCCTGTTAAGCGAGGAAATAGGTGTAATAAATGAAGCTCCGCCTGTTATCAGGCCGATGCGAACCTGTAGGACAGCACATCAAAAACGGGGGGGGGGGGAGGCACAACGCTAACGCTATCACTAAAAAAAAGGACGGGAAAGAAGCTCACAGCCCTGCCATAACCCCTTTTGTGTTTATGTTATGTTATGTTATGTTATAGTGATTTGTATAGCGCACGGCTGCCCCAGCCAAGGGGCGTCCCGGCGCTGCGAGAAGACTAATTGCAGAGAGTTAGAGGCGCAGAGGTATGGAAGCAAATTATTGAAAGAGATGAGTTTTGATGGCCTTTCTGAAGGCCAAAAGGTCCTGCATGCCACGGATAGATTCCGGAAGACTGTTCCATAGCTTGGCAGCTAGGAAGCTAAAGGATCGGCCGCCTACTCTGGCCAGTCTGGTGCGAGGGATGATCGCAAGATGTTGTCCCTCTGAGCGAAGCGACCTCCTAGGAGTATACTCCGACAGAAGGGGGCACAGCATTGGGGGAGAGGCGGTTTTAAGGATTTTAAAGGCTAAACACAGTGCCTTAAACTGGATCCTTTTACCCACCGGGAGCCAGTGCAATTTTTTCAAGGCTCCGGCCACCGAGGAGTGGCGAGGGAGACCTACCAGTGCCCTGGCAGCAGCATTCTGGACTCTCTGTAGTCTGGTGGTTTCGGCAAGGTTCGCCCCCAATAAAAGAGAACTGGCATAGTCCAGTCTCGAAAGGATGGTCGCCTGAACAATTAACTGGTGGGTGCGGCAGTCGAAGAACCTCAAAATAGGTCTGAGGTTACGTAAAATGCCGAAGCAGGTGGCAGCCACCTTTTTAGTATGGTGAGTGAACTTCAGTGCCGAGTCCACCCAGACTCCCAGATTTTTAACGCATTCCTTAGGCTTAGGAGGTTGGCCCAAGACGTCAGGCCACCAGCTATCTCCCCAGGACGCAGTGTTTTTCCCCAGGAGCAGTATCTCTGTTTTCCCCGCGTTAAGTTGGAGGAAATTCGCCGTCATCCAGTTGGTGATGTCAGTGAGTGTCTGTTTGAAGTGATGAGCCTCCAGACCACTGTTGTCATTAAGAGCCACCACCAGCTGGGTGTCGTCAGCGTAGGACACCAATGCTAGTCCGCTCCTTCTAGCCACCTCTGCAAGAGGGCGGACATAGACATTGAACAGGGTGGGGCTCAGGGAAGAACCTTGCGGCACTCCCTGTCCGATGTTATGCACCTTAGAGATGTAAGGGGGGGTGGAGACTCTGAAAGACCTGTTGGAAAGAAAGTCTCTAAACCATCCTAGCGCTGTCCCTGTGATTCCAATTTCCTCCAGTCTCGTCAGAAGGACCTCGTGCGACACAGTGTCGAAGGCAGCACTGAGGTCCAACAGGACCAGTGCTGCCGTTCCGCCGGTGTCAAGGATGGTACGGAGGTCCTCTGTAACACTGAGCAAGGCTGTCTCGGTGCTGTGACCAGCTCTAAACCCGTGTTGGGAGTCATCCAGAATGTTGTTGGTTAGGAGGAAGTTGGTCAGAATGTTGTTAACGTGTGCCTCGATGATTTTGGCTGGCCAGGGAAGCAGGGAGATGGGCCTAAAATTTTCAGGAAGCGTGGGGTCTAAAGTGGGTTTTTTTAAGATGGGGGATACCCATGCCTGCTTCCATTTGGAAGGAATACTGGCGGTAGAGAGAGACAGGTTAATAATGTCTCGTATATGTTCTGTGATAAGTTTGTGAGCTTCACAGAAAGTCTCCAGTTTTAAGGGATCCGCCGGGGAACCAGATTTGATTTTTCTACAAATGTTTTTAAAACTCTCTCGCTCAAGTGTAGAAAGAGAGGAGAGAGAAGGTCTGGTAGGGTCCAGAGTAACCGAAAGCTGCGGACGGTTTGGGAAAGTGTCATAGATTTTCCTAATCTTATTGGTAAAAAAATTGGCCATATTGTTGCAAAGGTCAAGGGAGGTAGTGGCAGTGATAACAGTTTTTTTTTCGCAGTAAGGTCTTTCAAGATTTTAAAAACAGATTTAGAGGTGTTGGAGCTACTGTTGATTTCATTGGCATAGTATGCCGCTCTTGTTCTGCACACCTTTCGGTGATAGGTTTTCTGGAGTAGGACATAATTCTGTTTGAGGAAATAATGACAGTGGTCTTATTTGAATTCTGAACAGTTTGCTTCTCTCATTAAAAATCTAGAAGCAAAACTAACAATGAAGATAGAGGAGTTAATTAAACCACTCACCAACAAGATTGAGACCCTGGTCACGGAAGTGGCCAGGCTGGGCGGCCTGTTAACACACCTGACTGCACCAATTAATGGCAGCGCTAAGGCGGGTGGAAAAGGGCAGGATGTGGCGAAAGCTAAAGACCATTTGAACACGGGGAATACTGTTGCAGCAGCTACCACTGGGAATGAGGCATTAAATATACCAGTCGCCCCAGTGGCAGCTGTTCCATTGACACAACCCAATATAGCCCCACGAAGTGGTACAGCCCCTAGACCCCCCAGGTATAATCGATACCTGAATCTACCACCTGATTGTGCACCTTTTGTGGCAGTATTGACCAATGTTCCACCTTGTGGTACCCACCCCGCCTCACCTCATGATGAATCTCATGCATCATTGAAAAATAAGACAGTGGCGTGGCTTAATAAAAATTGTGGTTTTCCCATTTCTTATTTAGAACAGATAATGGCAGGAAGGCGGGTGAACTGGGTAGGACCTTCTAAAAAGACGGGCAGTGGGAATTGCATTGTTGTACATTTTAAACATCCCCAGCATGTGGCAACTGTCCTTTTGAGAGCTTCCTCACTAGTTTATAACGAGAACAGTATTTGTGTGCGCCCACTGGGATACTTCTACGCACATTTGTGCAAACCCACACCCCAACAAAGGCTAACTAGGCGGATGTTTGAACCACAGACACCAGTTAGGGACGCACAATTCATATATAACATCATCAATCCCTGTGGCTCTGGTAGTATGAATGATACTTATAACAGGATTAGTAGTGTTGGAAGCTGTCAGCATGGGTCTAATGTTAACACACAGAACAAATACGAAGTTCTGTCTGGACTTGAGATGTGTGATTGACGGGAGGTACATGCGGCTCAGGGCACTGTGGCTTCAGGTGAACCTATACACACAGAGAATCCCCAGGTTATAGCATCTGGATGTTATGTTGTTTGCTGGAATATTGCAGGCCTGGCTGCCAAAATGACTGATGAAAATTGGGTTAACTATATAAAGCAATTTAAGATCATCTGCCTACAAGAAACGTGGGTGGTGGGGTGTGATCTCTTTCTGGAAGGGTACAAGGCCTTCTATGTGCCAGCCACACCATCGATAAGGGGCAGGCCAAAGGGGAAACTTGTAATTTTTGTTTCCATTTTAATATCATGTAAGGTACGTAGAATTGAATCACAGCATACAGGCGTGATGGGCCTAGTTCTATCTGGAGAAAATTGTCGGGTTGGCTTGGTGAATTTTTATAATGCTATTCATGATAGTGCAGGCACTAATCAAATTTCTATATTACATTCTTTTGTTACTACTTTCTCGAAAGATCTTGGCCATAACCTCATGATCATGGGGGATTTTAATGTGCACCCTTGTGGTGATCCACTGAAGAAATGCTTAACAGAGTTGCATTGTGAACGTATGGGAGGTCTCCATATGGAACATACTGAGGAGGGGGAACTATGTAATGACCTGTTGAATAACTTTGACCTCTCATTGGCTATGACACTCAGGGACCCGTTAAAATGTTTTGATATTCCTACTTTCAAAGGGCATGGTAGGGGCACCTTCATAGATCATATGCTAGTCTCTCTGACGATGCAGACCTTCCTAGATTCGTTCAGCATTGTCTTAAGTGAATTCAGTGACCATAATCCTCTAACAATCTGTTTAAAAGGATACTGGGTAAAAAAGGCAAACCAGTGCAGCAGCATAGGTAGGCTGGGAACAACAGATGGGAGGAGGCGACTCAAATGGTCAATGGTCTCCCCGGATATTCTCTATAAAAACATTGCTGAAAGTTGCACCGAGGATATCAAAAACTGTACTCTTGAGGGGGGGAGATCCCAGGCAGGTTCTAGTTGCTTATCAAAACTTATCGGAGAAGGTATCAGAATTACTATCTGTCCCCAACAAGAACCGGGTGAAAGTGGGTCCGAGGTGGTTTAGCCACGATTGTACTAAAGCTGCACGCAAACTTAGGTCTGCTTTGTCAGCTACCCCGAGGAATCGGGAGGATGTAAAACTGTGCAGAAAGGAATATAAGGTTGTCATTGCATCCCGCAAGGAGTTCTTAAGAAGAGAGGCCTGGAATGAAATACTTGACCCCTCCACCTTGAACTGCAGCACCAAATTTTGGGCACTAGTTAAAAAACCTTTCCTGGCAGAAGAACCAGGTGACGGACTTGACTGCTGCATAACTAAGGAGGAGTGGGAACTTCATTTTAAAAAACTGTACTATTCAACAGATCCTGTAACGGTTGATGCTGTTACCTATGCTAGGGGAGGCAATATTAAATTTGATAAAAGCGAGGTAGTGGATGCCATAGAGGGTCTTACAGCAAAGAAAGCCCCCGGACCTGATGGAATTCTACCGGATCTTTATAAATCTGATCCAGATTTTTGGGCACCCATTCTGGTAGCTGTATTTAATGCTGCTGCTATATTGGGCTGTCCCGTGTCCTGGGGATTGTCAACTATTGTCCCTGTCTTCAAGAAAGGAGACAAGGGCAGTGCTCTTTGCTATCGTCCAATATCACTAATAGACTCTATGGTCAAGATTATGGGGAGAATCTTACTGCAGCGTTTAACAAGTTGGACTGCTGATAATAACATTATGTCAAATTCCCAATACGGATTCTGTGAAGGCCGTTCTACTATAACACAGTGCCTTAACCTGTTTCTCATATTGAGTAAATATACTGTTGTACAGAAGGGAGCCGTCCACCTCGCCTACATGGATCTGTCACCGGCCTTCGACTGTGTTAACAGGGGAAGGCTGTGGCAGACCATGAGGGAGAAAGGTGTAGACAGAGGGATTGTGGACTTTTTGGTAGATTTGCACAGTGATACCAGAGCTAATGTTAGGTTCTCAGCCATTGGGGAAACCACTGGAAATTTTAACATTAAAAAGGGAGTGCGTCAGGGCTGCATCCTGGCCCCATTTCTTTTTAATTTTTACATTAATGATTTAGATGCCGTACTACAGGAGGTAAAATCAGATTGTCCTAGAGTCGGCAGACGGGGTATTCCTGTACTTTTATAAGCAGATGATGCAGTTTTAATTTCAAGATTGGAAAAGGGTCTCCAGGCACTTTTGAATGCTTTCAATAACTTTATGACTAATAGTGACCTTCTGGTCAACAACTCCAAATCTTATATAATGCATGTTGGCCGTCAACCAAAAAAGAATTTTATTTTTAAACTAGATGATGTCCTGATCCCCATCACTCATACATTTTCATATCTTGGTGTTTTATTTGACACAAAGCTCAGTTGGGCCCCACATGTGGCAAGAAAGAAGGGGGAAATGACAAGGGTAAATGCCTCTATCTTTAATTTTGCCACCAAACTGGGGAAAAAGCCAAACACCGCCATGATGAAACTCTATAATGCTAAATCGATAGCTACCGCAGTTTATGGCAGTGAGATATGGGGCTATGTTAGTGGCAAACAGTTACAGGTTATTGAAAATAACTTTTTAAAGCGTCTGCTCTGTGTCCCAGCCAGTACATCGAATCTGGCAGTACACGAAGAGCTGGGAAGTCAGTACCTATCCGATATAGTTGGGTTAAAACCACTGACATGTTGGGTAAAATTATGGCTAAATCATGACATTCCGTTAACCCACTTGATAGTGAAAGACCTTGTATCTCATGATAACTCAATGTGTGTGCCCTGGCTTAAATATCTGAAGTCTCATTTCCTGAAGCTTGGACGCTTGAATTTGTTTGAAAACCCAAGTGAGATAGTAAAGGGTGAGGTTGCAGCAATTAAGCAGGCTTTTTATATGGACAGAAGGGCCCAAAGAGAAGAGGTTGAGCTCATGAAACCTAATGTTAGGAAATATGTCATGTTAAGAACTTGTGATACTATGGAACTATACCTTACATGCTCCTTACTTCTCATGAAAAATTTCTGCTGACGAGGTTCAGGTTTAATATCTTTCATCACCTTTTAATCAGACCAAAGTCGGACATTTTTAACAAAACTGCTGCTCCCTGTGGCTGCGACGGGAAGTCTCCACAGGATATGCTGCATTTTATATTTTTATGTAGGTTTTACGAATACCCTCGAAAACGCTATCTTGTCACCCTATTAACACCTTGGCTGCTCTGGTTATTTTTCCCCTGCGCTGGAAAATCCTTGATACCATATATTCATGACGAGCTCAGCTCGTCATCAGCACACGACCACCGTGGCTGATGACGAGCTGAGCTCGTCATCAGCATCGACGGGGTTAAAGAAACTAAATTTTAATCAAATAAGGCCTGCGCTCATGTATTTACAGCTTTTGCACAGTGACAGTGTTCTTCAGGTGATAGAATTTTTTTAATTAACTGTGAAAATAAGAAAGTTCCTAGACGAGTGACTATATATCTCTGAAGGATGACGAACTTACGCACTATGTTGTAAATTCGGTACTACTTGCACTTTAATTATGACTTTGCCTACTTACTCACTAATGAAATTTGTATTATCTGTTTTTTATGAAATTTGTACTATTTGTCCTCAAGAAATTGTGATTTTAACTATGAAATGTTTATTGAATTTTTGTGCTTTTATGGATTGAAATATATCCGAAATAAAGTCTTATTGAATCGAATTGAATTGAATATTTCAGTGTTGATTGATTTGGGAGCAACAGGCAACTTTATGGATATTCAGTTGGCTGAGAGACTGATGGTTCCCTGTGTGAATAAGGAGCAGCCAGAACCTGTAAGCGCTATCGATGGAACTGAACTGTCATCTGGATCCATAACACAGCAGACACAACCTTCATGTTTGTTGTTTGATAACGATCATTCAGAGGATATATGTTTTGATTTGATTGATGCTCCTTCGTTCGGTGTGGTCCTTGGTGTGGCCTGGTTGCAACTGCACAATCCTCGAATTGATTGGGTACGGCGAACAGTGACTTTAGACTCTGTCAATTGTTTACAAAACTGTTACAAAGTGGCTACTGATTGGATATCTCCTTTGCCTTGTGCAGGTAGTGAGGGTGGAGAAGTCCCATTATTACCAGCCCCTCACTCCACCTTTTGGGATGTATTTGATAAGGGTCAAGCTGATAGTCTTCCACCCCATTGAACCTTTGATTGCCGTATCGATCTTGTACCAGGTGCTATTTTTCCATGCAGTCGCATACACGCTTTATCTGAGCCAGAGGAACGACATCTTAAGCAGAATGTTGATGACATGTTGGCCAAGGGTTTTATTCGTCCTTCTTCTTCACCTGCGTCCTCAGCTATCTTTTTTATACTGAAAAAGGAAGGTAGTCTGCATGCTTGTGTGGACTATAGGGCCCTTAACAAAGTCACCGTAAAAAATAAATATCCCCTTCCTTTGATCCCGGTATTGTTGGACCAGCTGAAAAAAGCTACCATATTTACTAAATTAGTCCTAAGGGGAGCACACCATCTGATTCGTGTTCGACCAGGTGATGAATGGAAGACTGCTTTTAAGACAAAGTTTGGTTTATTTGAGTATTGTGTTATGCCTTTTGGTTTATGTAATGCTCTGGAAGCTTTTCAGTTTTTTATTAATGAGGTGTTGAGGGAATTTTTGGATTTAAGTGTTATAGTTTACATTGCTGATATTTTTATTTTTTCCCAGTCTCGAGTCATATGTAATCCACGTTTTGCGGAAATTGAAGGAACATCAGTTGTTTGTTAAGTTGGAAAAAGGCCATTTTCATGCCACAAGTGTAGAATTTCTGGGGTTCATTATTTCATCAGATGGTATCAAGATGGATCCAAGAAAGATAGAGTCTATTGTCACATGGCCAAGACCTACATGTGTTAAGGACGCGCAGGTTCTATTAGGTTTTGCCAATTTCTATCGGCGTTTTATCTCGCATTTCTCGGATGTGGTGGCTCGAATGACGGCCTTGCTCAAGAAGGGGGTTCAATTTGTTCGGACAGCTGAGGCACAAGCCGCCTTCTGTCAATCAATATACAACTTCACATCTGCCCCGGTTCTGGTGCATCCAGACTCTGCTTTGCCTTATTTTGTAGAAACTGTCGCTTCCTTGTGTGCTGTAGGGGGAGTGCTCTCACAGAGAGATCAGGAAACAGGTTTTATGCATCCTGTTGCGTTCTTTTCAAAAACTTTGTTGCCAGCTGAACGTAACTATACTGTGGCAGAACGAGAATTGCTGGCAATTAAACTATCATTCGAGGAATTGAGACATCACTTATAGGGAGCCTGGCATTTGATTACCATTTACACAGATCATAAGAACTTAGAGTTCTTCCGCTCTGCCAGCGCATCAACACCTAGGCAAATGCGTTGGGTTTTGTTTTTTAACGAATATGACTTTGTCATCACATATAGACCAGCAGCCCAACAAGTAAAATCAGATGCCCTGTCCCGCATCCATGTAGAACAGGCTGATGCAGAACAAGAGAAGGAAATACAGCCTATGATCGCTGGAGAAAGGATAGTGGGGGCAGTGTCTGCTGATGACTTCTGTGCAATTGTAAAAAGAAAGATGCAGAACGTTAATTTGGTGCCCTGGTTATCTCACTCATTGTTTGAGGTAAGAGATGGGTTGTTGTATCGTGAGAACCGCTTGTTTATATCCCCTGAATTGAGAAATTTGGTTCTTCAATGGTGCCATTCCTCGTCTTTGGTTGCACATCCTGGTATTCATAAGACCAAGGAATTTTGTCTGAGATGGTTCTGGTGGGTTACATTGGCACATGATGTTCAGGTTTATGTGTCATCTTGTTCTGTTTGCGCCATTAGTAGGTCTTCACATTTAAGTCCTTCTGGAATGTTACATCCGTTGCCTGTTCCTCCGGCCCCTTGGCATACCATCAGTATGGACTTTGTAATAGATCTGCCTTCTGTAGCAGGGTACACTGCAATAATGGTGGTGGTGGATTTATTTACTAAGATGGCTCATTTTGTTCCAACAGCCAGGGAAATGGCAGCAGTGTTTGTTAACTCAGTTGTGAAGCTCCATGGGTTACCCTCAGCCATAATTTCAGACAGGGGAGCTCAGTTTATATCCCATTTTTGGACGGAGTTGTGCTCATTGTTGCAAATGGAGATACGTTTATCATCTGCGTGTCATCCGCAGACGGATGGCCAGACAGAATGCACCAATCAGACGATGGAGCAGTATCTCCGTTGTCTTTTGTCTTCTTTCTCTTGTGCGTGGGTTGAAGCTCTTCCCTTGGCAGAATTTGCCTATAATAACAGTGTGCATTCTGCCTTAGGAATGACCCCTTTTTTTTGTTCCATGGGTTATCATCCTAGAGCTATACCTATACAGCCGTCGGGACATGTACCAGCTATAGATGTTTTGAGTAAGTCCTTGACACATATATGGGAGATGGGACAGCTACAATTGCAGAATTCCAAGGTGGTAATGAAGGTTCAGGCTGATAAGCATTGGTTGCCCGCTCCGGTATATGCAGTAGGTGATCGAGTATGGCTGGCCACCAAGAATTTACGGATTAAGGGGTCTAGAAAGTTACAGCCCCAGTATATAGGTCCCTTTTATATTTGTAAAGTGGTTAACACTGTGGTGATGAAATTGGATCTTCCTGATGAGTATGGGATTCATCCTGTTTTTCACACTTCTCTTATTAAACCTTATGTGGAAACCATACAGAAATTGCCTCCTTCCCCTCCCCTAGTGGTTGGCGGTCAGGAAGAGTTCGAGGTACATGCCATTATAGATTCCAGGCATAGGAGAGGGAGGTTGTATTATCTAGTTGACTGGAAAGGCTATACCCCAGAAGACAGGTCATGGGAACTGGCTAGTGGCGTTCATGCTCCTGGATTGGTGCGTATGTTCCATATGGCTCATCCATCCAAGCCCCGTCCAGTAGGGAGACCTTTGTGGGGGGTACTGTTAGGAATCAGCGGGATTAGCGGTACCCTTGGTCCAATCTTCCTTCTATGTTCATGTACAACCGGTCTCCTGATCCAAAGTAGGCGTGGCATGGGGGTATAAATGGCTGCACCTACCTTCCTTTCCTTGCTTGGTTTTGTTCCCGGTCACCTTTGCCCGGAATTGGATTTGGAAACTTTGCCTGTTATTCCTGGATTTTTTGGATTCCTTCATTTCCTCCTGTCATACTCGGGGTTCGGAGGCTGTCGGACCCAAATTCCTGACCCCTATTCCTGAAACACGCTATTAGTTGAGGAGAGCATCGGTCCAGTGTTTCCAACTAATTACGCTCCTCTATGGTGCAGATTTGGTTCATACCGGGCTGCGTAGTGAATCTGAGTAAACTTCCTGTATTTTTGCAACCACTCTATGTTGTTATTTGAAATTTCATGTGCTTTTACAAACTTTCGAGAGCAAGGAGGTTACCCTGTTTGTTTTGGTGCGAGTTATTCGGTGCCCACTGAATCGCGCTATCTGGGGAGTTTTATTCTTGATTTTTGTCCCCGTTTAATTCTGGAACTGTTAAGAAAGGTTTTATTTTGTCACTCAACTTTTTCCACTAGCCTATATGGAGGTGGGAGATTTTAAATTTTTTGAATTCCCCGAAGAAAGACATTTATTGCTGAATTCCTGAAAATCAGTGCAGTGTCTGTGCCTACCGGTCCTGATGATCCTACTGGTAAGAGAGTGGTTCTAAGAGACAGGGGGGGATCTGTGTTGTACATGATCAGAGAAATGGCTGAATAATAGTGGTCCCCTATATTAAGCACGGATTGTGTATTTTCTTGTCTCTTACTCCAGGTACCTCTTCAGGTGTGGGATTTCGCTACAGCAGGGGCCATAAAGTAGCAGGAGCATGTAGTCCCTCAGAAGTCCAGTTTTCCTTTTTTTTGTTTCTCTCCCACCCTCTCCCTGTGCCCCAGTGAATGGTGTGCTGTATTTCATATCCAGTACACCGCATAGGGGTGTTGGCAGGGGATTGGGCTAATCTTCGCCTCTGCAGCAATGGGCATAGCCGGATGGTAAGGGTAACACCCTCCCTGAGTCTTTGATTAGCCGACCCGTGGCTTGGTGGTACAATTGTTGTGACTCATACAAAGGTACTCTTCCCCTGTTCCTGATATTCCTTTTGTAAAGCTGGTGGGCTCTTTTCTCCCTGTGGACCATTAGTGGACTACTAAAGTAGTTTGTTTCTTGCATCATATTTGTTTGGTATTCCACGAGAAGGGGCCGATTTGCATGGGGAAGCGTAAATCAATGGAGTGGGTAGTGGGGGGGGCGAGACTATGATTTCTTCTAAATCACGAAAGGGCAAGAAGGCAAGGAAGGTGGCTAGACATGCAGCTGCCAACTGTGTCCTTGGTCATATTGGTAATCTTGTAGAAGAATGTGAGGCAATTCTGGGCAATGAGACTAATGTAAAAGTAACTGGGGTCATTTCGCAATTGAATATAGGTGACGTGGGGGCCGAAAAAGGGGGCAATGTTTTGCCTGTTATTCCTGCTATGTATCTTATAAAGCAAAAGGTTGCAATTGAAGTTGATTCTGCCACAAGTGGGTCTCTAACTGTAACAACTAAGAGTACCATAGAGAATGACATTGATAATTTGACTCTAGTAAATAGTCGTCAGCCTTCTGTATCAGATCAATTTGTCCCCTGTGTCAACAGGTTTTCTGTCCTGGTAAATATACATAGTGGTAGTCCTACGATAGACATACCACATTCACCTGACATTGATCTGGCCCCCATCCTCAACCCAATTCCTTACTTTTTGCCAAATCAAGTTCCTGTTCCTTTAGTACGATCCAGTTCCATGGGCAATAGTGTCTCACAGGAGCTTTGTGTCTTAACGAACTTAGTCTCCCTTTTAAGAGATGAGATCGAGTCTATGAAAACTTGAATTCTAAATTTATCTGCCATGGTAGGACCCCAGATAAGTGAGAGGACACATTCCTCACTGAACCCTAGTACAACTAATGGTAATGCATTCCCTTTGAAAACAAGCAATATTAGGCCGAGTTTTCAAGCTGAGGGTAACATAGCTAGGGCTGGGAGTAAACTACTACCCACTCATAGGGAGCAGATGAGGGAAAGTAGATTCACAACATCCAGGAAAGGCCAAAATAAACTGCCAACATTGTCGGAGCATAAGCTGACACATCAGCTGAAGACACCAGTGAGAGAACATTCCACACCCGATAGTAGGTGGGGCATTACTGATAAAGCACGTAATAGATGCGAAATCCCAATAAGAAGAGAGGGTGCTGAATTTAGTAGACCACATAGTGCCAATAACATTTATATGACAAATGTCCCCAAGTTAGGTACGGGGGGTAAATTTGAGAGCGCTGACTCTTTTACCAATAAAGCCATTCATTGGTTACGCTACGTCAGACGTTGCCGAATAGTAATTAGGGAAGACATTACTAAGGCAACTAGGCTAACCTCTGATGCTGACCAATATGACTGTATTGAATTGGTTTTACCAACAGAGTCACTGGCCGATAATTTATTTGCTTTGGAATTTAGAAGCAGCACTCCAGCCCACTCCCGTATCCAGCTGAGGAAATTTCCTTTAGCTCTCCAGGATCATTCGTCTTATGGGCAGAAACCACAGGATAATACTAGGGGCTCTGGTCTAGAAAACATGACTGACTTCCAATTGTTTTTGCGATAACTCTGTCTGATTCAAGTGTAGAGGGCCTTGTCAGGGGAGGACCTGATATAGAAACAAAAATTACTGACAGTAGCCCAAGGCCCAGTCACATTGCAGAGGATCAACCTGGTAATGTTAATACGGCTGTTCACTCTATTGAAGTAGTATCCTGTAAAGGGTCTGGTTGCTCCCCTGGCGTTTGCCCAAACATTAGGGCTGACTGTTTGCAACAGGTCAATATATGCTCCTTTACTGTTCCTAGCCAGGATAGGCTTACTAGTGTAACACAGTCAAGTACTTCCTCCAACCCAGGATCAGTTAGGTGGTCTAGGGTAAATCCTATGAATGAGGACAATATTTCACTACCTGTGGACTGCGATCCCAAGGGGGCACACTAATTTCCTGGAACATAGCACACTTGGGCGACAAAGTATCATCACTGGAATGGTTAGCGTTCATTAGTGATTTAGATGTCTGTCTCTTCCAGGAGACCTGGTCATCTCAGCCACATTTTTGCCCTGGCTATTTACATTTTTTTGTGCCTGTAATAAAAGGGGGTAAGGGGCGTGCGATGGGTGGGTTAACCATTTGGGTGCAACAACAACTCCCTTAGTTATCAAAGAATTACCCTCAGGGAGTAATGATATTCAAGTTTTAAGATTGAACTTGGGCCCTATGGGATGTTTGGACATCTATAATGTCTATGTAAGGGGGGTTAGAGGGGGTAGATCCCAGGCCATAGAGTCCTTGGACTCCCTCATTGCGCTTCACTCACCAGACAGTAATGTGATCGTTGTGGGTGATCTAAACTCTACCTTCGAGCCCCTGGTAGCTACTGACTGGTATCTTGCTGATGATGATGATGAAGATAGTCAATGGGGGGTACCCAAGGTAGAACTTGAGCCTGTCAAGAAGTGGACAGAGGTAGTCATTCAGATTAATACTGTCTGTTATGAAAGGGGACTTAGGGCACTTAATGGCAGGACTTTAAAGGATAGGGTTGGGTCTGTTACATCTAACAATTGGAGTAGTAAAAGTAGAATTGATTATGTCCTTTGTAGCCTGAAGTTCTGGCACACAATCGCTGATATGGTGGTTAAAGACCGCATGGAAAGCGTTCATGATCCCCTGTGCGTCATCCACAATTGGGGTGAGCGGGACCTACCTCAGGCTGATTGGGTTGAGCTTTGTCCCCCAAATATTGTTCCCACCAATGATATGAGGCGTCTTAATCGGTCAAACGTAGCTTCCAACCTGGAGGTCTTGAATAAAAGAGCTGAGGAGGTTGATAGTGCTTTGCTGGCCCTAGAACATGTTAATACCCTTGGAACTGATCTGAGCTGTCTAACTCCAATTCATGACAGCTTGTTCAAGTGTGCTAGTGCCCATTTTTTTGCGCCTATTAAAACTAAGAAATTAGCTCCCCCAAAATCATTAAGGTGATATAATGATGATTGTAGGAGAGCTAGAATCGACTTGGGCAACGCTATTATGGCTGGCAATTTGGATGCTGTCCGCCTTGGCAGACAGGTGTATAAAAGAGCTATCTTAAAGGCCAAGAGTTCATGGGACGAGCGCCGATGGCAGGAGCTTAAAGAAGCAAGTGACAAAAAGAAATCCAGATTATTCTGGAATACTATTAAGTGGGGCAGAGGGGCTAGTCTGAACAGCCTGAAAACTATCAGCCATATTCATCAACCTGAATTGCGCTCGCAAATGGCCAGATTCTGAGAATCTGGCCGTTTGCGAGTGCGATTTTTGTATTTTGGATTCATCATCCCAAATGCAAAAATCGCTATTTGCGAAATCGCATATTTGCGAGGAATTGGATTTAAGGAATCTCTAATAGAGATTCCTTAAATGCAATTCATCACCCTATTTGAAATTGCGAATTTGCAATATTT
The DNA here is from genome assembly GCF_964263255.1 of Lissotriton vulgaris. Lineage (NCBI taxonomy): Eukaryota > Metazoa > Chordata > Amphibia > Caudata > Salamandridae > Lissotriton > Lissotriton vulgaris. Next base: position 1,295,925,244 of record NC_141691.1, read on the forward strand.
GGTCGCAATTTACCACAAAATCTGACTTCGTGGTAAATTGCGATAAACGAGTAAAAAGCACTTTTGTGCATTTTTTACTTTTGCATGTTACACACACACATGTCCTCTGGACATGTGTGTGCGCAATACCTGTTCAAATGTGCATTTGAGGGGTGCTACAGGGTGTCCTTCGGACACCCCTAGCACCCTTCAAATCGCAATCTTATTTGCGATTAGCAAATTGCTAATCGCAAATAAGGAATACTCCCCATTCATTCCTATGGGCCTTTTGGCCCATAGGAATGAATGGGGAGTTTTTCCTTATTTGCGATTAGCAATTTGCTCATCGCAAATAAGGAATCAGTAGGAATCGCAATAAATTTTGCTAATCCTACATGAATCCCGTTTTGCGAGTCCTTAATAGCGAATCGCAATAATTCGCTATTAGGGCCTCGCAAAACGGGATATTGATGAATCTGGCTGTATGTTTCTCAGGAAGGGTGGGTTAATTATATTAGACCCCAGTATGCGTGTAACCCTTCAGGAAATCAAATGGAAGATTTAAACTTTGTTTTTTATAAAGATGATGCTTTTAATAGTACTGACGTTTTAATAGCCCTTAATGCTGTGGCAGGAGGTAGAGCTATGGGGCCCGATGGTGTCCCCGCCAATGTCTTTCTGTATGATAAGTCTCGGTGGGCCGAGTACATACAGTTGCTTGCAAATGCTACAGCACAAGGTGCCCCGGTCCCGGCCTCCTGGAAAGGGGCCGTGATAATTCCAGTGTACAAAAAGGGCGATAAGACACACCCTGGAAACTACAGACCTATTAGTCCGATAGACACAATTTCAAAAAATAATTGGGAGGATGACCCTGATTAAGATTTTGGTCTGGATCGAAGAGAACAATGTACTGTCCCCCTTTCAAGCGGACTTTCACAAATATATCAGTACCATCGATCGAGTCTTTCGTTTTACTCTTCTCCATTGGAAGATTGTGACCCTGGGCAAAGGCAGTCTTTATGCTGCCTTTGTCGACCTGCGCGCAGCCTTTTACCTTGTTCCCCGTGAATAGCTATGGGTGACACTAAAGCAATTAGCTCTCTCTGATGAGATTTTAACTATGGTGATGAGGCTGCATGAGGCCAATTATGCTAAAATCCAATGGGGAGGCCAAGGCAGGGTCACCGCCCAATTTCTGGTTAAACGTGGTGTGAGGCAAGGTTGCGCCATGGTTCCAACTCTTTTCTTTTTGTACATTAAGGGAATAGTTGACTGTTTGTCACCAGTAAATACAGATGCCCCTTCATTAGCTGGTGTAAAGGTTCCAATTTTAATGTTTGCGGATGAAACGCTAATTATTTCCAAAACCCCAAGTGGCCTCCAGCGCGCTCTAGTAATTTTCGAAGAGTTTTGCTCCGCGCGGGGCCTCGAAGTTGATGATTTTTTTTTTTTTTTTTAATTTTTGGAAAACCTTTATTGGTCAAAATGCAGACAGATACGGGCCTACAGCCTTCTGGCCGGCCTCGAAAGCATCATATACACATTTGCAGGTTGACGGACCCCAGCAGCATCACAGTACGAATTCGCATACAATTAAAGTTACACTGAAGCGTGAGAGAACTGCCGGGATACAGGAGACGTGAAGGTTAATTTTAAAGTTTTATAAAAGATATACAACTAGAGACTCAAGAGGATCAGGGACCAAACAGTCATAGAAATATTGTAACGGGCAGCTACGATCAGCAAGCATTAATCAAGCAAGAACGTGGGCAGTATAGCGACACTGTGTGCTACAGAGAAACAAATTACCACTCACCATAACCCCTACCATCATCGCCCCCCCACCACCTAACCATCCCATCGATCCAGAAAAAAGGGGGAAAGAAAAGGCAAGCTCAGAAGAAAAGAAAGGCCCATAGAACCGAAGACAAACAAAAAATCCCCCCACCCTACACGCATGCAGAGGCTACGGCCTACCCCCCCCTTGCAGTGTGTCTGTCGCCCAAAAAGGAAGACCCGAAATGCAGCAAAAGGAAAGAAAGAGAGGAAAAGAAAAAAGATTCACAGAAGAACCAGGAGGAGGGCCAACTCAATACAGTCTCGGTCACTCCAGCCCCATACACACACTTCACCCCACTTATAGATATCAGAAAGAGCAAGCAATTACAAGTCCATGTGGGGAGAGTCATCACTTATCGTGCGTCTGAATCAGGTACAAAACAGTCTAATCCCAATCTCCGTCTGCCAGTGAAACACAACTGCGAAGGATAGGCACCTAGCCCTGGCCCGATTTAGGATGGCCCCCAAAACGAAACCTATGAGGAAAGCCGCCCCCCTCTAAAACGATGAAACAAAATGGCCTCAGATAGAAGAAGGAGGGCTCGTGATCCCAAAATGGACGTCTCCAGTCCCCACGAAATCCGTCATCAGCAATGAGGAGCGACTCCAGAATAGTCCGATGGCACACCTTGCAAAGTCTAGAAAGCGGAGGCCTCCGAGAAGCGTTAGACATGGGAAATGGAGGCCACACAGACGGCACCCAAATACGATGCAGTGGTAAACGAAACAAAGTTGCAGTCCTTGGAGGAAGGGGAAACAAAGTAGCAGGATTAGTGCCGGCGGAAGGTAGAGTGCGTGCGCCAGGTCTATCAGTAGTTGCCCCCTCATCGCTAGAAACGTGTGCAGACATTGCAGCCCCATCAACCGGCAGTGAGGGCAAGTTCATACGGTGCCGAGAACCGATCCTCCGTTCCCGTCCCAGGTCAAGCAAAATGTCATCGAGTTTCTCACCCAGTGCGCGGGAGCCAAGGTCCAACGCAGAACGCAGGTCCCGAAGGGCAGCGAGGACGGTTCCGTAGGTAGGAGTGAAATGTGGAACCTCCGTCTCAGGATCGTGAGAGGGTTCCCGGAATCCGTGCCCCAGCTCAGTCCGATTTCGGCGGTCGCGGGACGAGGGTAGACGATCTTCTCCACATTGGGAGTCGCGGGGCACCTCCATTTTGATAGCAATCCAACGATGGAGCTGGGGCGGGTGCGGCAGGAAGAAGCTGCAGTCCGAGCCACTGATCTTGCAAAGCGAGCTGCAGTCGGTCGTCTTCTGCTGGAAGCGTACGTGGCTCAGTTTTGAGGTCGGGGCACACCAGGACCAGCTCGCCGGTGACGGGCAAAGACAGCAATGGAGGCTAGGCAGCTCGCCTCCGGCACTACACAAAGAAGTCAAACATACCGCATATCTCTTCCTCGCGGTCGTGCAACAGGCACAATGTTCGAAGAAGCCACAGCAGGGCGATGCAGCCCGGTCCGTATCTAGGCAGGAGACGGTCCTTCCCAGCCGCCGGCACCAACCACTCAGCACGGCCGTCCTTTGTCCTTCCCGGTCTGGCGGTGCACAGCGGCTCAAGCCGGGGCCAGAGCCGCTGGACGACCTCGTAGGTAACTCCGGTCACCGGGCAGGTAGAGATCCCGGGAAAACGCGGGCAGATTCAGAGCAACCTCCAGAACACGCCACCGCCAAAATGCGCCAGGATAATTAACAGGATATCGATGCGGGGCTCAAGGGCTGGCGGACGAAGTTGATGATTTTTAATCTGCATCCTACTTTTAAGGGGAGAGTTTATATGAACGGGAAACCGCTCGAACTGGTCAAGGCTTTTACTTATTTGGGTGTTCATTTGGGTAAGGATCTTAAATGGGAACACCATATAGATATAGCTGCTCTCAAACATCGCCAAATTGCAGGAGCTCTAAGCTTGGAGCACAAAAAGTCATTGACTAAACCAATCCAGCCTGTCTTGCAAGTCTACAAATCCAAAGCTGTTAGCTCCTTGCTTTATGGTGCAGAATTATGGGGGTTTGAGAAGATGGTACCACTGGCACTCTCTTCTGCAACATCATTAGTCTCCCTCAGAGTACACCCCTACTGCCGTTAAGATATGACTTGGGCAGGAAATCTATTGTTGATGTCGCCAGGCTGCGCCCTAGTTTATATTGGCACAGGCTGTGGTCGACACCTGAGCTTTCCATAGCTGCTGCAGGGTTTATTGATGTTATAAAATCAGACTACTTCCATAAGATTCGGTGGCTCGGTCATCTAAGAAATAGTTTGGTAACTCTAGGCATGCAAATGCTCTGGGATAGTCCTGCGGAAGCCTCATTCCCGTCTAAGAAATTATTGAAGAAAAAATATTGGGAACAGATTGCTTACCAGGCCTGAAGCGATACTGATTCATCCACCATGGTGGGGGGTTTTCTAGGGGCAAAACCTGCGCCCAAATTGTAAACTTATTGGGACACTATTACTAAGCCTGGGGATAAGAAGCTCTATTTTCAGCTTAGAGCTGGTTCCTTGCCCCTGAAGGCATTGACCTCCACATGGTCTGATGTAAGCACTAACATCTGCCCGGCTTGTGAAAACCATGAGGAAACTCTTACACATCTTCTTTTTGTCTGGCCAGTCTATGTAACCCTGAGGCGTGTCTGGCTTACACCAATGTGCAAGTTACTGGGTACTAATAGTAGATCTGTAGCCAAAAGGTTGATACGTAACAGTACCATGCCATTCATTTCAATAGCTGTAGCCAAATACTTGGGGTGGGTATGGGTGCTAAGGCAGAACTCAATCCGGGGCCAATTGATTGTTTCTGAATAAATTATATATGATGAGCTTGATCATGTACTGACTATTTGTAGAATTGATTTTACAACCTTTTAACTTTATATTAAATTATTTTATTTGTTGTATCTTATGAAATTGGATTTTTAACTCTTCCATTTGCTGCTTGTACTTGTACTTTCTATTCAACTATTTTAACCATGTAATTTTTTTAGTTAGATTCATGTTAATCTGTTGGAATTATGGATATTTTGTCTTTCCTTTTATGAGTTTATCTCAAATAAAGCTACTTTGACTGACAAATATGTAATCTGTTAGAAGGGATTTATTTTTCCCTATTGTTGCTTAAACTGGAGTGGGAATAGTTAATCTTACCCCTCCAAAGTAAAACACTTTACCTCATGTTGCACAGACTAAAGTGGGATTAGTAAAGCTTACCACTCTGAAGTCCATCACTTTCCCTACTGTTATACATGTTGTTTGGAATAGGAATAGTAAAAGTAACCCCTCTACAGTCTAATACGTTCCCTTTCTGTTGTTTAGACTGGAATGGGACTAGTAAATGTAACATCCCTGAAGTCCAACACTCTCCCTATCTTTGTGGTGAATGGAGTAAGAATAGTAAATGTAACCCCTCCAACGTTCAAAGCTTCCCCTACTTTTGCTTAGACTGGAGTGGGAATAGTAAATTTAACCCCTCTGAAGTCCCACACTTTCCCTACTGTTGCAACATTTGGAGTGAGAATAGGAAATGTAGGCTCTCTAAAATGTAGCGCTTTCCCTACTGTTGCTTTGACTGGAGTGCAAATAATAAAGGTAACCCCTCCGAAATCCAATACTTTCCCAACTGTTGTGCATGCTGAAGTAGAAATAGTAAATCTAACAACTACAAAGTCCTACGTTTTCCCTACTGTTGCTTTGCCTGGAGTAGGAATAGTAAATTTAACCCCTTCGAAGTTTAACACTTTCCCTATTATTGCGCTATTTGGAGTGGGAACGGTTAACCTAACCCCTTACAAGTCCAACACTTTGCCTACTGTTGCACTGTTTGGAGTAGGAATAGTAAATTTAACCCCTCTGAATTCTAATACTTTCCCTACTGTTGCATAAACTAGAGTGGGAATAGTATATCTAATATTCCCAGACTCTAGTACTTTTCCTAATATTAGTTACATACATTTTTAGTATTATTTGTTTCTTTTTTTAATTTTATTTATCTATTATTTATTTTAATATTTAAAAATGTTTTGTCGTAAATGTGTTTTTTAATTTTTTTTAATTCTTTACATTCAGTTTATTTGGTAATTTATTTAATATTCTGCAATTGAATTGATTTTTAAAAAAAAGTTTTAATGAAATATATAGAGTTATATTAATAAACAGTTAGATACACAACTACAAGTCCGCTATAATGCGTTTCGGCCAAACAGTTGGCCTTGTTCACATTCATGCAATTCCATCATTGTTAATTTTTATAGCACCCACGTGACAATCAACATTGATGAAAAACTCACATGATTAGTCTTTTTTCCTTTTAACACAATTTGTAAATAAAGTGCATATTTAATGTTTTCAGCAATAGATGAAATCTTACTAATTCATGTCAAAAGGTAAAAAAAAAACACTAAATATAAATCAAGTGTACTCAATGAAAATTACAAATATAGTCAAGAACACACAAGGGCTCAAAATTTGTGATGATCAATATCGGTAATACCGTGAACTAGAACCGGCTGGGTTGAAAGGCGTAGGTGGTGGTCGTGGTTTAATTTGCACATTTGAAAATAAAGCTTATTGAAAATTCTTTTGGTGTGCAGTGAAATCCTTGACGGATACTTGGTGAGAAAAAATTATGAGGAGCAGTTTGCGCTAGGTCATCACGAACACATTGGTGGAAGGTATATACGTATATGCGTCGGCACAGAATGCCTAGAGATTGCGGGCGCTTCAGATCCGCCCAATGTTAGGCAAAGGGGCTTCTCCGAGGCTCGTCCGGCCGCAGAGAAGCCCCATTGCCTAACATTGGGTGGATCTGAAACGCTTGCATACTCGAGCGTTTGTAACAATGAGAAGGTCATTGTTACAGATTACATAAGCAGCAGGAGCAGGCATGCTGTGCCCACTGGGGAAAATATTTGTGGACTATCAAACAACAGCACCCACAGGGGTTTGTATTAAGGTGGACTACAGGTACCAGGAGGCATTCTGTACCGACGCCCATCAAGGGCGGGACTTGGGTGTATTTAACAACGTGCTCCACTGAAAGTCTGTTGTTTCCCTCATAGATAGACAGGAAAGATCTACTGGTGGACAAAGTAAAGCAGGAAACCAAGGGACCTACACGTATGATTACTAATTTCAACATTAGATCAGGGAATTAGTACATGTGTTTGACAAAAATTGGCACATCTTAAAAACAGATGCCACCTTGAAAAAGATCTTACCAGCACATCCGTCAATAACATATAGACGTTGTCAATCACTAGGCGATCACCTTGTATGAAGCGACTTTGAGAGTCCTGCAAAAACAACAACGATGAAAACCATAAAGTGCTAGAATCAAAATACATAATTGATTTGCAGAGCAAATGGCCAATAGGGCTCAATAATGACGAAGAATTATGGATTCACCTTTGAATGTGCTTCAAGACACAGAAAATCTGTATTCTAGCACAGATAGGAAGAGAAAATGTACATTTAAGGAGGGACTGAAAGCTATGTAACGGATTTAAACTAGGAAATGTAGAGAAACATCTTCCCACCACTCCTAAGGTAACTATACACATAATAAGTGTTCAATGATATCTCTCTTTTGTATAAATACATATAGATGGATATCCCAACACTGGGTGGAAATACAGTTGAGCAAGCCCATACAGGGCTAGATATCTGGTGGAGAATTATCTGTTGACAAGCACCAAGACACAAAGATATATTTCCTATTGCAAATGGTATATATACCTGTGTCATCTGTCGCCTCTTTTGTGTGCATGGTATAGCATAACGAATTACAATCATAGGATTAAGATCATTCACACATATTTCTAACTTGTTGACAGGAATGAAATAATTTATTTTGTTTCTTTCTCCACATAATGAAATTGCTTTCGAATATTGAAAAAACATTTTTTTAACATTAGCACTTGTTTTATTTTAGCCATCATTTTATGTAAAGAAATTACAAAGTTAAAACATGTTGTAAGATGGCGGCCATAGTGGCATTCATGCGATTAGTCCACTTTCACTGTTCACTGGTCACCTGTGAGAATGCAGGAAATAAAATGGTCGTTTTCTTTTACGCACGCCAACACTGACGAAGCCGTGAGGCGAAACGCGTCTGTTGGAGGGGTAGAGGGTCTGTAATAAACACTTCTGTAACTGGAGACCTGCGTGCTTTCCTCTTTTCAACATCGGAAGGGATGCTGACTTGTTCTGAAATATATATATATATATTTATTTTTGTTTTTTTTTCCTTGCACCAATAAAGCATCTTTTGCTTTGGATTCTTCGTGTGTGCCTTTCCTCTTTTCGAATCGAATGAGGGTTTGACGTTGAAGGAATACATAAATATTGAATTAATTCAGTTATATTTACTAGCATGTGACAACGTCGGCATTCTAATAGGAATAGTATTTTTTCCCTCGTTGTATATTTGCTCTACATATATGAAATCAGTACCTTTTCAGTTTTCATTTATGTCACATGATGTATCACATGACTTGCACAAGCATTTGAAAAGTACAGGCATTGTGGGTAAACATTTTACTGTGAGCAAGGGCAACTGCCCGAAACGCGTCAGTTTTGCTGCTCAGTTTGCCTTGAAGAAAATTATATTTTGCCTTACTGAGGATTCGTCTGGTCATGGTTGCAGTTTTGGCTGTTTCTGTGCATTTATTCCGCGGAAGGTGGTTGCTTCCGCCACGAATCCACTCCCTGCAAGCTGTCCATCGTCGTCAACCAAAAGTGCGCCTAGTCTGTGGATCGGATTTTGACGACGGACCCTGCCTGCGGCCAGAGAACACACCCGTTTGAAGCAAGTGTGCCGAGGAAGCGTTGAAACGCTGAGAAGTTGAACGCCGAGTGCCGAGTGCTGAGTGCCGAATATCGTGGGAGAAGACCCGCTGCGTGACCCGCTGTGTAACCTGCTGTTACCTGCCGTGTTAGTAACAACGCGGCTGTGCTAACTGCATTTAGCGGGATTGCTGGCAATAATTTACGGCACGGCTTCATGGTCCTATGAGCTACGGGTGTTTGTTCACAAGTGCATGAAAGGCGGTGGGGAGGAAATAGGCAGCGTGCGAAGGTGAACCACAAACATTCAAGTCACCTGAACACAGAATATTAATCTAATTCGTAACCGGGCAAACTGAGCAGCGAAAATCATGACAGAGGAAACAGTAAGGGGGCGAGAGGCAGCGTCTTTGGAACTTTTTGCTAATCTGCCTAGAATTACTCAGAAGGGCACTGCCGCAGTAGCGGGAGCCTCAGGGAACTCGTAGACCAGTTCCCCATCAATAGAGACACAGATAAAAACATTAATGAAACGCTTGGAGAAAGCCATGAAAAGCGAGGTCACTGAGTGGTGGGAACCCAAATCTCTCACCATGTACATAGCAGAGGGACGGATTCCACGGGGTCTGCGAATATTATTAGCCCCTAGTTACGAGAAGCCTCACCCGGAAATGCTAAGAGAATGGGGACAAAGTAACTTGGATGCATCTCGCAATCTAGTCCTGATTTTAATAAAATATGCGGAGATTGACCGCACACAGCTGCTTAAAGACATGGAAGAGATAAATGGAGAATTGCGCAAACTTGAACCTAATGAACTGATAACAACTATGAGAAAGGAGATTCAAGAAAGGGTCAACAAACATGAAGATAAAATCAAAACCCGCAAAGCCTGGAAATTTTCGCGCGATAAAGATGATTACGAACATGGTAAAATATACACGTTCGCGCGCAAGTTTGACAATGCCAAAATGCTTAAGAAGAATGCAAAAACCATTCCAGCACCAGGAGCACCAGGGGCGACAGGGCCAGGAACATCCAGCGGAGTGTCTCAAGATCAGAACCCTGGTCATACTCAAATTACAAGCGACAACTCTTCACTATCTAGCAGCAACACTAGCATTTACTCTGATGAGGACGCAGCATTGAGGGGTGAGGAGTCAGGTCCCCCCCTCGTACTTGACTTAGGGGAAGAAGTTGATTTTTTAGTCAATGCCCGACTACAAACCTTACGCCCATCAACGCGAAACCAACAAAAACAGCAGAAAAAAGGGCAAGAATCAACCGCCGCAGGAAAGAGCGCCGCAACAAACACAAGCTCAAACAACAACCAAAAAGAAAAAATATTGGCGCAACAACAAGAAATAAACGCAAAAACAATCGTTAATTTGTCATCAACTACACTTACTGCAGCTGAGCAACAACTACTCAGCCTTGGCCTTACATACTGTCCCCTAACTGACTTCAATTATGCTGCAACAAGGATTGATGTTTTTCGGTACATCCGCAAACTTAAACTATGTAAAAATTTTCAAAATCAAGAAAGGACCTAGCAATGAAGATACAATAACAATGGATAACAGTGTAACAACTCTCCAAGCTAGTGACACTAGAGGCTTACTAAACCTTGTCCATTTGGGTGAGGATAATGATAATTCTAATTCTCAAATTTGCACACAGGATTAACTGAGGGAGGCTGCAATTCTACAAACAGGAGCAGGAAGTAGTCCTTTCAAACTGTCATCTAATTTTATTCCTATTATGCCTAGGGATACGATAGATTCATTTCATGATGTGGTGACTGCAGACCTTAAAAAATTATACCACCAGGTCAAACATTGAAAAAGGATTAAACAACAGCAAGAAACTCAGTATTGGGAACTGGTTAATAAACTCAAAAATTATCAACATAATGTAATATGCAACTCAGACAAAGGAGGCAACATTGTAATCTGGCCCCAGAAGCAGTATGTTGCCGAAGGAATCAGGCAACTATCTGATGAAGCATGCTACACCAAAACTTGTTTAAAACAGTATGATCTATCAAAAGACAAGTTGAGAAAACTTCTATTCCGGTATAAACGGGAAGGTTTAATTTCAAATCAGGAATTTAAGTTTCTCCATGTGGAATTACCGGTTATGCCCAAGTTCTACCTCATACCAAAAGTCCATAAACTTACATCACCTGTTCCAGGACAGCCGATAATTTCGGCAATTAATAGTGTGGGGGAACATCTTGCCCAGTATACGGATTATTTCCTTCAACCGTTGGTTAAAGGCCTGCCCACATACATCAAAGACACGGGGCATTTCCTAGACATTATCCACAATGCAATATGGACTGAAGACTCTCTGCTAATTACATTAGACATCGAGGCCCTTTATACAAGTATAGAACACAACATGGGTCTCAAAGCCCTTGATTCTTTTTGAGCACAAGACCAATAGACTGTTACAATCACAACAAAATGTTGGTGGAACTTGTATCATGGAGTTTAAACAATAATTACTTCATGTTTGGCAAAGATGTCTATTTTCAAAAGAGAGGTGTTGCCATGGGGGCCTGCTTTTCCCCAAGCTATGCGTGTTTGCACGTAGGCTATTGGGAAAAGCAGGTCCTCATGGGTGAACATCAAGATACTTTTTCGGAGAATGTTGGTATGTGGGTTCGTTTTATAGATGACGTGTTTTTAATTCGGAGAGGTGATGAGTTGAGTGCTCTGAACTTTATTGAAAAACTCAATGTCAATGATTACAATCTTAAGTTTACCCATCATATAAGTAAGAGTTCAGTAGACTTTCTTGATGTTAGAGTTTACATTGAATCCAGCAAACTAGCTACTACTCTCCACAGAAAGGCAACAGCGGGCAACTCGACCTTGCATGCAAGTAGTGCCCATCCTAGGCACACAATTGACAATATCCCATTCGGGGAACTGCTCCGACTTAAAAGAATCTGCAGCTCTCAGGATGAGTTAGACAAATGTACAGCAGAAGCCCTTACAAGATTTCGCGCTAGAGGGTATAACAATCAAATCCTCAGCTGGGCTGTCAATAAAATGAAACTACGAAGCAGGGAATCACTCTTAAAACAGATTAGTGATAAAACAACTGTCGATGACAATAATGAAAACTCTGCTCTTAGATTCATTACATCTTTTAGTGGCCAGGACAGGAAAATTAGGTCTATCTTAACCAAAAGTTGGCCTATTCTCCAAACTGATGGAGTCCTGGCTTTGGATCTACCCTAAAATCCAAAGATTACGTTCAGGAGGGGACCCTCCCTACGTAATCATGTGTCTAACCTATTCCCTGAGTTACCCAAAACTAAAACTTGGCTTCCCCCGCGACTTGGATTCTTTAAGTGCTCAAGTTGCCGGGCGTGCAAATTTGGTGTCAACACCAGCACTTACACGACTCCCTTCAGTCCTACACCCTTAAAGATTAAGGGAAATTACAACTGTAGGACTGAATGTGCAGTATATGTCCTGGCGTGCACATGCGGCCTGAGGTACGTTGGCAGTACTCGGCTGGCAGTGCACGCCAGGATATTGCAGCATCTTCGTGCAAACGTCAACAACGACAATGCGTATCCAGTAGCAAGGCATTTCAAAAGTGTGCATAACAACAACTTGGAATGTCTCAATTACTTTGTCTTGGCATCTGTACCCCAACCCCGCCCGGGAGGAGACAGAGACAAGATGCTTCGCCAACTTGAATCTCGAATGATCCTAGAGCTGGATACCAAGGTGCCTAACGGGTTAAACACCACGGAGGATTTATATCATTTCCTTTAGGGTAATATTTACTCGTAAACGATTTAGAATCTACATATCCCTATTTCTGTATAGCAAATCCAATACCTCTCTGAGACTAACTTTAATTATATAATTCAATTAAATCTAGAGGATTTTTTCTAGATTATTTTTCATTCCCCTTTATCTTTTTACTAATTTCAACAACACACATTAATACTAGTTTAATTTGTAAACTAAAAAAATCCTCTTTCAGGGAAATTATTATTGTGTTGATCTGTCTTCTCACCCTTATTTTTCTTTGACCTGTTGAAATGCTATTTACTGTGAAACAATAGGTTGTTTTGTTTTCACATATAGGTTGCACATTTATTATTAAGGTGTTAGGTGCACTATAAAATCGAATTTGGTACTGGTTCATGATAGACAAATACTATGCAGAGGGGTTGCCAATTTATCATAATTAATAAATCTAGGGGTTGCCATCACTTTAGAGATGTCCCCGAGACAACATAGATTAGACCTGACCGTTACATCATTATAGATCATTCAAATAATCTGTTTATATTAAGTATATATCGGGTAAGTTTGCACAATATGACCTAAGCAGTTTTTAGAATAACAAATTATTTTTGTATTCAAATTGTTTTTAAGTATTTAATAATGCTTTTAAAACTGAAACTGTGTTACTCATATAATGTTTACATATTTGCGGTATTTTGCACAGAACACAATTTTATGATCTATGAATCGTCTTTATTAATGCATTCATGCAGATATTTTTTGTTGTCTAAATATTGAATTAATTCAGTTATATTTACTAGCATGTGACAACGTCGGCATTCTAATAGGAATAGTATTTTTTCCCTCGTTGTATATTTGCTCTACATATATGAAATCAGTACCTTTTCAGTTTTCATTTATGTCACATGATGTATCACATGACTTGCACAAGCATTTGAAAAGAACAGGCATTGTGGGTAAACATTTTACTGTGAGCAAGGGCAACTGCCCGAAACGCGTCAGTTTTGCTGATCAGTTTGCCTTGAATAAAATTATATTTTGCCTTACTGAGGATTCGTCTGGTCATCTGTTCTGGTTCCCTGGGGGCCAGGTTGCAGTTTTGGCTGTTTCTGTGCATTACCTACTGGCGGTCGCCAGTAGGTATATATAGTTAGGATTTTTTCTCTATGGAACTTTTGAAAATTCTATGTCTAATAACTTTGGCGTTTGTGGACGGAATCGGCTGAATTTTCAGGAAAATGGCACATTTTGTTTCCGATCAGCCCCATAAAATTTGGGGGGGTTTCGTCAAGGGGGGGCCGAGAAAAAAGGAGGGTCCCAAAACGCGTTTTTCCCATTCATTTTTCCATAGGGCGTTTGGCCTCACTTTTAGCTCGAACGGCTGAATGGATTTACACGAAACTTGGCAAAATTGTAGGGACTGTTAGCCCGATGTGCCTTTGCTGGGTCTCAATATATGTGCTCCAGTGGATTTTGAGAAATTAACGTTTTAAAAAACAGATATATCTGTTACAGCGTCCCCGATAGCGCTCCAGTTCGCGTACTTGTCGCGAAACTGAGCTTTGCGAAGCGAAGCTGATTGGCTCTCCGGTGTCTGTCAACATTCTAAACAGTCCGAAGCGTCCGCCATCTTGTCTCTCGGTAGGATCGAGAGAAAAGAGGAGGAGAAAAACGAAGGGGGAATTTAATGAAAGGGGGCAAGGTAGACCCCTCTTGACCCACTAGGAATGATGTTGGGGTTAATAAAGGGTCCACCTACTGGCGGTCGCCAGTAGGTATATATAGTTAGGATTTTTTCTCTATGGAACTTTTGAAAATTCTATGTCTAATAACTTTGGCGTTTGTGGACGGAATCGGCTGAATTTTCAGGAAAATGGCACATTTTGTTTCCGATCAGCCCCATAAAATTTGGGGGGGTTTCGTCAAGGGGGGGCCGAGAAAAAAGGGGGGTCCCAAAACGCGTTTTTCCCATTCATTTTTCCATAGGGCGTTTGGCCTCACTTTTAGCTCGAACGGCTGAATGGATTTACACGAAACTTGGCAAAATTGTAGGGACTGTTAGCCCGATGTGCCTTTGCTGGGTCTCAATATATGTGCTCCAGTGGATTTTGAGAAATTAACGTTTTAAAAAACAGATATATCTGTTACAGCGTCCCCGATAGCGCTCCAGTTCGCGTACTTGTCGCGAAACTGAGCTTTGCGAAGCGAAGCTGATTGGCTCTCCGGTGTCTGTCAACATTCTAAACAGTCCGAAGCGTCCGCCATCTTGTCTCTCGGTAGGATCGAGAGAAAAGAGGAGGAGAAAAACGAAGGGGGAATTTAATGAAAGGGGGCAAGGTAGACCCCTCTTGACCCACTAGGAATGATGTTGGGGTTAATAAAGGGTCCACCTACTGGCGGTCGCCAGTAGGTATATATAGTTAGGATTTTTTCTCTATGGAACTTTTGAAAATTCTATGTCTAATAACTTTGGCGTTTGTGGACGGAATCGGCTGAAATTTTCAGGAAAATGGCACATTTTGTATCTGATCAGCCCCTGAAAATTTGGGGGGGTTTCGTCAAGGGGGGGCCGAGAAAAAAGGGGGGTCCCAAAACACGTTTTTCCCATTCATTTTGCCATAGGGCGTTTGGCCTCACTTTTAGCTCGAACGGCTGAATGGATTTACACGAAACTTGGCACAATTGTAGGGACTGTTATCCCGATGTGCCTTTGCTGGGTCTCAATATATGTGCTCCAGTGGATTTTGAGAAATTAACGTTTTAAAAAACAGATATATCTGTGACAGCGTCCCGGATAGCGCTCCAGTTCGCGTACTTGTCGCGAAACGGAGCTTTGCGAAGCGAAGCTGATTGGCTCTCCGGTGTCTGTCAACATTCTAAACAGTCCGGAGCGTCCGCCATCTTGTCTCTCGGTAGGATCGAGAGAAAAGAGGAGGAGAAAAACGAAGGGGGAATTTAATGAAAGGGGGCAAGGTAGACCCCTCTTGACCCACTAGGAATGATGTTGGGGTTAATAAAGGGTCCACCTACTGGCGGTCGCCAGTAGGTATATATAGTTAGGATTTTTTCTCTATGGAACTTTTGAAAATTCTATGTCTAATAACTTTGGCGTTTGTGGACGGAATCGGCTGAAATTTTCAGGAAAATGGCACATTTTGTATCTGATCAGCCCCTGAAAATTTGGGGGGGTTTCGTCAAGGGGGGCCGAGAAAAAAGGGGGGTCCCAAAACGCGTTTTTCCCATTCATTTTTCCATAGGGCGTTTGGCCTCACTTTTAGCTCGAACGGCTGAATGGATTTACACGAAACTTGGCACAATTGTAGGGACTGTTATCCCGATGTGCCTTTGCTGGGTCTCAATATATGTGCTCCAGTGGATTTTGAGAAATTAACGTTTTAAAAAACAGATATATCTGTGACAGCGTCCCGGATAGCGCTCCAGTTCGCGTACTTGTCGCGAAACGGAGCTTTGCGAAGCAAAGCTGATTGGCTCTCCGGTGTCTGTCAACATTCTAAACAGTCCGGAGCGTCCGCCATCTTGTCTCTCGGTAGGATCGAGAGAAAAGAGGAGGAGAAAAACAAAGGGGGAATTTAATGAAAGGGGGCAAGGTAGACTCCTCTTGACCTACTAGGAATGATGTTGGGGTTAATAAAGGGTCCCGTGGGAAAAAAAAAATTGATTTTTCACGGTAGAAGCGCTTCCCGGTTAGCGAACAGGTAGCGAAACGGGAATTCGCCATTTTGTATTTCGTTTTAATTAAATTACAGGGTATAAGGGGGTACGGGAGACGTATCCTGACCCTTTATGTTTTCTGAGGGTGGCTGAGGAGGCTCATATATGTTGATACATGTCTTCCAGCGGCTGCGTGTGAGCGTTTTTTGTTTTTTGCTGCGTGACGTCTGTTAACGTTCGATTCGAAGGAAATCAGGAAGTGTTGACCGCCATTTTGTCACTGCGAGTAAATATTTTGTTTAAAAAATTGTCATAAATTAATCCGTATTGATAAACATTGTCTGCGCCATCTTGCCTTTTTTCCAATGCCACAATTTTGTCGTGCACGGCAGCCATTTTAGATGCCTTGACCAGACCCACTCTCTGCACGTCGCCGATCCTGAGCATGGCTCCCCACCCTCGCAAGCATCTCCCCCACGCACTGGTCACCCCCGCTCTCTCTCTCATGCATGGGCCAGAAACCTCCCCCCATCTGCGCTGTTCTTCCCTGAGAATCACACCCTGTGCCCGCCCGACACCACCCTTTCACCCTATTCACTACCGCACCCTCTGACACTCCTCTTCCTCTGTGTCTAATTGTCCAGGCCGGTCCTAGGCTATCACCTAGCCGTGCGGATGTAGTTTATGGCCCCAACTTTAAAGAATCACCCCTTTTCAAAGTAGTTACAGTAGATCAAGGCCCCCACCTCATGAGATCCTACTATCTGATAACCATCCTGTATTGTGATTGGGGAGGGGATTCTCACTGTGAGGGACTGAGCCTGAAGCGGAAGATTCCAGGGATGCCTCTTTGTACATCAAAGTTTTTACAATTATGTGTCACATTAAAAATATATAGCACTCCAACAAAGTAGTAGGATTATAAAACTTTAATAACTTATAAATATATACAATGCAACAAAAACAGTAAACACATTTAAAACATTTTTTGAAAAAAGAAGCAACAATGGTCAGTAGCTGTCTTTTTTGCGAATAGTCCCAAGGCAGCACAACGTGCTGAGTTCTGGACGGCACCCAGGTGATGTCACCTGGGTGCCGCACTGGTTTTTGGTATCCTACAATGCTGCTCCGAAAAACGGCATGGGGCGCCCCGGGGAGGGGGGGGGAGGCCTCGTCAGTGGCGGTCTGTTGTGCAAATAGTCCCAAGGCAGCAGAACGCGCTGAGATGTGGATGGCATCCAGGTGATGTCCAGTAAGTTGCCGCACTGGTTTTGGTATCCTACAATGCTGCTCCGAAAAACGGCGTGGGGCACCCCGGGGAGGGGGGGGGGGGGGAGGTGGCATGAACGGGCCTCCCCAGGTGGAGGCTCGTCTGCTGTAGTGGGGCGCCCCTTTACCGTTTCAGTTGCCATTCCGCCCGCTTTTGGTACACTGTGCCAAAATCCGCCATTCTGCTGAGTTGCGCCCACTCTTGCGGTGCAGCGATAGGCGGCTGCCACAGGACTCTCAAAATGGCGGCAGGCTCTTCGGATTTGGGCCTGGTCCACTGAAATGGCCCTGGGACACCTTGGAACTCGGACGCTTGTCTGCTAGGGCTTGGGCCCCATTCTCGAAAGCGTCCCCTCAGCCTTGAAGATTCTACAAAAGTCTTGGGGGCCCCCGACTCCCGCAGGCTTCCGGTGGGGAGCGGCTGTCATGATTGCTTGCGGAATGGCCACGACGGAGCTACGAGATGGTGGTGCTCTCATGCTGACGCCAGCTTCAGTCTGAAACATCCAGAAACACTGTAGACTATCAATTCGATGAGTTCCGGTGAAGCCCCAACGTGACCCGGTAGGGAAGAACTTGCCCTCCCCTTTTTTGAGTGATGGTTCTTGTTGCCTGTCCCCTCTGTTGTCATCTAACAGAACCTTTTTGGATTGCCGAGTGAGAAAAAGAAAGGTGGGGCTTTCATCGTTTGGGAAAAAAAATGTTTTAATCCAATGAAAAGTGTTATTTTTAGGTCATATGATCAAGCCTTCCATCATTAGGAAACCAAAAGTAAAATGAACCAATGAAAAGTTTTAAAAACAAATCACATGACCTGTTATGCGGCTTTGGGCTATAAAAAGCCAAATAAATCCGTTGGCCCGTGAGACGGCGTCAGTAGCAGACCGATGTGCGAATAGGCCGAAGGCAGCACAATGCGCCGAGATCCGGATGGCACCGAGGTGGTGTCCAGCAAGTTGCCGCACTGGTGTGGCCATCCTACAATGCTGCGCCGAAAGTCGCCGTGGGGTGCCTTGTTGGCCTGTGAGGTGGCGTCACTAAGTGGGGGCTGTTTGAGGATCTGACTGCATTGGAAAGCAATGTGATGCGGTGCCTCGCCCCCAAGATGGAGGCTCCTCGGCTGCAGTGGGGCGCCCCTTGGTGTTTCACTCGCTATCCAGCTGAGTTGCGTCCGCACTTGCGGCTACAGTAGGCCGAAGGCAGCACAACGCGCCGAGATCTGGATGGCACCGAGGTGGTGTCCAGCAAGTTGCCGTACTGGTGTGGCCATCCTACAATGCTGCGGGGGGGGGGAGGCGGCGCAAATGACCCTCTCCCGCCTCTCCAGGTGGAGGCACTTCATCTGCAGTGGGGCGCCGTCTAGCTGAGTTTCGCCCGCTCTTGCTGCTACAGCGATAGGCGGCTGCAACAGGACTCTCAAAATGGCGGCCTGTTCTTTGAATTTGGGCCTGGTCCACTAAAATGGCCCTGGACACCTTGGAACTCGGACACTCAAATTTTTTTCCTTTCCTCCACATGCAAAAAAGGTAAATGCCCGGTACGTTACCTGCCTCATCTGCCACGATGTACTCTCCAGAGGAACCGAAAAAAAATATAGTTATGGTAATTATACCATGCATCGTCATATGGAGAGGTGGCACCCGATTAATTATAGTGCTGCCCAAATTCGAGATTTGGTGGATAACCCCCGACCTGCCAGTACATCCACCAATGAAGTGGCAGTGACAGCATCAGAGGCAAGGGAAACAGTTCTAAATCTTCAGAAGAACTTTGGGCAAATGAAAATGACATGTTTAACTTGCGGCAAATTAATTTCATGTGGAGAGAGGATTGTTAGTCTAATCAATAGAGCTTATGAACATTATCATAGTCGATGGTTGGTGGAGACATTTTGACTATATCCTGGACTTGCTCGGCCTCGCCCAAAATGGCGCCGGTATAAATGGGACTCGTAACTCCTTGTTGTGTACTGGTTGCCCAACCTTGATATCACGAGATACGTATGCAGTTTTGAAGCACATGGCGGGCGGGGACGAGAATTGATTGAACATTTCGACATCCCTATTGATATTAAGTTCTGATGTGTTATTGATTACTGTACCTTTGAAAGTTCGAATTAACGTCACCCATGGTACTTGCCCGCAAATGTATATCTAGATAATTTTATTGTAACTGGCTTGTCGTATTTTAATTATAAAATGTACGTCCATCGATTCCGCAACTGTTAGACACCTTAGTTCTTGCAACCTAATGGCCCGCCCGTAACGTTCTTCTACAGTGTAAATGTCCCCTCATCATATACGATTCCAGTTTGCTCCGTGGCCGGCCCACGTGGTTATAGGCCCGTATTGGTATACTGACATTTTCACAATAAAGGTTTTTAAAACAAAACATGGTAGTAGTACTTACATTGGTAAAGTTTTGAATAATAGCCACTGTTTTCGAATCAGTAAAAGGCAAGTGAAATAAAGCAGTCCAATTACAGGACGGTTAAAAGGTATAATACGCAGGAACGCAGTAAAGATAAATGGTCAAGGGCTGTTGTGTTTTCTACTCTTGCAATATAAAGTGATCGATAAGAATCTGATATTCATGCCTATCACTGACTAAGACAGCAGGCCGAGCCTCTTTTGCTCAACGGTTCCCTCATGGGACGAAGAAACGCCCTTTTTCTCGAAAAAGGAATATTTTACTTGCAGGACAGTTGTAAATTTCCCGGGAAAATACATTAGCCTGGAACATTGTTAGTGATAAACTGTAAATGCATCTGGGTCCTTTGCTTTACAAGTCAGAGTGAGAAAAAAAAGGTGGGGCTTTCATCATTTGGGAAAAAAAAATGTTCAAAAGCAATGAAAAGCGTTATTTTTAGGTCATATGACCAAGCCTTTCATCATTAGAATAACAAAAGTAAAATGAACCAATGAAAAGTTTTATTAACAAGTCACATGACCTGTTATGCTTACGTTACGCGCCGCGCTCTGGATAGCTTCCGGGAAGCTGCGCCTCGCGCACCGGAGCACTTCCCGGTGCGCTAACGCGACGCGTCATATGACGCATTACGCGACAACGTAGGTCCAGAATATAGTCAAAATGTCTCCACCAACCAGCGGTCGGAACCCAACCCCTTTCAGTAGTCCAAAAAGTTCTGTAAAATGACAACAGAAGGGACAGGCAACAAGAACCATCACTCAAAAAAGGGGAGGGCAAGTTCTTTTCTACCGGGTCACGTTGGGGCTCCACCGGAACTGATCGAATTGGTAGTCTACAGTGTTTCTGGATGTTTCAGATTGAAGCTGGCGTCAGCATGAGAGCACCCCGTGGCTACGTCGTGGCCATTCCGCGAGCAATCATGGCAGTCGCTACTAGTATCTATTCATGAACAATGAGCAATCCAAGTAAAGTGCAAGTGCATTATTGCACAAGTAGAGACAATAACCACATCAGTGTTATTACTGGAGTTGATAATGGAAAGATGAAAGTGCATATATCTGTGTGTGTGTGTATATATATATATATATATATATTCACTGAAAAAAACATAGGTTATAGACCATATATAGTTAGGGATTAGCAGTTACAAAACCTTATTTTACTCGCACAAAACCATTGAAATTCGCATATATAGTTAGTTGCACTAACTATATATCGCGCACCCGCAATCCACTGCTGATGATGTCACATATTACATCATTCATGACATGGTCAGTGACATCACTGATGACATCACTGATGACATCTCAAATGACATCGCTGATGACAACATCCAGTGACTGTATGTTTCTGTAAAGTTAAAATATGTCTTACATATTGAAGAATGAGTGGATGTATAAGTGTCTGGATGAAGGATTTAGTAGGTGCATGACTGACTGTATGAGTGAGTGATTAAATGTGTCTCACTTAGTGCATGGGTTAGTGACTAAACTGTCTTAATTTGTGCATCATTATGTCTGTTGTTCTGTAAACTGCTGCTTGTGTTGATCAGTAGCTATATGAGTAACTATATGGGTTATTGATTGGTTGCCCAAGTATTTGTATGGCAGACTGAGTGTGTGTGTGGGTGGCTGGGAAGTGTATGACTCTGTGCATAGATGTGTGAGCAGTTGATTCACTAGATGTATGGGTTCAAAAGTGCATGTGGAAACAGCTGTATGGGCGGTTGACTGTGTGCATGAGTATATTGGTGAGTGAATGGATATCTCAGTGCTACTTGTCAAAGTAAGTACATATGTAAAACACAGTACATGTGAGAGTTGACATATATATATAACTGTGCATAAGAGCCAGTGAATGTGTGAGTGGCTGTATGGATCATTGTGAACTTGTATCAGGGATTGTATAAGAGAGTAAATATGTGTTAGTATATGTTTGAATAAGTAAGGTGTGTATAACTGTATAGTTGAGGAAATGGAGGTGTGATTGATTCTTTGCATGACTGACTAGGTGTGTGAGTAACTCCATGGATGAGTGACAGTCTGTGAGTGTCTGTTTACACTGATTGTATCTAAGGTTATATTAGAGTCTGAAGAGGTTCATTGTATTATCACATAAATGATATCATCAGTGATGTGATCAGTAATGTTAAATGAGATGTCATCAGTGATGTCTTCAGTGATGTCATTTGAGATGTCATCAGTGATGTCATTTGAGATGTCTTCAGTGATGTCATCAGTGATGTCATTTGAGATGTCATCAGTGATGTCATCAGTGATGTCACTGACCATGTCATGAATGATGTAATATGTGACATCATCAGCAGTGGATTGCGGGTGCGCGATATATAGTTAGTGCAACTAACTATATATGCGAATTTCAATGGTTTTGTGCGAGTAAAATAAGGTTTTGTAAATGCTAATCCCTAACTATATATGGTCTATAACCTATGGTTTTTTCAGTGAATTTTTAAGGTTTTGTAAATGCTAATTCCTAACTATATATGGTCTATAACCTATGGGTTTTTCAGTGAATTTCAATGGTTTTTTAATAGCAAATATCAAAAGCTGTAAAATGTATTCTTATTTTAATGGAGAAATATATTTTATATGTTTGTAATATAATTTTTTTATGTATATTTTTTTATATATTTTTTTTTTTGTTTCGCTACCGGTCCGCGCACCGGGTAGCTTTCCGTTAGCTCAATTTGGTGCCGCGACCCGGTCGCGAACTGGGAAACGTTCCGTTAGCGCAACGGCAGCGCAAGAAAACAACATCGTGACGCGTCGCGTAAACGCGGTGTATCGCATTGCCGCGTAATGCGTCTTATGACGCGCCGCGTTAGCGCACCCGGAAGTGCTCCGGAGCGCGAGGCGCGAAGCGCAGCGCCCCGGAAGCGTTCCGGGTGCGTAGCGGGACGCGTAACGTAAGCATAACAGGTCATGTGACTTGTTCATAAAACTTTTCATTGGTTCATTTTATTTTTTGTTTCCTAATGATGTAAGGCTAGGTCATGTGACCTGAAACTAACACTTTTCATTGGTTTATTACATTTTTTTCACAAATGATGAAAACCCCACCTTTTTTCCTCACTCTGACTTTCATTTTTATGAGAGAAAGACCTACTTTCGAAATTTAGAAAAATGGCAAGTGTTGTAGCTGCAGCTGCTGGAGCCACTCCACCACCACCACCAAAAAAGGATGGACCACCTCCTCAGGTCCTCATAAATCAAGAGGAGGAAGAAGAGGAAGAAGAGGAAGAGGAGCAAGTGAGCAGACCGTTTTTGCAAGAAGAACCAAGGAGGTCCCATGTGAAAGTAAATTACATCTGGCAATTCTTCACATATCCCCGGGGACAAAAAAAAGTAAATGCCCGTTATGTCACATGTTTGATCTGTGACAAAGAACTATCCAGAGGAACAGATAAAAAGTACAGCTATGGCAATTACACCATGCATCGCCATATGGACAGGTGGCACCCTATTAATTATAGTGCTGCACAGGTACGTGACCTACAGGAAAACCCCCCTCCTGTGGCAAGTACATCAGCTGAACAGGCAGTGACGGGACCAGACGCGAGGGAGACGGTCCCAAACATACAGATGAACTTTGGTGATATGAAGCATACCTGTATTTTTTGCGGCAAATTGATTTCCTATGGAGAGAAAAGTATAACTCTCATCAACCTAGCTTAGGAAAATCACAAATGTACAAAACGGCCCAGAAAGTAAATTATCTTTTTTTTTGTTGCTCCTGTTGAGCCCTTTATAATGACTGATTTTCGTCCCCCCCCCAAAAAAAAACAAAAAAATATAAAAAAGTTCTTAAAATACAAAAAAAGTAAAAAAATGTTCATAAAAATAAAAAAATTTAAAACAACAAAAACAATAAAAAAAGTTCTTTTCAGAACTACCTCCCATTTATAAAAAATTGCTAGAATGTTTAGCACTCTGGCAACCTCTTTTTCTTTTGATTCGCTTCCCGGTTCGCGCGCCGGTACGCGAACCGGAAGCGAAACAAAAAAAAAAATTTAAAAAAAGAAGAATGAGTATAAGGGAAGGAAACAGAGAGAAAAGGAATGAGGGAAGTAGCAAAGGCAGGAAACTGAGTGTTAAAGAAATGAAGCAGTGGAACTAATAAAAGTTAAATGTGATAGAGATGTAACGGAAAGAGTACTAAACACTTACCTTATAATTGACGTTTACTTAGGCACTTGTTATTTTTATAGTTTCAATCTGTGAAAGAAAGAACAAAAATTTTAAAATTGATAGAAGGTAGTAAAAGATGAGTGAGCATGAGACAAGATGAGTACATATTATAAATCACAATTCAAAGTACAAAATTAATTATACATATTTAATGGTTTATTTTTGCTGTTCTCAGAATATATCAAATTTCACTGAAAACAGTGAGTTGAAGGTATTCATCATATAACAGCGGGGAAAAAAAAACACAATCAAAATGATTGTGTTTAAAAAACCCAAATAATATAACTAATCAGAAATCAGAACTCCTCAAAAGTAACTTACTTTCTATGACGTCAAAGGATGTCCCATGAACAGCTTATACTCTGTTGTGCTGTTACTATTTTCTGCCCGCCACTTTCTGAAAGATAAACTCCATCGTTTTAAGAAAAATGAGAGATACAAAGCAATTTAAAACAGCATACTAAATTACAGCAACACCTAGAGTCATTATAATCCAGTTACCTACCCTAAATTCTCACTTCTGAAAACCAGTCAAAAGGCAACATTGCTTCATACTAAAATGGTAATCATTGCCGAAAGACTAGCCTTTTTTATATTTCAAATAAGCTGTGTAATATCCTGATGTTGTCAAAGGAGCATCATAATATATAATAGCTGCAGTTACAAATGTTCTTCCTGAAATCCATGACTGTGTAGCCAAAACATTTTTAATTAGACTTGACAACTTATTTTCATCCAGTTTATGTAGTTGAAATTTTAAAATGACATTTCACCCATAAGTTTCCATAAATAATGTGGACAGCATTGCAGACTTACATTTCCTCTACTCCTTGTTTTGATCTGCTGCTTGAATTAGCTTATAAACACAAACAGTTTTCGCTCTGTACTACACTTATTCACAAGGCCATATAGAGTAGGAGCCATTAGAACCTCTTGAAATTCCTCAGAACAAAACCCAAGATTCCTTTCCTAAAATTTTGGTTGTAAGAACACCAGGTAAGAATTTTGAAGGTGGAAAGGCAATCTTTTTTTGAAAGTTAAAACAGAATCATTGCAGAATGACCAGCCATTTCCAGACTTCAAATAAGCTGTGTAATGTCCTGAAGTAGTTGAAGGACCGTCATGATATATAATTGCTGTAGTTACAAAGCCACAAAATTATTAATTAAAGTTGTCAATTTAGTTCCATCAGGCCTACATCGCTGGAACATTAAAATGACATACTGGCCATAACTTCGTATAATTAACGTGGACAGCATTGCAGACTTACATTGGCTACACTCCATGTTTTGATCGGCTGCCTTTACTAGCTTATTGAAGGATACTGATTTACTGTTAGGCAAAGTTAAATATATAAATCTTTCTGAGTCTACACTAGTAGTACTTGATAGCCTACAGTTCTCGCAATCATGCTGCCATTGATAAGAAAGGCCAAACAGATAATCTACATCTACACCTTCATCTTGCAATACATCAAGCATATACACTAAAAACTCCTGACAATCCTGCTGAATATTTTCAGAGAATTGTGTTTGACCTGAACATTCGTCTAACAGATAACGAATTTCAGACACACTTTCTACTCTTGTTCTATCAGCGCTACATTTTTCTAACACAGAATTCAACAAACAGCATAAACTTTGTTCCGAATTGATCACAATCTGTTCTTTTAAAGTCTCTAGTGAAAAGAGAACATTAACAACTACATTAGCATAGCAGTTGACACCAGAACTATTTTCAAATTGAAAACCAACAACATTTTCAACAGAATTCATTTTATTCCTGCTTACAATTTTTGGTTCATCAACTTTTGGTCTTTTTGCTTCAACCTCCCTACTATTACTGATATTTCTTCGTTTCCGGCCTACCACACGTTTCTCAAACAAAGGATATTGAGGCAAATGTGGCGCATACTCTCTTCTTAACCTATTGTATTCCTTAACACAATCTAGATCCGCACAAATGTTTGTGACATCACAGTCAATCAAGTACAATCCCGATAAAGTTCTGACTCGTGACAATGCTACATAAGCCATACCCTCTTTGAACACAGAACTGCCAATATTCACTTAAGCAGTGTCTACACCTAAACCTTGCGATTTATGAATTGTCACCGCATATGCCAAGCAAACAGGAAACTGCTTACGGCGAACATATAAGTCTTTTACAAGCAAAAACCTAGCTGTGCAACGACCAATTAGCTGTACTTCCTCAATGCCATCAAATTTAATTTTTAAAAATTCAATTCCATCTCTACTTCTGTATTTCTCAAAATCAACAACATTACCCATTGATCCATTTACCAGACCTCTTTCAACATGTAAATTCCTTCTCAAAATGATACGGCAATTTAAGCACACCTTCAGAGTCTTTTCAAAACCCGCAGTTTTAGATATAGTCTTCTCTAATGAATTCAATTTAGATTTCAAATTCTCAGACAAAACAATTGTTGTACCCATATGCTCTATTCTGTCAATAGCTTCCAGTTTCACAATCTCTTGGTTTTCTAAATTCAACATTTTGTTGTTGAAGATGGCACATTCTGCAAGAGTTGGCATCAAACATATTCCAGATTTTTTCTCAGTAATTTTCTGAAAAATATCCTCTGGCTGAACGTCTTCTTCTGGATATAAATTTGACAGTAATCGTGCATGTAAAGCTTCTTTCCCATGCTCAGTCACTTTCCCGATTCTAACATCTTGTAGAATATTCTTGAAATCTTCGTCCTTCGCCTGACGCATATTTTCACGCAGCTCAGAATAATTGAAGTTTAACCATATGTTAACGTTGCCAATGCTCCCTAGGCACTTCTTGGTATCTTCATGTGTAAGCAGTTTAAACACTGGTTGTCCTTTCACTGGTGTCAGTTGCAGAAGATCACCGAAAACAATGATGTGTTTGCCACCGAATAACACATCATACTCTGTTTTAAGAACTTCCTGCATTCTCAAATGCACAAAGGCAAGCATGACATTGGAAACCATGCTTACTTCGTCAATGATAAGAAGTTTCATCTTCTTCAAGACTCTAGATACTTCACAACAAGCATCCCCAGATAACTTGTGGTATTGTAATTTGTTATCATGCTCCACTGGCAGCATCAGTAGCCGATGCAAAGTAATCCCTTTAATGTTATGTGCTGCCAGTCCAGTTGGAGCAGTGACAACACAAGACAGCGATGACTCAGTCCTTTTCTGCAGATAACATGAAATTGCTTTAATGAGGAAACTTTTTCCAGTTCCTGCTTCTCCACTCACGTACAGTCGGACAGGCTTCAACGACGTACATGAGCACTCTTTCTTCTCATGACTTAATCCATGCTCAATTTGGTTGGTAACTTCGTCATATATTTTCCTCTGCTCAACGTTCAGTTGTCTTTCCAAATCTTCTAAGTTAACCGCATCATTCTGAGCATGTGCCATGGCTCTTTCCACTTCAATCATAGCAGTGGCAGCTTCATTTTCGATAACTGGTTCTCCTAGTGGATCCTGACTCAATGAAACAGAACTCTGACTGTCCTGAGAACTGTCTCTAGCAATCTCAGCTGCAATTGTTGCTTCCTGCTCGATTTCTGCATTCAACATTTCTAGATATTTTGGAAAAACAGGACATTCTATGGACTCCTTGGTTGCATTAAAAGAGTCTTCGTAACAGAGGAAATCTCCAAGCAGTTCCTCTTCTGCACGCCAAGGCTTGAAAAGTTGCAAAAGAGCTAAATAGAAAAACTCTTTTCTTTCTGGAGATTCGCAATTCAATTTTCGATGATTTACCAAATGACATTTTCTTTGCTTGACCAGTCACCCCTCACTTCCAATTACAGCATACACTCCTTTATCAATATCTTCTTTGATGTTCCTCCTGAAAACGTAATTTTGTAGAACATCATACAGACAAACATTCTCCAGGTGACTGCTTCTATTTGGATAATATGTATCCAACATGCTGGTCTTCAAAATATCTGTACTGCTTGGCTCCTTCTCCGCCAAATACTCAATTTCCCGTACAGGTTTCAGAACTCGATTACGCGTTGCAGCAAGACCAAGACTCGCCCAAATGATACTCCTAGATTTGGCATAGAGACTTGCTAAAGATAACCGGTCAGAACATTCGTAAGCTCCGAATTCTCGATGCGACAACATCTTCAGACTGAAACTGTACAACTTCTTACTGAGGCTCTTTTCATGGGAAATATCCTCCCACATATCCTTCAGTTCTGTCTTTTCTTTTTTGGTGATGTAAGACGTCACATACTGAGCCACAGCCATACAGTTGTCAGCCACAAACTGTATATCCATGTTAGCATTCCACATGGACAAAATCACTGGGTTGTAGTCGTTAATGTACTTGGACTCTTCGTTTCTTTTCAAATTGTATGTGTTTTTGGGTGATTTCCTCGTCACATTATGACGCAGCGAAGACATCAAAGTGTTAACTCTTCCTTTTGACATCACCGACCGTGGAAATGCAAAACGGCATTTGGTGTAGTACTTGTCCTTGTTTCTGAATTTACGACGACAGTACTTTCCACAACGATGGCTTTGAAACCGTAAAACTTGTTCTCTTAGACTTTTATCTTTGTTTGTCTTTGGAACAGCACATGTAGCATACTGTTCTATGAAACTCATCACTAAGTCATCCGGATCTGTTCCAAATTTGGGTGCATCTTTGATCCATAGCAGCATATGTATATGAGGAGCACCTCTTGCTTGATACTCCTTTCTCCAGAAGAAATCCAACACCTCTCCAAGAGGTGGATTTTTCTTGTTCATGATGAAAGACATCATAGCTTCAAATCTATGATTGAAGTATCTGCATACATTCACTGGATCCAAAGAGCACAGTTCTCCGGGTGTCTTGAATTCGATATTTTCAATGTTTCCATTTGCCTCTCGTAGAAATTCAAGTAAGTCTTCCCAGCCATACTCAGCACAGCTGAGAGTGAGGAACCATGTGGGAGTTCCTAAGTTCCTCAGCATACATTTGAAGTCACCATGACGGCGGTACCAATACTCATTACTACCACGCTGACAAGCCATGAGATTAATCAGATGAGAATCCAAAATACTCTCTTGCACATTGACTTTATCCATAAAGTCCCTTGCCGAGATATTTCACAGTTGTACACCACTTTTCAAGATGTGGTTCACTGCATAAGACAATCCAGAGAGATCACTTTCAAACAGTAGATGAAACAAATAGGGAATGCATTGACGAAACCTAGGATCTTCTGCATACAATCGTAAAGTCCGGTATTCTGAAGCAGGAATTTGAACAGGTCGCTCATCATATCGTCCTCCTCGACCTGTGGGAAATAACTGTGGGAAACATCGAGCTTCCAAACTTTCCTCCCAAACACTAATGGGACTCCCTTTGGCTTGTTTCATTTGAAACAACTCAATAGCATTCCCCATGACTTCCTTGGAATGCAAAGGATGAACACTATAATGTTCATATATTTCTTCATTTTTAGAGGCTTCTACTTGCTCGATTTGTCCAGCACACAAATCGCTGTCCTCTTCTTCACTTACTTCCTCTTCTGCAACACATACATTCTTGTAGTACTCATTATTTTTTATCAAATACAATGTTGCCTTTTTGACTTTCCTAACATCCACTAAATCTTGCCAGATTTTCTTACTCTTTGTCGGAACACCATTAACTATGATAACCAGAGGTTCCTCTTCCACTTTCTCTACTCCAATTGTATTAATGTTTTTCTTCAAATCTAAAGGCAAATAAACAACTCTTCCCTTTAATCCTCTCTGTAAATCTGATGGAGGCAATTTCCCTGTCTTTGGCTCCATTCGTACAATAGCCTGGAAGGGATGGACACTTTGAATCAAAATAGATTCATAAGTATTTAAATCCTTCAATTCAGAAGGAATGTCAACTAATTCCAGATTATTATAAACCGCTCTAGCAGGCATCTGGTTTTGGTTTAATTTGTTATAACAATAAGTACACATATGTTGGTCCGCTCCCAAATCAAAACAATTTTCTACCATCAAGTATGTGGCAAAATCCTTCCATTCACTATTGTTTTCCATATCACTTTTTGCATATAAATCCACTAACTTAGTTTGATTCTTATAATAAGTCCGTCGACAACACACACAAGTGAAATTAGGCCTCTCACTTGATTTCACCATAAACGTGGAAATTTCCTTGTGAAACTTAATGTGTACTGAAAATCTGTACACTCTCTTCCACATTAGCTTCTTCTAGTGGGTCAATTTCAACATTGTTCTCTTTACCAGCAAAGTAACAGAACTCAATTTCTTGACAAATATTCTTCACATCTACTTCAGAACCAGGCAAAAGAGCACTGCTTAATTGTTTAAGCATAATTGCTGGACTCTTAGCATAATACAACATTCTAACTAATTTCCTCACTTTATTATGATGCACTGCTAGCATCCTGAAATGATGAAAAACACTCTGGCATACTCTCCTGGAAAGACAAGCCAGTGAATGACCATGCAAACCTGTCACTTGTCTCACTCTGCAAGGATCTAATTCTTGCAACAACTTTATTTTTTGTTTTAAACTTTTCTTATTAAATGTCCGTATAAAATCACAAAGCAAATTGATGGAATCCTGTCGCACACTACAAATAGAACTACACTTCCAGGTGTACACTGGTCCCTTAGGACGTCTCCCTAAAACCTCATCACTTAACACCTCTTCTGCATCTGCAGACACAAGTTTTTCTTTTTCAACCGGATGACCATCTTTTACCTCATATGCTCGACCAATGCTGTCAACTGCATGCACCAAATCATTGTCCTGAAAATAACTCTCCTCATTAAAAAATGCCTCACTATTTGAACTATGCATCCATTCTCCTGAGAAAACTTCACAAAAATTACTTCGATTAACTACTCTCTTCCATCTACTATTTGATTTGAAAACATAAATTACCTTGTTTAGTTTCCTAATTCTATTAATTACCAAAATAAATAACTTTCGCTTAATTTCGAAAGCCTGATCAATAATTTTCTCTACATTTTTCTTTTTCTTATAAAATGCCACTTTCTGTTGGCCTTTCTTAAATTGTTTTAGCAAATTGACAATTACCCTGTTGCGGAACATTCGCCTACGAATGTCCCTGAATGTATTTTCCCTTCTACTGCCATGCACAGAGTTATCTCCTGCTCTAGCAGAAACTTTTTTGACTTGCCTTTCCTTTCCATTTAAATTGGCTCTCTTTTTCTGGACTAAAACTTGTTCTGTAGTTATACTTTTGTTTCTACAAATGTTTCTAAGGAATGATTTTGTTCTCTTACCCGGAGCTTTCTTCGTGCGTTGACGTGATTTTAATGTAGAGGACTGCTGCAAGCATTTAGTAATCTGCTGTCTTTGACGTTTCGTAGCCTTTCGGATTCTATCCTTAGACGGCATTGTCTAATTTCTAAATAATCTGCAGTTGAATCTGTGGTAAAATATAATAAAAAATGTTATTAACCACTATTACCAAACAGTAAATCAATAACAGTAAGGATTTGATTCAGCAATGCTATAAAGATGATTCAGTGAAATCTTCTTAATTTTACTGTGATAGTGATAATATTACAGGGCTTTCATGCAAATGACTGCCCACCCTGCAACAAAAAAGCCCACATGAAACTTGACGCACATTAAATTGTGTACTTACCTGCAATAATACATATGCCAATGTTTAGGTCCCTCCACCCTGCCCCTCCCCCTCCCCGACTCCCTGCCCCACCGTAACTCCCTCCACGACCCGCTGCTGATATCTTGCAACATGGTGCATCTTGAAAATCTCTCCTGCATTATAAAAATGACACAACAGCAGCACAAAATAGGCGCACAGCCATCATAAATCTGCCCCTAACACTTTAAATGATTGATTCAGGATGACGATAAGGTGTGGACTATCTAGAAGTTTGTTTGAGGTGAGGCCTACTCAGGGTTGTAGATGAAATTTAGGCTTGTTGAAGAGTACAGAGGTGATAATACATGTACAGGCCTACCAATGAAGTGAATCATGTCCACTGCACTCTTGAACAAAGGCCAGACCTCCTCTATCTCTCTGAACACGCCTAAACATCATCTGCACAATGTAATTCGTAATGTTAGGAAACACAAGTGATATAATTGAAAAACGTGCAAATATTTTTGCACATTTAACAATCACATCACCTGTATTTCTTCAGCTTACTTATCTCATTGTGCAGATCTACTCTACGTCCTATGTAGAAGCACACCCTATCAATACTTAAATTACCCAAGCACACATGGGAGCGTATTTACAAGGACCTTGCTCCAGGGGAAATGTCTTAAATTAAAATTGGAAAAATTACATCAATGGGACTCAAAGGCCTTGAAAATATGCCCCAAACAACCTATGAAACACTAGCAGTACATATCAAGAAACCTAATTGATTTCAAAAAACGTTTTTAAACCTTTTATGTAAAACAATTATATACCTACATTCATGGGGAACTGACTTAAAATGCCCTAATACACATTAAAACGTTTTTTAAGGTCCTTGCACCTTTTTTTTCAATCACTTTTAACATGGCTATGTAACTCAAACAATCAAAATAAAAATTTACCAAGCACACATGGGGGCGTATTTACAAGGACCTTGCACCACGGGGAAAGTGACTACAAATGACCAAACACACATGGGGACGTATTTACAAGGCCCTTGAACCAGGGGGAAGTGACTTGAAATGGCTAAGCACACATAATGGTGTATTTACAAGGCCCTTGCACCACTTATGCATCACTTTTAACATGTACACTGTAGAGCAGCATGGGGCAATAACAACACAGATGCATCATGCATCTGTTCCGCAAAAGCGACGCATTGCAGGAGTCACATCGCAAGTAAATAAATTCTCATAATTTTTAAAAGCATTCCTTTTCCTTAAAAACGATTTTCTGATCATAATTTGAAAACACAGCACAGCTCCTATGTACAACCACACCTTGTCAGTACTAATACTTTACATTATCTGCAATTACAATTGGTAAATAAATGCAAAATCTTCTTTGAAAACATAATGCAAACACTTGACTCAAAACATCATTTTAAATGCACAGCTGGCTTTCTTATTTTCTCAAAAAAGCATACTAGTCTCTATCTAAAATAAAGAAACGATAACTCACCTTAACAAATGCTTTTTGAATTTCAAAACAGTCTCAGAAACACACCAATTTTTCTTTAGCAGAACAAAAGGTATGCACTCCAGAGGCTGGAACCAACAAAGGCACTGAAATGCTGATATTCATCACACATATCTCTCATGTCAGGCAATCAAAACTCTTCCCTCACTATTTTCAAATCAACACCCTTCCCCCCTCTGCCCTTTCTGCCCTTTTTCCATAGCAACTACCGCCTGCCAGACCTCTCATGTTTACAAGTTCACACAACAATGTTTCAAATGAACTCTGAACTCTCAGTACACCTGCTAATCCACTGCAATCTTTCATAACATCATTTTTTATTAACCATTCAAATTACATCTTTCAAAGAACACATCCATGCACCCTAACTTTCTGTTTTCAGCAATGGAAATCCACCAATCACTGCTAATGAATCATTAGCACTCAAACTCCACAGTTTTTTTTTCTTTACAAACTCCACTGTTTCAACTGCCATTTCATTCCCATACTTCATCTGACTGCAGCAGAACCTCCTCTCGCCATGTTTTCTGTCTGGATTCTAGGACATAGCTACATCCACTGGGCTCACAGGGATGCTGATAACAGAAATTTACACAACCTCGATTTACAAAATGTGGAAATCAAATGGATTGGCCAAAGAGGATTGAAATGTCACCAATTGATACCATTGGTGAAAACCTTTTTACATTTGCCAAACCCTGACCTCATAATAGTGCACTGTGGAGGAAATGATTTGGGCACTTTGACTGGGGTAGGTCTGGAAATGCTCTTAAAAGACACCTTTGAGCAATTGATGGCACTTTTTCCTCAAACTGCCTTGGTATATTCCAATATATGCCAAAGACAAAAATGGAGGTGGTCCAATCAATTTTGTCCACAAATTGAGAAATCGAGAAAGCTTGTAAATAAGTCTGTTTCAGCTTACATGAGAGACCATGGAATGGTCTCCATCTACAACAATAACTTGCGTTATTACATGCAAGATATCTACAGAGGTGATGGTGTGCACTTCTCAGATGAGGGGAACAGAGTTTTCATACAAAATTTAAGA
Source organism: Lissotriton vulgaris (assembly GCF_964263255.1). Lineage (NCBI taxonomy): Eukaryota > Metazoa > Chordata > Amphibia > Caudata > Salamandridae > Lissotriton > Lissotriton vulgaris. The sequence continues at coordinate 1,295,959,415 of NC_141691.1, forward strand.
CTGTGTATTGGTAATTACTTATAAGTACCTAGAACTTACACAGAACCCAAAAGCTCTTTTCAGAGCTACCTTAACTTTAATTACTCTTTTGAAATTTCGAATGTACCTTTTATCACTGATTTTCACTTATGTTCGCTTCCCGGTTCGCTACCCGGTTCGCGTACCGGCAGCTAACAGCGCGAAAAATTCAAAAATTTTGTTGACATATATGAGCCTCCTCAGCCACCCTCAGAAAACCTAGGGGGTCAGAATACGTCTAACGTGCCCCCTTCTACCCATTCTGAACATTATTTACCCTCCATCTTGTATCTCAATTCTACCGAAACACAAAATGGAGGACTCCCGTAACGCTGCAGGTTCGCGTACCGGGACACGCACTGACAAGCACTCGCTCAAAAAAGGTGGGAAAGTAATTTACAGAAAAACCACTGGAGACACTTTCACCAATTATACGTTAGCTCATACTACATACCAATCCCTACCATTTTCACAAATTTGGTTGGAATTCCATTTAGCCATTTAGCATGTAGACCTCTCTAAATTCCTTGAGGTAAATTACTTCACAAAACACATATGAAGTGTTGGAATTGACAACCAATTAAAATGTTACTTTCAATTTCTACTATGATATCATGACATTTGATTGGTTATGTACCTAAATATATATAAAGAAAGAGAGAGAAACATAGCCCTTTTGACTACTACTTCCTGAAGTGCATTTCAACTGAGAACTTAAACTTCTTTTTGAAAGGTAAGATGTTATTTTAAAAACTGAAGTATGTTGTGCACTTTAAGTTAATTAGGAAAACATTTTCTGATAGTTAAATACTATCCCTCTGTAATAGTTATAGAATAAGATAGACTTCTCTGTTACAGTTATGGATGGAGTTAGGCTTGTCTTGTATAATTATGAATTTACTTAGGCTTTATCACATACACTTTTTTATATTTCTACTTCCAGTCTGATACCATACACTGCCCAAAGATAAAATCACTGTTTAAAAAACCAAACTACCTGTCTGTACTTAAACCCAACAGTGCCCTATCTGTACTGATATATTTTTTTTAAATTCATTTTACAGCACAAAAATGGAAGGAGAGAACAAAACTAACTTGGAAATTGTTGCAGGAAGCAACACAGATACAGAAATTGACTCTGAATTCTATGATGAATCACAGGACTTTGAACTTCTGCAATGTGTGGAATCAGTAGATTTCCTAATTGAAAATGAAAAAAATTCTGACAATGAATTATTAGAAGTTCTTTTTAATTTTGAAAACGAATCAGAAAAATAAATTTATATTTAATAATTCAAAAATAGTTTGAGACATTATTCATTTTTATATGTATTTTGTAAACTACTAGCAAATTGATTATAATGTAAAGTCAGACTTTAAATATACTGTGCAACTTTTTTGTGTTACATAGTAAGTTTGCTCATAGTTACTTCCTTTCTTCCACTATATTATCTCCAATGTGTGGAACCAGTTACCCCGAAAACTTAGGACAGAACCGAACTATCTCCAGTTCAGAAAGACCTTAAAGTCCTTCCTTTTCCCGCAAATATAATCCCACTAGTTGGCTAAAACCCCTGGAGAAGCAGATCAGCGCTGGGATGCTCTTCGGAGTTACTACGCGCTTTACAAAACCATTAAATTAAATTAAATTAAATTAAATTTAACATCTCTTTATCATCTCCTGCCTCCATATTCTTTCGGCTTTCCAGACAGACTATGGTATGAATTCCATATACCACAGTAACTTCTGAAACAACTTGCAAGATATCTACAAAGGAGACGGCGTTTATTTATTTTTAGACTCTGCATTGGTACCTACATGTTGCTACGTAAATAAAAAGAAAAAAAAAAAACAACAAAACGAACAATCAATAAACATACAATATTTAAAAAGTCTATCATTCTTGTTTCCTTATAGTACGCTCCCCGGACCGCTTTCCGGTGTGCTTACCGGGCTCACCCCACGCAAAAAAAACGTTTTTTTTGGTTTTTTTGCCCCGCGGGCCCTTTTAAAGCCTCCACATCAAACCTAGGGGGTCAGGGAGGATCTACTATGCCCCCTTATGGTCATTTGCCCCTTCGTTTTGGCCTCCTCTTGTCTCTCGATCCTACAGAGAGACAAGATGGCGGCCGCTCCGGACTGTTTAGAATGTTGACAGACACCGGAGAGCCAATCAGCTTTGCTTCGCAAAGTTCCGTTACGCGAAAAGTACGCGAACCGGAGTGCTACCCGGGACGCTGTCACAGATATATCTGTTTTTTAAAACGTTAATTTCTCAAAATCCACTGGAGCACATATATTGAGAACCAGCAAAGGCACATCGGGCTAACAGTCCCTACAATTTTGCCAAGTTTCGTGCAAATCCATTCAGCCGTTCGAGCTAAAAGTGAGGCCAAACGCCCTACGGAAAAATGAATGGGAAAAATGCGTTTTGGGACCCCCCTTTTTTCTCGGTCCCCCCTTGATGAAACCCCCCCAAATTTTCAGGGGCTGCTCAGAAACAAAATGTGCCATTTTCCTGAAAATTTCAGCCGATTCCATCCACAAACGCCAAAGTTATTAGATATAGAATTTTCAAAAGTCCCATAGAGAAAAATCCTAACTATATATACCTACTGGCGACCGCCAGTAGGTAATATATATAAATATATATATATATATATATGATCAAGTCCAGGTTCCCTGGACGAAACGCGTCATGCTGCTACCCATCTTGGAATAAAGGCACTTTAATTCGCACCATCCCTTGTTGTGGTCTGTACCTGCTCTGGCGTTTGCCTCTGTGCTTGTGTGCTTCAGGACTGTGGAATTGATATATATCGCCAGTAGGTAGTTATAGTTAGGACCTAGTTTCCATAGGAAATCCTCAACATTCTATTTGTAGTAACTTTGGCCCTGGTTGAAGAATCTTAGCAAATTTCTCAAAGAAGATGGCTCGGTCCGCTGCGCTCCTTCCCTGAAAGTTTGGGGGGGATTGGTCAAGTGGGGGCTGAGATAAAAGGGGGGTCCAAAAACGTGTTTTCTCCATGTTATTTTCCATAGGACATTTAGACTTGGCTACAGGTCAAACGGCTGAATGGATTTATAAGAGATTTGGCAAAACTGTAGAGTCCGGTTCGCAGATTATGCTTTTTTTGGAATGGTGTAAATCCGTTCAGTAGTTGCTGAGAAAATTAAAGTTAAAGTCAATTATATATCTATACGCGCGCACGGGTGCGCGCACCCAAGCGGCTGCGCGTGAGCGGAATTTTTTTTTGCTGCGTGACGTCTGTTAACGTTCGATTTGAAGGAAATCAGGAAGTGTTGACCGCCATTTTGTCACTGCGAGTAAATATATTGTTCATTTCAAAGCGTTGAAACATGGAAAGGGGAGAAGGTAGAGATAGTCTTGCTGCGTAGGTTTTCTCGGGGTGTGCAGTAAGGCCCTTAAACGTGAAAAGATATATATATATTTTTTTTAAAGTTGCGGGGTGCGCGCACCCGGTCGCGCACACCTATTTACAAGAGTGTAAAAATGGAGATAAATCAGAAGTTTGAGTGCTTAGATATAAGGTGGCTCTGAAAAGAGCCCTTGTGTTAATTGAGTGTTTTCTGCATTTATAAGTAAGTACCGATGCAGAGCCTGATGTTGCAGAGGAAGATTCTGTATCCCTCATCCGTGAAATGAACACCGTCTCTCCTATAGACGTCTTGCATGTGGTAACGCAAGTTGTTGTGGTAAATAGAACCCATGCTATAATCTCTGAGGAAAGCAGAAACAGATTTATTTACATGTCTCCTTGCTTTCTCAATTTGTGCACAATGTTGATTGGACCAATTCCATTTCTGTCTTTGGCATATATTGGAATATACCAAGGCAGTTCGAGGAAAAAGTGTCATCAATTGTCGAAAAGTGTCTTTTAGAAGCATTTCCAGACCTACCCCAGTGATTGTGCCTAGATCGTTCCCACCACAGTGCACAATTATAAGGTCTGGTTCTGGGAGATGCATAAAAGTTTTCACCAATGGAATCAATTGGTGACATTTCAATCCTCTTTGGCCAATCCACGTTATGTGTACATTTGTTAAACCAAGGTTGCAAATTCGTCTGCTTGCTGCATATTTTTCAGTCCAGTGAATATAACTGTGTCCTATAAGCCAGACCTTCATTTTCAAGGGATATGTAGTCGTCCTCCGATCGGTTCTGGAAGTGGAATGGTAGTTAGAAGCTGAAAGTCAGGATAAAAAAAAAGGATGAGGCTGGGTGTGGTTAAAAAAATAAAAATGATTGGTTGATTGTAATAACTGGAGATTGAAGAGTACATTGCATGTTAATGTTTATGTTAAACGAAAAGTACTATTGGGTGTGAAAAAAATGACATGTAACAGAGCTGTGGATTGGCAGGTGTTTCTGGAGGGAAAACAGTCTTCTTAGTTTGCTGTAGAACGTTGAGACATGAACTTTTGACCTGTGCCTTCAGCCAGGTGCAGAATGAGGTGTTACCATGGAAACAGCCGGAGATGGCAGTTGGTGATGGGTGACTTTCACGTGAGATTGAAAATATTGTGAAGGACAACCAATTGAAATGTAAATTTGATTTTACAATTTTGCGTGACGAAATGTAATTGGCTGAAGAGAGTTATATGAGTGTGTATTGACTGGATATCTGTGCCATTGAATTTTGGTTGCAGTGATAGAAGCTTAATAGACAGTTCCGTCAAACGAATATCTGTTTTGTGTCTGTCACTGTTGTACATCGTACAAAGCATTGGTAAAGGTAAGTCTGTAACAGTTTGTTTTGTCATGTACCGTAAAATATAGTTTAGTCACAAACAATGATTGATTTTCCTCGTAGCCTGAAAGAAAACTAAATTTTGGCTGTCATAATGTGTTGTATTTCTAAAAGTAATTTTTTCATTTAAATGTTGAATACGCAGTATAAAATATTTTTAATATAGAGAGTAATTATTTTTGAGATTTTGAAGCGTTTATATATAATGAGAGAAGTTGTTCATGAAGTGAAAAAATGATATTAGCAGAGAGACAGATAATGCAGAAAGAGAGAGAAATGGTAAATTACTAGTGATACCGTCGTCAAAAAATGCTAATGGTTAATGAATTCGTAAAGTTTTTGTCAGTCGACAAAATTTCAGGCTGGTTGGTGGCCGTGGCCTGCACTGGTGGGGGTGGGGCGAGAGGGAGGGGGAAGGGGGCTAAAGTGGTAATGATTAAGGTATTCACAAAGTTTCTGTTAGACGACAAAATTATAGTGCGGTTTCTGGTCGCGGTTTGCACTGGTGGGGTGAGAAAGGGAGGTGGTCGAGTGAAATAAAATGAAAAGTTTTGAGTATGAGGTTGTACACAGATTTGTGCAGTAAATGTGTTCGTACATTGAGGTAGCAAACGGAGTATAAAAGTATCTCTCTCAGTCTTGCTGTTTGACTGCATCTTCATGTCCCTTCTGTTTTCCGTCTCCGTTGCCCTGTGTTATGTTATTGTGTGTGTCTGTCTGTGTCTGCCTTCAGTCCGGGCTGAGGAAGTTTGCTGTGGAGGCACACACAGATAGTCCTATCAAAGTAATTGGAACGTTTTCAAAAAAATAATTATATAATTGCATTGCTATTTTTAAAGCGCTACTGAATGTTTTCTTTCACAATTACCGCTTGGTTGCTTTCTCAGAGCAGAGGGTATGTCGTATTTCACTTGTTGGTGCCTCTGCATCTGACTCTGTTCTCTGGTGGCTGGCGGAGAACTGTTTGTTATTGTGGAGATGAAAGGGTGATAAGGAGTGAAATACGACATAGCGTCTGGCCTGTAGAAGCGTGGGAGCAGTGATTAACTCTAAGTTAAGCGGAACTGTGGCGGTGCTTGGTAACAGTAATAATTTTTTTTTAACAGAGGTACAACTGTCTGTACGGTGTGCGACCTACTAAGAAAGAGTTCACGGGCCGTTATAGGCTTGCAGGTTCTAGTATCAGTAAGTGAGGTCGAGAAAAGAAAACATTCAGGCCCTTATTTATGAAGGCCTTGCGCCACCGGTGCGTCACTTTTTCCCATTTTAAAAATGACGCACCGGCGGCGCAAGGTCTTCATAAATAAGGTCCTCAGTTAGTACAGCTGAGGTTACGTGGAACACATGAATAGTTTTTCAATATATAATCATTTCAGTTGAGATTATGGATTAAAAGAGAGAACGTGAATATTTGAAATGTTTATTCAGAAATGCACTGTTTTGAAGGCAAATCATCATGTAATATGAGTACAGAAATTGCAAAAAACACAGTAATCGGTATTGTCAGTAGTACATGGAATACAAACGCTATAGTTGAAGAAAAATGAATATAGTTTGCAAAATTAATTGTACACTCTTATAAGGAAGTATATTATATTTTAATAAATGGAAGAACGTCTCTGGCCTTTCAGTTTAGGAACCATATATGAAAATGCTAGTGGTTATACATCATCAGTTTATCAATCAGCTGTCTACATGCGAAGCACTATCAAGTTTGTGTTATATTACTGTGTGAGGGGAAAAAAAGGCGCCAAAAGTGACAAAATGGCGAGAGGTGCATGTATGTAATCTGTTGGATGGTGCGCAAATCACTATTGAGGAGAACTACTGTATTGAGATATCTTTTGAAGGTTGCAGTATTGCATTTGAAATACAGCACAAGAAACAATGGAAATATTATTGAAAGAACATATTTTTCTGTTATGTATTTAAAAAAAATAATTTTGTGGAAAATTAAAGGAGCAGAGGCGTGTGAGGCGGAAATAAGCAGTTGAGAGGCGAAATGGCGTTTACAGTTATAAAAAACTCGTTTAATATTTACACATTAATTTGGGCACATGTAGCATATATTAGCGAGTTTTGCATCGAGTACGTTTGCAATACCATAAGATAAGATATGCAATAGAATTGTTGAGATTAGAGTTTAAAAAAAATAAAGTTGAAAATCGAGTAGCTGAAGAAAAAAATTTAGTCCACATAAAAGACCAAAATTTAACCAGCACGAAATCATAATGTCCACTGTTAGTAAAGCCAATAGGTCTGTTCTTTATAAGAAAATATGCAAAAGAACGTGAAGAATATAGGGAGGCAAAAGGAAATGAGAACGTCAATGGCTTGCATAAGAGTTATCGAAGCATTGTGTAGGCAAAGTAGGTAGCTTCTGCTTCTAACAGGAAATCACTGTTATCATTTGAAAGTATGCCAGCTATCCAATGGAAAAGAGGAAAGCAGTATTCATGATCTGTTATTATCAGAGCCTCTATTACCATCAGAGGACAGCTCGGTGGGTTTTCGATGTAGCTCTTTGTTAGGAAAGAGTTATCCGTCCATTGTGTAGGCAAAGTAGGCAGCAAGTGCTTCTAACAGGAAATCACTGTTATCATCTGAAAACATGTCAGCCATCCAATTGAGAAGAGGAAAGCAGCATTCATGATCTGTCATTATCGGAGCCTCTTTTACCATCAGAGGACAGCTCGGTGGGTTTTCGATGTAGCTCTCTGTTAGGAAATCTTGCGCCGCTGCGAATATATTCCAATGACCCAGAACTCCTTGTATCGCTGCAAAGGCCATAAATCCTCCGTTGTAACAAAGCTGTTCATGATCAATTAACGGATTCATGAGGTGATTGTAATTCGCTTCAGGAGGTACCAAATTGCAGAGACATAAGTCCAGGACCCACATGAAATCACAGCTCAGGCAATGAAATACAGGTTGCACACAGGTGAAATACGAATATCGAAATGATAATCGATATGAAGTATTCAAAGTTGAGAGTGCTAAGGTGCCGTAGTAGAGAAGCATTCTCTGTCGAAATAGTTCTAAGTGGTCCGGCTCGTTTGCGTAGACAGGAGGGACATCCATTTTGAATTTACCAAGATGGTAAAGGAAACGGCGCACCACTGCCGGTTCTATAGGAACTCCACAGAAATAGGTCGCCGGCTATGCAGTGAAGAGGAGCAGAATGGCTTGATAAATTTTCTAGCAGACTAGTCACTTAAATATTGCTTAGTAGTTATCAAAAAAATAGCCTGTCTTGAACTGGAGGATGCGTTAAAAAATAAGGGAGTCATTTGAGGAAATTATAAAGGAAGGTCAATTTTTTTTTACACGAATGCTGTTCTCTGTGAATATTAGCTAAGTGAAAGATATGTGTGTGAGCAGATGCTACGTTAAGTTTTAAATGTGACAATGGAGCTCTTGTTCATGTCTTCCGATTCAAGGTCGGTATTCGCTGCCAAATGCAAATATCAAGAATCGCATGCGTGGGGTAGATAATCTACATTCTTAAAGGAAAGCAAATGGAGAGTTATTTTTACCGCGTTAGCTTTGTCGCTTGAAAAGTTACAGTGATTTTCATTATATGTTAAGAAAGTATCACTGATGAAGAATGAAAAAAAATCCTTATAAATAACAGGGACTGGTGTATTTTAGAAAAGGTGTGTAACATTACAGGAATTGTAAATAAATAAAAAATGTAATTGAAAGTGTATGGTTTAAAAATGAAATGTAAAGGTTTAAAGTAGGCGTTTTGAAAGCGGTTCTGGAGGGCCAGTTGCATGATAGATTTAAAAAAAATACTACATGTTTTTCAATGAGATTATGTAAAAAATATGTGTCTTTATGTACTATTTAGTTTATCTGCCTGTTGCCTATTCTTTGAGTTTTAGTAATGCTGTGTCTTATAACTTTACCAGGGGCGGTTCTAGGCTCATGGTGGCCTTGGGCAGGGAGGGTAGGTAGGGGGTTTGTAATAGGGGGTCTGGGTGGGGTGGAGTGCGGAGTTTAGTGAAGAGGGAGGGGGGGGGGCAGGGTGTTTGGTAGTGGATCAGAGTCAGAGGACGCCAAATTTCTGGTATGGGCTGCCACGCAAATATGTATCCATTCTCAGAGGTTTATTATATTAAGGATATATATTAACATGGTGCCCCTTGGGGTTTTGTGGTTCTGTGCAAGTGTACTGCTTGCATGTGTATAATGCTGGCCCTGTATTTTTTGTCTATGGACATGGGGCCTTATTTATGACGGCCTTCCGCCACCGGTGCGTCACTTTTCCCATGCTAAAAGTGACGCACTGGCGGCGCAAGGTCTTCATAAATAAGGCTTTTGTTTTTTTGTGACTTGGCCTTTTAGTTATGAAAGCCTACTGTTGCAGGTGCATGAACTTTAACATGGGGAAAAGTGACATTTCTGTGGCACAATGCTTTTATAAATGAGAAATTTTGTATTTACTTTTAATGCAGAGGATTTTGGGGAACTTATTAGTTATGCTTGTTCAATGCTATAATGATTGTATATTGTGTAGGAAATAAGTTTGTAATAAGTTAATACAATTTTATTATTTCCATTTTTAGAGTGTTTGGTGCCTGAAAGCAACAACCTGCTATTTGAATTGTATAATTTGAGAGTATATATTCTTTTTTTCAGGTGAGTTACTTTTTTTGCTTTGGTTATTTCTGTGGGTGGTGATGAAAATATTAAAGAATATTTTTTGAAATGTTTAGAACATGATTTTATCTTAAATTTTTCACATGTGGTTCTATCTGCTTATACTACATATGTTTTTGAGATGTTCTCTATTGACAGTTCAAATTATCTTTTAATGAGCTTGGTGCATGTGTTCTTTTGGAAGGAGTTGAGATTTAGAAATCATTGGAGTATAATTCTTTCAGGTTTCTTTTAATTAATTCTTGTGAAGTGCTCATTATTTTTGAAATCTTGTTGTATTATGTTTGGCAGTGTTTCACCTTTATTTACAGAGAGGTATTATGATATGGATCTAAATGTAATGCTCATGTTTCCTGCATATCTGTGATTATACTATGTATAGGCACTTTTTTACATATTAATGTAGAGCTTTATTATGAGGTGGTTCTTCATGGTTAGTATGACATTTTGCATATGCTAAGACATTTACATGGTGAGTATGCTGTTGTAACATAAATGGAACTGTCTCTGTGGGAAGTAGTAATCTGTTAAGTTAATGATATGGTTTGTATAGTGTGATCCTTTTCTTCAGAGTGCATACATTTATATTGCACTTTGTAGTGATGAACTAAAAAAATGGGTCTCTAAAAATTATTGTACAGGTGATAAATATTTCAGATATCTAGAAAATCTAAAAATAAATTTTACAGTGAAATGTCTTTTAACAACAGTAATTATTTAATGGAAAAAAAGCTCAGTGTAAATGTTTAGAGTTATATTGCCAATTTCTTTTTCAAAACAAGAGGAATGTGGTATCTTACAATATATAGAGTTAATAAGTTAGAGATTATAAAAATATATGTAGTTTAAAAATTAGTAAAGGTACTTTTCAGTTATACACTTATGGAAAAAGATATAATTTAGTCTCTATATTTTTTTAAAAGGATACAGAAGAATAAAAACAAACTAATTATGGAGAATTGGTCAGAAGAGAATCAAATTCATTTTGACATCATTAATGAACTGATGGAGGAAATTTTAGACGCGGTGTTTCAAGAGGAAACTGATGAAAATAATGATTTTATAGACATATCCTTAGATTCAGCCTATTTAGAGCTGATAGAAGAAGATGAGGACAATGGACTTGAAGAAATCCCTGATGAACTAATGTTGGAAGTTCTTCTAAATTATGAACTTATGAATAAATAAAAAAACATTTGATAGCAAAGCATTCGTGATGACAGTTTTCTTGATATATTCGTCGATGATGTGCTTCATGAGAGTGATAAGATATGTTCTCATCAAGTGTACAAAGAGATTGTAGTAAAAAAGATTAAAACACCTATGATGACCGATAGTTCTTGAAAAAAGTGTACTGTTTGTATGCTTTAAAAAAAAAATTTTTTAATTGTCTATAAAGTTAAAACAGATATGGAGTGTGATAAATTTACAACAAACATTCACTACAGGATTTACTACTTTGTTCAGAGATTTTCTGTTATTATCTGTATTTCATTAGAAAATGAATCTGTGGTTTTAATTTGTACGGTATATGCTAGTAGTGAACTATAATATTTGTTATTTTTGTGTTTTACAGATTGACAATTTCATCAAAATTTTAAATTAAGATGCCGACCAGAATTGAAAAAAAGAAACTCTACAAACGGACTTACAGTTTGAAGAAGAAAAGTATTGAAATATTTTCTAAGAAAGAGAGGACGGATACAAAGAAGAGGGCTCCTGGTAAGCAAACTAAAAAGTTTTTGAAAGGAATTTTGGGAAGGAAAAATGTTAATATTGAAGTTCAGAAGGAGAAAACGATATCAGTATCTAAAAGGAGATATGGAATCAAAGATAAAAATGTTTCTGGAATTAGGAGAGATGAAAGAGTGTACAGTAAAACCCGGAGTAATCAATTCAGCCAAATCAGGAAGCGTATGTTTTACAACAGTCGTTTCGAATTTATTACAAAAGGAGAAAGTTTCTAAAAGAAGATCTGCTTTTTTTAAGAAGAAACAATATATAGAGGGTATTGTTGAGCTCGCATTTGAGACAAAAAGAACATTATTTATTTTAATACTTAATAGAATAAATATTTTAAATAAGGCAATTCGAGTTTTAAAAGGTAAAAGTAAATGGAAGAGACACATAAATAGGAGTAATTTTTGTAAAGTGTTTTCTGGGAAGTGGATGCATACTTCAACTTCTGAGCCATTTTTTAATGAAGAGAGTTACTTTCAAAGTAACGATCTGTTGCATGCAGTTGACACCAGTGGTCGAGCGTATGAGGTGAAGGATGGTTGTGTTATTGAGAAAGAGAAAATTGTGGTTAGAAATGCAGAAGATGTTATGGCTAGAGAAGCTTTAGAGGGACGTCCTAATGCTCCTCTTTACAGTTGGAATTGTAGTAGCATTTGTAGTGTACGACAGGATTAAATTGATTTCTTTCGCAATTTCTTACGTAAGTACACTAAAGAAAATCTAAAAAAAAAAATTACAATGTTGCAAGAATTAGATCAATGCAGAGTGCGAGAAAAAATAGGTATGCAAGGCCATTCTCTGGCTTGTCTTTCTAAAAAAATATGCAAGAGTGTCTTTCATCACTTCCGGATGTTAGCAGTGCATCATACTAAAATGAGAAAATTAGTGAGAAAGTTGTACTATGCAAAAAGTCCAGCACTTAAACTTAAACAGTTAAATAGTGCTCTTTTGTATGGATGTGAATTAGATGTTAAGAAGATTTGTGCAGAAATTGAGGTAAGTTATTTTGGTCCAGAGGAAGATAATGCAGAAACTGATATAATTATAGAAGGAAATGTGTTAGAAAATGTTGGAAATGTTAATATTGAAAATTTTGAACAGGAAATAATAAAGTTTAAGGTAATTGCAGGTGAGAAACCAAATTTTTCTTGTGTCTGTTGTCGACGCATTCATTACAAAAGTCAAACTAGGTTAGTTGATTTATATTTAAAAAGTGAAGATGAAAGTAATGGTTAAGGGAAAGATTTTGCAACTTATTTGTTGGTGGAAAACTATTTTGATTTGGGTTTTGAGCAATGAGTTTGTAAATATTGTTATAATAAATTAAATGAAAATAAAATGCCTGCTAGAGCTGTTCATAATAATCTAGAGTTGGTAGATATTCCATCAGAATTGATGGATTTAAATACTTATGAGACTATTCTGATTCAATGTGTACATCCTTTTCAGGCTATTGTTCGTATGGAGCCTAAGACTGGTAAATTAAATCCTTCAGATTTACAAAGAGGATTAAAGGGTAGAGTTGTGTATTTGCCACTTGATTTAAAAATAAAAAATGGAAACAATTGGTGTTGAAAATGTAGAAGAGGAACCTCTAGTTATTCTAGTTAATGGTGTACCTACAAAGAGTAAGAAAATCTGGCAAGATTTAGTGGGTGTTAGGAAAGTGAAAAAGGCAACGTTGTATTTAGTGCAAAATAATAAGTATTACAAAGATGTATACGTAGAACAAGAAGATGTAAGTGAAGAAGAGGATAGTGATTTGTCTAGTGGACAAATTGAAAAAGTTGATGTATCCAGATCTGAAGAAATTTATGAACATTACAGTGTTCATCCACTGCATTCCAAAGAAGCAATAGGGAATGCTATTGAATTATTTCAGATGAAAAAGGCGAAAGGAAATCCTATTAGTGTGTGGGAAGAAAGTTTGGAAGGTCGTTGTTTTCCACAGTTATTTCCTACAGGTGAAGGTACACGATATGATGATCGACCTATGCAGATTCCTGCATCTGAGTACCGGACAACAAGATTATATGCAGAAGATCCAAGGTTTCGACAATGCATTCCATATTTGTTTCATCTTCTGTTTGAGAGTGACTTATCTGGTCTGTCTTATGCAGTAAATCATATCTTAAAAAGTGGTGTACATCTGCAAAATATTTCAGCAAAGGAATTTATGGATAAAGTGCAACAGAAAGATAGTGTTTTGGATTCACATCTAATTAATTTAATGGCTTGTCAGCGGGGTACTAATGAGTATTGGTACCGTCGTCATGGAGATTTGAAGTGCATGCTTAGAAACTTAGGAGCACCAACATGGTTTTTAACTCTAAGCTGTGCAGAGTATGCTTGGGAAGATTTACTTGAATTTCTTCGGGAGGCGAATGCAAACATAGAAAACATAAACTACAAGACACCTGGAGAACTGTGTTCATTAGATCCAGTTAATGTTTGCAGATATTTTAATCATAGATTTGAAGCTATGATGTCTTTCATTACAAACAAGAAAAATCCGCCTCTTGGTGAAGTACTGGATTTCTTTTGGAGAAAAGAATATCAAGCAAGAGGTGCTCCTCATATTCATATGCTGCTATGGATCAAGGATGCTCCTAAATTTGGAATAGACTCGGATGAGACTGTACTGTCTTTTATTGAACAGTATGCCACGTGTGACCTACCTAATAGTACAACTGATAAGGACTTAAGAGGAAAAGTGTTACGTTTTCAAAGTCATCGTTGTGGAAAATATTGTCGGCGAAAATTCAAATCAAAGAGCAAATTCTACACCAAATGTCGCTTTGGATTTGCACGACCGGTACTTTCAAAAGGAAGAGTCAACAATTTGATGTCATGTTTGCAACATAATATCAGAAGGAGGTCACCTAAAAATACGTACAATTTAAGAAGAGGTGAAGAATCCAAATATATTAATGACTATAACCCAGTCATTTTGTCCATGTGGAATGCTAACATGGACATACAATATGTTGCAGACAACTCTATTGCTGTGGCTCGATATGTAACGTCTTACATCACGAAATCTGAAAAGACGGAACTGAAGGAGATGTGGGAAGACATTTCTCATGAAAAGAGCCTAAGCAAGAAATTGTATACGTACAGTTTGAAGATGCTGTCTCATCGAGAAATTGGAGCATATGAATGTTGTGACAGATTATCATCAGCAAGTCCTTATGCGAAATCAAGGACTAATCTCTGGGTGAGTTTGGGCCTAGCAGAAACACAAAACCGTGTTCTGAAACCTGTGCAAGAAATTGAATATTTTGCCCAGAACGAACCAAACCGTACAGACATTTTGTAAACAAATATGTTGGATACATACTATCCAAATAGAAGTACTCTGCTTGAAAACATTTGTCTGTATGAAATACTTCAAAATTATACTTTTAAAAGGAATGTTACGGAGAACATTGATAAAGGTGTACATGCTGTAATTGGACATGAAGGATGTCTGGTTAAACAAAGAAAAAGACACTTGATAAATCATCGGAAACTGAGTTGCGAAACACCTGATAAAAGAGAATTTTACTATTTTGCTCTTTTGCAACTCTTTAAACCATGGCGTAGAGAAGAGGAACTACTTGGAGACTTTGATAGTTATGAAGATTCATTCAACGCATCTAAAAGTAATATTGAATGTCCTGTTTTTAGTAATTATCTCCAAATGTTGAATGATGAAATAGAGCAAGAAGCGACAATTGCAGCGGAGATTGCTAGAGATAGTTCACAAGGTAGTCAAAGTTCGGCTTCATTAAGTCAAGATCCACTGGGACAACCAATTATCCAAAATGAAGCAGCCACCGCCATGGATGAGGTGGAAAGAGCAATGCAGCAAGGTCAAGAGGAAGTAATCGACTTAGAAGAATTAAAGAAGCAGTTTAATGTTGAGCAAAGACAGATATATGATGAAGTGACAGAGCACATTGAGCATGGCTTTCGTCATGAGAGAAAAGATTGCTCATGTATGTCATTTGAACCTATTCGATTATATGTAAGTGGAGAAGCTGGGACTGGTAAAAGTTTCCTTATTAAAGGAATTACTACATATTTACAGCAAACAACTCAGTCAACACTGTCGTGTGTTGTTACTGCTCCAACTGGATTGGCAGCACATAATATTAAAGGTGTTACTTTACATCGTTTACTGATGCTGCCAGTTGAACATGAAAATAAATTACAATATCAGAAGCTATCTGGAGAAGCTTGTTTTGAAGTTTCTAGAGTCCTTAAAAAAATGAAACTTCTTATTATTGATGAAGTAAGCACGGTATCCAATTTAATGCTTGCTTTTGTGCATTTAAGAATGCAACAGACACTTATGGCTGAGATACCCGCCACCCCCTCTCAACACAATCCCCAAGGATGGGAAACCGGAAACAGTTCTGAACTTTTGGAAGACGGGAGGGAGTGACCCTCCCGGCCGTATTTATTAAAAAATATGAAACAAAATTAAACATTAAAAATAACAGTTTCATATTATGTACAATTTCATTACCACATTGCGATGTTTGGCTAACCTTAACATATTCTCTAATACAAAGGTTCTCCTAGCCGAACTAACATCCTACAAAACATCTAACTTGAAATTTTGAAATTGTACATCCTAACGTTTAAGGGCCAACGGCAAGGTCGTAACCGGTGTCAAGATCCCTAACCAGAAATATCCCCCTCACTTGTGAGGGGCGACCGCACAGAGGCGTACCTCGAGTGCAACTACCAATTTCCCTTGACTTGACGGGGGCCCCAATAAACTCGACGCCACTTAAAGGTCGTCCGAGGACTCGTGTGAGGAATCTAGAAGGTAGCGTAGACCCCCCCCCAAACCCCACACAACTTACCACATCTGCCGTCGCAGATGTCCTGGCCCCGGGAAATTCTCCGGGAGGGGGCTGTAGCCCCCCCTACCCAGGAAGGGGCCTTGACCGCCTTTCCTTTCCTTTCGGCGTCCCATCCTTAGAAGGGACCGCCTTCCCCGTTGAGGGGCCAATGGCCACCTCCTTCGAGCGCTCCCATCCGTAATGGGTGACGCCCACTCATAGGGATCTTCCAATTAGTGCTCACCGATCATGACCTTACCGCCCGACCAAAATAAATACGACAGTTCTAAACTAAATGAGTTCTAAACTAAATGACTAAATTACTTAAAAGACAGTTAAAAGCACAATTTTATTAAAAACATGCTACTGATCAACACTAGAGCAAGATTACTTTATTTGCAAAACATACCACAAATTGACCATTTCTTTATTGCATATTCAAGGTTATCACGATAATAATCCGACCTGCAAACAAAAAGAGTTACCACATCAAACTTTACTCAAACTACTTGCTGTCTTCAGGGGCTGGTGGGTGGGTCAAAATTGGCTCTTCGTTCCGTCTCGAGCTCACGTGCAGCGAGGTGGTGCAGCTTCAGAGCACAGGAACAAGAGGATACTTCCTTGGCTTGTTGCTCCTTTTATCCGTCTTCAGGGCGGGCGTAAACCCGCCCCGGCCTGCCCCGAGGGCGTGGCCCGGCCGCGTCAGTGTCTAGGCCAGCCCACTCCAGGGCGGGAAAAAGGCGCGCCCCGGCTACGCCGCTTCGGGCATACCAGCCGAGACTCGCCTCCCGCCCAAGATGGCTTCCCGGGGGGATCGTGGCACTCCGCCATACGTTCGGGGGGACCGAATGGTCGCCCCTTTCCATATGGCTGAGATACCCGCCACCCCCTCTCAACACAATCCCCAAGGATGGGAAACCGGAAACAGTTCTGAACTTTTGGAAGACGGGAGGGAGTGACCCTCCCGGCCGTATTTATTAAAAAATATGAAACAAAATTAAACATTAAAAATAACAGTTTCATATTATGTACAATTTCATTACCACATTGCGATGTTTGGCTAACCTTAACATATTCTCTAATACAAAGGTTCTCCTAGCCGAACTAACATCCTACAAAACATCTAACTTGAAATTTTGAAATTGTACATCCTAACGTTTAAGGGCCAACGGCAAGGTCGTAACCGGTGTCAAGATCCCTAACCAGAAATATCCCCCTCACTTGTGAGGGGCGACCGCACAGAGGCGTACCTCGAGTGCAACTACCAATTTCCCTTGACTTGACGGGGGCCCCAATAAACTCGACGCCACTTAAAGGTCGTCCGAGGACTCGTGTGAGGAATCTAGAAGGTAGCGTAGACCCCCCCCCCAAACCCCACACAACTTACCACATCTGCCGTCGCAGATGTCCTGGCCCCGGGAAATTCTCCGGGAGGGGGCTGTAGCCCCCCCTACCCAGGAAGGGGCCTTGACCGCCTTTCCTTTCCTTTCGGCGTCCCATCCTTAGAAGGGACCGCCTTCCCCGTTGAGGGGCCAATGGCCACCTCCTTCGAGCGCTCCCATCCGTAATGGGTGACGCCCACTCATAGGGATCTTCCAATTAGTGCTCACCGATCATGACCTTACCGCCACAGGCCGGATAGTTGACCGGCTATCCGGACCCCCCACAACACTCCTACCTAAAGGTCATGTCTTAAAGTCTTTAGCCAAGCTATACAGTCTCCTATGAGTAACTCGTTCCCCACCCGGGACAAATGAACACCATCCCCCAAATACATACTGTCACCAGTAATACAACCATGCGAAATGGAATGCAGTGTATTGGAACGGAACAATCTACTCACTTTGTTATTAATTTTCCTTACTGAATGGTTTAGAGCAGAAACAGAAATAGCCCCCCGCCATACTTTACGTGGGATCATATGTGACCATGCAATCGTGCACCCTGGAACTCTCCTCGCCAACCAACTTACAGTGGAAAGCATCGCCTCAAGAAGAAGTCGTCTACCAGTGGTGACCAAATCATTGCCCCCAAGATGTACTATGACTATAGCCGGCGGTGACCTCGTCCGCCCTAGTAAACCCTCAAAATATGATTGAAACTGGTCAATACAGAGTCTGCCCTTTCCGTAGAAGGACACACTGTACCCGTATTCCCCAGCCACGTGATTCATGTCACCTGCTTTGAATACGTCCGCGGCTCGCCTCACGTATGAGTGGCCCACGACCCACACCTCCTTTTTCACAGCCGGTGAAGTATGACCGCTGGCCCGGTGTTGGGTCGACTGCATAGTCCGCCCCGCCTCGTAGGCTTGCGCAACTGAAACCAAACAAAAACAAGAAGCGTGAGTACATCGTTACAGCTTCACAACATGTGCAACCGCACATACCTCTTATAACAATTGGAGGACCAACGCCCCACACGTTTAATTTGTTCAACATTCAGACCCCTGGCCGTAGCCTCTGTAGCAGCCCCTATCCGAAAGGAATGGGTCCCAAACTCGCCCGGGTTCATGCCCGCAGCCGTAATCGACATCGCAAGCACCCGCTGAAACTGAAACCTCGTCAGTGGGGTGGCGTCAGCGTGTCTCAACAAGGTCCCCCCCCATGATGCCACCCTTTGTGCTAAATACTCCTCTACACAACTCACCGGGCACATGGAGGACCCAGGGATCCTTCGTATCATTATGCAGTCCCCCATCGAACCCTGATCGGTCTTGGACTTGACAAATGAGACAGTCATTGTCCCCCCCCTGATTTGGACGTGCTCTCGGCACAGTCCCCCCATGGTATCCTGCTTGTTCCTTGCCACTAATTCGCTTACCCGCATAGCCCCATGGAATGCCAGCACAAAAGCGGCTCGGAATAACACTGCTTCATACTGGGATGAACATGTTGCAGGAAGTACAGATAACAACAAGGCCAACCTATCCAGACCTATCGGGCGCCTTTCATCTACTCTGCGACCCTCAAGGCGTTGCCACCCACGTAGCGCTTTTTGCACAACGAAAGACGCTGTCGGGTCCTGGATCCCATGAGCCCTAGCCACAAAGGAAATGGCGGCCCGATGCCTCTGGGCCGTAGCCACTGATTTGCCTGCCTGACGTAAAGATAGCAGGAATTTCACTACCAACTCCTCCTGGCCCCAAAGCTCCCCTCTAGCTGCCCCCAAAAAGGCCCAATAGGAACGGAACGCCCCTTCATATGCCTTCCTCGTCCTGGGTGCTAAACTCTCTCCCACGAGGTTCTGTAGTTCGGGGCACCGAGAGACCAGAGAGCTTCGGGAAAGGGTGCTGCCACCGGGTCCGCTGTGGGCAGAAAACCCCAGAAGGCCTGCATACGAAAACGAGAAAGCGCATCAGCCGCCTGGTTCATTACCCCCGGGACATGTCTTGCCTTAAATAGTACATTCAATTGCATACACAATAACACAATTTCCTTGAGCAATCTCAGAATCCACTTGCATCGTGCTGCCTGGCTATTGATACACTCAACAACGGTCATGTTATCAGACCAGAATACCACAGAGTGATCTCTGAACCCCTCGGGCCAAGTTCTCAGGGCCACCAGAATGGGAAAAAGTTCTAGGAAAGCAATGTTACTTGTCAGACCACTCTCATGCCACCATGACGGCCATTTTTGTGCCGACCACTGAGTGCCGAATATGGCACCAAAACCGATGCTCCCTGCCGAATCCGTCCACAGCCCCAGCTCCTCGGAGGACACGGCCGGTTTGTTCCAGACAATTCGGCCATTGAAATCCGCCAGAAATGCCAACCAAATGCGCATATCCTGGCGAACTTCTGCCGAGAGCCTTGTGCGATGATGACCCTCCTTCAGGCCGACCATGGCTTGAGCGATCGAGCGAGAAAAGGGGCGGGCCATCGGTATAACTCTTAGGGCAAAATTCAACTGTCCCACCAATTGCTGTAATTGATGTAGCCTAACCTTAGACTCACTTATACACATTTGCAGGGATGCCCTGAATCTTAACACTTTGTCACCTGGTAGACGAAAACAACCTTCCTCGGAATCAAGCTCGATCCCCAGAAACTCGAGGCAAGTCGAGGGACCCACAGTCTTACCTGGTGCCAATGGCACGCCAAACTGATTCATCAAAACACAAAATGCAGTCAAAGCCTGTCCACATTCGGGATCCCCGGCTGCCCCCAGAAACAAAAAGTCATCGAGATAATGCATCACATGTTGAAACCCCGTTTTCCTCGTGAAGACCCATTGCAGGAAGCAACTGAACTTTTCGAAATAGGCACAAGATATAGAGCACCCCATCGGCATACACCTATCCATGTAATAATGACCCTGAAACATGAAACCAAGGAGACGCTGATCGTCGGGATGTACCGGGAGCAACCGGAACGCTGACTCGATATCAGATTTTGCCATCAGCGCACCGGGCCCCAGGCGATTCAAAATGGCTACGGCCTCATCGAAGGATGCGTACCGCACCGAACACACTTCCGGGTCTATCGCATCGTTTACTGAAAGACCCCATCGGGCTGATAAATTATGTATCAGCCGAAACTCCCCCGGGTCCTTCTTGGGGACCACCCCTAAAGGGGAACAAACAAAGTTAGCAACTGGTGGCACATTAAATGGACCGGCGACTCGACCTCGAGCCACCTCCTTCCCGATCTTTTCTTGTACCACGGTCGTATGCTGTAAGACCGATATCTGTTTTTTACATTGTGGCCTACCCTGAAACTCTCCCACTGGGATGCGGAAACCATATGAAAATCCGTTGCGCAACACCCCAGCGGAAGCGTGATCCGGGTATTCG
Source organism: Lissotriton vulgaris (assembly GCF_964263255.1). NCBI lineage: Eukaryota > Metazoa > Chordata > Amphibia > Caudata > Salamandridae > Lissotriton > Lissotriton vulgaris. The sequence continues at coordinate 1,295,980,243 of NC_141691.1, forward strand.
CTGAGCCAGGGAATCATTGCCATGGTATCAATCGGGGTAGGTAAAGGCGCCCCTCGGACTATGTCAGACCTGTTTGGCGCCTCCTCTACCCCCGTTATCACCCGTTTTGGCTCTGCACATGGACTCAGGATGGGATGATTGCCCACACCCCCCACATTCGTGCCTAAATTTGCATGACCCCTGGGGCCTAGTACATTTCCCCCTGTTAAAGTTCCAACAAACCCCCCTTTTACTTGCGTTGCCGGCTGGCCTCGAGTGATTGTCGTTACTCGTACCTGATCGAAAGGGCGTCCCCGCATATTGGCGGGAGGATTCACCAACGTTACTCCCTACCAATGGCACCTTCAACATACCAGAGTCCTCCATTTTGGACCAGGACACAGAATCATAACAATCCCAAGTTAAGTTTTTATCATGCTCTTTCGCTTTTCTGAAAATATTGTCGTAACAAAACCAATGATTGCCCTCGTGAGATACTGAATACCCCATGATCCGTGACTGATAAATCGGCAATTCGGGCAGCAATTCGGGCCTACGTTCACCCAAGATGGATGTAAAAACCCCCCATGCCTTGCCCCAATTACCAATGTTTTCATTTACCTTAAAGGCGGCCATCTTTGCGCGCCAAACACTTGGATGCATGAGCTCTTTCTGGCTCTTAACATGCTCCATTTCATAATGGTCGGTAAGCAACGAGAAGATGTTTATATATTCCCCTGCCCATATCTTCTCTTTAATAGCCAGAGGGACATGTTGACCCAATTTTTCCCTCCGAGAGGGTGCCGACTCATCCCTCGCAATCGGCAATGGCCGCTTACCTGAACCGGAAGCTGTATCCGCGACTTGAACTGATGGCGATGGTGCCTTCGTCGCTTCCCTTGTTTCCCGCAGCTGCCTCATCAGCACCTGCGCGTCGTCAGCCGTGGCGCCCTTGCACCCTTTACCCAACCACGCTGCTAATTGTGCTGCCAGCTCGGGCGGCATATCCTCCCCGGACACGGGGGTGACCACTACGGGAATCGGATTCCCTTCCTCCGGCAAAGGAGTGGGTGCTTCGAGTGGGGTACAGGGAACTGGGACGTCTCCCCCAGCTGCTCCCCTTCTGGGCCTCTTGCCTTTTCCTCCTGGAGCTGCTCCTGCCAGAGGACGTTTCGGCCCCCCTTCCTCGTCTTTCTCCGCCATTCGCTTCTTTAAGTCGGTCACCTCCTTCATGAGAACACGCAGCATCTGGTCGGTAGTCATTCGCTTTCCCGCCTTCTTAGGCATTCTCCGACCGAGTATCTGAAAAACCAACAAGAAAGATTACAACGCTCAAAATTGGCTCTTCGTTCCGTCTCGAGCTCACGTGCAGCGAGGTGGTGCAGCTTCAGAGCACAGGAACAAGAGGATGCTTCCTTGGCTTGTTGCTCCTTTTATCCGTCTTCAGGGCGGGCGTAAACCCGCCCCGGCCTGCCCCGAGGGCGTGGCCCGGCCGCGTCAGTGTCTAGGCCAGCCCACTCCAGGGCGGGAAAAAGGCGCGCCCCGGCTACGCCGCTTCGGGCATACCAGCCGAGACTCGCCTCCCGCCCAAGATGGCTTCCCGGGGGGATCGTGGCACTCCGCCATACGTTCGGGGGGACCGAATGGTCGCCCCTTTCCATAAGACAGAGTATGATGTGTTATTTGGAGGTAAACATGTCATAGTTTTTGGAGATCTACTGCAGCTAACTCCTGTGAAAGGACAACCTGTATTTGAAACTGTTACACATGAGGAGACCAGAAAGTGCCTGGGCAGTATTGGAAATGTAAATATATGGTCACATTTCAAATATACTGAACTGATTCAAAATATGCGACAGGCAAAGGATACTAAATATGGAAGTATTCTTCAAGATATTAGGATTGGAAAATTAACTGAAGATGCGAAACACACTATACGAACCCGATTACTTTCCAAGCTGTTTCCTAATGAAGATAATGTACCTGAGAAAATATATAGTAAAGAGGTAGCAAATAAATAAGTGATATGCTTGATGCCAACTTTGAAAGAATGTTCAGTTTTTAATGAGAAAATGTTGAATTTAGAAAATCAAGAAATTAAGAAACTGGAAGCTAAAGATAGAATAGAGCATGAAGGTAGTACTATTGTTTTGTCTGAAAAGTTGAAATTAAAATTGGATTCTCTTCAAAAAACTATATCTAAAACTGCTGGTTTAGAGAAAAATCTGTATGTATGTTTAAATTGTCGGATAATTTTAAGGAGAAATTTACATGTAGAAAGAGGATTGGTAAATGGAGCAATGGGTAATGTTGTTGGTTTTGTCAATTATACAAATAGAGATGAGATTGAATTTTTGAGGATAAAATTTGATGGGATTGAGGAAGTTCAACAAATTAGTCGATGTTCAACTCGTTTTTTGCTTGTGAAAGACTTATATGTCCGTTGTAAGCAATTTCCAATTTGTTTGGCATATGCAGTGACTATGCATAAATCTCAAGGTTTAAGTGTAGATTGTGCTTTGGTAAATATTGGAAGCACTGTATTCAAAGAGGGTATGGCGTATGTTGCTCTATCGCGAGTTAGAACTTTATGTGGGCTTTATCTAATTGATTATGATGCGACAAAGATTAGTGCAGATTTAAATTGTGTGAAGGAGTATAATAGGTTAAGAAGAGAATATGCTCCAAGTTTACCTCAATATCCTTTAATTGAAAGGCGTATAGTTGGTCAGAAAAGGAAAAATGAGGACAAATGTGCTGAAGTAGTCGAGAAACGACGAAAAAAAGATGTAGCTGTTGTTGGTAGCCGTAGCAAAACTGTTAGTATTGAAGAGATTGTTGGATTTAAATTTGAAAATAGGTCTGGTGTCAACTGCTATGCAAATGTAGACTTGATTGCCGATGCACTCAATATGGTACATATATTGTTAAGTAACAATAAACAATAAAATAGTAACAAATGACAGAAGTGTTTAAACAAAAACTCTCATGAAGGGTAAATCTTGGAGTCTTTAATGCAGTATACAGCCAGCCGACACGTGTTTCATCGCACTCGCGATTCCTCAGGGCTGAAATGAACAGAAAGTTGACAATGGAGCATGTATCTCGTAAGAGTACAGTTACAATAAGACCTGGTTATCTGGTCTTAATATACTTGGTTGATGCCGCTATTCCAGTGAGTGTACAAAGATACATCTATATTTCCTAAGTGCCACCCCAACACATCCGTGTCGCAAATGTGAGAATTATCATTCTTATCACTAACCGTGCTGGTGAATAGTGCAAATTGTGCTGACGCATAAATGGAACTAGGATAATTCTCTAGAGAGACAGAGTCTCTGACTACAAAGTGGTCTATCTGTGTGCGGCCCAATCACACTACATGCCCAGTGAAACTTGTGAATGACGTGAAACTCTGACTCTCGGCGTAGAAACGTAACATACCTAGATGGCTGTGTCCAGGTCAAAAAGGTCTAATTATTCAACATGGAGAAAAAACAAAGCGAAAACAGGAAAAATCTCATCACTAATTGTCATACTTCATGTTATAAGGCAGGAGAATTCACAGTAATGGGGCTGTGAGATAAAATAGATTACAGCTCACCGCTCAGCTGGTGATAATTCCGACCCAGCCGGGCCCTGGACCGAAGATACTCGGTATGAGTATACGTGAAGAGAAGTACGATTCTGTAACCAGATTGAGTAACCTGAGTCACTGTGGGCAAGTTGGCAATTCATTGTTTCATAAATACAACCAATTCATAGATCTGGTATTTTTATCTAGCGTTAATACACACGGTTTGAAAATATATAAATAAACAGCGCATTTGAACCGATCACATAAGCGACATAGTTTTTGTGAGGAAGATCCCTACTACTCTCCCCATTTCACCGGTATGGTGATTCTCGTATCAGCCTCAAGTTAGGTTATACACGGAGCAAAGGAGTTCAATATAAACTTACATTTACTGTCTTTGAATTCGTAGTATCAGGCTCGGAGGTCACAGTCTATCGTAGATTCAGATTACCGCCCACGTCGAACAAGGTATTGTTCTGCGAAAATTAGGGGCCATAATGATCATTTGTCCCATTAAACTATTTTTGTATCAAGACTTAACTAAGGTGCAACATTATGTTGGCTTACCTATTTGGCGGGGAAAATCGTTGTATGCCGAGTATGGCTCTAACGTCACTGTATGCCCCAAGCTGAAAGGAAACCAAAATATAAATTGGAGTCAAGCTCCTCGTGTGTACACGATTGGTTTCCAAAAATAGATCTGCAGTATGTTCACACTGCTTTCTAAAATGCTTACCTGGATCAAGCAGAGGAGCGGCGTATAGCGTGTCCGGACCCCCGAGCTGTGTTCCTGTTTGGACACGTGACCGGGTCTCTGGGGACGTTAAATGCGTCTCAACGTAACGCAATTGGTAGACTAGACCGATAGCTAGTTTTTGGAACGCCTCCATGTTGGATTCCCAGTCGAACCCTGGAGTTTTACTGCTCATAATACTACCTCATTATTAGGCGATTGGACGAGTAAGGATATGCTGGTCACAAGATCGAGTAGCGATATAAAATAGCAATAAGATAGGGGAGGGTAGACATATGGAAGTAGCCCAAGCATAGTAACAATGTACATGCAATATGTCAATAGTGCAGTCGGTCAAGCGCGATTTGCGATAGTAAAGAAAATGAAGCATTCAATTATAATATTACCGGTAGATGCAACATTGGCGACATAAAGTGGAAGACATGAATAATCCTCCAGGTGAGCTTAATCGTGAGCACCGTGAATGGACATAAACAAACTACTGGTGCCTGTCCCAGTCACACGTGGATGTCTGAGTACCAATACAACTATACATCATATTGTAAATTATCTCCTTTGTATATACATGAATAAATCACAGGCTACCACGTGCGAAAACATTGCAAAAACACAAATTATTTACAAACAGAGTACAGGAGAGTTCTCCTAGCATGAGAGAGTGGTAATAGTATGTTCATAATGTCACAATTTATACAATACTTTATAAAATACTGATTAGCATACAATGCGATTTGTCACGGTACCATGTCAATGGTGGACATCCTATAGTTCAGTTCCCCAGGAAATATTACATCTCCTGGTCATAATTAAGTCCCCGTTCTACAGATTTAAGACGCATAATCCAGGTTGCCTCTGGCGTCTAAGTCTCAATTCGCGGTTGCCACCTCTGACGTCTTGAGGGACTGTGTCTATGCCAAAGAATTTGGCCACTTTGTTGGTCCTGTCTCTTTGGCAGGAAGCTATATGTAAGGCCACCGGATATTTGGGATCACAGTTCACTATTGCCCTTATATGTTCCATCATTCTCTCTTTCAGTGGTCTGATGGTGCTTCCTACATAAACTTTCCACATTCACATTCTATGACATAAATCACAAATTTAGTGGTACAATAATTGTTACTCTTAATGACGAAGGAAACACCACCTGGACCCATGAATTTGGTTATGCCATGTTTGGCCCATTTACACATACTACAAAAACCACATTTGTAAAATCCTAGGCTATGCTGTGTCATCCAAGTTGTTTGTTTGGTATCTCTAGCTACCGTGGGACTCAATTTATTTCTTAGTGTATTGCCTCTTCTGAATGAGATTTGAGGTCTATCTGTAATATGATTGGTGAGAGCTCTTTCTGATCTCAATAAACCCCAATGTTTGGTCAAGCTTTTCCGTAAAGCGTCATGGAGTGAATTGAAGTCAGTTACCATTCTGATTTGTTCCCTTCCAGAAGTGGTAGGTTTATGTCTGGTGGTAAGAGTGTTTATTCTCTTAACTTTTTTGACTCTTTTCTCGGCTTTCAAAATAGTCTTGTTTGTATAACCTCTGTTATAAAATCTTTCCTTCATGCTAGTCAAACACCTCCCGAACTCACAGTCCTCACTACAGTTCCTTTTTGCCCTTAGAAACTCGCCATAGGGTATGGCGTTTATTTGATGTGGGGGATGAGAGCTCGAGGCATGCAAGACTGCATTGCATGCAGTGGATTTCCTAAAAAGTCTACTATGTAGACAGTTGGACGATACATAGAACTCAATGTCCAGGAATTCAATATTCGTCCTGCTCCAATTCATCGTGAATCGGATTTCCCACGTGTTGTCATTCAGATGTCTAAAGAAGTCTTTAAGTAGCTCCTCAGAGCCAGACCAAATTAGGATGCAATCATCAATATATCGACCCCAAAAAATTATGGAGTCGATATATTGAGCACCCTTCTTGCTCCAGATAAGATCGGATTCTAATGCGCCCATAAATAGGTTGGCAAACGAGGGTGATATTTTTGAGCCCATGGCCACTCCCTTCTTCTGACAGTACCAGTTTCTGTTGAACATAAAACAGTTGTTTTTAAGTATTAGTTCAATCATTGTAGATAACATTACAGTGTGTTGCCACAGTGTGGCCGGTCTGTTGTAAAGAAATTTGTTCACTGCCTGTATGCCTAGATCCAAATTGATACTGGTATACAGTGAAACTACATCTAATGTGACAAGTAGAGATCCCTCTTGCCACTGGATGTCTGCTAAGGTGCTCAAAATATGTTTACTATCCTGTATGTAGGAAGGCAGGTTTCTGACAAGGGGACCTAAAAAAAGATCCACATATTCAGCTATCCTTTCGGTAGGACCCCCAATACCAGAAACAATTGGTCTCCCTGGTGGAAAAGGGAGTTTTTTATGGACTTTAGGAAGAGTGTATAGCCATGGATAAGTTGGTATGAACACTTTGAGATATAGAAACTCTTCCTCGTTTAGTAACCCAGATTGTTTCCATTTTAGCAGTTGTGAATTAATCTCTAGTGTTAAAGGACCCATGGGGTTATACGTAAGGCGTCTTGTAGTTGTTGTGAGATTTCATGGTAATAGTCTACACGATCCATTATCACTACGTTGAACATACTATTACCACTCTCTCATGCTAGGAGAACTCTCCTGTACTCTGTTTGTAAATAATTTGTGTTTTTGCAATGTTTTCGCACGTGGTAGCCTGTGATGTATTCATGTATATACAAAGGAGATAATTTACAATATGATGTATAGTTGTTTTGGTACTCAGACATCCACGTGTGACTGGGCCAGGCACCAGTAGTTTGTTTATGTCCATTCACGGTGCTCACGATTAAGCTCACCTGGAGGATTATTCATGTCTTCCACTTTATGTCGCCAATGTTGCATCTACCGGTAATATTATAATTGAATGCTTCATTTTCTTTGCTATCGCAAATCGCGCTTGACCGACTGCACTATTGACATATTGCATGTACATTGTTACTATGCTTGGGCAACTTCCATATGTCTACCCTCCCCTATCTTATTGCTATTTTATATCGCTACTCGATCTTGTGACCAGCATATCCTTACTCGTCCAATCGCCTAATAATGAGGTAGTATTATGAGCAGTAAAACTCCAGGGTTCGACTGGGAATCCAACATGGAGGCGTTCCAAAAACTAGCTATCGGTCTAGTCTACCAATTGCGTTACGTTGAGACACATTTAACGTCCCCAGAGACCCGGTCACGTGTCCAAACAGGAACACAGCTCGGGGGTCCGGACACGCTATACGCCGCTCCTCTGCTTGATCCAGGTAAGCATTTTAGAAAGCATTGTGAACATACTGCAGATCTATTTTTGGAAACCAATCGTGTACACACGAGGAGCTTGACTCCAATTTATATTTTGGTTTCCTTTCAGCTTGGGGCATACAGTGACGTTAGAGCCATACTCGGCATACAACGATTTTCCCCGCCAAATAGGTAAGCCAACATAATGTTGCACCTTAGTTAAGTCTTGATACAAAAATAGTTTAATGGGACAAATGATCATTATGGCCCCTAATTTTCGCAGAACAATACCTTGTTCGACGTGGGCGGTAATCTGAATCTACGATAGACTGTGACCTCCGAGCCTGATACTACGAATTCAAAGACAGTAAATGTAAGTTTATATTGAACTCCTTTGCTCCGTGTATAGCCTAACTTGAGGCTGATACGAGAATCACCATACCGGTGAAATGGGGAGAGTAGTAGGGATCTTCCTCACAAAAACTATGTCGATTATGTGATCGGTTCAAATGCGCTGTTTATTTATATATTTTCAAACCGTGTGTATTAACGCTAGATAAAAATACCAGATCTATGAATTGGTTGTATTTATGAAACAATGAATTGCCAACTTGCCCACAGTGACCTAGGTTACTCAATCTGGTTACAGAATCGTACTTCTCTTCACGTATACTCATACCGAGTATCTTCGGTCCAGGGCCCGGCTGGGTCGGAATTATCACCAGCTGAGCGGTGAGCTGTAATCTATTTTATCTCACAGCCCCATTACTGTGAATTCTCTTGCCTTATAACATGAAGTATGACAATTAGTGATGAGATTTTTCCTGTTTTCGCTTTGTTTTTTCTCCATGTTGAATAATTAGACCTTTTTGACCTGGACACAGCCATCTAGGTATGTTACGTTTCTACGCCGAGAGTCAGAGTTTCACGTCATTCACAAGTTTCACTGAGCATGTAGTGTGATTGGGCCGCACACAGATAGACCACTTTGTAGTCAGAGACTCTGTCTCTCTCTCGAGAATTATCCTAGTTCCATTTATGCGTCAGCACAATTTGCACTATTCACCAGCACGGTTAGTGATAAGAATGATAATTCTCACACTTGCGACACGGATGTGTTGGGGTGGCACTTAGGAAATATAGATGTATCTTTGTACACTCACTGGAATAGAAGCATCAACCAAGTATATTAAGACCAGATAACCAGGTCTTATTGTAACTGTACTCTTACGAGATACATGCTCCATTGTCAACCTTCTGTTCCTTTCAACCCTGAGGAATCGCGAGTGCGATGAAACACGTGTCGGCTGGCTGTATACTGCATTAAAGACTCCAAGATTTACCCTTCATGAGAGTTTTTGTTTAAACACTTCTGTCATTTGTTACTATTTTATTGTTTATTGTTACTTAACAATATATGTACCATATTGAGTGCATCGGCAATCAAGTCTGTTGAATAAGGGGTAGTTTCCTCTACTCTATTTGAGTGGTTAAGGGTTTCTCCACTCGCCGATTTGCACCTTAATAATAGCAATTCTGTATTGTGTGCGTACATACAGACAGTGCACCCGGAGCGTAAACAGATCAAAAAACCTTTAGAATCCATATGCTATGCAAATGTAGTAGTTAATGTTGTTTTCTTTCTGAAAAATGTTAAGGAACAGATTATAGAAAATCAGGAGCATACATTTTGCTATTCTTTAAATTCTATATTTGAAATATGTAGTAGTGGTGATAGTGAAGTAGCAAGTGTTTCAGAACTAAGGAATGTTTTAGACATATGTGCAGGAGTAAATCAATTTTCTCAGAATATTCAGCAAGATTGTCAGGAATTTATCATGTATATGTTTACAGTTTTGGAAGATGAAGGTGTAGATATTGATAGTCTTTTTGGCCTTTCTTATAAATGGGAACATAAGTGTGATAATTGCTCATTTTTAAGTAGTACTGAGATACACAGTGAAAGATTTTTATATTTGACATTACCAGACTGCAAAGAAGTGCCTTTTAATAAACTAGTTAAAGATGCGCATCAGAACATGGTCTGTTCTCGATGCAAGTCTGAAATGTTATCAACTTTATTTATCCATAGATACGGACAATATGTAATTTTAATGTTTCAACGATGCAGAGCTGATGGGAGTAAATTGTCAACTTTAATTAAAAATGTTGTGGCTTCTCAAGTTTCTATTTCTAGAAGAACATTTGTAACTGTAGCCATTATTTTTCATGAAGGGCCTTCTACATCATCGTGATATTATACAGCTTATTTGAAGTGTGCTAGTGGCTGGAGGCTTTGCAATGATAGCCAATTGACTTTTAAAAAACGTTTGCCTTTTGCCTTAACTAACTCTTATTTGTTATTTTTGGAACCCAAATTTCAGTAGAATGACTTGCTGTAGGAAGATGTATACTGTAAAGATCTGAAACTTACTAGTTTACAAATATCATGTAAATGAGGGTGTACAAATCTATAAATGAAATTTGTGTTTGGCATAGTGATAACATCAGGTACAAATTTACTTAATGTTTGATGGTATAAAACATGTTACAAATTTTAATTGTGAAGGTTCAGAAAACAATAGATAAGACTAAGATTAAATAATTTCAGAAAAAAACTACTTAACTCATAGTATTTGGCTACGTGGAAAAATATGAGAGAAGAAAATGAGTACTTTTGAAAATTATTTTAAAACTTATATGGACACAAGTTTTTGGGAGAGGTATTTAAAAGATAATGAGTTAGCTTATACAATTTGGCCACGCGGAAAGGTATGAGAGAAGAAACTGTGTCTTTCAAATAGATTTTTTATAGGAGATACCTGCACGGGGCTTTGTTGAGATATCTTGAAAAATAAGTGGTATACTTTAATTAGTTTGTAACTGTGGAAGATGTAGTGTGCTTACTCAAGAAATTGCGAATTTGAGGAAAACATTTAAGACATGTTTTTTTCAGGTATTTATAATATGTATGCAGATTTTGTATGGGTTTTTTAAACACAATCATTTTGATTGTGTTTTTTTCCCCCCGCTGTTATATGATGATTAATATTGAAATCACTCTTGATAGTGAAAATCAATGTATTCTGAGGACAGCAAAAATAAACCATTTAATATGTTGTTTCACTTATTTTGTTACATTGCATTCAGAAATATGTATTATAACAGATTTCTTTTTACTCTCCTCCACAGATATTATATTTATATGGTAAGTTCAATTAATAATATCTGAGAGTTTTCTCTGCATCTCTCTTATTGTCTCCTATTGTTTTTTCTTTAATAAATATACTTCATAATCTTATTTTTAATTTTCTTCCACAGGTGCTACGTTTTAAAAAGAAATTTACTTTTTTTTTCTTTTTTTTTAGGTAAGTATATAAAATAAATACATTTTTACATCATTGTGTTATTTATTTGTCTATCCACGTTAAAGCAATGTCATCTTTTATATTAAACACTTCCACATAGGATTGGGTGCATTGTTATAAGGCATGCTTTAAAAGTGATTTAATAAAATGAGCGACATTTCACTGAGTGAGTTTAGCAATACTGATATATGAAAACAATGGTGGATATGATATTAAATGTTACATGGTGTTCTTTGCAGGACTTTAAATCCTGTGTTGCAGTGCTAATTCTGCCTCAAGATTAGGGGGCTGGGGGGCTTAGTGGTACTTGTATGGTCATGATAGAGCTACTCCTTTCTGAGCCATGCTTGAGGTGTGTTCATGATAGAGTGGTTCCGTCATGGTTCTGCTTAGTGAATAGAATGTGTCAAGGAAGCGCAATGTTAGTGTTGCGCAAGCACAGCGGCAAGTTCATCACAAATGTTGTCCGTCCTGAGGACAGCTGAGGCAATGCTTGTGATGGAGCGGCTTTGTGATGACTATGGAAGGATTTAACAGATGTTAAAAAAACCTGAGGGGTCTCTATAAAGAGGAGATATGTGTCATTCTAAAGCCCTGTATCATAAAGAAGTGTTCCTCTGAAGTAATGCGTCTTGAAAGTGGCTGACTGTAATTTATGAGATTTTACTCAGTGACTTTCAGGCCCATGCTGTTTCAAAACTGTGCATGTGCTTGAAGCAGGCGTAGGTCTTGACGCAGCAATTTGAATATAGGGGTATATTATCAAGGGGGTTTATCTGTGTTTTTTGGCTTTAAAAGCCAAGAAAGCAGAGATAAAATTATCTCTCTATTACCTAGCTGCCCTAACACCAGTTAGCGACAGCTAGTAGGAGATAGCGACCATTTTGGGCCCCACTTTCCATGTCAGTTATATTTATATCTAATGAGATGCAAAGTGGGCGTGCCAAGATGTCAGCAACTGAAAATAGTCTCTAACCTTGCTATCTCCTATTACTAGCTTTTGGAGATATTTGCGCTAAGCGGGAATATCTCTAAAAGGTAACACCTGCCCTGAGCAGTTCTTAGCCTTGTTATCCAATGGGAGGTGGATAACATGGCTAATAGCATTAGGTCGGTATTGCATGAATAATGCTGACTTTTCTGCGATATTCATGCTTGCAACGATTTTTACCGCATTTCCGTTAAACCTTGTGAATACCAAGGTTTATTTGCGGTAAAAATCGCCGCAGCGCTGCGGTAAATTTTTAGTCTATAACCAAGCAATAGAGATAATTATCGCTATTGCTTGATAATATGCCCCAAAGTGCAATGGTGAGCCTTGCTGTAGCTGCATTACATTTGCCATACAACTCTAGTAATGTATTGTTTTTTCTGCACAGATATATTACACATGTATACTGTCTTTCTGCCATGGTGCGCCTCATTTTAAATGTGGCACACCATGGGTTACGGAGCAACAGCATTCTGTGGTGTACATTAACTGGTGGATATCTGGGTATGAAGTAGTTAACATAAATGTGCCCTTTATGTTACAAATCTGCATTTAGTAGAGATTTCGGCCTTTGCAGTGTTATGTTTTTATTCTGTTATTCTATGTAGATGTATAATGTTGCAAGATTGTGGCGTGGGTGTTTCCTTTCTTTATATCTAACAGAATGCATTCTGTATGCTGTAGCCGGAGGACTACTACATACTTGAATATTCTACAGTGCATATTTTCATTGAGACCGTCACAGAAGTTCAATGGATCCGAGACGCTCTTCTTGTGGATCTTGGCGACTGCCAAGACGTTGTAGGAGTGGGAGTGAGGCATCTCCAAGGGGTGCAGCGTAGCTCCTTTTGATGTTTACAATTGCAGATAGCAGGGTAGAGATGTCCGTGGAATTTATGGATGCTTAGTCACAGTAGAGTGTGCGTGGTGCTCTTAGCACCTCATTACGACACACAGGGGAGCCGCGTTGCACAGTTGGAGATCAGAGACTTAGGAAATAAAACTTTATAATAGCAAGGGCTCTAAGCGATAAAAATAGCCCGTTCTCGGTGTAAAAAATATCACCGCTATCGGTGGTATTTTTTACGGTGTTAGTGCTTGAAGGAGAATGGTAACATATATGTGAAAGAAAATTCTGTAACAGGCTCAGTATTTTACATTATCGCGTGAAAACAAAAGTTGTTTTCACACAGCAATATGTCCCTTGTAATTAAGGGACGGAGTGGATCTAGTGTTATTTACTACACTGTTATGTGAACGATGTTGAATGTTTGATAAGAGGAGGGTTTAAAAGTTTTTCGATAAACTTTTTCTCCAGGGAAGTGGGTGGAGTGTTCCGTGTAAATTGGAGAATAGAAACTACTAAGAACCAATTGGAAGAGTTGTTTTCAAGTCACATGACTTCACATGCGCGTCTCAGGTCCTGTACGCGATAGGTGGGTGCGCGCACCCGGTCGCACACTAAAAGAAAGCGGCGAAAAACATCTCATAATATGCTCTTGGAGCTCGTTTTGGTACAAAGAGTTAGTTCTGAAAAGAACTTTTTTTTTGGGAAACAAGTGTTATGATGCTTTTGATTTCTTAAAGTTGCAACGACATTTTTTAGTATGTCATACTATCAAAATGAAAAGAAGAAATGTATCTTTTCTCGGAGCATTTATGACTCTCAATTTTGAGTTTAATTAGAATAAGGCTCTGCTCTCCGTATAGAAGAAGTTCTCCACAGTCGTTGCATTTCATGTGCACCTTCGCAAGATATGGTCTCAAGTCCATCTCAGCACTCGATGGAGATACAGGTCATCCTGCAGAAGATGTGCTGGCCACTTCTGATGGTAATAGCGTGGCCAGAGCTGTTGTCGATGCCTTTGCAAACTCTATAGGGTGCCTTTGTTTGAAATGCCGCTTCATGGTATGTATGGAAAAGGAATATTTTTTCCTTGGATTTCCTCTTAAGAGCTCCGATTTGCATATCGTGCAGGTTACTTTTGGCGCATTCACTTTCTTTTGATCTTCAGGATAAGTGAAAAATTGCCAAATGAAAGATTCCTTTTTTCTTCTTAAAGGTGGTCGCTCATTTCCTTCAGATTCGGAAGATGAATGCGGAACTGCAGCCATTTCAGCAAAGTCTTCTGGAAGATGTTCGACGTTGTTTTCTCTTGATAGTAGAAAAGAAAGTGAGGGAAGTGGGTGGAGTGCTGCGTGTAAATTCCAGAATAGAAACTACTAAGAACCAATTGGAAGTGTTGTTTTGAAGTCACATGACTTCACATGCGAGTCTCAGGTTCTGTACGCGATAGGTGGGTGCGCGCACCCGGTCACGCACTAAAAGAAAGCGGCGAAAAACATCTCATAATATGCTCTTGGAGCTCGTTTTGGTACAAAGAGTTAGTTCTGAAAAGAACTTTTTTTTTGGAAACAAGTGTTATGATGCTTTTGATTTCTTAAAGTTGCAACGACATTTTTTAGTATGTCATACTATCAAAATGAAGTGAAGAAATTTATCTTTTTTTGGGGCATTTATGACTTTCAATTTTGAGTTTAATTAGAATAAGGCTCTGCTCTCCGTACAAAAGAATTTCTCCACACTCGTTGCATTTCATGTGCACCTTCGCAAGATATGGTCTCAAGTCCATCTCAGCACTCGATGGAGATACAGGTCGTCCACCAGAAGACGTGCTGGCCACCTCTGATGGTAATAGCGTGGCCAGGGCTCTTGTCGATGCTTTTGCATAATGCTCAGGGTGCCTTTGTTTAACATGCCGCTGCATGGTATGTATGGAAAAGGAATATTTTCTATTTGGATTTCCCCTTGAGAGCTCCGATTTGCATATCGTGCAGGTTACTTTTGGCGCATTCACTTTCTTTTGATCTTCAGGATAAGTGAAAAATTGCCAAATGAAAGATTCCTTTTTTCTTCTTAAAGGTGGTCGCTCATTTCCTTCAGATTCGGAAGATGAATGCGGAACGGCAGCCATTTCAGCAAAGTCTTCTGGAAGATGTTCGACGTTGTTCTCTCTTGATAGTAGAAAAGAAAGTGAGGGAAGTGGGTGGAGTGCTGTGTGTAAATTCCAGAATAGAAACTACTAAGAACCAATTGGAAGTGTTGTTTTGAAGTCACATGACTTCACATGCGAGTCTCAGGTTCTGTACGCGATAGGTGGGTGCGCGCACCCGGTCGCGCACTAAAAGAAAGCGGCAAAAAACATCTCATAATATGCTCTTGGAGCTCGTTTTGGTCAAAGAGTTAGTTCTGAAAATAACTTTTTTTTTGGGAAACAAGTGTTATGATGCTTTTGATTTCTTAAAGTTGCAACGACATTTTTTAGTATGTCATACTATCAAAATGAAGTGAAGAAATTTATCTTTTTTTGGGGCATTTATGACTTTCAATTTTGAGTTTAATTAGAATAAGGCTCTGCTCTCCGTACAAAAGAATTTCTCCACACTCGTTGCATTTCATGTGCACCTTCGCAAGATATGGTCTCAAGTCCATCTCAGCACTCGATGGAGATACAGGTCGTCCACCAGAAGATGTGCTGGCCACCTCTGATGGTAATAGCGTGGCCAGGGCTCTTGTCGATGCTTTTGCATAATGCTCAGGGTGCCTTTGTTTAACATGCCGCTGCATGGTATGTATGGAAAAGGAATATTTTCTATTTGGATTTCCCCTTGAGAGCTCCGATTTGCATATCGTGCAGGTTACTTTTGGCGCATTCACTTTCTTTTGATCTTCAGGATAAGTGAAAAATTGCCAAATGAAAGATTCCTTTTTTCTTCTTAAAGGTGGTCGCTCATTTCCTTCAGATTCGGAAGATGAATGCGGAACGGCAGCCATTTCAGCAAAGTCTTCTGGCAGATGTTCGACGTTGTTCTCTCTTGATAGTAGAAAAGAAAGTGAGGGAAGTGGGTGGAGTGCTGCGTGTAAATTCCAGAATAGAAACTACTAAGAACCAATTGGAAGTGTTGTTTTGAAGTCACATGACTTCACATGCGAGTCTCAGGTTCTGTACGCGATAGGTGGGTGCGCGCACCCGGTCGCGCACTAAAAGAAAGCGGCGAAAAACATCTCATAATATGCTCTTGGAGCTCGTTTTGGTACAAAGAGTTAGTTCTGAAAAGAACTTTTTTTTTGGAAACAAGTGTTATGATGCTTTTGATTTCTTAAAGTTGCAACGGCATTTTTTAGTATGTCATACTATCAAAATGAAGTGAAGAAATTTATCTTTTTTTGGGGCATTTATGACTTTCAATTTTGAGTTTAATTAGAATAAGGCTCTGCTCTCCGTACAAAAGAATTTCTCCACACTCGTTGCATTTCATGTGCACCTTCGCAAGATATGGTCTCAAGTCCATCTCAGCACTCAATGGAGATACAGGTCGTCCACCAGAAGATGTGCTGGCCACCTCTGATGGTAATAGCGTGGCCAGGGCTCTTGTCGATGCTTTTGCATAATGCTCAGGGTGCCTTTGTTTAACATGCCGCTGCATGGTATGTATGGAAAAGGAATATTTTCTATTTGGATTTCCCCTTGAGAGCTCCGATTTGCATATCGTGCAGGTCACTTTTGGCACATTCACTTTCTTTTGATCTTCAGGATAAGTGAAAAATTGCCAAATGAAAGATTCCTTTTTTCTTCTTAAAGGTGGTCGCTCATTTCCTTCAGATTCGGAAGATGAATGCGGAACGGCAGCCATTTCAGCAAAGTCTTCCGGAAGATGTTCGACGTTGTTGTCTCTTAAGAGTAGAAAAGATAGTGAGGAAAGTGGGTGGAGTGCTGCGTGTAAATTCCAGAATAGAAACTACTAAGAACCAATTGGAAGTGTTCTTTTCAAGTCACATGACTTCACATGCGCTTCTCAGGACGTGTACGCGGTGACAGTATCTAGTTACGAACGTGATTTGGAAGTAGCGATCTTCTTCAGCGAAGTTTAAAAACGTGAAAAGAAGTGAATTCAAACACATACGGTTTTTACATATTTTTAGAGCTCGATTTAAGTATACAATTGTTAAACTATAAAACCTTTTATATTTTTTAAAAAAATATTAAGGTGTGTACATCCAGTCACGCACGAAAGACTAAAAAGAAATTCGGCTCCATTTAATTAAAAGGTTTATATGAAAAAAAAAAGCCTAGGTTCAGTGTCTTTAACGTACTATAAGTTCTTTCATTGGTCTACAAAGAAATTCATTAGGTTCAAATTGCAAAGCTTTCACAAAATATATATATAGGTGGGTGCGCGCACTCGGTCGCGCACGTAAGATTGGTATGGCGATATTTATTTCAGGTATATCCTTTATAGTTAGGAACTAGCATTCAAAAAACCTATGAAATTCACTGAAAAAACCATAGGTTTTACGCACGTTATAGTTAGGAAGTAGCATTTAAAAAACCTATGAAATTCACTGAAAAAACCATAGGTTTGACACATGTTATAGTTAGCTGGACATTTCACTCATATAAAACCAATGAAATTCCCCCGTTATAGTTACTTCAGCTAACTATAACTCGCGCGCCCGCAATGCACTGCTGATGATGTTACATATTACATCACTCATCACATTGTTAGTGACATTACTCTTGATATCACTGATAATATCTAGTATCTGACATATGCTGCCTACAACATATAGGAATAGTATGTCACTGACTCTTGCATGAATGGAATATGTAAAATCTCCTAATGTAGCATATTAACACTTAGACACTGAGATACTTTTGGTAATAATAAAGAAACAATAACCTATATAGATATAATGTATCAGTGATAAAGCTACTTATCAACACATTTAGCCACTAAAATAGAAACTGATAGACAGACATAGATAGGTATATATTTAAATATTATTCAGTAACACATGTACTCATTAAGATATTTTTAATCAGTCAGTTATAGATCTATTTGTCACCCAAAAAGCAACCGTTTATACACTTATATACTGCAATTTTTTTTCAACCAACTTTCTGATCTACATATATAAAATATATGTAATTTTCAAAACTAACCCATTTAATAGATGATGTCATGAGTGATGTGATGTGTGACATCACCAGCAGTGCATTGCGGGCGCGCGAGTTATAGTTAGCTGAAGTAACTATAACAGGGGAATTTCATTGGTTTTATATGAGTGAAATGTCCAGCTAACTATAACATGTGTCAAATCTATGGTTTTTTCAGTGAATTTCATAGGTTTTTTAAATGCTACTTCCTAACTATAACGTGTGTAAAACCTATGGTTTTTTCAGTGAATATATATATATATATATATATATATATATATATATATATATATATTACCTACTGGCTGTCGCCAGTAGGTATATATAGTTAGGATTAATTCCCTATGGGATTTTTGAAAATTCTATGTCTAATAACTTTGGCGTTTGAGGACGGAATCGGCTGAAATTTTCAGGAAAATGGCACATTTTGTTTCTGAGCAGCCCCTGAAAATTTGGTGGAGTTTCGTCAAGGGGGGGCTGAGAAAAAAGGGGGGTCCCAAAACGCGTTTTTCCCATTCATTTTTCCATAGGGCGGTTGGACTCACTTTTAGCTCGAACGGCTGAATGGATTTGCACGAAACTTGGCAAAATTGTAGGGACTGTTAGCCCGATGTGCCTTTGCTAGGTCTCAATATATGTGCTCCAGTATTTTTTGAGAAATTAACGTTCAAAACAAGATATATATCTGTAACAGCGCTCCGGGCAGCGATCCGGTCCGCTTACTTTTCGCGAAACGGAACTTTGCGCGCAGAAAGCTGATTGGCTCTCCGGTGTCTGTCAACATTCTAAACAGTCCGGAGCGGCCGCCATCTTATCTCTCGGTAGGATCGAGAGAGAAGAGGTGAAAAACGAAGGGGGAATTTATTGAAAGGGTGCAAGGTATACCCCTCTTGACCCCCTAGGATTGTTGTTGGGGTTATTAAAGGGTCCCGTGGGGAAAATAAAAAAAATATTATTTTTCACGGTAGAAGCGTTTCCCGGGCCGCGAACTGGGCCGCAAACTGGTAGCGAAACGGGAATTCGCCATTTTGTGCTTCGTTTTAATTGTTTAGAGACAAAAATTATCGCCGCACATCGGCCACAATGCATGAATATCGTTGAAAAGTCAGCGATATTCATGCATTATCCAGCAAATGCTCTTAGCCATGTTATCCACCTTCCATTGGATAACAGAAAGCTGATTGGCTCTCCGGTGTCTGTCAACATTCTAAATAGTCCGGAGCGGCCGCCATCTTATCTCTCGGTAGGATCAAGAGAGAAGAAGAGGTGAAAAACGAAGGGGGAATTTATTGAAAGGGGGCAAGGTATACCCCTCTTGACCCCCTAGGATTGTTGTTGGGGTTATTAAAGGGTCCCGTGGGGAAAATAAAAAAAAAATTATTTTTCACGGTAGAAGCGTTTCCCGGGCCGCGAACTGGGCCGCAAACTGGTAGCGAAACGGGAATTCGCCATTTTGTGCTTCGTTTTAATTGTTTAGAGACAAAAATTATCGCCGCACATCGGCCACAATGCATGAATATCGTTGAAAAGTCAGCGATATTCATGCATTATCCAGCAAATGCTCTTAGCCATGTTATCCACCTTCCATTGGATAACAGAAAGCTGATTGGCTCTCCGGTGTCTGTCAACATTCTAAATAGTCCGGAGCGGCCGCCATCTTATCTCTCGGTAGGATCGAGAGAGAAGAAGAGGTGAAAAACGAAGGGGGAATTTATTGAAAGGGGGCAAGGTATACCCCTCTTGACCCCCTAGGAATGTTGTTGGGGTTATTAAAGGGTCCCGTGGGGAAAATAAAAAAAAATTGATTTTTCACGGTAGAAGCGCTTCACGGGCCGCGAACTGGGCCGCAAACTGGTAGCGAAACGGGAATTCGCCATTTTGTGCTTCGTTTTAATTGTTTAGAGACAAAAATTATCGCCGCACATCGGCCACAATGCATGAATATCGCTGAAAAGTCAGCGATATTCATGCATTATCCAGCAAATGCTCTTAGCCATGTTATCCACCTTCCATTGGATAACATGGCTAAAAACCGCTCTGTGCGTGAGCTTTTTTTTTTTTTTTTTTTGCTGCGTGACGTTTGTTAACGTTCGATTCGATGGAAATCAGGAAGTGTTGAACACCATTTTGTCACTGCGAGTAAATATTTTGTTATAAATGAATCCTTATTGATAAACATTGTCTGCGCCATCTTGCGTTTTTGTCCAATGCCACAATTTTGTCGTGCACGGCAGCCATTTTAGATGCCTTGACCAGGGCCACTCTCTGCACGCCGTCGATTCTCAGCATGGCTCCCCACCCTCGCACGCATCTCCCCCACGCAATGGTCACCCCCGCTCTCTCTCTCATGCATGGGCCATATACTTCCCCCATCTGCGCTGCTCTTCTCTGAGAATCACACCCTGTGCCCGTTCGACACCTCCCTTTCACCCTATTCACTACCGCACCCTCTGACACTTCTCTTCCTCTGTGTCCGATTGTCCAGGCCGGACCTAGGCTATCACCTAGCCCTGCGGATGTAGTTTATGGCTCCAGCTGTAGAGTATCCAGACATGCCAACCCTCCCGATTCAGGTGTGAGACTACTGATTTCAGTGCTAGTCTTTCGCTTCCCGATTCCTGCAAGGAAAACCCCGGGGGCATATTTCCAACAACTAGCGGTAATTTTTGTCTCTAACTTGTTTAGAGACAATAATTATCGCCGCACTTCGGCGAATTTTATCGCACATAAACCTTGCTATTAGCAAGGTTTATCGCAAATGCGATAAAAAACGGCCGCAATGCATGAATATCGCTGAAAAGTCAGCGATATTCATGCATTAGTCAGCAAATGCTCTTAGCCATGTTATTCACTTCCCATTGAACAAGCGCATGGTCTTTTAAAGATTTGTGAAGTACTCGGGGCGGCGGTGTGTGTGTGTCCTCTTTCAGGAGCGGGCGGGGGGGCACTGGCAGCAATTTGCAGGCCAGGCAGTGTTCAACACGTGCATCACCCTTTCTCTGCCTGCTATTGCGCTCCATGCTTCGGAAAGGTAAGAAAAAGAACGTGCATTTGAGTTTGAAATGTCCGATCTTGTAGCAGTACACTTGCAAAGCCCACACATGACAATAACCCGATTCAAGGCCCCATTCACCCGATTTTTTAAAAAAATATAGTACTCCAAGACAGTTACATTTTAAAACTTTATTAATATTTAAATATAACGAACGCAACAAAAACTGTAAATATATTTAACCATTTTTTGAAATTAACCAGAACTATAACGATAACAACAACAACAACAATAATATAACTTTTATGCCTAAATTACGCAAACATTTAGCTAATCTGCTAAAGGGGGGAGTCGCCATTTCTTTACAATAATCAATAATGAAAAATCCACATCAATAGGGTTGCCCGTTTTCTCGATGCAGCACTATAGTGCAATATACACAGCACCTGGGGTGTCAAGAGTGAACAGGTCTTTCTTTGTTCCTTAAGATGTTATCTCCGAGAATGCTGATGCATTGGTGTCTGTACAATTCTTTGTCAATTCTGTCAAGATGATAACTGCTTTATAAACAGACGATATCTTTGTTTCGTCATTAGTGTTAAGTGTGTCTGAAACTACAGTGCCCTTCTGTTTTTTTTTCTTCAGGCTCTACAGAGTTTTGTGTGTTGTTCTTTTGAGCGACAATTATTCCAGAGGTTTCAGGTTCACTTGTTTTGTTCTGCAGTGAGTTAACAGCTTTAGAGAGTTCATGTTTATTTGCTATGTCCTGCTGTTCGTGAACTGCTTCAGAGACGTCAGCCTCATTTTTTATGTTTCAGTAGATCCTGGACCTGCCCGGCCGCGCCCAAAATGGCGCCGGTGTAAATGGGACTCGTAACTGCTTGTTCTGTACTGGTTGCCCAACCTTGATATCACGAGATACATATGCAGTTTTGAAGCACATGGCGGAGGCTTGTCTGCTGTAGTGGGGCGCCCCTTTATCGTTTCAGTCGCCATTCCGCCCGCTTTTGCTACACTGTGCCTCATCCGCCATTCAGCTGTTTACCGCCCGCTCTTACGGCTACAGCGTCTCGCTCACCATGTAGTTGAGTTGTTCCCACTCTTGCGGTGCAGCGGTAGGCGGCTGCCACAGGACTCTTAAAATGGCGGCCGGCTCTTCGGATTTGGGCCTGGTCCAGTAAAATGGCCCTGGGACACCTTGGAACTCGGACGCTTGTCTGCCAGGGCTTGGGTTCCATTCTCGAAAGCGTCCCCTCAGCCTTGAAGATTGTACAAAAGTCTTGGGGGCCCTCGACTCCCGCAGGCTTCCGGTGGGGAGCGGCTGCCATGATTGCTTGCGGAATGGCCACGACGGAGCTACGAGATGGTGGTGCTCTCATGGTGACGCCAGCTTCAGTCTGAAACATCCAGAAACAAGGTGGGGCTTTCATCGTTTGGGGAAAAAAAATGTTTTAATCCAATGAAAAGTGTTATTTTTAGGTCACATGACCTAGTCTTACATAATTAGGAAAAGAAAAGTAAAATGAACCAATGAAAAGTTTTATTAACAAGTCACATGACCTGTTATGCTTACGTTACGCGCTGCGCGGCGCGCTCTGGATCGTTTCCGGGAAGCTGCGCCTTGCGCACCGGAGCACTTCCGGGTGCGCTAACGCGTCGCGTCATATGACGCATTACGCGACAATGCAGGTGCAGAATATAGTCAAAATGTCTCCACCAACCAGCGGTCGGAATTCCACCGCTTTCAGCAGTCCAAAAAGTTCGGTCAAATCTTAAGAGCGGGAGCAACTCAACTACATGGTGAGCGAGACGTTGTAGTCGCAAGAGCGAGCGGTAAACAGCTGAATGGCGGAAGAGGCACAGAGTACCAAAAGCGGACGGAATGGCAACTAAAACGGTAAAGGGGCGCCCTACGACAGCGTGTCTTCAGGTGAAACGGATTGTGGGACAAGGTCCAGAATGAAAGATTCTTCAAAAGGGAAAAAATTCCGCCGGACCCCGGGAGCCGGCCGCCTATGCCGGGGGCGATCTCAGGCCTCACCAGGGCAACACGACTTGGGGAGGGGGCAGGAGCCAAGCGCCCCCTCTCAGTCCGCGCCATCTCACCGCCCCTCGGGGGCCTCCGTCAAGCGGTTTAGGGAGGCACCGTATCACATTGTTTTCCAATGCAGTCAGGTCCACAAATGGACCCCACTTACTTTGAATAGTGAAGCTGCAGCAGGTGCAAATAAGGTTTAAACAGTGTTACAAGAACTGCTTAGAACTCTGAAGTATGGCACTCAATAACCAAGACTTATGCCATTTATGTAAGGCAGTGACATGGAAGCAACTCAGGGACAAAAAGCATGAACGAACATTCACGTATGAAAATCTTATTTGGAGAAGGGGTAGAATCCAAACGCCCCCTGCCAGTTCGCGCCACTACACCGTATGTGGAAAATCTGAAGCCATCATTCTACAAACTCTCAACGTTTGTTATCAGTGCATGAGTTTCATGCTCGATCGATTGAGCTAGCCGGATCGGGCAATAAAAAGTATAAAATAGTTATGTAAATAGTTATTTAATAAAATGTTTTATTCTGTTTCTTTGGTGGTGTGTTGTGTATATTTATAATATTTGCATAGGGTTTGCCGTTATTTTGGGCGGTGTGGGTGGCGGAGTCGAGCTGTTTTGCAGCCCTCATGGTGTGGAGCTCAATTCATTTCACTATTTTCGTATTTCTCATGAAGGGTTATTCCTAATGTTTGTATTTTACCGAGGTTAAAAAGAGATCGAATTAGTGGTCTACTGATTTTGCTCGATTACTTTTATTTTTTTACACGATTTTTCACTATCTGCAAAGACTAAACAGAGTATTGCGACTTTGTGCTTGTTTGTAAATAGAGAATGATCCAAAGAGAACCAATTGTAAAACAGTAAATGCTTGGATAATAATCAATCAAATGGAGAGACAAGCAGGTACGACGGATTACAACAGGGGTAAAGGTCTGCGTTAACTACCGTTCACTATCTGCAAAGAGAGAGTACTACTAAGAGAAAAGAGGGGAGTGGGGGGGGGGCAGCGTTCAAAGCACATCAGCGTGCATAAACACGAAAACGTTTTTACCTATCACGTACTTGACATTTGACAGCTTTTGATGTTGCTATTAAAAAACCATTGAAATTCACAGAAAAAACCATAGGTTATACTCCATATATAGTTAGGAATTTGCATTTACAAAACCTTGAAAATTCAATGAAAAAACCATTGGTTTTAGGCCATATATAGTTAGGGATTTGCATTTAGAAAACCTTATTTTACTCGCATAAAACCATTGAAATTCCATATATAGTTATAAGCGCTAACTATATATCGCGCACCCGCAATCCACTGCTGATGATGTCACATATTACATCATTCATGACATGGTTAGTGACATCACTGATGACATCACTGATGACATCTCAAATGACATCACTGATGACATCACTGATAACATCTCATTTGACATGACTGATCACATCACTGATGATATCATTCATGTGATAATACCATGAACCTCTTCAGACTCTAATATAACCTTAGATACAATCAGTGTAAACAGACAGTCACTCATCCATGGAGTTACTCACACACCTAGTCAGTTATGCCAAAAATCAATCACACCTCCATTTTCTCAACTATACAGTTATACACACCTTACTTATTCAAACATATACTAACACATATTTACTTTACTCTCTTATACAATCTCTGATACATGTTCACAATGATCCATACAGCCACTCACACATTCACTAGCTCTTATGCACAGTTATTTATAGATGTCAACTCTCACATGTACTGTGTTTTACATATGTACTTAATTTGACATGTAGCACTGAGATATCCATTCACTCACTAATACACTCATGCACAGTCAACCGCCCATACAGCTGTTTCCACATGCAGTTTTGAATCTATACATATAGTGAATCAACTACTCACACATCTATGTACAGAGTCACACACCTCCCAGCCACCCATACACACACACTCAGTTTCCCATACAAATACTTGGACAACCAATCAATAACCCATACAGTTACTCATATAGCTACTGATCAACATATGCAGCAGTTTGTAGAACAACAGATATAATGATGCACAAATTAAAACAGTTTAGTCACTAACCCATGCACTCAGTGAGACACATTTAATCACTCACTCATACAGTCAGTCTTGCACCTACTAAATCCTTCATCCAGACACTTATACATCCACTCATTCTTCAATATGTAAGACATATTTTAACTTTACAGAAACATACAGTCACTGGATGTTGTAATCAGTGATGTCATCAGTGATGTCATTTGAGATGTCATCAGTGATGTCATCAGTGATGTCACTAACCATGTCATGAATGATGTAATATGTGACATCATCAGCAGTGGATTGCGGGTGCGCGATATATAGTTAGCGCTTATAACTATATATGGAATTTCAATGGTTTTATGCGAGTAAAATAAGGTTTTCTAAATGCAAATCCCTAACTATATATGGCCTAAAACCAATGGTTTTTTCATTGGATTTTCAAGGTTTTGTAAATGCAAATTCCTAACTATATATGGAGTATAGCCTATGGTTTTTTCTGTGAATATATATATATATATATATATATATATATATATATATATATATATCTAGCAGCCCGCCCCAGCGTTGCCTGGTGCAGAAAGGGGCTGGGGGCAGTACACCCGCTCCTGCCCCGACCCCCTCCCGCACCAACTCCCTCCCACCCCGACTCACTCGCGCCCCCCTCCCGACCGACTCACTTGCGCCCCCCTCCAACCCCGACTCACTCCCGCCCACCTCCCTCCCCGACTCACTCACGCCCCCCTCCCGCCCTGACTCACTCACGCCCCCCTCCCACCCCGACTCACTCGGGCCCCCCTCCCGCCCCGACTCACTCGCGCCCCCCTCCCGCCCCGACTCACTCGCGCTCCGACATTTTCATTTACTGCTGCCTCCTTCTTGCCTCCCCCTGCATCACACAGTCTCACTTTCCCTTTCCTTACCTGTGCCACCGCTCCTCACTGCACAGCCGCTCCTCACTGCACCGCCCTCCTCCTTCGTCGTCATCACGCACGTCGCGTCGCGGCCAGCGCTAGGTCCCGGCCGGCGCTACTTTCAGGGGACTACTTTGTTTACAAACTTAATTTTTTTAATTTACTTTTTTTTAAAATGTATATAGCCTATGTCCATCTACACACCCTGACATTTTCATAGATGTATCGGGTGTGTAGATTGGCGCTGTGGTTCCCGAGTTTACCTGGCTAAAAGGTGCAAGTTCTCTCTTTATAATAGTAGTATAGATATATATCCACATCTGTTTCTGATTTCAACAACCGGATACCGACACTTCAGATTTAGTTATTAGTAAGTTGTTTATTTATTTATCATGCTGTAACGCGTTTTGACACGATTCCCTGCCTTCCTCAGGCAGGGAATCGTGAGGGTCAGTCACATGCTGTAATAAACATAAACAACATGCTTTTCACATTCAACATTTATTTCATAATCATCATTGTTCAAACATCATGAATGTTACAGATTTTAAAATCATGTGTTTAACACATTCCAACACATAAATGTTAATCATGAAAATATTAAAGTTAATACCTAATAATCTTTTCACATACTGTCACTTTCTCTTTTTCAATTTGCTTATATCTTTGTTTGAGTTGTTTAAACAATTGTTTCTATTTTTTTCTTTTTTAGTGATTTTTTTTTCTTTTTTTATTGAATTACTTATGTGTGGAACATGAAAAATGATAAAGTGAAATAGTGCTGCCCAATGATGGAACCCATATTTATCGTAATAATCCACCAAACACAGTTTGCTTAAGTGCAAATAAGCTGTGCCCCTTAGTTAACGTTCAATCCCCTATGTTATTGGCATTGACACCTCCGTTGTTGTTAGACCTGGGGGTCTCTAGTTGGCAGTGGTAGGCACCAATGTCCAAATAGGGACCCTTGCGTCTAGTCAGGGTAACCGGGGTACACTCTTTAGATAACCCCTGCTCATCCCCTTGGTAGCATGGCACGAGCGGACAGGCTTATCAAAGGCAATGTGTAAAGTATTTGTGGCAACACTCACAGTAACACAGTGAAAACACCACAAATAGACTCCACATCAGTTTAGAAAAATAAAGTATCTTTATCTAAACTACACAAGACCAAAACGACAAAAATCCAACATACACAGTTCAAGAATATGATTTTCAAAGAGTTTTAGGGTTTGCGTCAAAATAATCCACAATTGTGCCACGTTTAGCCCAAAGTACCTGTAGATGCGACAAAAGTTCCAAATGGAAGCTGCAGCGTTGAAAAACAAGTGATGCGTCACTCCTTAGACCCTGGGGAGGTGATGCGACAGCCCCGCTGAACGCAGCGGGCGTGTTGCGATGAATTCGGTCTATATGGGGAGGGATGCAATACCTTGTATGGATTCCGGTGTGCAGGTTCGGTAGGAAGCATCTCGCACAGGCACAATGCGACTATCTTCGGGACGGCGACGATCTCAGGTGCGGCGGCGATGTGCAGCGCAGCATCGATCTTCTCCTCTCGCGGCACCTCAATGCGATGGCTCTGTGACAATGTTTGCAGCGACGTGATGCTGTCCGCAAGCAAACGGTGCGGTGATCTCACCCAGCGATGACAGGCTCTACGACGATACTCGCAGTGACAGGAAACTTCCCGCACTGGGGTGATGTGTTCCGCAAGCAAACGATGCGTCAGTTCTTGCAGTGGCAACAGGCGCTGCGACGATCTTGATCTTCACTGCAGCGAGAATTTCCTCGCACTGTCGGGGATGCGCTCGGCAAGCAAGTGAGAATTGTGTGAAAATTGCAGATTGTCTTCTTTTCTCCTTGTCCAGTTTCCCAAACAGAAGGCACAACTTCCAGAGGCCCCACAATTGGATCAAGCACTCTAGGAAGGGCAGAACTCCTACAGCAGAGTTCAGGGGGAAGCTGGGGGTAAAGTCCTTTTGTTCCTGGGACTTCTTAACAGGAGGCCAGCTCTCCTCAGGCCCTTGGAGATCTCTTCAAGCAAGGGGACATTGCACACAGCAAAGTCCTTCCCCTCTCCTTGGCAGCAAAGCAACCGCAGGTCAGTCCACAAGCACACAGCAGAACAGTCCTTCCTCTTCAGTCTTCCATCTTTATCCTTGGCAGAGGTTCCTTCTTGATTTCAGGATGATCTAATTTCTTGGGATCAGGGTACCAATATTTATACCCCAAAATCCTTTCTACCTCTGAGGGCAGAGGGGGCTTTGCCCAGTCCAAACCAGTTCTGGAACACTCTGTTGACATGACTCCTTCTTTCCTTTCACAGTGCAGGGCAGAAACATCAAACGCCCCACCAGAGGTGGAGCCAGCAATGTGGAGGGAAAGCACAGCCCTGGAGCACTTTGTTGACATGATTTCTTCTCTCCTTTCACAGTGCAGGGCAGAGACGCCCCACAGAAGGTGGAGCTAGCACTGTGGGGGCAGTCACAGTCCTATTCAGGTCCCAGGTGCAACTCCTCCCTCCCATCTAGATGCACATCTCTCTATTCACGACTGAGCTGACTCATTCTGTCTCCTGGAATCCCCCAGCTCTGTCACTCAAACTCCAGACAAGGAATACACAACCTAGCAGAGGCAGGCTTGGCTAGTTAGGCAGAAAATACCTACCTTCTAAAAGTGGTATTTTCAAACACAGAATGTTCATCATTCTGAGTTCAGGCATACTAAACTCGAATGTCTACCATGTTCCCTGAGTCAGTTAGGATTATAAAATTTAATAATCTGCCCATTCTGGCCTATGGAGAACAGGTAGCCTTGCAATAGTGAAAAACAAAAATGGCTGTAATTCACTATTAGGACACGCCACACACACCAGGGCATGTCCTACCTTATACTTACAATGCACCCTATCCTTGGGCCCACCATAGGGGTGTCTGATATGAAGAAAAGGGAAGGTTTAGGGACTGGCAAGTGGGTGCACTTACCAAGTCAACATGGCAGTACCAGACTGCAAACAGGCTCTTCAATGGCAGGCCTTAGACAGATTTTACAAGGCTGCTTCTGTGGGTGGCACCACCAGTGCTGCAAGCCCATGGCAGCATTTGGTTTTACAAGCCCTGGGCACACTCAGTGCACTGTACTAGGGTCTGACAAGTAAACCAAACACGCCAATCATGGAATGACTAATCCATACATCAATTTACAATAGGGAGAGCATATGCACTTTAGCACTGATCAGCAGTGGTAAAGTGCCCAGAGTCCTATTGCCAACAACCACAGGGCAGGAAAAACAAGGGAGGAAGAAGCAAAACGTTTGGGTATAACCCTGCAAAAAGGGCCATATCCAACAGTTGTCTTTCGGTTTCATTGCACAAATATGCAATGTTTCCAAACATAAATGTTCAATCTGTGCAATCTGTTCAATCTAAAAGCCACCATCAGGCTTGTAATAAAGTGCAAAATGCAATGCATAAAGTGCAAGTGCACTAATACTTAGCAATCACCCTGGGCAATATGTTTACATGACCCAATTACTATTATTTTGTTACTAAAGTGCAAGTGCAAATATGCAATATTGGATGAACCTGTCTTAGTTTTTCAGATCATAGTCCATTGTAACGAAATACTCGTACAAGGACTCTGGGCTCAAATTGCAAGTGCAATTGTGCAATATTGCATGAATATTAAAGTGCAAGTGCCTTTTTCATGTTCTCATGCAAACTTTGGGCTCAAAGTGAAAGTACAATTGCGCAATATAACATGGATAGAAAGTGCAAATACCTTTTTCATATTCTCAATTAAACGTTGGGCTCAAAGTGCAAGTGCAATTGTGCAACATTGCTTGAATACGAAAGTGCTAGTGCCTTATTCATATATCTATGTAATTCCTAAGGATTTTTTAATTCTATTTCCTAACTATAATGCCCCTGTAACCTTTGTTTATTTAGATTAATTTCTATGGTTTTTTAATGTTATTTCCTAACTCCAATGTCCCTGTAAGCGTTGTTTTTTTTAAAGTGAATTTCTATGTTTTTGTAGCTAGTAATCACGTTTGCAGTGTGGTGGAGAAATGGGGTAGGGCCTCTGACAAGCTCTCGGGCATCCCACTGTATGGGACTTACTAGAGGTAACAGGAGGGCAGCTTGGCCCCCAAGGTCCCTCAGCATCCAAGAGGACTCCATCCCTCAACCAGTAGTGCACCAGGAGGCATGTTTGCAGAGTGGTGGAGAAAGGGGACGCAGCCGCCAACAACCTCTCAGCAATCCCATTGTGTGGGACTTACTGGAGGTAACAGGAGGGGTAGTTGGCCCCCAAGGAACCTCAAGAGTAGAGTGAACTTTACCTCCCAACCAGTGGTGCACCGGGAGGCGGGTTTGCAGAGTGGTGGGGAAAGGGGTCATGGCCTCTGTAGACCTCTCAGCAATCCCGCTGTGTGGGACGTAACAGAAGGGGCTTTACCCCCAAGGATGGACCCTCAAGAGCCAAGGGGACTTCATCCCCAACTAGTAGTGTCCAGGAGGCGCCTTTGCTGAGTGGTTGAAAAAGAGGACATGGTCTCCAACAACCTCTCAGCAATCCCACTATGTGGAGGTAACATGAGTGGTAGGTGGCACCAAGGACCCTCAGGAGTAAAGTGGACTTCATCCCCCAACCATTAGCGCTTCAGGGGGTGATTTTGTAGAGTGGCATCCAAAGACCTACTAGCAATTCTGCTGTGTGGGACTTAAAGGAGATATCAGAAGGGGTTCCTGGCCCATAAGGACACTCAGCATCCATGGAGATTTCATCCCCCGACCAGTAGTGCGCCAGGAGTCTTGTTTGCAGAATGGAGGAGAAAGAGGGCAGGGCCTCCGATCACCTCTTAGAAATCCCCCTGTGTAGGACTTACTGGAGGTAACAGGAGGGGTTGTTGGCCCCCAAGGACCCTCTGCAGCCAAGGGGACATTATCCCCCAACCAGTTGTGTGCCAGGATGTGCATTTGCAGAGTGGTGGTGAAAGGGGGCAGGGTCTCCGGTGACTTGCTGGTCTGGCATTTAGAAACAAATCTTAGATTTTGCCCTGGGGAGGTGGTGGTCACCGGGGCTGCAGCCAGGTCAGCACGGCCTGCATTCAATTTGAAAAAGACTCGGGGAGGTGGCGGTCCCTGGGGCTGTAGGGGGGTCTGCGCTGCACCCCCATCAATTCAAGGTAAAACCAATTAAGGCCTGGGGAGGTGACAGTCCATTAGTCTGAGAGAGTCTAAGAGGCTCATCCATTTAACAACAAATAAACCCAGGAGGGGTGGTGGTCCCTAGGGCATTAATATGCCCCAGGAGGGGGGCCTGTGCAACCCCCTCCTTTGTTATGCAAATGCCCCCAGGTGATTATTAAAGAGGCATGGGTGCCTGTGCTTCATTTTATAAAAACAATTCTAGCGGAATGCGCAGATCCTTCTGAAAATGTAAAACAAAAGATGCTTTTTTGGCACTGCGGGACCCTCCAGGAGGCCTAGCAGTTCAGGGTATTTCTAACCTTCCCTTTTTCTTTTATTTAAACGATTTTTTCAAGCAGAGTCCCAAGATGGCTGCCAACATCTCCAAGTTTGAAGTGATGGCAGCCCATCAGATCTCATCATAAGATCGGGTTTGAGGATCCTCCGCTTCCCTATATGTACAAATTCTAATTTTCCTTAAAATTTAAAAACCACTGAACAGATTTACACCAAATCACAAAAGGACACTACCCTGGACCAACATCTACCTTTCTGCCAAATTTGCAGCGGTGGCTCCTCCGCAATGGAGGACAATCGTCAGCCCCCTGCCTAGGTCAGAGCCAGCAAAGGAAAAATAAAACAATGCTCATTTGGCAGCTCTGAGTCAGTTTGCTCAGGGAGGGGCAGGGAATAGGGAGGAGGAGTGCTATCTGTGCACCATAGGTGCGTATATGTGTTTGGCCGGCCGTCTCAGGCCAATCAAAACACACATGCACACTTAGGTTTCTCCAGTCCGCCTGCATTGAACAGCTGGGCTGGAGAAACCCTCACAGACTCCCTGGCCTGAGCAAAGCATCTTTCCAGCCCACTCAGGCCAATCCCCGTGCTGCTTTGTAGCACGGGTTTTGCATGGGAGTCTATCTCAGGGGCTGCTTGGACCAGGAAGGGGGAGCAACACGACACTGGAGGAGGCCAGCGGCTTCAGGTAGTTTCTTTTTATCTTTAATGTATTAATCCTAACACCCCTGTGTGACCCTCTCCACACCTCCATTCACCCGCCGCACCACCTTTTGTTTGTGTCAGCCGCCATTGCAAATTTGGTGTTATTCCGTTCAACAGTTCAGGATATAGCTGTGTCTGAAGGCCCTATGGGACTTAACATTGTAAACACACGTTTTTTTACCTCCTTTTTTCTCGTCCCCCCGCTTAACGGATCACCTCAAAACTTTCATTGCTCAACAAGAATCAGGAGGGATCTTTTTTGGGAAACTTTCACGAAGATTTGTTAAATGGCCCCAAAGTGGAGTTCATCAGTAGGTAGCTATAGTTAGGACCATGTTTCATTAGTAAAATAGTTTTTTGACTTGTCTATCTACACAGTGGCAGGCCCTTGAAAATCAAAGGTGTGGGGGTACTGCACCCCCCCCCCTTTTGGACTCAATAATGGCCCTGCCGACCGCAACCCCCAGGGCCGGCTCCTGCTATGTCCGGGGGGGCCCACCCCTGGAACACAGCTGTTTGCTTTAGCTTGGCAGGAGCTCACAGCTTCCACCAAGCTTAAGCAAACACTCCTCTTCCAGTGGGTGGGAGCTGTCAAAGTACTCCCACCCACTGGTAGTGGAGGTTTCATTTCTTTCCCAGCCCAAAGACATGCCCTAAGAGATTAAACGATTGCTCCTGCCTTTTCAGCAGCTCCTTACGTGCAGTAGCAAAGCTGACTCCTGCAAGAGGCAGGAAACCATCTGGCACCGAAGGGGCATTGAGGCTCCCCCCGTGGTCCCATGGAAAAAGAGCAGAAGGAGGCAAAATAAAGGACAGAAACGAGAAGAGAGAAGCAGAATAAAGGTTAGAAATGAGCAGCAACAGCTAGAATAAAGGTCAGCAACGAGCAGAAAGAGGCAAAATAGAGGTCAGAAACGAGCAGGAAGAGGCAGAATAAAGGTTAGCAATGAGCAGAAAGAGGCAGAATAAAGTTCAGAAATGAGCAGAAAGAGGTAAAATAGAGGTCTGAAACGAGGAGCAAGAGGCAGAATAAAAGTCAGAAACTTAAAAAAAAGTGGCAGAATAAAGGTGAAAAGCAAGCAGGAAGAGGCAAAATAAAGGTGCGAAATGAGCAGAAAGAGGTAGAATAAAGGTCAGCAATGTGCATAAAGAGACAAAATAAATGTCAGAAACGAGCAGTACGAGGCAGAAAAAAGGTCTGCAAGGAGCAGAAAGAGGCAAAATATAGGTGAGAAATGAACAAAAAAAGGCAGAATAAGGGTCAGAACGAGCAGGAAGAGGCAAAATAAAGGTCAGAAACTAGAATAAAGAGGCAGAATAAAGGTCAGAAACAAGCAGAAAGAGGCCAAATAAAGTTGAAAGCGAGCCGGAAGACGCAAAATAAAGGTGAGAATCGAGCAAAAAGAGACAGAATGAAGGTCCGAAATGAGCAGAAAGAGGCAAAATAATGATCAGAAATTATCAGAAAGAGGCAGAATAAAGGTGAGAAGCGAGTCGGAAGAGGTAAAATAGAGATCAGAAACCAGCAGGAAGAGGTCAAATAAAGGTGAGAAACAAGGAGAAAGTGGCAAAATAAAGGTCAGCCACGAGCAGAAAGAGGCTAAATAAAGGTGAGAAATGAGAAGAAAGAGACAAAATAAAGTTCAGCAATGAACAGAAAGTGGCAAAATAAAAGTGAGAAATGAGCAGAAAGGGGCAGAATAAAGGTCAGAAGGGAGCAGAAAAAGCCAGAATAAAGGTCAGAAATGATTAGAAAGAGGCAGAATGAAGATAAGAAATGAGCATAAAGAGGCACAATAAAGGTCAGGAGCGAGCAGAAAGAGGCTAAATAACAGGCAGAATGAGCATAAAGAGACAGTACAGAGGTGAGAAATGAGCAACAAGAGGCAACGTAGAGGTAAAAAACGAGTGCCAAGAAGCAGAATAAAGGTCAGGAGCGGGCTGAAAGAGGCAAAATAATGGGCTGAACGAGCAGAACGCGGCAACATAGAGGGTAGGAGTGAGCAGAGAAGAGGCAGAAATATCAAGGAGAAAACAAGAAGAGGAAGCACAAAACCAAAGGCAGCAGGGAGTAGCGGACTGCATGTACCCTACTTTTTTTTTTTACTGTGCATCCACTGACAGACCCACTCACACACCCACTCACAGACCTACTCAGACTCAAGCACCCATTGATAGACACACTCACTTATGCACCCACTCACAGATACATTCAAGCACTCATTCACCCACTCACAGACCCACTAAGAAACACACATACACACTCCCAGACCCACACATTCTCGTCAATAGCAGTGCATTGGGGGGGGCGTAAGTTATAGTTAGCTCAGGTAACTATAACTGCCCAATTTCACTGGTTTTGTATGAGTGAAATCTGAGCATAAGTATAACGTCCCTGTAATCTTTATTTTTTCAATGTATATATATATATATATGTTTCACAATCCTTCCCGGCAGGCAACAAGACCTATACGTTTTGGTAGCACACACTACCTTGTTCACGATCTCAGGCATATACTTGTGAGCACTGTTTAAATATTTTTTAAACTTCACTTACATCACTTCATGTTGGTGATCACAAGTGCCCCTATGAATTATAGGAGTTTCAGCGCTATACATTTTTTTTTTCTTTTTTTAGTGAAATAAACATGTCATTTTCATGGCATTTTATCTATTAAGTGTCAAAAACCAAAATAAAGTGATAAAGTTTATAACAGAGTGAATTAAAAAGGGATTTAAGATTTCTAATTTTCAAGTTTCTCCATATGCTTCCTTTTGATGTTTTAATCAGTCCATTTGAAAATTCAGTATCAACACCTCCAATTTCTTCCCTCCAGTGGGTCTTATAATGTTCTTTCTTAGTTTTTGTTTTTTATGTTTTTTATATATCTTCTTTTCTCACAATTGTATTTTGCATGTTATTAATTCTCTTACTTCCCAGATTTGATTTTGTTGTTGGCTAATTTCATTTCCTTAGTTGGTGTGGCTATCTGACAGACCTTGCAGGTATGGCACTTTATGAATCCTTTGATATTTAGCCATGACTTATCTTTCTTTTTTCCTTTAAAATGGCTATGTGTCAATCGGTCTTTTAAGTATTTTGCCCTACAATAGGTGATTGTTGGATGTTTTCCAACTAATTTCCCCACAGTGTCGTCCAATTGTAGAATTCTCCAATTCTTTTTCAGGATTTTGGTTCTCTTTGTTTTCATGTGAGTAATCCATAATCGGACTGATAGGTTCTGAGTCTGTTGTCTCTTTTTCCTCCTCTTTTCTTAGAGTCAAACATTCATCACGTGACTTTGCATTCGTTTTTTGCCAACATCTTTTTACAACATTTTGATGATATTTTCTGTTCTTGAATCTATCCGCAGTTTTTTTGCTGTGTCTCTGCCACTCCACCTCCTCACTACATTTTCTACTTATTCTGAGGAATTCCCCATATGGGATACTTGATATCAATGATTGTTGATGACAACTGGTGATTTCTAGGGTGGCATTGGTTGCCGTACGTTTTTGGTGGAGAGTCAAATAAATCTGATTTCTTTTATGTAAATTTCTGTATCAATGAATACTACTTGATCACAGATGTTCTCATATGTGAACTTGATATTTCCTTCACTGGTGTTGATTATTTCAAAGTATTCCTGAAATTCCGACTTCGTTCCATCCCAGATGATTAGTAGATCATCTATAAAGCGTATCCAGCTGATGATTTTATTAACTGATACTTCATTTTCTGTATTCCATGCAACCTCTTTCTCCCACCATCCCATTGCTAGGCAGGTATAGCTGGGACTGAATGAAAATCCCATGGCGTTCCCATTGTTTTGACGATAGATTTCCTCGCCAAATAAAAAGATGTTCCTAGTTAAACAAATTGTTATCATCTCTAATAGCATTTTGTTGTGGTCTCTGTAATGGATGTTTCTTGCTTTAAAAAAATAGTTACATGCCTTTAACCCCATGTTATTCCCTATGTTTGTATAAGATCTTTTGACTGGGTGTGAGTGTTTGATTGGTTCAGATGCTCTGTCCATTACCACCCCCTTTATTACCGCTTTTGGCCGCCATAAGTGTGGCAGGGTATGCTTAGACGTGAGTCCCTTGCTCACTTTGCCACTGGATTCAAGCAAGCCGGGCTGAAGACGGCTGGAATGCCAGAAACCGGTCCTCGGAAGCTTGTTTCCGGTCCAGGGAAGGCATGGCTTGGCAGTTCAGGCTGGACTGTTCCCATGAGGCACAGGGTCAGACTGATTTGCATATAGCCATGTCTGAACTGGGGTGGCAGAGTGGGCTAAAGAACGGTGATGGATTAAACCCAGATCTTTTGACTGGGTGTGAGTGTTTGATTGGTTCAGATGCTCCGTCCATTACCATCCCCTTTTGTACCGTGTATAAAGGGATTTGACATCCATTGTGATCAAATGATACATTTCTTGCCATGGTGTATTTTGCAGGATCCTTAGGACATTGCTGGTATCTTTTACATATGAGCTGAGTCCAGTTACAAATGACATCAAAAAGTGATCAATATAATTTGCCATTGGTTCTAACAAAGAACCCTTTGCAGACAGAATAGGTGTACCAGGGGGCTTCTTTTGATCCTCATGTAATTTAGGTAAAAAACTTCATTGTGGCGGTTATTGGGTGATCCACAGACAGATATTTGCGTTCTTCCTCAGTCAACAATTTTTGTGATGTCCATGTTTGAATATTTTCATCCAGATCTTTTTTGTTATCATTGTTGAATTGTTCTTAAGTAATTAAGTAATTATTATGGGGATTTTGAGCGTATTGTAAAAAGATCTATTGAGTCTGCTTAGGGGGCTATGTTATCTGAACTAGTGGATCATTTTAGCGCAGTTTTGAAGCCCATAGAAGAGAAGTTGGGTCAACTGCAAAAAGCTATAGAATTACGGAATAATGTCAGCTATCCCCCAAGTGATTGTGCTCAGAAGAGAGGAACACAAAAACACATAGAGATTCATTACTACTAACAGTCCAAGGTGATAATAGAACAACATCACTTGAACCGGAGATTAGTACAAGGCATGGTGCAGCCAGGAATAGCTCTAGATTACATTCTAAGCCCACGGGAGATGACAGGGTGGTGATAGTAGAAGATGAGACACGAGCTAGCAGTGAACCTCAACATAATGAGAATGGATGTTTATATCGAGACATAGCTCATGATAGGTCAGGTAATCAAAATGAGAAACCAGTACTATATAGTCCAAAAGGTACAGACCTAATCCCTAATAAAGATGTCCTAAATTTACCTCCTGCCTCATGTCCGTACATGATATTTTTAGCAGGGGTACCGGTGCTTAGGAGGGACCAGAATGAGAACTGGGTGAACCTAAGAAACAAGACGGTAGACTGGTTAGTAAAGTTTAAGCATTTTAACTTACTGAGAGCGCTGACATTCTAATGGTACGTAGGGTAGGATGGGTGGGAGAATCTAGGAAGAATATTAGGGGCGACTGTGTGGTGGTAAACTTTAGACGGCCACAGACGGTCAGGGCTATTTTAGCCACCAAAGAGATAACTACTCTAGCGAATACTAGTATCAGTGTGTTACCGCTGGGATACTTTTATAGACCGACGGAGAGAGGAAATGCAATTGGTGCCAATTTTATAGTCCCATTATTCAATGGTTTTGAGGCATTGTCATCCCTAGAGGATCTGGATTGACATCCAAAGTTCCCATATTGTAGGTTGGATGCTCCAATAGTGTGTCGGACAAATGATTTCATGGTTAGGGAAATTGCCCCAGGGACACTGGTAGTGGAGGTTTATCAGCCGGATTTATCTAGGGAGTGAACAAACAAAGCAATAAACCCAGAGATAGCAGAGGGTACTCAGAAACTGCAGGTGGCAGATTGTAGCAGGGTGGCGGAGGTGTCACAAAGTGCCTGGTGGAAAATTGACTTTACCTCCCCTCCTTCCCCTCAGACGGACTGGTCCCGATGTCCGCTGCTTCCTGCCACAGGAGAATGGGAAGAGGGCGCCTTTAACTGGGCGTGCGATGAAGAAGACGAGACCACGCCCCCATATGACGTCAGGGGGTCCAGACTGGACAAGAATCCGGAAGTCCTCTACTCGGCGTGCGGCGTCACCGGAGAAGACGAGGAGCAGAGCCAGGAGGTCGGGAGCGTTAGCAGAGGAGACGAAGAACCGAAGGAGGAGAGCAAAGAAAGCGGAGAAGACGGGAGAGTCTGTGAAAGCGTGCCAGGAGGCCAACGTCCAGGCGAACCGCCGTGCCACACTCCCGAGGGAGGAGTGTGGCTTTCATAGGTACGGCGGCGTTTGGCAGGCTGGGTCGGGAGAAGGGGAGGAGGTCCTCTTTTCTAACTTTTGTAAATAATCCCTACCTTACCTATCCCGCGCCTTCCAACTCCCCTTCCCTCACACTTTTGCCTCACAGTCCCTGAGCACTGTTGATAGGAAGCACTGGTGTCCCATTCACACCCCGGTCTCCGCGTGGGCAACTTGTGCATAGATAGCATAACTGACGACCTCCCTCTGTTGGTTTTCTTTCCGGGGCTGAACAACGCCGGGAACCAGAGGCAGCGGACCGGCAAAGAGGTCAAGAACGTCCAAAGCAGGAAGAAGGACTGTTACCATCACGGACCGGGCGGAATTTGCTAGGGAGAGACTGACCTCCCGCAGTCGTAAAGCCCTTTTGAAAATAAAACCCCACGCCACACAGATATAGAGGTGCATATAGCCACCAGGATAGACTCAAGCACACCTAGTAGGAATATTGGAAGTGACCCCGTGTTGACTAGGGACTCGACTAAGACCTCGAATTTACGTGTTACATCGTGGAACATTGCAGGTTTAAAGAGAAATATAGTCGATACATCTTGGATTGAATACATGGAGGCTAGTGACCTTACACTTCTGCAGGAGACTTGGCTACTAGAAATACCACATAGAGTTGGTTTTAAAACATTCAGTGTGGAGGCCAGCCCCTCAGTGAAAGGAAGGCCTTCGGGGGGGTTTGTTGATTTGGATACGGGTTACCATGACAACTAATATTGTACCATTAAATGTACCGTCCTGAGATATTTTAGGACTAAAACTAGTTGCAAAGAACGGAAAGGTCTTATTTCTATTTAACATCTACAACAGACCACATTGTGAATCGGTAGTAATAAGCCAGCTGGAGCACCTTCTTGACACATTAGGATACAGAACAAACATTATAATTGGAAGTGACTTCAATTGTAACTTTGAACCTGTATCAGGATTTGGTAATCTGTTTGAGGAAGAAGATATGGTGTATAATATCCCTGTTATAGAAAGTGATAAGAAGGTGAAGTGCTCAGTTGCTGTGACTCAATTACTAAGGCTCACAATGGGCCACAATTTGAGAGCATGTAATGGACGCCTGCCCTCCGACAGCCCAAATGCACACACTTTCAGTAGAGGGAGATCCCGAACAAATATAGATTATATACTGGTAACACTAGGATTTTGGAGCCACCTGGTCGATTTAAAAATTGATCCCAGAATGGAGAGCGATCATCGACCCTTGAGGCTGATGGTACTATCGGAATTTTTTCTTCCTATTCAAACCGGTTCCAAGGAAACTGGTACGAAGGAAGATGAAATAATATTAAGTCAAAATAATTGAGTTGTAAAGTGGCCATATATCTTATATCTTAGGGAACACTAAAGCGATGACTAGTTTTTATTCTACCTTTGCAGATATTACTGCATCCTTCATAGAACAACCAACAGGCCAAAGTAAGATGACGGACCTGCATGGTATGCTGGTAAATGCTTTAGGCCCAGTGTTAAGTAAAATACCTAAAGAGGGGAATGAAGGGGCAACACATAAGAATAATTTTGGTAACCCCTGGTAAAATGGAAACTACCAAGTGGCCAAAACAGAGTTAATTGAGGCTGTCAAGAATAAAAACATAGCCATAATAAGGGCAAAAAGATATCATTATAAACAGACCTTAGAAGAAGCAAAGAGATTATGGGAGGACGACATCTGGTCAGGCCTAATTTGTGCGGCTAAAGCCAAGGACTAGGCTGGATTTTGGAATCTGGTAGCCAAAGGGAATAGGTCAGGAAGGACGCAAAGAGATGTATTTCTTGATGAAAACACATGGGTGAAACTCTTTTCTGGTCTGTACTCTGAAACTATTGGTGATGCCTTTGTGGTAACAAAAGATATGGAGAATACTGCTAAGGCAGCTAAACTGCACTTTAGCCTTAATGACACTTTACTAGTTTTGGAGTTAAATCAGGCAAAGCACCAGGACCAGACAAAATCCCGGGTGATCTTTTAAAACATGATAAGAGTATTTGGGGACCTTATATTAATTACCTTTGTAACGCAATAGCTGATTTTGAACCAATACTGAACACATGGAAGGGGACAGAAATAGTCACAATTTTTTAAAAAGGGACATTGGCATGATCCGGCAAATTATCACCCCATTAGCTGAATCGATATCCCACAGAAAATATTTGCTAGGTACATTTTATTTAGGTTAACTGCATGGATTGAAGAGGTTGACTTACTTTCAAAATATCAAGCTGGGTTCAGGAAAAAGACTAGTACTATTGATCAAGTCTTCAGATTTATGTGTACATTCTTGAAATATATAAACTTAGGGAAAGGTAGCTTATATATTGCCTTTGTAGATTTAAAGTCTGCGTTAGATTTGGGACATAGGAACCTGCTATGGGGTTGTTTGAAAGATTTGAGGGTGCCAATCTGCTTGTTCAAATAATCAGGCTCCACAAGGGAAACTATGCCAAAGTTAGATCGAGGCCGAGGGGTGAACTTACTAAGGAAATACCAGTGAGACGGGGAGTACGTCAAGGATGTGTATTGGCACCCACCTTGTTTAGCCTTTATGTAAATGACATCCCTTGCTATCTGGAAGGTTGCAAAAACGATTCTCCTAGGTTGGGAGTTGAAGTAATTCCTGCACGGTGATGGATCAAGCCCTGATCTTTGGACTGGGTAAGAGTGGTCTGCTTAATTCAGACACTCTGTTCATCACCACCCCCTTTTCTGAATCGTAATTCCTGCATTACTCTTTGCAGATGATACCATTTTAATTTCACAAACCCCTAGTGGACTCCAAAATTTGATGAATTCCTTCCAGTCGTATTGCACTAACAAGGGCCTTGAAATAAATTCCAACAACATAACAGAAAGATATACCAAAACTGATATGACAATTCCAAAACATTAAATGGCTTCCAGAGAAGAAAAACTAATTTCAACCAGGGTTTGCTAATTAATAGCTATTTATTCCATCTCAATGAAAAAATGCAACACATGAATTATTTCAAGAAAGTTACGTACATATAATAAAGTGAATTGGGCACAGCACAATAAAGTTACACACACAGTTTCACTAGTCAAACATATCACAGTCACTCAGCTCACATACATGCATTCGTACAATACTCAACACAATCTGGAGTGACAAATGTACCAGTGTGAAAAGTAGAAGGAAAAGGAACGGAACTGCTCTCTTAATCAAACAGAGATTTGCAAAGAAATTTTTCTAAAAAATAGTACACTCCAAAGGTTTAGTGACAATGACAATTATCAAGGGACATTTCATCAAAGTTGTGTACTCAAATTGAAATCAAATGTGGTATAACTCAACACTTGAATTTACAAAAGCAGACCATTAGACAGAGGCCTGCCTGCCCGGGATTATCATCCTACTGGGTGGAAGTGGGGAAGACCCTGGAGGAGGTGACGGGGAGATCCTTATCATTTGATGCGGCGGTGGGACTCCTACACTGGTTCCCTCATACCCCCAAGAATAAAATTTCCAGCAAATTTATCGACCTAGGGCTCCTTCTTGCTAAGCGAGAGGTGACCAGGAACTGGAAGGCACGAGTTGGTCCGACAGGAAGTCGATGGCACAGCGAGCTCTTGAAGTGGGCGGCGGGGGAGAGCACACTGAGATACCAACTGGCTTGGAGGCAGCGTAATGAGAAGGCGCAGGAGGCAGCGTTGGAGTGGGAAATGTTAGTGCAGGCCCTCAGGGATTATTGCGCCCCCAGCGACTCTGAAGGTGAAGAAGCGACTCGCCCCGAGTCCCATTAAACATTTGCGCTATTAGTCCTGTTGCTTTCCCCGTGGGTCCCATAGCAGATCCTGTTGCGGTTGTTCCCAGGCGCTGATGGCGGGGTTGGGTGGGATTTATTTTGGTTAGTAGTATTTTGAGGGTGGGGGTTTTTCTTTTGGGTTTATAGACTTGTTTGGAAAAGCAGATGACGGACAGTGGATCATCCGGACCAGCTCTGACATCCTTCCGAGCCCCCATTGAATTTCGCCGCCCGACCCCAGGGTTGTGGGCCGGATGGCTGTGTACGGAACTTACGGTGCGGGGACAGAGGGTTGTATTTCGCTGATATTGCTTGTGTTATAATGCTGGTCGGTTTTGTAACGATTTACTAATTCCTGCAATAAAAATATATTTAAAAAAAAAAAAAAAAAAATTAGACAGAGGCCTACGCGTTTCGAATCCCTATAGGTCAAAAGGGATTCTCCTCAGGGCCAAGAAAATTCTGGAAAACAAAAAACAAGGTCTGAATGTAAAGTTGTTCCCAGCAATTAAGAGAACTAGTGAGCAGAAACCACCAAGATCACACACAGCTTACCCTCTTCAATTATGGGAAGAAACTAATGCAGTGTGGCAGACTCCTACAGAGATAGAATAGAAAAGATGGAAAAGAAAAATAAAGTTTTAGTGTTCCTATAATGAAGCTTAGTCAGTAACAAATGTTATAGGCTATGGGGGCGAATTTTATTTATTAAATATCTTTATTCGGCAAATTGATCACCATAAAAGAATACATATACAATAATACATTTGTAATTCACCAGTTAAAACTATAAAAAGATACGG
The DNA here is from genome assembly GCF_964263255.1 of Lissotriton vulgaris. Lineage (NCBI taxonomy): Eukaryota > Metazoa > Chordata > Amphibia > Caudata > Salamandridae > Lissotriton > Lissotriton vulgaris. The sequence goes on from NC_141691.1 coordinate 1,296,023,311, forward strand.
ATAAAAGGGAAGAAATGCACCACAGTCACTAGTTTGCTACAGGCGGTTACAAGCATCAGACCGTAGGTCCCCCCGAGTGCAAGTTCAGTAAACGGGAGCGCGTCACCCACGCACTGCCCAAGAATTTTGCCACCCCGCAAATCATGATGGAGGAAGAAGAGTCAGTAGAAACTACACGTAGTGCCTGGCTATGGCACCTCAGCCCCAGTTCCCTACACACAGGTTTCGGCCAGAATTTCCGCGCCACTTTGTAAGCGGGGCAGGCAAAAAATAGGTGGGCCACAGACTCATTTTGGTGCTGCACAGCCAGGGCACGAACGCAGGGGGGCACCAGAGTTCGACCACCTCGCCGTGAAGTCATGCACCGGAAGCGTCCCATATCTCAGTTTTAGATATAGCGCTCGATCTAGAGGTTTGGTTATCAGGTCGAGGAAGGGTTCCAGTTTTTTCACCCATTTAATTAACAGAAATTGATCCGTGAGTGAGCCCCCATCCATAACCCTCAGTGCATTACTCTGTACCCAATCCAAATATAGCTTTTTGATCACTTCCTTGGGTGGCGGCGTTTGTGACTCCCAAGCATCCCTTAGTCCCAAGTTAAGAACCAGGTCTCTCAATTTATTCAGCCATCCTATTTTTTTCCCTGTGTCCAACAGAAGAAGATCATCCAACCCTTCAGCATATTTTGCGAGCTCCTCAGTTCTTCTTAAAACGAGTCCAGAAGAGCAACGGGCGTAGCCTTACCAAGTCCTTTAGTGCTCTTCTGCCCAAATCTAGTCTCAGGGGGATCAGTGGGGTGGAAGCGGGAAGAGCCACCACCTTCCTTAGAAAATTGTTTTCCGCTGTCGATAGATCTGAAACATTTTCGAACCCCCAGAGTTCGGAGCCATATAATGCCGCCGGAAGAATCTGACCCTCATAAATCGCCATGGCCGGGGAGACAGGTTTGCTACTTGACTCGCGGAGCTCCCTCAGAGTCACCCCAGATACTCTTTGGTGGCTGAGTAACATTTTGGCCAAGTGGTCCTTCCAGGTCATTCGACTATTTATCCGGACACCAAGATAGTCAAATGAATCGACCAACTCCAGGGGAGCACCATTGAGCAAGAAGTTATTTTTAAATCTTTTAGAGGGGGAGAGTGCCATCAGTTTAGTTTTTGAGGTATTGATGGTTAAGCCTCTGTTGGTACAAAAGGAACAAAACCAGTTCAAGAGTTTTTGCAGACCCACTGGGGATTTGGAGATCAATAAGGTGTCGTCGGCGAAGAGTAAAGTGGGGATTCTTTCCCCCGCCAGGGTTGGGGCATCCGACTCCTCCCCTTTCAGGTGGTCCACCACTCCATTCACAAATAGGGAGAAAAGGGTCGGAGCCATAACACAGCCCTGGCGTACTCCTCTCCTCACAGGGACCCTATCTGTTAACTGTCCCTGGGATCCCCATCTGACCCTCGCGTAGTTCCCCTCGTGGAGCTTTACGATTAGACTCAGGAGTCTACTGGGAAATCCCATCTCTCCTAGGATCTCCCATAATTTTGCCCGGGGGACCAGGTCAAAAGCCGTCTTGAGATCTATGAAGGCCATGTATAAACTGCCTTTCTTGATGGTAACTGCCTTCCAATAGATAACAAAAAAGCGAAAGACCTGGTCCATCGTGCCTACCTTTCTTCTAAAACCCGCTTGGAGGTGGGAGAGAATACTGGCCTCCTCCATCCAATCGCCTACCCTGGAAATGATGACCCTGCCGACCACTTTCTGAATTATATCTATCAAGCTGATAGGTCTGTAGTTCGCAGAATCATCTCTTGCCCCCTTCTTGAACACAGTTACCACCTCTGCCCCTTTCCAAGAGTCTGGCACCTGGTGACCCCTAGTAATCAAGTTAACTTGGCCCAAGCTTCCGGCTCCGCGATCAACAAGTCCCCAGGGATCCCATCCGGCCCGGCCGCCTTCTTTGGGGTTAGATGTCTAATCGCCGTCACTACTTCGGTGGTCGAAAATGGGAGGTCATCCACCCCTAAGGTATCCCCAGCGCCAAAAGTAGCTGCCCCGGAGCTGATTAGTTCATCATTACCTCCATATAGGGATGAAAAGTGACTAAACCATTGCTGACTGGTTATGTGAGCTGCTAATGGTTGCGATTTCCTCTGCCTAGTTCTATTAATCAGATCCCAAAAAAGGTTCGGGTTCCTTCTACTCACAGCATTGGATAGATCCTGCCAATGCTGTTCCTCCCACTCACGTTTAGCCAGCGATAGTGCTTTTAGGTAGTCCTTCCTGGCCGCTCTAACCAGCAAAGGATCCCCAGAAAGCAGGGCTTTTGTCAGATTTTTCCTTTTGCCCTTACACTGCTCTGTATACCAAGGTTTATTTAAAGTGGGAGGTGTAATAGTTTTTCTGTGGCTTTTCCCTTTCGAGGTAAAAAATTGACTGACATGATCTATTGTAGCTTTATAAGCTGAGTCGAGGGAAGAGTGCGGAAACATACTAATCTGATTTTCACAGACCCAGGCCTCCAGATCAGAGGACAGGCCCTCTACCAGAGATTTAATGGCCCCTAGGTCATCCTCCTTCAGGTTAGCCTTGTCCCATTTCAGTCTGCGATTGTTGTTGTATGGGATGATCTCTTTGGATGTTTTTAAGGGGGCTTTCACCCTACTGTCTTTAAAGATGCCCCAATTAAACTTACAACACAGGGGATTATGGTCGCTATCCTGACTTGGGAGCACTTCCATGTCAATAAGGTCTGCCCATAAACTAACATCCATTAGGATGTAGTCAATTCGGGACGGCCCAGTAAGTCTATTGAAGGTCAGTGCACCTACCTGGTCGGATATAGTCCTGCCATTGAGGGCTCTTAGCTTGTGGTCCCTAGTTAGTGCATTGATTTGGATTGCCCTAGCTGACCATTTTCTAATAGGGGGCAGGGATAGGGTTGGGATGGACCATTTTAAATCTTCGTCTTCAATACCCAGGGGGTCATCTCCGAGGAGGGGTTCAAACGTGCAATTGAAATCACCCCCCACGATGATTTTTGCTGATGAAGGGCAGTTAGCTAATGCAGAGTCCAGAGCTGTTAAAATTGAAGAGGCGGAGTCCCCAGGTGCCCCTCTGGCGTAAACGTTGAAAAGGTCAAGCCTGCTACCCTCCGCGTTCCCTCTAGAAGAGAGGTGGAGTATATCACTACACTCCGAGTTGTGGCGTGTGACCACCCAGTCCAGCTCTATTTTAATCCAGACCATAAGGCCACCCGCTGGTCTACCCTTTCCTTTACTTACTGCTGGCAAAAAGTGGGTGGTATACCCCGATTTATGTAAGGGTAATAGGCTCCAGGTTTCCTGAAACAGGCAAACATCGAACCTCTCGATGAACGTATACCACTCTGGTATATCTAACTTCCTTTTTAACCCCGCAACGTTCCAAGATAGGAGGTTTATTACCCGCCGTCCCTTGGGCACTATGGTGTGTCCCCCCTCATTCACACCCTCATTATCCGCCATGGTCATACAGCTGTCCCCATCCTGGACCAAGGGAATAGGGTTTGCAGGACAACTAGCCATGCTGGCCATAGACCCGGCTAACATGGAAGCCTCAGTAATGTTGTTAGTAATGGCAATTTGAGCTAAAGGTGGACTAACTTGCCCTGCGTCTATACTGCCACGAAATCGTGGGGCCTCCTCCCCAGGGAGTTCACAAATATCCCCCCTGGGCGCTGAACTTCAATCGCAATCTTCCAGCCCAGAGAGCTGCGAAAACCGATTGTAAGTGTCCAAGGGAGTGAAGGGTCTTAGATGTTCCATCCTGGTGCCGTGGTTCATCGTGTGTCTATAGGGCACCGTAGACCAGGCAGAATGCTGGTCAGGCACCGAGGCAAAGTGTTGCCCATACTGGGGATAATTGTTGTTATATGGCAGGGTGGGGGATGGCCTATAGGGTTGGAACTTATTTGGATATTTAGGAGGAATAGCCTCTGACCTGGGATAGAAGTGAGTTAGGGCCCGAGGGATGATGCGGGTTTCCCCGTTTCCAGGTGGCCAATTTAAGATATAATCTACTGCCCGGGGGTCTCTAAAGTTGACCACCACTAGGTCCCCCTCTATATCTTTAGTTCTGCTCCCCAGCCAGTTGATCCGTCTGGCATGCACTATATCCCCATCTATATTGGGCGCTATCGGCCTATGTGTCCTCAACCAATGAATAATTTTATTTTTGAGATCAGCGTATCCCTCCTTCTTATTTTCTGCTAACGGGGGGACCCCAGTCAAGACCACCACAAAGGGCACTGCTTCTGGGGGAATCTCCACTTGTGGCACCTTTTTCCGTGGTATTCTATTATATCTACCTTCCCCTTGGTCGTTCTGGTTGTTACTTGTCGGGGCCTTTGAGACTGGTTTTTTGGGGTCGCCACCCGTTTCAATTGCTGTTGTATTTAACTGTTTGGGAGGCAATGGGTTTTGGGAGGGAATGTCAACCCTACCCTGGGGCTGTGTAGTTTGTTTGGCCGGCTGCGCTGGTGCAGTTTGGTTTTTTGGAACGGTGGTAGAAGGGGGCCTAACCAGAGGTGTGGGATGTGCCACCCCACTCCCCTGGGTTTTAGTCAGAGTAACCATGCTAGATATGGCGGTTTCCAGTATGGTCAGTCTAATTTCCACCTTTTTAATGGACTCATTAATAGGTAAAAGGAGAGATCTCAGCAAAAACTCCAAATTCCCTATTAATGTGGGGGGGGGGGGTGGAGTAACAGATGCTGTAGCTCCAGCATTGCTGTCAGGAACCACAGCCTGTGCAGCTGCTTCAGATGAACTATTTACCAATGATGGTACTACTGCTGGTGTAGGATCCGGCTCCTCTCCTAGGGTAGTCTCAGTTGAATTGAGAGTTTTTGCCCCTTTACCAAATTCAGTATGCAGGATTTTAGCTTTACCTGGTGCCACCCTTAGTTTCCTCATTTTTTTACTAGGTGGTGGGCGGTGGATCTGGGCAGCAACTAAATGCTTAGGTTTCTGTTTCCTAGGCTTGGTTGTGACAGTGATGCGACTTGGACTAGGGGTAGGAGAAACAGTTATAATGTTATCCAAGGGCAAACAAGGTGTGGATACAAAATCACGAAACAAAAGGGGAACGCCTTCTTGACTAGCATTATCCCCACTCAAATCTACTGAGCCTCCCTCCCGGGTCAAAACAAGCAGGGAACTGTCAATGAGGGGTCTATGTATCCTGCTCTCAATTGAGCGACGCCGCTCGGCCCTACGCTCTGCTAAGATAGAATCCTTATCACCCTCACTCTGAACCTTGGGAAAATAATTATCCAATGACCCATTGCATAATCTTCCTTTTTTCCCAGGGGTTTCCTCTTCTGTCGACATATCCGACGGGCCACTGAACTGCAGGTGTTAAAGGGTAAGCCGAGCCCAGCCTACTCTGGCCTACGAGGGCCTCAGAGGGCCCGCCCTTTGCCCGGGCTTCGCCCCGAGCTTCGTCCCGCGCGCGTCCCGCTGCGCGAGACGGGTAGGCTGGTTATATCCTCCTAAACGGGGGGGCGGGGCCGCTGCAGGAAGAGGCTTCAGGTGTTGGAGTGCCTCGCAGTCCCGCAGCGGTGTGGGCGGAGGGCGGGTCCTGGTCCAAACGATGGCAGCTCGGGGCCAAGAGCCGCGTCCCAAGGCAAATCAGCAAACAAAGTCACGGCGCCTCCACGCCAGAAGCAGAGGCAGGAGAAGCAACCCTCAGCGCAGGTCAGCCCACGTTGTCGAAGTGAGTAGCACCCGCACAGCGGGTGCTGCGAAAGTTATGCAGGCACACCGGGTGGGGGGCGGGGCCGCTGCGGGAAGAGGCTTCAGGTGTTGGAGTGCCTCGCAGTCCCGCAGCGGTGTGGGCGGAGGGCGGGTCCTGGTCCAAACGATGGCAGCTCGGGGCCAAGAGCAGCGTCCCAAGGCAAATCAGCAAACAAAGTCACGGCGCCTCCACGCCAGAAGCAGAGGCAGGAGAAGCAACCCTCAGCGCAGGTCAGCCCACGTTGTCGAAGTGAGCAGCACCCGCGCAGCGGGTGCTGCGAAAGTTATGCAGGCACACCGGGCGGGGGGCGGGGCCGCTGCAGGAAGAGGCTTCAGGTGTTGGAGTGCCTCGCAGTCCCGCAGCGGTGTGGGCGGAGGGCGGGTCCTGGTCCAAACGAGGGCAGCTTGGGGCCAAGAGCCGCGTCCCAAGGCAAATCAGCAAACAAAGTCACGGCGCCTCCACGCCAGAAGCAGAGGCAGGAGAAGCAACCCTCAGCGCAGGTCAGCCCACGTTGTCGAAGTGAGTAGCACCCGCGTTGCGGGTGCTGCGAAAGTTATGCAGGCACACCGGGCGGGGGGCGGGGCCGCTGCGGGAAGAGGCTTCAGGTGTTGGAGTGCCTCGCAGGCCCGCAGGGGTGTGGGCGGAGGGCGGGTCCTGGTCCAAACGATGGCAGCTCGGGCCAAGAGCCGCGTCCCAAGGCAAATCAGCAAACAAAGTCACGGCACCTCCACGCCAGAAGCAGAGGCAGGAGAAGCAACCCTCAGCGCAGGTCAGCCCACGTTGTCGAAGTGAGTAGCACCCGCGCAGCGGGTGCTGCGAAAGTTATGCAGGCACACCGGGCGGGGGCGGGGCCGCTGCGGGAAGAGGCTTCAGGTGTTGGAGTGCCTCGCAGTCCCGCAGCGGTGTGGGCGGAGGGCAGGTCCTGGTCCAAACGATGGCAGCTCAGGGCCAAGAGCCGCGTCCCAAGGCAAATCAGCAAACAAAGTCACGGCGCCTCCACGCCAGAAGCAGAGGCAGGAGAAGCAACCCTCAGCGCAGGTCAGCCCACGTTGTCGAAGTGAGTAGCACCCGCGCAGCGGGTGCTGCGAAAGTTATGCAGGCACACCGGGCGGGGCCGCTGCGGGAAGAGGCTTCAGGTGTTGGAGTGCCTCGCAGTCCCGCAGCGGTGTGGGCGGAGGGCGGGTCCTGGTCCAAACGATGGCAGCTCGGGGCCAAGAGCCGCGTCCCAAGGCAAATCAGCAAACAAAGTCACGGCGCCTCCACGCCAGAAGCAGAGGCAGGAGAAGCAACCCTCAGCGCAGGTCAGCCCACGTTGTCGAAGTGAGTAGCACCCGCGCAGCGGGTGCTGCGAAAGTTATGCAGGCACACCGGGCGGGGGGCGGGCCGCTGGGGGAAGAGGCTTCAGGTGTTGGAGTGCCTCGCAGTCCCGCAGCGGTGTGGGCGGAGGGCGGGTCCTGGTCCAAACGATGGCAGCTCGGGGCCAAGAGCCGCGTCCCAAGGCAAATCAGCAAACAAAGTCACGGCGCCTCCACGCCAGAAGCAGAGGCAGGAGAAGCAACCCTCAGCGCAGGTCAGCCCACGTTGTCGAAGTGAGTAGCACCCGCGCAGCGGGTGCTGCGAAAGTTATGCAGGCACACCGGGCGGGGGGCGGGGCCGCTGCGGGAAGAGGCTTCAGGTGTTGGAGTGCCTCGCAGTCCCGCAGCGGTGTGCGCGGAGGGCGGGTCCTGGTCCAAACGATGGCAGCTCGGGGCCAAGAGCCGCGTCCCAAGGCAAATCAGCAAACAAAGTCACGGCGCCTCCACGCCAGAAGCAGAGGCAGGAGAAGCAACCCTCAGCGCAGGTCAGCCCACGTTGTCGAAGTGAGTAGCACCCGCGCAGCGGGTGCTGCGAAAGTTATGCAGGCACACCGGGCGGGGGGCGGGGCCGCTGCGGGAAGAGGCTTCAGGTGTTGGAGTGCCTCGCAGTCCTGTAGCGGTGTGGGCGGAGGGCGGGTCCTGGTCCAAACGATGGCAGCTCGGGGCCAAGAGCCGCGTCCCAAGGCAAATCAGCAAACAAAGTCACGGCGCCTCCACGCCAGAAGCAGAGGCAGGAGAAGCAACCCTCAGCGCAGGTCAGCCCACGTTGTCGAAGTGAGTAGCACCCGCGCAGCGGGTGCTGCGAAAGTTATGCAGGCACACCGGGCGGGGCCGCTGCGGGAAGAGGCTTCAGGTGTTGGAGTGCCTCGCAGTCCCGCAGCGGTGTGGGCGGAGGACGGGTCCTGGTCCAAAAGATGGCAGTTCGGGGCCAAGAGCCGCGTCCCAAGGCAAATCAGCAAACAAAGTCACGGCGCCTCCACGCCAGAAGCAGAGGCAGGAGAAGCAACCCTCAGCGCAGGTCAGCCCACGTTGTCGAAGTGAGTAGCACCCGCGCAGCGGGTGCTGCGAAAGTTATGCAGGCACACCGGGCGGGGGGCGGGGCCGCTGCGGGAAGAGGCTTCAGGTGTTGGAGTGCCTCGCAGTCCCGCAGCGGTGTGCGCGGAGGGCGGGTCCTGGTCCAAACGATGGCAGCTCGGGGCCAAGAGCCGCGTCCCAAGGCAAATCAGCAAACAAAGTCACGGCGCCTCCACGCCAGAAGCAGAGGCAGGAGAAGCAACCCTCAGCGCAGGTCAGCCCACGTTGTCGAAGTGAGTAGCACCCGCGCAGCGGGTGCTGCGAAAGTTATGCAGGCACACCGGGCGGGGGTTGGCCGCTGCGGGAAGAGGCTTCAGGTGTTGGAGTGCCTCGCAGTCCCGCAGCGGTGTGGGCGGAGGACGGGTCCTGGTCCAAAAGATGGCAGTTCGGGGCCAAGAGCCGCGTCCCAAGGCAAATCAGCAAACAAAGTCACGGCGCCTCCACGCCAGAAGCAGAGGCAGGAGAAGCAACCCTCAGCGCAGGTCAGCCCACGTTGTCGAAGTGAGTAGCATTGCCAACACCACAACACATCCCTATCTCCTGCCGGACCCACTAGCTTTGTCGCTGTTTCACAGTCATCAGAGTGTGGGTTTAGCATTTGCACACAACCCGCCAAACCCCGTTTGTAGATTAGTTTAAAATTACCTATCAATATCAGCACTGGGCCCACTGCGGAGAAATGTATTTTATAGAATGTGGGGAACCTGAAAGAAAATCGAAATATTTAGAGGCTCTACACTATCAGTGACCCTTGCGCCTAACGCTCGATTATACAACAAAGTGGCTAATGCCTTACCGGTGTCTCTTCAAGTCGGCTTTTTAATGGGGAGAGTAGTGCGGGAAATTCAACAGCCAACCTTTATTCGTGCTGTAACAATAAAAATTGAAGTAGTTTTAGTTAAAAAGACCCAACTCGAAACCTATTGGGTGTAACCGCAAACTACGGCGTATAAGGTGGCTTACCGTGAATTAGTACGAAGTCTCTTGGTATGCACGATAAGTGTGTCCAAGGGCACTGGATGTACGGACAAGCGAAGACCTGGTAGATTCCCAGACGTCAAGCAGAACGGGTGATCGACATGCTCCTGATTGAATCAATACAAATCCATAAGAATAGCAGTTTGACAACGATTTAGCAATGTGTCAACACAGTGCGGACTTAACAAACGCGCTGCCAACAAAGGTCAAGGGGCTGATTTAGTTACAATGTTGCGGTGTACCTGATCAGCGTTTTCCAATGCACTGATCCTACGGGCATGCGCAATCGTGACGAAGTCGAGGACTTTTAAGAAGTGCAGCAATAGACGAACTCCTGAATTTACGGCTACAAACCAAAATAAGAGACACGTTAGCAAAAGGGATTGCCAAATGAATGAATTATCTGAAATCTATAAACTTTAATGCATATATTCTCACCAGCTGTTATTAACTAGGAGAGGTCTCTTTCATTTTCGATTGACTCTCTTTTACTTATGCCATTTTTATTCCCCGTTCTTTGACATACAAACAGTACGGGGTGACACGCTGTGTCTTTAAGAACCTTTTAAATTACTCTCGCCCACGGGCGGGTTTTCACCGTATCTATGTCGCATAAAAGCTCTGGAACTCCATAGGCTATTAGCACCTACCCACTGCGCCTGCTCGGGAGACCAGTGCTCTACTAACGCTGCTTGAGAGACCGATTCTCCTCCTGGTAAGATGCTCGCCCTGCCGCCGATTCACGGGACGAATGTCTCTTCACAAGCGTTTGGCAATCCTTTTTGCTAACGTGTCTCCTATTTTGGTTTGTAGCCGTAAATTCAGGATTTCGTCTATTGCTGCACTTCTTAAAAGTCCTCGACTTCGTCACGATTGCGCATACCCGTCGGATTAGTGCATTGGAAAACGCTGATCAGGTACACCGCAACATTGTAACTAAATCAGCCCCTTGACCTTTGTTGGCAGTGCGTTTGTTAAGTCCGCACAGTGTTGACACATTGCTAAATCGTTGTCAAACTGCTATTCTTATGGATTTGTAGAGATTCAATCAGGAGCATGTCGATCACCTGTTCTGCTTGACGTCTGGGAATCTACCAGGTCTTCGCTTGTCCGTACATCCAGTGCCTGTGGACACACTTATCGTGCATACCAAGAGACTTCGTACTAATTCGCGGTAAGCCACCTTATATGCCGTAGTTTGCGGTTACACCCAATAGGTTTCGAGTTGGGTCTTTTTAACTAAAACTACTTCAATTTTTATTGTTACAGCACGAATAAAGGTTGGCTGTTGAATTTCCCGCACTACTCTCCCCATTAAAAAGCTGACTTGAAGAGACACCGGTAAGGCATTAGCCACTTTGTTGTATAATCGAGCGTTAGGCGCAAGGGTCACTGATAGTGTAGAGCCTCTAAATATTTCGATTTTCTTTCAGGTTCCCCACATTCTACAAAATACATTTTTCCGCAGTGGACCCAGTGCTGACATTGATAGGTAATTTTAATTCGCCCCCCATACCCTATAACCTTTGTTACTGACTAAGCTTCATTATAGGAACACTAAAACTTTATTTTTCTTTTCCATCTTTTCTATTCTATCTCTATAGGAGTCTGCCACACTGCATCAGTTTCTTCCCATAATTGAAGAGGGTAAGCTGTGTGTGATCTTGGTGGTTTCTGCTCACTAGTTCTCTTAATTGCTGGGAACAAGTTTACATTCAGGCCTTGTTTTTTGTTTTCCAGAATTTTCTTGGCCCTGAGGAGAATCCCTTTTGACCTATAGGGATTCGAAACGCGTAGGCCTCTGTCTAATGGTCTGCTTTTGTAAATTCAAGTGTTGAGTTATACACATTTGAGTTCAATTTGAGTACACAACTTTGATGAAATGTCCCTTGATAATTGTCATTGTCACTAAACCTTTGGAGTGTACTATTTTTAAGAAAAATTACTTTGCAAATCTCAGTTTGATTAAGAGAGCAGTTCTGTTCCTTTTCCTTCTACTTTTCACACTGGTACATTTGTCACTCCAGATTGTGTTGAGTATTGTACGAATGCTTGAATGTGAGCTGAGTGACTGTGATATGTTTGACTAGTGAAAGTGTGTGTGTAACTTTATTGTGCTGTGTCCAATTCACTTTATTATATGTAAGAAACTTTTTGGAAATAATTCATGTGTTGCCTTTTTTCATTGAGATGGAAGAAATAGCTATTAATTAGCAAACCCTGGTTGAAATTAGTTTTTCTTCTCTGGAAGCCATTTAATGTTTTGGAATTGTCATATCAGTTTTGGCATATCTTTCTGTTATGTTGTTCTGAGTGCTCAGCCTTACTGATTAGAGCCAGCTCTTTTTCGGTATTAGTTATAATAGCGGGAATGGTCTCGCGAAGCTTCATGTGAATAGACCACAAGGTTCTGTGGGCGACAAAAAATATTTACCCTTTTGTCCTTTTGGTGATTGGTTGATATAGATTCCACCTCTCACTCTTTAGTGCTATCGTTCTCACCTCCTTTATTTTTGTTTCACTTATTTTTGTTTGTATTTCTTCATTCACCTTATGGCAGAGAAGGACACCTTTGCCTACACTGAAGACCATATTAAGAATCTCTTGAGTGATCCACCAGTATTCACCTCAGTATCTCTTAGTTTTTCGGCAACTTCACAAAATGAATCAGATAAACTGCTTCGGTTAAAAAATAAGCAAATAAGAACTGACCTGCACGGCCACTTCTTGCTACAACATCTACGAGAAGGCACCATCCCAGGGGGCCTACAAATAAAGAACATTCTGGTCATTTTTACCGAAGACCCTATCTTTAAAAAAGGCTTTAGTTTTATAGAGACAAAATGCAGCAGGGACCTTATGGTCCTCACTGTGGAAACAGCAGCCAGAATTTCGAAACAAGAATTAGAGGAAATAGCTCAGCTTGAGTCTGAAATTAATAACAATCCAACTATAGCAGATGCAAAGGCATTACTAGACAAAGTTGAAAAAGAAATACAGGAGTTCAAGGATTATACCATTACACAAAAAACCAACCAGTTTGAAAAAGATAAAAAGAACTTCTCCCTTGAAAACGTATATCCATTCCTGCAAACAGACTTTTACACAAAAACAGACTCTAGGCGATATCTATCAGACAATCGTGGTAGATCGAGAAATCAGTTCATCACCTTTTGGGACACATCTTCTTCGTCCGGCGGTGTTAGCGATAACAGTAACAGCAACAGTAGACCAAATAGGAACCGTAAATGGAACCAAAATCAACAACTACAAGGGAAATCTTCGAATTCTTTTTAAGGGAGAGGCCAAACCAGGCCAAGGGCGAAAACAAGATGGGAAATGACAACTCGCCGTCAGCATTACAAGAACTAACGGTTTCACACATCTTTAACCTCTCCAAAAAATCACTTACTAAAGTGGAAGAAAGTATTCTTTTAAAAGGTTTGTCCTTTATCCCATCGAAAAGCACTGATTTCGTTAGAATGAAAACCGAATTCATAGAGTTCGGTCGCAAGCTCATATTAACCATGTTTTTCTCGGAAAATCCAATTTCCTTGCCATCTGAAGTTACAGGACTGCGAAAAAAAACTACATTTTGCCCTCCTGGCCACAAAGTACCCAAGGAAATCATTATATTCGAAAAGACTGTGCTCTCTGCCATCTCTGAAATGGAAAAACAGAGGAAATATGTTAAATTTAACATCACAAAAGAATAAACAAATGCTCTAACTAACCTGCGAAATGACCCCACGGTGACCATCAAACAAGCCGATAATGGTGGGGCCATTGTCGTCTGGGATACTGCAGATTATACCACCGAAGTCCTGAGACAATTGAACGATCCAGTCTGCTATCGCAAGGTTGGAAAGGATCTAACAAAGGAACTACAGAACCAACTTTTCCCCCTCATTAAAGACGGTTTCGAACAAGGTTTTTTAGGTCCAAAGGAACTAGAATTTCTGCAAAATAAACACCCAAAGGTACCTTTGTTTTACATTTTGCCTAAGGTCCATAAGGATCAAAATAAGCCCTCAGGAAGACCTATCGTGGCAGGATGTGACTCCCTGCTTGAACCAATCGCCAAATACGTCTACTGTTTCCTGAAACAATTCATGGTCCAGGTATCCTCATACTTACAGGACACTACGGATTTCATTAATAAACTGGAACTGGTAGAATTCAACTCAGGGAGAGGCATATTAGTTACCCTAGATGTTACCTCCCTTTACACTCAAATACCTCAGGATGAAGCGGTGGCAGTGCTCACCCACTTCCTCGAGTCAAGACCTAGACTGGTACAGGTACCAACTAAATTTCTAGTCGACTTAGCGTCTTTTGCCTTGAAAAAGAACTACTTTTGCTTTGGGAAGGACTTCTACTTTCAAGTGAAAGGAGTCGCGATGGGGTGCCCATTTGCCTCGGAACTGGCAGTACCCTTTATGTCATTATATGAAGATACGTATGTCCACAATAACAACCCCTTTAAAGACAATATTGGAATGTGGCTACGCTTCATAGATGATGTTTTCATGGTATGGACAGGAGGAGAAGAAAAACTCAGATTATTTTATGACTGCCTTAATGCGCGGACATCAGACATTAAGTTCAGCATGTCCCTCTCAGAGAAGACAATATCATTCTTGGATGTAGAAATATTTCCATCTGAAGGCAAATTAGCCACATCGCTATTAATAAAACCAACTGACCGCAATAAGGCTCTCCTCTTTTCGAGTAACCACCCGAGGAGCCTCAAAGAAAATTTGCCATATGGCCAATTTCTTCGTGTGCGCAGAAATTGTACATCCAATGAAGACTACAAGTTTCATGCCACCAATTTGGTGTCCAAATTATGTGATCGTGGGTACCCAAACAAACTGGTACGGAACTCAATGAAACGGGCACAATGGACTCCAAGGGAAACACTCTTAGAGCGACGTAATAAGCCGCAGCTAAAACGCCAGGTGTGTGTGACAACTTACTGTCCGAATGCCAACCAAGTTATTGTACAGAATTGGCATCTGGTAAAAAACTTGAACGAAAGTCTTAATCAGCCTCCTCTTTTTGCCTTCAAAAAAGAAAACAGCATTGCCAACTATGTGGTGAGAGCAACAACAGCCAAGGAAGCACCACCGTCGATTCGACAAATGATGGGTTTAACCCCCATCACAGGACACCATAAATGTGGGACTTGCCTGTGTTGTGACACAACGATGGAGGACTCTCTTTTTCAACACAAAGGTGTTTCGTGGAAACACGAAACATTTAGTAACTGCAAGTCCAAATACGTGATTTACGGGATCCTGTGTCCTTGTTATATTTTGGGAAAACCAATCAAGAGATCCGCCAGAGAATCTCCCAACATAAGTTGAGGATAAAGAATAGAGTTGAGACAGCACCATTGGTAAACCACTGGAACAGATAAAACCACCAGATCAAAGAGTTGAAATGGACCATCATCTCAAAAGTGGAACGCGACCCACGTGGAGGAGATTGGGATTCCAAATTATCCAAAAGGGAGGCACTCCTCATTGTCAAGTTTAACACGGCCGTCACAGGTCTGAATGAATTATCTGAAATCTATAAACTTTAATGCATATATTCTTACCAGCCGTTATTCACTAGGAGAGGTCTCTTTCATTTTCGAGTGACTCTCTTTTACTTATGCCATTTTTATCCCCCATTCTTTGACATACAAACAGTACGGGGTGACACGCTGTGTCTTTAAGAACCTTTTAAACTACTCCCGCCCACGGGCGGGTTTTCACCATATCTATTTTGCATAAAAGCTCTGGGACTCCATAGGCTATTAGCACCTACCCACTGCGCCTGCTCGGGAGACCAGTGCTCTACTAACGCTCCATGAGAGACTAATTCTCCTCCTGGTAAGATGCTCACCCTGCCGCCGATTCACGGGACGAATGTCTCTTCACAAGCGTTTGGCAATCCTTTTTGCTAATGTGTCTCTTATTTTAGTTTGTAGCCGTAAATTCAGGAGTTTGTCTATTGCTGCACTTCTTAAAAGTCCTCGACTTCGTCACAATTGCGCATGCCCGTCGGATCAGTGCATTGGAAAACGCTGATCAGGTACACCGCAACATTGTAACTAAATCAGCCCCTTGACCTTTGTTGGCAGCGCGTTTGTTAAGTCTGCACTGTGTTGACACATTGCGTTGTCAAACTGCTATTCTTATGGATTTGTAGTGATTCAATCAGGAGCATGTCGATCACCCGTTCTGCTTGACGTCTGGGAATCTACCAGGTCTTCGCTTGTCCGTACATCCAGTGCCCTTGGACACACTTATCGTGCATACCAAGAGACTTCGTACTAATTCGTGGTAAGCCACCTTATACGCCGTAGTTTGCGGTTACACCCAATAGGTTTCGAGTTGGGTCTTTTTAACTAAAACTACTTGAATTTTTATTGTTACAGCACGAATAAAGGTTGGCTGTTGAAAAGCCGACTTGAAGAGACACCGGTAAGGCATTAGCCACTTTGTTGTATAATCGAGCGTTAGGCGCAAGGGTCACTGATAGTGTAGAGCCTCCAAATATTTCGATTTTCTTTCAGGTTCCCGACATTCTACAAAATACATTTCTCCTCAGTGGACCCAGTGCTGACCTAGATTGGTAATTTTAATTTGTCCCCCATACCCTATGACATTTGTTACTGACTAAGCTTCATTATAGGAACATTAAAACTTTATTTTTCTTTTCCATCTTTTCTATTCTATCTCTGTAGGAGTCTGCCACACTGCATTAGTTTCTTCCCATAATTAAAGAGGGTAAGCTGTATGTGATCTTGGTGGTTTCTGCTCACTAGTTCTCTTAATTGCTGTGAACAAGTTTACATTCAGACCTTGTTTTTTGTTTTCCAGAATTTTCTTGGCCCTGAGGAGAATCCCTTTTGACCTATAGGGATTCGAAACGCGTAGGCCTCTGTCTAATGGTCTGCATTTGTAAATTCAAGTGTTGAGTTATACCACATTTGAGTTCAATTTGAATACACAACTTTGATGAAATGTCCCTTGATAATTGTCATTGTCACTAAACCTTTGGAGTGTACTATTTTTTAGAAAAATTTATTTGCAAATCTCTGTTTGATTAAGAGAGCAGTTCCGTTCCTTTTCCTTCTACTTTTCACTCTAGTACATTTGTCACTCCAGATTGTGTTGCGTATTGTACGAATGCATGTTTGTGAGCTGAGTGACTGTGATATGTTTGACTAGTGAAAGTGTGTGTGTAACTTTATTGTGCTGTGTCCAATTCACTTTATTATATGTACGTAACTTTTTTGAAATAATTCATGTGTTGCATTTTTTCATTGAGATGGAATAAATAGCTAATAATTAGCAAACCCTGGTTGAAATTAGTTTTTCTTCTCTGGAAGCCATTTAATGTTTTGGAATTGTCATATCAGTTTTGGCATATCTTTCTGTTATGTTGTCTAAGTGCTCAGCCTTACTGATTAGAGCCAGCTCTTTTTTGGTATTAGTTGAAATAAATTCCAGCAAGACTAAATATATGTCTATTAATCCTCATAGATCTTTTAAAAAGACTTTAGCGCTAAATTGCCAAAGACTAGAATACGTACACAGTTATAATTACCTAGGTATCACATTAGATACGAATCTGACCTGGAAGCCACAACTGGAAAAAAACGGAATAATCTTGCTCTAAACTGTTCTCATATAATAAAAAGCACGGGGGAGTACCTCTAAGGCTGTATCTCCTGCCATTGAGGTTTTTAAATACAAGGCTCAGTCAGCCGCCTTGTATTTCACTCTTGGATACCTTCACATATCAGAAACAGATTGCCAATCTAGCAATCCAAATGTATGTTATTGGTGTCCAATGATGATTAAACTGTCACTATTTTGTTGTTTGCTATAACCCAATATAGAAAGTTTGATAAAAAAAATATTAAGGCACTATTCCTCCATGTTTTTAGTTCTGAAGCTATAGGAAAAGTTCCGGTCAGTGTTGAACTTGAAAACTCTGAACAAATTTGTCAAGAACTTGAAGTTAAAAATAATATCTCCACGGCAAATCATTACGATGACAACGGAAGGGAATACCTAATGATGCTGGACCTTCAGGGTGCCTATTTTCATGTCCCGATCTATCAGGAATGTTAAATATTTCCTTCTTCTGCGATCGAGGATGATCGTTAATAGTTCATGGTCCTTAAGTTTGGTTTGGCAAGTTCACCAAGAGTCTTCACAAAGGTACTAGCACTGGTGGTTGTGAATGTTCACTTACAAGGTGTGCCTGCTTATCCATATCTGGATGATTGGGTAATTGTGGCATATTTTTTCCTAAGGCTCAAGACCATGCAAAGGAGGTTTGCAAGACACTCGTGTACCCGGGCTTCTTGCTGACCAAGGGGGAGTACAATCTTTTTTAGACTCAAAAGAAGAAGTTCAAAGGAGCTATATTTGACTCAGAGTAAGGAAGACTTTTCTGCCCTGGGAGATGGAGGACAATCTAATATTGCTTCTGCGACATCTCCTACAGCAATCTTCAGCTACAGCTAAAGAGTGGCTACGGTTTCAAGGAATGATGTCAGCCCGCACAGCAGTAGTCCCTTGAGCTCAATTGCACCTCAAACCTCTTGTTCAATGTATCCTGGCACTCTTGTTCCCAGACTCAGCAGATTACGAGACAATAGTTCCAGTCTTACCTTACTTGGGGCTTGTGCTCCAGTGGTGGTTTTCTTCCCAGACTCTGAGCAGAGGTATCCCACTGTCAGAGTCCCTTCCAGTATTTGAGGTTGGCGGACACTCTAGGGTATCAGGAGATTCAGAGTTGTTGCTCCTTGGTGGAAACACGTGATGCATCCAATTAGAGGGAGTTGGCAGCAACTGGGAGACCTCTCCATAGCTTTACAACTTGCCTGTCCAGGAACCTGTTTCTGGTGGGTACAGACAATCAAGTGGTGAAGGCATATATAAATCAACAAGGGGGCAATTAATCTCAAACTTTAACCAAAACATTCTCCTGTGGGAAGAGAACCATCTACTTTTATTTTGAATGATGTATTTCCCAGATGGAACATTCCTTTTTTAATATATTTTCATCTCAGTCTCCAAGCCCTTCAGTTCCAAACACAGATTTAATCACCCAATTCTAAATTTGTTTGCATCTCCACACAATGCTCTTCTACCCCCGTTCTGCACGGAAACTCCAGTGGATGCATTAATCCTTCCTTAGCCTCAGGAGTTGTTGCACTCTTTCTCTCTGTTTCCCCTCCTTTGCAACATGCTTCAGAGTATTCGAAGGGAATGATTACTCTAATTCTAATTGCTCCTTTTTCGGCCGAGGAGGTCATCATTTCCCATGTTGACTAATTGGTGATATTGGTGATGTACCCATATCGTCTTCTTCCTCTGGACCCCAGTCCTCTTCAATTCCCAGTATTGTCACTGAAGTAATTACATCAGATAAAACAGACAGCCTGGAGATTAAAGGGGTTGGCTAGCAATGCTTAGGTTGCTCTCGGAGAGTGGCTTGCGATATCCAGATGGTTAAAAAGAGTTCCACCTTTATGGGTTCTGGTGGATCGGACGGGGATAGGAGCGTGGGCTTCCTCGGTTCAGGTGACAGTGGGAGGACTGAAATATCTGAGCGTGTTTTTATCGGATGTACCTGCAGTCTCCTGGGAGCGCAACCTGGTCCCAGTGTGGGAACAGACTCATGAAGATCTTAAGTCCTGGTCCCGTATGCCTGTGTCATTATATGGCAGGTCGGCGATATTCAAGATGGTGGCGCTTCCCCGGCTCCTCTATCAGCTACAAAATCATCCATATCAGATCCCGCCCGAAGGTTCAGACATGTGAATGCAGCACTTGGACAGTTCCTGTGGGAGGGGGAAAAGGTGTGGGTGGCTCTGCGCACATGCTTCCTGTCCACCTACTGTGAGGGGGCTAGCGTCCTCTGATGTTCTTTCATACTATCAAGCCTCACACTTGCTGGTTCTTAATGAGTGGTGGTACGGTGACAGGGGAGACCCGGCGTATGCAGTTGAGCGACAGCTCATGGGACATCATTCCTTACATACACTACTATATTCAACGATGCCACTGGGGTCTCTCCCATCGGTGACGTGGGTAGTATTTCTCATCTGGAGGCAGGCATTGCGTCGAATGGTGGTGGAACACCTTGACCCGGGAAACCCCCCTGTGGGGCAACAGGCGCTTGCCTCAACTGGCGGTTCTAGAGGGATTCTGGGGATGGGATGCAATAGGTATCTCAGTCCTTGGTGATGTTATGAGGGGCCAGACACTCACATCCTTTCAAGAACTACAGAAAGAATTTCTTATGCCACGATCCCAGTACTATTACTACCTTCAATTTCGGCATGCCCTGTCCCCTAGTTTAGAGAGTTTGGAGTCGCTACTGGAATTCAGCCAGCTGAAACCAAAGATTTTCATGGGAGATCTAAATGACCAGAAAATTTCACAAATTTATCAATCCTTGGTCACTCATTGCACCCCTATACTTCAGACGCTTCGGAGGGCCTGGGAGGAGGATGTGGGCACGCTGGAGGAGGAGGACTGGACTGAGGCCTTAGCAGCCCCACGAGGGGCTGCATAGCGATGCGACCGCTTGGTTCAGTTCAAGTATTTACACAAGGTCTATTTTACTTGAGTGTGATTGTGGAGGGCAAGGCTGATCGCCTCCTTGGTGTGCCTTCGCTGTAGCCGAGAGGAGGGTACATTCCTTCACACAGTTTGGTGCTGTCCATCTCTTGATCGCTTTTGGAGAAGGATGTTTGCCTGCCTGTCGGAGGTTTTGGGGTGGAAGCTACCCCGTATGCCACAGCTGGCCTTACTTCATGTTATGGAGGAAATAGGAGGCAACATCTATAAGCGTCACCTTATGCAGTTGGGCTTTACATTGGTAAAAAGAGATATTGCCCGGGCATGGAAGGCACCAAGGGCCCCATCGGTGGCCGCATGAAAGAATGGACTTGACTTCTGTATGGGGCTAGAACAACCTATTTTTGTTGCTAGGGGCTGCCCACGCATACACTACAAGATTTGGAAATGGTGGCCGGATTATTAGGGATTGCTGTTAGACCCGCCACCAGTGACGTGACAGAGGTTCATCCGATGGGATAACGCATATCTTCTTGACTGTGGGGATATACTAAGGGGGCCCGGAGGGGCTTACCCATTCTGCAACATTTCTATGTGGTGGACAGGACTTTGCGGACATTGTGCCAACAGGGAGATGGTGGGGTGGGAGGTGTTGTTGATATGTGCTTGGATTTTATGTGTAAAAGTCAGAGTCATCAGAACTGTATAGTTGGATTGTGCAGTTGTCTCTTAAGTGCAGGGCCCTGCAATATATGTGCAACTTCACAAGATAAAGTTTGTTTAAAAAAAAATAAAGAGTTCCACCTTTAAAACATATGATAAACATTAGAAGCATTTTGCTCTCAGTGTTCAAGGCTTGGGCTTTGATCCAGTTGTGGTTCTCCCTTTCGAAATTCTGGATTTCTTGCAGGACATGTCACTATGGGTTTAGCCCTAGCTGGGTATCGATAGGATCTTGTGGGGGTGATTTGTTATCTATTCTTCCTTTCGTTAGGAAGCCTTTATGTAGTTTTCATTTAATGAAACCCAGAGAGTCCAATCCTGTTCCACCTTAAGATCTCTCTCTCTGGAAGGGTTACAAAAATAATATTTTGAGCCTTTTGAGTAGGCAGACATGTCTTGGGTATTGGCCAAAGTAGCATTGCTCTTTGCGATTACTTCTGAAAAGAGGATTGGGGTGGTGTCTTCTTTACTCATTTCTTACCCTTAACTTAAATACTTCCCGTGTGAGATTTTCCTTTGACCCAAGTTTAGACCAAAAATTCAATTAATGTTTCATTCCACTCGGAAATTGTTCTCCGGTTTTCCAGTCTCCAGATAATATTCTATCATCACTAGATGCCAGAAGAGCATTGTTACTTTGCCTGAAAATAACTCAAGACTTCAGATCATTGCAATCCTTGTTTGTTTGATATGGTATTGCCTGTAAAGGGAAGAAGGCATCTTCTTCTACTATCAGTAAATGGGTGCAGTAGGGCGATTTCCTAGTCCCATTCTGCAATGGGTTGGATTTGCCAGGTATTGTTGCAGCAAGATGAACCAGAGCGGTGGCAGCATCCTGGACCGAAGTGGCTGGTGTTTCCTAACAGGAAATCTGCAGAGCGGCCACAAGGACAAATTCTAAAACATTCTTGTCTCGTTAATAAAGTGGTCATGTTTTGAAAGGCTATGGAAATTTTTAGTTTTTCAGTTATAAAAACAGCAATGCAATAATTGCTGTAATAGACTTTACTTTATGGAAGCATGTCATTGTGTCTGTCAATTTCTTGCTTTGATTATATCCTGACAATGTAAGGACTATAACAAGGAGGACAGATATGTGGTTATGAATATTACCAGTAAGTAATTGGTTCAGTCTTGCAGTTGATGTAGAGTTACTAACTGAACAAGTGCTAGGAAGATTTAGGCTGTCTATATTAACAAAGCTCATTCTAAAGGCGACTAGTGTTAACGAGTGAGAGGGGTGTTGCCCTACTAGCATCAGGGTGGAGACAAAAGGGAGAGAATGTACACCATAGAGCATCTGCAAATGAAATGCTCACTGACTTGTGCTGATTTCAAAAATACTGTTTTTTTGGAGGAAGGGGTGAGGTTGGAGTCCTCCTCCGCTTGTGCTGGCCAGGTGAGGACTGCTGCTCGCCCTCGAGGCACAAGCGAGGAGAGTGACATCAGCGTGATGGGAGTGGCCGCACAAATAGGCAAAGATTAGATTTTAAATGGGGCGCTTATGCTGTGGCCCAGGGTCGTCCGGCAGGCGCTATTCGAATAAAGGGAAAGAGGCA
Organism: Lissotriton vulgaris; assembly: GCF_964263255.1. Lineage (NCBI taxonomy): Eukaryota > Metazoa > Chordata > Amphibia > Caudata > Salamandridae > Lissotriton > Lissotriton vulgaris. The sequence continues at coordinate 1,296,045,367 of NC_141691.1, forward strand.
GGACTGGATGATATCGCTGCAGTGGGTCGCAACAATTAAAGCACTCCCTAGTTGGATAATTGAAGTTGGGGGAGTGGGCTTCAGAAGGATTTGACTATGTAAGAGTTTGGCTATGCAGCTCCTGTTTTGGGGATAATCAGCACGCAGCAGGTGTGCTGTTGTCCACATATTGGCTTGGCTGTTTATTGCTCAGAGTGGACACTGGCACTGGCTCAGAATATGTACTGCATCACAGCATAGTCTTCGGGGTCTCCAACCTTTTCTGTACTGAGAGCTACTTATGTTCAATGAAACGCATTGAGAGATATTAATATTATTAGGGTAGTGTAATCTCAATTTTTTATATGTATATTAACTCAACCAAGCAAAAGTTTTCTAATTTAATAAGCTGAGCTGCATACAGGTGAGGTACTCAGAGGTAGCTGGAGAGCTACTGTAGCTCACAAGCTACTGGTTGGAGACCCGGCAGGGTGCGACAATCGGCGGGTACAATTGACACATAGCTGCCAGGAGATCCCTGCTTGTGTTAAAATAGTATATTACTTTAACACAAGCAAGCGTATCTCCTCAGCACATCAGATTATTTTACAGCATTCAGAAGCGTTCATTAAAAGTGATTGTTTTTAAAAACTACATTTAGAAACGTTTATGTAATGGCACGTGGTATTCACCCCCTACACTTCTCTACTTCTCTACTAGTATGCCCTCTTCATCACACCCAAACAGGGCAATAGGCGTTTGTGATTGCTTAATGACTTTGAGGAGTGTTGTTATTGCTTTCTCACTAAAATTAGTTTTAAAATGCTGCATGCACCATTTGTCTATCTGTTTCTCAAAATTTTCTCAGAGTGCAACACCCCTGAACCCTCCTTTTGTTAGTCAGGCTCACTTGCTTCCGTTGCTAATTTGAATTCTTCTCAAAGTTGACGCCTCACTTCTTTGAGAAGTCACCAGCCGCCACTGGTTACAGTCGCGTACTGCATGTCATTTTTTGTTAAGTGATGTCATCTGCGTCAGAAGCCACACGACCATTCCCTCTAATCGCCGGCACAACAGTGTTGCAATGTAATGTTTTGCGGTCCTTAGTGTGCTAATTCGCTATTTTGACACCTGGAAATCCTCTTGTTGGTACTGAAGACAGGCAAGTCTGGTGCCTATAGAGGGGCACAACACAAGCCCCTGGCTGCAGCCCCGCAGTGCAAGGGCCCCCTCCCTACCCTTTAGGGCTCCCTGGTCATAAGGACCCAAGTATATTTATGGCCAGTGAGTATCTACGAGATATAGGAAGCTCTGGGGTCCCTCTTCCCATACTGCAGATGGGGCGTCATTTTACGTCACGCCGCTGGGCCCATAGTGCCTTCTCTCTGGAAATACAATATTAATGACAGGAACAAGGGGTCTGCTGAAAATGCAACAAGACACAAACGCTTCCTTAAGTGGTCAAATGAGTGTCTGATATTCGAGCGGCAGAGCTGAGAGCGAGAGAGCCCCATCATACATGAAGTGATTCTCAGAGGCTGAAAAGTAACACAGGAAAGCCGCCGAGCACTGACAGGAAGCACTTTCCTCCGCGCGCGCAGGACACGTGCTTACCGTAACCGGAAAAGATAACTTGACCACTGAGGTTATTTAGGAAACGATTAGATGCTGCTAAGTACTTCGATAGAAGAGTGAAATAGAACGCCTGGGAGGAAGGGGTGGAGAGAAAGGGCTTCTTTCCGTTTTAGGGCAATGTCGCTCAATTTAATATTTTATGAAAACTACAAATTGCGAAAGGCATCTTCTTAATTCCCTTTGTCAATTATATTTGAATTTACTCTCCCATACTTCTTGAACTTGTCTGACGGGACGCGGAGTAGGTATGATCATCTGGAAAAGACACACGGACGCAAATTCTTAGATCCTTTGACATTTCTCGTTGGAGGTGATGGAGGTACACAGCCATAAATCTGGAATTCTTACTCTGTATCAAAGAAGTTACATTTTGGTTCGTGCCTTCACTAATCCAGTTGCAAATGCCCCAGTGAACTCATTCAAACTATGGCCCGTCAGTCCCCACATCCCTTTCCTCCTCCCTCACTGTCCCATTTCGCGCAAGAAATCATTGTCCACATCTCTCTTTTAGGAGCAAAAAAGGCCACTTTATTTTAGGACAGGTGCATCATAATTTTCACGAAACACATTTCATTATTTATTTATTTACAAAATCCAACTCTACAATGATCTTACAAAACCTGAATCCCAAAACCCAGAACGAAACTCCTACCTACTACCCCTAACCTACCCACGCTACCCTTCAGGATGGCCAACCCGCTCCAGGCTGCCCACCCCCACTACCAAAAACCCGCCTATAAGTAGAACAAAGGCACCCATCCTAACCGTGGCAGGCTAAGAAAAGGAGCAGCACCTAGAGTACCGCAGAAGAAAAAACACCCCCCACCCAAATGTAAAAGAAAAAGAGGGAGGGTGGGTGGGGCAAAACAAACCTCCCTACTAGCCTCCCGCTACGCAGTTCCCAACCGCCAGCCTGACTCCCTTATATCTGTTCACTAATCAGTCCCCACCTGATTTCCTGATTCTCGCGCGAACCTACCCAGGAAGAGACCGGCTCGCGCCTGGCTCTCCCTGGGTCCCCCCTCGCGCAAGAAATCATTGTCCACATCTCTCTTTTAGGAGCAAAAAAGGCCACTTTATTTTAGGACAGGTGCATCATAATTTTCACGAAACACATTTCATTATTAATTTATTTACAAAATCCAACTCTACAATGATCTTACAAAACCTGAATCCCAAAACCCAGAACGAAACTCCTACCTACTACCCCTAACCTACCCACGCTACCCTTCAGGATGGCCAACCCGCTCCAGGCTGCCCACCCCCACTACCAAAAACCCGCCACCCAGGAAAACCTTTAGTGTTTTCCTGCCCCACCAAAAGGACAGGAAGGAGCACACCATAATTGTACCTGAAGAACCTTACTAATCAAATCCCTGAGTTCTAAAAGGTAAAAAGAAATACCCAAAGCCGAGAGATGCACACCGTCCTCACAAAATAAATGATGTTCAGAGACCTGTAAATGATAATGATTCAAACAGTAGATACCCAAATTATGACAAAAAGGTCGCATTGTCCTGTTCACTTTTCTCCTGGCCTTTTCAAGGGCGGAATGGTTCCTTGCTCCACGCCATTGCAGACGAGGCACAAACTCAGTCCATATCAGCATGGTGCTCACCCATGTGGTTTTTATAATTTCCAGATCTTGCTTCATGAGTTTCAACAAAGTCAACCCAGAGAGAGAAACCAAGTCATTCTCGCCCAGATGGAGCACCAGGAGATCCGGAGGGCCCCCCAAACACTGGGAAACCAAAGCAGCCAAGGCGGGAAAAAGCCCACCCCAGCGCATGCCCCCTGTTCCATGCCAGGAGACTTCGTGTGTCGTGCTGTTTAGACCAAGCGATCTCCCACAGAGCTGAGTGGCAGCGGCTAAAGCTGCACGTTTAATAAAAGAGTGCCCCAGTATCCACACCCTCCGTTTGCCTCCGGTGACCGACGGCCAAGGACCTAGGAGAGAAAGAAATGTTAGACAATCCAAAAATGCACTATTTCCTCACATATTTCTCACAGCACTTGGAACGCCAACGACCAATGCGTCGGATCTGGGACCAGTCCCACCCCAAACGAGCGGCCTCCGTCGCCGCACCAATTCTGAATGAATGGGTACCAAACTGAACCGGATCCTTCCCCAAGCGCAACAAAACTTTGCGCAAGACAGCCAACAATTGGGATGCCACTATGGGACTACCATCCACATGACAAAATATAGACCCCTGGAGAAAATGTGGAGAGGATACAAACACTTCCCATTCCCCAACCGGGCAACATGCAGAAACACCACTCCTGCCAAGGAACACCCACTTACCCCTCACCAACTGGTCGGTTTTGGATGCCCGCAGCCACAGCCGCACCCTGTCACTCTCCAACACTACCTCACTGCTAGTCATGCCTACCCTACCCCGTAACCCCAACAATTCCGATGCCCGAAATGCCCCAAAGAACAACCAAATGAAACACAAACGAAATTTGGCACACTCAAAAGCATCATGACAGGGGGGGCGTGGCTAGCAGCCGATGATGGCGGCAGCAACCTAGAGAGGCTCCCGTAGCAAGGCGGCTTCCCGCAACAATCCGCATGCCAATCCGCGCACTACTCAGTCCGAAGAGGGTGTACTGGGTGCGGTGACCGAGCGGCACCGACGCAGAAAATTTGGGAGTGCCTGGACCCCGATTTCGGGGCGAAACTTCATCTCCGTCCCTTGGGTGAGACGGGCCTGGTGACACGAGGCGAGCATCGGTGTCAAGTGAATCCTGAGGCCGGGCGGAAGTTCATCCTCCCCGGCGCAACCATCCGGAAGTAGCCGACGACGCCATCGCCCGACACCTTTGGCTGGCGATCCTTCCCCGCCGGCTGCTCTACCCCTCCCGTGGAATACACGGTGACGCTGGGCATCTGTGCCCCTTGGCTGCGCTCGACGCGGACCGGAGGTCCTGCACGGCACCAGACGCCATTTTGCTGAACTGGCCGAGGCCGCCAAAGCTCCGCGGCGGCCGGCGACACTTGCATAGTACCAGCGGACGTTGGCATCCCACCAGTACTGAACCCCCCCTGCATTCCCTTTTTCCCCCCCGTGGACAGCGACGGACCTCCGGCCCGTTCCAGCTTGGACTTTGTCTCACTGGACAGCAATGGCGGGGAAGGGACAGCAGCAGAATGCTGCTCAAGCGAAGCTCGGGAAATATGCCTATGAGGGCCAGTCGGCCACACAATCTGAGCAGCGCAAATCATTGGGGAAGGGTTCTGACAATGACGGCGCAAAAAAGGCCACGCTGGACGACGTGCTACGGACACTGGAGCAGGTGCAGGCCACGGTGGGTTCGACCGCGGCGGAGGTTACCCTGATCAGAGCCGACCTCCAGAAAATGAGCGAAAGGGTGAAGCAGGTGGAGGTAGTGACCAAATCTTTGATAGAAGACGTTTCGGACCTGCAGGTGGCAATGGAGAGGCTGCAGGCGGACAATAAACTTTTGAAAAGTAAGCTGGACGACCAGGAGGGGCGTTCCAGACGCAACAACGTCCGTATTTTGGGGGTCCCGGAGTCTGAAACAAAGGGGGCCATGGACCTATATGTTGAAGACCTTATAAAGACCAAACTGGCCCCGAAGGGACTATCAAACTTCTTCACAGTAGAACGGGCCCATCGAGTCCCGGGCGGGACGCCCACCCCGGGTGCAGCTCCGCGCCCCATCCTGGCGAGACTCTTCAACTTTCGAGACCGCGATGAAGTCCTCCAGGCCGCTAGGGTGGCACCGCCCATCCAAATCCAGAATTCAAGGATTTCATTTTTCCCCGACTACACGGCGGAGGTCACCCGCAAGAGGAGGACTTTCCTCGAAGTTAAAAAGTCGCTTCGCGACCAAGAACTGCCGTACTCCATGCTGTTTCCGGCCCGGCTACGAGTGGTAGCGGATAAGAAGGTCTGGTTTTTCGATTCAGCAGAGAATGCCAGGGAATGGCTGGATGGCTGGCGCACAGTGGACCGCACCTCTAACCGTCGACGCAACAGATCGGGGGGGACGAGCCGGCGGGGCTCCCGCTCCCCATCCAGGACCAGCGAGAATGGATCACCACCACAGGACCAATTGGGAGCGGCTGGCGGCAAATGAAGATACCACAAGGGACTATCGAGTTACTCCTGAACTCTACTCCCACTGATTCTCTACTGAGCCGTTAATGGACACTGGCCCGGATGCCCGAGGGCTGCAAAGGGACCGCCTGCTTTGGGGGACACTCTCCCCCGACGTGCAAGTACTCTGTTTCAGCTATGGGTTAAGCGCTCTGCTAAGTTGGGGTGGCGGGCAGTTTTGAGTCCGTTTGGCAGGGAGGCAGAGTGGGGGGTGTTGGGGGGGGGACTTGTTTGGTTTTACGGGAAATTCATGCTATCGTCTGAACAATGTAGAATGTACTGTGCTGTTTACTGGAACGATGTTGGGAGGGTGGGCCATGTGCTGCGGGTTCAGGCCCCTAAGTTTCGATGGTGGTGGGTGAGCGGCGTAACGTGATGCAGGCGGGTGTGACGCGATTGGGCGGCTCCTCCCTCAAGCTTCTGGCATGGAACGTGCGTGGATTGGGTGATAAAGTGAAGCGAGGCCTTGTTCTGTCCGAGGTCAAGCGACATAAACCTGACCTCATACTCCTTCAAGAGACCCATCTAATGGGTACTGCCACCAAGGCCCTGGACAGGCGGGGGTACTCAATGTTGGCCCACTCCGAGTTCTCCACTGGGTCCCGGGGCACGGGTATCCTGCTTAGAAAATCCTCAACTTTTATCACCATTTGCACAAAAACCGACTCACAGGGCTGTTTTGCGGCAGTGAGTGGTCAATGGGGGGGGCGCCCCCTGACAATAGTATCAGTGTACATCCCGCCGTCCTTACACTCTGTGATGCTGCCTGCCCTGGGCGATTTCCTACTGTCCCTCCCCGAGGGTGACACCTTGTTGGGCGGGGACTTTAATTCCCCTGCCGACCCACTACTCGACAGGTTCCCCACGCCCGCTCTCCCCGGGGGTCCCTCCAGATTCCAAAGGTTCCTTGAGGCGTTGGGGCTGGTAGACATATGGCGGCACGTCCACCCTACATTACGACAGTACACCTTCCATTCCACCGTCCACAATAGCCTGTCCCGCATTGACCACTTTCTGGCGCTTGGGGATGGTTTGCAGCGCGTAGAAGAGGTGCTCATTCACCCAAGGGGCATTTCGGATCACTCCCCACTGACTCTCACCATTACTTCACAAATACGCTCACGCCACCGCGTCTTCCCGATGCATGCCTCATATCTTAAGGTGCCGAAGGTCCGGAAAGCACTGCAGACCGCCACAACACATTACTTTATGGAGAACGAGCCTACCGCAGCCTCGGCTGAGGTGCTATGGGAGGCCTATAAGACTGTCCTGAGGGGGCAAGCCATTAGCTCCATAACCTCGTATAGGCGAGAACAGGCGGCGGACCACTCGGCGCTCGAGATACGACTGCGTGACGCAACCGCAGCCCATGAAACGGACCCCACTGACGACACACTGCATGCGCTCACGCTGGCCCAGCGTCTCTATACAGACCATGCTCGACACATTGCCCAAGGTCACATCACTGACACACAAAACCGAGTGTATGATTTGGGGGACAAAGCAGGGAAAATGCTGGCCTGGCTAGACAAAAGAGGCGGGAGTGCCAAGGGGATCCAACAGGTCAGGGATGTCCTGGGGAACATTCACACGGACCCAGCTCGGATAGTAGAAGAGCTGGCTGCCCACTTCGAGAAAGTCTACACCCCGGAGTGGGACGTCACGGCCATTGCGGCCCAAAGCGCACTGTATGATCTGCCCATCCCGGCGCTGTTGCCCGAGGCGGCGGCTGAGCTTGAGACGCCTTTCACTGCTGACGAACTGCGGATCGCCATTGGGGCCCTGCATACGGGCAAGGCGCTCGGACCAAACGGCATTCCAATTGAATGGTTCCAAGACCGCACTGCTGTTATTAGCCCATACCTGCTTCGAATGTATGAGGAGTGCCGTACGGCGGGGGTACTCCCGTTAGACCAACGAACGGCCACAATAGTGGCTATCCCTAAGCCTGGCAAACCTCCGGAGGACTGCTCCTCATACCGCCCTATATCCTTACTCAACGCAGAAAGTAAAATCCTGGCGAAACTGCTGGCAAATCGTCTCCTGCCCCACCTCTCTGATCTAATTCACCCAGACCAGTCCGGGTTCATGCCCCACAGGAACACCTCACTCAATCTACGACGGGTGCATGGGGTGTTGGCCAAAACGGATGAACTCGACGAACCAGCGGCCATCTTGGCCCTAGATGCCAAGATGGCCTTTGACATGGTTGAATGGGCTTATCTCTTCGAGGTTCTCCAGTACATGGGTTTCGGCCCTGTTTTCATATCCTGGATTAAACTGCTGTACACTATGCCGGTAGCGCATGTGGTGGCGAATGGCCACATTTCGCGCTCCTTTCCGCTCAACCGCGGCACTCGGCAGGGCTGCCCTCTTTCCCCCCTACTATTTGCACTGTCGCTAGAGCCCTTGGCAATCCGCATTAGGACCACCCCCTTGCTCAAGGGGATTCAATGGAGGGAGGGCTGGGAGGACCGCATTTCGCTCTACGCGGATGATATGCTTGTATACCTGACGGACCCTGACCATGGCATCCCGGCTCTTTTAAGTATCTGCAATGCCCACGGGGAGGTGTCGGGCTACACAATTAATTGGTCTAAATCTGAACTATACACCCTGGCGGGCGGCCCACCCGCGGTTGGCTCTGACTGCCCCCTGCGGTTGGCCGGCACGTCCTTTAGATATCTTGGTGTTCATGTTACGAGTGACCCGACGGAATTTGAAAAGTTGAACTTGGAGCCGCCGCTGGACCGCCTCAGGCGAGATGCGAGCTTCTGGGCAGGATTACCGCTAACGATGCTGGGAAAAGCAGCCCTCTTTAAGATGAAATCCCTGCCCCGCTTTCTGTATATTCTGGACAACACCCCCTTTGCAGTGCCCCCCAGGTACTTCAAAAGGGTGGCGGCAGTGGTCACTAGTCTACTATGGCACAATCGCCCGGCACGGATAGCTCACGCCAAGCTCTGTAAAGGTTGGTACGAGGGTGGCATCGCACTCCCTAACCTTCAACTTTATTATTGGGCGGCTCAGCTTAGACCGATTAATCAATGGCTGCATGCATCACAGTCGGACCCTGCATTCCAGGCGGATCGGGCCCAGCTAGGGGCGGGTACCCTGCTGGCCCCGCTCTACGACAAGCGTAAACTCAGGTTGTTGAGGGGGCCCACTAAGATCACAGTTTCCGTCTGGCACGCAGCCACCGCTGCGCTAGGCTGGAAAGATACTATCACTAAGCTCACCCCGCTTTGGGATTCACGTGCTCTGGGCAACCTTCGGACCAGCAAGGGGTTCTCCCGCTGGGATGACATAGGCATCTCAACAGTGGGAGACATGTGGGACCATGGAGCTGTCATCACGTTCGACCGCCTGAAGGAACTCTACGAAATGGGACCACATGAAACCTATCGGTATGTTCAAGTGCGTCATGCTCTGCTGGCGGTTATTCCGGTGGGGTCAACTCTCCCAGAGTCGTCCCCGCTAGAGGATCGCCTCCTAACTGACTATATGGTGGAGAAGGCCACTTCCCTTACCTACCGGAAACTCCTGAATAATTCCCCAGACCCGCTAGTGCCTCTTAAGGGAAAATGGGAGCAGGACGTGGGGGAGATGGATGAACACGAATGGAACGAGGCACTGGCATCCCCTAAAGAGGCGGGCATATCCTCTAGAATGAGACTCATCCAACTCAAGGTTCTACACAGGACATACTACACCAGGACATTGCTTCATCACATACAGCGAGCCCCTGACCCCTTCTGCTTGCGCGGCTGCGGGGAGGAGGGCACACTACTCCATACACTCTGGGACTGCTCCCTCATACAAACATATTGGTGTCAGGTCATGCGCACCGTCTCACAAGTCCTAGAGGTCTCCGTGCTTCCAGAACCACGTCGCTATCTTCTTAATGTGTGGGAACCAACTGACCTGTCCCGACATGGTCGCCTCTGGGTGACGATTGGTATGATGATGGCGAAGAGGGACATCGCGCAGCGTTGGGGGATGGCGGATCTGCCGAAGGCCTCCCAATGGTGTGTGAATATGGATAGGACCATGGTCACGGAGCGGGCGGTGTATTTATCCAGGGGGTGCCCGGCCAAGTGGAACAAAGTTTGGTCCCCGTGGAATGTTTACCGGGGTGAGATTTGTGAGCCACTCCCTGAAGGGGACACACTGGAGTCGGATGAGGACGAGTGAATGAGAAGGGAGGGCATGATGGTGGGAGGAGGGGCTGCACTGGGTGGGGGCGATATAACGGAATGGGGCAATTGCTACGGTATTTACCGAAATGTGAAAAGCGCAATTTGAATGGACTCAGAGGCACACTTCCACCTGAATGGCATTCAGTTTCCTGTGTCGATGGCAACGTGATTTCCCGAAGTTTGAATGTTTTTCTTTTTTTAGGTATTAAACAAAAAACGAAAACCTCATAATTTGGCAAGGACCATTCGCAACTCCTTCTTCACAATTTCCTTTTGGTGCTTTATCCTCAAGTCCTCACGACAGCATGTAATGTGTTACTGCATATTTATTGCTTATACGCTATGTTAGCGGCCGGCCCGGTTGGGTTGTAGGCGACGTGCTGTGTACTAATCTGTGAAGACTCAATAAAGGTTTTCAAAAAAAAAAAAAAAAAAAGCATCATGACAACACAACTCCAACTCTGGTAACAACAACTGAAGCAACTCAAAAGTCACTGGCTGCCGGAGCTGCGGACCACCAGCCCGAAGCCTAGCCAAACCTTTCAACATTTTACGAACCAACACCCCCCCAACCGGATCCCTCCCCCACCAAAGTAGCCCATAAAAAGAAATCCCAGCCAACTTGCCCGAAATGGTAGTGGGCGATAGACCTTTGTCTGCCAAATGCAACACAAACTGTAAGATGCCATGTTCATCAGACCAACCAGCCCCAGCCGGTCCCACCAAATCCTTACCGAACTGCAGAAACTCACTTCAAGCCTTCACATACCCCCGCCTCGTGGAGGCAGCCACCGAATGTTCGACTAATTGGTGAACCCTCAATCCCCCAGGTCCCATACGTACTGTGGGATCGCTGTTGGTTCCAGGTCCGCCCCAGGAGCTAACTTGCGGAACTCGGCCCACTGAAATCGAGACAAAGAGTCAGCGATGCAGTTAGAAGTACCAGGAACATGCCGTGCTTTAAAGACAATATTTAATTGCAGACACCGCAGCATGAATGCGCGCAGGAGCCGCAACACCCGCAAATCACGAGCCTTCTGGTGATTGACAAGATGTACAACTGCCAAATTGTCCACATGAAACAAAACTGATCGATTCCGAAACTCATCCCCCCACAGATACAAAGCAACCAGCAGTGGGAAGAGCTCCAGAAATGCTATGCTACGACCTTGGTCCTGCCAGAGCGCCGGCCAGCCGGCCGCGCACCACCGACCTTCCCAAAAAATTCCGAAGCCATGAGCCCCTGAAGCATCAGTGAACAACTGTACTTGCCACACCATGTCCTCATCCGCAAAAAACAAGGACACGCCATTGAACTCCTGCAGAAAACTAAGCCAGACTGTCAGATCAGCACGGACAGCGGTGGTAATGCGTACCCGATGATGGGGGAGGCTCGCACCGGACATGGACAGACCCAGACGCCTGCAGAACGTCCTGCCCGCCCGAACAACCCGACAAGCAAAATTGAGGTACCCCAACAGCTTCTGGACAGTTTTCAAAACGACTTTCCGCTCCCTCAAAACCAGTTGTATGAAGTCAGACATTTCCGTCACTTTAGCTGCAGGCAATCTCGCCATCATAGACAGCGTGTCAATTTCAATCCCCAAGAAAGTCAGGGACGTACATGGGCCCTCAGTCTTGTCCGGCGCTAAAGGAACACCCAATTCCTCCGCCAGGGCCTGAAAGCTGTTCAAAGCCGACTGACACTGCCCGGAGCGACCTTCCCCAATGAAAAGAAAATCATCAAGGTAATGACAGACCAGGATGTGGCCAGTAACAGAAGTGAATCTCCACTGCAGGAAGGTACTGAAAGTTTCAAAAAGGGAGCAGGACACTGAACAGCCCATGGGCAACACTCGATCCACATAGAAACAACCATCAAACTGCATTCCCAACAGACTGAAATCCCAAGGATGGATGGGCAAGAGCCGGAAAGCCGACTGAATGTCGCTCTTCGCCAGCAATGCCCCAACACCTGCCATGCGCACGAGCCGTAAGGCATCGTCCACCGAGGCATAAGTAACACTTGAGTCGGCCGGATCGATGAAGTCATTAATGGATGTACCCTCGGGCCAGGACAGGTGATGTATAAGACGAAACTCCCCTGCCGCCTTCTTGGGCACCACGCCCAGGGGTGAAACAATCAAGTCAGGCAGAGGACAAGATACAAAAGGACCAGCAATCCTACCAGCCGCAAGCTCGGCATCCAGCTTTTTCCGCACAACATGGGGACTCTCCTTCACAGACTTCAAATTGTCCGACCACCTGCCCACCCTGGGTCCCTGATACCCAATCCGAAAACCAATTTTGAAACCCCAAGACAAAATCTTAGCGGCTTCAAAATCTGGATAATCTACCAGCCAGAGATCGAGAACCTTCTGCCTAATAGGAGTAGGAGCCCTTGTAAACAGACTGTTGTTGCTGTCCCCTACCCCCGGAACCTCGTCCCTGATCGCCCAATCGTTGTCCAGGAAAACAGTGGGTGAGGGGGTGCTTTCCTCCACACTGGGAACACTCATGCTTGTACCTACAAGCTGGCCTGTTACAGGAACCCCGGTTAAAGTGCCAGCAAGTGCCAGTGGCGGCTGCTTGACCTCTGCCCCAAACCCCCGCCCCAGACTGAGCGGGGCGAGCTGAAAAGGGCCGATAATGCACCGGCTGACCGCTAGCCGTGTGGGTCGTAGCAGGCGGATTTGCCGATGCCATCCACTGTAACCATAATTCGGAATCAACCTCACCCCACGAACGCTCGGGGAAAGCGCTCATGCGGGCCCTGAATTCGTCATCATAGGACAACCATGCAAAGCCACCAAAATAACTGTGAGCCTTGCGGACGATATCTGCATATTTAAACATATCAATTGCCTTCTCAGGATGACGTTGACAATAAACACTGGCATAAATCAGAAAGGCCGAAGTCCAATTCTCTATAGACTTCGGAACACGAGGCCTCCGAGCCAGTTCTAGTTCCTCCTCCTTCGACCCCTCTTTTGCCTGAACATCTCTATGGAGAAGTCGAAAAACATCCACAAATGCCCCAGACCATATCAGATTCTTCGTTTTTTCGAACAAATGAGACCCCAAAGGCATCCCCACCCCAGAATAAGGCAACTTTTTCGGTAGGATACTATCCTCCGCCACCTGTGGGGCAACCATTCCACCATTCCCTGCAGTAGAAACCTCTTTGGCAACTTGCCCCGTAGAAACATTCGAAAATACCGGCCGCTCAAGCCTCGGTGCCAGAGCGACTCGCTCAACCACAACCCCATCCCCCGTAGAAACATTCGAAAGTACAGGCCGCTCAAGCCTCGGTGCCAGAGCGACTCGCTCAACCACAACCCCATCTCCCGTACCAATAAATCTTGTACTCTTCACAGGGAGACTCTCCCTAGGTTGCCACACAGACCACCACCCATCCTTACCTCTGGGCAACTGCTCCGACTGCAGTGTGACAGCCCCACGATCCTTCTGCGAAGGTCCAGACCTCACTGCCCCTCGTACACCTGCATGGTCCGCTCGAGACTCCTGCAAAACACGAGAAACAGTGGGTTGCCCCAACCCACCCCCCTGGGCCCGTGCTGCCAAAAGCCCAACATTTGTGTCTCTCAATTCCCCTTCCTCCAAATCCTCCTCACGAAAATTCCCACAGAAAACTTCATCAGAAAATAAAACTTGGTCACTGCCACTGGGCATAGCCCCATCACCGATACCCCCATCATAAAACTGCCAATCAATAGGCTGAAAACTGTGTACATTGAAAGCTGTAGAAGAGCTATCCGCTCCAGATAGCCCCCCGTTAAGCCCACCACTGGAAACAGCCGTGTGGACAGTTCCCGGGCCCGTAGAAACAGCCGACAGCCGCCCAGCCGAAGGCGCCGCATGAAAACTGCGGCCGCTCGAGCCAGACAAGGAAGAGGACCCCAGAACAGGCTCCCCGAAAACGAAAACGCCATCACCCCCCGAGGAACGAGTCGCCGACGCCAAACCATGGCCACCCACCGCCCCAGGCTCAGGGCCCCCCAAACGGCCACCCGGCTGACCCCTGGGGACCGGGAACAGGGAAGGACCAGTGCCCGTGGGCGCCCCCCTATGCAACAAACCCCTCCCACCCGGAGCCAAGGGAGTGGAGGTGGCAGTCCCCAGGCCAGGCACACCAGCGTCCGTAGACTGGGCAGACGGGGGTGGCAGCCCACTGGGTGCAGCACCCGCAGGAAGAATAACAGTAGCAGGGGGCGGGACTTCAGAGGGAGGGCAGACCGGCAACGCGTCCGACAGGGGCCGGACATCAGCCCCACCCTGGGGTGGGGGGCCAAAAGAGAGGTGAGGAGCCGTACCAGGCCCCGGCACAGCGGGGGAGAGCAGGAAACATTGCCCGTTCAACCACAGGTAAGGCGAGGCCCCGTCCGGCAATTGAGGAACCGCGGAGGAGGGGGCAGGGGGCACCGCTGCAGGGGGGGGGAGTTGCACACGCCCAGGCACATCCAGGCTCCGCCCACGCTTGGGTTTTGGGCCCGCCTGAGGCTTCCCCGACTTCCCCCGTACCAGCCCGCTGGGGCTCGGAGCCTGCCGGCCCACCGAACGACCCCTCCTCCCCCCGGGCGCCCCACGTGTGCCAGCAATAAAAAATGGTAAAGCACATACCTGCTGGAGGGCACCCGGGGCATCCGGCGGGGGTTCCACATCGACGGCGGGCAAAACCAGCCCAGGCCCGTCTGCCGGCATAGCCGCCTCTCCGTCTTCCTCCTCCTCCAGGCCCTGCGATAAACAGGCCTCCACCGCCCTGGAGACGCCCTCAGACGCCTTGCGAGGGGGGCGGGCCATGCCGACCCACGCCTCCACCGGGACACCCGGCCGTAGCAGGTCTTCACGCCCCGCCTCACAAAGGATTTGCACAGCCCTCCGGACATCCGCCGCTTCCTCCATGACCCAGGACACAAGGTAAACCACGAGCGCCGCAAAACAAACCTCCCTACTAGCCTCCCGCTACACAGTTCCCAACCGCCAGCCTGACTCCCTTATATCTGTTCACTAATCAGTCCCCACCTGATTTCCTGATTCTCGCGCGAACCTACCCAGGAAGAGACCGGCTCGCGCCTGGCTCTCCCTGGGTCCCCCCTTGTTACCTCATGTTATTAACAGTTCTTTCAATGAGTTATTTTTTTCTATGCTGCTAGTGGTTCCTTAAGTTTAAGGTCGTTCATATACTACAGCAGGTGTATTCACTGTGCACAGGTTACACAGTGAATCAGTGTGAAACCGAGAGGTCGTTTTTATAAATATAATATTTACCTTCTAACCAAGTCTGAAAGTCAGAGGCATCATTTACAACCTTCAAAATAAAGTTATAGGGAGCCACCGAGATTTTTTAGGAGGATTGTTTTCAAATCATGGAATCTGAGAACAATTTAACATTTGTATTCTTTTCTAATTTGGGAAGGTATTTTGTTTAGTATCTTCCCAATATTATGATAGAAATTGGCAAAAAAGAACTTCATGTGCATTAAATGTACGGAAATTGTTTCTGAATATTATATAACATTTTCTACTTTGGCTCTAAAATAGTTAGTGATTTGGTCGTTTGTCCCACAATTTGCCATGTCAATTTACTAAAAAGCATTAAACTTGCACCTGAAACGCCCAGGACCCTTCATAACCTCCCTCCCCATCCACCTCCGGCTGACCCAGGACCACCTCTCCTTCAGGAAGCAACTGAAGACCTGGCTGTTCGAGAAGTAGCGACTCCCCCCCTTCCCCAAGCGCCTTGAGACCTTTCCGGGTGAGTAGCGCGCTATACAAGTGTCATGATTGATTGATTGATTGATAACCTGGATAACAATGCCCTCAACACGGAGAACCGTTACATAAAATGTTACCTTTCCTAAATTCCAAAATACATTACTAAACTTGTTGGGGACATATTTTAGCCACTGTGAAGGGCACCAGCATGGAGTGAGCGGAACTCAATGAACCTGAGCTGTTTGCTCTTTGATCACCCAAAGTATAATGCAGAATGATATGATCATCAGGGCCAAGCGTTTGTTGATGATAATTATATATTTATTTAAATATTCTGATATTGTATTTGAAGGCAATTTTAAGTGCTATTTTTAAATGGTGTCAACACAAAGCAAAATAAATAAATAAATAAATGTGTTCCAAGATTGAGGTCATGCAAAACGTGGTTGTCAGGTTTCTGCTAGGTCTGCCAGTAAATACCTAAATCTGTCACATGTGGAGAAGTGTCATTGACTGCCAACAGAAGCAAGAAGTATGTACAATAGAAAGGTGGTACTACCAGTTCTCCACAGCAGACCGCAAATGTTGTGCAAAAGAACCTTCACTTCAAAATTACAGATGGAACTTATGCAATATAACTGTAAGTCAAATAACCTTAAATTGTGCTCTAAACTCAACACATCTTTTCTCTTAAAGTAATAAACATTAATGGGACTTATTAGGTATTGTGACATAACATGTCACTTGGATGGACTGTAAATTTCCTGGAGCAATAACTTTTCAGTGCTCTTCCGATGTCCAAATTGTCGCATATATTGAGTGAATTGTTAACACCCTCCACAACTTGCTTGGGGGCAGACACATATGGCAATGCCACTTGTGATGTGAACCCTTTTCCTTATTTACAATTCCACAGTGACTCTTCAAGTGGTGACAAAGTCCTTTCAAGTAACTTGGTCTGCTGGTCTTTCTTTTAGACTGTACATTTCCAGAAGCAACAACTTTACAGTGCTCTTCGATGCCCAAATTATTGCATATGTTGTGTGAATTGTTAACATTGTTAACAAGTATCACCAACATATTCTCTTCCTTCCAGATCTGGCATCAGTCAAAACCACTACATCCTCTGCAACCTCCACAACTTTCTTAGGGGAAGAAAAATAATTCTCACCATTTGTGATGTGACCCCTTTTCTTTATTCTCATACGGGATCACCCACAATCACTCCATGTGCTTTGAGGCCACCACTCCGTCTCTTGTAAATTGTTTTGCGCAATATGTCTTACATCCAGCATCCATGTTAATCTTTGATCGAGTGGTTGAAGTACTATCGAGCCATTGCTTCCAGGGTGGTACAGCGATGTCTTTCTGTATACTCAGTGGTGCTACCTATAATCCCCATCATCTCACAAGACCCCTATCACATCTTAAGTGATCACTAACATCACCATATGTACTCACTTCTTCACCCATTTATATTTTCACCAGTTAATGATTGATTACTTTTCCCTAACTTTACTCAGAATCTCATTCTGATCCAAACATTTTTTCTATTCCTCTTTGCATGCTGTTCCTCCGAACAAAGCAGCAGTTTGGTTTAACTCACACATTTCTTCTACACCATCACCCTCACAGTTAGCTATTGGTACAGATATGGGAATGGTTGAAAGAAAGTCAGCTGCACACTTTATAGCACCTGGGACTTATTCCATTCTGTACTGATATTCTCGTAACCTGTAGTGCCATATGGCTATGCGTGTTGCAGAATGGCCACCTCCGCAAGTGCAGAAGGAATCTACAAAGGGCTTATGGTCAGAACGAAGTGTAAAGGCTGTGACCCAGATATATGTCTTAAAGTATTGCTTACCACAGCTTATACCTCAGAACTCTGTCTATATCATGGAATATGTAGACTCTGTACCACAGAAAGGCCCTAGATGTGAACACCACTATCTCTTCCTTCCCATTTTTCCGCTTTCGTAACATAACTGTACTCTATCCACAGCATCTTGCATCTGTCATGCTTGTTTCCTCATGTATATCATAGGGTTCAAGTGATTAACTTTCACAACATCCACCTTAAATTGTTCGAATGCCAATCTATACTTAGCACTCCAAATGGATCTTTTGTGTTTTTTGCAACATAATATTAAAGATGATATTTTTCTTTGGGTGCCAATTTGGTATAAAACTCAGGTTAGCACAGATCTCAACTGCTCCTTGTTTACCAAGCAAGGAACTTCTTCTATTGTCTTTAACACTATAAACTTTGGTATTGCCCCTTTCCTAGACACACATTCATAATAATCCAAATTGTCTTTTGCAAACTTACACTTGTTTACTTTTAACTCTAGACCTCTATATAATTTCTTGCACATTGGTCATCCTCGCATTATGCTCTCTCACATCCCTGAAAGAACACTACATCAGACATACCTTTGAACCACACATTCATTATCCTTTGGAAGACTGCTGTTGCTGATGCTGAACAGAAAATCATGCATGTATAGCGAACAGCACCTCCCAGAGTGACAAATGAGGTCAATTAGTAAGACTGGCATTTTTGATATGTTCAGGTATAGTTGGCAATCCACCCAGAAATTCTGGTTGCTGTCACACAATCACAAAGAAAAGTGCCCCCCTGGTACTAATGTGAAGCTCATCTAGACAGGGAAATACATATTGTAAATAATCTAGGGCAACATCAAAACAATGGAAATCTCAGAACATATCAAGAATAAAAATAGTGACACTAGTATTTAGGAAAATACAAAAGCAATTTATTGAAGAATTAATAACTCTGTTTTTAATTTTGTTTTTTAAACCACATGGTAAATCAAGTCTTACAGATACCATACTCAATATAACATCCTAACTACACACATTCTTAACACATTCATACTACATTCTATTTTTCATACCCATATATATGGTCTGTTTAAGAAAAGCAAATCACAATAAAATCATGATTAATAGTGCAGTACAAGTCTCATCATCCGTTACCCAAGGCACGTTGGTTTAGGCGTTCGTCAGCCATGTAAGAGCTGCTTGTACGAGTTTGCAATTTTATCGCATTCAGCGCAACCTATGAGGTTGAGTGGATTGACAGCTCGTCCACCCTGTCAGGCCCTTTTTCTGAAAGTTTGAAGATTTAGAGGTCCATAAGAATATCTTCCATCTCTTTATTGTCAGCATATCAAGCGGACAACAGACATTTCTTCGTCGCTGTGAGAATTAAATAAGCAAACCGTGGAATGATGTTTTTTCCTTGTTGTTAGGCACTTTTCATCTATCATAAATACTGCAGGACTTGAACATGGAATTGTATTCATTGTTTATTCCATATCTTCATTTGGAGTAATAAGTTCTCTTCTGAGCACAATATTCGGTGGTGGAACTCCTGAGGAAAGCAGTGTTCTGCCGAAACGCGCTTTGAGATAAATTTGGAAACCACCATAAAAAATAAAAAATCATGTGTTCAATTAGTTGTTCTGCACTATTAATCATGATTTTATTGTGATGTGCTTTTCTTAAACTGGCCATATATATGGGTATGAAATTAGAGTGTAGTATGAATGTGTTATGAATGTGTGTAGTTAGAATGTTATATTGAGTATGGTATCTGTAAGACTTGATTTACCATGTTTATAAAAAAAATTAAAAACAGAATTATGAATTCTTGAATAAATTCCTTTTGTATTTTTCCAAATAGTAGTGTCACTATTTTTATTCTTAATATGTTCTGAGATTTTCATTGTTGTGAAGTTGCCCTAGATTATTTACAATATACTGTCACATAATCCACACATTTTCTCCAAGATTGGTTGGTTTTGCAAGCACATACCACAGGCACCAGCCCTCTCAGCTTTCAATTTTTTTCAATAATTCCTAATTAGCACAATTTCTCTAGCTTGTTCTTAATTCCTCTTTGTTAGACCTGAGATTCTTGGTTTGGTTTCCCCAGACATTTTGTTTCCTGACCTCCTGTTTTGCTGACTTCATTTTTGCTGGCTTTAGGATTCTGGGGACTGTCCTACTGCTAACCAGTGCTAAAGGGCATGTGCTTTGTACTCTATACTTGGTAACATTGACTTATCTACAATTGACATATTTAATTGACTTTTAATTACACATTAAAGTGCACTATGTGCACCCAAAGCCTGTAAATTAAATGCTACTAGCTGGCATGCAGCACAAATTGTGACACCCGCTCAGTAGCCCTTTAAACATGGCTCAGGCCTTGCATTGCAGAGCCTGTGTGTGTAATTTTAAACTGCCATTTTGACTTGGCAAATTAAACTACTTGCCGGGTCTAAACCTTCCCTTTTATTACATAAAAGTCACCCCTGAGGTAGGCCCAAGGCAGCCCAAGGGCAAGGTGTACTTTTGAGTTTTACATGTACTGGTAGTGAAAAACTGCTACATTCATTTTTCACTACTGCAAGGTCTATCTCTCTCATAGGGAAACCTAGAGATTGCTTTAAACATCTTTTAAGTGTAACTTGCCATTGGGAGCAGAGAGAAAATTGGAGTTGTGTGTCACTGGACTCACAAATTAAAAATCCATCTTTTAATAGAGTTGGTTTTCAAATTGCAGGTCTGAAAAAGCCACTTTTAGAAAGTTACCATTTTCTTACTTAACCATTCTGTCTCTGCTTGTCTCTTAATGCATGATTCAGAAAAGGGGGTGGTGATGAACAGAGTGTCTGAATTAAGCAGACCACTCTTACCCAGTCCAAAGATCAGGGCTTGATCCATCACCGTTTTTTAGCTCACTGCACCATCCCTGCTCAGAACTTGACTATATGCAAATTAGTCTGACCCTGGCCCAGTGCATCATGGGAACAGGGCAGACCAAACTACCAAGCCAATTCTTATACTGGGAAGGAAACAAGCTACCGGGGACCGGTTTCTGGCATTTCAGCCGTCTTCAGCCCGGCTTGCTTGAATCCTGATGGTGCAATGAGCTAGGGACTCACATCTGAGTATACCCTTCCACGCTTATGGTGGACAGAAATGATTCAGAAAAGGGGGTGGTGATGAACAGAGTGTTTGAATTAAGCAGACCACTCTTACCCAGTCCAAAGATCAGGGCTTGATCCATCACCGTTTTTTAGCTCACTGCACCATCCCAGCTCAGAACTTGGCTATATGCAAATTAGTCCGACCCTGGCCCAGTGCATCATGGGAACAGGGCAGACCAAACTACCAAGCCAATTCTTATACTGGGAAGGAAACAAGCTACCGGGGACCGGTTTCTGGCATTTCAGCCGTCTTCGGCCCGGCTTGCTTGAATCCTGATGGTGCAATGAGCTAGGGACTCACAGCTGAGTATACCCTTCCACGCTTATGGTGGACAAAAATGATTCAGAAAAGGGGGTGGTGATGAACAGAGTGTCTGAATTAAGCAGACCACTCTTACCCAGTCCAAAGATCAGGGCTTGATCCATCACCGTTTTTTAGCTCACTGCACCATCCCAGCTCAGAACTTGGCTATATGCAAATTAGTCTGACCCTGGCCCAGTGCATCATGGGAACAGGGCAGACCAAACTACCAAGCCAATTCTTATACTGGGAAGGAAACAAGCTACCGGGGACCGGTTTCTGGCATTTCAGCCGTCTTCGGCCAGGCTTGCTTGAATCCTGATGGTGCAATGAGCTAGGGACTCACATCTGAGTATACCCTTCCACGCTTATGGTGGACAAAAATGATTCAGAAAAGGGGGTGGTGATGAACAGAGTGTCTGAATTAAGCAGACCACTCTTACCCAGTCCAAAGATCAGGGCTTGATCCATCACCGTTTTTTAGCTCACTGCACCATCCCAGCTCAGAACTTGGCTATATGCAAATTAGTCTGACCCTGGCCCAGTGCATCATGGGAACAGGGCAGACCAAACTACCAAGCCAATTCTTATACTGGGAAGGAAACAAGCTACCGGGGACCGGTTTCTGGCATTTCAGGCGTCTTCGGCCCGGCTTGCTTGAATCCTGATGGTGCAATGAGCTAGGGACTCACATCTGAGTATACCCTTCCACGCTTATGGTGGACAAAAATGATTCAGAAAAGGGGGTGGTGATGAACAGAGTGTCTGAATTAAGCAGACCACTCTTACCCAGTCCAAAGATCAGGGCTTGATCCATCACCGTTTTTTAGCTCACTGCACCATCCCAGCTCAGAACTTGGCTATATGCAAATTAGTCTGACCCTGGCCCAGTGCATCATGGGAACAGGGCAGACCAAACTACCAAGCCAATTCTTATACTGGGAAGGAAACAAGCTACCGGGGACCGGTTTCTGGCATTTTAGCCGTCTTCGGCCCGGCTTGCTTGAATCCTGATGGTGCAATGAGCTAGGGACTCACATCTGAGTATACCCTTCCACGCTTATGGTGGACAAAAATGATTCAGAAAAGGGGGTGGTGATGAACAGAGTGTTTGAATTAAGCAGACCACTCTTACCCAGTCCAAAGATCAGGGCTTGATCCATCACCGTTTTTTAGCTCACTGCACCATCCCAGCTCAGAACTTGGCTATATGCAAATTAGTCTGACCCTGGCCCAGTGCATCATGGGAACAGGGCAGACCAAACTACCAAGCCAATTCTTATACTGGGAAGGAAACAAGCTACCGGGGACCGGTTTCTGGCATTTCAGCCGTCTTCGGCCCGGCTTGCTTGAATCCTGATGGTGCAATGAGCTAGGGACTCACATCTGAGTATACCCTTCCACGCTTATGGTGGACAAAAATGATTCAGAAAAGGGGGTGGTGATGAACAGAGTGTCTGAATTAAGCAGACCACTCTTACCCAGTCCAAAGATCAGGGCTTGATCCATCACCATTTTTTAGCTCACTGCACCATCCCAGCTCAGAACTTGGCTATATGCAAATTAGTCTGACCCTGGCCCAGTGCATCATGGGAACAGGGCAGACCAAACTACCAAGCCAATTCTTATACTGGGAAGGAAACAAGCTACCGGGGACCGGTTTCTGGCATTTCAGCCGTCTTCGGCCCGGCTTGCTTGAATCCTGATGGTGCAATGAGCTAGGGACTCACATCTGAGTATACCCTTCCACGCTTATGGTGGACAAAAATGATTCAGAAAAGGGGGTGGTGATGAACAGAGTGTCTGAATTAAGCAGACCACTCTTACCCAGTCCAAAGATCAGGGCTTGATCCATCACCGTTTTTTAGCTCACTGCACCATCCCAGCTCAGAACTTGGCTATATGCACATTAGTCTGACCCTGGCCCAGTGCATCATGGGAACAGGGCAGACCAAACTACCAAGCCAATTCTTATACTGGGAAGGAAACAAGCTACCGGGGACCGGTTTCTGGCATTTCAGGCGTCTTCGGCCCGGCTTGCTTGAATCCTGATGGTGCAATGAGCTAGGGACTCACATCTGAGTATACCCTTCCACGCTTATGGTGGACAAAAATGATTCAGAAAAGGGGGTGGTGATGAACAGAGTGTCTGAATTAAGCAGACCACTCTTACCCAGTCCAAAGATCAGGGCTTGATCCATCACCGTTTTTTAGCTCACTGCACCATCCCAGCTCAGAACTTGGCTATATGCAAATTAGTCTGACCCTGGCCCAGTGCATCATGGGAACAGGGCAGACCAAACTACCAAGCCAATTCTTATACTGGGAAGGAAACAAGCTACCGGGGACCGGTTTCTGGCATTTTAGCCGTCTTCGGCCCGGCTTGCTTGAATCCTGATGGTGCAATGAGCTAGGGACTCACATCTGAGTATACCCTTCCACGCTTATGGTGGACAAAAATGATTCAGAAAAGGGGGTGGTGATGAACATAGTGTCTGAATTAAGCAGACCACTCTTACCCAGTCCAAAGATCAGGGCTTGATCCATCACCGTTTTTTAGCTCACTGCACCATCCCAGCTCAGAACTTGGCTATATGCAAATTAGTCTGACCCTGGCCCAGTGCATCATGGGAACAGGGCAGACCAAACTACCAAGCCAATTCTTATACTGGGAAGGAAACAAGCTACCGGGGACCGGTTTCTGGCATTTCAGCCGTCTTCGGCCCGGCTTGCTTGAATCCTGATGGTGCAATGAGCTAGGGACTCACATCTGAGTATACCTTTCCACGCTTACGGTGGACAAAAATGATTCAGAAAAGGGGGTGGTGATGAACAGAGTGTCTGAATTAAGCAGACCACTCTTACCCAGTCCAAAGATCAGGGCTTGATCCATCACCGTTTTTTAGCTCACTGCACCATCCCAGCTCAGAACTTGGCTATATGCAAATTAGTCTGACCCTGACCCAGTGCATCATGGGAACAGGGCAGACCAAACTACCAAGCCAATTCTTATACTGGGAAGGAAACAAGCTACCGGGGACCGGTTTCTGGCATTTCAGCCGTCTTCGGCCCGGCTTGCTTGAATCCTGATGGTATAATGAGCTAGGGACTCACATCTGAGTATACCCTTCCACGCTTATGGTGGACAAAAATGATTCAGAAAAGGGGGTGGTGATGAACAGAGTGTCTGAATTAAGCAGACCAATCTTACCCAGTCCAAAGATCAGGGCTTGATCCATCACCGTTTTTTAGCTCACTGCACCATCCCAGCTCAGAACTTGGCTATATGCAAATTAGTCTGACCCTGGCCCAGTGCATCATGGGAACAGGGCAGACCAAACTACCAAGCCAATTCTTATACTGGGAAGGAAACAAGCTACCGGGGACCGGTTTCTGGCATTTCAGCCGTCTTCGGCCCGGCTTGCTTGAATCCTGATGGTGCAATGAGCTAGGGACTCACATCTGAGTATACCCTTCCACGCTTATGGTGGACAAAAATGATTCAGAAAAGGGGGTGGTGATGAACAGAGTGTCTGAATTAAGCAGACCACTCTTACCCAGTCCAAAGATCAGGGCTTGATCCATCACCGTTTTTTAGCTCACTGCACCATCCCAGCTCAGAACTTGGCTATATGCAAATTAGTCTGACCCTGGCCCAGTGCATCATGGGAACAGGGCAGACCAAACTACCAAGCCAATTCTTATACTGGGAAGGAAACAAGCTACCGGGGACCGGTTTCTGGCATTTCAGCCGTCTTCGGCCCGGCTTGCTTCAATCCTGATGGTGCAATGAGCTAGGGACTCACATCTGAGTATACCCTTCCACGCTTATGGTGGACAAAAATGATTCAAAAAAGGGGGTGGTGATGAACAGAGTGTCTGAATTAAGCAGACCACTCTTACCCAGTCCAAAGATCAGGGCTTGATCCATCACCGTTTTTTAGCTCACTGCACCATCCCAGCTCAGAACTTGGCTATATGCAAATTAGTCTGACCCTGACCCAGTGCATCATGGGAACAGGGCAGACCAAACTACCAAGCCAATTCTTATACTGGGAAGGAAACAAGCTACCGGGGACCGGTTTCTGGCATTTCAGCCGTCTTCGGCCCGGCCTGCTTGAATCCTGATGGTGCAATGAGCTAGGGACTCACATCTGAGTATACCCTTCCACACTTATGGTGGACAAAAATGATTTAGAAAAGGGGGTGGTGATGAACAGAGTGTCTGAATTAAGCAGACCACTCTTACCCAATAACGGTGATGGATCAAGCCCTGATCTTTGGACTGGGTAAGAGTGGTCTGCTTAATTCAGACACTCTGTTCATCCCCACCCCCTTTTCTGAATTGTCTCTTAATGCATGTCTGGGTCAGGGTGACAGCTGAGATTTGTGCATTCCCTCCAGACAGTCACACGAAGGGAGCTGGGGTGTGACACTTGCATCCTGAGGGCCCATCGCAGGCTGATGGGCATTTCTGCAGTAAATTAGGAAGGAGGGTGTCATCCAATGAATAATTAATTCAAGGAATCATTCTCTTAAATTTAGTAATTTATTTACTTAGACAAATTATTGTGATTATAAAGTTATTTAAAATGTCTCGTTTCTTCTTTGATTTCAGGTCTTCCAGTGTTCCCTGTCACCGGCACCCTCGACAGAAGTGATATCTCAGCTGAATGACTATTAATATTATGATATTTACAATGTGGTGTTAATCTTAATGTGACTCTTTTCCTTTCCCAAAGTGATATTCTGAAAAAGAATTAGAAAAAAACTACTCCTTTCCCAACAGGACAGAGATATAGAGTTCGTCTTCACTCTAGTGAAAGTGTGTTCGTTTATCAAAATAAAATCAATTAAGAGTGGGAACGAAAAATGAAAACACCAAAAAGGATAGGAACCAAATTATCAAAAGTGAGGCTATCACCATAAACGTAAAACCCCCCTTCAACTACTGTTCCCTGATAGCCTTCCAGTTTCTTCTAAACCCCCTTCTCTATTTAGTATGCGGCAAAACACCTGGCATAGCCACGCTCCTCCTGAAGCACGGCTGGTCTGAAGATTTTGCCGCCGTCTGCTCGGTGTTTTGGTTGCTCCGCTCTCCGGGCTCTCGTTCCATCTCCGTGGCGGTACCTCATCGCGAGGAGAAGTGTCCTGAAAACTATCTTTATGCTTTTTACAGGGTTTTCTTCATCGGAACTCATGAACATCGAGAACTTGACAATTCGGTTCTCCACTCGATCTTGATCTTCTCCCCAATGTCCTGCAACTCCGCCTCTTCTGCTTTCTCCTTGTGCATGCAAAGTAGAACACCTGTCTCTCCTTGGTCTGCCTGATTTCCTGGTGTTCCGCATTCATAATTCCTGTTCTGCAATAAAAGAGGAGCACCGGTTTTGTTGATTTCCAGACTCACATTTTGATTCTGGTACTTGCACTTGAATAGGGCTGTGCCTGTCCCCACATAAAGAGCTGTATACTTCCCTGCAGTGCGTCTGGAGCCAGGGAAAAAAGGACAGGGACCTTGTGAGGTTCAAAGGCCTCTTTTATTGTCTCCCTCATTTCAAAGATACATTTCAGGTACAAGTACCGGACCTCTGACACCCGCAACTTAGTTCACTTTGGGATCCTGAGGAGACTCTGCAACTAAGAGAGGAGAGTATGTGGAATTATGGTTAGAGTGGTCGACGTCGACGCTGGGGAACCAGGTTCAAGTTTTGGCAGGCACTCTCAGCATCCTGTGATTGTGGGCAAATCTCCCCTTGCCTAACAAAAAATGAATGTGTCCATCTGTAACGCAACTGGTTCATGTAAGCGTTTTGATACCTTTGGGTCAAGTTTGTGCTATATAAAACTCTGGTAAAAATAAAAAGAGGAGCTGCGCTGCCAGGAGGGATTGCCACTTTGCACTGTTCTCTGCTATGTTGGTCTGCTGCCTGGTACCTCTGCAGTGGGGGAGGACTGAACCTGCCCCCTACAACCTCCACTCCAGCCTGAGTGACTCCAAGGGCTTGTTGACTTGACCCCTGTTCGCCCCGGGGTCTCAGTGACATCAAAGAACTTGTGTTACCGTTCTCTGCACCCTGTGACCGGTACTAGCGCTCCAAGTTGCCTGAGCGTGCCTGTCCATTACTGGTACAGCCAAGGGATCGAGGGAGATGCTCATTACAGCTCCTGCACTGTTTTGCCTGCAAGTGAGCATGCCTGCATCATTCTCTAGTTACCCTTGTGCTCCTGATTCCCAAGGGTGAAGGAGGAAAGCCTCTTTGTGAGCCAAGTGACGAGTAGCGCTTCCCACCACATTCAGCACCGGAAACCTCAAGCGGCGTGGGTTTCCTTCTGGTTGGGTACAGACTGCAATGAGCTGGGCTCACATTCTCCAGGCTCGCAGGGTACTGAAGAGCCACAAGATTCTCTCTACTGCGGCTAAGCCCGAGCCCATCGCGCAAATAACCACTCCACGCATGTCTTAGCGTAAAAGGCCATTTATTAGGACAGGTATGACAACCAAGTTTCAACATAACATCAATAACAGTTAACAATCCCCCCAACATCATGACCTCAAAACATCATCCATTCACATACTCCACTACTCACTCCAATTCACACCACGACCTCTTCAAACATACCATTCACTTTCCCCTTTCACCTTCATCCTCCTCCAGCATCACCTGTCATCTCACCTCCATCTACCACACCCCCCATCCTGCACCTGTAACCCCCTCCCTGGAAGGGGGATTCTGCCCGTCATGGACTCCCCACCCCTCCCAAGTTCTGCAAGCACTCTCCCCTTGTCAACCCGTCCTAAACTGGCATGCTGCATAACTTATTGCATAACCATAAAAATGCCACTACCCCACTCCAGAAAATTTGTAGGGTGGGAGGGCGGACAAACTAGCTGCTCCCTAACGGCACTGGGGACAGGAAGAGGAAGGACTTCCTCCCCTGTCCCCTTTTGTACCCCCCTAGATCCCCACCCCTAAGCCCACCCCCCAGCCTATCACGCCCTACCTGTCCCGATATCGCACAAATTCCCCAAGGGAAGACCGGCCTGTCGACCTCACTTCCCCTGGGGGCCGCATCGTGCAAATAACCACTCCACGCATGTCTTAGCGTAAAAGGCCATTTATTAGGACAGGTATGACAACCAAGTTTCAACATAACATCAATAACAGTTAACGATCTCCCCAACATCATGACCTCAAAACATCATCCATTCACATACTCCACGACTCACTCCAATTCACATCACGACCTCTTCACACATACCATTCACTTCCCCCTTTCACCTTCATCCTCCTCCAGCATCACCTATCATCTCACCTTCATCTACCACACCCCCCATCCTGCACCTGTAACCCCCTCCCTGGAAGGGTGATTCTGCCCGTCATGGACTCCCCACCCCTCCCAAGTTATGCCACCACACGTGCACCTTTCGCACTCACTCTCTCCTACACCAGATAGACTCATTCCACAACAAGCTGATGGTATCCCGCATCTCCATTAAATAGTACGCGTTTCCATTCTGCGAAAGGTGCACACCATCGTCGCGGAAAAGAAGGGGCTCCTCTAGTCAGCCCAACATGTGCCAGAACCTTTATTCCATGAGCATCACAAAAGAGTCTCATCGCCCTATTCAGTTTCCTCCTTGCCCTCTCAATGGCAGCCGGTTTGCCCCCATCCAGATCCTTCATGGCACAAACTCTGTCCAAACAATAAAGGCGCCAGCCAGATTGCTCCTCATTGCTTGCAGGTCCCTCTGCATCAGATGTAACAAGGACACTCTAGACAGTTTTACTAAGTCATTTTCTCCCAGGTGTATTATGAACATGTCCGGGCAACCCAATTGCGAGACCTTCTTCGTTAGCCAGGGCAACAAGTCGCCCCAACGCATCCCGCTCTTACCCCACCAGTGGACTTCGTGATGACTGCTCCCCAGGCCCAGGCTACGACCGTGCACCTTCCTGTCCGCATATTTCGATGCTCAATGTACAAAGGAGTGTCCAACAATCCAGGTAACAGTCTTGGCCCCTGGCCCCCGAACGCAACCTACGAAGAGAAAGAGATTAACACCACAGCAAAACAGACCTGTAACACCACCGCAGCAGCGCCTCTCTTGTTACCCAGCCGACGACCTCCTTCACTTACGCACAGAGCGCTCGCAGCAGCGGGACCTCCAGCGCCCAATCCTACGAATCTCCTTCCAGGACCAACCCAACCCGGCCGCCGCCGTGGCCGCACCAATACGGAATGAATGAGTGCCAAAACGCGCTGGGTCCTTGCCAATCCTCTGCAAAGCCATCCGCAACACTGCTAACAAGTGACAGGACGTCAAGCGCTTCAAAGACGCATGCACAAAAATCTCCCCATCCGACCTCCGCACTCGTCCCAAAAATGCCGTCCACTCACTTACCGGGCGCACATCCGCACACCCACTCTCCTTCAGCCACACCCATTTGCCTCAACCCACCTGGTCCGTCTTTGAAAAACCCAACCAAATACCCAGCCGGGCCCCGTCCAACTGCACGTCCCCAAACACTAGCCCCGGTGCACCACGCACGCCCAACAACTCCGACACCCGAAATGCCCCGAAGAACATCCATACCATGCACAATCTAAACAACGCCAGCTCCCCCTCGTCATAACAGCAGTGGGGCAATTCCCCCAACACTCTCGACAACAGCTCAAAATCAATCGCCTCACGCGACAACTCCCCCCCTCCCCCTTCCAACCTCATCCGACCCCAACCTTTCAACATTCGACTTAACAAATCCGCCCTAGCCGGATCAAAACCCAAGTAAATCATGCTATAAAAAGAGATGCCAGCCAGTTTGCCAGCTATCGTAGAATGTGACAACCCTTTATCCATGCACTCCAAAACAAAACGCACCTCTCCCCGTTCACATTCATTCTGTGGCAACCCCCACGCAGCCCTGTTCCAACCCAGAAAGGCCCCAAACTCAGACCATGCCAACCTGTACGCATGCCTCATGGATTCAGCTATAGATTTCTCCACTAAACCCACCACTCTTACTCCCCCCAGGCCCAGATACCCTCCGGCACCTTGGTCTTGCAAGCCTCTGATCCCGGCGCCAGCCTCCTGAAGCGCTGCCACTGCGAACGAGATAACGCATCCGCAATGTCATTACTCGCCCCGGGCACATGTTGCGCGCGAAAAAGTACATTAAAATGCAAGCAGAGCAGCATGAAACTTCGCAGCAGGTGCAGCGCTCACAAATCCTTTGCCTTCTGATTGTTCACCAGTTTCACCACCGTCATATTGTCCACATGAAACAAAACCGACCTGTTCCGGAACTCCGGCCCCCACACCACCAACGCCACCAGCAGGGGAAAGAACTCAAGGAAAGCAATGCTCCTACCCTGACGCAGCCAATGAGCCGGCCACTGCTCTGCGCACCAACGTCTATCCCAGAAAACTCCGAAACCGGCCGCACCTGCCGCATCCGAGTAGAGCTGTACCTGCCAAACCATCTTGTCACGTGTGAAATCCAGGGACACACCTTTGAATTCTTCCAGGAAAACCAACCAGACGCGCAAGTCCGACCGGACTCCCATTGTAACCCTGACCCTGTGGTGAGGGAGCACCGCCCCCGACATGGCCATGCCGAGGCGCCTACAGAATGTTCTCCCTGCCCTCCCCACCCGGCACGCAAAAGTCAGCAAACCGAGCAAGCGCTGCACCGACCTCAAGTCAATTTTGCGAACACCGATCACCTGCGTCAAAACCTCCTGCATCTCCGTCACCATCTGCACCGGTAGCCGCGCCTGCCATGCCACCGAATCCAACTCAGTACCCAGGAAAGTCAAGCAACAACTGGGCCCCACCGTCTTCTCTGGTGCCAACGGCACCCCAAACTCCTGCGCCAGCAACTGGAACTGCCCCAGAGCCTCACCATACTCTCCCGACAACCCTTTCCCGACGAACAAGAAGTCATCCAAGTAGTGCGACAGCAGCCGGTGCCCACTCCTCTCCACCCCCTTTTTGTAAATCGTTTTTGGCCACTATAGGTGTGGCAGGGTATACTCAGACATGAGTCCCTTTCTCACTGCTCCATCAGGATTCAAGCAAGCCGGGCCGAAGAAGGCTGAAATGCCAGAAACCGGTCCCCGGTAGCTTGTCTCCTTTCTGGTGAAGAATTGGCTTGGTAGTTTAGTCTGCCCTGTTCCCATGATGCACTGGGCCAGGGACAGACTGATTTGCATATAGCCAGGTTCTGAGCTGGGATGGGGCAGTGAGATAAATAACGGTGATGGATCAAGCCCTGATCTTTGGACTGGGTAAGAGTGGTCTGTTTAACTCAGACACTCTGTTCATCACCACCCCCTTTTTGTAAATCGTTTTTGGCCACTATAGGTGTGGCAGGGTATACTCAGACATGAGTCCCTTTCTCACTGCTCCATCAGGATTCAAGCAAGCCGGGCCGAAGAAGGCTGAAATGCCAGAAACCGGTCCCCGGTAGCTTGTCTCCTTTCTGGTGAAGAATTGGCTTGGTAGTTTAGTCTGCCCTGTTCCCATGATGCACTGGGCCAGGGACAGACTGATTTGCATATAGCCAGGTTCTGAGCTGGGATGGGGCAGTGAGATAAATAACGGTGATGGATCAAGCCCTGATCTTTGGACTGGGTAAGAGTGGTCTGTTTAACTCAGACACTCTGTTCATCACCACCCCCTTTTTGTAAATCGTTTTTGGCCACTATAGGTGT
Source organism: Lissotriton vulgaris (assembly GCF_964263255.1). Taxonomy (NCBI): domain Eukaryota; kingdom Metazoa; phylum Chordata; class Amphibia; order Caudata; family Salamandridae; genus Lissotriton; species Lissotriton vulgaris. The sequence continues at coordinate 1,296,077,087 of NC_141691.1, forward strand.
GGCAGGGTATACTCAGACATGAGTCCCTTTCTCACTGCTCCATCAGGATTCAAGCAAGCCGGGCCGAAGAAGGCTGAAATGCCAGAAACCGGTCCCCGGTAGCTTGTCTCCTTTCTGGTGAAGAATTGGCTTGGTAGTTTAGTCTGCCCTGTTCCCATGATGCACTGGGCCAGGGACAGACTGATTTGCATATAGCCAGGTTCTGAGCTGGGATGGGGCAGTGAGATAAATAACGGCGATGGATCAAGCCCTGATCTTTGGCTGGGTAAGAGTGGTCTGTTTAACTCAGACACTCTGTTCATCACCACCCCCTTTTTGTAAATCGTTTTTGGCCACTATAGGTGTGGCAGGGTATACTCAGACATGAGTCCCTTTCTCACTGCTCCATCAGGATTCAAGCAAGCCGGGCCGAAGAAGGCTGAAATGCCAGAAACCGGTCCCCGGTAGCTTGTCTCCTTTCTGGTGAAGAATTGGCTTGGTAGTTTAGTCTGCCCTGTTCCCATGATGCACTGGGCCAGGGACAGACTGATTTGCATATAGCCAGGTTCTGAGCTGGGATGGGGCAGTGAGATAAATAACGGTGATGGATCAAGCCCTGATCTTTGGACTGGGTAAGAGTGGTCTGTTTAACTCAGACACTCTGTTCATCACACCCCCTTTTTGTAAATCGTTTTTGGCCACTATAGGTGTGGCAGGGTATACTCAGACATGAGTCCCTTTCTCACTGCTCCATCAGGATTCAAGCAAGCCGGGCCGAAGAAGGCTGAAATGCCAGAAACCGGTCCCCTGTAGCTTGTCTCCTTTCTGGTGAAGAATTGGCTTGGTAGTTTAGTCTGCCCTGTTCCCATGATGCACTGGGCCAGGGACAGACTGATTTGCATATAGCCAGGTTCTGAGCTGGGATGGGGCAGTGAGATAAATAACGGTGATGGATTAAGCCCTGATCTTTCGACTGGGTAAGAGTGGTCTGTTTAACTCAGACACTCTGTTCATCACCACCCCCTTTTTGTAAATCACTCCTCTCCACAAACGCCCATTGCAAAAAGGAACTGAAGGTTTCAAACAGCACACAAGAGATCGCACATCCCATTGGCAACACCATATCCACGAAGATGGCCCCTTCGAATTGCATGCCCGGCAATGAAAAGTCCGCCGGGTGAATGGTAAGGAGGCGAAAGGCCAACTTGAGATCGCATTTGGCCAACTCCGCCCCCCTCCCGCAAGCCCTCACCAAGCCAACAGCATCATCCACCGACGCATACAACACCCTGGAATCCTCCTCCACGATGAAGTCATTCACCGAACTCCCTTCAGGCCACGACAGATGGTGAATCAATCTGAACTCTCCTTGCTCCTTCTTGGGGACCACACCCAGGGGAGAAATGATAAGGTCTGACATAGGCCACGTGTCAAACGTGCCAACAATCTTACCCTCCAAGACCTCCTTCTGCAACTTGCTCGCCACCACCTCAGGTAATTCCTTCGCCGAACACAGGTTTTTTGCCCAACGCCTCTCCCGGGGACCCTGATAGCCAATCCGAAATCCTTCCACAAACCCCCAATGAAGTTTCAACGCTGCCTCTCTATCAGGGTACCTGGAGAGCCATGGACCCATGGCCTCCACATTAACCGGAGTAGGGACCCTGTGGCGCAGATTGTCCCCTACCTTTGGTAAACTTCCACTGTTCCGAAGGTGTGGCAAGAGTAAGGCACTGTGTGACCGGGTGACGCCCCCCACACTTGGAGCACTCGTGCTTAAACTTACATGGGTGTCGCATGCAGAAACCTTTATTAAAGTTCCAGCAGGCCCCAGTGGTTCCAGGTTTGTACTGCTGTCCTGCAGCCCCTGTCCACGTTCCTTGGCTTCCCGCCCCTCCGGGCTCTCCCTGACCCCCGCCCCAGACTGGGCGGGACGAGGCTGAAAAGACCGATATGCAATCGGGAGACCACTCGCCGTATGAGTAGATGCCGCCGCCTGAGTAGAGGACATCCACTGCACCCAAAGCTCCTGATCAATGTCTCCCCATGGCTTGTCCGGGTTCACACTAAACCTGGCCCTAAACTCCTCATCATAACTCAGCCAGGCGAAACCCCCAAAATGTAGTTGGGCCTTCCGTATCACATCCATATATTTACACAGTGCTATCGCCCTGTCCGCATGCTTCTCACAATAGATACTCGCGTATATCAAGAACGCCGACGTCCAGTTCTCCATTGTCACCGGCACTCTCGGCCGCCTCGTCAACTCCCACTCCTCTTCCTTAGACCCCTCCTTCGCCTGAATTTCTCTCTGCAGAAGTTTGAAAACATCCATATACTGTCTCCAAATCCTGCCCTTAGTCTTTTCCGACAAGTGCGACCCGAGTGGCATCGCCAAACCCATGTACGGCAGCTTCTTTCTCAGATTATCCACGCCATCTTCCTTCCCACCCAGATCCTCCGCAGCGTCTGTCTGCGCGCTCGCCGTCACGACCTGCTTCTTACCATCCTTTTTAAAAGGCCTCGTGTCCCCGAAAGCCCCCACATCCCACACAGAGCCATCCCCGACTCCCACTGACCGGCATGCCTTCTTCCGCCCTGCCTGGGACCTTCATCCCAAGCATCCCACCATGCGCCCTCACCTGCCAAAGTCTCTGGAGCGCCACGCTCTGTCCTCCTGGCCTCCGCCGGCTTCTGACTTCTTCTGGCCGCCGAGCCAGCTCCATCCGGTGCCGCCTGTAAGACACCAATCCTGCTTGTTGACGCTCCCCCTCTCACCCAAAACTCATTGTCACGCACTTCACCTTCTTCCAACTCCTCATCCTCGTCCTCATAATCCAACCGCTCCTCATCCGCTTCAACCGCTGCCCCTCTCCGCACCTCACTCACCACTCGTTTCGCACCCTTCCCTTACACTCCAGGTATAAACTCGCACTCCAGCATTGCAGTGGCGCGATCCCTCGTTGGAGGGCAGGCCGCCGCGGACCCCCCTGCTGCTTCGTCCCGGCATTTGGAGGCCGTTTTGCACCCGCCGGCCCACCCTTGCCTCTGCCAGCACTCACCGCTGGCTTGTTCCCGCCCCCCCCCCCCGAGCCGTTTGCGCTCCGGGAGGCCCCAGTGCCGCCAGGTCTCTGTGCCGCCAAAGCAGTCCCTGACCCCTCTACCCAGACCCACTCACCCCGCGACCCGGAGGGTGCCCCGCCACGGCCTCTGCCTGGTCCCGCCCCACGCGCAGGTTCCAGGGCCCCTTCTTCCCTATGCACCCCACCCGCCCGCGCCTCCCTGGCCGCGCACAAACGCTGCCATCCCTGCTCAGATTCCTCGATTATGCAACTTTGGTCGCAAATCCTTTCTTCCTCGGTCATGTGCACCCACCTGGCGTACCACGCGTTCTGCCCAGGGGGTTCCTTACACACATCCGCCTCCCGCTGCGGGGCCGGGCGCCCCCCTTTCGGGTGAGCCCCACCTGACTGCTGGTACAGTGCCTTGGCCGGGCCCTTCCCCTTGTGGACGGCCGACCGAACTACCCCTTTCTTGCCGCAGGACAAATCCTCTGGCTGGTCCCCTGATGGACCACCCCTTGCCCCCGGTTCAGACTACCCCTCCGCAGCGCAAGTGTGAACTTCTCACCCGCGGACACCTCAGAACCAACCTCGCCCTCCCGGCTGCTGTCCTCGCTGTCCTCCTTCATGGCCCCCTCTGCATCCTCCAGGTCCAGCACCTCCCCCTCCGAATCCGAGGGGGCTGAGCTGCCAACCTGCATAACCGGCGGCGCGCGGCTTAACTCCACGGCACCACTCCCCGCCGACAACTCCAACTCTCCTCCGGCCCCCACCGACACATCCACCAACCGCGCAGGGAGGCTCTTACGCCGTCCACCGCGCATAGGCGCCTCCGGCTGCTTCTTGCCCTTACCCTTCCCTCCCGCACCTGGTCTCGGCGGCATCGGCTCGTCCATGCAAGCCACCACAACCGCCGCCACGACCGCTGACACAGGCCTCGGCGTCCGGGTCATACCGACCCATGCCTGCTCCAACACTCCTGGCGGGAGTGCGTCACCTGTACGCGCCGGAAATACCTATCGGAATGGTGACGGCGTTACCGCATGGTGGGGACTGGTCGCAGCTGCAGGTCTGGGAAGAGGTGGGACCGTACGTTGTAGGAGATTTGTACGAGGATGGGGCGCTGCTCCAGGAAAGGTTTGACCTACCGAGGGGGGGATTCTTATTGCATGCCGCGATCACTAGAGCCATGCAGGCGCACTGGAAGGAGGGATTACTGGAACCCACAACGTCTATGGCCTGCCAATATACCATGATGGCGGCGAGTAGTTACAAAGCGGTCACGTGTCTCTATGTTAGAATGCTCCGAGAAAACTTGCCACCTTTGACCGGGTTGAAAAACAAGTGGAAAGCAGATATAGAAAAGGAAATCCCAGAGACGGCTTGGGCGCAGATAATGCGACAAGCCCGTAAGAGCACTAGGAACGCACGCTTCCAACTAGTGCACTTTTTTATACTACACAGAGCGTATTTAACCCCAGGGAAAATTCGTAAGTATTTTGGAGTGAATGAGGCAGCGTGCCCTAGGTGCACTACAGAGGGGGTCGAACTGGACCACATGCTGTGGACTTGTCCAATACTGGGAGACTACTGGAAGGCGATAGGAGACACGTTGAACGAGGTGACGGGAAGACAGTTGCAGTTTGACATGGCTATCAGTGTCCTCCATTGGTTCCCTCACACCCCCAAACACAAAAATACCAGCAAATTTATTGACATGGGCCTTATATTAGCCAAGCGCGAAATTACTCGACATTGGAAGACGAGGGCTGGTCCTTCGGACAGATGATGGATGAATGAATTCCTGAAATGCGCTGCCTGCGAAAGCTCCCTTAGATATCAGATGGCGTGTAGGCATCAGGACGACAAAGCATTGGACGCAGCGACGGTTTGGAAGGTGTTAGTACAAGCCCTAAGGGACCTAGAGACACATGACGAGGAGGAGGAGCAGGATAGTGAAAGGGAACCCCTCTGACACATCCAGGACACATCGCACTCCTAAACACTTAACGCTCCTGGCACATAGCTCTAGAAGACTGACTGAGATGACACGCGGAAGTGGTGGGACATTGGGGAGGGTGGGTGGGGGTGGGGAGGCCCCCGTCAGGAGCACTAGATTGCGCAGCAGCACCCCCTTTTGAACACTGTAGAAGGAACCCTCAGGACACAGTACACAATATCGTAAGGTTGGCGGGGGACACTCCAGAGGAGTATTACGGAGGACGTTCCACTTGACACTGAGGTAGGAGTGTTCCTGACGGGCATAGTCACCCGCCGGAGGGTTCACAAGATTGGGGGGAGAAGTGGCATGGCAGGCTGTGTTAAGGCGCTTCTAGGCGGTCATGATCGTTTCATAAGGTTGATTGCGAGATGGGAGTTGTTGGGGGGGGGGGGTTCTTGAGAGGGGTTGTTCACAAAAGGAAAAGCGGACATGAGGTCTTCCTACTAGATGGCTGCGATTGACTCTTTCTTTAAGTCCTTTAATTTCTCATGGTTAACTCCACCCGGCCTCCGGGATGTGGGCACACGGGCTGTGTGACGAGATTCTAAGAGTTTGGTACGTAGCAGCCACTGGGTTTGGAACTATGGAATGTGATTACATGTAACTTTTATATTGTCTGCAATAAAAATATATTAAAAAAAAAGAAAAGGAGGCCCAAATAAAGAAGTAGGGTCAGTCCATTTGAACTACTCTTTGGACACACTGTAAGAGGTCCTTTGACTTTGGTGAAAGGAGGTTGGGAGAGACCTCTCAAGGAACCCAAATAAGACATTTCGACAATGTGTTAGGCCTTCACTTCAGAATGGCTGAGTACACAAAAAAAGCAAACAGAAACTTGGAGGCCAGCCAAGAGCTTGTCAAGCACTGGTATGACCAGAAGTGCTCCATGGTTGTATACCTACCTGGACAACTGATGTGGGTCTTAGAGCCTTTGGTCCCTGGACGTCCTCCAAGACAAATGGACTGGGACTTAAACCATCTTGGCGAAGACGGGTGAAGTCACATATCTGGTGGGCTTGGGACCCCCAGACATCCCCATTGGTTGAAACATGTGCATAGAGTCATGCTCCATTGTGACTGAGCAGATATCACAATGTTCATGGTGATAGATGGGGCACAGCAGGAGAAGAGTGAACGTCTTCCTGACCAACTCTCTACCAATGTCAAAGATGGCCCAGTGGAGGGAGCAGTTCTCTTTTCCACTTTGACTGAAATCAGCAGAAGGACTATTACAACCTGCTGAGTCAGTTAGGCCAGTCCTTAACTACACAGAACTTTAAGCGGCCAACACTACGACTCTTTGAATGGCCTAGGAGTCTGCACCCAGGCAGGCGAGCTATAGTTCAGACTACTTTGGACGACCACCTTTTGTATTACCCAGTACAACGTTGGTATACTTGTATCATAACATGTCATGTGTTAATGTACTTACAAAAATTGTGTACCTGCCATAAAATTCTATGAGTGAAGTTTGTAATGTAAAAGTGACTCTTGAATAACAATAAAAACAGATGTGACAAAAAAACAACCTGCTCAGTCAGTTTACTGGTCTCTTTTCATTGACCCCAGGCCTGAGACTCCTATGCACCCATGATGTGGAACTGGTGGCAGCCTGCCTGTCAAAAGTAAAATTTACTGGTTGTTAGAGCAGGCCAAGGCTAGCATTAAAGCTGAGCTTGCAAAAATGCTAGAGTTGAATATGATTGAGCCATCTCATAGTCTATGGGCTAGCCCAGTAGTTCTGGTGCCCAATCCTCTGGAAAACCAGAAATGAGATTTTCTGTGGACTTCAGAGGCTTAAATGCAGTCACCAAGACTGATGTCCACCCATATAAATGAGTTGATGAGCTCATTGATAAGTTGAGGGCTGCAAAATATTTGAGCACCTTTGACCTGACTTCAGGTTATTGGTAGATAGCCCTCACATCAGGAGTCAATGCCAGGAATGCTTTTTCAACTGCTAAGGTCACTTTCAATTCAAAGTGATGTCATCTGGGTTGACAAATGCACCTACCACCTTTCAGAGGTTGGTGAATATAGTGCTTTCAGGTTTGGAAGACTTTAGTGCAGCTTAACTGGATGATACTGCTGTGTTTAGTGCCTCCTGGGGAGATTGCTTGGTCCATCTCAGGGAAGTGCTTCAAACCCTTTAGCAGGCAGGGCTGACTATGAAGGCAAGTACATGCCAGATAGGGCAGAATTCTGTGTGTACCTGGGCCATGGAGTAGGTGAAGACCATGTACAACTGTCAGATACCACAATTATTGAACAGAGAGTGACCTGCGATAACCGGCCCAGCAGCAGCGATGTATGATGCGTGTCCTTCCACACCCCCTGATGCTCAACCAAGGGTGTTGTACATAGCACTCTTTCTGGAGGAACACCAAGAGGAATGGGGGAATAAGACAAAATGAAAAAATGGTCCCTTCAGGCTTATCCATCATCTGCCACTCAGTGTTTGAGTGCCTGAAAAAGAACAAATATTCAGTTTTCTCAAACAAAAAAACCCTTACAACTTTTGAATTATAGTTTCAGTTATTTACCTTCTCTCTCTCTCTCAATCTAGACTCAATATAGCTGTTAATTTGCATGTGAATCCTTTAAAACATTAGTTCTTTCTCTTCTAATTGTTTCTTCGCTAGAATTAAAATAATCCCCGGATTTGGCACACCCTTTGTGGTTTCCTTAATGTCTTTCCCTGGTTAGTACAGATTGCGAGATTCACCAAATAACAATTACATACCTTGTAAATATTCAAGTATCTTGCATTTTTGTTCACCAAGGTCTTTTACTGATGCTTAATCATGATTCTTTTGTCTCTAATTCCCGACTTGTATGCGTGCGTGAAGGAAGCAAACATTAAATGTGCATAGCTTTCTCTTGTCTCGTTCATCTCTTGCAGATCATCAAGAACTCTCTCCAGGAAGCGCGAGGTTCACAGAGGAAGATTTCCTGTATGCACAGGTAAGCTGGGTCGCCAGAAGAAACAGGGTGATGTCTTCACTGGAACTCTGATTGCCAAGCAAAAGGTGTGGTTCAAGGGAGTGGTATTTATACCCTCCTGAAATCAAAGATGACTGCTACCATCACATTGCTGTTTTCAGAATATTCTTGCTTGTTCCAGGTGGATTTCTATGTGCTGTCAATGTCTGTTTACTGGCTTTTTCCATAACCTTCTGATATGTTCCTGAACCTTCTGGTTTGCCCCAGTCCAGATTAATTGCAATCTGCTTTCTAAGTCTATGTATAAGTGATTAGTTGCCAACCTTGTTTCCTTTATGTACAGACTTAAATCATGTTTGTTCATTACAGTTATATTACATTTTCACTTGTGACTCCCCCACCTTCAAAGTGTTTGGAACCATCTTTGTGCATCTCCAAAAAAAATACCCAAAAAGAGCAACCCCCTGAGATGTTCTGTGAAACACCTGACTCTGTAAACTCGGTGGCTATTGCAACAACCTCCCCAGCATAAAAAACAGATCATTCTGGCCTTGGAAGCTCCTAAAACACAAAGACAATTCAAAGCCTCTTTAGCCTGACTGGATACTACAGATATGTTAAATGTTTTGTTACCATAGTGGCACCTTTGACAAATTAATTTCCAAGAAGCAGCCCAGAAAATGTATCTGGCTTGACTAATGTCAAAAGGCCTTTGATTTTTTTAAGAAAGCTTTGTGCTCAGCACCTGTTGTAAAGGCACCTGATTTTAGCAAGGCGTTTGTTGTCCAAACGGATGCTTCAGAACATGGGAGTGGGGCAGTACTGTTACAGCTGGATGACCAGGGTCAAGATCAACCAGATGCCTCTATCAGCAGGCGACTCCTCCCTAGAGAGCAGCGTTGGAGTCCCATTGAGAGGGAAGCCTTTGCTCTCGTTTGGTCCCTGAAGAAGCTTAGACCCTACCTGTTTGGGACTCACTTCAGACTTTAAAATGACCACAGAACTCTCAGGTGGTTGATGCAGATGAGAGGAGATTACCCCAAACTGTTGAGGAGATCCATCTCCCTACAGGGTATGGACTTTACGGTGGAACACAGGCCTGGGATTGACCATACCATTGCAGATGGCCTTTAAAGGTTCTTCACTTAGATGATGATAACCACCAGAACAAGAGTTCGTTTTTCATCACCTTTTAACTTGGGGGCAATGTAAGGAAATGCCTCTTTTTGCATGATTACCCCCTCACTATTGGACCGATGCTACTGTTTTTTCAAATCTCAGAGTGCACATTGGCCTACTGACCAGACCTCAGTGCCAGGGGATCACTGACAGAATATCGAGATGCAAAATATCGACCTGCCAAAATATCGAGGAAAAAATATAGAATGGCAGTATATCGAATTCCTATCTACAAACAGGTAAGTACAAAAATATTGAATCCAAAATATCGTTGTAAATAATATAGTTTGTTAAAATATCTAATTTTTTTAAATGTCTTAAAAGTAATGTAAAATTAATGAAATAATAAATATAATTTACTACAACATACTTAAAAATACTTAAATAACATTAAAATTAATAAATAATGAATGTAAGATCAAAAAAATAAACATGCATTTTTTTTGATAATCAACTTTATTGGCTTTTTTAAAAACAAAGAAATTCATTGGTAGCAGTTCAAGCGTTACAGTTAAGGAAATTCGATCATATACATTAGACAAACATTGCAGTCGGCCCAGTTGGACTGGATGCGGCAATTCCAAAACAATAGACATGCACAAGTGCTGATGGACCCTCACACAGGCAGCATATTGAACCATTTACCCCACACCTTACCGAATAGTTCAGGGTACCCCCGGGCCTCAAAGAGAGGCTCCTCCTGTGCCCCACACCAATCCACCCCACTCCTCCACCTCCACACAGTCGGCGCCTTAGCCTGAGACCATAGCGCAGCCATATCTCTCTTTGCCACCGCTGTCCCCAGGAAGCGCTTGTCAGCCCTGGGGCCGTCAAAGCCATCAAACACTCCCAACAGCAAGCGCCTCAGGTCATGGGGAACCTTCCATCCAAGGGCCTGTGTGAGTTCAAGTTCTACCCCTCTCCAGAACGGCTCCAGGGCCGGGCACAGCCATACCATGTGATAAAAATCTGCTGAGACAGACTCTCAGCACGCGCAGGTTGGGAAGGGTCGCATAAGGGCCCAGAAAAGGCGCTCCGGTGTGAGGTACACTGAATGCAGGAAGTACAGTTGGACCAGAGGTAACTTGGAGGATGTTGTCAAGTTTTTGGGTGCCATAAGGGCATCCCGCCAATCCGCCTCTTCCAAGGGACCCACCCATCCCTCCCAGCGATCCCGGAGCCGGTTCAGGGACGCAGGACCGTTATTCACAAGTGACCGGTATATTCGGGAGACTCCCCCCCTCCCCAGGTTCCCCATCATCACTTGGGCCTCCATGGGACTGAACTCCGGAAGAGAGGTGAGGGATGGAATGTGAGTGTGGAGGGTGTGTCTGAGTTGGAGGTATTTATAGAATTGGGAAGGAAGAAGGGCGTGACGTTGTTGCAGGTCAGCAAAGGACCGAATGTGGTCTCCCACCCATACGTCTCCCAGTAGCGAGATCCCAACTAGGTCCCGACGGGAATCCTGCAAGGACGACACCTCCCGTAGCCATGCACCACTCCACAGCGGCGTTTGCCTAGTAAGCCTCCGGTCCCATGGCACATGACGAAGGGCTGTACGTCAGGCCGTGAGCACCGTCCTGGTGACAGGGGCAAGAGCCTGCGGCACCGGGCTACCATAAAGAAATGCCTGGATCTGAGTGAATTCGATTGCCCTGAGTTCCACCCGGTATGCTGGGTTGGACCAGCCGCCCGCAAACCAATCGTGGATCACAATGAGTTTCGTGGCCGGTAGTAGAGGTGAAGATTGGTCACCCCCATGCCACCGTCAAAGGGGGGAATAGGACAGTGTGCCAGGGACAGTTGCGGCCTTCCTCCTCCCCACAAGAATCAGGTAAGAGCGCCGTCCAATTCCCGGAACCAGCTTCCCGGAAGGTGGATGGTGACATTCTATAGAATGTAGAGAAATCGGGTGAGGATCATAATTTTAAAGAGCGCACTCCTGCCCAGGGGGTTAAGGGGAAGGGTCTGACATTTTTAAGGTCCGCCTTTATCCTAGTGACCAAGGGTGTAATGTTCAGGGCCAACTCAAGCTCCGGCAGGAGAGTAACCCATGCACCGAGGTGTTTGAAGGATTGCCTCCGGAGGGGGATAGTCGTCTGCCAATCAAAGCATGCCCGAGAGGGATGCAATGGGACCAGGGTTGATTTGGCCGGGTTAAGTCGCAGCCCAGAAACCAGCTCAAAGGCAGAAAGTGCCTCTGGACATCTTGGGCCAGAACGATCCGGGTCCGCTGGAAAAAGCAGGACATCGTCCGCATAGATGGCTATCTTGTCAATCTGACTCTGGTCCCAGGCCCAGCCCCGGATGAGAGGGTCTTGGTGGATGAGCGCCGCCAGGGGCTCCATCGCCATCGCGAAAAAGAGTGGCGATATTGGGCACCCCTGACGGGTGCTTCTCTGGATTGGGAACGCCTCGGAAAGCTTGCCGTTAATGAAGACACGGGCCCTGGGGTTGCTGTAGAGGACCTTGACCAGGCTGCGGAAGGGAAGACCAAATCCCATCAGTTCCAGCACCTCCTCAAAGTAGCTCCAATCCACAATATCAAAAGCTTTTTCAAAGTCGATGAATAGGAGCGGCAGATACAGGGTCAGGTGGTGACGGTGAGCCATAGCCAGATGGAGGCGCCAAATGCAATGACGGGTATCCCTGGCGGGCATGAATCCACACTGATCAGGATGGACCAAGTCTTGTAGGAGTGGGCGGAGTTGCCGGGCTATCACATGGCAAAAATCTTGACCTCTGTATTGATCAAGGAGATCGGGCGGTAGTCCGAGCAATCCAGGGAGGGCGGTTGCGCCTTTGGGATGACCACGATAGTGGCCATGTCGGTTTCAGGTGGGAAGGACTCTTCTTCCACCACATGATTAACTAGCTCTACTAAATGGGGAACCAAATCATCGCTGAAGGCCGCGTAGTATTCTTGGGGGTAGCCGTCAGGTCCGGGCGTCTTGCCTGGGTGTAGCATTGAGATTGCCCCATGTATTTCTTCCGGGGTAAAGGGGTGGTCCAAGGTTTCGGCGATCTCCTGGGGAAGACCCGGCAATCGAGTATCGGTCTCTTCCAGCAAGTTCGCCAGGGGGGTACTCGGAGGGCGAGCGTCGTATAGGGTCTCGTAGTATCCAGCAAAGGTCTGCGCAATGGCAGCGGATGTCACCGGGTGGACCCCAGTGCCCGTCCAAATTTTAGGGAATAATTGTGAACTTTGCGATAGGACACTAGGTTATGGAGAAGCTTGCCATTTTTATCGCCCCATCCATAAATACGTGCCACGGAAGAGCGCCAGAGCATTTTAGCGGACTCCAGTGAGATCCGGCGAATCTCTTCGCGGACCATTGCAAGTTGCAGAGAGGAGTCATCACCATCGTCGGTCAATTGGAGTCTTTCCAACCATTCCGCCTGAGCCTCCAGCTGCGCGAGCTGGACGGACTGCTCTACCCATTTCATGTGAACCAGCCCTTTGGCCACACCCCGCACGACCACCTTGCCGGCTTCCCACAGTGTCCCCGGTGAGGGAACAGAGCCCGTATTAATTGAGAAGTAGTGGCGTAGTTCCTGCCCAAGGGACTCCACCAGCGCCGAGTCCTGCAGGAACCATGCGTTCAGCCGACAGGTTGCCCAAGGGCCAACACTCGAGGATCCGATGAGGAGGGAGACGGGGGAGTGTTCCGAGATCCCCCTGGGCAATATAATAGCCCCAGACATCAGCTGGCAATCCGTTGCGGGCATCATGATTAGGTCTATACGGGAGTGGGTATGGTGAGCCGCCGAGGTGTGGGTGTATTGTTCTTTGCGAGGGTTCCACACCCTTCAGACGTCACACATATCCCAGGGCCGACGACCAACCTGTTAGGCTCTTCGCAGAGGAAAGACAGTGAGCCGACGGAGTGCCCGTCGCGTCACGTGAAGGCTGCATGACGGCATTAAAGTCCCCCCCAACAACAGTCAGGCCCTGTGGAAAGGAGGAAATCACCAGTGTGAGGAGGCGAATGGTGGAGGTCGGGAGCGCTGTGGGAACATAAGCGCAGAGGAGGTTCAGAGGTTGTCCCTCAATCATACCTGATATAGCCACATAGAAGCCCTGCGCATCGGTGTCAGCACTAGTCAGGGTAAAGGGAAGCCCCCTTCTAAGCAAAATGGCCACCCCTCTGGAGCCCCACGTGAAACCAGAATGCCAGACCCTGTCAAACCTGTAACGGGCTAGGAAATTGCATTGTGAGCCCATGACGTGCGTCTCCTGGAGAAACAGAATGTCCGCTGTATGGCGGTGGGCAGTGCGGAGGACAGCCTCGCACTTGATTCGGTTGAGGAGGCTGTCGACATTCCAAGAGAGGAGGTGGGTAGGCGTGGGCGGAAAATCCGTTCCGCTCGCGGATTTTGCGGATTTTCGGGAAATCCGCAATCCGCGAGATTTGCGAATTTCCCGCAAAATCCGCAAATCCGCGAGCAGCGGATTTTGCTCGCACTGCTCGCACTGTTCGCGTGAGTTCGCGCCCCGCGAATAAGTGCAAAATTGCAGAAATACGATCTTAGCAAAACTGAAAGTAACTACTTACCAGGTTCAAAAGTTCAGGCTCATCATTAGTAGCCATTTCCTGGAGTGCTTCCTGAGGGGCCCCTCCAGAGTTCAGTTGCCAGTTGAAACTAGTATGTGACCCTGCTCTGAACCTCAGAATAGTTACACATATGCCACAAAGGTCCTGAATTACAGCTAAGGGAGACAAGCAGGAGCCAGGCTGGAAGTTAAAATCCATTAATCAGCCCCTAATTCATTATTGTCAGTTGGGGCAGGGCAGGTGTTGTAACTAATTTTGCAACAATGAAAGCACTTAGCAAGTGCAAAAGATCACTAATCAGGGCGCACTAAGGAAGCAGGTGCCAGCTAAAAAAATATTCTGTGACACATGAATCAGCCCCAAATTAATTCAGGTCACTTGAGGCAGGGAAGGTGTGCTTTGCTTTGCCGAAAATAATGTACACTGGACAACCAGAGGGTGTGGTGATGAAACAGAGGGTGGCATGGGTGGGCCAGAGGGTGGCATGAGTAGTCAGAGAGTGGCAGTGGTGACAGAGAGTGGCAGTGATGAAGAAGAGTGTCCCAAACAGGCTGGAAACAACAAGTTCGCGAAACTTGCGACCCGACAGGTAAGTTCGCAATTTGCGAAAGTGTACAAAACCCTTGCGAACTGGCAGAAACACGGGCGAACACACAAAAAAAAAAAATCCGCAAATTCGCGGGAATTCGCGGATTTTGCGGATTGCGAATCCGCAAATCCGCAAAATTCGCGAACGCGAGATCCGCAAAATTCGCTCATGCTTAGAGGTGGGGAGGTCTATTGAGGGTATAGGACATCTAGAGGAGCGCTATGTGGAAGTGCGGGTGCATGCACGGGGCGATACTCAACCCCAGGGAAACACCCACCCGTGCCTTGAAATGAAGGTATGAGGTGTAGTGATCTGCTTGTCGTCAGCGGGACATCTAGGAATGCGCGGCCACCAATGAGAACAGAACACAGCGGCCCGTAGGCGGCTAAAAACAACAAACTGTTGGGAGACAACGATCTCCCCTTCCGCTTGCCCCCCAACTCCCCCACCCTACACTTCTGAAGTGGAAGCATCTGTCGCCCTGAACAAATCCCAACCACCAACTACCCCACAATGGGGTAAACGGCTAAACTAAAACGGTTATCAACCAAGCAAGTAAGGACATATCTGAGTCGGACCCCCCTCCATGTATTCGGATGACATGCTAACAGCTAAAAACCACGAGACAGTAAATTTGTATCCAGTAAAAGGCATTAGTCCCAGAACTACGATGAAGCTCCGACCTCGACCAGACCATTTAGTAGAGCCGGGTCAGCCCCAGCCCATGGGGTCAGGAACAGTCACGTTGAAGAGAGTTCCGAAGGGTGAACTGTGAAGTGCTCATCATGCGGCTCGGTCACACCCCCTCCTCACCCGATCCACGAATCACAGGACTTCCGGACAAGTCCGAATCCGACACAACCCTTCGATAAGTCTCCCCGGGCCCGGGACGCTGCCCATATCAATCAGAGAAGTAGCCATGTTGGGGGAGGTGGATCCCTTATTCGGAATTCGGGTCAGAGAGCGCTGGGACTGCGCTGCCGACAAGCAGGATACTCCTCCACCGGCAGCTGCGCCTCCTCCAGGACCCCGTCCAGCGCTGCTGGGACTTGGGCGCGTCTTGGTTCAGTTGGGTCTGGGCCCTCCGAGCGGGAGAAAGGGCTGCTCCAGGCAAGAGGGGCCACTCCTACGTGAGCCAGGTCCATGCCACCTGAGGGGTATCAAAGAAGAATGTCTTGTCTTGGAAGATCACCTTGAGCCGAGCCGGGAAGAGGAGTCCATAGCGAAGGCCTATTGCCTTAAGTTTTTGTTTAACTTCGTCGTAGGATCGGCACTGAGTCTGCACCTCCCTGGAGTAGTCCAGAAAGACCATAATTCTGGAGTTCTGGAACTGCAGCGGCCCTGGCCGCCCCCAGAATCGCGTCCCTGTCATGAAAGTTGAAGATTCGGAGAATAATGGGCCGAGCAGGAGCTCCAGGTGGAGGTTTGGGAGCAAGAGAGCGGTGGGCTCGCTCCACCACAAACCAGGGGGAAAGTTTATCTTTGGGCATCCAGGAGCGGACCCAGGTCTCTATAAAAGTGTCAGTACGTCCATTCTCCTCTCCCTCCAGAAAACCCAGGATGCGCAGGTTGTTTCTACGCGCCCTGTTTTCGGCGTCCTCTGCCCTGTGATGCAGCTCCTCGGTCTGTGTCTGGAGACGGGCCACCTGGGACTTGAGGGCACCCACATCATCCTCCACCGTGGAGATTCGGGATTCCATCTCCGCGATGCGCGCCTTGGTGTTGTGCAGGTCATGGCGAATTAGGGCCACATCCACCCGCACCTCTCCGATCTTGCTCTCCACAGATGCTTGTGATGTACTTATCACTTGCAGGATGGTGGAGAGATCCCCCCACGGCAATTCCAGTCGCCGCCGGAGCCCCTCCACCCAGGTCTCGGTCCAATCAAGTGAATTGGCCCATTTTCGTTGGAGGAATGGGGGTCTGGGTGGTACGGGCTCTGACCATGCACTTGGAGTGGACGACCAAATGCGTCCATAGGGGAGAGGGGGAGGGAGAACAGGCCGACGTCGCTGCCACAACCCCCGCCACCCGGTGTAGTGGCCAATCCCCACTACCACTCACCGCACACCAACGCTGAGGAGCGGAAGCGGCCTTTCACCTGGTCTCAAGCCTTCGAGGATCAGTCCTCCTCCGCTCCCCCGACCGCGCCCTCGCTCATCCACCTCACCTCCAAACACGCTGCCGGTCAGGCTTCGGAAGGGCCACTGATGTCCTCAGCCCACACGGTCCATCTCCCACGAGGAACACCCCATTGTCCGTAGGGCAGCCGGCACGCAAGGCCCCAGAGGCAGGTCAGGCAATAGAGGGGTCCACCTCATCCAACACGTCTAGGGAGGCAACCAGAGAGGCAGGAACCTCCAGCAGGGCGGGCTCGCGTCTCACCCAGGGTCCGCGATGTTGGAGTGTCAGGAGCAGGCAGGCCCCTGGTCAGGCAGCGGGCACCAGGCAGACCCCACCAGCCAGGGAAAAGGGGGGCATTTGCTACCCCAAGGAAGGAGGAGATCCCTGGTAGAACCAAACAGTCAGCACCGGTGGTGGTCTTCTGGTCAAGAGCAGTGACAGCCAAGACCCCAGGGCCCCCTGGCAGCCTCCAGTATCAACAACAAGGCCTCCGGGTATCCGGGGGGGGGGAACGGCGCGCATCAACCGATATGGTGACCAATGCGCCCGCTTGCACCAGGCCGCGGCACCACACCCAGCCGGGGAGTCCGAGCAGAGCACCTCAGCAGCATTCCCAGGATGAATCGATTACACCTCGGTTGTCAGAGGATGGGGCGCCCAACGGCATTCACCCCCTCATCAGGCACATGGGTCGGGGGCAGCTGGCAGACACCCCGCGGTCAAGGGAACCACCGGCTGTATCAGAAGAGGCGAGGGCCCAGCGCTCGTCGTGAAGGAAGGGGAGCAGAAAGGTGCACTCCCACAGAGCCCCCCCCAGCAAACCAGGGGCCAGTCCAGGGGCGAAGGCCATGACCCCCCAGGGGCCGGCGGTCGTGGCACTGCAGGGCCGGCACTCAGCGCCGGTCGATCCTCTCCTCCCCACCCGGGGATCAGGGGAGACCTCCTCACAAGGGCCGGAAGGGGGCCCGACATCCCATGTCCCCGCCCGGCGGCAGCAGCCAAGACCGGTGGCCCAAACTCACTGGGCCGCCGCCGCTGAAGGAACTCCAGGCCTCGCTCCCACTTGAATGATGCCAATCAGCGCTGGGCTATTGGTGGTAACTCAGTGCGGGCGGCCGCGTCTCGCCCACCTCAGATCCCGGTCAGATGGAAAGGGAGCTCCACACCGCGGCTCTGGGCCCCAGGGCGCCCCAGTCGACCGTCGACGGAGGCCACTGCTGTAGGATGAGCCACAGGCATTGGGGGCAGTTGAGCGCCGGACCGTCAGGGCAAGGACATCAGGACCGGAGACGGGACGGCAAGGGGGCCACCATTTTGAAGGTCGCGAGGCCCCAGGAGGGAGGAAGCCCAATGGCCGCAAGAGAAGCACCGGGCAGCCCCCAAGTGGAACAGGAGCAGAGCAGATGAGATTGTGAGTCGCTGCAGGTGGGTGAAAGGAGCCGATGTCAACTGCAAGCGGGCTGATGCGAGGCGGATGATGGAGAGGGTCCGGAGCACTCTTAGAGTGCGACCGCCATCTTGAGGCCTCAAGCCACGCCCCCAAACATGCGCTTTTATTTTTTAATAAATATATATATTAACTTAATATTAATAAAAAATATTCAATTTTTTTAGCGTAGGATAGCGGGAGGGTAAAATGTACTATTCCCACTCCAGTGAGTGCAACAGTAGGGAAAGCGTTGGATAGCGGGAGGGTAAAAATTACTATTCCCACTCCAGTGAGTGCAACAGTAGGGAAAGCGTTGGATAGCGAAAGAGTAAAAATTACTATTCCCACTCCAGTCAGTGCAATAGTAGGGAAAGCGTTGAATAGCGGAAGGCTAAAAATGACTATTCCCACTCCAGTCAGTGCAACTGTATGGAAAGTGTTGGATAGCGGGAGGGTAAAAATTACTAATCCCACTCCAGTGAGTGCAACAGTAGGGAAAGAGTTGGATAGCGGGAGGGTAAAAATTACTATTCCCACTCCAGTGAGTGCAACAGTAGGGAAAGCGTTGGATAGTGTAGGGGTAAAAATTACTATTCCCACTCCAGTGAGTGCAACAGTAGGGAAAGCGTTGGATAGCGGGAGGGTAAAAATTACTGTTCCCACTCCAGTGAGTGCAACAGTAGGGAAAGATTTGAATAGAGAAGGGGGAAACATTACTATTCCCACTCCAGAGAGTGCAACAGTAGGGATAGTGTTGGATACCGCAGGGGTAAAAATTACTATTCCCACTCCAGTGAGTGCAACAGTAGGGAAAGCGTTGGATAGCGTAGGGGTAAAAATTAGTAGTCCCACTCCAGTGAGTGCAACAGTAGGGAAAATGTTGGATAGCGTAGGGGTAAAAATTACTAACCCCATTTCCGAGAGTGCAACAGTAGGGAAAGTGTTGGATATCTTTGGGGTAAAAATTACTATTGCCACTCCAGTGAGTGCAACAGTAGAGAAAGTAATGATTTAATATTTAAATAAAAATAAATTAATTATCAATACCGATAAAAAATTAATTAAAATGAATTACCAATTACAAAACATTTAATAATTAATTATAAAAAACAATAAATGATATTTTTTTAAATATTTACCTATTAATAATTAACAACAAATTAATTTTCAATACCAAAAATTAATAAGTAATAAAATAATTACCAATTATTAATTGATTAACAGTGAAATAATTATCAATACACAAAAATAAATTCAATAATTACTTAATTACAATTAAATTACTTCCCATCCTATTCCCCTATAAACCCACAACCCGCTCTGAATAATAAATTAATACAATTAATATAATTATGAATTAAACAATTAATAATTTTTTTTACCAATTAATAAAAATTAATTACCAATTAATAAAAAATAATTGCCAATTAATACTTAATTAACAATAAATTAATTAATAATACCAATAAATAAAAGTAAATAACTACTTCATAATAATTAAATTACTTCCCACACTATTTCCCTATAAACCCACAACCCGCTACAGAACTAAGACGCAAAATTAAATTACAAATAATGAATAGCTCCTAAAAATTAATATTTAATTTACTATAATTAAATTACTTCCCACCCTATTCCCCTATAAACCCACAAACCGCTACGGAATTAAATTACGCAAAAATTAAATAACATAACATTCATTACTTTAAAAAAAATGTAAACATGTAAATGTACAGGAATTTATATAGCGCAAATCACCAACCGGTTTCTAAGCGCTTGCTTAGGGAACCCGTCCTGGTATTCCCCTGTGAGATAGCCCCAGCAGGCTATTCGCAAAGTGAAAGCCAGGCATCCCGCCACGAGGGGCCATTGTGGAGATTAAGCAAGCTATTGCCCAGAGTCGCAGAGTGTGAACCCGTGAATCGAGTAGGCACCGGAACGAGAATTGTCGAGTCCATGGACATTTTAGGACTCAAGACCCCGCCGAGCCGGTAATTGAACCCTGGTCCTGGGCTGACCTCTGCTTCCAGGTCTGCCTCCTCTAACCAATGAGCCACACTTCTCCACGTACATTACAAAAATAATACATACTTTTAACACATATACTAACACTTAAAACACTATTTAAAAAAATCGATTTTTTTAACCACTATATTATGACTGTCCATATTACTAACTTCAATATTATGGAAATCAATATTTCTTACCTGAATTTCGATATTCTGCACCACTATATTTTTGCAATTCGATATTCTGTCCATTCTATATAAAAAACTTTATATTCTTTCCAGTCAATATTTTTTTTCCGATATTATGACTGTTCACCAGTGCCAGTGTTCTAACCCATAACAAAAGGCATGTTGAACTGGCTATCCTCAACTGGCATAGACTCACTTACTTATTACCTAGTACATGGCACCCAGGATACCCAGGGCATGCAAGACAGAAAGTCCACCCAGGGTTGCAGCACTGGTTGTGCCACCCTGTGTGTGACATTGCACAAAATATCTCCTAGCCTGCCACTGCAGCTTGAATGGGTAGTTTTAAACTGCTAGTTTGACTTTGCCATTTATATTTGATTTGATCTGAAAACTTATATAGCACACAAATGCTCAAGGGCGTCTAGGCGCTGAGCAGAAAGGTGCCAGAAGAAGAGTGAGAACAGAGATATAGGGGCATAATATAAAGGGCATTATAGCCACTTTAGCAGCACTTTTTGCCACTAAAGCAGCGATAATCTTATTGCCCTATATACAAGGCGACGCTAACATGCATGCGCACATGTTAGCAGCCGATTTCCTAACGCTACGCATCTTAGCGATATACATCGCTAATGAGATGCAAAGTAGGCATTCCCTAACTAAACTACATAAAAAATATCGCTATCTGTCCTTCGCGGTATTTACAAGCCCGACCAGGACACCCATAGTGATATTGAAAGCCACGATAACCGCAGTTATTGCTGGTTATTTACGTCTGTATAAATCCTGACTAACCTATATTTGAGATGGGTGGTGGATTGAACGGCTAAATCCACTTATACCTATCACTAAGGATTCCTCTATCCCTGCAGGATTATTGCTGGATTCCCAGTGATAATCCTGCATTTCGCGGCTATCGGCGGATTTTACATCACCAAGGAGATAAGCGTTGTAAATAACGCAATATCTCGGCGATCTAATCTGGCGATAGCCAGCGTTAAACAAAAACGCACTAAGCGCGCTCTGAGATATTTATCGCAGTTCGTTGCTGCTATGCCCCTTAGTTTGCAAAGAGACACTTTTTAGTGCCTTTCTGAAGGAGAGCAGTGTTGGGCTGTTTTTTTATATCAGTCAGGAGTGAATTCCAAGATTTCACGGTCCCCAGAATAAAGCTTCTTCCACCCCAACGAGTTTTCTTGAATCTGGGGGTCTGTAAGAGTTTGCTCTGTGATTTCTGACAGGTAGATACCAGGTTAGATGTTGTTTCAGGTACTGAGCACTGCCCCTGTGCAATGCATTGAACACTAGGCATAAGAATATCAATGGTATCCTTTTTTGAACTGGGAGCCAGTAAAGCGCTCTCAGTCCATGGGAAATTGACTGGAATTAAGGGATATTCAGCAGCAATCTGGCTGCTGTGTTTTGCAGATGTTGCAGCTTAAGTAGATGCTGCTTTTACATGCCTACGTAAAGGGCATTTTCGTAATCGAGTCGGGACAGGGCTAATACTGTCACGAGTGTTTTCACGAAATTTGACGGTACTGATTTTTCTGATTATCTTTAGAATAAAGAAGATAGTAGAGGAAAGATTTCTGATCTGCTGTTTAAAGGTTAGATTGTTGTCAAATATGACTCCCAGGTTCTTCACCTTTTTGACTGGTAGCGGAAGCTCTCTCAAACAATCTGGCTACCACCTATGTGACCAGAAGGAGGTGTCAGAACCCAACAGAAGTACCTTTTTCTTTTCCACATTCAACTTTAGGCAGTTCAAGCTCATCCACTGGTTCACCTGGGTCATACAGCAATTAAACAGTTTTGCTGTTTCCCCCACATTGCTAGAGATTGACACCGCTAACTGGGTATCATCAAGGATAACGCAGAGAAGCCAAACTGCCTGATTATTTTAGCCAAGGGGGTCACATAAAGGTTAAACAACGTAGGGCTTACTGAAGAACCCTGTGGCACACCACAGGGAAGCATAAAATGGTCTGAGGAGGATATTCCTCCCTGTTGCTCAGATAGGATTCCTCCCTGTTGCTCAGATAGGATTCAATCAGTTTAAGGGCTGACTCTTTTATCCCTGCCTCTGAAAGCCTTTTGATCAGTATGTCATGGTTCACAGTGTCAAAAGCCACAGATAAATCTAATAAAATCTGTGTGGCCTTGCCACACGTGTCCAGGATTGCTCTGAGCTCTTCAGCTGCCATGAACAAGGCCGTTTCCATGCTATGTCATTTCTGGAAACCATAATGCAAGTGATCTTGCAGATTTGCAGATGAGATGAAGGTTGGAAGTGCAATATCTTTTCCAGAACCTTTACCCGGAAAGGTATCCTGAAAATTGGTATGTAGCTGCTGGGATCGCGTGGATCCAGATTAGATTTAGACCAATGGCAACGTCCCCACTTCCCTTAACAATATAAGTAACTATCCCCTAGGGAAGGCCTGCCAAGCCTTAAGGCAGGGAGCTGTGTATTATTAAGTAGGACATATATTTTTTACTATGACCTAACAGCAAAACCCTAAAACCCCAAAACTGTTTTTTTTGCTGTGGAAACGTTAGTAGCCCCTTTGGCTAACACTGAGTTCCCAGCTGACCCCTCAGCCCAGCTAACTTCTGAATGGGACTACTAAAATGGGTACTTTGAGGTGTTATTACATTTGTGGGCTTTCTTTGACAGCAGGCAGCAGGCACAGACATCGCCGTGAAGGCAACGGCTTAGCCCCGCACCTGGCCACCACCCTCTCTCCAGTTCACCGAGCGCTGTGAGGGGAACGGCCAACAGTAAACTCCAATTCCCAGGTGCCCCAGTGGCAGAGGTGCACCTGGGACGTCACAGTCTGCACTCGGAGGCGCCAACAAAGATCGGAGCGCCAACCGCTCAGAGGGGGCTTTCTTTGACCGCAGGCAGCAGGCACAGACATCGCAGTGAAGGCAACAGCTTAGCCCCGCACCTGCCCACCACCCTTTCTCCAGTTCACCGAGCGCGTGAGGGGAACGGCCAGCAGTAAACTCCAATTCCCAGGTGCCCCAGTGGCAGAGGCGCACCTGGGACGTCACAGGCTGCGCCCGGAGGCGCCAACAAAGATCGGAACACCTCCTGTCCTGCGGGACGCGCGCGGGCAACGCCGGGCTGAGCCTGGGCAGAGGGTGGGCCATCTGCGGCCGTCCTAGGCAGACCAAGGCAGGTCTGGACCCCCCCTCTAACGACTGACATTGTTGTACATCAGAAATCAATAAGGTACTGTGATCATATCTCGGTTGCATAATACTTTGAAGGACCATCTTTGAGTGTGCTTTTCCAGCCCTTTCTGTAATGTCATACTTTGCATGCAAACACCACACTTTCCTTATTAAAACATCGCTATATCATCATGGGGAAAAGAAAGGCAATGGAGGGGGTGGGAGCCCCTGTTACTACAATTAAAAAAAGGAAGAAGTCTAAGAAATCATCACATGCCGCTACTAACTGTGTAATGTCAAGTATTGAAAATATTGTTGAAGATTGTGAGAATATCTTATTGACTGCTACTGCCTCAAGTAATGTGGATACTTCTGACCCTTTGGTGGAAAGTCTATTGCAGAGAAAGAGTAAAGTCATTCCAGCTATCTTCACTAAAAACTTAAAACCTAAGTGTTTACCGGATAATACACACTTTAACTCCCCTAATCCCATAGAGGTAAATGTTATAGAGGCACACAAAGGGGTAAATGTTAATGCTATCATTGAAATGTCAAATGAGAACACAGACAGGTCCCCGTGCCACATAGAAAAGGAAGTGGGTATTATTTGTACCAACCGATTTGCGGTGTTGGAAGGGGAGTCAAGGGAAATAGGAGAGGTTTTAACGCAAAGGTTGGGGGAGGATATGAAGGATAGGAATAGTCCAGATGGATGTTCTAGATGCTTTAACTTTAATCATAGGCTAATGGGAAAAGTGAAAAGCCTGGAAAGGGACATAGCCCAAATTAAGGAAATGATGATGGACCTTATAAAATGGAAGGCTTCACATAAAGCAATCTCCCCACACTCAGTGCCAGTACCTAACCCTGTTAAAGCTCCCATTCCACGATTGACCTCAACAACTCAGACTACAGAGGTGGCATCACTTAAACGTACACCACGAACTGCCCCACTGTCAGTTGGCAAAACTGCAGGAGATTTACGCACCATGCATCCAGCACAATCACCTTTTGCTAAAACAACAGCTAGGCATAACACCTCAAGCTCGATCCCCACAGTAGCAAAACAGAGGGACTTAACATTACAACGTAGGGATCTGCAGGGCCATGACACTCACTATGGAAATAGGGATAGACTATCTACTGTGAACACAGTGGCAAAATTCCCCTGTGCCACTGTTTACATGACTGGGGTTACTAAGCGGGAAGCTACCAGTAATTATGAGAATAGTGATTCCTTACGTAACACGGCCATTCATTGGCTTCGTCATGTTAGAGGGTGCAGGTCAGTTATTAGGGAGGACATGATCAATGTTAAAAGACTTTCCTTGCCCAGCTCGGCAACAGACTGCATTGAGATCGTATTTGGTAATCAAACAATTGCTGAGAACTTAGTAGCCTTGGAGCATAGGACTTGCCCCCCCAGGTATTGCAACATTCAAATTAGACCGGCACCACTATGGTTTAACTATAGGCCCGAGGATCAATCAGGCCTTAACCATATAGATTGACCACCAAAGGGTGATTGTTTGAATAGTGCAACTCAAAAATATGATACACAAAATCTCGAGCATCAGACCAACTGTTCTGCAAACATTGTAGACAAGGAGGGTAGGGCGGTTAATGATGAGGCTACTCCACCTAGGGATGGGAGTTCCAATGAGGCGTCCATAGTTGATATGCCCCCAACTACAGCTGTAGTAGGAATAGCTTCAGATACAATTACTAGCAACACTAATCCGAACACGAAAACAGTTAAACTGATTTCCTGGAAAATAGCGGGCCTCCAGAAAAATATGTTAAACCCTGAATGGAGCGAATTCATAGATACGTTTGATATCTGCATGTTTCAAGAAACATGGAGCATATCTCCTCAATATAAATGTGGTTATTCTACCCACTTTATTCCGGCCGTTAGTACAGGGAGAGGTCGACCTTCGGGGGGTTTACATATTTGGATTAAAGTAGCGCTTAACCTGGTGGTTACTGTTCACTGTTTGCCATCGCAGGATATACTGTATATATCTGTTAAGGGCAACCATTCGATAAGCTCTTTCGAGCTGTTTAATGTGTATGCCCGAGGGTCCCCGGGAGGTCAAACCTCATCCACCATAGCCTTACTTGAGGGGGCACTGGCAGATATTCCTTTATTGTCCAGTGTCATCATAGGGGGAGACTTTAACTGTACCTATGAACCCCTAAGTGCAGATGATATTATGGACATGAATGAAGATGATTGTAAAAAGTCTATCCCGCCTTTGACCCTAGTCCCAATCAAAAAGTGGACACCAAGAGCGATCCAAATAAATTCCCTAACAATAGAATATAACTTACGTGCCCTGAACGGTAGGACAATTTCGGACACAAACGGTGCGAATACCTACAATAAACTTAGTTGTCCATCCCAAATTGATTATATTCTACTTGACATTGGCTCCTGGAACAGACTAATTGATATGGAAATCATACAGTCGCAGGATAGCGATCACAACCCGCTTTGTATGGAAATAAAATGGGGGGTGGAAAAGGAATCCTCCGATGATCCATTAATGATAACAAAAGAATTAGTCCCATCCAACTGCAACCACAGGCTTAAATGGAACAGGGTGTTGTGTCAAGAAGACAGTCTACTTTGTATCAAAGATCTGGTGGAATTAGAAACCTGTGAACTTGTATTTAAAATTCGTGTCCATCACATCAATCAAAATTTCAGCCTTACAGACTCTTACAACACCCTAATGAAGAAAATTGGTTCCTTTTTCACAATAAAAAAACACAGGGGGATCAAAAAGGAAGAATCCACTAAAAGCCAGCACTCCATGATATACGGTACAATGTAGGGAAAGGAGAAGAGCCATAGCAAATGCTATTAGAAGAAAGGATACCACAGCTGTACGGTTGGCTAGAAGGGAATACAATCTGTGTATCAAAAGGGCCAAGAGGGATTGGGAGGAGGAATACTGGCAGGAACTTAAGGTCGCAGCCGGCCTAAAAAACCCAACTCTGTTTTGGAACCTGATAAACAAATTAGACAGAAGAGGTATGGAGCCCCTCGCAACCACATAACTGAACAGCAATGGCACTCACACTTCTCAAATTTGTATTGTGGTGAAGATGAGACAGGCCCACCCTGTAGGGCACAAAATAACCATAGTAATGAGGGGTCTGTATCCGTAGAACCCTTTACAACCCGGGAGGTTCATGATGCTAATAGGAATATAACCACCGCAAAAGCAGCAGGCCCGGGTGGGCTACCGGTTGATTTACAACGGCCCCTCACGGCGGGATGCCTGGCTTTCACCTTGCCGATACCCTCCCGGGGTTATCTCACAGGGAAATACCAGGACAGGTTCCCTAAGCAAGCGCTTAGAAACCGCTTGGTGATTTGCGCTATATAAATTCCTGTACATTTACATTTACATTTACATTTATATATACATGATCCCAAGTTATGGTCGGACTTTATTGCCCCCCTCATGAATTTAATCCTCAGTGGTCATTCTGTACCTGACTCCTGGAAAGGTGCGGAAGTGGTTGCCATACATAAGAAAGGTGATAGGGAGGACCCTGCCAACTACAGGCCGATTAGTTTAATCGACGCTACACAGAAAGTAGTTGGCAGGGTCATTGTAAATAGAATGGACAGATGGCTAGAGGAGGGGAATATACTTTCCCACTTCCAAGCGGGCTTTCGTAAAAACGTGGGTACAATGGACCAGATTTTTAGGTTCTGGGCAATATATTGGAAAACAGTAACTGTTATGAAGGGGAATCTCTATTTGGCCTTTATAGACCTCAAAAATGCATTTGACTTGGTACCTTGTGACAAACTCTGGAGGGTGTTACAGGATATGGGGTTCCCTCGTTACCTCCTGGAGATCATAGTCAAACTCCATGAGGACAGCTATGCTAGGATTAGATGGGGAAGACAGGGTCAGCTAACAGGGAGGGTGTCTGTGAACAGGGGGGTACGCCAGGGCTGCGTGATGGCCCCGACATTGTTCTCCCTCTTTATCAATGGGGTGGCAGACCATTTAAGGGAGTGCAGTGCCGACGCCCCAGTCCTGGCAGGGGAGAAAACACCAACTCTCCTCTTCGCGGATGACACTCTCCTGTTGGCTAAAACCCCATCTGGAGTACAAAAATTATTGGATAGATTTAGCTTGTTCTGCCACGAACGTGGGTTGACCATTATCACGACCAAAACCAAGTTGATGGTGTTGCTCCCCTCCAAAAAAGCAAAGAAAATCAACATCATTCTTAATGGGACATCTCTTGAGGTGGTTGAGGATTTTGACTACCTGGGAATCAGAATTAGCAGCAGAATGAAGTGGGATTCCCATGTGGCCAAGATGCTGTTAAACCTCAAGAGAGTCTCAGGTGCCGTTCTAAGGAGCCAGCGAATGTCAGTCAGCAGACCTATCGCCCCGGCTCTTGCTGTTTATGAGAGGAGGGTGTTGCCCTCTGCGACCTATGGGGCTGAACTTTGGGGCTGTGAGAATGTCCCAGAACTGGTAAGAGCAGAGAACAAATTTATAAGGGACTTAGTCTCCCTTCCTATTTCAACTCCGCTGAAACCCCTTTTCCATGATATGGGCAAACGCTCCATCCTAGATATAGTTAACCTTCGCCCCTTGCTGTTTTGGGCGTGCCTGAGGAGGACCCCAGAGCTAGCAAACTATGCTTTGGTGATGGATGAACTGATTGCCCTGATCACTGCGAATAAAATACAGTGGGTAAATAAACTGAGACAAATGGTTATGAAACTGGGCTTGGCTGAATTCTGGACCTCACAGTCTCCCCCCCAAAGCAAGTAATTAAGAAAATTTATTGGGAGTGGTTAGATGCTATGGAACAGAAGAACTTGAAATGGGGATCTCTAACTACAAAGTTCTTAGAACACAAGCCGAGCAGAAAGTTGGAACCGTTTTTAGACTTCATCAGAATACCAAGAGACAGATCGGTCTTTCTAAAAATGAGGTATGGGACATTACCCCTAAATAAATTCACTGAAAGATGGAAAGGATCAAGGGTCTCGAACAGCACTTGCCCATGCTGCCCGTGTAAATCAGAATCCTTACCACATTTTTTGTTTGGCTGTATGGCTTATAAGAGGGCAAGGTTGAGATGGTTGAACCCACTTTGTATAGAACTGGGGGTCAGAGATTTCCGGGTTGCCCTACGTATCCTTACAACTGATACAACATCCCTTCTTATTGTATGTGGAGTGGCAAAAATCTATCATGCGCCTGGCTTATCCGTACCAGGATGTTAAACGTTAACAAAGTATAGATTTTATACATACTGTCACCAATTCATATTTATTTTAATATTGTCGTACTTTAGTATTGTCATCAAATTGTTTTTATCAATGTAAATAATATTTTATTGCCTTTTTTTACATGAATTGTACATTTTTACTGATTTTTTTTTTTTAGAATGTATGTACTTTTATGATATGACAATATCGAATAAAGTATTACAACAACAACAGAATTTTGGCATTAAACCCGACATGATGCCTATGTTGAATTTAATGCCACTTTGAACAAAAAGCAACTTTTAGAAAGTTCCCATTCTTCTGCCCAGTTTGCCTAGTGACATCACACAGCTGTGGTCCTCCAGACAGCCTTCTGTCCTCCTGGGAAGTCATGTGAACCAGGCTCAGAAACTATAGAGGCCTACTACAGGGAGAGGTGTTACCTCCCCCTTGCAGGAAGGTGTTGGCCCAAAAGGCAAGCTTCAAATGCAAAGCCACCTTTGGTGCACAAATGGTGATCCCACTCTTGAAGGGTTGCTTCTTTGCTCATGTAGATAGGCTAACAGCAGTAACGGAGAGGGGAGTCCAGTGACCAAAGCATTTTGTTTTCATGGGCTTGTAGTTCACGGGTAGCCACACGTCTCAGGTGTGCTACCAAGCTCCTGACATCCACGGAAGGATTCAGACATCTTGGAAGTGGACAGAATAGTGCTCTCTGGAATTGCTAGATGACACACATGGCTGGAAATTGTTCCAGGGTGGGAGGGATGTTGGTTGCCCATTGGCTAAGTGACCCCGGGCACTTCCTTGGCATAAATATGGCATCTGAACCTCTGCTTACTATGGAGCTGGAGAAAGAACCAAAGAGGTATTGCCTAGGTGACCCCTGGTCTTGACAAAGAGAGGCCACACCATCTGCTGGACTGCACCTGCCACACTTTGGGCTAGATAAGAGATGAGGGTGCCTTGGTTCCTGGCTCGGGGAAACATTGCTACCATCCCCGACCAAAGAAGTGACTCAGAGGATCAGTTGGCTGACCTCCTGGAACCAGCACCAGAACCATCAACGGTCAGTAGGCACTTCAGGAAAAACTGTGCAAGCAATTACAAGAGACTGATCCTCAATGACCAAAAGTTGCACCCAAGTCTGCTGGTCTCGTGAGTGTCAACAGAGTCCAAATTTGTCACTCAAGAGGGACACTAGCCCCCACCAAAGAATAACATTGGATCCACTGTGGATGGAGACCATAAGCCCAGCCGTAGCTGGCCTCTACTGTCTTCTAGGACTTCAAGGGACACTAACCTTTGTAACCAAAGTTGCCCCACCTCAGCCATGGACCAAGAAGTAACCATGAGAAAAGCCCTGTCAACCGCACAGCACCTAGAGCATCCTTGGGCATCTTCCATCTCCTGCTTCCCCAGGATAAGAACCAGTTCTTTTTTTTAAAAAGTATTTTATATTGAGTACTGCAGACAACATACAGGGGTACACAGTCGATATTAAGGATTTAGTTACATTTCAAATAGCAATCAAAATGAATCTTGTTCGTATGCTGAAGCAAAGCCTATATGGAGTGGACCCACTCGACATAAAGTACAACAATATTTGCCATATAAGTGTACAAACTGTATACTTGTATATCAAATAACGACCCTACTATGAACTACCATGAGCAGTACTACTTAAAACCCACCACCCAAGATATCCCACCCAAACTAAACAAGTAACCCATTTGCTGCCACAGAGACAATACACCCCGCTGATGTTCCTGCGTCCGTGTTTGTCAAGTCCGAGATCATCAGGGAAGGGTAGGCTAGGAGGGGGGGAGGGGAAACAGGGGGGAAGGCGGAAAAAAGTGAGGGGGCCCCAAGGAGACAAAGTCAAAGAAGGATAAAGGGAGCCGAGCTGGAGAAAAGGGAAAGGAATGGGAGGCACAAGGGTAGAGTGTGCATAGGCCTCATACAGTTAGCAATCAGTCATCTGTACCATTTTCTCGCATAGCATTCTGTGATTCTACCGACTCATCCCCCTCAGCAGCCTTAAATAGTTCCACTAGGTGTGCCCAGTCCAGAGAAATCGTCCGCTTTCGCAGTCCCCTGTACTCTTCGTGCTGTAAAGCCTCCTTCTCAGCAACCGCCCATCTGCCCATCTCTTCGCGCCAAGTGCCTGCACGAGGCGCCAGAGTAGACTTCCAGCACTGCGTTATCATACGTTTAGCCAGCATCAAGGCCAAACCTGCAAATCTGCGTAGCAATTTTTCCTTCCTAGGGAGGGGGAAAAGTCCCAGCAGACAGGCCTCAACTGTGTCCTATGGTGTGCGCTCTGTCAATATCGCCAATCCCTGAACAATCTCTGACCAAAACCCCTGCAGCAACAGACAATACCACATCATATGAAGAAAATCAGCTTCAGGCTCCTTACATCGCGGACATGCTGAGGACACAGTAGGAAACATCTTTTTAATCGTTGCCCGGGCAAGGTATGCTTTATTTTTTTTCTGTAACTCTGTTTATTATTTTCCACCACTATCAACTTACATAGTGATCAATTATATCAATACGTGCTCTTTCCGGATTCTCTTAGGTAGCAGCGATAGAATAATACATACAATAACATAAATGGCAGATGAGATAAAATAAGGATTGTCCAACCGTTGGATAACAACCATGTAGTCCCAATAGTCTCATGCCGCAACAGGAGTATGCAATTGTAATGTAAATATGTATATGTTATAGAGCCACACAATAATAAATCAAACCAAACTATCCCACCATCCCTCACCCTGCCCTCAACCCATCCACTCCCACCATTTTCTACAGCTCATCATATTGCAACAGTATATTGGAACAGCATTAAAGAAACGGGGGCCCCGTGTTGATGTCAGTGTCCGAGAACATAACTATTTCAGGGGGGTGTAAAACACACGCACTCCTATATCTAATTACCAGTGCAATCACTCACAAGGCTCCATCATATTGCAACAGTATATTGGAACAGCACTAAAGAAACGGGGGCCCGTGTTGATGTCAGTGTCCGAGAACATAACTATTTCAGGGGGGTGTAAAACACACGCACTCCTATATCTAATTATCAGTGCAATCACTCACAAGGCTCCATCCACTGCATGCCCACTGGAATCCGAGTCAGTATCCACCTATGAAGTCTTCAAGTCCATGACCAGGCCCTCCCATGCCCGCGCTGCTTCCAGCGCCTTATCATTGTTGGGATCTTCGGGCCTGTTGTAGGCGAACCATGCTCTCGCTCCCTGCCCATGTAAGCAATGCGACCTTCCATCTGGCAAAGCTGGGCCCTCCTCAGGCTTTCCAATGGGTTATGATTTCCCTTTTGGCGAGCAACAACCCCAAATCAAGGAATTTACTAGTTACTTTTGTTTTGCTAGTGTGGGAGAACCAATGCAGTAGGCAGGTACCTCTGTCTGGAGCAATCTGCCGCTCCGTAACATTACAAAGTAGCACCACTACATCTTCCCAGTACGTACCCAAATAAGGACAATCCATAGCATATGCAGTAGGTCCACATCTACTAGATTACAGCGGGGGCAATGAGCTGTGTCTACGTGAAAATATTGATTTATCTTTGCCGGTGTGAGATACGCCCTATGAAGTATATAGAAATTAACTAGTTGGAATCCGGCATTTCTAGTGCTCTTCCATGCCCTCTTGACTATATGTGACCAGACCGCATCAGGAATTTCTTTATTAATGTCTGTCTCCCATTGGTCACGTATTTTCTGTAACGGCGGTAAGCCCTCCCCAAGCATGCGTCGATATAAGCAGGTGACCGCTTTATAGGTGCCTGCTGCCATTACCATGTATTGGCATGCTAAGCTCATCGGTGGTTCCGACAGGCCCCTCCCCCAGTATTTTTGGATGGCAGCTACCAGGGCTGAGTGAATTAAATAGTGCCCCCGTGGGAGCCCAAATCGCTCCTGCAGCACACTATAGGGCAGTAGAGCGCCATCTTCATATAGGTCTCCTACCACATGACTTCAACTCTGCAAGTGCCGACCAGTCCCCACCATTCGACATCAGACGCCGAAGTCAGGAGTGGAGAGATAGACAGAGTGCCGGAATCAAAGCGGACCCTCGCAGAAAATCTTTTGCTGCCAAGTGTGAAAAATCACGTCCCTCCCCCCCGTTCACAAGCAAACAGTGCCGGGCACCTCTATTACAAGCAAGGAATCATTTGTAAAGAACCCCACCTTGAGAAATACAGTATCACAGTGCCCTCGGAAAAGAACATTGTTGCCCTGCAAAAGCGACATTTCAGTACAGGACAGTCTCCAGTCCAGGTCCTGAGGAGAACCCCTCACTAACACGTGGGTTCAAAACGCGTTGACACGTTACTGGAACAAGATTCAGGAAGGACATGTCAGGACTTTAACTGTGGATAAAATTCTACCTGTTTTTTGACCCTAGTACTTGCCAATGTTCCAGTATAAACAAGCAAGCAAGCTAGCAAAAATACTCAGTGCCTCTTGTTTGTCTGTAGGTTGCATATCAGGACTGGTGCCTCAAACATTAATTGACAATAGGCATTTTTGTCTGTGTTTCTTGTATATATTGTGTAAACGTAAATATGTTTCATTCACAGCGATTGTCCAATTTATGTTGTGAAAAGTGTAATTTCATGTGAATTTTTGCTACTGAAATAGTATCGTTCTCTAGACATATATGAATGATTTCTTTTTTTTATTTTTTTTTTTTTTTATTTTATAATTTTCTTTATTACAACAAATAATTATGAGCATTTCCGATACAACAAGGTTTGAATATCAAAATACAATAGACTTTTTGGCCAAACACAAAGTACACCGTGATATCAATCTTCTAAGGGTAAAAAAACATAATCTGTAATCAGCGATGAAGAAGCCCAAAACAAACATTTAACATCCAGACTAAAGACTACTACTTCCCTCTACCCCTAGCTATTCCTTCTTTGACCCTCTTTCCATTTACATAATGGGTCCCAGATTCTTCTCCCCAACCGTCTTCCACTCCTACCCTTCCGGGCAAAAATTTTTTCCTCTATATTATACGCATATAGAGTGTTTGCCAGCCAGCATTGCATATTCGGAGGGTTTTTATCGAGCCATGCCCTGGCTAATGTTAGTCTATAGACAGCCATTACCACAAAAAGGAACTCAGCATATTCGGGATAATGTGTCTGCACATCGTCACTCACCCCTAACATAACCAAAGCTGGCGTAAGTGTTATCGCAATATCCAGTGAGTTCGCCAAAAACCCCTCAATTCCCCTAATCAAAGTTCTTAACTGTGGGCATGAAGCAAAGATGTGTACACTATCTGCTTCCACTTCATTACATCTGGGACAATTGATTCCTTGATTCCCACCCCACTTAGCAATCTTTGCCGGTGTAAAGTACAGAGAGTACAATGTTTTATAATGCTGCGACTGCAGCGGGGCAGCGCATAATATCGTTGCTCCAAATTTCAGTGAGTCATAAAAGCATCTTGGATCAATACCCAATTTGTCTTCCCATTTTTTACTAAATTTATCTAAATCATCCTGCTTACCTTCCACCAAAGCTGCATAGAGCGTTTTAATAGTGCAATCTCCTGACAGTTTTATTTTCTCCAATATACCAACTTTATTAAAGCCTGCAGGACCCCCGACTTTGTTATTGAGGAAACTTCTAATCTGTAGGTATTTAAAAAATCCCCTGTTATCTAACCCATATTTTCCTCTCAGCTCTGAAAATTGCATAAAGCCATCTTGTGCATACAGGTCTCCAATTTGTGTAACCCCCTTCAGTGCCCACTCTGCCATAATATGGTCTCCGAAAATATCCTTTGGTAGTGACCTGTTGTTAGTTAATAAAACATATCTGTTGTATCTCCCAAGTTTTACCCTCTTCAAAAATGCATTCCATGTCGTAACGGCTGCCTTAACAGTTTTAAACTTAGTCCTCTTGAAATAACTGTAATCAATACACTTTAAAAAACAATTCTCTGCATTTACCCCAAGGGTTACAGCATACACATCTGTAGACATTTTCTGGATTGTAACATCGTCAGGGCTTCCGCCAATAAGCCCTTGGATATACTGCAGCACACAAGCCATATAATATAAACGAAAATCTGGTGCCCCCCACCCCCCTTTTTCTCTCGGTAGTGTCATGTATCTATATGCTCTCCGGGTTTTACCTTGGGCCCAGATAAACCTATTACATATAGCCTCTATACGATTAAACCAGCTGGCTTCAATCAGTAATGGTACCGCCCTAAATACATAGAGAAATTTTGGTAAAATCAGCATTTTGATAATGTTTGTACAGCCAACTAACGACAGATGCAAATTGTTCATTCTTTCTAAATCTTTTTTCATTTGAGTTATCAAGGGATCCATATTATTCTCCACAATTTTACTTATCTCTGCCGTCATTTGCACCCCTAAATAGGATGCCGTACTTGTCACTCTTCCATCATTACACCTTGCCCACTGGTTTTTAACTATCTGCGTCTTGGTTGTATTCAGCTTATAACCAGAGAACTGGCCAAAACTCTCAGCTTCCAGTTCGATTACCCCAATGGCGGCTACTGGTTCTGGAGTCAAAATAGCAACGTCATCCGCATAAGCTAATGATTTCAGTCTGCGCCCATTTATTACCAATGGCAATATTTGCTGATTCATTTCCAGTTTGCGAATATAAGGGTCAAGGTATAAAGCGAACAGCAAGGGAGAAGAGGGGCAACCCTGTCTTGTGCCTCTCTGAATGTTAACTGCATTTGTGTAACCTCTACTGATTCTTATCTTGGCCGTAGGGGCTATATATAGCGTTTGCATAGCCTTTATATAGCCTGGTCCTATGCCATGCCACCTTAAAACTTCCCACAGATATCCCCATGAGACCCTATCGAAGGCCTTTTCGGCGTCAAGGAACACTGCTGCCATAGGTTCTTCCAGGATATCTGCAGCATCGAATGCCGTGATAACCTGCCTGGTGTGGTGAGTTGTCCCTCTCCCTGGAATAAATCCATGCTGAGAGGGTATAACTAAGGATTCGATTTTCTTAGAGAGTCTTTTTGCCATTATTTTTGAGAACACCTTTGCATCGGCATTCATCAAAGTGATGGGCCGGTAGGAGCCTGGGACGTCTGGTGGTTTACCTTTCTTAGGAATAACTATGATGTCCGCACCACCCCAGGAACATGGAACAGTTTCACCCAATTGTGCCAGCTCCATTATATTAAACATATCCGCTAACAGAGGGGTCTGAAATACCTTATAAAATTCAACTGGGATCTGGTCTGGGCCAGCAGCCTTCCCAGATGGGAGTTCCTTCAGTGCTTCTACAAATTCCTCCACCTTGAACTTTTCTTCCAGCTCGACTCTGTCTGACTCCTCCAGGTGAGATGGCTCAATGTCCCTCAGGTATGCCCGCATATCCTCCTCACTTCCATGTCCATCTGCCTTATACAATTCCATATAAAACTGCCTAAAGACCTCCCTAATCTGCTCTGTATCTTTAACTTTAATTCCATGGCTGTTTTTCATCTCCTTAATATCAGCCATCCCATCTCTCTGTCTAGCTCGCACCGCTAGAATATGCCCCACCCTTTCGCTAAGTTCATATGCCTTTTCTTTATTGGCTAGATATTTCTCCACCGTCTTTTTTGCCATCCCTTCCATAGCTACTGCTTTAAGGGCAACTAATTTTAGCAAAATCTGCTCCACTGGCGTATGTGCTTGTATGGCCAACATAAGCTCCTCCTCTGCCTCCCTTAGTACTTCATTATTTCTTTCTAATTCCTCCCTTTCTCTTCTTTGTGATCGGATAACATAGCCTAAGGTCTCTCCTCTTATACCAGCTTTAAAAGCATCCCACACAATTCCTGGTGATGAAGTACCTCTATTGATTGTCCAAAATTCATTAATCCATGCCACCATCCTTTCCCTATATTCGCTATCCTGCAGGAGTGCTCTATCAAAGGTCCACTGTGTCGGCTCCTTATTTCTCCTTTGCCCAATATTTACATCTAATACGAGTGGGCTGTGGTCTGATATGATCCTCGGTTCTCTTACTATCCTTGCATCTGTTATCAGCCCTCTTGTTATTAAAAAATAATCCAGCCTGACTAAAATCTGATGTGGTGCTGAGAAGAAGGTACTCCCGTCGAGATTCGGATGACAATGCACCCAAGGATCCTCTAAAGAGTTATTCTTTACTAAGTCTGCTAGGGCCCTATAGGTTCTTTTTTCCTCCCCAAGTACCTCCTTTTAGGGTCTAAAAAGCTACTATCTAAATCATGAATGTTCAGATCACCACATAGTATAATAGGCTCAGGCCAGCGAGCAAGTTCTGTGTCTAGAAATTGTAAAATATCTGGATCATCTCCAGTAGAGCCATAGACTGAGACAAGTGTAAAAGTTTCCCCCCTAAACAGTAGTTCAACTATGGCCCACCTCCCCCAGTTATCCTCCAGCTTTCTTTTAACTATTATATCCTGTTTCCTGCCCAGTATCGCCACTCCTCTTGTTTTAGTGTTCTGATTGGTTTTTGCCAGCACCTTAAAGCCTAATTGGTCAAGTAGACAGGCCTTGGTCCCCTCTATATGTGTTTCCTGAATACACACTAAATCTGTTTTAAAAGATTTTAACAGTGCCGCTGTTTTTAACCTCTTATTGATCTCATTAAGACCACAAATATTAATTGATACAATTCTACAGGACATTGATAATTCTTGACATTACCATTTCCCAGTTTAACCAGCCGGAGTTAATAATTACCCTTTTGTTGTGCGCCTCAGCCCCTACAACCTTTTTTTTTTAAATAAAGCCTTTTTTACCTCCTTTTACCACACCACAACTGTGCCCATAACCATCCTGTATGTCTCTCCCCTCCCCTCCCCCCTCCCCCATCCCCCCCTTGCCCCCCACCCCTTGGGAACCCCCCCCCCCTCTCTACAGGCAAATAGGCCAATCCTGGCCTATGTGTAGCCGACCGAACTCTGCAGTGTCGCTACTCTCTCCCATCCTTTCAACTACTCTTTTTGATAGTGCCAACTAAACCAAATGGCACTACCGTCTATCTGCCTTATGGAGTTTTTGGTGGAGTTCTCCGAGGAGACTGTGACAGGGTTCTGGTTCTTGCTCCCCTCTCCTTCTCTTTATTTGTCTCTGCGATTTCTGCCAGATATTCTGCCGCTTTTATCTCAGATGTAAACATCTTGACATAGCCATTTCTGATGACTTTTAATCTAGATGGAAACAGGAGATATGCTTCTGCCCCTTGCTTCTGGAAAGGGCCAATCATCTGTCTTAATTTCCACCTTCTTTCCACGGTGACGTGGCAAAAATCTGGCCTTGAGAAAAAAGTATTACCATCCACTGTAATTCTTGAATCAGGTCTAGCTTTGTCGATTATCTCCTGTCTTGCTAGGAAGTTACCCAAAAAAACCAACATTGCTCTTGGGAGTTCCTTCTCCTGCCCTCCCCGGGGTTTCTTCTTGAACAGTGGGTACCTATGTGCTCTTTGCACCTCCACATCCCATTGCCATTTTGAGTTAGGAAAGGCCTCTTCCAAGATCCTAACCACGTACCCTCTAGGATCCTGTCCCTCTTTTCCCTCCTCCACCCCCAAAAGTCTCACATTGTTCCTTCTTTGACGATTTTCAAAGCTTTCCAGCTTCCACTGGAGGTCTTCCACCACTTTTTCTTGATCCGTCTTAAAAGTCTGCCAATCTGTCACTTCGTCTTCCACCCTACTTGTCCTCTCTTCCACTTGTAACACTCTTTCCTCGACCTCTTCCTGCTTTCTGCTTACTTTCCTTAATGATAGTTGCAGCTTTTTTGTGTCTCTTTTCGCTCTTCTGCTCTCAGTTCTTGCCTCCTTTTGCATCTGCTTCAGGGTTCCAAACAGCATTTCTAAGGTTACCCTTTGGTTATCCTGCTTTCCCTCTTTTTCCCCTCTTTCCTGCTCACTTTCTTTGTAGGTCTCTGAAGTAGCGGCATAGTCCCATGATAGTTTCTTAGACATGCTACTTCTTGAGCCTCTTCCACTTCTTGTCTTTGCTCCCAAAGCACCCTTTTTCTTTTTGGTACCTAATTCACTGGGACAGTTGCTGATGTCTGAGTCGGGAGTACATTCAGTCCCGCTTTCCTCCTCCTCTGTTTCCATCTCGCTTAGTTCTGATGAGTCTGTTCCCTCATTAACCGAGAAAAACTCTGGTGAGCCTCCCCTCGCGCTTCTGTCAAGGCTTTTATTATTTCTCCCCAAGTCTGGATCCAGACAGAGCCCGTGCTGTGGCCCCTGCTGCTCCGTTAGACTCTGCGTGCTACCCCAGCTTGCTTCAGTAGCCTTCGGACAAATATCAAGCAGTTCCGCCTCTACTGACAGAAGAGCGTCTAGCATTAGCTCATTATTTGTATTTGTAGTTGTAAGTTGTTTAGGGGCATTAATATTGTCACTGATACTGACCGAGTCACATCCCAAAGTCTTACCCACCGCCGACTCCGTCTCCTCTCCTCTCACGGCTACTGGAGCTTCTGCTTGCTGCTCTCCGTTCTCCATACCGCCTCCTACGCTGCTTCTCTGTTGCCTAGCAACCGGGGCTTCGCTGCTTGCGTCCTCGCGGTCTGCAGCGTCTGCTTCCGCGTTTGTCTCTCTGATCCTCTGCTCGCCGGTAACTGTCGACTGCTGCCCCCTCTGCTGCTGCGTGTCTGCTGGGAGCTCTAGGCGGGGGACTGACAGAGGGATCTTCGTGGTGAACGACTCCGGTAAGGTCGCTTGCCTCTTCTGGTCCCTACCGATTCCATGACCTGCATGCGCTCGCTGGGGCTTCCCGTCTGGTGCATTATCCTTTGCAGCTTTGTGCAGTGCTGATCGGGTCTCAGGTCCCGCTTCAAATTTCTTCTCCTGCTGCTTTACTGGCGTGTTCTTCAAGTTTCGGCCCGAGAAATCCGGCGCTTTTCTCGCAGGGGCTGTCTTTGGGATAGCCCCCTCTCTCAGAGCGGCGCCTGAAGCCTTAGTCGATCCTGCTGCCGCAGCTTTGTCTTTATCCGCCTTCAGTCTTTGGGACATCTTCGGGAGTACTTTCATACCGTTGAGAAAACTTCTCCAACAGTTAATCCAGTCTATCAGTTTCCTCTTCACTCCTCTCACAGGGAAGACCCACGATCCCCTCAACCAGACTGGGTTGAGTACATCAGCTGTGGAAAGGAAAGTCCGGTCAATCAGAACCCACATCCCTGGGGTCACCAATACTCCATCATCCTAGGATAGGAGAGAGTATAGAGTGCGACTTCTCTCTACAGAGTCACGGCGGCCATCTTGCCCCCAATCCTCCTATATGAATGATTTCTGTGAAAAAAGAAAATATGAGTAAAAAATACTAAATGAAAAGTGTGTCCGCTTAGATCAATTGGGTAAGTGGTACCAGACTTTGTTGTTATAATCAATCTACCTGGCCAATATTTTTGTTGTTTCAATTTGAGTGGTCTAGGCCAGATAGTATACAGACCCAAGCCTTCCTTGTTTCCCTTCTCTGAAATAATAGAGCAGGCGGGGAAATGCCACCATTTCCAATAGGGTCACTCGACCTGCCACTGATAGAGGCAAGGTTCCCCCAAATTGCATGCGGCTCTTAAGTCCTCGCATCGCTCTGCCAATATTACCATCCAGTAAGTCTTCCTGAGCATGATAAATATGTGTCCCAAGATAGGGAAGACAACGAGGTTCCCACTTAATGTCCTGCTCATGCACGGGCGAGTCGCAAGACGGATCCACCGGAAAAACGTAAGACTTCGCCCAATTCACTCTGAGTCCGGAGATTTCCCCAAACTCGTGAAGTAACGCTCACACCCCCTCCAAGCCATCCCCCGCATCCTTTAAAAACATCAAGAGGTCATCCGTGTATAACGAAATATATTGCACATGACCACGGAGTTGCAAGCATTGATACACCCTTCCCAGTCTAGCAAGAATTGCCAACGGCTTAATGGCCAAGGCAAATAACAACGGGGACAGTGGGCATCCCTGCCGAGTGCCACGCCCCACTGGGTACGTGGAAGAGATGACCGCTCCGACCTTCACTCTATCGTTCGCCGAACAATACAATATTTCCGTCCAGCGCACATAACTCTCACAGAGTCCAAAGGCTCCCATAATAAAAAACAAGTAGGGCCACTCCAAGCTATCGAATACTTTTGCAATATCCACGGAGAGGATTACTGCTAGATTGTCCTCACCATGGTCCTCGCTAAGAATGCGTAACAATCGTTGTACGTTACCTGCGGTATTGCGTGTGGGAATAAAACCGGATTGGTCAGGAAGAATCAGTCACGCCATGTGCGGGAGGAGCCGGGTGGCCAGGATACGGCTCAACATTTTATAATCCGTGGTGAGCATGGACAGGGGACGGTATGCAGAGGGGTCAGCTGGGGCCTTCCCCGGTTTCAGCAGAGGAATGATGACCGCTTCCCGAGCAGATGTTGGCAAAACCCCCAGTTCCTTGGCCTTTCTAAAGACCATCAGTAATCTAGGGGCAAGGATGTCTATATAGGCCGAGTAAAACTCGATAGGGAGCCCGTCGATTCTCGGAGTCTTGTTACTCGTCATCTGTTTGATGGCACACCTAATTTCAGACAACGTGATGTCTTGTCCAAGGGAGTTAGCTTGTTCCGCGTCCACGAGGGGCAGCTCTAAGTCCCCTAGGAACTCTCGCATGTCGGTTTCATCAGCCCGCAGTCGACTAGGATACAAATCTGTATAATAGTTATGAAACAGAGCATTGATCTGATGCTGGGTATATTCCATCTTTCCCGTCGGGGAAGCCAGCGCCAGTATAGGGGTGCTTCTGGGGAGGGGGTTAGCAGGCCATGCCAGCAAAGTACCCACTTTGTCCCCTTCAGCATGCGCTCGGGCCAAATAAGCTCTATGGTCAAAGCACCTCAAGCGTTCTACCACTGCTGCCACGGCCTCCTTAGAATTCAAGACCACTTCTCGCGCCTCAGAGATAGTTGAATGGGTTCGCTCAGCCTCCCTAAGCTTGCTCCCTGCTAAATCAATTTCTTGCAATAACATCTTCCGCACTCCCACCCATTTGGGAATACATAAGCCCCGGATCACCACTTAAAAGGCGTCCCACTCTATTGCGGTTGTTGTAGCGGTGCCCTCATTATCACTAAAATATCTTTCTATTCCTGTCCCTACCTCAGCATGGAAGACTGGGTCATCCAACATTTCCAGGCGCAACCACCAGGACGGTATAGCCGGACGCTCCAGGGCCCAGCAAAAACTCACTAACAGAGGGCTATGATCCGAAATGGTGCGCGATAAATATTCACTATGCACTAAGCGTGGGCGGAAAATCCGTTCCGCTCGCGGATTTTGCGGATTTTCGGGAAATCCGCAATCCGCGAGATTTGCGGATTTCCCGCAAAATCCGCAAATTCGCACGCAGCGGATTTTTTGGGCGGCGCGCGGCGTTGGTGATACAATTTTTGCGGCGCGCGGCGTTTATCATCGTTTGCCGAGTTGTTTTTTTCGATAGTTTGCGAGTGCTGCGCCATTTTGGATCTTGCTGTGTGATCCCGCGGGAATTGGCGAGCGCGATTACGTCATCGCGGCTTGCCAGCGATAGTTTGTCAACGCGAGTACGACGAGATCACGTCTCGCGGTACTTCGCAATTGCGAGATTTGAGATGCGGCGCGCGAAAATATAAATTTGCAATTCTGCACAAGAAATCCACCAGCAAGCAGCATAAACCTTCTAGAAATGATGATTTTTATGTGAATAACTCCTTAGTTTGACATTTGCCTGCACTTTTTTAGCGAGGAGTCCATTTTGGGGAGGGGGGCAGGGGGGTGGGAGGAAGGAAGTGCCCCATAGTCTTCAACTTCCTGTTCCTGTTCAGCAGGCTCCTCCCAGTGCTTTGTCCATCTCCTGGTCACTTTTCATTCGGATGTGGACCTGGAAGGATTACCTTTTGTGGATGCTGCTGGATCTTTGGATTTGAGGCCTTTTTGACTTTCTTTGGATCACTGTTGGATTAGAAATTTTACAAGTAAGTTTGTTTGGGGCATTACAGTTGCTGCAACTAAAATTTTGGGATTTTCGATTTTTGGGCTGTTTTGGGGCCTTTTCCCAGGGGTACTCAGTGGTGGGTGGACTGATTCTTTCTGTGGGTTGTCTTGAATTTAAACATCATGGAGGCCATAGATGAATTGGGATTGTGCTGATTTTTCTGTGTTTTTCGATTTTTTTTTTTTGTAAAATTTTGTGTTTTTCGATTTTTGACCTGTTGTTGGGGCCTTGACCAGGGGTAGTGAGTGGTGCATGGGGCCTAGTCTTTCTGTGGGCTGTCTTGAATTTAAACATCATGGATGGAATGGGATTGTGCTGATTTTGCAGTGTTTTTCGATTTTTGGGGGTGTTCATGGGGAGGGACATGCCATGTGGCTGGTGGCCATTTTGAGTGCAGCTACAGGCACTGGCCATGTGCTGGCAGGCAAGTGGCCATTTTGAATGCAGGCTTTGTTGTTAGGCCTCCAACCATTTTGCCTACTTTTCAACCTTTATTTATGCCAGGGGTAGTGAGTCTTGCATGGGCCTAGTATTTCTGTGGGTTGTCTTGAATTTAAACATCATGGAGGCCATGGATGGAATGGGATTGTGCTGATTTTGCAGTGTTTTTCGATTTTTGGGGGTGTTCATGGGGAGGGACATGCCATGTGGCTGGTGGCCATTTTGAGTGCAGCTACAGGCACTTGCCATGTGCTGGCAGGCAAGTGGCCATTTTGAATGCAGGCTTTGTTGTTAGGCCTCCAACCATTTTGCCTACTTTTCAACCTTTATTTATGCCAGGGGTAGTGAGTCTTGCATGGGCCTAGTATTTCTGTGGGTTGTCTTGAATTTAAACATCATGGAGGCCATAGATGAATTGGGATTGTGCTGATTTTTCTGTGTTTTTCGATTTTTTTTTTTTGTAAAATTTTGTGTTTTTCGATTTTTGACCTGTTGTTGGGGCCTTTTCACCAGGGGTATTTGAGTCTAGCATGGGCCTAGTCTTTCTGTGGGCTGTCTTGAATTTAAACATCATGGAGGCCATGGATGGAATAGGATTGTGCTGATTTTGCAGTGTTTTTCGATTTTTGGGGGTGTTCATGGGGAGGGACATGCCATGTGGCTGGTGGCCATTTTGAGTGCAGCTACAGGCACTGGCCATGTGCTGGCAGGCAAGTGGCCATTTTGAATGCAGGCTTTGTTGTTAGGCCTCCAACCATTTTGCCTACTTTTCAACCTTTATTTATGCCAGGGGTAGTGAGTCTTGCATGGGCCTAGTATTTCTGTGGGTTGTCTTGAATTTAAACATCATGGAGGCCATAGATGAATTGGGATTGTGCTGATTTTTCTGTGTTTTTCGATTTTTTTTTTTTGTAAAATTTTGTGTTTTTCGATTTTTGACCTGTTGTTGGGGCCTTGACCAGGGGTAGTGAGTGGTGCATGGGGCCTAGTCTTTCTGTGGGCTGTCTTGAATTTAAACATCATGGATGGAATGGGATTGTGCTGATTTTGCAGTGTTTTTCGATTTTTGGGGGTGTTCATGGGGAGGGACATGCCATGTGGCTGGTGGCCATTTTGAGTGCAGCTACAGGCACTGGCCATGTGCTGGCAGGCAAGTGGCCATTTTGAATGCAGGCTTTGTTGTTAGGCCTCCAACCATTTTGCCTACTTTTCAACCTTTATTTATGCCAGGGGTAGTGAGTCTTGCATGGGCCTAGTATTTCTGTGGGTTGTCTTGAATTTAAACATCATGGAGGCCATGGATGGAATGGGATTGTGCTGATTTTGCAGTGTTTTTC
The DNA here is from genome assembly GCF_964263255.1 of Lissotriton vulgaris. NCBI lineage: Eukaryota > Metazoa > Chordata > Amphibia > Caudata > Salamandridae > Lissotriton > Lissotriton vulgaris. The sequence goes on from NC_141691.1 coordinate 1,296,121,442, forward strand.
GATTTTTGGGGGTGTTCATGGGGAGGGACATGCCATGTGGCTGGTGGCCATTTTGAGTGCAGCTACAGGCACTTGCCATGTGCTGGCAGGCAAGTGGCCATTTTGAATGCAGGCTTTGTTGTTAGGCCTCCAACCATTTTGCCTACTTTTCAACCTTTATTTATGCCAGGGGTAGTGAGTCTTGCATGGGCCTAGTATTTCTGTGGGTTGTCTTGAATTTAAACATCATGGAGGCCATAGATGAATTGGGATTGTGCTGATTTTTCTGTGTTTTTCGATTTTTTTTTTTTGTAAAATTTTGTGTTTTTCGATTTTTGACCTGTTGTTGGGGCCTTTTCACCAGGGGTATTTGAGTCTAGCATGGGCCTAGTCTTTCTGTGGGCTGTCTTGAATTTAAACATCATGGAGGCCATGGATGGAATAGGATTGTGCTGATTTTGCAGTGTTTTTCGATTTTTGGGGGTGTTCATGGGGAGGGACATGCCATGTGGCTGGTGGCCATTTTGAGTGCAGCTACAGGCACTGGCCATGTGCTGGCAGGCAAGTGGCCATTTTGAATGCAGGCTTTGTTGTTAGGCCTCCAACCATTTTGCCTACTTTTCAACCTTTATTTATGCCAGGGGTAGTGAGTCTTGCATGGGCCTAGTATTTCTGTGGGTTGTCTTGAATTTAAACATCATGGAGGCCATAGATGAATTGGGATTGTGCTGATTTTGCAGTGTTTTTCGATTTTTTTGTGCTCTATAACTGAACTGATGTTCCTCTGTCTTCCATTTTTTTTAGGTGCACAAGACTCAAGAGAACCACCAGTGCCAGGAAGAAGTCCTGCAGCGGTGTGTGTGTGCAGCATAACGTCACGCGACGTCACGTCTGGCCTCAGACAACTCTACAATTCGTGCAACTGCGGCCTGCTGTCTGACCTGCTCTGAAGAAGATGGCCCCAAAGAAAGTTCTCCGTAGCTCCTCTAGCAAGAAAGTTGCTAGTAAGGAGCAGAAGAAGCAAGTTACCAAGGAGGCTGGTGTGCCACCCGCCACTTTTTTTGGGAGCAAAAAAAAAAGTACGCCTGCAGCAGCAGGATCTGCTGGGGACCAACCTGAGAGCAGCACCCCTGCTCCATTGGGTTCAGTGCCTCCACCACCACGCCAACTTAAGTCAAAGCCCTTGAGTGCTTCAGAGGCAGTCAGTGTACTTCTCCAATCACCATCGACCAGTGATGTTGGCTCATCGCAAGAAAGTAGCAGCAATGTCCCTGAATCAACACAGGTTGTTGTAACTCATCTGACAAGTGTTGAACAACCACAGCCGCAACAACAACACCATGTGCAAGTACACGCCCAAGTACATGTGGAAGGAGAGGCAGCAAAAGGAGATGCGCAAGCAAAGGTGCATGGACGTTCACAAGTGCCCACAATAGTTGTTCCTCCCGAAGTAGGGGCACATTTGGAAATCGACAATGAAGCTGAGGTATCATTGGAAGCCACTCCTCCTGATGATCATTCATTGTCTTCCACATCCCTAGCAAGGAAAAGATCAAGGGGGGTGTCTACATCTTCTTCAAGCCCACCTCGTTCTGGTGCAAGTGATCTGTCTTGGGAACCACGACAACTGCGGTCTGACAGTGAGGCAGAGGCACACCATGATCTGCCACCGGTACCTAAGCGTAAAAGGAAGGTCGTCCAAAAACTCAAACCTATGGAGTGTGATGAGGCTCAACAAGAAGAGACAGATACTGCTGGTGATGAAGCCTCTCACGATGACGACGATCCAGTCATCACAAAGGTCACTGCAGCCCCACCGGGCATGCAGCAAAGAGACATTTTGACCCTATCCCGAGAAGCTGCTGAGCGTGATGATGATGTCGGCGAGGAGGCAATGGAAATGGAATCATTAGATTTGGAGTTAAGTAGTACACCAAAACCTACCGCTTCCATATTTCTTCCTCGCAAGAAGGTACCCACCTCGTCCTCGACCTCAATTCGTGGTGGTGAAAGTGCAAAACGTACTGAAGTTCGGCAATCCACATCCTCCACTTCATCTGTCATTAGCAGCAGGACCACCACCACCAGTATCGCCGCCTCCTCCGGCCCCCGAAGACATTTCAAGTCTCCAGTTTGGGACTTCTTTAGTGTTTGCCCAAAAAAGGAAAACGTAGCCATTTGTAGCCTTTGTAAGCTTCGATTTAGTCGTGGTAAGCTTGGTTCTAACTATGGTACCGGAGGCCAGAGAGGTCATCTTGAGAGAAGGCACCCTGTCGAATGGTTTCCGCACCTAGAGGCGGTCAAGAAAGCCGGAATTGCACGTAATGAAAACGTTGATTTGTCATCTGCTGATGACGAGGAGGTAGAAGACGATTCAAACACTTCACTTACACCCAGTTCCCATGTCAGCAGCACACCCCATGGGAGCCACACTAAGAGTGTGGGAGAGAGTGAGACATCAATGCGGAAAAGTTCATCAGCGAGCGTAACTGGGTCGAAGAGATCATCATCATCCCGTAAATCATTGGTCCAGGGCAACATTAAAAAGATGTTGTTTACAGAAGCGCAATATGAACGCAACCACCCAATGACCCGTCTGTATAACACTAAGCTGGCTAAAATGCTAGCTCTGGACCTTCTCCCTTTTTCTTTTGTAGAAGGGGTTGGTTTTCTAGAATTAGTGACAGCGCTCTGCCCTAAATGGAAGGTTCCTAGCCGGTTCTATTTTGCCCGAGTTGCGGTTCCAGCACTACATGAAGATGTTCTGAAGGTGATTGGGGCAGCTTTGCAGAAGAGTGCTGTTCACACTATACATCTGACAACAGACATGTGGACCAGTGGCGCAGGCGCTGATTACATGTGCATCACTGCACACTGGGTCTCTTTTTCAGGGGCTAAAGCAAAGCTAAACTCAGGTGTTGACACTAACATTGTTTTTAAAGGTGCTCGGAAACATGCAACACTAGCCATGTTTGGTTTGGAGAAACGTCACACAGCAGAAAACATTTTGGATGTCTTTAACACAAAGGTCCTTAACTGTCTGTCCCCACTAAAACGCAAGGTTGGTTATGTTTCCACAGACAATGGCTCCAATATAGTTAAGGCCATGAGGGACGGTTACTATTTCAGAGTGCCGTGTTTGGCGCACTGTATAAACCTGGTTGTCCAAAAAATCTTGGGTAATAAACGCAGTGCAGCGTACAGTGTATTGGAGAACTGCCGAAAAATTTGCAAGCATTTCAGGCATTCTTTTAAGGCCCGCAAGCAGCTGAGGAGCATGCTATATCAAAGTCAAATGCCAGTGAAAGCACTCATCCAGGAGGTGGTAACACGTTGGAACTCAACCTTCTACATGCTTGAGCGTCTGTATGAGCAGTATACGCAACTCGATCAATATTTCTTGAAAGAGGGTATAGAGGAGCTGAGGATGGGTGGGCCGCAATGGAACATAGTTGAAAGCCTAACACGCATGCTTCGTCCTTTTGAGGTCTTCACACGTGCAGTCAGCAAGGAGGACTCTAATTTGGGAAAAGCTATCCCATTGTTGTACATGCTGGAGGACCAACTGAAGGAGGTGTGTTCTGTGTTTCGAAAAGATGACAAAAAGAAAGACTCTTTGCTTCTGGCTGAGAAATTATTAGAGCTCCTACAAGGTGATGAACGTCTTCAAAAGATCCACTCAGAACAGCATTACATTTGTGCTACTATTCTGGATCCACGCTACAAAAAGGCGCTGGCAGGCAGAGCATTCTTTCCTTTTGCTGATGAAGATGTTACAAAGTACAAACGTTGGCTAGCCTTGTCAGCCAAGAAGTTTGAAACAGAACGGCTGGAAATTGAAGGAAATGGCAGTACATCAGCAGGCCATCCCCAGTCAAAACAATCCACTTCTGCACCTGTGGCTGTGGCACAAGTGACCTCTCAGCCGTTAAAGACACCGGCAACCGCATCATCTGCACGAAAGACAGCAGAAACATTGGAGGCTGAAGAGGATTGGCTAGCTCTGCGTGGGTTTGGTTCTCAAAAGGCCAGAGGCACAGCAAGAGCTACGCAAAGTGGAGGAACCTTGGAGGAGGACCTTGAGTCGATGGTGAAGGACTATCTGAATGACTCCACAGAGGTCTATGTTAATTCTGACCCATTGGCGTATTGGCATGGGAAAAAAGAATTGTGGCCACAGCTCACCAACCTGGCTTTAAACTACTTGTCTTGCCCACTCGCAAGTGTGTCTTCTGAACGGGTTTTCAGTGCGGCTGGTGGGATTGTAACTCCCAAACGGAGCCGCCTCTCGCCCAAAAATGTGGAGAGGTTAACAATGATCAAGATGAATCAGCACCTCATACCACCAGATATAAGAGTACGAGAGAGCGTGCCGGATGAAGAGGAGGTGGCCAGCACCATAGATGAGGGAATTTCTACTCTGTCAGGTGGCACTGACCTCACCCGGGCTGAATTCGCAGAGTATGATGACGAAGCCTTATTCTTATTCCTGGACCGTGATTCCGACTTCGAGCCCTGAAAATGAGACAACGAATCAATAACTTTCTTTTTCATCCTTATTCACTTTTATTCCTGTGTGTCTGTCTTTCTTTGTTGTGCACAGTTAATATAATTCAAACTTTAATCAGATAATCACAAAGACAAGCCCATCAGCAGAACTGTCTTCACTTGTTTGCTAATTTATTTGAAGGTGCCGCAGTCTGCATTCCTCAGGTTCACAAGTTCAGAAGAACATGCTCCTCTATCCTCCTCCTCCAGACTCCTATTTCCATCAAAGCAGAGGGCTGGTTTACGCCCAATGAAGAAAGACTCAGCACTTGTGGGGGTGTTGTTCTACCTCTTTGCAGGTGAGTTGACGGGTCTGGGGCCATTGCTGGGAAGCACTAAAAGTGGTTTGTGCCAAATCCGAGGCGGAAATTTTTTTGTGTTTTTGATGACTTGCTTGCCTTTGAGGTGCTCTTAGGGGGGGTTCCACTTCCGTCTGTTTGTGGGTGAGTTTCATGGTCTGAGAGCATTGCTGGGACACTCTAATCTTGATTGCATTTGCTTTTCAGGAAATCCGTCGTGCCAACCCCGACTTATGGCCCAGCTACGCAGCGCGTTTGGACCGAAGGCCCAGAAATATTGCAAGTATGAGAGTTTGCTTTTGGCCTGTTTGGGGGTGTTATACTTCTTGGCGGGTGGGTTGCCGGGTCTTGGGGCATTCCTGGGAAGGTCTAATACCGGGTAGAAGTGGTTGGGACTAAATCCAGGCCGATTTTTTTTTGGGCTATTTCTGACATTTTGCTCTATGTAGCGTTTTCGGGGGCCTGTTTGGGGGGCTTCCTGGTGTTTCTGGGTGAGTTTCGTGGTCTGGGAGCACTGCTGGGACACTCTAATCTTGATTGCATTTGCTTTTCAGGAAATCCGTCGTGCCAACCCCGACTTATGGCCCAGCTACGCAGCGCGTTTGGACCGAAGGCCCAGAAATATTGCAAGTATGAGAGTTTGCTTTTGGCCTGTTTGGGGGTGTTATACTTCTTGGCGGGTGGGTTGCCGGGTCTTGGGGCATTCCTGGGAAGGTCTAATACCGGGTAGAAGTGGTTGGGACTAAATCCAGGCCGATTTTTTTTTGGGCTATTTCTGACATTTTGCTCTATGTAGCGTTTTCGGGGGCCTGTTTGGGGGGCTTCCTGGTGTTTCTGGGTGAGTTTCGTGGTCTGGGAGCACTGCTGGGACACTCTAATCTTGATTGCATTTGCTTTTCAGGAAATCCGTCGTGCCAACCCCGACTTATGGCCTAGCTACGCAGCGCGTTTGGACCGAAGGCCCAGAAATATTGCAAGTATGAGATTTTGCTTTTGGCCTGTTTGGGGGTGTTATGCTTCTTGGCGGGTGGGTTGCCGGGTCTTGGGGCATTCCTGGGAAGGTCTAATACCGGGTAGAAGTGGTTGGGACTAAATCCAGGCCGATTTTTTTTTGGGCTATTTCTGACATTTTGCTCTATGTAGCGTTTTCGGGGGCCTGTTTGGGGGGCTTCCTGGTGTTTCTGGGTGAGTTTCGTGGTCTGGGAGCACTGCTGGCTATATCTACTTTACTTTGCAAGAGGTTTGAAGCAAATCCATGGTGGCAGAGGGGACTTAGGGCCTAGCTGCAGAGAGCGCGCGGAGTGATTTGGGAAATTTGTGAAAAATTGACTAAGTCCCCATTTTTGTACTTTTGCTCTTTGGCTGTTTGGGGGTCTTCTACTCGTTTTCTCCTGGGTTGACGGCTCTGGGGCCATTGCTGGGAAGCTCTAATACCGGATAAAAGTGTTTTGGACCAAATCCCAGGCGGAAAATTTTTTGTGTTTTTGATGACTTGCTTGCCTTTGAGGTGCTCTTAGGGGGGGTTCCGTCTGTTTGTGGGTGAGTTTCGTGGTCTGGGAGCATTGCTGGGACACTCTAATCTTGATTGCATTTGCTTTTCAGGAAATCCGTCGTGCCAACCCCGACTTATGGCCCAGCTACGCAGCGCGTTTGGACCGAAGGCCCAGAAATATTGCAAGTATGAGAGTTTGCTTTTGGCCTGTTTGGGGGTGTTATACTTCTTGGCGGGTGGGTTGCCGGGTCTTGGGGCATTCCTGGGAAGGTCTAATACCGGGTAGAAGTGGTTGGGACTAAATCCAGGCCGATTTTTTTTTGGGCTATTTCTGACATTTTGCTCTATGTAGCGTTTTCGGGGGCCTGTTTGGGGGGCTTCCTGGTGTTTCTGGGTGAGTTTCGTGGTCTGGGAGCACTGCTGGGACACTCTAATCTTGATTGCATTTGCTTTTCAGGAAATCCGTCGTGCCAACCCCGACTTATGGCCTAGCTACGCAGCGCGTTTGGACCGAAGGCCCAGAAATATTGCAAGTATGAGATTTTGCTTTTGGCCTGTTTGGGGGTGTTATGCTTCTTGGCGGGTGGGTTGCCGGGTCTTGGGGCATTCCTGGGAAGGTCTAATACCGGGTAGAAGTGGTTGGGACTAAATCCAGGCCGATTTTTTTTTGGGCTATTTCTGACATTTTGCTCTATGTAGCGTTTTCGGGGGCCTGTTTGGGGGGCTTCCTGGTGTTTCTGGGTGAGTTTCGTGGTCTGGGAGCACTGCTGGGACACTCTAATCTTGATTGCATTTGCTTTTCAGGAAATCCGTCGTGCCAACCCCGACTTATGGCCTAGCTACGCAGCGCGTTTGGACCGAAGGACCAGAAATATTGCAAGTATGAGATTTTGCTTTTGGCCTGTTTGGGGGTGTTATGCTTCTTGGCGGGTGGGTTGCCGGGTCTTGGGGCATTCCTGGGAAGGTCTAATACCGGGTAGAAGTGGTTGGGACAAAATCCGCGCGGAAAAGCCTTTAGTTTTGGCACTTTTTGTAACTTAGGGTTCGTTAGGGTTAGCCCTAGCAGCAGGATTGCATGTGTATCGGGGTGTTCTAGATTTTTCAAACTGAGTTCTGGGGTCTTAGAGCACTCGTGAGAATGTGTAATTTTGGTTGCAAGTCATTTGAAGAAAATCCATGGTGGGAAAGGGGGGATTTGGCATAGTTAAAGAAAGCCTTTGCCACTATTCTTAACTTAGGGTTCGTTAGGGTTAGCAGTATTTCTATTGCATGTGTTTGAGTGGGGGGGATTTCGAGTCTTGGAGCGATGCTGGCTATGGCTACTTTTGCTTGGTTGCTTGCAAGTGGTTTGAATGCAATCCACGGGGGGTAATGGGTAATTAGGGTACTTCGGCCTACTTTTACTTTCAAAGTAAGTTTTGTCTCCAGTTTTCTGCTAGGCCTCGTTTTTTGGGTGGGAGCACTGCTAGGAAGATCTATTTTTGTTCTAAAACACAGTTTACAGTACACCTAGCTTGAGGGGCAAGATCCGCTACATTAATTTGCCCATACTTATTTATCCTTGAAAAGGTGACTCAGAGTACGCACTTTCAAAAACATTGTACTGTCTGTCTACTAGGAAAAACAAATTGTGACTTTTTGCACTCCACAGCCTACATACCTTATATTTATTTATCAGTGGTGTTGTAATATTATATCACTTCCTGTTTTTCGTTGAATAATTACAGGCCGGGTTTCAGTCTCTGCAATGGGGAAAAAAGGATGGAGTCAGGCTTCACAGTAGCGAGCCACAATTCAGCATCAGGCAGGCAGTGGACAGGGTGTCTTCTGGTGACCAACATCGGTGGACGAAGCGTCGGCTGCAATGGAGGAGTGCCGCTAATAGGAGGATTTTTTTTCTGCGGGCAACTTACTTACCACTTCCAACAGGACCACTACAACCACATAGATACAGTATCCCTTGCCTTTTTCTCTGACTGTGACTGCATTTCTTTGCTCTCTCTCGGCTTCTACATTGATCCCTTAACACATCACTTAGTCCACTCCACTATCTGCACCACACATAGTCATTTGTAAGTGCTCCTACGTAATTCGCAAGTCGCAGCACGCCCCAGGCCGTAGAGGACTGGGATGGCCCCAATGATGAAGCATGTCACCAAGGGGCAACCCTGGTGAGTGAGGGGACACCTAGAAAAAAAGCAATTTCTCCTTTTCTATCTACTATACCTTCTGTCAGGTTACGCAGCCCCTAAGCGCCTACCGTACTATGAAACTACATTTCCCATGAGTAGGCGGGAGACTTGCAGACTATTTAGTGAGACTATATGAGAGTACCCTTGTATGTTAGGACATCACTTCACTGATGCCTGTCTTGTCTTCTCTTACAGGTATCCTTTCCCTGCTGACCCTACCTTTACCCATCCCACATTTTTTATTTTAGTTTGTTATTTTTCTCCCTCGCCTAATGCCTCGAACACCCTGTGTTTACACTTCTGGGTGTTGGTGACATTTGGAGGTGGAACCATATTTGCATCGACTGGATCACGGGGAGTAAACGTGACACCTTCCAGACCAACCCCATTGAGTGTTGTTGTGAATGGATTTATAGTGACCAGCAAGGCTCTCGGGTATCTGGCTACAGAGACCTTATGTTGAATATAGTTATCAATAATTCCACACAGGCCCTGTACTGTCGCATTCTTTCTTTCCACAGTTGTCGATGATATATTCTTACTCTGCTTGACAAAGAACCATTGCTAATGTGAAAGAACTTCAACCGAATTAGTAGTTATACTTTACCATTTGTTAGGCTACAATGTGGCACTGCTCTACTGTACTTCTGTCACCTGCTATATTCTCAGTTGTACCGTTGAATTGCTCAGGAGGACAAACCAGATTTCATTTTCTTTTTTTTCATAGGCATGCAACTGCCACTGTGTCACACCACTAGTACCACCGCTATGAGGAAATTTTATCCGACCAAGATTGCCAACGTTATTCGGTGTTTCCCGTGGAGCCAGCCCTGGGCCTAGCCCTACTTTCAAACACAAATTACAGGTAAGATAAGCGTTTGGTGGTTTGGGGGTATAATGGAGTATTAGTACGAGAGACGAGAGACTGAAGGTAGTACTACTAAAGTCCTAGGACTCTTGGATTCACTTCACTTAGTCTGTGAGAGGCACTTAGTGTTGAAAACATTTGGGCATTTACACTTAAAGGAAGAAAATGGAACTAAACTTTCAGGAAAACAGTCAACGTTAAACCCCCACCCACCAGGCAAGCAGTAAAAAACAGGTATGCTCAGATAAAGTTTGAAAAAGTATATTTATATCCCTAACAAAATAATCTCCCGCAAGACCCTCCCTAACCCCAACGATTGTCCTTCAAAAGTCCCCAAAAACCCAACTCCCAATTCCCACCCCCCAAAAGTCTCTAAAAAAGGGGCAAGGGACACTATGGGTGGATGCTGTTAACTTTTTGGGCCAGGGCATCATGCTCCTCGCGGAGCAAGGCGAGCTCCTGCTGAAGGCGGGACACCATCAGGGTAGTGCGGCGCAGGCGTGCCTTCACTGCCTTGCAGGTGCAAGGCCTGTGAGAAGCAGCTGTTGGCCTTGCTGCTCGGCGGTGGCGTTTGCCTTTGGCAGCCCGGCTCAGTCTCGGTGGACCACTGTGCTGGGTGGCAGCCGGTGGGGCCACGGAGGCCGATGCAGACGACGTTGTCGTTGTTGTCGACCGCACACTTTCCTCGTCCTCCAGGGCCACCAGCCGCCGATATTCCGCAACAGTGGCCTCGATTCTCCGTTGCCGGGCCGCTCTAGCCAGCTCCTTCCTCCTTGTTCGTTTGGAAGGAGACCCTATATGAAGAAAGAAAGACATAGTCTGTAACCAATGCTCTTTAAGATTAACTCAATCATTCAGCAGAAATGTGTGCTGCAGTACAACTAGCAACTTGCAAGCGCATTACATAACTATTGAGGCCAGTATCTATCTAACCTCACACTTCTTCATCCTTGCTCTAACATTAGTGGGAGTTTAAGGAACAAATTCTATGAGCACTGTGGACTTCCATTGGAGTCGACTATGAAAGTACACCAGTCTTATTCTTCTTCTTGTCTCTTGTTTTGGAAAATTGGTACGTTATTTTCTGCAAGCCGGCATAATGCCAGCGCGGTAAACTTGCACCCGAGAAAAAGAGACGCACGCCATGAGGAGTGACCTAGACTTGCGTTGCCGTTGCGTTACTGTACCCGTCCAGTACATGCAGGTGGTGAATCTCTTACTTTTCTATTACGGGTGGCACTGAGAATACTCTGTTACAACTCAAGGGCTACTGCTTAATTAATTTAACTTTCACCCTACAGTGGAAATGAGTACTAGAAATGGAAAATTGAAGAAGATAAATAATCTGATTATCTATCACTTCACATGGGATGTTTTTGCTTATATATGGGATGACTTTAGGTGCTTTGCTTTTTATTGAGTGACAGGCAGTGATACATCCACACATGAATGACTGAGTACTACTAAACTTATTAAGAGAGGTAGGGAGTGGCCACCATAATAACCGGATCTATGCAGTGCTTGCAATACAAACTACTGCTACTATTTATGGTAGTATTTGGACAAAATTAAAAGTTCTTTTCCTTGCCTTTCCTACACTGGAACGGACGTGCGGGTGCAGTGTTACATGCTCTTCAAAGTTACACTTAGTTCATCCACTGACCATCTACTCTCTCTAGATCATGGGTACTCACAAACTTTCTCTCAGGGGCTACATTTACAGTGTAGTTTGGGGCCGAGGGCCGCACTGGTGGGGGCGGAGTCAGAGGGGGCGGGGCTAAAGCAAAACGATAACTTGTGACCATGAGGTTGCACACAGGTCCCTGCAGCAGATGCCCTCATCCACTGAGCCACCAGACCCAGCATTTACATACATCTCTCTCCCTCCTGCTGTCCCTCCTGCCCTCCCTCCATCTCTCTCTCCCTCCTGCCCTCCCTCTCCCTCTGTCATCTCACTGTGTGTGTGTCTATCTGTGTCAGCCTTCAGCCCGGGTTGAGACCGCTTCCTCAACGCGCACACACAGACAACAACACCAAAGTACTTAACAGGTCTTTAAAAGACCATTAACATATTATTGAGGCTTTGTTTGTTTTAGCGCCCCTGCTTCTCCACCCTGACAATCACTGCTTGCCCGGCCCCACAGAGCAGAGGCTTTGTTCTATTTCACCTCTTTGTGGCCTTGCATCTCCACTCTGCTCTGTGGGGGCCGGGGGAGCAGTGATTGTCAGAGTGGAGATGCAGGGGCGCTAACAGGTGAAATACAAAAAAGCCTCTGCTCTGTGGGGGCCGGGGGAGCAGTGATTGTCTGCAAGGTCTGCGCACCGCCAAGGAAGGCTTGCCGGGCCACCACCGGCCCGCGGGCCGTACTATGAGTACCCCTGCTCTAGATACACATATGCTATCTAAGAGTCAGATAGTAGCATGATCCAGGTATATGGACACATACAGTTTCTGTGTCACCCACCCAGGCTGTTGTCCTTCCACCCATCATTGCTTCATCATTCACCCAGCCATGCATCTCATATTCTTGCCTTCCCAGCTAGTCTTCAATCTCAATAAGTAAGGAATATATAAGAGCTTACCTCTGGCCGCCACCACCGTCTCAACTCTCACAGCCGCCGCCGCCGCCTCCTCCCCTGATGAACTGCCCTCCGCCTCCGTGTCGAGCACCACCACCACACTGGCCCCGCCACCAGATGTTCCACCTACAAAGTACATTTAAGAATCTTAGAATAAAGCACTCACTAGTCACTAGTATTTGGTCTAGGAATGAAGACATGTGAAAACAATGTAATTTGTGACTGTCTACGTTAAAGTTAAAAAAAATGTCCCTTTTTCCAGGGAAGGTTGTCTTGCTGCACTTTTGGCACAACTGATGAAGGCTGATTTTTTAACACGCACCATTTTTCTCCACACAGACAGAAGATGGACTTCTAACAACAAGATCAAGTTGAAACCAGGTGAGAGCTCGGCTCGACCACAAGAAATGTCTTCAATTAATCGTCAGCACTAACCACTTTTCCATTATCAGTTAAACGTTTAGTTTTATTATGACTTCATTTTAATAAATGTGTTTACTTTTAATAAAGCTTTTAAATTTAAATACAATCTGTGTTTTTTGGTCCTCCAGACTAGAGTGACTGAGCGAAAGGTTTTGCAATTTTTGCAAGCATGAGTCCAGATAGAACACTTCAAAAGACATTATGGACAATCCCAGAGGACTGCACTAAGTTGATAGAGCTATTGCTGACTAGAATCATGGGAGTTTCGCCAACCGTGCAATCTTAGTTAGCTACACAGACAGACTAATAAGAATAATCTAGTAATACCACAGGGAGTCATAGTAGAGGCAGGATAAGAATTTAGATACAGTCTACAAGAAGAGCAAAGACAATTTTGAAAAAATTCAAATGAGGAACGCTAGGAAAAATAGGTACTAGTCTAAAATGAAAACTTACTGGGGCCAGCAGAGGAGCCCTCGCCTGCCCGATCCTGGCCCTGTTGAACAGCATCCGCCGCCTGCTGCTCCTGTGTCCTCCTCTCGCCCCTGGGGGGAGCTGACGTACAACATGAAAGAAAGAACAGAAAACATGGATGATTGTTGCTTGTCAATGTCAACCAAATCAAACATTTCAAAAGAACAATAACAAAATATTTCCGCGAAATTATATTGATTATGGTTACTTTTTATTTATTTGCGGACCTGTGACTTCGAAAGTCACGTAACTCACTAAACAAAGTACTGAAACGTTCACCTAGGACTGGCAGGCAGCAGTCCGCAGGCAAGACGCAAAGTGACAGACAAACTCCATTGTGATTTCAGTCAGATCAGTGACAACACTAACAGTTGCCTGCTACATTACCAGTCATTTAAATAGTCAAACTATCAATCCACCGCCACTATTTTTCTTATTGTCAGGGTTACAAAGGAAGGGGCAGATTTAAGCCCTTGCGGCTCTTTTGCGCCGTTCTTGCGTGACTTTTGTGACGCAGCAGCTAAACAAAAAAGGGCGCCATGGTGCGGCGTATAATATTATAACAACGTGACGCATTTGGGAGATGCATCCCGTTATAAAGCCCTGCGCCATCAGGGGGCGTTCCGGCGCAAGGGAGGGCATTCCTGCGCTGGAACACATCCTAATAGTGGCTGAGGGAAATCTACAAAATATCAATCAGTCACCTTTAGGACAATGATGCGTCACACAAACCCTGCACCTGCTTGAAGCAGACGTACGGCTTGACCCAGCATTGGGGAGATAGGGTACCCCAGAGCATTGATGGAGCTGCGCCATCGTTGCGACGCAACTCCAGCAGTAAAGCTTCGGTGACGTTTTGGGCCCATGGGGCGCCGCATTGCAAATACGGCGCACCATGTTTGGTGGTGGTAGCGGGCCGCACAATTAATGGCGCATCCCTGCTACTTTGCAGGGATGCGACGGTAATTGCAATTCTGCCCCTTAGGGGCATACTTACTTACGCGTTCTGGCGCATCTCCAGAGATGCGCCAGATCAAATGCGTCACGCAAAACTACCCTTGCGACACGGCAGATGTGCCTCATTTACAATGCGGCGCGCCCTGGCGCAAGGGTAGGCACTTGCGTGACGCATCTCGTCACGTAAGAGCGGCGCATCGCTGGAGTCACGTCGCCAACGCAATGCAACTCCAGTAATGCTCAGGGCCACCCAATACTTTACATGCTGTGTCAGTCCTTTCGCCTGCTTCGAGCAGACATAAGGAATTGAATTGACGTAGCAGCGTCGCAGAAGTGCCTGCGTTAAATCTTGTAGATTTCACGCAGGCAATTTTGCGAGGCGCACAGCCGCTGGACCGCCCACCCTGCGTACTAGGAACGCACCCATTGTGGTGCAGGCCCATGGCTTTATAACGTCACGCATCTCCCTAGATGCGTCATGCTGTAAATGACTTGCAGGGATGCGGCACGTTTACGCCGCTGTTGCGTCACGCAAGGCAACGTAAACGTGGCGCAAGGGGCTTGTAAATGTAATCTGCCCCCTAGTGTCTAGCATTACGCAGTTCTGTTAAGTACACTCATACATAATAGTTACTCAGGCCAATGAGACCGCAAAATAGAAAACAAATAAGCATAGTAGCAACCCCACTGAGAAGGAGAGCAGTGCACCTGAAATGCACAGAAGATTTTGAAATATAATTTAACTACAATGTAATCGTCATCAGCGGCATTATTGGCTTGCTCCATGTAAAAAACAAATATTTGCAATACAACAACACAGAGCAGGAGAAAACATCATAGTAGTGAGTGATTAAATGCCAATGGCTACTACTACTCACCAAGCCCGGGGATCTCCAAGCCGAGCTGGTCCAGCAGGTCGCGCTCGCGGTCCAGGAGGTCCGTCCAGCGATGGGTGACCTGGCTGTAGGTGCGCTGGACCCCGTAGAGGTGGGATATGGCCCAGCACACCTTCTCCCACCGCTTCCGGCGCTCCCGCATGTTGTAGCCGCCGGCCGCGATCCTGCCGCCTCCCGCGATGGTCCTGGGCAGGCGGCGCTGGACGAAGTAGACCAGCGCGCCCACTTCCTCCGGGCTGAATATCTCCCGGCGCGTCACCTGCTCCCCCCTCGATCTCACGCCTGCTGTCCTGCCACTGGGTCCAGCACTACTCCCCGCCGCCGCTGCGGCCCTCAAGTGCCTGGGCAGCTTCACGGCGCCTGGCTTGACCATGGTCTGGGCAGGTAAGGTAGGAAGAAGTAGAAAATTAAGAAAGAATAGGATAGGGAAGAAGAAAAGAAAAGAGTTTACAAAAGTAGTTTAAAAGTAAAGAAAAATAGCAGAAAAGACAAAAATATACAGCTAGGAAAAGAGAGGGATAGATAAGAAGCAAAATCGTAAAAAAAAAACTGAAAACAAGCAAAGGATGGGAAAGATATCAAGAGGATTAAACACCATGCCCAGACACAGGAAATGAATGAAAAACAAGATGGCCGGCGCCCGTTTCCGAGCGCGAAAGTCAGTTCGCGCGAGATTTTCCTCGCGATCTCGTGCGAACCTCTAGATTTCCCGCGCGATCTCGTGCGAACCTCTACTCGCAATGCGCTTACTGCGCGAGATTATACATAGCGGGCGGAAACGGAAATACGTCACGCAAACAAAATGGCCGCGCCCGTACTCGACCTTGGGGTAAATTCGCGCGTTGCGCTGCAAGCGGCTCGCGAATACTGCAAAAAAACTCGCGAAACAACAAGCCGCAAAAAAATAAAATGCTCATTCGCACGAATTGGCGGCTTCCGCGGTCGGTTTCGCACGACGCCGCGCCCCGCGAATAGCGCGAAAAAAACCGCAAAACGATTTCAGCAAAAGCAAAAGCAATGAGCAGGTGCAAAAGGTCAACCTCATGATTTGTAACGATTCTTTGTATTGCTTCCTGAGGGGGCCCTCCAGAATTCGGTTGCCTGCTTGCAACTATTGTGTGACCCTGCTCTGACCTTAACTGTATGCCACAAAGGTCCTGATTTACAGCTAAAGGAGCAGACAAGCAGGTGCCAGGCTGGAACTTTAAATTCTTTCAGTGACACATTAATTAGCCCCTAATTCATTATTGTCAGTTGGGGCAGGGCAGGTGTTGTAACTAATTTTGCAACAATGAAAGCACTTAGCAAGTGCAAAAGATCACTAATCAGCGCGCACTAAGGAAGCAGGTGCCAGCTAAAAAAATATTCTGTGACACATTAATCAGCCCCAAATTAATTCAGGTCACTTGAGGCAGGGAAGGTGTGCTTTGCTTTGCCGAAAATAATGTACACTGGACAACCAGAGGGTGTGGTGATGAAACAGAGGGTGGCATGGGTGGGCCAGAGGGTGGCATGAGTAGTCAGAGAGTGGCAGTGGTGACAGAGAGTGGCAGTGATGAAGAAGAGTGTCCCAAACAGGCTGGACATGTAGAAACAACAAGTTCGCAAAACTTGCGACCCGACAGGTAAGTTCGCAAATTGCGAAATTGTAAAAACCCTCGCGAACTGGCAGAAACACGGGCGAACACAAAAAAAAATAAAAATCCGCAAATTCGCGGGAATTCGCGGATTTTGCGGATTGCGAGTTTGCAAATCCGCAAATTCGCGGATTGCCAATCCGCAAAATCCGCTCATGCTTACTATGCACCGCTATAGTAGAGAGTCCAGCACTGCATAAAATCGCATCAAGTCTCACATGCAAATCATGTAAAGCTGAGAAGTATGAATAATCCCGTTCCCCAGGATGATGTGCGCGCCATACATCAATGAGCCCCAACTATCCTGCCACTGACTTCTGACCTTCGACAACTTATGTATTGGGGTATCCGGTAACGGGGGTTGGGATCTATCCATGGTCACATCCTCTATGGAATTAAAGTCCCCTCCTAAAAGTACTGGGTTCGTGAAGTAGACGGTCAGAGTTTCGGACATGTGAGCAAAGAAGGTCGCCTGTTCCACATTAGGGGCGTAGATACTGCAAAGGGTCACATCCCACCCGTGAAGGCGTCCTACGACTACCACATAGCGGCCCTCAGGGTCTACTAATTGATCAGTCATTTGGAAGGGGACTCCTGCCCTGACCCAAATCAATACCCCTCTCGCAAAAGCCGAATAAGTAGTATAATAAAGCTGCCCTCTCCACCTACGCTGCAATGCCAATCCTTCAGCCTTAGTAAGATGTGTCTCTTGTAGGAATACTATCTGAGTGCTTCTACGTACCAAATAGGAGTGGACCTTATTTCGCCATTGCATAGAGTGTAAGCCCCGCACATTCCAAGTCATACATTTTACATCAGGTAACGGACCCATATATCAATTGCAAAAACACAGTAGGTCGCCGATCCCTCCAAGACACGCTGGTGAGTTCCATTCCTCAATCAAACCTCCCATCATTCCCAGGAACCCCCATCCCACCCTTATCATTACCCTCCCTCCCCAGAACAGGCACTAACATAGTAAATCCTATCCAAACTGACCCCAACAAACGCCCTTAAGTGAGGACCAAAGACATACTAACTTTTGAACCATCCGGTGGGGGTAGGGTAGAACATAATAGAGCAACAATAGCCAGCCGATGGATCCAGCACCAACCCCCCAGTAAGGCCCGATCCCCCATTAGCGAAGCAGGCAACGTTCCCCAGGCGGCAAAGCAAAAGCATAGCAACAACCAATTGTCCCCACAGGGCAACAAGTTCCTTGATCATTCCAATGTTAAGCAGCTTGGGGCATGGCGACTTGTGAGGCATGCAGCAATGAACACCCTCAGGGAGAGTCACAGAGACTACCTTGCCTGCTACTTGGCGTCCACCATGTCATCCGCCGTGCCCGGTGTCAACCGGGGGAGAACCAGGCTGTTGGTTTCCGATAGCTTGGCCTCCGTATCATCTGCTCCTTTCTCCGAGCCAGAGGACGGCACTGGTGTGAGGGCTCGGATCCAGCAATATCCACAACAGCCTGTAGTGCCGCCAAACGTTCCGTTTCCATCTGGGACATAGAAGGGCGCCAGGCACCGACCGCCGTCCCCTACCTCGGCGAAGTAGAGGAGGTTGTTGTTCCATCACTGCACGCCGTGAAGGAAGGCCAGCTCGGTAATCTTCCAGCCATGCCCAGGCCTCCTCAGGGCTGCTGCTAAAATGTGTTTCACCATCTACCACGATTCACAATCGGGCAGGGAACATCAAGGAATAATATACACCTTCCTCCCTGAGCGCTCGCTTAACTGCCAAAAAAGACGCCCTGGCTCGTTGTACTTCAAGTGTATAATCTGGGAATAGTGTGACGTTGCTGTTGTCCACAGTATAGGGGCCTAAGGTCCTGGCCTTATGAAGGAGCAAGTCCCTATCTCTGTAGTGAAGGAGGCGTGCCACCACCGGTCGAGGTGGGCATCGAAGATCCAGTGGGCACGCCAGCACTCTGTGGGCCCTTTTCAGAGTGTAATACTGCGACTGACCTTCGGGTGCGACCACGTCGCGGAACCAACGCTCTAAGAAGACCGCCATGTCGGACCCTTCAATGCGTTCCGGCAGGCCCACTACTGGAACGTTGTTCTTTCTATTGAGGCCTTCCGTGTCATCAAGTCCACAGCCGGGTCAGCACCTCACCCATCTGAGTATCCAGTTTACGCTGTCCAGGCCCAACTTCCTCAAGCTTGATTTCTGTCTGTCGCATCCTGTCAGATAGCTTTGCATGGTCGGCTTTTAAGAGCCCCAATCCTGTCGCCACTTGCGCTATATCTTGTTGCAGGGCTGCTCTAGTGTCCGTTATGGCTTGCAAGATTTTATCCTCCTGGTGCTGCAGGAGCGACCCAGGAGGAGCAGCCGCAGGGTCCTGCGGTCCCTGCTCCGTCTCCAGCTCCTCACTGGTCAAGGCGGCACACCCTGCTTTCCCCAGGGCTTTCCCATGGCCCAGCGCAGCGCGCACAGCACAGAAGGGGGTAAGTACGGCACCGTCAGCAATTATCCCCAGCGCAGCGTTAGTGTATGCGGATCTGGCTTGTGGTATCTCCACGATCGGCGATAGGCCCTTGCACTCTAGCACTTCAGTTGTCAGCCCGCAGGCCCCAGCTTAGCTTGTTCCACTACGCCCGATTTACTGCTCTGTTCGCACTCCACCACGGGCAAATGCCACTACAGGGTCCAGTGGTCAACCAAGGATCAACATTCCGGAAACGCTCTGCCACAGGCACTCCGCAGCTCCCCTCCCGGCCGTTATCTCCTACCTCCAGCAGGGTCTTGTAAATTCAAGTGCCGCCATCACTTCTCAAGGTGGGGGTCAAAGAATGGGCGCAGCAGCATTCTGCATATACTCTTGCAGACTAAGGGCAAAGTTGGGGCAGCTCCTGCACCACAGTGTAGCAGTTTTAGGCGAGGACCTCGAGGAACCAGGACATTTATGTGATGCGGACACAGGCGAGGGCTCTCCAATCTCAGCAGCACAGCCAGTAGTCTCCTGCAAGGAGGGGAAGACAGTCGCGGCACCGGGGGCCCCCACCAGCTGGTAATCAAGAGCAAGCAGTGCCTGCAACCCCCCTCAACGCCCTCTATGCTGCTGCTCTGGGGGGGGTATCAGTCGGCAGTGCCGCTCCCGCTCAGCTCCAACGTCGCGTCTCACCATGGGCCCCAGCTCCAGGCAGTCAGCAGCGGCCAGTAGCGTGGCCCAGGGCCAAGGGCAGGTCCCACGTCGCTCCGCTATAATAGCCTCCTTGCAGGGCGTCAGGCCGTTAACACACGTCTGAGCTCCTCATCAGGGCCCAGCCCCGGCGTGCTTCTCCAGACCTTTCCGCCGGATCTGGCACGTAGGGGTCCCGCACATCATCCGACCTCAGCAGCCTCCTTGCCATACCATCCGGTCACTCAGGCAGGCCCTCTCCGCAGCCAGTACCGCTCTCCCCAAAGTAGCCAATCGCCAACTCCGCCATCTTGATCAGCGGCCTGAGCTAGAACTGGGGATTTTAACGAGTTCCGGGCTGCACAGGAGGCATTGTCTCTTCCACTGCGGGCAGGGGCAGCTCCTGTCACCCCTCTGCTCCACCAGGATAAAGTTTGGGGGGCTAAAGCAGCCCCAAAACCAGGAGAATCATTGGGGTTGGTGCAGAGCTACAGGCTCACGCTTCCTCCTCTATCGGCTCCGAAGTCACGCCCCGCAAGGTATGCTTTATGTAGTATAAATAATTGAATCGTTTTTAGACGACAATTCCGAGAGACTCGCGGGGGGTGTTCTAACATTTGAGCCCATTCCCTGTCCTCCAATTCCCGCCCTAATGTCAAGTCCTACTTCTGCCTAAGATGCAATAATGGAGCATGTAAATGTTCCCTCAAGCCTCGATAGAGCCTGTGCACCAAGTGTCGGCCGTGCCCCATAATGTGTAGCGATTTCAGCAATTGGAAAGTTGGGGGTTCTTTCTGATCTGCGTACCAATAACTTCAAGTGCAGCGCACAACTGCAGCATGAGTGAGAAACAAGGTTTCAGGCACCAAATGAGTACGTGCAAACTCATCATGCAGCATCAAGTGGCCCTCAAAAAATAAATCCCAGACTGTCCCTACCCCCTCTCGCGTCCACCCCTGTATGTCATTCATCGAAAGTATCCCACGCCTAGAAGGCAGTCCACAGAGCGGGATGTTCGGGGCATATGGAAATGGCAGTCCATGTTTCAAAAATTCCAGGGAGTACCCAATTTCAAATAAATTCCTACCCGCTAACCAATATGCCATTCATTGTAATTGTCCCACTATACAGTACGTTTTAAAATCCAGCGCCCCATGCCCCCCGCTGCACTAGGCAGTTGCAGCTTAGTCAGTGCCAACCGGTGCCTGCCCTTCCCCCATATCAATGACGACAACAGTGTGTCAAGTAGTTTAAAAATCCTGGCCGGAAGGACCACCGGTAAGTTCACAAAGTAATAAAGGAGGCGGGGTAACTAACCATTTTTGACACAGCCAAGCGGCCTGCCACCGACAATGGCAATGTATTCCAGAAAGTGATCTGGGAGGTCAGCAAATTAATGGTGCACACTACATTACCCTCTATGGTATCGGCGTTTGACCTTAATTCCCAAGTACTTAAAAGTGGCAGGCTCATCTCTAAATTGCATCTGACCAAATTGTAGAATCAGAGAGGCGTAATCATTATAGAAGGCAAAGGCGACTGATTTAGAGGAGTTAAGACACAGGCCAGAAATTTCCCCAAAACTAGAAAAGGTAGAAGCTATCGTGCATTTATCCGAATCCAAATCTCGAAAATACAGCAGCATATCATCTGCGTATAATGATACTGAATGTATCACCCCACGCAAGGGGATTCCATAAGGGATCATAATCTTACGCAGATACTGCACAAGAGGTTCGAGGGCTAATACAAAAAGCATGGGGGATAAGGGACAGCCCTGGCGCATACCCCAAGAGATTGTATAAGAGGGAGAGATGGTCCTACCCGTCTTAGCGCGCGCTGTAGGACAAGTATACAACAATTTAATCCTAGCACAATAGGACTGGGGGAGGCCGAATTTCGACAGTACTGCCAACATATACGGACAGCTCAGGGTATCAAAGGCTTGGCGCTAGTCTAAAGATAAGCAACCAGCATGAGGGGAAGTGTCGAACGCCGCGTGCATTAGGGCATGGAGTCAGCGGATATTCAGAGAGGTACTACGTTGGGGTATGAAGCCACATTGATCTGTATGGATCAATCGAGGAAGGAGTGGAAGGAGCCGCAACGCTAAAACCTTACTGAGTATCTTGTTTTCTGTGTTAAGAATAGAAAGCGGCCTACCAGATAGGAGATCAGTTGGTTCCTTATCAGGTTTTAATAAGGACGTGACTAATGCCTCCCAGGTAGTAGAGGGCGCTGTAGGACAAGTCGTAGCATGCGCTGTAGGACAAGTATACAACAATTTAATCCATGCACAATAGGACTGGGGGAGGCCGAATTTAGACAGTACTGCCAACATATACAGCCAGCTCATGGTATCAAAGGCTTGCCGCACGTCTAAAGACAAGCAACCAGCATGAGGGGAAGTGTCGGACGCCCCGTGCATTAGGGCATTGAGTCGGCGGATATTCAGAGAGGTACTGCGTTGGGGTATGAATCCACATTGATCTGTATGGATCAATCGAGGAAGGAGTGAAAGGAGCCGCAACGCTAAAACCTTATGAGTATCTTGTATTCTGTGTTAAGAATAGAAAGAGGCCTATAAGATAGGAGATCAGGTGGTTCCATATCAGGTTTTAACAAGGACATGACTAACGCCTCCCTGGTAGTAGAGGGCAGGACACTGTCCTTCAAGGAAGAAGTATAGAGTTGCAACAACCTCAGGATTAACATGTCGGCAAAAGTTGGATAAAACTCCACAGGGAGGCCGTCGGAGCCTGACGTTTTGTTTCGGGCCAACGCCTTTATTGCCAGCCAGAACTCTGTGACAGTAATTCGAACAGCCAAATCCTTAGTGATCGAATCAGAAACTGTGGGAAGTTGGACCTCAGACAAGAAGGAAAGTGTGGGAGCTGAGACATCCAACCATGGGGGGTATACAAATGAGCATAATATTCCTGAAACGCAGCATTGATCTCACCCTGAGATGTAACTTACGCAGTATTGATCGTATTTACAGCTAAAATGGGAGTAGGACTCACCGTAGGTTGGATCAGTATTGCCAATAGCGTACCAGCCCTATTCGCCTCGGAGTGTGTACGCAGTGTGTAGGCATTAACATCTAGCATACGTAAGCGCTCCAACAACTCCGCATACTTAATCCTGGTGGACTGAAGTGGCTCTGCGCCGTCTGCACTTTTCTGATCCGCCACTTCCAGAGCCGGCAATTCCCCATCCAGGTCAGTTATGTCCCTGATCGTTTCCCTCCGTGAACCTGCCAATGTCCTCATGGCAACCCCACGTACAGTCACCTTGAAGGCATCCCACTCAATAGATCTGGACGAGGCAGTACCCTCATTTTCCACAAAATATGCTACAATAGCTGTAGTCAATGCCGCCCGATATACCTAGTCTTCCAATTGTATAGGCTGCATTCTCCACGTTGGAATAGGAGCAAGGGAACGGCCCCAAGTCTATAATAACTCTATAGGTTTATGGTCAGATATAGTCTTGCCCGTGTACTCACAATGTTTAATAGAAGAGGATAGATCTGGAGAGCAAAGAAAGTCATCCAGACGTGTGTGTAGCTTGTGGGGGTAAGAGTAAAAGGAATATTCCCTCAAGTTCACGTGCAATGCCATCCAGACATCCTGTAAATTCCAGCCTTGTGCCCAACGTGTTAAGGTCACGGCCTGCGCCTTTGCTACAGTGTTAAATAAAGGGGGATGGGAACGATCCAGACATATGTCAAACACTGCATTCAAATCACCGCCCAAGAGCCATGGGAAATTGGACCAGCCAGCAAGTGCTCCGTGTAAAGAATGCCTCTTGATCTGTATTCGGTGCATAGAGGGACCCCAGCACTACTTGTCTTAAATTCCAATGTTCCCAACAGGAGGACAAACCGGCCCTGATCGTCAACTTTGCTCTCACTAAGGGAAAAGGGAATGCCCACACGAATCCAGATGGCAGCCCCCCTAGAAAAGGCCGAATATGCAGTTGCATAAAATTGACCCTGCCATCTCCTGTGTAGTTTCGTAGTTTGACATTCTACCATTCGGGCAAAGGCGCATATGGTGCACAACAGCACTTCAAACAGGACAGTAAGACAACAATAGGCTGAGCATGCCCTACAAGGTTATACGACATATAGCTAAGACTCTGCAGAAGCAAGAGGATCATTGCTAAGTCGTGAGGTCGTGGTGGAAACAGTGCAACGCTGCTTTTAATCAATCAATCAATCAATCACAGATATTTATAGAGCGCACTACTTACCCGGAGGGTCTCAAGGCGCTTGGGGGGGGGGGTGTGCTGCTACTGCTCGAAGAGCCAGGTCTTGAGCTTCTTCCTGAACGAGAGGTGGTCTTGGGTCAGGCGCAGGTCGGTCGGGAGGGAGTTCCAGGTCTTGGCGGCCAGGTAGGAGAAGGACCTTCCTCCTGTTGTCGTTCTTTGGATGCGGGGGACGGCGGCGAGGCGTGACTGGCTGATCGGAGTTGGCGTTTGGGAGTGTAGAAGATGACGCGGTTGTTGAGGTATCTCGGGCCTTGATCGTGTAGGGCTTTGTGTGCGTGGGTGAGGAGACAGAAGGTGATTCTTTTGTTGACGGGGAGCCAATGCAGGTCTCTCAGATGTCCGGAGATGTGGCTGTGTCGTGGGATGTCGAGGATGTCGAGGATGCTTTGGAATCAGTGTCTGTATTCAATCCCTCAGACAGACTAGAGCTGATAGCCGGGCGAGTAGTGTGAAAAGTTGCGGCAGTATGTGGTGCCCTTCGGCTGCCCTCCATCTCTTGTTGATGAGTCAGGGAACTGGAGGCCGAACTTTGAGTAAGAAGCCCTCTCTTAGGCCTCCGAGGAGGCGTTGCGATTTGGGTAGCAAGGAATCCATATGTCTCAGAGGTTGGACATCAGGGAACGTCTTGTCCAGCCAGTCCCACACGCTGCCAGGGGTATCAAAAAACAGGGAGCGCTGGTAATAGAGGATTGTCCGTTTTGCTGGGAACAATAAGGCAAACGACAGGCCCGCAGCCCGAGCACGTGCCTTCACCTCCATAATGGAAAATCTTCTGCACTGTACTGCCAGGGTGTAATCTGGGAATATTGAAATGTTTGCATTGTCAATCTGCAGCGGACCATTGTCTCTTGCGGCCTGCAGTAGGTGATCTCGATCCCTGTAATCCAAAATACTGGCCAAGATGGGACGCGGGTTGGAGCCTGGAATTGAACAACGTGTAGGGATGCGATGTGCCCGTTTGACTGTGAAGTGTGCAGACAGTCCAGCCGGGTCTACTGTAGACTTTAACCAGTTTTCTATGTAGTCTGTGGGCGTAGATCCTTCCGTTCCCTCTGGCAAACCCATGATTCGGAGGTTATTCCGGCGCGCCCGGCCTTCCTCATCATCAACCCGTGCCTGGAGGGAGTCGATCTGTTGGCGCATATGAAATGAAATGAATTTGTACTTGTAAAGCGCACTTATACCCCAACCGGGGTTTCCTGGTGCTGTACGCATACCGCTGTGGAACCCTTCCTGGCTTTTCCCTGTGAAATGTCCACTCCTGGGCAGTCCCAAGGTGAAGCCAGGCATCCCAGCGCTGTTGGGGCCGTTGTGGAGATTAAGCAAGCTATTGCCCAGAGTTGCAGAGTGGGACCCATGATTAGAATAGGCACCACGGCGAGAAATGATCAGGTCTGAGGAAATTGAGCCCAAGACCCGCTGAGACAGGAATTGAACCCTGGTCCCGAGCCAAACCTCTGCATCAGGGTCTGCCGCTCTAACCATTGAGCCACACTTCTCCACATTGTTTCATTATTTCATTGTTCTTCATGGGCCTGTAACTGAAGTGCCATGGTGTCCACCTTCTGCTCAGTTGTTTTAACCTTCTCAACAAGTTTCATATGAACATCTTTCAATAAGTTGAGATCCACGAGATCATGCCCAATTGCGCTTCCAGCACAGAGCGAGAATCACGGATCTCCCGCAAGACCATGTCCAACTTGTCCCCCGAAGTGTTGGTCTCCACATTTCCTTCCGTTTGATGGGACAGGACGGAGGAATGGCCCGAAGGCAGAGAGAGAGATCCTGCTCTCCCTGACCTTGTAGATGCCCTAGGCTTTCCCCTGCGGTTTGGTGGAGCAATGCAGTGAAACCTCGGCAACAGCAAGTAAATAACAGAAACTCCACCACAGCCAGAGAGATGTCACGCCAAAAAACAAGTATCCACCACTAACCAGCAGCACAAGTCAGTGGCAGGAAAGCCACATAGACCAATCACAAGGGCAATCCGGGGTACCCAGGCGGAGTATGGCAGCCAATATCACATGCAGCAGCGGGCCCCTCCAGCACTCCGGATGGGATCAGAGGATATGACGTCAAAAGGATATCATGCAGCTCCTGGGGTGCAAAGTCCATGCAGTCCACAGGGCAGCCTGGTGCTCCTACAGCCAGTACACCAAAGTGGGCGACCAACTGCAGCCGCGCACTAGGCCCAGCTTGCTGCTAACACCAGCTCAGCACAGGACACCAATGGCCTAGTCAGGAATCCGCTGTGTAAACATGGTGCGATAGGGCCCCCTCAGTCATGCAGAGGCCGCCTCACCTCAACTAGCAGTGTAGGAGGCAGTAGGGGGCACACCAATCAACCCCTGTGGCCTGAGCCCCACCAGTCCGTCCAGTAGTCCGGGGATCGCCGGATGTCGCCAGGTGCAGAGGGCGAGTACGTAAGCCCCGGTGCCTACCGGTAGAGCTCACCTCGATATCGCCGGGCAAGCAGAGAGCACCAATCCAGTTCTCTCAGCTCCCCCTCAGGCCAGTGGAACAATGCGGTCACAGCTGAGGACCTGCCACTGATTTGTGGCGTGAGGCGGTCCCAAATCCAACCGGGCCCCTTACCCTGCAGCGGGTAGAACGGCCCAGCCGCTGGTGCGTTACTCGCCCTTCCAGGCGGTAGCAGTGACCCGGAGCAGCCCAGCAAGTCTGGGCAGGATGATGACCAAAGTAATTGACGGCAGCGAGAGATCGAAGGCCCAGAGACGGGACCTAGAGTTAACACTGCAGCCTGGAGCGGGCGCCCGCAGCCCAGCCAGCTCACAGGACAGTCTGCGGCTCCACTCTCCCAGCGAACCACACGAAGGCCGGGAAGCGTTGCCTTCCACAAGACCACTCCAGAGGGGTCACAGGCTTCCACAAAACATCGTCGAAGCAGCCCACCAGGAAGGATAATCCATAAACGCCAAATTCACTGTCCGATAAGGTAGGAAAAGTCAGACAATTACATGGATGTTAAGCCCTGGCGTGGAGCTCGTCGCTTAAGCGACCACAATCTTGGGCTGCAGACCCGGCCCCCCCCCCATGAGAATCACTTCATTAAAGTCTATGAAGGTTGTGATGTAAAATTCTGAACTAGACTTTGGTGAGCAAGAAACTGTCCAAATATTGCTTAGTTGCCCCTCGCCCTCTTCAATACTGGATTTGGTCACTTCAGTTTGGCCAGAGTAACTGAACACAACTCCTTCAAAGTTTTCAAAAGTTTCCAAACTTTAAGGTTACCAATGCTTGTTTGTGGTTGTGCTTTTTTTTTTTTTTTTTTTTTTCTTTTTATTAAACAAGCCGTAGGAGAAACATTGGTACATTAAATATTTCATAATTAGACAAAGAGTTCCAGACAATATACAAGAGACAACAAAAAAACAAAAAAAAAAAAAACAAAAAAAAAAAAAAAACATTTTTCCTTTCATAAAGTGCTAGAACAAAGACGTACTCAGTTGAGAAATACAACAACTACTGGTCTGGAGCAAACATCAAGATTACAATATGATTTATAAAGTGCTAGTGCTATGAGGCATGAGAGCCACAAATTTAAACCAGCAAGAGTATTATTGTACATTTTTTTTTTTTTTTTTTTCTTCCCTTTTCTCTTTTTCTTTCCTTTCCCTTCCTTTTTTTTCCCTTCTTTTTTTTTTTTTTCTTTCTTTCTTTTCCTTTTCCTTTTTCCTCTTTTCCCCTTAAGTGCTAGTGCAATAACATACAAAGTTAGCATATATAAAGTGACTAGTACATTAAAGTGCGAAATCTGTCCGTATATACCAGCAGGAGTATTATTATATTTCTTTAAAATACAAATGCAGAATCGCGCAGAATTAACAAATATATATACGACTAGGTGCACATACTGCTGATATACTATAACAGATCAAATATATACTTGCAGATATTTAAAATGTAAAAGCAAAACCATCTAAAAATTAACTTAAATAGAACAATCAACTACATTTTATCGATTCAAGCATCTCAAAATATTTCCAGTTCCTTTCAAATCTTGCTATCGCTCCCACTCTACCTGCATAGGCTCTCTCAAAGTTACATGTTCTTCTCATTTTGTTAATCCATTTTAATTGACATGGAGCTATCATAGATTTCCAATTTTGAAGGATCAAAGACCGTGCTACAGCCGTAGAGATAAAAATAAACACTTCTTCTGATTTGTTAAACCTATTCCTTTCTTTGCAGATACCGAAAAGGGCCACCTCTGCCTCTGGAAGTAGAATTTTCCCAACTGCCATCCCCAAGTCTGTAAAAATCCCCTTCCAGAAGGATTCTAGCTTTGGACAAGAGAAGAAGATATGGTACCAGCCACCCTGAGACCTAGTTTTACATCTGAAACATTTATTTTCATATTCAGGAAATATTTTCTGCAAGGCCTCAGGGGTATAGTATAACAGCCAACGAGAAAAAAAGGACATACGTTTATAATTAGCTGCTCGAAGTGCTTTGTTTCCTAAATGACATATAACTTCCCAGTCTTTGTCTGTAAAAACACACTGGGTCGTAAGGCTTATTTTTTCTAAGTGACTAGTAATTATAGGAGATGATCCAGAAGAGAAGAGCTTTTTATACCAAAATCCAATACCCGTATGTTTCTCCCCATATAAAGCTGATAATAAAACATTGGGTGTTGTGTCTAACCCTATTTCTTTTTTTATAAAATTGACCATTTGTACATATTCAAAAAATCTAATACGTCTAGGATGTGCTCTATCTAATACCATTTGCCAACCAATTACAGTATTTTGAATTAGTAAGTGCCTTATTTCCCCAAATCCAGCAGATTCCCATTCTAACAGGTGGTTCAATGATATCTTAAGACCCATCTTTGCACATTCTACCAATTTCAAATAAATAGATCCATCTGAGCCATGTTTTTTAAATAAAAGCCGTAATCTTGATGAGTATCCTATCAGTGTCTTATATCTCGTTCTTTTAGGAAGCTTTGCAGTTTTTAAAAAGAAAAAAATTTGAGAGCCTGATTCTTCAAGCATTTTATCCAAAAAAAAATTGTCCCTTGCCTGTCTATTCCTTAATAATCCCGCCATTATGTCAAAAAAAGCTGCTTCATAATAAGTTTTAAAATGGGGCAGGGCGAGTCCACCTAGGTTTACGGAAAGTTGTACCACCGAGAGCTTAGTTCTTGAGGCTTTTTTATTCCAGATAAATCTTCTTAACATGGTTGTGCTTGAAAGTACTGAGATTGACATTTCATTTGAAAATCTCCTGGACCCTCCGGTGGATTTGTTCATCTTGGACTCTAAATGTTCTTAAAAAGTAATGTTCTATAAAAATTGGTGTCGGATTTCTTTCATATTGTGTGACTTTCTTATTCCATTGTTTGGTGATTTTGAACGCTTTACACCAGTTCCTTTGTTTAAGTCGTGTTGCTTCAAGCCACAGCTACCCAGAGTTGAGCTCTATGTTTTTCAAATGAGCCAGACTGGACCCAAGGCAGTTTTCTTTAGTGCATTTCACAGTAAAGTAGCGCAACCATACCATATAATACACCCAAATTCTCACATTAATCGACACATTCAATTATAGATCTGCATACATAATTCACCCACATTTGTAATCGCCATTGAGACAATGGCACCCTACATTTAGTGTGTGCAGAAAGACGCCTAAAACTGTAAGAGGACAAAAAACTTAAACAATTTACCTTTATATTTTAAAAAAAGCAACAGCAATGCACGTGTTCCCCTTCAATAAATCACAATTCTGTATTGTTTTTATATACTGCATTTCTTCTCTCTAGGTGGGTTGGCAGATGGCTTACACCTGGAAAGAAATTGACTCCCAAATGTTCTTATATTTCCTTTAGTTGACAATGACGCATACATTTGTCTCTCACTTAGGATGTTGCCTCCAATGGTTTTCCACTCTTTTTGTTTTGCTGCACTTGCACTTTATTGGATCAGAAGAATCTATGTATGTTTACTTAGGTTGTATGCCTTTGATGGAAATGTGCATTTTTAGCATCTCGTTGTACTTGTATTTTAATGTATCCAATGAATTTATTGATAGATTGTTGTGCACATGCTTTTATTGACTTTTTTTATCACATGTTCTTAAAATATTGTAAGGCTGTCAGCTGAAACAATAAATAAATAAACTAACAAATCTCAAGTTTCTGGTCAGGGTAACATCAGTACTGGCCAAGGATATTGAACTTACTGAGCAGAGACTATCCTTGGAAACCCCATTTGATAAGAGATCTTAATTGGGAAGCCTGGCGAGGGATAGATCACCAATCTATCATCAGGTTTACTGGACTGGGCTAATGACAACAACATCTTGACCCCTCTTCAGGCAGGGTTTAGGGCCAAAACGTCCACAACCTATCAATTATTTTGGCTCCAGGTTCTTTACTGGAAGCATGTTGTTCTGGACCGGGGAAGCTTATATCTAACGTTGGTGGACCTAAAGTCAGCATTTGACTTGGTGGATCGAAACTAACTTTGGTCTATCTTACTATCCATGGGGGTTCCACCATACTTATGCTACCAATTCAAACTCCTCCACAATGGCACTTTTGTCAGAGTACGTTATGGAAAGCATGGCCAACTAATGGGGCCTTTTCCGGTTGAGAAGGGTGTCAGGCAGGGTTGTGTGCTCGCCCCAACGCTCTTTTCCCTCTTCCTCAACGGGCTTATAGAAGATCTACTATCCACCAAAGACAATGACTCCCCGAAATTGGCCTCCCAGAGATTTCCCGCATTAATGTTTGCAGATGACACCCTGTTTTTTTTTTTTTAGACATATTTTTATTAAAGTTTTCTGCAATTATCATCAACAGTCCTGCAATACCATCAGGTCCATCATTACAACGGCCCCATCTTCAGGATGTAAATCAGCAATATTCGATACCCAACACCCCTCATCTAGTACCCCCACCCACCTCCCCCTCTACCCCCACCCCCCCCATGTCAGTGTGCCCTCCTCCACCTTCCTATTGAGGCGACATAAACCCCTTGTGCCCAGGTGCCCAACTCCCTCCCAAGGTTATGTACTGCTACGTCCAGCTCAGGAATCTGGCGACCCCAGCTAAACGTGAAGGTGCGCTTCGTATCCCCATACCAGGTCCACCCCCCTTCTCAGCTGAATGCACAATGATCTTTGCCCGTCAGCACAGAACTAGGTGGCCCCATCCCCATTGCGCTCCCCAGTGTTCCCCGCCTCAACCACTAGTCCCTGACTCACCGGCGCATCCTCCCCATCCTCTGCCTCTGTTGTAGCCTGAAGTTCTACTACCAGCGCTCCCCACGCCCTCGCCGCCTCCAGCGCCTTATCATTAGAGGTGATTCTGGCCAATTGTAGTCTGAGCGTCCCTTCACTGCTCGCCCACTGCTGGAAACTCCCTCGCCATCTCCGAAAGCTGGGCCCCCCTCTCGACTTCCAATGCATGGTGAGCTCCCTTTTTGCCATGATCAACCCCAGATCAAAGAACTTGCTAGTAAGTTTTGTGGCAGGTGTATGCGGGAACCAAAGCAGAAGACAGACTCCTATTCCCACTTCAATCTGATGCTCCGTTACCCGATTCAGACAAGCCACCACTTCCGTCCAATACGAACCCAGCCCGTGCAAGACCAGAACATATGACCAAAGTCAGCACCCTCCGCATGACACCGGGGACGCATCGAATGTGTCCCCCCAAACGCCTGCCGAATTTTAACCGGCATTAAATAAGCTCTGTGCAACGTAAAATATTGGACTAATTAAAACCGGGCATTACGCGTACCCTTCCAGGCTCTCCGCATCAGCTGTGGCCACATCGTATCAGGTATTGGCTTACCAAGGTCCTCCTCCCAGTGTCCCTTCAACCTATCCAGGGGTGTCAGTTCCTCCAACGCCAGCCTCCTATATAAACAGGTGATAGCCTTGAAGGTGCCAGCAGTCATTGTGACATATTGACAGCCCAGTGATGTGGGGGGCTCCGCTAGGCCCATCCTCCATTGTTTCTGGATTCCCAACACTAGTGCAGTATGTAGCAAAAAATCCCCCCTTGGCAGATCAAAGGCGCTCTGCAGCTCCCGGAACGACAACAGGGTTCCGTCCTTATATAAGTCCCCTATCACGTGCACTCCACGCTCCTCCCAACCCGCCAGCGCCGACCAAACCCCGCCATGCCGAATAGCAGTGCACATGCCTAGAGGAATCTCCGGCGCATACGGGACAGGAATTCCCGCTCGCTTCTGGCCACGCATCCAACATTGTCGGATGGTGCGCTCCTCGAGAGTGAGTTGATCCAGCCTAAGTTTTTGCTGGAGCACTATAAAGGACAGCACATGGCGGGGGATAACTCTACACTGTGGTCCACCCGGGCCCATAAACTTGCGCGCCACAGCCTGTGTAAGCCACTGCAATTGCGCCGCCAGGTAGTACCACTCAAAATCCGGAACCGCCACCCCCCCTCCTCCCTCGGTCGCAGCAGGGTGGACAACGCTACTCCCTGTCGGCCAGAACCCCATATAAACCCTATCACCATTGATCGCAGCATCTTAAAAAAAGACCCTGGGATCCACACCGGCAAAGTGCGTAAAAAGTATACCAGCCGCGGGAGTACCACCATCTTTAATAACGCTATACGTCCAGCTACCGACAACGGGAGCGTGCGCCAGAACCCCATGCTACCTCTAATGCCCCCTCAGCGCACTGCCCACATTTCCTTCAAAAAGGTTGGAGTGGGCATGATAGATGCGAACGCCCAGGTACGGAAGGCACTCAGCCTCCCAGCATATATCCTCCAGCGTCGAGGGCCGGGGACAATCCGGAGTCAATGGAAACAGGCAGGTCTTAGTCCAATTGACCCACAGTCCCGACAGCCAGCCAAACTCCTGCAGAAGGGCAGGGCCCCCCGCACGGAGCCCTCCACATCGGCCAAGTAAAGCAAAAGATCATCTGCATACAAGGAGATATACTGAGTTTCCCCACGTAACAGCACCCCCTCGAAGTGCCGTCCCAGCCTGGCATGCGCTGCCAATGGTTCAATCATCAGGGCAAATAAAAGAGGCGACAGCGAACAGCCCTGCCGAGTACCTCTCTCTACCAGGTACGCTGCAGAGACAGTGCGGCCCGTACGAACCCTGGTCGTAGCAGAGCTATATAGCAGCTGCGTCCAACGAGTGAAGTTATCCCCCAGACCAAAGCACCGAAGCACCTGGAATAAGTACGACCACTCCACACGGTCGAACGCCTTTTCGATATCCACCGATAACACCACCGATCCCGACAAATCTTCTCCTCCCTCCCCCATGATCCGTATCAGCCGCCGTATATACGTCTCAGTATTCCGTGTGGGGATGAAGCCCGACTGGTCCGGGCGCACCAGCGCACTCATATGGCCCGAGAGCCGCGTGGCCAGGATTCTACTCAGCACCTTATAGTCCACCGTAAGCATTGAGAGTGGGCGGTACGCCACCCTCACCATGGGTGACCCACCCTTCTTCAGGAGCGGCACAATAACTGCCTCCCTGGTTGAAGGGGGCACCCGTCCCAGCTCCCAAGCCTCTCCATACACAAGATGTAGATGCGGTGCGAGGACGTCGATATACGTTGCATAAAATTCCACCGGCAAGCCATCCAACCCCGGTGTCTTTTTTCTGGCCATTTGCTTAATTGCCGCTCTGATCTCGCCCAAGGAAATAACAGCGCCCAGCACGTCACCCTGTTCCGGTTCTAATCGCGGCAACTGTGCCTCCTCCAGGAAAGCGTCCAGTCCATCAGGTGGCACCTTCAGTCTACTCTGATAAAGCGAGGTATAATAATCCAGAAATTGGTCATTAACCTCCCTCTGTGAGTAGACCAGACCCCCAGTGGGCATGGCCAGCGATACTATCGGAGTGCCCCTGGCAGCTAGATTGGCCAGCCAGGCCAGCAACGTACCCACCTTGTCCCTCCCCGCATGCGCGCAAATCATGTATTCTTTATAATCAAAGCAGCGAAGCCTCTCAACCTGTGTGGCCACCCGCTCCCGCGCCACCAACACCTCCTCTTGACCCCCCGCAGCCGCGTGACTATCAATCTCCGCTTCACGCAAGCTGGCCTCCTCCCGGTCTATGTCGCTTAATAAGGTCCGGCGCGCCCCCGCGGTGGACGAGATACACACGCCTCGGATCACAACTTTGAAGGCGTCCCATTCATACGCCCTAGACGGCGCCGTCCCGAGTTCTCACTAAAATAATGTTCGATGCCCTCCTTGACCTCCGCACAAAACACTGGGTCTTCCAGCGCCGTCGGGTTCAGTCACCATGTGGGAACCGCCTGACGCTGCCGCGACCAGAGGACCGTGATCAAGCAAGGGTTATGATCCGAAATCGTTCTCGCCAGATATTCACTGTGGTGCGTGAGCGCCTGATCCCCTGGTGTACATAAAATACTATCAAGCCGAACGTGGAGGTCGTGAGGAGCGGAATAGAATGATTAATCCCTATCTACGGGGTGATGCGCCCGCCAGGCATCCATAAGGCCCCACTTCTCCTGCCAATCCCACCGCGCCTTCGCTATCCTACGCACCACTGACTGAACCAACGGAGGATGGGAACGATCTAATTCCACATTTTTTTTTTTAAACCTTTATTTGTGAAATGCACAGTACACAGCGTCTGCCTACAACCCCTCAGGGCCGGCCGCTATGACATATAGTGAAAGAATAAAAAAGGACAGTACACTGTTAAAACGATCTCTGAGCGTACATTATAGTGTGGAGCATGAAACCGTAGCAAAAGGATATTAAAGGTTTAATTTTATGATTTTGTCGAAGAAAAACAACAACACACAAACACATGGTATCATACTGGCAAGGGTCGTAGGAGGGGGGGGGAGGGAAAAAGGAATAAATATATAAAGGAACGCATCTGGCAAGGGGGAGCGAGCATGGAGGAAGAAAGGACACATATGATATAGAAAACAGAGAACGGAACGTCAATCATGGGGAGGAGGGGAGAGGAACCTCGTAGTCAAGTGGAGGGGAACAAATATCACCACGGTACGAATTCCACTGAGCCCACACCCTGGACCATTTCTTGGGACGCCCCCGTGCCTCATACACCGTCTTTTCTCGAAACATGCACCAATCCATGTTATCTTTCCAGGCACTGAGCAGCGGTGGTCTGGCGGAGCCCCAGAGCTGAGCTATATCCCTCTTTGCAACCATGTTGCCCAGAGTGACCCAGAACGTCTGAGCAGCAGTACAATCCGTAGGCTCCCACACATTAAGCAAGCAACGTCGTGCCTCAGGAGGGAGGGGGACTCCAGTGACACGTCCCATCACATCGTGCACCCTAGACCAGAAGGCCGAGACAATCGGACATTCCCACAGAACATGGAGAAAAGTACCATCCATACCGCACCCACGCCTACACCATCCATCCGTCACAAACCCCATTCGCACCAGACGCATACCAGTCACATACACACGGTGGAGGATCTTTAGCTGGACAAAACGAAGCCGAGCCGGAATAGCCACCTCCTTAGGGGAGGAAACAGCTGACTGCCAGTCCTCATCGTCTAGTTCAAGCCCGTCAGCTGTCCAGGAAGCACAAAGTTTACCCAGCTGGTCAGCCCTGTTGTTAATGAGCTTCTTATATATTATGGAAATCGTACTATCGGGGACATGGCCGTCTAGGACACGATCTTCCAGGGGGGAGGATTGTGGAATATCAGTACCGGGGGGAAAGACGGAGGACAAGGCATGTCGAACCTGCATATACCGAAAGTGCTCTCTGTCATCAAGCTGGTATTCCAGTTTCAGGGATTCAAAGGACTTCACAGCGCCCCTGGCCCAAAGATCATACACCTTACTGATCCCAATCATGTCCCACCTGTCAAACCCTTTCGTCTTCCAAAGGTTGCCCAATCGATCAGAATCATACAATGGCGTCATACGCGTCAGCTTGCCACCCCAGCCCGTAGCCACAGTTGCATCCCTCCAGGCCCGCACTGCACACTTCGTAGGACCCGTAAGGAGACGGATTGGCGACTTCGAGTACAAAGCCCTATTAAAGTTGCCACCGGGCAGTAAAAATGTATCCAAGGCAAAGGCGGGAGCGGGTTCCGATGAGTACGTTGCATGATTAATGGCGCTCAAGTGCGAGGCCCAGTAATAGCGTCTGATATCTGGCAAAGCAATACCACCATCGTACCAGGAAAGGGTGAGCTTAGACAGCGCAATACGGGCACGACCATCCCAGATCAATTGCCGCTGTAGACTCTCGATCTCGCGAAAGTAGCGAGCGGGGACAGGGTCGAAGAAATTCTGCAGGGCATAGAGAAATCGGGGGAGCGACATCATTTTAAAAAGCGCCGCTCGGCCCAATGGAGACAAGGGCAACTCACGCCACCGTCTTACATCTTGTTTGAGTCGGTGGAGCGGAGCATACAGATTTCGCTCATAACGGACCGCAGAAACCATAGAGACATAAACCCCCAAATACTTGAAGCCATCAGCCGCCACAAAAATTGGGAACCTGCGAGGCAAAGGCGGCAGAACCCCGGCTATGACATAGACACAGGATTTGGTCCAGTTGATGACCAATCCAGAGTTCTTACCGAAGGATGTAAGAACGTCGAAGAGTACGTTCAAGGACTTTTGAGGGGAAGTGAAATAAAGAAGGATGTCGTCGGCATATAGTGAGACGCGATCCTCTAGATCTGGCGTCCACCGGATCCCTTTAATCGAGGGTTCCCACCGGAGCCACGCCGCAAGGGGTTCAAGTGCCAACGCGAATAGGTGCGGGGAAAGCGGACATCCCTGACGGGTGCCGCGGCCCAACGGGAAGGGGTCAGAGCTTCTGACATTTACCACAACCTGAGCCAGTGGTTGTTCATAGAGGAGCCTGACCCAGGCAATAAAGTTAGGGCCAAAGCCAAACTTGGAGAGGGCCGCCCAAAGATAAGGCCATACAATGGTGTCAAAAGCCATCGTAGCGTCTAGGGAGGCCACCACCGCAGGCTCCGTGAGAGTTGCAGCTCTCGCGAGAACACCATGAAGCCTAGGCAGATTAAGGGCAGTATTTCTGTGCGGTATGAAGCCGGATTGATCCGGATGGATCAGGTCACAAATCACCGTCAACAACCGATTGGCCAGAACCTTGGCAAGGATTTTAGGTTCCGCGTTTAGCAGGGAAATGGGGCGATAGGAGGTGCAGCGATCACGAGGCTTGCCATCCTTATAAATGACCACTATAGTAGCTAGGCGCTGTTCAAGCGGAAGAATTCCTGCCTCGAACGCGTCAAGAAACATGTTGCGCAGATGGGCGGCCATCTTGTCCGGGCAAAGTTTGTAAAGTTCGATGGGCAAACCATTGGGCCCCATCGCCTTACCTGAGCGCAAAGATCGGATAGCGAGGGCAATCTCATCCACCATAAAGGGAGCCTCCAGAGCTAGGCCCTCTTCTTCCGAGACAGAAGGAAGAGCTATATCACGCAACAACAGACGGTAATCAGCCTCATCATGATCACTCACCGGGGTATAAACCTTCCGGAAGTGATCAACAAAACAGTCAACAATCTCACCGGGGTCAGACACACTTTCACCAGACTCGCGAACAATAACGGGCACAACACGACTCGCTCTTTCAGCCTTATCCAGCCACCCCAGGAGTTTTCTAGCCTTGTCACCCACATCATACAGCCGGCCCAATTGATTCGCTCGCATCAACTTAGCAGCATCGGTAACACAAGCCTTGTAATCCGCCTGTTTAAGTTCCAAAGTATGTAACAGCGCAGGTGTGTCATCCCCACCCAGCTCACTTTCAAGCGCTGTAATTTCAGTCTCGAGGGCCAGAACGGCCTCCCTCTTAGCCCTCCGCTCAGCAGCAATGAGAGACAGTGCGGATCCCCGAATGACAGTTTTAAAGGCCTCCCAGAGAAACGTAGGAGAGGTCACCGAACCCACATTTTCGTCAAAGTAACAGTCAATAGCCTTCACCATATCTGAGCGGAGCCGGGGGTTCCGGAAGTGCCAGGGGGAAACAGGGGGAACTCTGTTACCAAAAAGACCACCCACAGAAATCCTAATCATCAAGGGGGAATGGTCCGAGATACCCCGGGGGAGATGACGAACCTCCCGTACCAAGGATAGAGTAGAAGCCAGCATAAAGAAGTAGTCTATCCGAGAGAGGCTGCCGTGCGCACCAGAGTGGAAGGTATACTGCGTCAGGGTGGGGTGCAGCGAACGCCAAACATCCACCAAACCAAAAGTCTCAGTCATATCATTGAGCCACATCTGGGACTGCAGCAACACTCTAGGGGGCAGCCGATCACATTCGCCAGACATAACAGAGTTAAAGTCTCCGCCCATGATCAGCAGACCATCAGGGAGACCAAGAAGAGTCTTGCCAAGATCAGCGTACGTGGTGGCCTGCAGCCCCGGGGGAATATACACAACCACTAATACAATTGGCTTACCCTCCCATCTCCCGGAGACAGCAGCATACAGTCCCCGATCATCCAGAATAACATCATCAATCTCAAGGGCCAGGGAGGATTTCACCATTATACCCACTCCCCGGGACCCAAGAGCTTTACAGGCATTGCCGATCAAGTGGGTTTCTTGAAGGAACACGACATCAGGGGCATGGCGCCTTATAAATTGTAACACAATGCCGCGTTTAATCCTGTCACCCAGACCGTTGACGTTCCAAGAAAGAACCTGCATCTCACCCCCCCATCCCAGAAAAAGCGACCCGATCCAACCCTCTCCCATAACCACAGATCCAGAATACTTGCAATCAGTAACATACCATGAAAAAAGAGAAATAACAAAAAACACAAAACACAACCAAGTCCCCAGAAACCACCCCCCAACCAAGAGCCCGTTACAACGCCCCCCACCCTGCACCCCTGCTGGCTAGAAAGCCACCCCAAACTGCAGTGTGCCTGTCGCCCCATCTGATCTACACAAAGAACTCCCCGAGGAGGAATGGAGAAATCACCCGTACCCGCACCACCACAGGCATAATCATAAAGCATACAGTAAAGATTACTCTGTAAAGTTCATAGTCTCAAGTCGGACCACTCTAATTCCACATCTACTACAGAATTGAAATCCCCCCCATAAACACCGTGCCCACCAATAGGGGCGCCAACCTCCCAGAAAGCCTCGAAAAGAAAGCAGCTTGGTCGGAGTTCGGAGCATAGACATTGCAAAGCGTAATATCACGGCCATCCAAGCGGGCCAACACCGCCACAAATCTCCCGTCCGTATCTACCAGCATGGTCATGGGCTGAAAGGGAACTCCTGCGAGCACCCAGATCAAGGCCCCCCTGGCAAAGGCTGAATAAGTGGCATAAAAGAGCTGCCCCCTCCATCTCCACTGCAGCGCCTGCCCTTCAACCTGATTAATGTGTGTCTCCTGTAAAAAGGCCACCTGGACCCCCCTGCGGACTAAATATGCATGCACTTTATATCGCTTCCTCATCAAGTTCAGGCCTCGCACATTCCAAGTAATACATTTGAATTCAAGTCTTGTCGCCATAAGTAGGTGTACAACTGAATCTTACCCCGCACAACCTAACGGGCACACTGACAGTCCCCCCCCAACTCAGAACAACCCCAACAAACCCTCCACCCACCCACCCCCAGAACAGACGCCAAACAGATGTTACCCATCCAAACCCAAACCCCGTTAGCGGGGGTACTCTGGTAGCAACCAGAGACTCACAAGTTACGTGAGATAGAGGGGGTGACCCCACGCCAACCTAGCCGGACAGCAATCAGCCCACCACAACGTATCAGTCCAATCTCGTACACGACCACCTCCCCACTACGGCAGCGAGACCCGCCCCATGCACGCCCTCCTCCCTCAGGTGCCCCCCCTCCCCAGGCCCCCCCCATCTCAGGAGAAAAAGCAATCCCCCCACCTAGTCCAGTAAACGCCCCCACAGCGGCCCCCGGTGTCCCCTTGCCACAGGAACAGAACACCCCTTACTGTACATCATGCGACATCCGAGATGATCACTCGTCCATCAGGTCATCAGCAGTCCGTGGGGTAACCTGAGGCAAGTGGCCGGGACCCCCCTCGGAGCCCCCATATCCCCCCTCATCCGATCCCTGCTGAGAGCCGGAGTCCGCCAGTGAGGCCGTGGTAGCTGCTCCGGAGTTGACAGAGACCGCCTGCAGGGCAGTCAGTCTCTCCAGCTCCGTTTGCGATGCAGATGGGGATTGTCTGTTCAACGGACGTTTCCGGTTTCGCCGGCTCCTGCGAGGTTTCGGGCGCCCCTCAGCCGTCTCTTCCCACTTGCCAGCACCGTCAGTGCCCGTGCGGTATCGTTCCAACCATTGCCAGGCATCTTCCGGAGTGTCGCAAAAAGTCGCCGCGCCATCCACCATCACCTTCAGACGTGCCGGGAATAACAGGGAGTATTGCACACCTTCATCTCGAAGGGCCCTCTTAACCGCCAGAAAGGAGACGCGGTTCCGTTGAACCTCCTGAGAATAGCCAGGGTAAAGAGAAACGGAGGCATTGTCCACTTTATATCGACCAGACGCCCAGGCCTGCCGCAGAATGAAATACCGGTCTTTAAAATGCAGTAGGCGCGCGACCACAGGGCGAGGGGGGCGGGCTGGCGCCGGTGGCTTGGCCGGCAATCGGTGCGCCCTTTCCAGAGTTTAAAAGTGGATGGGACCTTCAGGGGCAACCACATCTCTCAGCCACGCTTCCAGATAAGCGACCATGTCACTCCCCTCGACTTTTTCGGGCAGCCCTACCACCCGAATGTTGTTGCGCCTGTTGCGCCCTTCCGCATCCTCGGCCCTCTTCTCCAGTTGTTGCACTCTGAGCAGAAGGTCACCCATAGCGGCTTCCGACGCCTTCTGAGCCGGCTCCAGCTTTGCCAGCACCAGCTCGGTGCTCTTGACCCGATCAGTCAGCTTGTCGTGGTCCGCCCTTAACAATCCCAAGCTCGTCGACACCTGCGCAATATCCTGATGCAGCGCAGTCCTCGTGTCCGATATGGCCTTGAGGATCTGGTCCATCTGCTGCTGCTGCAACCCCGTACTCTGGCTTCCGGTCATGCCCCGCTCCTCGGTCTCCGGAGCATCCTCAGCCTGGTCAACTGGCGCTGTCCCTGGTACCGTGTGTGGTTTCCACATGCCTCAACCCCCGGGCTGAGTGGCTGCAACAATATCAAGATCTCGGCACAGCCAGATCCCCGCCACTGGAATAGGGACTGCACACCCAATCCCCCTCCGTGAACGTAGGGCAGGCGATCAGAGAGGTCACCCCGCCGTCCTCCTGCACAGGGTGTCCCGGGGCCAGCAACTCCTGTCGTAGCAGCTCCCCAAGTTCTGCAACCGTCCTCAGTGGGGGAGCACCACCTGCAGTCTCCAACGTCCCCCAGGAAGGCCCACACCAGGGGCGCAGGGGCCAGTCCCTCAGGCCCCCAAGGTAGCCCCCAGCCAAGTCCTGGTCCCTCTACACTGACCAGCCGCACTAGAGATCCATTCTGCACCGTCTCAAGGCTAGTGAGCCCATTCGTAATCCCAGGGTCTTGGGCGCCGAGACCCCAGAACCAGGCCGCCACGGGGGGTCGCAGCAATCAATGTCAGCCTGCTTTAGCCTCAAGACCCCCTTCACACTAGCTGGCAAATGTTAGGGCGCAATATCACATCATCCAGGTTGGTGCCCCCGCGGTGAACTCCCCGCCCTGGCACCTGCACAACTGCTCTACAAGCCTCTCCAGGGCACGGGCAATAGCCACCACCAGTCCGGGGCAGGCCACCCACGACGCTCCAATCCTCCTCCGCGCTCAATAGAGTC
Organism: Lissotriton vulgaris; assembly: GCF_964263255.1. Classification (NCBI taxonomy): domain Eukaryota; kingdom Metazoa; phylum Chordata; class Amphibia; order Caudata; family Salamandridae; genus Lissotriton; species Lissotriton vulgaris. The sequence goes on from NC_141691.1 coordinate 1,296,162,984, forward strand.
AACTCTAATGCTCAGGGCGTCATGCAGGAGTGCCAGCACCCAACCACCGGGCTGGCCGCCCCCCGGCCCGCTGCCTCCAGACAGGTGTCGCACTCTCCACCAACCTGCGATGCCCTCAGGGGTCCACCTCGCAAGAGCAACCAGCCGCGACACTCCGCTCACCTCCACCGGTTCGCCCGCGTGATGCGTGAGCCTCGGCCGTGTTTCTACTGGCAGAGCTCCAAGCCGGCACCGGGGTGTTTGCCTCCCTTGAAGGCATCGCCGCCACTTCAAGTCAATGGGGCACAGTCTGCAGCACGCGGAGATGAAAACGGTCCGGCCCTCTGCAGCGAGCCTCGCCTGCCGGTCCTCCAGCCGCCGCCGCGTCTCCGCCCGGGCCGCCTTGTCAGGGGGAAACTCAGGGCGCCTTCCGGATGTCGCGCCCGTCCGGCGGCCTCGGTCACACTCGAGGCCGGGGATGAAGGGCCCTCTCTAGGCCACGAACAAGATGGCCGGGGTTCCGAGGCGGAGCATCGCCGTCGTCCCTCCAGCGGCCTCCGGAACCTTTATTTGTCCCAAAATTGAGCTCGGGCAGTGTGCTGCTCCGGGGTGCCCACACAGGGCCGCAATCGCCACCTGAGGAGTCTCGTTTCCAGGATAAAAGACGAGATCGGACCAGAGCTCACAGCTCAGGCGTCCATACTCGTCGGCGTACAAGCCACACCCCTCTTGCGGATGACACCCTGTTGCTTTCAAAATCCCCCATGGGCATGCAGAGGGTCTTACATCAGTTCATTACATTTTGTAACCAAAGAAACCTGGTAGTTAACATTGATAAGACCAAGTACATGGTAATTAACGCCAATACCACTAACTGTCCCCATCCTATGATGGAAGGTAGACCATTAGAAGAGTCCCAACTTTTGACTATTTAGGTTTAACCCTAAACAACAGAATGGGGTGGGGGCGCACAAATGGCCAAGCCAATTTAAAACTAACTCAGACTACTGGGGGGATTTTAAAAGTCCAAAAAAACTGCACTTACAAAATTGTTAGTGCCCCACTTGAAATTTTTAAAGTTCAAGCAAGGTCATCAACCCTTTATGGGGCGGAACTTTGGGGGCACGTCCCCTCTCCTGAGTTAACCACCACAGAAATACCCCACTTGTTCCACTCAGGTTGCACTTGAACATTAGCCCTATCGCTGATGCCATCGCTTCACGCCCACTTCTTTATTGGAGGAGGTTGTGGAGCACTCCCGACTTGGAATGCTACAAGGAGTAATTAAAGGTGGTGCTGGCTTCCTTAGGAGCTGGCAGGATTCCATGGCTGTGTTTTGTAAGGCAGTCCTTCGCTTTGATCGGACATGAAAATCTATGGTCAAACCCTGAGGCATCCTGCTCAGCTATTTCTAAGAAAACATTGTCCAACACTATAAAGGACTTTAATCTCAGGAATACATTCTGTTCAGCTATACCAACGAGCTTGACTGGTGCCTTCCTGAATTATAAGTCATTCTACAGCTTTGAACAGGAAATTGATGTCATCCAACCCACCCTAGCGAAGAAGCTGTACTTACAGTTTAGACATGGAACACTGCCCCTTTATTCTACGACCGACAGGTGGACGGGGGGTCCTGTACACTTATGCTCAGGCTGTAGAACAGAAGATGAAATGATTCTTCACGTTACTCTCTTCTGTCCGGCCTACTCATCCATACGGAGAAAGTGGATAATACAGCTGTGTAATAACTTGGGCATCAGGAACTATCTAGCTTTCTTCAGGATTTTGAAGTCTGATACAAATCCAGTGATAGTGTCCGTTGTAGCTAAGTTTTTGGTTTCTATGTGGATTACCCGAAGGAAATTGCTTAGCTAAGTATGGCACATATGTATATATTTGTAAAGACTAGGGGCCCGATGTAGGTACCAAATACCCGTTGGAAACGGCCGATTTCGGCCGTTTCCGACCGGTATTTGGCCTACTGAGATGTAGGGGACCTTTTTTTGTCCGATTCGGTATTTTACCGATTCGGTAAAATTACCGAATCGCAAAAATACCGAATCGGTAATTTTACTGATTTTTTAAATTTGGGATGTATGTGGGACTACTTTCAGTCCCACAGGCCCTTCAGATTCGGTATTTTAACACCCAATCCAATTGGGTGTTAAAATACCGAATCCAGGTGTGCATGCACATGTGTGCATGCACACCTATGCCATGTGACAGACAGACATGCCCTTAGGGCATGTCTGTGTGCCACATGGCTCACATGCCTTTTTTTGGGGTGCTGGAGGGTGTCAAAATGACACCCCCTGCACCCTTGCACAAATCGGTAATTACCGAATCGGTAATTACCGATTCGGTAATGCCCATTGATTCCTATGGGCTTCAAGGCCCATAGGAAGCAATGGGGGATACCGAATCGGTATTTACAGAATCGGTAAATACCGAATCTTACAGATTCGGTATTTACCGAATCTGAAATACCTACATCTCCCCCCCTCTAATTTACCACTTCATAAATACCGATTCAGTATGATTCGGTATTTATGAAGTGGTAAATGTAGATTTACCTACATCGGGCCCTAGGGAACCAAGTGGATCAGCAAATATTATTCTTAAATTTGTTAAATATCTGAAGATAATTAAAAGTTTTATAGTTTTAATATATTGTCTTCTCCCCTCTGATGTTTTAGACAATGTATTTTAGAATATATAAATACCAATGAACTGTTTAAAAACTGTACCTGTATTTCTATGTGCTTGTATGGTTAAAACTAACCGAAATAAAAATTTTGAATGAATAAACTAACAAATCTCCCCTATATTGAAGCTTCTTTATCCTACAAGCCCCAGAATGGCTTAGTAGAGAAGAGAAGGACCCCAGCTCCTCCCAGGAGGAATTGGTTGTAGGGCAGGGTCCTCCAAATATCGCTTAAGGGATTTGGGGGAACCAGGCCCCCTGCTGAACAATGCAATGCACTTTGAAATATGGAGTGACTTTGTCAGGTGCTGCAATGCAGTGGTGTTCATGCCCGAAGAGCCTTGGAGTACCGAAAGGTCTGAGGGACCTCTTGTGAAGGGCATCTGTGAAGGGACAGGATATGTTTGGAAAGCCTTCCAGTCCCATTCAGTACCACAGGTGCTCTCCACTGTACTGGAGGTCCTTGAAACAGCTAGGATGAGCCTCCGCAGACTATTCATGAGCAGCAACACAACCCTAAGCCTTACCATACAGAAAATTCATTTTTATCATTTGTGGATTTATAATTTTGTAGTGTTATGTCTCCTCTTTATTGTGTCTAGATATGTCCATTTTATCTGCATTACATAATATCTTCTAAAATGGGTAATTGAGAGCATATTACAAATATAATGTCTGAATTTTTCATTTTTTGTGCAATAAATATAAGAAATACCTTTGTGACATATGTTGGCACACTGTAACTAGTAATCCATGGTCATAAGGCCTAATTTTCACATTAAGTGACTTTATAATGAGAATTCCATATAAGACTGTTGCCCAAGTCTAATTTTATTGTGCCAGACACAGATAATGGACAATGTGAACAACACATCTCAACAGTTCTGACACAATAACACACATAAAATTGCAATTGTCAAGTCATGCATGTAGAATGTCCACATAAAATCATCGACCATCACATGCCCATCTAAGAGCTATGCATGCCACACCCATCAGTCATCGCCTGTTGACCTCAGTGTCATGCCTACATTCCCCTTTTCTGTTTTAAAGGAATGTGAAGGGGACATTCCCTGAGTTAGTTCAGGCATCTCATATGCTAAAGTGGTGTTACTCTATGTAGATTTTTAGCAAAGATATATGTTTGAGGGGGAAGTAACATGTTTGAGATAAGTAAAAATGTCAGTCTTTGTCAGCTTGACAACTGTAATGGTGAAAAGTATTTTTATGTACATGAATTTGTGGACATATGCATTAATGATTTTTTTTTCTTAACTTTCGTTTTCAGTGGGCAGGCACGTCAGAAGCAGAGAACAATGGAATCAGGGCTTAGGAGAACAAGAGCCGCGGCCACCAGATAGACACAAGAGGATACCACCACCGCAGAGGAGGAAGGTGAGGGTACCAGCAGCGAATGTGCATCTGCAGAGAGTGTGACAACACTGCAAACAAGGAGACCCAGGCATAGTCTGAGGAGACCACATGGTCGAAGGAGTCTGACGGTGGGGCTCCTCTTCCCATGAAAAAGATATATCTGTGGTGTCCCAGGAACAGGCTCCTCCATCATCTGACCTGACACTTGCCCCCTTTATCAGTCAAGAAGTCCCCACAACACTGGGGAATGCATTTACATCCCCTGTCACACTCCCTCCACCAACAGATACCTGCCCTGAAGATCAGTGGATGAGGGAAGCATCTGCCCCAGGCACCCCTCATGTGCTACCCTTACCCCTCCCAATCAGAAAGTCAAAATGGCTGCTTTCCAGGATTCTATGAGGTATGTAAATACTTATAAGGCTGTGCTCTCTAGTGGCTTTCGGGTGGTGGCAGTGAAGGCCCACCAAGAGGTGCAGGCTGACCAGCATAGAGAGCTATGCTACCTCCGGTGCTCCAATAACACAGCCCCTTTGTCTCATTTAGATACCCCTACCTCCCCACCTGCAATGTGTGTGTCTTACAACGATTATTCTCCCTCTGCCTCTAAACCAACTACAATGTATACTCCACTTCATGGCTGGCCAGTTATGCCCTACAGCCCGCAATACCTGCCACAGAGGAAGAACTTAAAATGGTCCTTTTATCAGAAATTTCGTAGCGCGCACTGCATCGCATTTTGTTATGCAGGGCAGGCTACGAAATTCATTTTATTAATTAAATTGTTTACTTACCTCCAATTATCCATATGCCCGTTTTTAGCACCCCACCCCCTGCCCCTCCCCGTCTCTCTGCCCCACCCCAACTCCCTCCACGGGCCGTGGCTGAGTGTTAGGCCCAGGAATAGGAGATGGCGTTTGTATCTGTTTCCTCCAATATCTTCCATAATGTGTAGGAGAGCTAACCTCGGTGAGGAGGCAATAATCCACCCCAGGACCTCAGAGAGGCACCCAAAAACCCCCTTCCAGAATCTGGTCAGCACTAGGCCGGCCCATACAGTATGCAGAAAAGTGCCCTCTATAGAGTTACAGCGCAAACAATGTGGGGACGCAATAAGTCCAGCACGCCACAGTCTGTGCCAGGTATAATAAGCTTTGTGTAAATATTTTTTTTTTTTTTAAAACCTTTATTGATAAAAAGCACAGTACACAGCGTCTGCCTACAACCCCTCAGGGCCGGCTGCTATGACATATAGGAGAAGGATATAATAAAACCAATCGGACAGAACGCCTTTAAAACAGTCTCTGAGCACATAATATCGTATGGAGCCTAGAACCATAGTACAAGGATAGAAAAAGGTTTAATTTTATGATTTTGTGGAGTACAATTCCTAAAACTACAAAGAGAGTAGAAGCTAATAACTGACCAGGATAGCTATCATCATCCAAGGAGCACCAAGGAAGGAGGCGTAATAGAGGAAGGCATGTGTCAGAAGGCAATTTCACCGTCCTCAAAGAGCGAAGGCCAACCGCTATGTCGCATAATGTTACGAAGCAATAAACCCCTTGACAACACTAAACCCCAACCCCAAGGAAACAAAGAGGTGTAGAAGAAAAAGAAACAGAAAAAAGAAGAAAAGGAAAGAGGGCCATAGAAACAAAGAGAAAACATACAACACATCCCATCCCCCCACCCTGTATACCAGCGGAAGGCCACGGCCCACCCCCCCCCAATAGGCATGCCTGTCGCCCCAAGAGAACCCCCAAGTGGGAAAGAGAATAAAGAGAGTGAGAGAAAACCGTCCCACTCTCCAACTCTCAGAAGAGGTGGGAGGAGGCAAATTTAGTATACTCCCGGTCCCCACCGGCCCCGTAAACATCCCCAAACACAATTATCATCAGCACGACAGTAATGGCAATCAAAACTGGAGGTGGGGAAAGACATTTCCAAACATGCGAATAAATCAATCAAAAAGCAGTCCCATCCCAGTCCCAGCCCGTCAACACGTACATAGCACTAAAGAAGTCGCCTAGCCCTGGCCCGATCTTGGGAGACCCCGTGTATCCACCCCCCACAAGAAGCCACAACCATAGGAGAAGGGAGAAAGCAAAAGAACAAAGAAACCGCCTAACCCTGGCCCGATCTCGGATATCCCTCAGGACACACCCCTCGTCGAGCGCCAACCCCCTCCACAACAAAGAGACCAGATGTAAGCAAAGAAGAAGGGGGAGACTCACGGTTACAAAATGGACGGCGCAAAACACCCATCAATGTATTGATCCCAAACAAAAGAGTCTCAAATTGTTCCTGATAGCACAAACACAACAGGGGAAAAAGCGCAAGCTTCGACGATAGAGTCTTCAAGGGGGCCAAAAATCGCTCAGCTAGCAGTCCCATTGCCGATGATGGTGGTGGAAACAAAGAAGCAGTCCCCAAATGTGTAAACAATGTATCACAGGCAGAATCGGTAGGCCGTCGTCCGCAGGCGCCAGTCAAGTCGTCCCGGGTCTCACCACCGCTAGAATCATTTGGTAACACTGTTGCAACCCCAGGCACCAACAGGGAAGTGTACAATTGTAGCTGGGAATAGTCTCTCCGAGTCAGCTCCGAATCGAGGGCTATGCCATCGAGTTTCTCACACAGCCTGTGGGAGTCGTGAAACAGCACCGATCTGAAGTCGCTGAGGGCAGACAGGATATCAACATAGAGCAGGATAGGCTGCGGTCCCCCTGTGCCCGGGACACAAGCGGGTGTAGTCCAGTCAGTCCCCGGCCCAGCCATGCTGCCGCAGGCACGGAGCGAGGGTGGGCGATCATCTTCACTCCGAGAGTCGGCGGGTACAGCCATATCGCCCACAAGCCGATCTCGTAATCTTGGGGGGGGTCAGACAAAAATCCCCAGTTGCCTCGTCTCCCATTACAGCCAGCTGTAGTCCCAAGTCGCCAGTGAGGGGACCCCCTTGGCCGGAACAGGGCGGCAGGGCGGGCGGGCGAACCACAGTGTCCGAGCAAGTCCCGTTGCGTAGTCTAAGCAGCCCTCGCCCAGCTCGTAGCAGAGGAGCCGGCCATATAGTGCGGTCCACTCACCGAGCGCGAGGTGGTCGCGGTATCTAACACTCAACAGCAACCAGTGCGCCGCGGTCCGCGATCAGGAAAGGGGCAGCTCCTCACGGGCTGTGGGCATCTTGTGGGCAGGCCGGTCGTCTTTGCTCCGTCGAGGTCCGGCATCCGGTGGCGATGTACGCTGGGGACAGGGCGTCGGGACGGGTACCAGGCTATCTCCGCCTTCCGGACGAGCTAAGACTCCGGAGGAACATGGGCGATGTCAGCGCGCTGTCTCCAGCCGAACAGGCGTTGAATTGAGCAGGATATAGAGCAGGATAGTACTGCGGGACTAAAGGACCGGCGGAGCCGGGAGCTTACGCGTCCGCTCCGGTCGCCATCTTGGCTCCTCCCTCCCTTTGTGTAAATATTTGAATTAGATGAGACGCAGGTGGGTAGCAATTACTGCATCGCGTGGAGATACCAATGCCTCTACCCAGTCATCCTCCTCCTGGTGACCCAGATCTTGTTGTCATGTCTCTCTCGTTTTGTGGATTGTAGTTGGAGTGTTGTTAATAAGTGTACCATATATTTTAGCAATTTTGTGATCCCCCAGGTCGCCCATGAATACCTTCGCCTCTACAGGGTTAAATTTAGGAATCTCCGTTAGATGAGATATAGACGGAGTAAAGGCGTGGCGGAGCTGGAGGTAGCGGTAAAATTGTGTGCGTGGCATAGCATACTCAGTTTGTATGTCTAGAAAAGATTTAAGGGTACATCTGCATACGACCGTCCCCACAGTATCGATACCAATGGCCTCCCATCCCCGAAAACCAGGCAGGTGCATCAGCTGAGGTAACTGCCCATTGTTCCACAGAGGAGTCTCGCTTGTAAGTCTCCCCCACCAACTCATCTGTCGAAGCGCCGTCTTCCAAAGTTTGAAAATCGTAGCTGTGGCGGCTGGTAGATTGTGAAGCAATGTAGCAAAATAAAGAACCCTTTGGAGAGCATTGTCACCCAGCAGCCAGTGCTCCACCGCATAGGCCGGATCCCCATGATCACCGTACCACCAGTCATTGAGGACAAGTATATGAGAAGCCCTATAATAAGCATGGACATCCGGGGTGGCGACTCCGCCGAAGTACATAGATTGGAAGCAGGTCCTCAGGGTTACCCGCGTAGCACCACTCCCACATGAACCATGCTAGGATAACATTTAATTGACGAAACCACAAAGGTTTGATAGGATATGGATGGTTCTGTAACTGGTAAAGGAGACGCTGCAAGGAAATCATTTTAAGAATAGGGCCCCTGCATTAAAAAAAAGCCCAGCGTTTCAGCAGGATAAAACAAAATGAACAGAAAATACAACAGGAGAAATCATGTAAACCCAAAGCTCTGCTGAGCTAGTTTACTTTCGGCAGAGCGTCGCTCTGCCTGGCAACACTCATCTCCTGTGAGGCCTCACTGGTGATACTTCAGTACACGTATTGCGACTTTGGACTGATTGGTTCCCCCGTCCTTCTATACTGTACCCAATTAATCCTTGGTTAACCACCTGACAATCACTCCAGCTACTGAATAAATATTCATGAATTTCCTGTTTCCTTGGGCACTTGCATTCCTTGAAGTTTCTGGATTCCAACTCGCTGGTGCAGCCTTTGCACACCCCGCTGGACTCTACTCGCCTTAGTGCAGCTATCGCACACCCGGACGCCCCCTACCCGTGACCTGTGCTTGATTGGTGCTCACATTGGAGTCCTGGCATTTTCCAAGACTCCACCTCTAATCCGCATCCAGACTACCTACCAGCTATTGTTAAATCAACATGTGTAATCCCGTCCTGATGATGGCCTGAAACAACTCAGGTCGAAACGTGTTGACAAGACGCAGTGTAACTACAGCTTCCTTGGCTCCAAACATGTATCCAATATACTGTGATCATGTCATGGACCAATTTTAAACTGCACTGTCTCGCTGTTTTCTTAACTCTATTACATGTCTCACTTTGCGCCATTCACATTGCCACTGCACTTTGTGTGCACTTAAGCTTTGGATTACACTTCCATATAATGAAATGTAATATTGCTGTCTGAAATTAATGCCTTTTAAAAAAAAATTCTAATACAGAACGCAATACCCAACTCTGGTGTTTTTCCCTTTCTTGCCTACATCTTGAAATGTATTTTATATTCTAATAATTGTCTTTAAAGTATTACCTGTTCGGACATTGTTGCTTCCTACCTAAAGCAAAATGAAGGTACCTTCTTGCGAAATTCAGTAATGAGCCCTGAACTGTCTCTTATACTCGCTGCCTCACTTATAAATAAAAGCACTTACCCAATTATTTACCATCTGAGTAGATGGCCTCTTTGAATACAGCGGCCGCAGGCCCAATATTAGGCCTCGGTTAGAACAGCTCCAGTCAGATCCTGATCCAGATTAAATTATTAAGCATAGTGATTTCTGCTTACATAGTGTCTTATGTTCATCTGAGTTATTTGTAGCCCTACAGGGCCGGCTTTTAGATCAGTGCGACTGGTGCAGCCATGCCTGGTGCTGACAGGGGGTGAGGGGGTGCTTTCTTCACAATAAAAAATGGGTTTAAACCATGTGCTGCAGAGTTCTATGTGTGTCCAGCAGTTTTCAGGAAACAATAGAAATGTCAGGATAGCTCTGGTGATTAATGTTCCTGCTGGAGGAAGATGGAGTTTTGTCTACTGGCAGTTTTGACTCATCATAAAGTAGCGCAGAGGGTTAATGTGCCTGCTGCAAACAACATGTACCATGCAGATCACAGAACTGAGTTTAAGTGAATAATGAGTAGCGCTATGAAAAATTAACATTTATGTCAGAAAGGATCTCTGAAGAGGTAAGGGGCAGTGGTGGAGGATGGTAGTAAAATGATTCATGAAGAAGAAGGTCATTGGGTGGACGTCAATAAAGATTGCTGCACCAGGGCACCACCAGTGCTAAAACTCTCCCTCACAACTCAGATATAAGCTGGGCACAAGTTGGGGGTACACGTGGATAGACAGCATCCACCCACTATTTTCAAGGGGTGGATGCTGTCCACCCAGCCATGAAGGTGGGCACCACTGGAAAATAAGCTGAACTCCTCCCAGTGTAATTTTCAAACACCGGAACACATTCCGCAGTGCAGCGAGGGGTCTTTCCTACTTCAGACTTCAGCTGTGCCCATAACAAAGGTCAAATTTAAGGGACCATCAAGCTTCCTTTTGTAGGAGTGTCATGGGTGGAAACTATTGTATCCTCGCACCAAGATGCAAATGCATTGGCTGGAAAACAAAGGCATACAGCTTGAAGTATCATGGCTGGGAGCTATTGTATCCTCACACCAAGATGCAAATGCAGTGGTGAAGAAACAAAGGCACACAGCTTGTTAGCATTTCACATGTACTTAAGAGTGGCATGCTTTTTACTTTGTTCAGTCCCTGTATGTAAGAGTTTTGCATACACTGTAACAATGTTGTGTTGGTCTGCCCCAGTATTTGCACAAAATAATTTTAATACCACTATTTCTAATTTATTTTATAGTTCTACTCATCCCAATTCAGGGTATCGGAGCACTTTAAATCATGCGCACATATTACATTGACAATAAATCATTCAAGTTTGTAAATTAATGTCCAGGATATATTACATTCTACAGTGAGGGTTACAAGGTGTAGGAGCGACATATCATCCTTCATAGCTCACTGTTCTATATTAGAAGGATAACAATGCAAGTAACAAAAAGATCTGTGTTAAAAGCAGTAACTTACTTACCTATCTACATAAAATAAAAATCTGTCATCTGCATGTTACATGATGTGCTTTGCAGGAGACATATTAACCCTCTAGCTACTTTGAGTCAAAACTAAGACTAGACAAAACACAGATCTTTCCAGAAAATGTGTTCAGAGTTATCTTACCATCATAATTATTCCCTCAGATTTACTGGGAACACAAAGATATCTGCAGCAGGTGCCTTAACCTCATAAGATATTTTAAAATTCAAACTTTGCAACTAATTGATCTGGACAAATTTACTGACATGTTTCTCCTTGTTGCCAATTTCTTTGTGGAAGAGTTTAACAAAAATAGGGGGCATTTTTTCTTAAAGTTATGCAGTGCAGCAAGTCACCTTGCTGCACTGCATGACTGGCAAATGGCAGGAATGTGCTGTATTTAAAAGAATACCACACATTCCTTTCCTTGTTCCTATGCTGGTGCCGTTTTGGCCTCCTAGCATGGCGCATGGGTGCCTGCATTGCAAATAGGATTGTTTTTGTGCAGGGAGGGACACCTTCCTTCACAAAACAATCCCAGGAGGAAAATGTATCTTTCTTAGTGTGCTACAGAATGCACCACACAGAGAAAAAGGAAGAAACAAGGAAAAATAAAAATGTTTCTCCTCCTTACGCCTCCCCTGGGAAGGCGTAAGAATTTGGCACTTTCCCAGGTTTACAAGTTCTGTAAATCTGGGAATGCATCAAAATCCATGGGAGTTTCTTCGAATCACCCACACAACGCTCATGGAACGCCTACCCAGAGCAGAGTAGCGCAACATAGTGATTTGCGCTGTGTTGTGCTACTTGTAGAGGCTTGTGTCCTGCATATACCACGTTGCGTAGTGCAATCGCAATGCAGGCTTTTTGTAAATATGGCCCAGGTGTATAGACTGATGCCCTGTAGTGCTAGAGGCACTCTTGTGGTCTGACACCCTGTGATGACCTTTGACTACCATTATTTTAATTGACTTTGGTGTGTTATTTTATCCTAGCCTGAATGTACTGTGTCCTGTATATGCCTTGTTTCTCTTAAATGTTTCTTTCTTGTAATCTTGCAGACTTTCAGTGGGAGCTGTCACAGAGTACAACAGCCTTGCCAAGAACAGAATGTGTGGGATGTGCATTTAAAAGGATGAGAGAGAAAGAGTGTGGAATGTACTTTATGGTCTTGAAGTGCAGTGTTATGAGAAGTGGTGCACTATGAGAAGTGGTGCACAAATGTGCACTCTGTTGTGCATTGAGAGATGAAGTATGTGATGCTATTAGCAGTGGTGCGCAAATGTGCATTGTGTTGTACATTGGTAGTATTATTAAGTTCTTACTATTGGCTTTGACATGGCCTCATGTCAACCTGAATTCTGACTCTGCCTGGCTTGAGCCTTTTCTGCGAGCACAGATACGATTGCAAGTTGTTTGGGTTAATCATGTTCAAGGATTGTTTAGTGAGAGATTGTTTAATGTACCCTGGAAGGCTTTAGTGAGCTTCATCAAGATAAAGGCTGGAACATGCGAAAATGTAGAGGGGACGTGGGAACTCCTTCCTGCCATAGAATGCTTGCTTGGAAGCTGGCCAGTTCCAGTAAGATTCCTTTGGCGCGGGAGGAAGACTCTTGAATCTTCTAGTGTGTGTTTTGAGACTATAAAGCTGAGGTTTGTTGACAGCTGAGGTGGGAGCTCACCTACAGAGTAGACGTACTGCTGTAAGACAAACGGAACTTGAGTCCCGGTCGAGAGCCCAAGCCAGCTGTGAACGGGCCCACCAGCGAGAATTGGCAAGGATGACTTGTTTCTGACTAGTACCATTGTGATGCAGTGGCTTTGATTATTTGAGGTGTTTTCTTAGTGATATGTGAATAAATGAGGTGCACATCCAAAGTAATATTCTGATGTATCTTTCTGATCTCTTGCAGGACGTCCCATATTATATTTTCTTGAGTGTTATCTCATATTATTTGCTGCTTGTTTATTCATGGTATTATTCATGCATTTAACTGTTGCATTTACCAAGTGTGTTATTATTGCATGCATATAAATATGTATATATATATATATATATATATATATCTCTATGTGTATTTGAATGGTGTGCATTTGGCATCTGGGAAAGTCTTTGTTAGAGAGCATTGCATAAATAAACCCCAAGCCTTATTGTAAAAAGAGAGTCTTGTATTTTGATGAAAAGACTTTTAAACATAGGTTTGTACCAAACTGTTGAGTCTACCTGAGGCTGGTGTAGCAAGGAGAAATATCTTTATTTCCCCTCTGTATTTCCACTTTGCATGTATGCTGCATTCTACAGCGCACATACAAAGCAGAAATAGCCCCAAAGGATAGTATTTGCTAGGCTTTGTAAAAGGGGGAAAACACTACTTTTGCATGCTCGTTCCTGTACATCCCCCATGTATTTTGTGAACAAATAATATACACAGTCTTCTTAAGGTGGCACACTAGCTTATCCAGGGTAGGCGCTCAAGTCCCACTTCTCTGTCAAAGGATCCTGGTTATTCCCCATTTATCTGAGGTGGCACTCCAGCTAGGCCCTGTTAGTGAGTTCAAGTCTTAGAAGTTCCATGATGGCTTTGAGAAAGCCAAAGTGCCTTCGCGCTGTAGCATGTCAGTCAGAGCAAGTTGAACCCAAGGCCTGGTGGCCCAATAGTCAGTCTTACCCACTCTCGCTGGAATGGAGGTTCAGATTTCCCTGGTATGAGTCTGTGGCCCGGTGGTGAGCAGAACTATGGATGCTACAGTAAACCCACACCTTCCACCGCCTCTGCAGTAAGCCTCCCTGAATCTAGCGGCAGGTCTCAGGTCCTCCTAGATTGTTTGGTAGTTTAATTGTTGCACTTCCTCCACAATAATGGCTTGCTTCTTCTTCACAGCTGCATGCTGTGCCACGGCGATAGCCCTCTTACTTCACAACATCCACCAACTGGCATACAGGGTTCATGGCAGCGCACTCCAGGAAACGGCCTCTTCTCGATAAAGCAATGGACTAGTGTAACAGCCCTCAATCATCACCACAGCCCACTCCTGGCATACGAAGTCATAGGCACCAAACAGGTTTTCTACATTCACTTTGTGCAATTCCGCCACTAAATGGACATCTCTTTATTGCTCCTATTTCACATCAAAGTTTAATGTTTTGTCTTTAATACTTGGAGCATGAGGTTAAAGTGTGGCTTGCAGGCATAAGCCACATGATAGTCAAGTGTCGGGTGCATCCTATATGTGGACTAGATTCTTACTATACATGGTGCATCCTTACAGCCTATTAAATCAAAAGGAGAGTGATTTGCCTGGGGTCACACAATTTGTTCAAGCTGGAAAGCCAGGATTGATCTCAGGTTTCCTACTTTCACATTGTTCATTTCAACCATTAGATGGACATCTCTTTATTTCTCCTGTTTTACATCAAAGGTTGATGCTTTGTTTTTCAATCTTAGCACCTGAGGTTGGAGCGTGGGTGTCAGGTAGATGCAGCACTGTGCATTTTTTAATTAAAATAAGGACTGCCTTGCATAATCCTGCTTGATCCTCCATGGCCCAAATATTTAAGTTTTGTGCAGAAGCATCTAAATCCGTCACACAACAACAAAAAATTATTTCCAAATATTTTAATTTATGTGTGTTATTTACCAGTTCCTATCACTAAATGTTGAAGACCTGTTTTCCTTAAAAGGAAGACAAGTTGCTTTTTTGTAGCTCCAGAATTACAAGAGCACTGGATATGGATGTGTCAAATTTTGCCACGTTGTTACCCTGCCGATGTATGGGTGGTCTTGTTTTTAGCCCTTCTCACACCTACCTGCTGCAGAGATGCTGCAAAGTTTGTGATCTACTGTATTATAACACAGGGTAGCTTTGTTGTTATGATGCTTTAAGGTCTGGAAGACTGATGTAATTTAGTGTTACGCAATGTAGGAAATGAAAGATCATGTGTGTTTACTTAGGGCTGGCTCATTCAGGATGAGGTTACACTGAATAGGTCAGTGTTACTGTGAACAAGTTGCTAAGTTAGGCCATTTCCAGTGCACCAAGTTGGCAGTGTAACATGTCTAGGATATGAAAAGATCTTATTAGCGAGTGTGATCTAGGGTAGATTCTGATTACTGTCCATAGTTTGTGGTGTCTCTCTCTGTCCTACATCTCCCCACTTGGGTACTTTTTCTATGCAAACTAGCAATATTTCCTTCTGAAGGCCAATATTTTCTTGAAAGTGCTAATTGGTACTGGAATTGCATGTGCCTTTTTCTTGTGAGTTACCTATGTCACCATTGCCTTCTCATCTTTGGATACTGGGTGGCTTACACTTATTTTGATGTGGAGCTGATACCTTTTACTTCAAAATGTATGATCCGTTCTTTTTGTGGGTTTTCTGGTTGTACAACTGTCACTATTCCTTGAGAGCAACAACCTACTAGGGGTCTCCCAGGCAGGGTTTCGTCCAGGACAGGGCACTGACATTGCCCTCCTGGCAGCAGTGGAGAAGGCCAGAAGCATTCTGGACACGGGAGGATCAGTGGCAGTGATCCTCCTGGACCTCAGTGCGGCCTTCGACACTGTGGACCATCTTACCCTAATCCAACGACTGGGAGAAATCGGAGTAAAGGGTACGGCCCTGAAGTGGCTAAAATCCTTCCTAACAGGCCGTTCCTTCCAAGTTTGGGAGAACGACAGCCACTCACCCGTTATCCCCCTCTGCTGTGGAGTACCGCAGGGCTCATCCTTGAGCCCTACGTTATTTAACGTATACATGGCCCCACTGGAGAAACTGGTCAGTCCGTTCGGCGTATCAATCATCAACTACGCAGACGATACCCAGCTGGTGGTAACCCTCTCACACCCCCCACTACTCCCCCTCTGACCTCCACAGTTGTCTCACCGAAGTCCACCGCTGGATGAACCTCTCCTCACTAAAGCTAAACGGCTCAAAGACCGAGATACTGATGCTCGGCCACAAAGGGCCCTCCCTGCCGCCTCACCTCTGGCCCGACTGCTTGGGTGACCCCCCCACCCCTAAGGAAGAGGTCAAAAGCCTAGGCGTTTGGATCGAAAACGACCTAAGCTTTAGAACACAGGCAAAAAAGACTGCAGGAATATGCTTCGGACTCCTCAGAGCCTGCAGAAAGGTCTTCCCCTTGCTCCCAGCGAACGCCAAGAAACTTCTCATTCAGGGCCTCATTCTGGCGAGACTGGACTACTGCAACGCAATATATCTGGGAGCTCCCGAAGCCACGCTCAACACCTTGCAGAAAGTTCAAAACGCCGCCGCGCGCCTGCTGACCGGTACACCAGCAAGATCATCTGCTAAACCAGCCCTCAAGTCTCTCCACTGGCTCCCAGTCAGAGAAAGAGTGGCCTTCAAGGCTCTCTGTCTGGCCCACAAAACCCTTAACAACAACGGCCCTCCCCTCCTCAAGGAATTCATCATCCCCTACAAAGCGGAAAGGGCCCTCCGATCCAGCGGAGAAAATCTCATCACAGTCCCCAGAGTTAAAAAAGCCAGGACCGGTGGCCGCCGCTTCTCGGTCCACACGGCCAAACACTGGAACAACCTCCCAAGAAGACTGAGATTAGAACCCAATCTCCTTCAGTTTAGGAAATCACTAAAGACCCTCTTTTTCCCTCACCCATAACTCCCTCAATTGCTGAAACCCTCGGAGATTCAGGTTTAGCGCTGGGTTGCTCTAGGGTTACTACGCGCTCTACAAAACCTTTAAATAAATAAAATAAATACTGATTTCAGGGTGAGCTGTCAGGTTGCGCTGGTGATTGTAAGAGTGGTTTATATATAGTTACACCAACAATAATAACATGAGAAATGTCTGCTGCTAAATGTTGAGGTTATATTTTGGGGGGCAGCATGTAATTTGTAAAAACCTTAATGCAGAACCCCAAACTTTTTCTTCAGGCGCTATTGCTCAAAGGCCAAGGTTCCCATACCCTTTTTCTTTCACTACTCTACATTTGTTTATTCTTGCAGGTTCTTTTTTCACCCCCTTTTCTGCTTTCATCATTGTTGTCCTATCTCTCTTTCTCCTTTCTGTCTTTCAGTCTGGCTTTGAGTCATGGTCTGTTGGTGAAAAATGAGCCCCTAGGAAAAGAAAAATAATAAAATAAAGGATTAAAAAAAATAAACTTACTGTACAGCCGCATCTCTTCTCCTCTCTCTTCCGCGTCACTCAGCAGCACCGGAAGGATCAGGAAGCACACCCAGGCTCCCTAAGCCAAGCACAACGCTGCAAAGCAGCGTTGTGATTGGTCTGAGTGCTGTGATTCGGCGCTCAGCCTGGCAATGGGAGCCTGGGCATGTTCTCTACCCAGGCTGTAATGCCGCCTTTATGGAGAACATTGTAAGTGTGCATGAATGTTTGGCTGGCCCCAGAAGGCTGGCCAAACATCTGATGTAATTTCTTGTGATGCCATTTCCTGTGATGTTACTTCCTGGTATGCCACATACAATGTCACACGCTGTGATGTTATGCACCCACTGTGATGTCACTTGCATACTGCCTAATTTGGTTAGTCCTCACCATTTCTTTTTTATAGGACTTGTGCCCTGAACATTAGTCAAAAATCCATGCTAAAAAGTGAATAGGGGATGAATAAAGAAGAGTGAGATATGCAACCTATTCCACACAAGCGTAAGCACAGGCGCCATTTCTATTGTATGTAGAAGGTAAACATCTTTTACCATGCATGGGAGACAACGCATGCCATTACAAAGCGGTTGTTACAACGACTGCTTTGTTACATCGCATACCATTACAACGCAAGTCGGAAAAACGACTTGCTGTAGGGGGAGAAGGTGTTGGATTCAAAATCCAACACCTTCTCTACTGTTGCACGGACTGGAGTTGGAATAGTAAATTATGCTATTCCAACATCCAGAGGCCCCCCACAGGAAGTTGTTGTTCCGACTTGCGTTGTAATGGCATGCGTTGTAAACGCATGCAAACTAATGTGGCATATTCTATGTCGAAGCTCTTCAACTTCCAATTCAAACTCACAATATCCCTCGAATGATATGAGCACAGATCAGACTAGGGTGACCAACTGGCATGGGTGCAAATTCAGGACGGGCAGCATAAAAATTCAGGACAAAAGGTCAAAATTCAGGACAAAAATGCAGGACAGAAGGTCAAAATTCAGGACAAAAATTTAGGACAAAGCATACGTTTTACAGACATATCAGAGTAGGTGGCACAATAATATATAGGTAAATAGACAACCAAAAGTCAAAATAAGTTTATATAAGGTTGAGACAATCGTGCACTTCACAGTTTTTCAATATGAGCGCAGCTTTGCAAAGCGACATCAGGCCCTTTCTGCAATCAAGATTTGTGCTAATGTAACAATAAACAATAAATAGTACTTTTTTGTATTTGTATGTTGAAATCTGACTTTTAAATGTACAGTGAAAACGCTGTTAGTTATTTAATTTTTATTTTCTCCAGCCTGGCGCTAAGACAAAAGCAGAATGCCTTGCCCTAGTCCCATGCAGGAGAAGGCGCCCCACATGCTGTCACTTCAATTGGGCCCATTGTCATTCAATAAGTGCTAATCCTCTGCAGTCTCAGAATGACAATGGGCCACTCCACAGCCTGCATTGTGGACATCATACTAAAATAACGAACGGCCCGTGAAATTTTCGGACGGTTGGTCACACTAGGTCAGAGGGAACAGGCTAGTAAATGAGTGGGGTGTCAGTAGATGTGTGCACGAGCATTCTCCTTCATTCGTCTGAGGGCTGAGACATTAATAGAATGTTCTGAGGCAGCACCTACGAATATTGCAGCCAATAAAACTTCAACACGGGGGCCTTCGCCAGATGTTTTAATAACCGAGCAAGGGCACAGTGAATGCTGAATTCAGTCATTTGACCCGTGGCCTCAATTAGGGACCTGAGGTGTGGCGGTGAGATTGTGTACACAAACTTCGGGGAACTGCAGATGTCACGCTGAAGAGATTAAGTGATTGATGCCTTTCGCTTCTGAAAGACTCTGTGCAGCATCGGGTGAAGGTCGAGGGAAAGTAATATATTCTACGCAGCGCCACGTGACAAAGCCTCGAACAGGAACTCGCGCCTGGCTTCATCCGGAGATGACCTCTGCTTCCTAGTCCTTCGCTACACGGGGGCCTTTGGGAACCACAGACTGCGTATTAACTCCAGCCACGCTCACAATGCCACGTCTTCAATGAGGTTTTGATGAACTAAATAACAATGTGGGAATGGCAATTTCTCAGCAAATAGCACTCGAGATGCAAACTACCCTGACCTCACTGTCATGGTAACATGCTGAGTGTCCAGGAAAACGCTTGCAGGGCCCATGCATGTGTAGGGTGAAACGGCACAATCACAACAGGCAACCATGTAGTGTGAACAAGCATTGGAAATGCAATTGGTTTTGCATTTGTTTGAGTGAGAGCTATTTGGCATTGTAAATGGCAATGTTTTTCCCCTATGTGTTATGGAGTGTATGTATGTGGTGTATAGTGGTATTATGTGCATTAGTGGTGGTATTGAGTGGTGTGGAATTGTGTGGAATGGATTTGTGGAGTGGAAATATGTGGCATGGTGTGCTGTGGAATTATGTGGATAGTAATTAAATGATAGTAAGTGTACTGGAATTATGTAGAGTGAGATTGCGTGTTATGGAGTTTATTATGTGGAACGGTATTGTGCATTGCGGAGTGGCATGTTGTGAATTTGAATTATGGGGTGTGCTGTTAAATTTTGTGATATGATGTGGAAATCTGTGGTGTGGATTGGGGGTATGTGGCGTGTTGTGTATTTGAAATATGTTGTTTGGTGTGGAGTTGTAAGGTGTGTATTGGAAATATGTGGAGTTGAATTGTGTGGCCAGGAATTGTGCGGCGTTGAGTGAAATTATGCTTATTGGAATTATGTGTCATGGTTTGGAGAGCATATATGTGGATTGCTGGTATGTGACATTGAGTGCGTTTATGTGGGGTGTATTTATGTTCTATTGAGTAGAGTGTAATTACGTGGAGTGTAATTCTGGGGCGCTGAGTGTTATAATGTGGTGTGCAATTATGTTGTGTGGTGTAGAATTGTATGGCATTGAATTGTGTGGTGTGTGGAATTAAGTGGTTTTATGTGGCATTGTGTAGGGTAATATTATATGGTGTGGAATTATTTTGCATGTTGCAAAATTAAATTTATTTTGTGCAATGCTAATTTGTCTCTTAATTGTGAGAGTTAGCGTTATTGGCGTTGTAAATGATAATGTCTTTTACCCATGTGTTATGGAGTGAAGTGAATGTTTGTGGTGTGGAGTTGAATTATGAGGGTTGGATTGGAGTTTTTAGCTATGGAATTGTGTAGCACGGAAATGTGTGGTGTACAGTGGATGTGTGTAGTGGAATTATGTTGCATGGTGTGCAGTGGAATTATGTGGTTTTGAATATACTGGAATAATGTGGAGTAGATTGTGTGTTGGAAAGACTGGAAGGGCTGGGGCAGTGTTAGTGGAACGTCAAACCCTGCTTGACGTGCAACACACTGCCAATGTAAAAGGTGAAAACTATGTAGCTTTTTAGTAACAGTACAAAAATCCATGTTACCTCTTCGGATTTCGGATATACTGAAAGGGCTGGGGCAGTGGCAGTGGCATGGGAAGTCCTGCTTAAAGTGCAGCTCACTGCCACTGTAAAATACGAAAAATATGGTGGCTTTTAAAACTAAATATGTGTCTGCACACAGACCACACATAAGGAGGGATGCACAGTTTGTATTAAGTAGTTGCACACAAAATATCTCTTAATACAAACAATATATCTCCTAACACAGCTATTTGCTGCCATTCATGAACCGCAAACGATGTCACAAGGTGAAGTGACACTCATAATGTGCATTGTTGAAGGCAAACGATCTGACTTTCATGTAATAATGCTTTGAAATAACATTTGTGCCTGCCTAGATTAGTGTGTGTTATCTACAAGTCTACAAAACATGAACTCAAGCACTCATCAAAAATACATTCATTGGCAAGTCATGTTTTGGACGAAGTTTCTGAAAGTACTGCCATTTATCCTTAAAACCTCCCTTGTTAACATAGGCACGCTTGCAAATTGTAGTGAGCGCGCTTGCACGGCACGTCACGTGGCTACGTGACGTGCGTTGACGTAGAGGCGCGGCAGGCGGAGCGCGGCATTCAGAGCGCGAGCAGGCTGGGCGCAGGACCTGCTTTGCGCTCCTTGTATGTATGTACTTGAATAAAGAGGTTGGTACCGCCATCCGACTCCGAGAGTTATTGGGGGAAGAAAGAGTATCATTACAGTGGCGACGAGGGTGGGATACCGACCCACGACCCCCGCCACGCAGACTACGAGAAGCACGGTGGAACGGAGTGGTGGCGCAGGAGAAACGAGGAAGGCCCGAGGGTACGCACAGCGACCCCATCCTCATAGGGCACGGCAAGGAGCGCAACGTAACCATCAGCAAGGAGAACAGAGCACCGAGAGCACAAATAGCGACGGTCGAAGAACCCTGAACAACCGAGGTAGGAAGCCAGTCACGGTCACGGCCCACCGGGATACGCACTGGCTACTCCACCCGAACAGGAAAGGGCTGAAAGGAACAGCCCTCCACCCTTGCTCAAGAAGGAGGAGCGAAACGGTGCACCAGGGAGTCCAAGAAGCCTGGAAGGTACGCTACCCGCAGCCCGGGCGGAGAAGATGAATGCACAAGCGGGCTACGCGATAGCGCCAGTCCAGTTCCTTCCCCGACCAGGAGAACCGCTCATGAAATGGGAGGACTGGAAGGAATACATAGACAATTTCATAGAAGTGATGGAAGACGAGAGTGAGGAGAAGTTCAAGCCGCCGAGAAAGAAACGTATCCTGCTGCTGAATCTGGGCCCTGAAGGTCTAAGGATCTACAAAAGCTTGGTGCCGAAGAAGAGAGAGACAGAGGATGACGACGTGTATGCCCATGCGCTGGAAGATCTAGAAGAACACTTCAAACCCTCGGTGTGCGTCTCAGTAGACAGATTTAACTTCCAGCAAAGGAAGCAACTACCCGGGGAAACGGTGGAAGAGTATGTGGCGGCGTTGAAGAAACTGGCGGTATCGTGCAAATATGCCAACTGGGAAAGTGAATTCATAAAAGACCAAGTGGTGATGCACACCACGTGCACGAGCGTGCAGGACAAGCTATGGGCCGCAGGGGACACCTCTCTCAAGGACGTGTTAGTGATAGTGAAAAGGGCTGAACTGGCACGAAGATGTGCTGCGGCTACGAAGAAGGAGATCGTGCCCAGCGGGACGGTGAACAAAGTAGACGAGGAAGAACACCACAAGGATAATCAGGCACGGAAACAGCCAGAAAAGGGTCCCGACAAATGGCGGAACAGCCCAGGCAACCCTGGCAAACAGGCCGGAAATAACAAACGGCCTTGCTACAGATGCGGCAGTTGGACGCACGAGGCGCACGACCGGAAGTGCCCCGCGCTTCGCGCCAAATGCACGTTCTGCGGAATAATCGGCCATTTTGAAAAGGCGTGCAGGAAGAAGGCTGCAAAGAACGCAGTGAAGTACGTGGCCCAAGCATCGGAGGAGCCAGAAGAAGCAGCAGAGGAAGAGGTGATCACAGTCCTCTGCATCTACGACGAAATATTAAGCATAAACGACCGAGGCCGTGGCACCGGCGGAGGAAGAACGATGAAACCCGTCATGGAAATGAAGATCGGAGGCGTCGAAGTCCAGGTGGTGGCAGACACAGGGTCGCCTTACACCATCATCCCCCGGAGCGTGTGGGAAGAGAAGTTCGCTCCGCGACTGGGCCCCGAGCTGGACAAGCTGGACATACGTCCCGTTACCTACAACGGTGATCGAATCCCCATGGCCGGGTGCAGGAGATTGAACTTCGAGTTCAGGGGCAGAGAGGCCAGGTGCAAACTGTATGTCTCCGAGAAAGGTCCCTCCGTCCTAGGGTGGCTCGACCAAGGAGACCTGGGCATCAAGCTGGACCCGGGAGGCAAGGAACAGATATTATTGACGGAGCCGGAGGAAGCGCTGGACACGAATAAATGGAGGAAGAAGTTCCCAACGGTCTTCGGAGGCTCAGTGGGCAAACTCGACAGATTTGCACACAAGATCGTACTCAAAAAAGGAGCTGTACCGGTGGCACACAAGGTGAGGAACATCCCGCTAGCAGTGAGGGACGACGTGAAGGAAGAACTACAACAGCTGGAGAAAAGAGGGATCATCGAGCCGATAGCCTGTGCTGAATGGCTATCGCCGTTGGTGGTGGTGAAGAAACCAAACGGAAAGGTCCGTTTATGCGTGGACCTACGTGAATTGAACAAAAATATAGTGGTGGAGAAGTTTCCTCTTCCCCGGATAGAGGAGATGCTGGCCAGCACAAGGGGTATTCAGAGGTACTCCACCATAGACTTGACTTCAGCGTATCACCAGATAGCGTTACACCCAGAGAGCCGCAGCTTAACATCCTTCATAACTCCCTTCGGATGCTATCGATTCCGCCGCATGCCGTTCGGACTAGCCTCGGCGGCTGCAGTATTTCAAAAGCTCATGCATCAGCTGTTTCAGGACCTCAAGGGAGTGCAATACTTCCAGGATGATATATTGGTGATGGGCCAGGACAGGATGGACCACGACAGGAAGCTGGAGGCGGTGTTGGGCATCCTGGAAGGGAAGGGCCTCACAGCAGAATGGGCCAAATGCCGGATAGGGATGGAGAAGGTAACGTACTTGGGCCACGAAATCAGTGCTCAAGGTGTGACTCCCAAGAGTGAAAATGTAAAGGCGATCTGCGACGCACCATCACCAGCTACCAAGGAGGAAGTCAGGTCATTCCTGGGAATGGCGGAATACTATGGGAAATTCATTGAACATTTCGCCTCGAAAACTCACCACATGAGGCTGTCAACCCGTGAGAACAGCGAGTTCTGTTGGTCAGAGGAAGCTCAACGGGAATTTGAAATGATAAAGAGAGAAGTGGCAGGGGCAATTCCACTGCAAGGGTTCGACCCCCAAGGAAGCACCATACTCACCACAGATGCAAGTGATAAAGGACTGGGGGCAGTCCTCATGCAAGACCGAGGTCAGGGGAGAGTCGAGACCATATGCTTCGCATCCCGCACCCTGAATGACACTGAAAAGAGATATAGTGTGATTGAAAAAGAAATGTTGGCGGTGGTGTGGGCCATGTCCCGGTTCCGGCAGTTCCTGTGGGGCACGAGGTTCCGGTTGAGGACCGATCACAAGCCCCTCCTCAAAGTGCTCACATCTAGTGGACATGCGGAAGCAACACCGAGGATCTCGAAAATGTCGCTCAAATTAATGGAGTTCCGCTATGATGTTGAACACATTCCAGGGAACAGGAACAAAGTGGCGGACTACCTGAGTAGGGCGGCAGCGATGGAGCCCAGCACAGAATGCCCCGAGGCGGGGGAAGAGTGGGTCGCACTCACCGAGGACCTCGAAGTATCTATCAGCAAACAGGAATGGAAAACGGCATATGAAGGAGACCCGAACATGGAGAAAGTGAAGGACTACATTGTGAGAGGCTGGCCGGACAAATGCAAATTAGAGCGTGGCCTTGTTCCCTACTTCGAAGTGAGAGAGGAACTATCTATGGATGACCAGGGAACATTTATATACAGAGGGGAAAGAGTCATACCCCCGTCAACGATGATACCCAGATTGATGGACATGTTACACGAAGGCCACCTGGGAGTGGGAAAACTGAAACTAAGGGCCAAGCAGAATTATTGGTGGCCAGGAATGGACATAAGAGCGGAAAGACACGTGAGAGAGTGCCTGAGGTGCCAAGGCGCGGACAAAACGCACAAACCATTGCGCCCTGCCCTGGGAAAGATTGATCCTCCACAAAACCCGTGGGAGGAACTGTCCATAGACATTTTGGGGCCAGTGCTGAATGCACAGGGTATACAGAAATACATTTGTGTAATGGTGGATCGTTATTCGAAATGGCCGGAAGTAAAGATCGAAGAAACAATGGACACTGAGAAAATAGTGAGCTTCATGGCAGAGACCTTCGTGAGAGAGGGCATCCCTAAGTGCGTCCTCAGTGACAATGGGCCCCAATTCTGCTCTGACAGATGGAACCAATTTATGCAAAGAAATGGAATAGCGTCTAAACACACATCCATATATCACCCGGCGGGGAATGGGTTGGTGGAGCGCTTCAATAGAGTGGTGATGGGCTCGATACAAGCGGCTATTGCAGACAACAAAGACTGGGAGGCGGAGATATGGCACATGGTGTGGGCGTATCGGATAACTCCCACGAACACTGGCTATAGCCCTTTCCAGATATTAAGGGGCCGGGAGCCGTTCACCCAAGACAACAGGATATGGAAGGACAGAGTTATCAAGAGTGAGTGGTCACCGGCAGTGGTGCAAGCCAATCTGAAGAAGGCACAAGCAGTGTATACCAAACACTATGATGCGAGGAGGAATGTAAAAGACACTGCCCTCGAAAAGGGGGAATGGGTGAGAGTAAGACTGCCCACTCTACAGAAAAAAGGGGAAAGTAAGTACAGCAGGCCCCTGAGAGTTGTGGAAATCAAGGGCTGGGCGGCCTTGCTGAGCGATGGAAACGTGTGGTCGCAGGATCGCATGGCCAGGTGCAATAAAATACTCCACTGGAGAAGCAGAGACAACAGGGATGAGAGTGAGAGCAACAGTGACCACTCCAGTGACTATGGAGGTGAAGACCCGGACTTAGGAGAAAGTAGTAACGAAGATCAAGGGGCCAGTGCAGAATGTCAGCCGGAGGAAGACAGCAGTCGGAGTGTGCCTGGCGCGGCTGCGCTAGAGAGTGAAGAAGCAACGACTGCCAATTCCCCGGTAAGACTGACGAGAAGGGGCAGGGCGGTGGTCCCACCAGTGAGGTTCAGAGACTATGATATGAGTCAGGACTTGTTCACATAACTCTTTGGAAAAAAGGGAGATATGTAGTGAGCGCGCTTGCACGGCACGTCACGTGGCTACGTGACGTGCGTTGACGTAGAGGCGCGGCAGGCGGAGCGCGGCATTCAGAGCGCGAGCAGGCTGGGCGCAGGACATGCTTTGCGCTCCTTGTATGTATGTACTTGAATAAAGAGGTTGGTACCGCCATCCGACTCCGAGAGTTATTGGGGGAAGAAAGAGTATCATTACACAAATTAATTCCCAAATATGCTTTTATCCTTAATGAACAACTTCAAATTACATTTATTTCGTTTATTTATGCCCTGCTTTTTTAGGAACATATCCATTTCGTTTGTTTGCATACATGCAATATTATTGTAAGCAAGCACACTTTCACATTCAGAATTAAAGTGAATAAAACAGCATTGGGAAAATTAGTTTGAAACGAAAATGTTTCTATCCTGGGCAGAGCTAGGAGAATTCAAAGTGGAAAACATCCATTAAAGTAGCAGTGTCACATTAACATATGGTCATTTTGGGTGTGGAGACTGTTATAGCACATGATAAGATCTCTGCATACTAAAGAGCCAGCCAGCCAGCCTGCTTTCTTTGCATTGTCACTTTGATGTGCACAACCCATGCTTCAGGCTTTCAATCTATGTGTCAAGAACTATTCATGGTTCACTTCCTTTTACAACTGGGGGCATGTGAGAGGCAGAGTGTCTTTCTGTTCTTATCTATATTTTCAATTTGCAAGCATACATTCAAATTACGGGGCACAACTTGAAAAAAAACAGGAAACAAATAAAGAAATTTAAATTACAAAAATAGCGGACACAAAAGTAATTCAGAAAACGATTAACCAGCACATTCCAGTAACCATACATTTTTTAAGTGCACAAGCGCAATGAAAACAAATCTATTACACTATAGCAGACATCAAAGTAATTCGGAATTAATTAACCAACACGCTCTGTTTTATAATAAAGAAACAGTTTCAAATCTCTCAACTCCACCTTTTCTTTTTTTTAAATTATTTTATAACACCCTTATTTGTGTACTGATGGTTATACACAGCTTGTAGCCTACAAACTCCAGGGCCGGCAGCGTGAACATCCAAATGGACTTGCGCCTGATTAGTATGATAATACAGAGCCAAATTGCCGACAACCCTGGAGTCCGGCGGCGTACCATTAACCAAAACAAAGTCATGAATCACTTAACAGTTATTAGCAATAATGATGGGACCCCCTCAAGACTTGTTCAAGCCAGGGAAGGAGGGGAATGAAGTAACATGACATAAAAGAACAGTTATCCCTTATCTACCACGTAATTATAATATGACAAAAATCCAAATAATTAATCAGATATTGGTGACAGAAACTGAACCATGACTTGCAATATTTAAAAAAATATATATATTTTATTCCATGTTTATAAATATGTGTTTCATAAATTTGCATCAGTTAACATTACTTTATGAATTCATCAAATATCATGAGATTTGCAATTTTTATAAAAACAAAGCATTTTCATAAATATAAAAAGTGAGAACACAGAAAAACATCGTAAAGTGCAAATAAATCAGACATTAATATCAAATTAAATGACTGCAAATTAGTACATAATGCAGTAAACCCCTGGAAAAAGAAAATAGTGCTAACATCTACACACATTTATAACAATCTCCACATTCTCACTCAAACTACACACATTCCCACAACATTCGAGACAAGGAAGTAAAATCATGAATACAGGTCTCCAAGATCAATGTGAGACCCCGCACTTGGTCGACGCGCGTTTCGGCGGCTCAAGGCCACCTTCTTTAGGACCACTTCCGATAAAACAACCCAGATATCCAGGGGGTCTATAATATATAAAAGATTACAATGTCACCAAGCGGAAAAAGACCATAATTACATTTCACATTGTTGAAAGCAACGATAAAAAACCCCGATAATGTCGACCAGAAGAGCAGTTTAGAAAAAACATAAAAAGTGATCATAGTGCTAATACATATAGGCACAACAATACAAACAGATAAAGAAACATTCATTGGTTTGAAAAACAGATAAAAAGGTCCTCTCGTTATTATCAAATATCTAACCTTAGTATAGAGACCAAGGTCTCCCTGTTATGAGTTATATGTGCATGAATACTTACACAGAAAAGCGAGTGTTGGCAATACAGAAGAAGTTCTAAGGAAATAATCCGAGTATAAGGTTTCAGATGATCATATTGTATCTATCTTCCAAATAGTGATCTAAAAGTGGAATATACAAAGAGCCATACCATAAGCCTAAAGCGTAACTGAGCTATCCTGTCAACAAAAGATTAAGTAAGTTGGACTCTCCGTAGTTACAGCATGAGATACGATCCTTGACTTTTTATTTTTTGTAAAAAACCAATAATTGTTTCCCAGCTAAGGACAAGAATAGAAGAGGACTAAATTAAGGGGTCATTGGTGATTTCTGACTAACTAAGTTGGTCTACGTATGTATTATAGTACTTACCTCTGGCAGATAACAAATATGTCCACAGGGTTTTATAAGTCCATTTTCTACACAGAATTCTGAAGGTACGTCAGCCAAACCTTAAGCGTCCTATTAAATAGAAGTACAGATCTCAGTGGGCTGATATACAGTGGTACCACCCTTTCATTTTGTATGCATATTTCAAGCACCGATCTATATCCGCCCACTGTATATCAGCCCACTGAGATCTGTACTTCTATTTAATAGGACGCTCATAATTGGGGCCGTTAACATTAACTACCAGGAGGTCGAGTCCCCTACCCACACATCTAGCTAAGACATATCTACCCTCCGTGTCCGCATGTATCGGGATCAGTTTCAATTGTGAAGAGGGGTTGGCCCAGGTTAACACCCCCGGGCGTGCGTCATGAAGCCTGCCGCCGCTATGTTCCCCGCCAACCCTCTGGATTGCAATATCCTACTGTTGTTGGGCAAGTGTGTTTCCTGCAGCAGGGCCAGATCGACATGGTGTCTGTGCAGGTAGCCGAGGACCTTCCTCAACTTACGGAAGTCGTTCAGGCCTCGGACATTCCAGGTTATCAGTTTCAGCATGTGTGGGGCACGTGTGGGAACATTCATTGCAGCACTAGACATCGCATGGGCCTATGAACCATGTGAGCACCAGGGATGGAGAGAACAGAACACAGCAGCACACTTTTCCCCATTGTTGCCAGCCGGCATTTCCATACAGTTTCAGTTCCACAAAGCAGTCCACACACATCAAGCACGAACCCCTCAAACACCCCCAAGCAAAAATCCTCAACAGCCCAGTCCCCAAACCCCACCTCCCACTCCCTCACCCACCCACAGCCGACCACCCCCAACCAGGTCAGACAGGTCCCAAAAACCACCCCCATCAACCCAGAAACAGCAGAGTATTCGTCAGTTCGAAACTCAACTCCCAGGAGAGTCGCACAACCAAAGGCACCGGGGCGAAACTGTCCCAACGTAGTTGTTCAGTTCGGCACACCATCCCAGCCCCGCTTGTGTATCAGTGTCCATCGTAAAGCACATCCAACAGCCCCCCAAACCCCCCTACAATGTAATAATGACCAAATCTCACTCCGCAGCAGAACGAAGCGATCTCTTCACCAGCAACCTATAAAGCACGAGTCCGAGCAGTGTGGTCGCTGCCCCTCCAAACAGTACAGGCAGCCCCCATGTAATCCAGACTTACCGCCCCCAGGGGGGTGGCGCAGCGCTGCCATTTTGAGGGATCGTGTCCAGCCCTCGATAGGAAGAGCCAACTTTTCCGGCAGAGCCCCTCTAGCCACACTCTCTAGTCTTGCTCTTCCAGGTTCGAGGCCGAACCAGCGTCGTCCTCCTGGCTCTGCCGAGTCTCCTTACGCTCCCATGTCCATACCTTCAGGGATTTCTGGAGTTCTCTGGGATCCGTGAAGAAATATGATCGCCCTCCTGTATTGATGCGAAGCTTGGCAGGGTACAGCATCGCATAGTCAAGGCCCAGCGTACGCAGTTGTTTTTTATACGGCGCAAACTGCCGTCTCACCTCCTGTACCTTGGCCGTAAAGTCCGGGTAGAGGGAAATGTCCATGCCCTCATGCTGGAACTTACCCTTTTCCCTCGCCAAGTGCAAAGCAATGTCCCTGTCGCGGTAATTGAGGAGCTTCGCGATGATGGGACGTGGAGGCGCGCCCGGCTGCGGCTGTGGGCCCAACGTACGATGTGCCCGCTCCACGATGAACATGAGGGAGAAAGCCTCCTCCCCGAGTAGTAGCTTCAGCAATTTCTCGACATAGAGCTCCATCTTCCCAGTCTGAGTCGTTTCCGCCACTCCCGTTATACGGATGTTGGACCTGCGTGAGCGCGCCTCCAAATCCTCCGTCTTATCACGGATGACTTGCAAAAGTCTACCGAATTGCTTCCTGTCCTTGTCCCATTCGGTCTGCGCCTCCTCAGCTTCTGTGAGTCGACGTTCCGCCATGTCCAGGCGCTCCGCATGTTTGTCTACTCGCTCCGCCATGCGGTCCATGTGGTACGACAGAGCGTCTATTTTAGAGCCCACAGACGCGATACTGTCCTGAATGCCCTTTTCCATGGCGGCCAGCATGTCCCGGAGCTCTGTAGGCGCTGGGGCAGTCGCAGTGGCCCCCTTCGGGGACGCCTCCGGGGCCGTCGTGTCGGGTCCCTTAGGGCGACGCCGGTCAAAGGAGAGCTTCGCCTGATTGGCGTCGTTTTTCCCCATGTTCTTCTCCTGTCGTAGGGGGACACAAAACCAGCAGGTACCTCGCCGCCGCCAGTCAGCAAGGGCAGCGTGGGAGACACTCCAGCCGGCGATCCACTGCCACTAGGTACTGGGTGTGTGCCGGAGGCACGATGCAGCCAAGATGGCGTCCGTTATGGAGGAACAACAGTCGCCAAACACCCTGGCGATACCCACACTCACTCGACACTGGTCAATATTAGTTCAAAAGTCTCAGCACTGGGCCCCGTCATGCAGGTGTGGCGAGGGGGCGCGGGGACAGCAAGACACCCCAGGGTAGACCTGACCTCGTGATCGCTCCGAAGTGGCGACTGCTTCGGTTCGTAGTTCAGTAGCACAGTGTCCGTTGCACTGAGGACCCACTGCGTGGGAGGGCAAGTCGTTCCGATATAAGGTGGCAGCAAAGAAGAGAGGGACGCTCCGGTGAAGGAAAAAGCCAAGTGTAATTCCGGCCGGGGATCACAGCGCCCTCGTCAGACTCCGAGGCCGCACGTCAGGTGACGTCGCTCGGTCTTCGTCCCAGGATAGTCCGTGGCGTCAGGCCCAGTCCGCCGCCGTCGGGTCGCCGAGAAGCCTCGCTGTAAACCACTCGGTGAGGCTCGTCAACCGGAGCCTGCAAATCACCCAGCGGGATCCAGGGGTGCCTGGGGGTGCAGGAGAGCTAGCTATGGCAGATTAGACACTTCTAAGGATCATTTAACAGGATTTTGCCGGGGCTAAGACGAGGAGCCGAAAGCTCACGCGTCTGCCATCGACGCTGGCTAGCTCCGCCCTCCCAATTCATAAAGTAATGTTAACTGATGCAAATTTATGAAACACATATTTATAAACATGGAATAAAATATATATATTTTTTGAAATATTGCAAGTCATGGTTCAGTTTCTGTCACCAATATCTGATTAATTATTTGGATTTTTGTCATATTATAATTACGTGGTAGATAAGAAATAACTGTTCTTTTATGTCATGTTACTTCATTCCCCTCCTTCCCTGGCTTGAACAAGTCTTGAGGGGGTCCCATCATTATTGCTAATAGCATTCGCGGTTTTTCAACCGTGGGATTTAAATTGTTTTTGTTCTTATTTCTTGATTTATGTTGTAGGTAGTAGATACCCTTTCACTACCTTGTTGATTTCAACTTTGACATTCCCGTTTGACCAGTTGTTCACATTTTCTCATCTCATTCTGCACGTGGTGATTGGGGTTTATTATTTGTTTTCTGTTTACCACTTTTTACTTTATTTCTTTGTCTTTTGACTATACCTTTCAGGATTTTAATTGATTGAGAACTAAGGTAAGCCTCATATTCGAAGTAGTATATCTGTCACCTCTAACATATAAAAATCATGGATAAATTTCAAACATTTGGGTTTACGGACGATGATTTCAACTCATTAATGGGCAGAGTCACTGGGGATACAGGTGCTGCCACCTCTCACCACCTTGACAACAGTGAATGGCAAAATCTATTAAATATGCGCAAAAAACTCAAACGTATTGAGTCTCATGCATTTTACATGTTTGAGTACCTCAAGGAAGGTGTCATCCCAACTGGATTGAGAGTACGCAATGCCCCCGCACTATTTGTTGAGATCAGAAAGTTCCTGGAGCGGTGGTCCCTTATTTCTAACCGCTGCTCCAGGGACTGGATGATGCTCATCATTGAAACAGCAAAGGAAATAGCATCTACTCTCATGCAAGAAATTAATGATCTAGAAGCTAAATTAAATACCTCCACAGCAGTTGATGAAGCTAAGAACAGTCTGGAAAAAATCCAAACAGAAATGAAAGACTTTGATGTCTATCTCACAAATAAGAAAACAGAAAAGCTAAGAAAAGATGTGAGATGGTTCACAAAAGAGAAAATGTACCCATACCATAACTCTACCTATTATCAAGATGGAGGACAAGGTAATTATAATACCAACTATAATGGGTACCAACGTAGGAGGTATACTAACTTTTCTGACTCAGGATCATCAGGTTCTGATGGTGATAACTATCAAGAAACAGGCAGTGGTCCATTTAATTCTAGACCCTTTAGAGGTAGATCTACTCAAAGAACATTCCATGGAAGGGGTTTTTTACCCAGGGGCTCATATCGAGGAAGGAATGTGAGATGGCAAGACCAGGGAGCTCAGCAACAAATGAGCCCTCAACCTCCTCAACAATATGTGAGGACTCGCAACCAACAGTACTGGTGGTAGATGACACCATTGTCTCTACCGCGGATACTGGTGGCGATCTACCAATTTACAACTTATCATCCATTACATTGAGACCAGAAGATACTCAGTTGCTGAGTAGAGGTTTATCATTTGTTCCTAGTACAGGTCTAAATAAATTCAGATTGCATGAAGACCTTTTCGCCTTCTTTAGGAAGGTCAGACTCAATAGATTCTTCCATGACCGGGCCCCTATGGAGGAAGATAACAACTTATCTAGATGTAAACCTCCGTCCGCCTTTACTCCCACACTTGACATGGTGGGTCCTGAGGTCCGTATCTTTGAGCAAAGTGTACTTCGTGACACTGCTCGTATTGTGAATAACCCGTACAAACCATCTTCTAACTTATCTAAGTCAGAAAGTACGTCCTTAAAAAATATGAAAGAGGATTCTAGTCTTATGATTAAACCTTGCGATAAAGGTGGCGGGATCGTCATCTTTGACAAAAACATCTATGATCAAAAAATGACTGGTATGCTTGCCATTACCGATCACTATAGGCCAGCTCAACGCAGGGAGCTAGATAGACTCAATGCTCAGATTCGTGACATGACACTAGCAGCCCTCACGGAAAGATATATCTGTGATGACGAATATGTTTTCCTTAACAAGACGTGTCCAGTTGTTTCTGCACTCTATGGTCTTCCCAAGACCCATAAATCAGAAACTGATCCCCCCATGAGACCAATTATTTCAACTATTGGCTCCAGCACCGAACCACTATCCAAATATGTGGATTCATTTTTGTGCCCCTTAACTCATCGCTACACCTCTTACATTCGTGATACTGGCGACATCATCAATAAAATAGAGGGCATCCCATTCAATCAAGTGACTGACATCTTGGTGACGCTCGACATTGAGGCCCTATACACCACGCTTTGGCTTATGGTATGGTTCTTTGTATATTCCACTTTTAGATCACTATTTGGAAGATAGATACAATATGATCATCTGAAACCTTATACTCGGATTATTTCCTTAGAACTTCTTCTGTATTGCCAACACTCGCTTTTAGGTGTAAGTATTCATGCACATATAACTCATAACAGGGAGACCTTGGTCTCTATACTAAGGTTAGATATTTGATAATAACGAGAGGACCTTTTTATCTGTTTTTCAAACCAATGAATGTTTCTTTATCTGTTTGTATTGTTGTGCCTATATGTATTAGCTCTATGATCACTTTTGATGTTTTTTCTAAACTGCTCTTCTGGTCGACATTATCGGGGTGTTTTATCGTTGCTTTCAACAATGTGAAATGTAATTATGGTATTTTTCCGCTTGGTGACATTGTAATCTTTTATATATTATAGACCCCCTGGAAATCTGGGTTGTTTTATCGGAACTGGTCCTGAAGAAGGTGGCCTTGAGCCGCCGAAACGCGCGTCGACCAAGTGCGGGGTCTCACATTGATCTTGGAGACCTGTATTCATGATTTTACTTCCTTGTCTCGAATGTTGTGGGAATGTGTGTAGTTTGAGTGAGAATGTGGAGATTGTTATAAATGTGTGTAGATGTTAGCACTATTTTCTTTTTCCAGGGGTTTACTGCATTATGTACTAATTTGCAGTCATTTAATTTGATATTAATGTCTGATTTATTTGCACTTTACGATGTTTTTCTGTGTTCTCACTTTTTATATTTATGAAAATGCTTTGTCTTTATAAAAATTGCAAATCTCATAATATTTGATGAATTCATAAAGTAATGTTAACTGATGCAAATTTATGAAACACATATTTATAAACATGGAATAAAATATATATATTTTTTGAAATATTGCAAGTCATGGTTCAGTTTCTGTCACCAATATCTGATTAATTATTTGGATTTTTGTCATATAATTACGTGGTAGATAAGGGATAACTGTTCTTTTATGTCATGTCACTTAACAGTTATCACATAGCAATATCGGGCCACCGGGCATCCTGTTAACGTGAGGGTCAGTACAGTGTAGGTCACATCATAGCATGTAGTTGGCAGCGGTGTGTTTGATTTTCTAAAATTCCCCTTCTCGTGTTCTACCCCTTATGAACTCCCCCCCTCTCCTGTAGTGTACAACACCTGAACTCCCCCCAACTAGTTAACTGGTTCCCTAGCTATCTGCCAGCCATTTATCTCACTACGTGTGTCGCCTGTCTTGTGTTAGCTCGCTGTGTGTTTACCCGCCTGCAGGTGTCAAGAATGTGGCTCCCAGGTCTGACCTACCTAATCTGGACATGCCCCACACCCCCCAGTGGAACTACTTCTCATGTCTCATTTGTCTGCCGAATCTACGAGGTCATTGGCCAGCCCACCTCCATGCTCGTCTTGGCTTCCCCCTAAAGTGTGGTGTTTAAGTGGACTACCAGCTAGTAGACCGCTAGTGATTGATTGGTCTGTGTGTCAGCAGTGTCCTCCTGCGCACCTCTAAAGGCACGATACAGACTCCAGAAGTCCTTCGGGCGACTAGTGGGAGGGAGAAGCTCGCAATAGTGTTCCGATTGCGTGCAGCAGTATAGCATGTCCCGGGCCCATCTCCTCTTCGTCGGGAGCGGCCCTCTCATCCAGCATTGTGCCACTGTACATCGAGCCATTAGCATGCCCATGTCTGTCAACCGTCTTACCGCTACAGGCAAGCCCCTGGAGTGGCCAAGCAGCGCTAGGGCTGGGTCCACAGGTAGTTCAATGTCTAGTATCTCTCCCAACTCCGCTATCACTTCCTTCCAAAATGAGCGTATTCTGCGGCATCCCCATGCCAAATGCAAAAAGTCGGCGTTGGGTGCATGAAATCTCTCACACTCGGGGGACTGCCTGAGCCCGTAGCGGTGCAGGCGTTCCGGAGTGTAATACACTCTTTGCAAAAATTTAAAGTGGATCAACCGGTGTCGTCCATTTAAGGACAACCTCTTGGTGCTAGAGCAGCAGTACTTCACATTGGGTCGTCGATAGTGATCTGTAAGTCCCTTTGCCAAGCAAGTCTGGCCTTCGAGGGTTCCTGCGCCCTATTCGCTGCATTGGCTCTGTACAGGTGTGATATCATTTTCCGTGACTGTGCCGTTTAAATGACATGGGAGAGTTCCGATAGCTCCGGGGGCTCCTCCAACTCTGGGCCTAGAACATCCTTCAATGCACTGCGGACCCTGTAAAATTGAAATCGTTTCAATAACGTTGATCCCTCCGCCGTCTGGGACACATTTTCCCAAGTTCTCACCTTGCCGTCCATGAAAAGCTCGCCAGCCCTCTCAATTCCCAGCGCATGCATCGCTTGCACTACACTCTTCTCCTCAATAGGCGACAACCAGAGTGCCCATTCCACCGCCATTAAGGGGGAGTATAGCAATGTTCCTTCACTAGCCCTTAGCAACGCGTACCACATGTGTTTCGTGGACGTGATCGAGTCCAGCACTCCAGTCCTGCGGTCTATGGGGGAGCATATCGTGGCCGGTAGTAGGACTGGATCCGCAAATAACCGCTCCATTCGCACGTGGGGAATGTTTTCTTCTCCATGTATCCACGTGTGTAAGTGGGCAGCTTGTGACACTCTATAATATCGTTCCATGTCTGGGGCTCCTAGTCCTCCCAGCTCGTACGGAAGTGTGACCGTAGTCCATTGTACTCTTGGCTGCTTTCCTCCCCAGGCCAAATGGACCATGAGTGTGGTTAGATTCCTGAAGAAGGCCTTCGACAGAACAATGGGCAAGTTATTGAATAGAAACAGAAACCGGGGCAGTACAACGATCTTCATGATGGCTATGCGGCCCATCAGTGATAGCGGGAGTCTACACCACCTCTCCACATCCTCCTCGCATTTGCTAAACGCCACCCCGTAATTCTCTCGGAACAGCACCTCGGGGTCCGTATTGATCATGATGCCGAGATAGCGCACCGGCTCTGTTGACCAGCGTAGAGGGTATTCCATATCGAAGTGGTTCGTGACCGGGGTCAGTGGAAACGCCACAGATTTGTTCCAATTAATCTGGAGTCCGGAGAGCGCGCCAAATCGGACCACTTCCTGCAATGCTGAGGCTAGATTCACCTCAGGGTTGCGCACATAAAGCAACTTGTCGTCTGCGTAGGTAGAAATTATAATCTTGTACGTCGGGAAGCTAACTCCCCGATGCCAGTGGTATTCCCGCAACGCGCTTGCCAGCGGTTCAGCCAACAGTGCGTATAATAGTGGCGAAAGCGGGCAGCCTTGCCTAGTACCCCTGCTGATATCAAAGGGATCAGATATCCGATCACCAATGCGCAGTCTGGCCATTGGTTTCCAGTACAAGGCGCTGATCATTTGTAAGAAGGGTTCCCCCAGTCCTAACCTCCGCAGAACCTGCAACATAAACGGCCACTCCACGGAGTCGAAAGCCTTCTCCATGTCTAGGAAGATGGCGACCGCTTTCGTGTCCTGTCTAACATGCTGTATGGTCCCCAGTACTGTGCGAATATTATAGGTTAGGTTCCTCCCAGGCACAAAGTCTGCCTGTTCTGGGGCCACTAAGTCTGGGGCTATCAAAGCCAGATGTGTGGCGAGCACCTTGGCATATAATTTTGCGTCTACATTTAGTAGAGATAGATGTCTATACGAACCACACTCACTGGGGGGTCTGCCGGGCTTTGGAATGGTGACTATTAGTGCCTCTCTCAATGACTGTGGCATACTGCCTTACATGCAAATGTCGCCGAATAGTGCGGCCAGATGGGGGATGAGTTTGTCTTTGAACGCCTTATAGAACCCCACCGTTAAGCCATCCGCCCCAGGAGCACTATTCACTCTCATGCTAGCTAATGCTTCCGAGATCTCATCCTCCTGTATAGGAGACATTAGGAATTCATGATCAGACTGTGCTAAGAAGGGCAATTTTATGTGTTCTAAATAATCATCCATGTCTGTTTCCAGATTTTCAGTTTTAGACGTGTATAGATCGGCGTAAAAGTCCCTGAATTCCTTCAGAATCTCCTCCTCAGATGTGACAGCTACCCCGAAGCAGTATTCAAAGCAGTCCGCTTCGGGGCCCTCCTGCTGTTTCGTAGTAGTTTAGCTAATAGAGAACTTGGGCGTTCACTTCCCCATATGTTCTTGCTGTCGCATATTTCCCCATATGTCGTACTTCTCTGTCTGCCTCATCGTTGAATTCCGCTATGAGGGATTTGATTCTGTCTGTTATGTCGGGATCAGGGTCGTTCACTTGTTGTTTCTCTAGTTCAGCCAACTGAGACTATGGCTTTTAGGACACTCGAGTGTTTGGCCATTGCTACCCCTCGTATGAATACCTTAAACGCCTCCCAGACTGTTTGGAAGCTCTCGACTGAGCCAATATTTGTGTCAAAAAAGGTGTCAATCTCCTCAGCCAGCTCCCCTCTAAAAGCGTCATCAAGCAACGAATACGGGGGAAAGCGCCACGTAAAAGGGGGGACCCGGATTATCGGTGTCTCCAGCACTAGGAGGAGTGGCGAGTGATCTGAGAGTGTGCGTGTCAGAACTGTACATGACAATATGTGTCTAGAGACTGAGAAGGAGGCCAGCCAGTAGTCAATCCTGGTGTGGATGTCGTGGTACGCTGAGTAATGCGTGTAACCCCCCCTACCATTGTTTCTCCCTCTCCACACATCAACCAGATCTAACGTTAGTAACTCAGCTTGTAGTGAGACCGCGGCCGCTGAGGGTCTACGCTGAGGGCCTGAAGATCTGTCTAATTCCGGGTCCATCACTAGGTTGAAGTCCCCCCCAGAGCATTTGCGCCGTGGAGTATTCTCGGCAGATCCTCGCCAACTTCTCGTAGAAGTCTGGAGAGTCGTAGTTTGGGCCATACATGTTGACCACGATTAGATCATGGCCTTTCCCCGTGCATCTTGATATTAGGTACCTGCCCTCTGGGTCTGCTAATACTAATCTCAAATGTAACTTGGCTTTAGAGTTTATCCACGTAAGGACTCCTCTGGAATGCGTAGTGAACCCCGCCATTGTGGTGGTCCCTGATAGGCTCCTGTATTGAAGCATTTTACTTGTTAGTGGAAGGTGAGTTTCTTGTATGAGTGCTAGGTCTATGTAATGTCTCTGCAAATAATTCAAACACCTTCCTCAGTTTTCGGTAGTCGTTCAACCCTCTGACATTCCAGGTTAAAGCTCTAAGGATGTCCGAGGCATCCCCAGCAGGCACTGCCGGTGTACTGGTCATCCGTGCCATTCGGTCGTGCAACAACAGCAAGTCTTCACATTGCAACACAGCTTCACCATACTAGCATGCGGAACCAACAGCAGTACTTTGAACTTTCCCATACCCCACCCGGTGCCCTCCCGCCCTGCCCACAGCAGACCCTCCCCAACCTGGTCCGTCAGAAGTCTATCCCCCACCCTCCCTCCCAATGTTAGAGCCCCAACTCTGAATGCTAACAGAACAACCATGCTTAACACGCAGGGGCCGAGGTAGCCTTGAGTCATAGTCTCCTCCTAAATCTCAGAACTCTCGTTTAGCCGCTCACCTGCCCCCGCCATGCACAGTTTGTGTGATCAGAGCAACAACTTCTTATGCACTATTTCTTAAAATGTACCCCCCAGTTATTCCCTCCCCCGCAGCAATACCTGCACCATAAATGTCTTTCGCGTAAATTTAGGCATTGCAGTGTAGCCAAAACTAGAACCTGCGAGGAAATAAATGTGGAAAAAAGGAAGCATGCGGTCCGGTTAGCAAACTTCGTCACCCGCATCCATGCAACAAACCACTTATCTGTAGGTGTCTTCTTTCACCGATACCTATGTCGCCTTATCGTGCGTCCAACTTGGGGCGCCTGACAGAGACACACTCACCCCGCGCCAATCTGATGAGTAGTAAGCACACGTGCTCCTGGTTCTCGGCATTGTCTGTAGTTTGTTCCTTCGACCAACGCTTCATGGCCTGCTGCAATTCCCTGGGATCTGTAAATATATGGGAGTTTCCACGTCTATGAACACGTAGCTTTGCCGGGTACAACAGCGCATAGTCCAATCCCATCTCTCTGAGTCGTTTCTTATGTGGAATGAATTGTTTGCGCTCTTTTTGGACCTTTGCAGTAAAGTCTGGGTACAAAGATATGGCTGACCCTTCGTATTGTAGCGGTTGTTTGGATCTCGCCAATCTGAGAGCCGTGTCTCTGTCCCGGTAGTTGAGAACTTTGCTATTATAGGGCGAGGAGGCGCTCCTGGCTTGGGGCGCGGAGTTAAGGACCTGTGTGCCCGCTCCACCGTGAACATGCTCGAAAACACTCCTTCTCCCAGGACTGTTATAAGTAGCTTTTCCACAAAGTGTTCCATAGGGCCTGTATGGGTACTCTCCGGAAGGCCCGTGATGCGGAGGTTACAGCGCCTTGAACGAGCCTCCAAATCCTCCGTCTTGTCCTGCAGGACTTGCATCATCCTCTCCATCTTTTTTTGCATGGTATCCAGGTCTGTTTGCGCCTCCTCTACTTCTGTCATCCTCCTTTAAGCCTTATCGTCTCTCTCCGCGTGTTTATCCAACCGCTCTGCTATACGATCCATTCGGTACGTCATGGCGTCCATTTTGGTGCCCAGCGCGGATATATTCGTCTGAAGACTCTGCTCCATGGATAAAAGCATGGTTTTGATGTCCGAGCTCGCCCCTAGGTCCTCCTCCGCTCGTGTAACCGTCCCGGTCTCCGGCAATGGGCAATGCTGTTGTAGTCTTCTTTGCGAGAAAGGCAGTTTACTTTGGAATTTGTCGCCTTTGCCCATCTTGTGGCAGGCAGCCCACCCGCCCGTAGGGAGAGCACAGAGTCTGTTCGCTGCCCTCAGGGTCGCCAAGTATACCGTTGCAGTCCACCTCTCCCCGGTGCCACTCACAGCCTCTCTTGCCCCCGGAAGAATGTCCCACGCAGCGCGGTAGGGTAGCACAGCCAAACCTCCTCAGTCCCTCGTGGTACCAATGCCGTGTCACAGGATCCAGGCTCACCTCCTGCACAGGACAAGCGAGGACAAGGCCAACCACAGTACTGCTTCGGGCAACCAGTGCTCTATAAGTTATTGCCAATGGCGACCCTCCGCCGAAAGGGGGAAGGGAAACGGCCTCGCTCCAGGTGGCACAGCAGTTAAGCGCACAGTAGGTACTCCGTGGACTAGACGAGCCCCAGAGACCGGCCAAGGCAGCACGAGGTGCTAGAATTGATACCGTTTGTGTGTTGGCCACACACGCGCCGCTTGAGGAAATCGATGTTGCGCCACTCTCCTTATGCTTTTCCTGGGGGAGTCTTGACGTTCACGCTACCGGAGTCGGTCCGACCGACCAACCTCCACGCCAGCAGTTCCCGAACAGCGAGGGTCCCAAGCGTGCAGTCTTCCAGGCCTCCGCAGCAGAAGCGTCCCGCCGGGAAACCATAGGCGCCTCAGCCTATAGGGAAGCACACCACTCGACGCTGGCAGCAGCAAACGCACCCAGCAGTGTCCTGATTAATGATCTCCGCCTCCGCACCTCAGCCGCTTCTTCTAGGCACTCCAAGCGCCGGAGCTCCGGGTCACTACCCCTCCGGCAGCCGCACGTCGCATCACGTCACCCGGCCTCTGGGCACTGCAAGGACGCGGCTTCACGGCCTACCAGGGCCGAGGTTTCGCCGGGCCGCGGCATCGTACGGGATGCGTTTCTGCCCGTTTCTTTGAGGGTCGCCAGTTGACCCCGCTTTCATGCGGCTGGGGGAGCTGGTGGGGAGTCTAGTTTGTCGCTCTGTAAAGGATTTTAAAGGATTAGTTGTCAGTGCTCGGCGGAGCTCTGGCGTTAGGCGTCCATTACGCTTGCTGGCTAGCTCCGCCCCCCCAACTCCACCTATTCTTGCTAAAAAATAAGTGGCATGGAATTCTAGAATACTTTCAGCCGTGTTACAGCACTATGACAACTCAGGACAATGCAGCAGGCAGGATATTACAGTTTTTTAATTAATGTGATTCTATAACACACAGACATAAACACATACCAAGGTGTTTTAAGCATCTCACGTGCCAGTGATTTTTGATATATTCCCTATATGCCTTTTTAATCCAGCAATGATGGGAGGAATAGAGAACAAGCCAGAAAGAAAACAAAAGTCAGACGAGTTTTAAAATTATAAGGAAATGGCAAAACACGAACCAGACTCCATGGAGCCCACAGAAACTGCTGGAAACAAACACAGATCTGTATGGATAACACGCAGCTCTGAAAAATACCTGACAAATTGATTTTTTTTCTATTAATTAAACAAAGTGTGAATCGATTTAAAATGCATTTTGATTTCAGTTTAAGTATGTATCTAAAGCAAAATAAAAAACATCTGTTTGGAACGCATTTTACAAAAAACTTGGGTTAAAACAAGGGAGAACATAGAGAGGAGGTGGCAATTACAGCCC
Organism: Lissotriton vulgaris; assembly: GCF_964263255.1. Taxonomy (NCBI): domain Eukaryota; kingdom Metazoa; phylum Chordata; class Amphibia; order Caudata; family Salamandridae; genus Lissotriton; species Lissotriton vulgaris. The sequence goes on from NC_141691.1 coordinate 1,296,205,139, forward strand.
ATGAGAGGGAGTGAAGAGCAGCTGCGAGGGGCGAGAGGTGTTGCTCTAGGAAGGGCAGGAGAGATTAAGTGAACTGGGAGCAGCAGTGAGGACAGCCCAAAAGACAAAGTAGTGCACTGAAGGAAAACATATGGCCCATAGTGAAAGGATCCAAGTAGCAGAGTCAGTCTCCAGGGCGGACCAAAAGGAGGGACTAATAAGTGCATTCACCAATGAAAAGCTAGCATTTCTAAAGGACAGTAAGAGGAACCAATGAAAAAGTTGGTGTTTTTTTAAGCCCATATCCTATATACTGCATGTCTCTTTGAGACAGCACATGCAGTGCATGCGCTGCCTAGGTGAGACCTAATAATTGAGTTTTAATGAGACCCCGGTGCGATGACAATAACAATCCCCAGCAAAGTTTACCAGCTTATCGTCATCGCTCCTCACACATACAAAATAAATAACAACCGTCCCATCTTTAAACTTCCCCCACATAACCCAACATCCTAACATAATTTTAGTATATCATTTGAAGCATCCTCCCCATCCCAGAAGAACGTAACAGACTCCACCACACACTAAGCTCTGGTTTGCACGTCTTTATTCTTCGACATTCAACCATTAACTGAACGCACTGTCACAAACTTTATTAACTACACCCAGTCACACCCACAAGATTACCTAATACTTGTAAGAAGTATGCTGAGGTGCACTAGAAGCCTCATACACATGAAGACAGGACACAACATCATTGTCCCTTTAACTTCCCTTTATCTGCTCTCCTTTTCTATCCCTTAAACCCCTGTACTGGTTTTCCTCTGTGTAGGAAGGTAGATACCTGACTATGGTTACCCCCGACTTTTTGCCTGGTGTTTTGCTGGTTTTCCGACTTAGTTGACCTGGGGCCCTGCCAATCAGGACCACAGGCCTACTGCTCTCTCTCTAAAATGGATTCCATGTACCTTAGGTACATTTCCAATTGGGACTGGGCCACCTTGTCAGACCCTGTAACTCAGGGCATCGGTGTACCCAGGGCCTACCAGGGGCTGAGGCATGTATTATACCACCCCTGGATGGCCATCTAAATCTGGCACAACTGGCTGCGCGACAGCTGGGGCAACGTGACGTACTCGCCCGTTGCTTGAGGTATAGTATCCCTATATCCAACCCTAAAATGGACACCCGAGTTCCTATCAGTCACTCCTATGGCAGGCCTTGACAATCCTGAAGGCAGAGTGCATGGAATCGTGTGAATTGGGCTCTGGCACGAGCCGAGCCCGGTTGCAGCTTGCGGAACCAAGACCCAATGGCTGTTCCATGATAACGCGTACCATATTGGTAACTTCGGTATCGCATTATCAAGACATGTCGAGTAAGGTGTCATACGAATCGGGATGCTGCCCCCTCACCAATGCTGGCGATGAGGTTAGCATTCCGCCCTTCTAGAGGGACACGACATGTACGTAACTGTGAACCCCGGTTAAAGTTAACTGAAGCCTCAGCTCCACAAAATGGATGCTGCCACCACAGACACGAGTCTGACCTCCTGCTGCTGGGAGTCCTTCCAGCGAGGAGAGCTTGGACAAAGGGTTTCCTGTCCGGGGCGGTGCTCGCACCATCCCAGACAGGGTTTTGTGTATCCTGGGTAGGCAGGGCTTTACAGGAAGGTGACTGCGGAGTGGCACCCCGGTGCTCACTACGCATCTGCCGGCTAGAACCAGTTCCAGGGGCACCCCAGCCCCTGACCTGGGGAAAGTCCGGCATGGGAGAGGGGTGTAACTACCCCCCTTCCTGGTCCCACCCCTAGGGCAGGACCTAGTCACGTACCCACCCCTTTCTTTAGGATAAAGGCAGGAGCGGGGACCCTTCCAAATTAGATCATCTTTGAATCAAGAACTACTTTCTACGAAAGGACATTCGAGACTCTTCTCAAGATTTCTCCCTTGTGGCTAAGGAGTAGTCACCCTGCATCCGCAGGCACCATCTAAGAACTCTGCGGTTTGCTGCAAGTCCTTCCTCAGGAATCCGACTGCCCAGCTCGATGAGAACTGGCTTCCCTGGCACCTCTGACCTCTACCCACATCGTCAGCTCAGCTGAGATCCGTGGGTGCGACGAGACCTCGAGGGACCGGCCATCATCAGAACCTGCACGATTTCTTAACCAGCACGACCGCCGAGGGATCCTCTGGTGAGTGCTCTGGGGTCCGAGAAGCCCCGACCCTGAGCAGCTCCAGCACCGAAGTGCAGCCTCCCAGCATCTCCACGATCTGCGTGGGGCCCTTCTGCTTTTGCCGCTCAGCACGTTGTCTGGTCTCTAGCCGCAGGCTTGTGACCTTCTTGACGACATCCGACAACCAACACTGCTGGTCTGGTTGCTCCAGACCGGCCTTTGCTCCCTTCTACGAGAGGAGCACCCCGGACCCTCCTGGTCCACTCAAGACCACATTTTAGGCCCACCACGTGGCCCTGAAATTTGCCAAGGCTTGTTGCCCCAATCCTGGGCCCAGCGACGCCGACAGCATCAACCTTCGTGGGACAGCTCACACCTCCATCCTGGTCGCCGACAACGCCTCCTGGTCCGTGAGACTGCAGAGCCTAGCGTCGCCCACTCACCTAGTCGAGGTGACGATCATCCGGTGCCCTCCTGGTACCCTCTGACTACTGGCTAGTAGTACGAACTTGGTCCCCTCTGCTTTCAGGTGTCATCCATCTCTGATCCAGGCTTGGATCTTTACGAACTATCTTCAACTGGTCGCCGGCCAGCAACTCCTTCCTTCCGGCTCCTGGCTCGTCAGCGAAGACTCCCGACGTCTGTAAAGACTTGGGCAGCCGCAGCCCTTGGGGCTAGGTAACTTCGGCATTTCTGTGCCCGCATAGCCTCCTTATTTAAGGGTCCCGAGTCCCTCGCTTCCGACTTGCCTTATCGGGTCCGCCCGAGACCACTAACCTTTCCGTGCCCTCGGGCACTTGTATTGATTGTGCACTTGAAGTATTTTCCTAAGAGTTTAGTTGTGTGCTAGTACCCTGTCCTCATAAAGAGTACAGGGCTGTTGTGATTCTAATAAATATACTGTTTATTTTCATAACACTTGTGTGGTGTCCTTTCACTTGGTGTTCAAGGGGTATGTGATGGTATAACAGCTGGCTTAACACGCCCTCTAGAGTTTAGCCCGAAGACTGCTCGTATCCACGCTACTAGGATAGCTGGTCTACGGTTGACTTACAACCAATCACCATAAGGGTCGTTTGGACTGATGCATAGTGATCACTAGAATAGTGAGCGCTGCATATCAGGCCAACTTCTCACACTCTGTTCCTGATTAGCGCATCATAGCCCAGCCCCACCCACTCCCAACCCACCACAAGCTGGATTACCCATTTAGTACCCAAGACAACCATGTGTCCATTCATGTTTTTTTAAATGTTCAGTGTACATAAATGCATACAATCAAATCCAGTGCCGGACTGGGAACCCAAAGCAGCCCTGGCAATTGTGTCAGACCTGCCCCACAAGATAGGAGGGGGAATTTGTGCAGTGTAAAGTACTGTTGCTTTTGTTATGGGGGGCTGATATTTCCACACCGCTCTAAAACTCCCCCCCTGAAACAAAAGCGGCCCCCACTGCTGCAAAACCGGGCCCCATCCTTCTAGACTCCCAGGAAAGCGCTGATGCCCCCTACAGCCAATCCATCCCTGATTAAATTGATCCAATTTTAATCGAAGTGTAAATCAGAGTAGGGGTTAATTTATACTTTGGTGGGTGATCTGCAAGCCCAGCCGGTCACAGGGGGTTCTTGCCTCCGGTCCCGTGGTCGAATATCTCCTGCCATAATTACAGATCCCCACGTGCCTGTCAGGGTTCTATGTAATACAAGTACATCCGCTTGTGTGGTGTATATCCTTTCACTACTGTTTATTTATTTTTGTAGTTCTATATATCATGAACTTTGCCCAAGGGCATTAGAGGGCTTTCCATGAGTACCAGATTGCATTACTCAAGGTCAAATGTGTTATTTTTGTATTTTTTTTGGTCCTCATATGCGACAATCCAAAGGTGTTTGTTACAGTGCATGTTAGGTTTAGAGAACAAAGTACACACACGAATCCTGCCGGATGTTCTCTTGCCATGATACACCAACTATAAACCTTTATTTTTGAGGTAATGAGAAAGAGGCCCTTCCTGGAGTCGATTGAACAACCCTGTGGCAAGTATCTATGAACACACTTTGCTTGTTTGTTAAATATGCACCTTTAAGGAAAAATCACTTATTCACTCTGCATAGGATCTATTGGTCCCCAAAGAAGTTATCCAGATTAGGAGGAGAAATAAAATGCTGTCCGAAATGTGGGCTGCCAAAGGTAGATGATGTGCACATGTTCTGGCAATGCCCCGGCGTGAACGCTTTTTGGCTATAAGAGGGTAAGATACTGACGGAAATACTGAAAATGAACAAAGAGGTAAGCCTATCTTTGACTATTTTTGGGATTTTAGATAAACATACGTTTAATGAGAAGAACAAGAAAGCTCTTGAACAGCTGTTATTAATTCTAATTGTTACTGCTCGTAGAGAAAAGTTCGAATTCTTTTTGTTTTTGCAGGCACGGAGAGATTAAGTGAACTGCCCACGGGATGATGACCCAACTCCACGACTGGAGCCTTGTCCTCAGTTCTTAAGTCAGCAGCTCTGGCCTTTAGGCTACATCTGCTCCTCACTGTTGAATGTGAAACAGAGACACCATGCTGAAGGATCCCAGTAAGCATTCTCCTTTGCGTTCCAGCAACAACCCCCCAAAGTTGGTGTGGTATTGTAAACGTTCTAGTAGCTGGGTAGGCGGAGTTAGTGGGTTGGGGGAAGAGGAGGATCCAGGTGATGGGCTAGTCAGTTAGAGTAGGGACGGGGACCTGAGAGCACATGTTGAATAAAGCTCTTAGATACATAAAGAAGTAGTCTGTTGTTATACGAGGAAGACACAACAACTGGCGACGAGGGTGGGATGCACAGCTTGCTGTCCCTGAACCCGAAATGACATTCGCTCCCGTTCCTAGAAATTGGGAAGGAAGTCGCTGTTGTGACGCAGATGCCCCAAGAAGAATTGCCGCCCAGAGAAGAAAGGCCAGCAGTTCGTATCCGTTCCGTGATCGGGAGATCGCGTAGAGCCCCAGCGAAGAAGCGCGGTCGAGCATTGGTGAAGTTTTGAATTTGGCGCCGGTACGCGCCTGAAGCGGTGAGAAGCTAAGAGGCCCGGCGTGGTATGAGGCCTACTGACAAGCTCTGAAGTCACCTAGTACCACTGTGGTACAAAATCATAAGAAGTGTGAGATCAGGATGAATGCGTGGGAAAGTACTGAACAGATGAGATAGCCCGCCATGAGAGACCCTCACCCCAAAAGCGTGAGAAGTGGCATGCGCGTGAAAAGCTGAAGTTTGAATTGCGGCCCAAGTGTACCTGGTGAAGCAGAGTGGCCGGCGAGAGACAAGAAGACGATTGGAGAGATCGTTGTGCCAGCAGTGTGGTGGCTACCGGTGAGTCCCTGTTGCAACGCATCGTGCGAGTGAAGAGTGCATGTCGTCGGACATCGCAGAGTGAAACGGTAAGTCAAGCGGCCATTTTGAAGTCAGGCAAGACGGGAAGGACCTCCCTGGTCAATAATGAAGCGGCCATCTTGGAGTCAGGCATCAGTGCGCGCCATTCAGTTAAAGAAATTCGAGCACAGTAATGATCGAATAACGGACTGTACCAAGAGCGCATCACCTCGATAGGCAAGACAAAGAAGGACACAAGTGTTTGTAGTTTTGCACAGAATTTCAGACATAAAGTGTCACGAGTACAGTGTACCGACGAGTCACATGAATGAGGTGACCCTGTTGCATGAAGACAAGCCGAGACATTCCAAGCCACACGGTAATGAACTGATGAAAACATGAATAACATGAGATGATTGCTCAGCGTGAATAAGGGCATCACTTGAAACTGTGAACAGTGAATCACACGACTGCCCAGAGGCAGCAACAGAGTTCTTGAACAAGCACAAGACAATCCAAATGACCACACGTGGTGAAGAGATATAGAGTGTTACAGGAAACAGGAACATTAGATAACTCATTCATCATGTCAACGCACAACTCACCACAAAGAGAAGCCAAGCCAATCCTGGTGGGCATGACCCACCTGAGGCCCCCAGAGCCATTGACTCTGATAGCTGGTGGAAGCATGGGTCCACGGTGGCAGGAGTGGGTTGAAGACTTTGAGGACTACATCAAAGGGTCCAAGGTGACGGTGGATGAAGATCAGTTGATTGCATTGCGTAATTTAGTTGGAAAAGACATTAGCAAAGTGATAAAAGAACTGCCACCGGCTGAAACCGGAACATATGCCAAGGTTCGTGAGGCCCTAAACAAAAAGTTCCTGCACAAGCGTAATGTTGATTACGAGAGATATATGTTTCACCAGGCTCGTCAGGACCCAGAAGAGCTGATGAGCACGTACATAACACGACTTTGTTGGTTATCCCGATCCTGCGACTTTGACACATTTTCCACTGAAGATGCCATACGGCTTTGAATCATTGACGGGTGTCAGTCTGAAGCAGTTAGACGGAAGCTGCTAAAGAAAAGTCACAATCTTGATGAAATCGAAGAGATGACAAGAGTGCACGATCAGGCCGAGGAGCACGCCAAGAAAATGGAGTCAGGGCGTGTAGGAAAAAGAGAACAGGCCAACCAGGCTCAGAATGTCCGATCCCGCCGGCGTTCCAGCGAAAGGCCCAGAAGAACCAGGCCATCCTTGTGGTGCCAACCAGCCAGACGCTGGTGTCATGAAATCAGTTGGCACGACCAAAGGGTGGATCATGCCAAGAAATGCTATAGATGTGGCTATGACTTTCCACATACAGACGCCTGCCCGGCGATGGGCCAGCAGTGTCGGAAGTGTGGGGGCCAGAATCATTTTGAAGCAATGTGTGGAGATCGCCGACGTGAACTGGCAGGTGACACCGCACGAGCGTCCCAGCGTCACGAGCGTCCCAGCCGGGCGCTCGGCGTCATCATGCGCAAGCAGTGCAAGATCGCGAAGGTGGTTATGGCCGATGACTTTTATGCAACTACCCTTCAACCCCGGGAGTCAGCCGACACTGGTGATCATGTGCCACGCTCTCTGCTTTCATCTCCTGCCACTGATTAAGCAGCAGCGGTAGAATGCTATCATCGTGTGGCAGATCAAGTCAAGTCACCGGCAGTTCCCCTGGAGGATTTTCGGCAAGCCACCAGAGATGATGCTGTTTTCAAAAAAATCTTATACTGTCTATGAAACAACCGGTGGAGAGACATTAACAAAGAAGGGGAGAATGATCCACAACTTCGGCAGGAACTGCAAGTGTTCCAAAACATTCGGAGGGAATTGTCTGTCAACCCTGACGGGCTTCTGTTAAGGAACCAAAGGATTATCATTCCCAGTAAATTACGTCAGAGAATCATCAATTTAGCGCACACCAGTCATCGTGGTGTGGGGGCCACCAAGAGAACTGTGAGAGAATGGGTCTGGTTTCCCTCACTCGATCACATGGTTGAACTAGCGCTGCAGGATTGCCATCAATGCAAAGTAGTCAACGCTGGAGGTCCACACCAGCCTCTGCCAAAGACTGGACTACCTCAAGAGGTGTGGCAAGAACTAGTCATAGACTTTCATGGCCCGTTACCTTCGGGCCAGTATGTCCTCGGGGTGATGGACGAACTTTCCAGATTCCCAGTTGCTCAACTTGTCTCCTCCCCGAGTGTGCTCAACATTATAGCGATGCTTGACGAAGTCTTTGATGCATGGGGTGCTCCCAAAGGGCTGAAAACAGAAAATGGTTCCCCATTCACTAGTCCAGAGTTCGAGGATTTTACAAAGCAGCTCAACATTCACCATCAAAAGATCACCTCGCTGTGGCCACCAGGTAATGGCACTAGTGATCGGTTCATGGCTATCCTTTGGAAAACGTTTCAACAAACCGCTCTGAACCGGAAGGACTTTCAGGTGACCCTTGATGAAGTAGTGAGAGTCTACCGAAACACTCCCCATGTCACCACGGGCAAGTGCCCAGCAACATTAATGTTGAGTCGACCCCTCCCGACAAGAATGTCCACAAGGGAAGGCGCACTGAGACATGTGTCAACGACTGGCTGTGTTTCCGAAGTCAGCATTGCCCAGAAGGCCAAGACTGAAGAAATGAAATTGCGTGTCGATCACCGCCAGAAGATGAGACACTCCTCCCGGCCGGCAGGGGACACTGTGGTGATAAAGCAAGAGCAACAACCAGAAACAGATTACCCTGTGGTGATAAAGCCAGAACAATCAGCGGAGGCAGACTGTCGATTCTGGGACAATCCTTTGACTACCACATGTCAGAAGGGCGCCCTAGTGACCACAGCACCTGTCAGCGAATCCCCAACAGCATGTCGCATGCACTCGAGTGTGCCCCAGTCCTGAGAGACGCCCTCGCTACAACAGTTGAGCCATCCAATGGTGAATGCAGTGAGAGTTTTGTTCTGAACATTGACCCTATTCATACGGACACCCAGTCTGAGAGTGAGATTGCCGGTGGAGGAGGCTCCCAACGGCCCCGACGAGCTGTTCATCGGCCTAAACGACTAATTGAGGAACTGTGAATTAACTTGTTATTCCGTTTTGTCAAGAAAGGGGGAGATGTGGTATTGTAAACATTCTAGTAGCTGGGTGGGCGGAGTTAGTGGGCCGGGGGAAGAGGAGAATCCAGGGGATGGGCTAGTCAGTTAGAGTAGGGACGGGGACCTGAGAGCACATGTTGAATAAAGCTCTTAGATACATAAAGAAGTAGTCTGTCGTTATTAGGAGGAAGTATAAAGAAAAAGATGGTCCTTGACTATGAACTAGTACTAAACTTATGTTGTTACTTAATAGTGCGATTAGATCTGCAAATGTTGATTAAAGCAACATGGGGGAGATATATTTAGGAAATATCAGTTTTGTGCACATTGGTTGCAATCATAAAGGGTACCCAAAATATAACAACATCAATTTGTGAAAGGAAATATTGATTGTAACCACACTCTGATTTCTCGTTATGTCAAAAATTCACGTATTTATTTACAATATCATAAAACAATTCTAAACGGCGCAAAGGACTATCAGAGTATAGTCCGTGAGAAAGGGAAAAGGGGTGCTCTTGGTGGTGTAGAGAGGAAAAGGGAAAGGAGAGTGAGTGCAATATACAATTGTACTTTTTACAGAAACCAAAGTGGGACAGCTTCCGCCATCATAACAACCTGTCCACAATAATTAAAAGGGGAAGGGGCTTGAACTGAAACGGGTACAGGCATCCAAAATGATAAGCGTCTACGTTTCGACCCTATTGCTCTTGGGGTATTTGGGACCTCAGCTGCGGGTCTTCTTCAGGACAGAATGTTGGGATAGGAGTGGGAGGGAAGGGAAGGCTTGGCCGTATTCCAACGGGTGATCTAAGTTGAACACCTGTAGTACAAGAATGAGGTAAGTGTTAGGGCTATGTTAAAAAAGACACAAGAGTGTAGTTAAAGGGGGAGGAGCTTCGCGGGGAACCAAGATGGCCGCGTAAGCTCGGAGCTCCGAAGACCCTCCGATCCTCCGTATTGATCCTGCTATCTATCCTGTCCCCCGACGGTGGGAATCAACGGCGGTGTTAATGCTGATGCGGCGCCCGGTCTCAGATTGAAGATCCGAGTTTCCTGGACCGGGTTACGCAGTTGTGAAGCCGACTGGCGACGACGCCATAGTTGCCTGGCATTGCTGGGGCTGCGACAGGGCCCGCTTCGGTGCACTTCGAGCTGAACTACCATACTTGCTGGACCCGGTGGACCTGCTGATCTCCCTGACATCTTGCCTTTTTCTGAGGGAGGTGGAGTGTACTGTGTGACTTGATCGAGTGGTGGTGGTGTAATGGCTGGATTTTCTGAGTAGGTGGGATCAGCCCCCAGGGGCCCCTCCAACCCAGCCAGAACGTACTCACCTTCCGTCCTCAGGACTCCTCTATATCCAGGCACCTGGTACCTACCTGAGGATGGGGAACTCGCAATATACAAGCTCATATTATTAAGAACACCACTAAATCTATAGGGATACTAAGAATACTCACTGATTACTAGGGATATCCATACCCTACACCACACTTATTCACATCAGTTGGTCTCGCGGCCACCCTGACCCAGACCGTTCTACCCTAGGGCAGATCTGACACACAATCTGGTGCGTCTACACACGGGCCTGCAGAACCCAATGCTCCCTTTTCCAAATTGTTCGCGATCCTGCGAAACTACGCGTCAGTGTCCTTCCTGACGTTCTCACTTATTCAAGCCACAATCTGGTGGATTTACACGTCGGTATCCTCCCCGACGCTCTCATTAACGCCGCATATCAACGACGACCACATTCCTATGAACACCTATACATATATATATATATTGGGATATTATCTCAGCTGTCTACTCGGGATGAAACTACAATAATGACTTTGAATATAGTTCCAGATTATATGATGTACTCTCTGCTCTTGGCATCAAAGGTTCACTCACTCCCTATTTATGTGATCACCACTTACCTGATTGGGATTACTCATCCATTCACGTGCCTAGCAAGCACCTAGAAGCTATGTTTACCTTCAGTGAACAAGAATAGGGGCTACACACCAGTTTGTTATAAACTGGGGATCGTTTATTATAGCAATATAAACATTTATACAAATCTAACAAAGACTATAGGTAGAACACACCGCTTGAAAGAGAAGGATTACACATAACAGGAACACTCCGCTGAAAGGGAAAAGATTAGACATAAAGTGTAAATGTAGCTAATGTGATGAAAACAATATCACCTGATTAGTGTGAAGTCTTGTTCTAGCTGTCATCTGGGTTCCTCTCTCGTCTGTGCCTTGGCTCATCTCATGCTCTCTCTCTCTCCTGCACTCTTGGGTACACCTCTGCGCTGATCACTCTGTCTCTGGACTCCTCTCCCCCACACGAACTGTCTCTCCACCTTCCGTCTTCAATCTTAATGGTTCCTGCCGCTCTGATCACCGTTCATTCCACTAGCTTATTCACTCTGTCTCTGCGCCAATGTCCAATTCCATCTGCTCCCATAGGTTAATCCACGAGCTCTCCTCTATCTCTTCTAAAAGGCATTACTTCAGACTCCAGCTATTCACACCTCCTCCTGATAAGCAACTGCTTCTGACTGCTTCCTTCAGTTCCAGCTCACTATTCAACTCAGCTCTTCTCCAGATTGAACCCTCTCTCTCTCTCTGCCAACTCCACTCCACTGCTGGACTCTCTGCTGGACTCTCTCCTCGACTGCCCTCTGCTTGACTCACTCCTCGACTGACTGACTCCGCCTCTGCACTTCACAAATATAGAATGCTGTTTCCTCATGGAAAGTTCCAGCCAGCAGCTTCTTCCCACCAATCCCATGCACCAGGCTCCTTGCGCTAGACGCTCCCACAGTGACCAGTCTGCTTGTTTCGTCTAGAGACCTGAGCCCGGGAACAATTCCTGATTAGATTCAGCTCTGGCCGGTTCTCTCCGGTCCGCTTAGGGCGAACAACAGTTATAACTATAAACATTGCTTTTGCCCTAAAAAGCCTCTCTGCTTCCATCAAGATGGAGTCTCTCTAGCTTTAGGCCTGTAGGCCTGAAAGGGGTGAAATGCTCCTTAGCTCTGTCAGAATACCTACATAAACCATACCAATATGTCTAATATGTCAAAGCCAATAGGCAATAGACAGGTTAAAGTCAAGAATAAAGGCATATTAAGCAGCTATCCTCTTCTAGGTCTGGAAACAGGGCTTAAAAAGGCTAAGAATACCTATACTAGATGCGAGCAAGACTAATGATCTATATCACTGCTAAATAAAGCCAAAAACTCTGCCATTACACTGCACCCTAGATCCTTATCTTGCGAGCATCTTATAAACAACAACAACCATCAAAACAAACATCAACATAATCTATCCAACATAGGCTAAAAATACCTATCCTAGATGTGAGCAAGATTAAGATCTATATCACTGCTAAATAAAGCCCAAAAAACTCTGCCATTACACTCCACCCTTAGATCCTTATCTTGCGAGCATCTTATAAACAACAACAACCATCAAAACAAACATCAACATAATCTATCAACAAATCAAAACCTAAAAAACTCCCTAAAAACAATGACAACTCAAGGAAATTCCACCTGAAACTCAATTGTAGGGAATAGAAACCTAAAAACAAATCAAAGCACCCTTGACTTGAATGCTGAAAATATCTGAGATTGGATCTGATAACAACAGAAACTAACCAAAGCATCCTCAAACTAAATGTGCCTCAACTTCTAATGATAACTGGTGAAATCTAGTGATGTAGGGACTTATGTGTTGAATGAAAACAGCAAGGGGCCTAAATGGGCCTACTTCGGACAACTTAAGACTAAATGAGGCCTACCTACTAATGTCAATTTAAGAACTAAATGTGTTACAACTTCTAATGAGAAAACAAGAAAGGGCCTAAATGAGCCTTACGTACTATAGGCAACTTAAGCTAATGATGACACATGAAACTATTGGTGTAGGGGTTTGTTTGTGGGATGAAAATAACAATGGGCCTAAATGAGGCCTACCTGCTGACATTTGTCAATTTAAAGTGAAATCTGAGAAATAAAGTTGCAAGGTCTGGGCAAACATTAATACATAATCATACTAAAAGACACACCACCCAGAACAATCCAAATTTTAAGGTAACCACCCTCTGATCAATCAAGGTGAAAATGTAAGAACAGTAAAAAAAACTACAACAACCCCATTTAAGAACACATGTGGGCACCGCCATTCAAAAAAGTCCTTCATTGGCAAAAACTTGTGTTGAAGAAAACAGAAAAACTATAATAGGTGGCACGTTTTTTAAAAGTGGGGCCTGCTTGTCCAAGGGATTACGCATCAAATTCTTTTATAAGACTGTGACAAATAAAACATTTTTTTTTTTTAATTTTTTGTTCTTTAAAAGTGGGGCCTGATTGTCCAAGGGATTATTCAATGTCCAAATTCTTCAGTGTAGGCCACCACCCTGCATCCTCGGTACTTCCTCCAATGCGGCCATCCATCACCCGGTCTGGTCTGGTCTGGTCTGGTCTGGTTCCATCATCCAAAACAATAAACTAAAATAAAAACATGAAAATAAAAAGCTAAAACAAATAAAGGGAGTGGGAGGGGAATGGGCCGATCCACGCATAATAGCCACACCCCAGCAACCTAGGAACAAGAGAACAAGTATCATTATTCTTGCAAAATAAAATTTTCCATTTAAAAAGCACCCCGGGTGCCTTTCATTATCGAAAAGAAAATATCCTAATTAATTAAAAACATTCAAAATTTAACTTTTAATAACTTTGAGTGGGGCCTAATCATACCCTAATCCTAACTAAGCCAGTCCCACCCTTCAGGGCAGGAGCTAGGCTACAGTATGGAAAAAAAAAAAATTTGTATTAACGCCAAAGGATGAGTTCATAGCATCAGCAGGGCACTGCAAGCCTCCCATTTCCCTGGTCAGAGAAGTCCGCCCAGGCCCATCAAACTAACTAACTCCAAGGGAAGAGCCAGGCCACCCCGCCCTTAAATAAACAAGCCGTGCGCGGAAGAAAATTGAACTGTAGCCAATCATAACACACTGGGACGTGATCGAAACTTGCAGAATGAAGGCACAAACCAGCTGGTCTGCCAAGGTCGAAAAACAAATTTCTCATGCCTTATTTTGTAACTAACGGAAGCTCGAATTTAACAAAAAACAATTCTGTTACAGTGTATTGCCAATTAAAAAAGCTCCAGTTTTTTTTTAAAAAGACGTTAGTCCAACTAACTCAACTAAAGGCAAGACATTTAAAATATGGGCACTTATTTAGAAAGGGGAAACTACCTTTGGCATACAATATTATACATGCTGCATTTGAGAAACGAATTAACATGGTCCATTTGTCAAAGAGAAATAATTTGTAAAACAACATAAAATGCAGATACATTTCAACATTGTATTTAAGTTAAAAGCATACATTTTCATTTTAACATTTTGGAAAATAATAATGTTACATTTCAACATTTTTGTTTGTCTTTCAAAGGCACATGGTTGCATTCCACTAATTAAAAGCACATGTTACCATGCACAGTCGGGCAAGATTTATTAGTCTCAAACCAGCACATTCATGTCTAGATGGAAACCCCTCACAGAAATTATTAATGAAAACAGCTCGTAGCGTGCACTCTAACGGGCTATCTTTTTAACATTTCACTCAATTTAAAAGAACACAGCTTTCTCCGTAATCCACTGGTTGATTTATAACCACATCAGTTCCAAGGTGAACCCACACAAATTCGTAGACGCATTTCAAAAGGAATGTGAAATGAACAGAACCCTTCTCAAAACACAAGATGTTACCTTTCCGTCAAGAAACTGACAAAGCACGTAGGCTGACCAAGGAACCAAAAAAAAAAAAAGTCAAAATCAAACCATCAAAAAAAAAAAATCCACTGACTTTTATAGTCAGGTCAGATAACCATGCATGTTGACAGCATGTAAAAAATAAAGGCTGCCATCTCAACTCAAGATATTAACCCTTTGGCAGCTCAAATAGAAACATTTCCCAACGTCCATTTATACATGGGAAAATCATTAGCACATTTCTTCACGTTTACAAATGACACGTACACATATTTTCAAAAACGTTATCCCCAAGCACCCGAGAAAGATCCAGCTCTCTCCTGCCAAACGTAATGATAACATGCCCTGTCCAAGCCATGACCACATGGCGCTATTCACAAGCCATATTTACAAGACAAGCCTTTCACAAGCAACATTTCCAAGTAGCAATGCACAAGGAACACAGCAGATCAACATGAGAACATGCACCTCACAAATCACATTAATATGGCGCTATTCACAAGTCATATTTACAAGGAGCTATATTCAAAGAACTCCACAGATCATATTACAATGAACACATTTCACATTGCACAGCATAAGCAGATGCAGCAAGCAATTGAATGGGCAATTTAAAAGCATTTTTTACACACATTTATACAATTGGACCATCACATAGATGTAACTGGCTTCCTCATGTAATGCCATCCTTCAACTCTGACAGTTTAAACACCAAGATGAAAACCATTCCTTCCACCCTGAATAAACCAAATGCCATGATGTAATGCAATCTCCTCACGCTGCAACTGTTCAAGCCAATAGGTCTAACAGGCTACATAAACTGCAACATTACGCCAGATGGAACCAGCGTTCAGGGCATTCCCTCAGAACACATGGGCAACTCTCTAAGCACATGGCCAGGCACACAGGCTTCGTAAACTGTCCGACTACGCCAAAATGTAATGTCTGGCGCTCAGGGCACTCCCACACAACACATGGGAAACAATCTAAGCACATGGCCAGGCACACCGGCTTCGTAAACTGTCCGACTACGCCAAAATGTAATGGCTGGATTTTCTGAGTAGGTGGGATCAGCCCCCAGGGGCCCCTCCAACCCAGCCAGAACATACTCACCTTCCGTCCTCAGGACTCCTCTATATCCAGGCACCTGGTACCTACCTGAGGATGGGGAACTCGCAATATACAAGCTCATATTATTAAGAACACCACTAAATCTATAGGGATACTAAGAACACTCACTGATTACTAGGGATATCCATACCCTACACCACACTTATTCACATCAGTTGGTCTCGCGGCCACCCTGACCCAGACCGTTCTACCCTAGGGCAGATCTGACACACAATCTGGTGCGTCTACACACGGGCCTGCAGAACCCAATGCTCCCTTTTCCAAATTGTTCGCGATCCTGCGAAACTACGCGTCAGTGTCCTTCCTGACGTTCTCACTTATTCAAGCCACAATCTGGTGGATTTACACGTCGGTATCCTCCCCGACGCTCTCATTAACGCCGCATATCAACGACGACCACATTCCTATGAACACCTATACATATATATATATATTGGGATATTATCTCAGCTGTCTACTCGGGATGAAACTACAATAATGACTTTGAATATAGTTCCAGATTATATGATGTACTCTCTGCTCTTGGCATCAAAGGTTCACTCACTCCCTATTTATGTGATCACCACTTACCTGATTGGGATTACTCATCCATTCACGTGCCTAGCAAGCACCTAGAAGCTATGTTTACCTTCAGTGAACAAGAATAGGGGCTACACACCAGTTTGTTATAAACTGGGGATCGTTTATTATAGCAATATAAACATTTATACAAATCTAACAAAGACTATAGGTAGAACACACCGCTTGAAAGAGAAGGATTACACATAACAGGAACACTCCGCTGAAAGGGAAAAGATTAGACATAAAGTGTAAATGTAGCTAATGTGATGAAAACAATATCACCTGATTAGTGTGAAGTCTTGTTCTAGCTGTCATCTGGGTTCCTCTCTCGTCTGTGCCTTGGCTCATCTCATGCTCTCTCTCTCTCCTGCACTCTTGGGTACACCTCTGCGCTGATCACTCTGTCTCTGGACTCCTCTCCCCCACACGAACTGTCTCTCCACCTTCCGTCTTCAATCTTAATGGTTCCTGCCGCTCTGATCACCGTTCATTCCACTAGCTTATTCACTCTGTCTCTGCGCCAATGTCCAATTCCATCTGCTCCCATAGGTTAATCCACGAGCTCTCCTCTATCTCTTCTAAAAGGCATTACTTCAGACTCCAGCTATTCACACCTCCTCCTGATAAGCAACTGCTTCTGACTGCTTCCTTCAGTTCCAGCTCACTATTCAACTCAGCTCTTCTCCAGATTGAACCCTCTCTCTCTCTCTGCCAACTCCACTCCACTGCTGGACTCTCTGCTGGACTCTCTCCTCGACTGCCCTCTGCTTGACTCACTCCTCGACTGACTGACTCCGCCTCTGCACTTCACAAATATAGAATGCTGTTTCCTCATGGAAAGTTCCAGCCAGCAGCTTCTTCCCACCAATCCCATGCACCAGGCTCCTTGCGCTAGACGCTCCCACAGTGACCAGTCTGCTTGTTTCGTCTAGAGACCTGAGCCCGGGAACAATTCCTGATTAGATTCAGCTCTGGCCGGTTCTCTCCGGTCCGCTTAGGGCGAACAACAGTTATAACTATAAACATTGCTTTTGCCCTAAAAAGCCTCTCTGCTTCCATCAAGATGGAGTCTCTCTAGCTTTAGGCCTGTAGGCCTGAAAGGGGTGAAATGCTCCTTAGCTCTGTCAGAATACCTACATAAACCATACCAATATGTCTAATATGTCAAAGCCAATAGGCAATAGACAGGTTAAAGTCAAGAATAAAGGCATATTAAGCAGCTATCCTCTTCTAGGTCTGGAAAAAGGGCTTAAAAAGGCTAAGAATACCTATACTAGATGCGAGCAAGACTAATGATCTATATCACTGCTAAATAAAGCCAAAAACTCTGCCATTACACTGCACCCTAGATCCTTATCTTGCGAGCATCTTATAAACAACAACAACCATCAAAACAAACATCAACATAATCTATCCAACATAGGCTAAAAATACCTATCCTAGATGTGAGCAAGATTAAGATCTATATCACTGCTAAATAAAGCCCAAAAAACTCTGCCATTACAGGTGGTGTTGTCGGCCTGCCCCCTCTTGGATCGCACTGGTTCCGTTGCTCAACATGGCGGGCAGGGGTGATCCAGACAAAGGGAAGCCCCCGAGGGTCAGCAGAAAACCCATCCATTCACAATCCACCATCCCTGAACGATTCTCCCACTCCAGGGGATCGCCGGGAGCATCGGGCCACACCAAGGACCCGCAACGGGATGTGTCCCCAGATGATGCGGAACCCACCCTCCGGGACGTGATGGGAGCCATTGCTGGAGTGAAGGCCGAGATGCATAGCCAACACGAAGCGATGTCCAGCAAAGTGGATACCCTCAAGATTGAGCTTAATCTCATCAGGGCCGACCTCGGCAAAACCAACGACAGGGTCAAGTCACTCGACATTAAGACGTCGAGTTTGACTTCTGATATGTCGGATGTGCAGACCGAGGTACGGGACCTGAAGGCAGCTAATATGGCACTTGCTCGCCGGCTGGACGATTTTGAGGGACGGGCAAGGCGCCAGAACGTCTGTATTACAGGTGTGCCGGAGGGAGCGGAGAAGGAGGCCGTGGACTTGTTCGTGGAGGACTTGGTGGAGAAGCATTTGGCGCCGGGTGGTTTGAGTAAATTCTTCTCGGTCGAGAGAGCTCACAGACTGCCTGGAGGCCAGCCGAAGTTGGGTGCACCCCCGCGCCCCATCATTGCTAGACTATTCAATTACCGGGACCGAGACGCCATTTTGCAAGCGTCGAGAAGAGGAGGCCCGCTGCGGTTTCAGAACGCGGACATTAACTTCTTCCCCGACTTCACTCAGGCCGTCCAGAAACACCGTCAAAGTTTTATGGGTGTGAAACGGAAGCTGAGGGAGATGGGGTTAAGGTACTCTATGCTTTACCCGGCGAAACTGCGCATCGAACATGGCGATCGGACGGTGTTCTTCGATTTACCGGATGCTGCAGGGGACTGGTTGGACACTTTGCCTCAGCGTCGGACCACTCCGGAGGACCAGTCGGAAGGGGCGTCAGGTGGTCCAGGTTCTCAGGAATAAACTTTATGATGTTGGCCTTCTCTCTGGGAGGGATGCTGCGGACGGCATCATTCACTGACATTTGTTTCTTTTTTCTTTACTTCTTCTGTTTTCTCAACTCTGGAGGGTAACGGGGGGTGATAGGATGTCTCCTTTCTCCTCTGGGGGCTTTTTGTAGGTTAGTTCTAAGGGGCGACAGGCACACTGCTAGTTGGGGTGGCTTCTAGTCTAATGCAGGGGTGCAGGGTGGGGGTTGGTTGGGTTGCGTGCTTTCCTTTTACTCTTCTTTTCCTACTTTTCTCATGGCTAAGGTATTATTGTTTTGCTTTTGTTATCTCGGTGGCTGCTTTCTGGGTGGGAGGGCTGGGACGGGACGTCATTGATGATGGGTGTGAGAAGTTGGCCCGATATGCAGCGTTCGCTATTCTAGCGACCGCTATGTATCGTTCCAAACGACCCTTATGGTGATTGGTTGTAAGTCAACCTATAGACCAGCTATCCTAGTAGCGTGGATACGAGCAGTCTAAGGCTAAAGACTCGAGAGGGCGTGTTAAGCCAGCTGTTTACCACACACGTACCCCTTGAACACCAAGTGAAAGGACACCACACAAGTGTTATGAAAATAAACAGTTATTTATTAAAGATCACAACAGCCCTGGACTCTTTATGAGGACAGGGTACTAAGCACAAACCAAATCTCTTTAGGAAAATACTTCAAGTGCACAATTAAAACAAGTGTCCGAGGACACGGAAAGTTTAGTGGTCTCGGGCGGACCCGATAAGGCAAGTCGGAAGCGAGGGACTCGGGACCCTAGAGTAAAGAGGCTATGCAGGCACCGAAATGCCGAAGTTACCTAGCCACGAGGGCTGCGGCTGCACAAGTCTTACAGGCGTCGGGGTCTTCGCTGACGAGCCAGGAGCCGGAAGAAAAGGAGTTGCTGGCCGGCGACCAGTGATGAATAGTTCGTAGAGATCCAAGCCTGGATCAGAGATCGTTGACACCTGAAAGCAGAGGGGACCAAGTTCGTACTACTAGCCAGTAGTCAGAGGGTACCAGGAGGGCACCGGTTGGCCGTCACCTCGACTAGGTGAGTGGGCGACGCTAGGCTCTGCAGTCTCACGGACCAGGAGGCGTTGTCGGCGACCAGGATGGAGGTGCGAGCTGTCCCACGAAGGATGATGCTGTCGGCGTCGCTGGGCCCAGGATTGGGGCAACAAGCCTTGGCAGATTTCAGGGCCACGTGGTGGGCCTAAAATGGCGTCTTGAGTGGACCTGGAGGGTCCGGGATGCTTCTCTCAAAGATGGAAGCAAAGGCCAGTCTGGAGCAACCAGACCAGCAGCGTTGGTTGTCGGATGTCGTCAAGGAAGGGCACGAGCCAGCGGCTAGTGACCGGACAACGTGCTGAGCAGCGAGCAGAAGGGCCCCACGCAGATCGTGGAGATGCTGGGAGACTGCACTTCGGTGCTGGAGCGGCTCAGGGTCGGGGCTTCTCGGACCCCAGAGCACTCACCAGAGAATTACTTCGATGGTCGTGCTGATTAAGAAAGCGTGCAGGTTTTGATGATGGCCGGTCCCTTGAGGTCTCGTCGCACCCACAGATCACAGCTGAGCTGATGACGTGGGTAGAGGTCAGAGGTGCCAGGGAAGCCGGTTCTCGTCGAGCTGGGCCGTCGGATTCCTTGAGGAAGGACTTGCAGCAAACCGCAGAGTTCTTAGATGGTGCCCGCGGATGCAGGGTGACTACTCCTTAGTCACAAGAGAGAAATCTTGAGAAGAGTCTCGAATGTCCTTTCGTAGAAAGTAGTTCTTGATTCAAAGATGATCTGATTTGGAAGGGTCCCCGCTCCGGCCTTTATCCTAAAGAAAGGGGTGGGTACATGACTAGGTCCTGCCCTAAGGGTGGGACCAGGAAGGGGGGTAGTTACACCCCTCTCCCCTGCCGGACTTTCCCCAGGCCAGGGCTGGCGCCCCTGGAACTGGTTCTGACCGGCAGATGCGTAGTGAGCACCGGGGTGCCACTCCGCAGTCACCTTCTCGCAAAAGCCCTACCTACCCAGAATACACAAACCCTGTCTGGGACGGTGCGAACACCGCCCTCGACAGGAAACCCTTTGTCCAAGCGCTCCTCGCTGGAAGGACTCCCAGCAGCAGGAGGTCAGACTCGTGTCTGTGGTGGCAGCATCCATTTTGTGGAGCTGAGGCTTTCGTTAACTTTAACCGGGGTTCACAGTTACGTACATGTTGTGTCCCTCTAGAAGGGCGGAATGCTACCCTCGTCGCCAGAATTGGTGAGGGGGCAGTATCCCGATTCGTATGACACCTTACTCGACATGTCTTGATAACGCGATACCGAAGTTACCGATATGGTACGCGTTATCATGGAACAGCCATTGGGTCTTGATTCCGCAAGCTGCAACCGGGCTCGGCTCGGGCCAGAACCCAATTCACACGAGCCCACGCACTCTGCCTTCAGGATTGTCAAGGCCTGCCATAGGAGTGACTGATAGGAACTCGGGTGTCCATTGTACGGTTAGGTATAGGGCTACTATACCTAATGCAAAGGGTGATTACACGACTTTGCCCCAGCTGTCAGGCAGCCAGTTGTGTCAAATTTAGGAGGCCAGCCAGGGGTGGCATAATACATGCTGCAGCCCCTGGCGGCCCTGGGTACACCTATGCCCTGAGTTACAGGGTCTGATAAGGTGGCCCAGTACCAATTGGTAAATGCACCTAGGGTACATGTTGTAATTTAGAAAGAGAACAGCCAGGCTGTGGGTCTGATTGGCAGGCCCACAGCCAGAGAAAGTCGTAAACCAGTGAAACAAAAGCAAAAAATCTGGGTGATCATAGGATTGCAGACCCTACTCTCCTACAATGGGGGGTAAGACTTTAAATGTACTTAGCTGGAAAGTGAATGGGTTGGGGGATCGCATTAAATGTGGTGTTGTGCTGCAAATGCTTAAACGTTGTGTTCCGGATATTGTTGTAAGGCTCTTAATAGGAAGGGGTTCAAAATGGTGGCCCATTCCGGGTTCTCTACGGGGTCCCGAGGAGTGGGGATAATGGTGCGCATGTCTCTTCCCCTGGAGGTGGAGTCCACGCTGGTGGATGATAGGGGCCGCTATGTAGCCGTGGTGGGCAGATGGGAGGGGCGCACCCTGGTTTTGGTTTTGGTTTATGTCCCCCCGGGGTTGCAGGCGGCCACCTTCCGTGATCTTGGAGGCGCCATTTTGGGTGTCCCGGAGGGGCTGTTGATATTGGGTGGGGACCTCAACTCTGTGGTTTCAGGCACCTTGGATCGTTTCCCGTCCAGAGATCTCCGCAGCGCACAATCATGGCTCCCGGACTTCATGAGCACCATGGGCTTCGTTGATTGCTGGCGACTTCTACATCCCGCCCAGCGACAATATACTTTCCATTCTGGGGCTCATGGTAGTCTCTCTCGCATTGATTACATTCTGACGCCCTCAGCTCAGGCGCAGTCTGTCTCTGGTGCTCGTCTCATGGCTAGGGGTATCTCGGATCACTCTCCGGTTTGGGTGTCGTTTGACTTAGGCATCGTGGCGGCGACTGGGGTGGCGCTGGTCAACCCCTGGTATTTTCGCAATCCCAAAACTCGAGACCTCCTTGCTAAATCCATTGACCTGTATTTCACCGAAAATACGGGTTCGGTAACGTCGGCCATTTCCCTTTGGGAGGCCTTCAAAACTGTCCTTAGGGGGGAGGCTTTCTCCTTGATAGCCGAGGTGGTCAGACGACGAGATGAGGACATAGTGAGGTTGGAGTCGGATATTGCGGACCTGAATTCTCGGCTAGCGCTGGGACCGACACCTGAGCTGCTCCATGCTCTCTCCCTAAAGCAGTCGGACTACAGGGCCACTGCCACGGATGCGGCCAAGGCGATGGGCAGGGAACAGCAAGGGAGGATTTACGACGCCGGAGACAAGGCGGGCAAGCTTCTTGCCTGGTTGGACAAGAAGGAACTGGCTTCTCGGGTTGTGTCTGCTGTCCTGGGAGATGACGGACTGGTGGTTACTGACCCTCCCGCTATTGCCGCGACGTTTGCCGACTATTTTGAGTCGGTTTATACATCGGTTTCCGCTCCGACCGAGTCGGACTCAGCCTCCTTCTTGGAGGAGGTTGAGCTTCCTTGTCTGTCTGATATTGAGCGTGACGACATGGACCGCGGCATAACGGTTGACGAGGTGGCGTTGGCAATAAGGTCGTTACGTTCCGGAAAGGCTCCGGGACCCAACGGTCTCCCAGTGGAGCTGTACAAAATCAGGGCTGACACTTTCGCCGCTCCATTGCGGAATATGTTCCTGGCAGCTCGAGAGGCTGGCGAACTCCCGCTGGATCAACGCCTGGCCACCATAGTGGTCATACACAAGGAGGGGAAGCCCCGTGACCTTTGTAGGTCGTACCGTCCTATTTCCTTGTTAAACGCTGAGCCCAAAATCCTGGCAAAGTTGCTGGCCAATCGGCTCGTGGGCGTGATAGCGGACTTGGTCCATCCGGACCAGTCTGGTTTCATCCCTCATCGGAACACAGCCCTTAATCTGAGAAGGCTTCACGCTGTCATGGCGCGAGCGCGTCTGCTCAGTGAACCAACAGTTCTTGCCTCGCTTGACGCGACGATGGCGTTCGACTCGCTCGAGTGGAACTACCTCTGGGCGGTGCTTTCTAAATTTGGATGCGGCCCCGACTTCATTAGTTGGGTTCGGCTCCTTTATTCTTCCCCGATGGCCAATGTGACGGTCAATGGCCGCTTGTCAGCCTCTTTCGCTCTGCGCAGAGGAACCAGACAGGGTTGTCCGTTATTGCCGCTCCTCTTTGCCCTAGCGTTGGAGCCGCTGGCCGCTTGGATCCGCATTCACCCTGATATTACTGGTATCAAGTGGTCGCCCGGCTTTGAGGATCGCGTCTCGCTCTATGCAGACGATATTCTCCTTTATCTCACCTCCCCTTGTCGGTCTTTAATTGTGGCATTTGACGTACTGGGCACCTTTGGTAGATACTCGGGCCTGGTCATCAACTGGTCTAAGTCCTACCTATATGTGCTGCACGGAGACACTCCGCGTCTCCCTAGAGGCTGCGCCATACAGGTCTCGCAACAGGGCTTCAAGTACCTGGGCATCTATATCTCGACGGATGCCCGGACACGGTATGTGAACAACTTGCTTCCCCCTCTGGCGCGCCTTCGGCGTGACGTGGAGGGTTGGAAGAGACTGCCGCTGTCCCTGTTGGGCCGTGCGGCGCTGTTCAAAATGATGTCCCTGCCGAGGTTCCTCTATGCGCTTCAGAACACGCAGGACCCAGTACCATCTAAATACTTTGGGGAGATTGAGAGCCTGCAGCGTGCCTTGTTGTGGGATGGTAGACCGCGCATTGCCGTCGTCAAACTGACCATCCCGTGGTATGACGGTGGTATTGCTCTGCCGGACATCCGCCGCTACTATTGGGCGTCTCAGTTGGCAGCCATTAATCACGGCTTCTATGGGCCGGCGGTCAACCCGGGATACGCCATGGATCGCTGGCTCATGAACGACGGGATGTACTATAGAGCGCTGTACTCTAGATCTCTGGACCGGAAATTGACTGGTCCCACCAGGACTGCGGTGCACTTGTGGAGGGCTGTGACAAAGGCTCTGGGGTGGAAGGATAGGCTCACCATGGCTACTCCCCTTTATGATTCCGACTTATTGGGGAACCTGTGGCACTCTAAGGGGTTTGACCGATGGGACCTCATTGGTATCTCCAAGGTGGCGGGTGTGATGACCAAGGGGGACATTAAAACGTTTGCTGCTCTGCAGGCAGAATTCCAATTGGGGGCCACAGAGTATTTTCGATATGCACAGCTGAGACACGCCCTCATGTCTTCCTTGCCTGTGGGTGACAAAGTTCCCGAGTCATCCCCGCTTGAGGATAGAGTATTGGACGGCCACATGCCGGACAGCGCCATTTCCCTGACCTACAAGAAACTTATTAATGTACGGACGGACCTGTTGGTGAAAGTGCGAGACCTCTGGGTGAATGATGGGATTGAGATGGATGACGAGGACTGGCAGTCAGCGGTCGCCTCCCCTAAGGAGGTGGCCATTTCGGCCAGGTTGCGTTTGGTCCAGCTGAAAGTGCTCCACAGGGTGTATGTCACTGGCCCCAGGTTAATTCGTATGGGGCTCTCCCAGGATGGCCTTTGCAGGAGAGGATGTGGTGCGACGGCCACTTTCATGCACACTATTTGGGAGTGCCATGTCATAGCCTCCTACTGGGAACGAGTGCATGCAGTTATGAGGGTTGTGACTGGTGTGACTTTGCCTGCGGAGGCTCGACGCTGCCTGCTGAACGTGTGGGGTCCGACTGACTATAATACTGCTCAGACTCGCTGGGTCACCCTGGGTAATATGGTTGCTAAGAGGGACATCGCCCAGAGATGGGGTGCTCCGACCCCCCCCCCCCACTGTTAGTCTTTGGAAAACCAGCATAAACTGGTGCATGCTCCGGGAAAAAACTGTTTACGTGGCCCGGGGTAAGCCCAAGATGTGGGGTCTGATCTGGAGTGCCTGGAACTCGTATAGAGGAGACATCTGTGTCCCCCCAGAGACAGTTCGACCGGAGGTCCGCCTCTCTCCATAGTTTCCCCCTTACCCAAGTTTCACGTGGATTAATCCTGTATTTTTACTCCCCCTCCCATATGCTTGCTTTCATGTAATGGTTATTTCATGATGCTGTTGTTCCTGCCTCTCCCCCTGGATGTGTGCCTTACCGTTTTTCTATGCTCCTTTGCCTTGCCACCTTTCTCTTCCTCTCTCCCTTCTTTCTCTTCTTTGCTTTCTTTTTCTTGTTTTCTCTGGTTTTCCTTGTTCATCTTCAAAATTCATAAAATTAAACCTGATAGCTCCTTTTTCTGTTTTGTACGCATTTCCGAACTGCTTTCCAATGCTGCCTAGCCTCCGGGATGTATGGCTGAATAGCGGTGTACTTGTTTTAGTAAACAAAGGTTTTCCAAAAAAAAAAAAAAAAAAGAGTGTAGTTAAAGTGGAGTGATGGGTACATTACCAATAGTACTGCTCAGAGTGGACCTCCGTCCAAACTTGTAGGGGATGGGTCACCTATTGGATAGAAAGGGGATACTGAGTCAGAGCCCATCTCCCAAGGGCAACTTGGGAGATGGGCTCTGACTCAGTATCCCCTTTCTATCCAATATGTGACCCATCCCCTACAAGTTTGGACGGAGGTCCACTCTGAGCAGTACTATTGGTAATGTACCCATCACTCCACTTTAACTACACTCTTGTGTCTTTTTTAACATAGCCCTAACACTTACCTCATTCTTGTACTACAGGTGTTCACCTTAGATCACCCGTTGGAATACGGCAGAGCCTTCCCTTCCCTCCCACTCCTATCCCAACATTCTGTCCTGAAGAAGACCCGCAGCTGAGGTCCCAAATACCCCAAGAGCAATAGGGTCGAAACGTCGACGCTTATCATTTTGGATGCCTGTACCCGTTTCAGTTCAAGCCACTTCCCCTTTTAATTATTGTGGACAGGTTGTTATGATAGCGGAAGCTGTCCCGCTTTGGTTTCTGTAAAAAGTACAATTGTATATTGCACTCACTCCCCTTTCCCTTTTCCTCTCTACACCACCAAAAGCACCCCTTTTCCCTTTCTCACGGACTATACTCTGATAGTCCTTTGCGCCGTTTAGAATTGTTTTATGATATTGTAAATAAATACGTGATTTTTTGACATGACGAGAAATCAGAGTGTGGTTACAATCAATATTTCCTTTCACAAATTGATGTTGTTATATTTTGGGTACCCTTTATGATTGCAACCAATGTGCACAAAACTGATATTTCCTAAATATATCTCCCCCATGTTGCTTTAATCAACATTTGCAGATCTAATCGCACTATTAAGTAACAACATGAGTTTAGTACTAGTTCATAGTCAAGGACCATCTTTTTCTTTATACTATTTATACCCAGGTCCTTTGATTCTGTGGGTGAACCCCATTGATTTAACGGTTATTAGGAGGAAGACACGACAGTTGGGATTTGTTACAGCAAAGCAAAAGACAAATATTCCTGGCACTAGAGAGATTTCCCCCTGCTTCTCAGAGACAATTGAACATTTCTCTTCCCAGAGCTACCATGCTTTCCTAGTCTCCTCCCACAGAAACCATTTATTAACATATCACCATATCCCAGACCTACATATGGGTACAGTACGGGAATATCGTCGCAAAAATATCGACTTACCTAAATATCGCTGCAAAAATATCTACAGGAAGAAATATCGATGGCAAAAATATAGTCTGACCAGAATATCGACAGACAGGTAAGTAATATCGTTAACATTAATATAGTTGTAATAAATATCGTTTACAAAAACATAGTTTACAATAATATCGTTTTTTAAATAATTATAAGTAATGTAGTGTTTTTAATGTGTATTTGTAGATAAAGTAGTATTTTTAGTAGTATTTTATTAGTTAATAATGTATTTTATGTTGAATTTAGTATTAATAGTTCCGTAGCGGGTTGTGGGTTTATAGGGGAGTAGGGTGGGAAGTAATTTAAATATAATGAAATAATAGATTAATTAATGTTTTAAATGAATATAAATAGTGTAATAAATAATAGTTAATTAATTTCAATTAGTTAATTGATTAATAATTATGTAATTAATTATGTTAATTTATTAATTAATTTTAGGTGTGTGTACAGGAATTTTTTAGGGAAAATGTAGTAAATTAATTACAATTTAATTGATTAATTATTTAATTAATGAATAAAAAAATGTTATTTTATAAATGATTAAATACATTTAGTAATTTTTACCCCTACGCTATCCAACGCTTTCCCTACTGTTGCACCCTCTGGAGTGGGAATAGTAATTTTTACTTCTACGCTATCCAACGCTTTCCCTACTGTTGCACCCCCTGGAGTGGGAATAGTAATTTCTACCCCTACGCTATCCAACGCTTTCCCTACTGTTGCACCCCCTGGAGTGGGAATAGTAATTTTTACCCCTACGCTATCCAACGCTTTCCCTACTGTTGCACCCCCTGGAGTGGGAATAGTAATTTTTACCCCTACGCTATCCAACGCTTTCCCTACTGTTGCACCCCCTGGAGTGGGAATAGTAATTTTTACCCCTACGCTATCCAACGCTTTCCCTAGTGTTGCACCCCCTGGAGTGGGAATAGTAATTTTTACCACTACGCTATCCAACGCTTTCCCTACTGTTGCACCCCCTAGAGTGGGAATAGTAATTTTTACCCCTACGCTATCCAACGCTTTTCCTACTGTTGCACCCTTTGGAGTGGGAATAGTATTTTTTACTCCTACGCTATCAAATGTTTTAATTAGTAATATATTGTATATTTTAATTATATGTATGTATTATTTTTGTTATATAAAGTAATGTGTTATATATATGTATATGTCCACATTTATTAAGTTTATAATTAAAAAGTGTAGTAAATTTGTTTTAAATAGTTAAAAAATAAAAGTAATGTAATGTATTTTGTTAATAGTACTTATATTTATTTATTATTTAATGTAATTTTAATTATTTTAAAAAGTCGATATTTTTTACATCTATATTATTTACAACGATATTTTGGAGTCGATATTTATGTACTTACCTGTTTAAGTATAGGGAGTCGATATTTTTGTAAACGATATTTTTACAACTATATTTATGTCAGCTATATTTTTGTAATCGATATTTTAACACCCTACCCTACATATATGCTAACATTTTCAAGCTGTAAAGAGGGA
Organism: Lissotriton vulgaris; assembly: GCF_964263255.1. Lineage (NCBI taxonomy): Eukaryota > Metazoa > Chordata > Amphibia > Caudata > Salamandridae > Lissotriton > Lissotriton vulgaris. Next base: position 1,296,233,574 of record NC_141691.1, read on the forward strand.
GCTTTTGGAAACAAATAGGGGGAAATTATTTTCGCTATTGACTTACATGGAAGCAGAGGCAATTTTAAGCTGTAGACAGCTGAAATAAAGCCTTTTTTGGCTTAAAGAATCAGGAGTCTCCCATCTGAATCAGGTGTGTTGGCATGTATGCAGCTAAGCTGCATGTTACAACCACCCAGACATTGTAAAGAGACACGCTGGGTGACAGAGCCCTCCCATCCCACTTTCTGGCTAAGTGAACAATGGCACTCGCTCTCTGAATGAGAATTGCATTGCCCATTTTACTCTGCCTATCCCGCTTACTGTTTTGGCTCGGTTTAATACTCAGATAAATAATATCATTGACACTATCAAGATGAACATTATTCAAAGTGGTGTTGTGTCAGAATGTTTTATATGAGTTAAATGTAATCACCTTTGCTTTAAATGTATTAATAACAAGCTAATTCATTTCGCAGTAACTCTGAAAACTGTTTGCCCTGTTATGAATTCCCAATGGGGTAGGGGAAACAAGTACGTGTCATCTGCAAATAATAGTGTTTGCACCTTAAATTCTCGTAATGAGGGAGCATCATTTAAACACTTAAGCCAAGCCACTACATCAGCAGTTTTAACCTGAGCTCCGGGACTCCTGGAGGTCCACGACACCCACTCAGGGGGTCCACAACTCTGTAGAAAACTAAATATTATTAACAGATTAATAAGATGTGTATAAACAAAGAACTAAAGAAGCAAAAAGTAAACATTAACATTTTTAAAAGTTCTGTAGATGTGAAGGAATTTGAAATTGGAAGGGTAACAAAATTTGTATTCTCAGATTGATTCACGGGAGAAGTGCAATAGATAGTGGCATGAAGAATGGGTGACCTAACTTGATTTAAAAAAGACTCCACCCTTCACATTAAAATTAAAATGTAGAATTTGTTTTACATATATGCTTGTGAATTAAATTAAATATTTCATCATTTGCGTGTTTGAGAAATACTTGGTTTTGTATTTTTGTGTATTGTTTTGCGGTTCAAATCATTGGAATTACTTAGGCCAGGTCCCCTGATTCCAATCTCGACTCAGTAGAGGTCCTCTGATTCCAATAATGATTCAGTGGTGGTCCCTGGATTCCAGTAGGGATTATGTTGGGATGTATAGAAGTCAAAAGGTTAAGGACCACTGCATTACATTATGAAAATGAACTTTGGTCTAGCACACACACTGTCCGGACTCCTTGTTTAAATGGGAATTCATTAGTCAGTTTCCCACCATCTCTCCAATGCATTCAATGATAGATAACCTTGTGGAGCCATTTTAGTATTTTAAGTATATCAGAGTACATCCAAAGTTTGTCCATGGCAACCCATAATCATTCCAGAAGAATTCTATCAAAGCTGATTTTAGATGGTAGATTGCCCCAGCTCGCGGCCCTAGTGGGCTTCCGGGGTTGGGACGCGATAGGCATCTCTACATTAGGTGATGTCATGTCTGGGGGTGTGCTCAAGTCATTTTGCACTCTGCGGGAGGAATTCGAAATGCCACGTACCCAATTCTATAAATACCTCCAATTCCGGCATGCTCTGACCCCGTACCTTCAGGGAGTGGAAGACATACCGGAATTCAGTCCCATCGAGGCCAAGGTCTTTATGGGAGAACTACCAGACAAAAAGATATCCCGCATCTATCAAACCTTAGTGCGCCACAGCTCCACAGACCTTGCCCAACTTAGGACCAAGTGGGAGCAGGATGTTGGGGAGCTAGATGAGGAGGATTCGGTGGAGGCACTAGAGAGGCCCAGGGGAGCGGCAGTTTCCACACGCTTGCGACTGATACAATTCAGGTACCTTCATTGAACGTACTACACTAGGCAGCACCTGTGGAGGGCGGGATTGATAGCGTCCCCAGATTGCCTTAGGTGTGGATCAGAAGTGGGTACGCTGCTACACACAGTATGGGATTGCAGGGTCCTACAGTGGTCCTGGGATAGAGTATTTAGTTGTTTGAATGAGGTCCTGGCCTGGGCGCTTCAGAAAGATCCCAAATTGGCCCTTCTTCACGTGCTGGCTGGAGTGGGGGGCAACCGATATAAGCGTCATTTACTACTGTTGGGACTCACCCTGGCCAAAAGGGACATTGCACGATCTTGGAAGGAGCCCCGAGCCCCGTCACTCATAGCTTGGCAGAATGGGATGGACTTTTGTATGGGCCTGGAACAGCCAGTATATGTAGCAAGGGGGTGCCCGCTTAAGCACTACAGAATATGGAAGCGGTGGGCAGTCTATCGGGGCCTGGACCTGGAACCGCCTCCGGAGGAAGATGTCTTACAACTCTCTTAATAGTCTGACAGCCTATGATATGGGTAGGCACAGTGGCACGTTTGGCAGGAGTACCATGTTCCAAGCACAACACGGGCGGAGTAGGCAGCGGCGCGCGCGGGGGAGAGGGGGGGTTGAGGGTGGGTGGGGGGCGGGAGGGGGGGTTGTGCAACCTTGCATTTCTTTGTTTGTTTCAACTGTTTGATTACCAATGAAAATGCTTGCATGTCATTGTACTTGATAACTTGCCTCTAGTGATTGTCTCTGGATGTCAGAACATTACTTGATATGCTTCTACCATGCAACTAATAAAATCTGTTTTAAAAAAAAAAAAGCTGATTTTAGGTCGACAAAAACACATGAAAAATGTGTTCTTGAGTTTAATATACTTTTCAGTCAGCAGGTGGAACCTAAATAGCTAGTCCCTTTCCAAAATCCTGCTTGGCAATGTACAAGTATGCCATTAGCGACCACCTATTCCTCAATACCATTCAAAAACATATGGTCAAAAATGTCCCCATCATTCAGTAAATCCCGCAAAAATGTGAGGTTTGTCTCCCGTGGTAAAGCAGCAGGTACTAAGCAGGGAAGTCCCAAGACAACATACAGATTTGAATGCGACTGATGTGCTACCTCATAATAAATAAGGGCGGCCGTATGAGACTTTTGCTTTACCGACATTCCGTGGAGGTTTCTATGCTTACGGATACACAGCTAACTGGATACTTTTTGGTGTACGTCGTTTGAGTTTCTAATCCTGTTGGACTTCAGGATTCTCTGATTTAAATTTGAAGCCTTGAGAAAGTTGGTCTATGACGAAACACGTGTTGGCTGTTATCTAATGACAACTACGTGTCAACACTGCAAGATATTACCCAGCATTTTAATGCTCTTGTCATTATGATTGTTTTTGCCTATATTGCACTTTGATAATTAAAAACACTACTGACTTTTGTTGGTCAGTGATTACCATTGGTGTTGTTCTCTGCCTTTGTATTGTTATTTAGCGAAAACAATACAGCAGCATCTCCTTGACCAGTCCACACAAGTACAGCATATGATGTAAATGTATTTGAGCTTATATAGCGCACAGCTACCCGCAGTGGGTTTCCCGGCACTTGCTTAGGGAACCCGTCCTGGTATTCCCCTGTGAGATAACCCCGGCAGGGTATCCACAAGGTGAAAGCCAGGCATCCCGCCGCAAGGGGCCGTTGTGGAGATTAAGCAAGCTATTGCCCAGAGTCGCAGAGTGTGAACCCATGAGTCGAGAAGGCACCGGAGCGAGAATTATCGAGTCCGTGGAATTTTTTTAGCCCTAGACCCACTGAGGCGGGGAATTGAACCCTGGTCCAGGGCCGATCTCAGCTTCCGGGTCTGCCGCCTCTAACTCCTGAGCCACACTTCTCCACTTTGATTACATCTTCTAGAACATTTTGTGAGATCACACAGTATGACCACCTTATATATCCTCGTCTGAGATGTCCATCCCACATCTCGCGCCATTGTGGTAATTGTTCTGTAATGATGGGGATTGCATATGTTACCTCTATATTTGTTCCACTTTCGCCAGACCCGGTCCCATTTCTGCAGGCAGCCTCTGTTCTTATAAGCTTCTACTTCTGCAATCATGCACCAGTCCATGTCCCTTTTCTATTCATCTCGGGTTAGAGGTTCCACTGCTCCCCACCTTCGAGCGATGTTACGTTTTGCGATTATTAGGACCATAGTGGTCCAGGGTTGTTCGGGCCGATTCATATCCGTTGCCTCCCACACGTTTAACAGGCACAATTTATGAAATGATTGAATGGCCCCACTGCCTGCCTCCTGCATACCCTTTAGTGTAGCTTCCCAAAACGTGTTAATGGATGGACACTCCCAGAGGATGTGGATGAAGGAACCAACACTCCATGCATACCTTTTTTTGCACACTCAAATCTGTAATGGTTTTGGTCATTGTGAAAGGTGCAAATAAACATGAGATTGAACTAACCCAATTTGGCACTCTCCAATCACCTCTTTCGGAACCGGGTGTTACATTTTTATGAAGTGCAAACACTGGTGCCTAGGCATGATAAAAAGTACCCTGTGCCCTTTTTGATGGCTCTCAACAACATTTTCTGACCCCGTTGAAATCCCATGAGGCGACACCCCTGGAAGACTCTTGATTTAGTTTAAGGACTAGCTCCTGAATAACATTTTAGCAATTATATTTTAACTGGGGCCTCATCAAGCCATATTATGGGGGCCTTGGGGGTACGTCCGCAATTCATCAAGGGGCGATTTTTTCACTTTATTGCATGCACTTTAGACAAATGTATTCTTGATAGGCATATTGACCAATTTTAATTGCACTTCTCTATGAATTTTAATAACTTTTACCCCCAGCTCAGGGATCAGATCTTCAGGGTTTCTGTAAATTCTGCTGTGGTTTGGTTTCATTGTAATGATTTTAAATAATCGCACAATAAAGAATTCTTCTTCTGATGAATAAAGGTTGGAAAAGTGATCAAAAAATTATCTTCCCCTATATGTATTTCTGGAAGGAATGATACCTCTTTTGCTCAATGACCTATAATATGCCAAATTGTGCAGGCATCATTTCTGTCCGCTGCTTCTAAAAGCGCTTATCTATGTACATCTACTCATTAGTCTCTTTTGCTCTTCATCAAACTCTTGTAGATTCTATGGGCTGATGTAGCATCTTCTCTGTCATTTTTAGGTTTCGGCTACCGTCCCACTGCATAAGCAGTGGGTGGGCGGAGCCGAAATCTTTTGTTAGTAGTATGGGGGCCTGAACACGACCCTCTTCTCCATTGGCTGGCCTCGTAAATGCTGGCCAGCCATTGGAGGAGAGGAGCGTCACTGAATTCAGGGCCCTCCTTGACGCGATTCGGGGGCGTTTCCGTGTCTTTTTTTAAGTCACGCCCTCTCCTCTTCCCATTGGCTGGAATTTTACCTTCCAGCCAATGGGAAGGGGAGAGGGCGAAAAACACCCCCGAATCTCACACTGACCTTGTTTATTTTTTTTTAGATAAGACGCAGTAGCTCAGTAGGAGCTGAAACATGCAGAAAGTTCTCCTCAACCTTGCTTGGTATTAACCAGACATTAAAAAAGACACGTCATCAGGTATGCACCCACCTACGTGTGAGCCCATCTCACGAACGGGCACGAATTACGAAAGGTTGTCCACGGGCGTCAGAGTCCGTTTTTTCTTTCTTTCAATTTCATGAAAGCACTGACAGGTAACCGAGCGCAAAAGTGTATCCATCACAATTCACTTGAAAGAGGCCTTGAAGCAATGCCCCTCCTCCCCCCCCCCGCATGGAGACAGCCCCCCCCACCCGGCCCCCCAAGCACTGAGACCCCCGCCCCCACGCAACGCCCCTCCCCCCCGCATGGAGACCTCTCCGCCCCGGGCCCCCAGGTATGGAGACACCTGCCCGCCCCCCCCAAGCATTGAGACCCCCGCCCCCCCTCCCCTGCACCAGACTGACCGCCAGAGCCTTCACCAGCAAATGATGCCCCCCCCCCCACAGAAGCAGCAAAATACTGGTTTACGCGTTTATAAGCAGAGCCCTTAATTCCATCGTCTGCGCCCCTCTGAGACCCCCAGTGTTTTCATCCCACTTAACCCGGCCCTCCCTGCCTCTGCGGGCTGGGGGGCGGAGGGGGGTGGGGGGGGCTGAGGGCGAAATCCAAGAATTCAGGAATAGGCAGGCTACCAAAAAAGAATCTGAGACGAGCATTTAAATAACCCCTCATTTCCCAAAAGCGGACATTGCATTTAATGCATCTAAAAAATATTTACAGGGAAAACCGCTCTACAAATGACAGCATAATTCCGCCACCGAAACCACCCCGCACCACTGTTCGCTACACACCACGGTGCTCCCCGCCAACATCCATAGATCTCTGCTGCAGGTGCCTCAACCCCCTGTGGTATCTCACATACAGCCTCTCGGAGCAGCGTTCCTCGCACAGGCGGTGTCACGGGTTCAACGCTGGCTGCTGACAAGTGCAGTCATCAGCATGGGCCGAGCTCGAATCCCTCTTACAATTCAGGCTTCCATTACCCCTTCCGGAAAGGAAGAGACGGTTATTATTTACTGCATTTTAAATGCAAGTTGCTTTTTCATAAATTGTCTGATGTTCAATTCGTGCTGCTGGTTTGCTTGCTCTTCCTCCGTGAGAAGCAGGACTGGTTCCCATGGGTCCTCCCCCACATCCACGGTGCACTGCAGAGTCCACCTCCCACATCTGGAGCAGGTGTTCTTTCATGTCTTCTGCTCTAACAACGTAAAATAACAAGCTTTACCTGTCGCTTTCTGGACTGCTCGGTGGTTCTACATCTGGCCTCATCCAATGAGTAAAGGGACAGGAGTTGTGCCAAAGCACTGATAGTTTAACAAGTTCAGAGAGTTCACTCACTTCAATTCGAGGCAGGCGACGAGCAAAAACGTTTATTTATCTTATGCAACCAACAACCATCGCCAAAGCCAACAGTCCTTGCTTTTTTGAAGTGTAATGCTCCGGGTTATATTCTATATCTGGATGCAATGATCGAAGCAGCAAAATACTAGTTGACGCGTTTTTAAGCAAAGCTCTTAATTCCATCGACTGCGCCCCTTTAAACCCTCCCCCCCCCCCCCAGTTTTTCCATCCCACCTAAACCCCTGCCCGCCAGATCTACCCCCTCCTCTCGCCGAGCACCTTTGCTTATACTTACAGACACTCCTGCTCTTCTCCATTCTAAATAGGAGGGAACGGAGGCTGCAATGTCTTCTAGCGCCAGCTCTGCAAGTTTGCACTCCTGCTGAGGAGAACTGTATACAGTCTGTATACAGTTGAATTAACTTTGATTCCCCACTCTCTGACATGCTGTTATTTAACCAACACATCGGAGTCGTGAAACAATTTGCGGCATCGCCCCTCCAGTCTCCAGCCCGCCCCCTCCCAGCACAAAAACACACAATGCTTTTAGCGCTGTCACTGGTGATTGTTATCCGAGCAGCGCCAGATTACAGGCTGCTGTGATAATACCAGGGCGCTCGTGTGTGAGGGGTTGTGGCGTTGCCCCTCCTGCGGCAGGAGACCGGTACACTGCAGGGGGGTCGGGGGGTGGGGTTGGCAGGCTTGCAGACTCACTGTGGCTCATTCGAAAGTGGGGTGAGGGAGGGGGGTTTCATCATTGAAGAGAGGCGGGCCCAGTCTGAAGAGATGGCAGAGAGGGGCTGTTTATGTAACACGGAGACATCCCTGACACCAATCACAGTATCTGCTTAGCTGGCTGGTGAGGCTGTTGAAGATCCACTCCTATGTCAGGAAGGCCTGACATGCAACTACATCCTCTGCACACGCCAACGTTAGAGCCAGCTACCTGTCAAGCATTATCTCCGTTTCTCCACAGGCAGTCCATTTCTAGTCTCAGCCTCTTATTTGTTTCGGACATCGTTCGGATGTGGCTGAGCATGCCACCCAATGTGGTGCTAATGGTATCCGAGCAAAATCCTTTGGGACATGGAAAAGGTGTCATGCGTCATACGGAATGGAAGTTTGTGCGAGAGCACGCTTTGTCCCATTGATTCTTCCATTGTTGTCTGTCCGTGTCAGGTGTGCCTGCTGCATTGTTAGTGACTGCAGAGGCTATTGGCAATGTAAATGACAATGCCACTTATTTATGTTTTCAAAACCAACACATAAATGCAAATTTTGTCATTTACAATGCCAATAGCTCTAACTTCCAAAGGCGAAACCATTGCATTGTAAATGCTTGTTTCTTAATGTTATCTAGCAGGACTTTGTCCCTCTTTTAGTCTTAATCATACCAATTATGTGTCCCAAGGTGTCTGGTACTGGACACCAAAACTGGACTAGTTCTCTAGATTGTTGACTGTACATGGGAGATTTTTCTTGAATGTCAGGGTTAGACTCAAAGGATGAAGATCGCACTCTATCCTAGTGTCTATGAGCATATCCTCCATTAGATTTCAGTTATACTGGATTAAAAACATAATCAATGAAATTGCTATTCCCACCGGAATCAAACATTTGCCTGGGTATCTGCTTTCTCCAATTTGTCATCCTTAGGCTGTGTTTTACTGCCAGCAGAGCTATATGAAGGAGGTTTACCTCATGTAAATTAGTTTGGGGAACACCCCAGGTTCTACTTCCTTCCAAAGCTATGTAAAAGATACCTATCAATGATTCAAAGGCTGTATTAATATCTCCCGCTACTATCCATAGCGAAATTCAGTTTGCAACATCAATCTCTCAATTTGACATTAGATCATCCAGCAGATCCAAGGTTGGAGAGCTACCATTCCTTCTCGTTGTCATTAAAATGCAATTATATCTGTTAATAATGATCCAATGTGGACAAGGCTGGAATTTCCAATCCTCCTGCTGAACATCTCTTGACTGTGTATGTGTATGTATATATATATATATTCACAGAAAAAACCATAGGTTTCACACCAGTTATAGTTACCTGGAAATTTTACTGACATAAAACCATTGAAATTTCCACGTTATAGTTAGTTGGACTCACTATAACTTGCGCGTGTAATGCACTGCTGATGACATCACATATTACATCACTCATGACATGGTCAGTGACATCACTCATGACTCATCACTCATAGTTTTTTCAGTGAATTTAATAGGTTTTTTAAATGCTAATTCCTAACTATAACTGGTGTGAAACCTATGGTTTTTTCAGTGAATTTAATAGGTTTTTTAAATGCTAATTCCTAACTATAACTGGTGTGAAACCTATGGTTTTTTCTGTGAATTTCATAGGTTTTTAACTGCTAATTCCTAACTTTTTATAGGGCCTCATACCTATGTGTTTTTTAGTGAATTTCTAAGGTTATTTTTTCGCAAATGTCTATAGCTTAGAAAGGTATGTTTGTATATTAATATAATATATTTTTTTTAAAGTATATTCATTTTTTTTTTATATTTCACTCTGGAGCGCTCCCGGTGACATGGTCAGTGACATCACTGATGACATCACTGAATACATCTCAAATGACATCACTGATGACATCACGGATGACATCATCCGGTGACCTTATGTTTCTGTGAAGTTTAAATATGTTTTACATATTGAAGAATGAGTAGATGTATAAGTGTCTGGATGAAAGATTAAGTAGGTGCGTGACTGACTGTAGGAGTGAGTGATTAAATGTGTCTTTCTGAATGCATGGGTTAGTGACTAAACTGTCTGAATGTGTGTATCATTATGTTTGTTGTTGTATAACCTGTTGCATTTGTTGATCAGTAGCTATATGAGTGGCTATATGTGTTATTAATTGGTTGCCCAAGTATTTGTATGAGAGAATGAGTGTGTGTGTGGGTGGCTGGGAGGTGTGTGATTCTGTGCATAGATGTGTGAGCAGATGATCCACAAGATGTATGGGTTCAAGAGTGCATGTGGAAACACCTGTATGGGCGGTTGACTGTCTGCATGAGTGTATTGGTGAGTGAATTGATATCTCAGTGCTACATGTCCAAGTAAGTAAATATGTAAAACACAATGCGTGTGACAGTTGACATATATAAATGACTACACATGAGAGCCAGTGATTGTGCCAGTTCCTGTATGGATCATTGTGTACTTGTATCAGTGATTGTATTAGAGAGTAAGTATGTGTTAGTATATGTTTGAATAAGTAAGGTGTTGTATGTATAACTGTATAGTTGAGAAAATGGAAGTGTGATTGATTATTTGCATAACTGACTAGGTGTGTGAGTAACTCCATGGATGAGTTGTCGCGTTCTAATCTAGGACCCTGATCGATAATGTGACCTTATGCCCCTATACGGCTATAAATCCATTTATTCCCTATATTGGCATAACCGATCAAATGCAATATTCAGAAACTCGTCTCTGGCCTCACACGAGCAGAGCCACATTTCAGAATCGCTTCCTCTGCCACTTCCTTTGCAGCCAATTAGTGCAATGACATAGCAGAAGTTACTATCTAAGATTCCTAGATTAACACTCCGAGTTCTTCAACAAGATAAAAACTCAGCACCCTGCGAAAGCCCCGCTTGCTGTGTTTTGATTAGTAATAGAACTCTAATGAGCATTGATAGACGATCACTTCCTAGTGACATCTTTATTGACGTCTTATGTCCAAAAACTTACGTCAAACAAGGCACCTTTCAGGTATAAATATTACCAATGTTGCCTTAAGCAAATGCTGCTAGCTGCCTCAATGCCATCGCTGCTGAAGAAGCTGCTGTTATGCTGATGATACTATAGCTGCTATCGCTACTGCTATCGCTGCTAACTAGCGAACGATGGTGTGGTGAACTTAGGAGCTGAACAGCCGTCCCCTGCAAGAGCCCAGCAGATGCAAGCTGCCCGCGGACGCTGCCCCTCCTCTTCCTCGATGCGCTGAGAGAGACGCTGTCTTTTCTCCTGCAGAGAAATCTAGCTCCGGCGTTTCCAAGCCACTCTTGCGAGTGACTGGGATATCAAGTTCCCTGAAGGAGATACCAGACCTCCGTCATTCTATTCCAGAGGTATGGTGTTGACTAAACCCTTAGAGAGAATTCTTGAAGCAAACCTTGGCAAAACCAACTTAACTTAAAGCTACTTACTCCCCTCCCAAGTATTAGGCTTAGGTCAGGTACACTGGGGTAGGCGTAGTAAGAAGCACCAGTTGAGTATTTTAGCCTAATGTATATATGAATGTATATATGTTTTATTCATTTTAAACCATTGTATGGCTAAGAAACCATATCAATGCTTTTACAGTATTATTTCGCAATACTCATCTTACTGTACGTACTTTTTATAATAACAAGTCTTGCAATTGTGGCAATTCATTTCTCTTGTACGAGAAGAAAGACTGTTCAATAAATGTTACCCTTTATTGAAAACGCCTGTCTCTCTATTCTCTACATATTGTGAAAGTAAACTGCACAACCACTGACTGAGTAAAATAACTGTCTATTGTTTCACACGACCCTAGAGATTGACTCTTATCTGAGGAGCAAAGTTGTCATGTTGCACGGTTGTTGGAAAACTGAATCCCTTCTTGTCTGTACCAGGGAAGCTGATCACTTCCTATTCAGAGAAGAAAGTTTCCAGTGACCTCTGAGCTAGTTGGTAACAAACCCAATTAAGTTTAGCATAGTCAGTGGAGGCCTGGAAGATCTGCACTTCTACGTTGATACTACTATTTATGTTATTCCAATGCGCAGGGCCTATTGGGAAAATAGGAACTACACTACATGGCGCCCAAACGTTTGGTAAGGCGATAAACTAACGCAAGACGTTAGAGTAACTCAGTCGTGCATTTTTCACACAGACCCCTTTCTCCCGTAAATACTAAGATAGACGTCTGGGGTGGGTGAAAGGTTAAAATCCGCCCGAACTCAGTAGGAAGAGATTCCTATGTAAAGCTCTGGTTTATTCAACGTTGAAGGATACAGTGTTCCAAAATATTGTGCACCTAATCTTTGTCTCCATGGAGACCTGCTCTGCAAACCTTGTATTTATACAATGCCAGGAGAAAACGGAACCACTGGGGGTGCAGTAAATGCGACTCAGCAGGGTCCCGACGGGACTACTGAACCGGGTGCAATAATCATCCCAGCACATTTAAGAAAATCTATAACATTAAAACTTATAGAAAATGGACTGACCACACAAGGTGGCACAGTCGTCTTCGTGATAGAGGCACACGAATATCGGCAGACAGAGGTATTCTATTCATGGATAAAATTTCCAGCGGCAAACGCCGCAACACACGAGTTCCACTACTATGAAGTAGGAGTTCCACCGGATGAATACGCTCCTTTCGAGGAGATTGAAATCCCATTAAAATACCAAGAACATTTACTTTGGTTCACCCCTATCGAGGACGTCGGGGCTGTGGCCCACAGCGTCTATTCCGTACTCTACAGCGTGGTCTCTTCTGGGGGAGGTGTCGTCCGGGAGAGCTCCCGACGTCTGGCATTCACTATGGAAGGAGCTTAGCGTTTCGTCCCATAGCGTCACAATTGGGAACTGTCTCAGTCCTGCTGTCTCCTCATTATGAAGGGAAATGCTTTCTGCTCTTGCCAAGTTGTCTAGGGAGGTGCGCCAGTGTTCTGTCAGGGTCGGTTCTGCACGTTTTCAGTGTTTGGTGATTAGTCTCTTGGCCGTAAGGAGGCCAAGGTCCCAAAAACGGGAAGGGACTTTATTGTGTTTGGTCCTCTGGTAGAGGCCTAATAGGCGTGCCTCCCATGTGTGCGGTATTGGCATGGCTGTGCTCCACTCGAGTAACGGCAACACCGACTGCCAGTATGTTTGGATCCGTGGACACTGCCATAGCATGTGTAGCAGGTCCACCCCGGCCAGTGTGCATCGCAGGCAACCTGCCGCAGCTCCCGGGAAGTACTGGTTGATTTTATCTGGTGAGAGGTATGCTCTATGTAATATGTAAAACTGGATCTGTTTAAAGCGTGCATTGCGGGGGATGTTTTTGGGGCTCGCTAGTACCATCACCCATTCCTTGTCCGTCCAGGCTTTCCCCCTGTCAACTGCCCATTTGTCGCGCAGTGGTTGTAAGGTATGTTGTGTGTGTGATAACAGTGATTGTGTCAACCAGTGTACCACGTGTGAGCCATTTCCCATGACGTGCAGGCATTGTATTAGCTGGTGTGTGGGAGGTTCCTCAGTGATGTTTCCCCATTGTTGTGTGAATGCCTTGATTATGGAAGCGTATTGTAAGAACTGCCCCGCCGGTAACCCCGTGTCGTTGGCAAGTGTCGCGAAAGATATCAGGGCCCCGTCAGCGTATAAATCTGCCATGGTGTCTACTCCTGAGCGTGTCCAATTTTCCAGTGCCGCTTCTGTGACCACGGTTGTGGTCTTGGGGGTGCCTAGGAGTGGGAGCGCTGGGGCATATGGCTTAATAGTTTTAGTGAGTCGTAGACTCCGGGTATAGCATTTTATGGCCACTGATACATGTAGTTGGGTTTGTTTCCTTGCTTTTGTCAGCGGGTGGAATAATGAGTGTATCTGTAAGGGGGTCTGCGTGTCCACAGCTGTGGCCGTGTCCTCCTGGTTCCTGCCAGAGAGCCAGGCCGCCACCCATTGTAGTTGTGCCACCAGGTAATATAGCTCTAGGTTCGGTACTGCAAGGCCACCAGCACTGACGGGTGCATATAGTTTTCTCAGTGCTACTCTGGGCCTTCCAGCGTTCCAGATCAGATCTCTGATCATGGTTTCTAGTTCCTTGAAAGTGCGGACCGGGACGTATACTGGGATGTTGGCATAGTAATATAGGAGTCTGGGTAGGACAATCATTTTCGTTAGCGTCACTCTGCTTGGCACATTGAGTGGGAGAGTCTTCCAAAAGGCGACCTGGGATCTTATGGACGTGATGGTGCACGTCAGGTTGCCATCTAGGATATCCGGGGGCGTCCTATATATATTTATTTATTTATTTATTTTTAAGATTTGTAGAGCGCAACAAATACCACGTGTGGTGTCTCGGCGCTGGTTAGCAGAAAAAGAGAAAAAAAAGGCGGCACTCCCTGTAAGTTATTGAGTAAATAGCCATGTCTTCAGTTTCTTTCTGAAAATCATCAAAGATGGGCTGCTTTTTATGTGGGTAGGCAAAGAGTTCCAGAGTTTAGATGCGGCCACAAGGAAGCGTCTGTCTCCCCATGTGACCGTTCTCACCCGTTGAATACATAGAGCCGCAGAAGAGGCTGATCTTAAGACTCTGTTAGGGACATATCTACACAGAGATTCCCTGAAAAACTCAGGTCCCAGGCTGTTTAATGCTTTGTAGGTTATGCAAAAAGCTTTAAATTTAGTTCTCTTTCTGATCAGGAGCCAATGAAGTAGGGTGTATAATAGGGGAAATGGAAGCAAACCTTGGGGTTTTGGTCAGAATTCGTGCGGCTGCGTTCTGTACCGTTTGTAGTTTGTTGAAATTTGTTGATTCCTAGATATTTGAACGTGGTGTGGTGCCACGGTAGCCTCTCGCCATTGAATCTGATTTCAGGTTCTGGGGCGTCAGGAGCAAATGAGTACGCCCCCGATTTGGTCCAGTTTACCTTTAGGCCCGACATGGACTCAAAGGATCGGAAGATGTCCGATAACTCCGGCGGTAAATGGGTAAGGTCTCTGATGTACAGGAGCAGATCATCAGCGTATAACGATACAATGTGCGTGCCGTCTGCTAGTGGAATGCCCCAGTGTGCGCCTCTGCTACGCAATATCTCAGCGAGGGGTTCTATCGCTAACGAGAAGAGCAGTGGGGACAACGGGCAGCCCTGCCTGGTACCCCGTCGGACTCTAATGGCATCGGACAACAGCCTGCCCGTGCGTACTCGTACCTCGGGGCTCCTGTACAGCAATCCGACTAGCTCGATGTAGTCGTCTCCCAGGTCGAACTTTCGCAACACTGCCAGCAAATAGGGCCATTCAACCGAATCGAAATCCTTTTCGAGGTCTAAGATCAAGCAGCCCGATCTCGGCCAATTCCGCACCGCATATTCCTGCACTCGGAACAGTCTCCTAATATTCTGGGAGGTGCACCTAGTTTGCACAAAGCAGTTCTGGTCACTGTGTACCAGGGCGGGCACCAAGGTTGCCAGCCGTTGGGCTAGGGTTGATGCCAGGATCTTGTAGTCCGTATTCAAGAGTGCCAGAGGTCTGTATGAACCGAGTAGTGTGTCATCCCTACCTGGCTTAAGAAGAGACACCAATGTCACCTCATTCATCGACTGGGGCAAGGACAAGTCTTCTAGTGCCACTGAGTACACCCTGAGGAGCTCCGGGATCAGGATATAAGAGCAGGCTTTGTAGTATTCGGCTGGTAGCCCATCTGGGCCAGGGTCCTTGCCATTTGAAAGGGCGAAGATGGTGTCACGCAGCTCATCTGCCGCTATCGGTGACCCAAGGTCGTCCCGTTGGTCATCAGTCAGGTTGGGCAGCGTGACCTTATCTAGGTATGTGGCGATGTCTGGTTGTGGACTCTGCAGTTTCGACCTATACAGTACACTGTAGTGCGTCACAAAGGCTTCGTGGATTTTTACCTGTGTATATACCACTGGGCCGTCAGCTGGGTGTATTGCCATCACAGGTGACGTTCGATCCTCGCGCTGTATCAGCCAGGCTAACAATTTGCCGGGTTTATCTCCAGTGCTATGTGTGCGGGCCGAGTGAGCAGTATAATTAACGTGTTTTAATCTATTAACCAGTTTATCATGTTTCGCCCGTGCCTCTAGTAATCTGGTGTTTGTGCCCTCAGTCGCTTCCTGTTCCGCCTGCATCAGGTCTAACACCAGGCGTCTCAATTCTGTCTCTATCTGCCGTCGGGAATGAGCCTGTGTGCCCAGACATTGCCCCCTGAGGACTACGTTGAATGCGTCCCATTCAAGCTGAGGTGTCGATGCCGTGCCCGTGTTTTCTTCGAAATATTGCGCTGTTTGTGTGCATATGGAGCTCCTAAATGGGCCGTCCAATAGCAAATCAGGTTGTAGCCTCCAAGTAGGCACCGGGGGTCGCGGTTGCTCCCATGCCAGATCTATAAGGTGTGGGTTATGGTCAGAATGTGTGCGACCCATGTAGTAAGGGTCTGTGACGTATGGTAGAATCTCGCTGGTGACCATGTACCTGTCGAGGCGCACGTGTAGGGCATGTGCCCCTGAATAGTATGAGTAGACTCTGGTGTTGGGGTTACGGTTACGCCACGCATCTTGTAAGTCCCATTGCGCGGACCAAGCCTGAAGGGTGTTCGCGGCGTTCAGCGCCTGTGAGCTAGGTGGCGGGGGTGGGATCGGTCTAAGGTCAAATCTAATGTGCAGTTGTAGTCTCCACCCAGTACCCACGGGATACCATGCCAGGGCGCCAATGTGTTTGATAATTGTGCAAGGAAATCTGCCAGTACCGTGTTGGGCGCATACACCGAGGCCAGCACCAATGGGTTCCCGTCTAATCTACCTTTGACCACAACGTATCTCCCTCCGGGGTCCACGTAAGTGTCTAGTGTTGTCCATGGGGTGCCTGGCCTTACCCACACCAATGTCCTCCTAGCGTAAGATGAGTAGTGTGTGGCATATAGTTGCCCCCGCCATCTGCGTTGTAAGGTGTGAGTTTCCGATTCACTGAGGTGTGTCTCCTGTAAGAGGGCTATTTGTATGTGGTGGCGTTTAAGGTACGAATAGATCTGGTAGCGTGGGGATGGTGTGTGCATGCCCCTCACATTCCATGTACATATTTTAATAGCAGGCATTACAGTTCTTCAATAATTCCCCTCCTCCAGCTCTCCCACCATCCTCCCGCGAGCCCCGCAGTCCTCATCAAGCAATTGCTCCTTGCAATACTTAACGAAAGTGCATCTATTTCTTCACACCATTTCATCAAAATAGGGGGAGGGGTAAGAAACATGGCTAATGGAACAATAAGCCATTGAACTTGATAAACATATACAATACCAAAAGGTCGGAGGCCAAACATGCTCCCGTCCATACTCTCGAGGAGAGCAACAAAGTCTAAATCTAAGGGGGCTGCTGTGCGATGCGCACTATAACAGTGGTTTTAAGTCAACAAAGTCATTATATGAACGCCCCCCGCCTTCCCGGTAGGCGTATGCCAGTCTGAATCACACTTGCAATACAGGGAACCATTCGCACAAGTATTAACCACCTTACTTTACGTGTCCCAGTTGGTCGGCTGCTAGGTAAGTCATCTCTGGACTCGTGTGCCGGTCGCACACAAGTTACTGGGCCGTCCCCGGGTCGTGCACCCACTGAAGAGGTATCGGGTGTGCGCCCGCTCCTCAGATTGCAGTCAGGGTCAAGCTTGCTGCCTGTTGCTATGAACGTCACTTGCGTCCGTTGCGCCGCAGCTCAGACCGTCCATTTCTCTGCGGCCGCTGCGGCACTCCTCAGTAAGTGTCTCTGGGGTGTTGTATCCTATGCTGCAATCAGCTGATGTAGTCCGCTGTCTGAGGAGTGACGTCCGGTCTTTCCTCCGAGGCCTGGGAGTCCGGTACGCCATAGATGGCTTCGTCGCCACTGGGGAGGTCCCGTGGGCTGCCGCCTGCCGCTTCGCTTTGCATAGGGGATCGGCTGAGTTCCATCACCAGGCGGAGAGCGTCCTGTTTCTCTTGCTGTGCGGCGTCTGCTGGGGGGGTGTTCTCGCCGCTCCTCGCGTGCTGGTTTGCGATCTCTGGCGGGGTCTGCATCTCCTCCGGCTGCCTCCGGATTGGCGTCGAGTAGCGGGGCCCGCGGCTGTTCTGGGGTCCGTGTCTGTGCCACCGTCCAGCCATGCCTCCACTTCGGTTGGGTCAGTGAAGAAGTGCGTTCGTTCGCCAGCTACCACTCTCAATTTCGCGGGAAACAACAGAGAACATTGCAGACCCAGCTACCTCAGGCGTCTTTTCACCGCCAGGAAGGAGTGTCTTTGCCTCTGCACTTGCACAGTGTAGTCCGGAAAGAACATTACTGACGTATTCTCAATCCGTACCTCTTGAAGTTTGCGTGTTTTGCGTAGGATGGAGTCTCTGTCTCTTTAGTTCAGTATGCGGAGAAGCATGGGTCTCGGGTTGGAGCCCGTTGTCAAGGGTCTTGTAGGAACTCTGTGAGCACGTTCTACTACGAAGTGTGGCGAGAGTGACCCCTCCGGCAGTATATCTTTCAGCCGCCGTTCCATATGCTCCTCTGGGCTCCTTCCTTCCCATTTCTCCGGAACCCCAACCAGTCGCACGTTGTTCCTTTGTGCCCTACCTTCTGCATCCTCGGCTCTGTCTTCTAGAAATTCCACCCTGTTCAGCAGGTCTTGTATTTGCTTATTCGATTGGCTGACTTGGGGCTGAAGTTCCTTCACGTCGCTTTCCAGGGACGTGGTGCGGTCCGCCAATTTTTTATGGTCCGCTCTCAGATGTGTGAGGTCTATGACAACCCTATCGATTTTGGTGGCTAGGGAGGTGCGGGTAAGCTGGATGGACTCTTCCAGCCTTTCCATGGCTGCCAGCAAAGTGTCCAGTTTGGCCGTTGTTTGGTCCGGGTCGGTGTTCTTACCGGACTTGTCCATCTTGCCCTTAGAGCTTGCGCCTCCGGTTCCGGTCCGGGTCCTGGGTCCGTTAGACATCAGTGCCCTGGCTCTCGCTCAGCCACAGTAGTGATATCTGCAACAACACGGCCGCCGGAGGATGGGCCGGGGCGTGGGCCTGTATTGTGGGGGAAGCAGGGTCGGCTACTCAATGTCTGTGGCCGGTGGGTGGGGTGCTGCCTGCTCCTCTGCCCCTGTGGTGGCGATCGGCAGTATTCAGTGCCAGCCAGGCAGTTGCGCCATCGCGTGCATGCTGCGCAGCCCCAGAGTTCTCTCCCCAGGGGGGATACGTATGTGTCGTCTGGCCTTGCAAGCCTCCGTTAGCTCCTCAGGTGGCGCCGTGCCACGTGGCACTACCAGTTATGTGGGCGTCACGTACCTCGTATCTTCCCCTCTGTCCTGCCTGGTCATCCCTCAGCCGTGGGTACCCTCGTACTCTCGCCGCACACTGGTGGAGGGTGGGTGTTCTATCCCCGGCTGTGTTCGCTGGTGTCTGCCTGCAGTCCGCGCCCTTGGCCTCAGCCGCCCTTGTCTCCCGGGCCGCCTCCGCTCACCTCCGCCTGCCCCGTGGTGCGGGCCCGTGTTGTTCGTTGTCGGGAGTCCGGCTGTGGGCTTCAGTGATTGCCGGTTTCAGGCCTCTGACCTCAGCGGGTCGCGCCTCCGTTCCTCGCCTCCGGACCGCAGCTTTCCGGCGGGCACGTCACGTCCTTCTGTCGCCACCCCGCCGGGTCAACCCCAAGTCCTGCAGTACGCAGGAAACGGTGTCCCCAGGTGGTTAGGGTCGGGTCCCGGGTAGGCTGCCTGTGAGGCTGTGCGCTCCGCCAGCGCCTGCAGCAGGCCGCACTTTTGGGCCTGCCGCTTCCGCTGGAGCCTCGAGCTGTCCTGTGTGCCCGCCAGGCCTGGATGCGACGTGCTCGGCTGTGGCTCCGTGAAAACCGCGGTGCGGTTCGGTGTCACCGATTAATGCCAAAATCGGTGGGACACTTGGTCATGGCGTCTCACTGCAGCGCCTGTGGTTGCCGACCGGCTGCGAGGGTTAATTCACCGGATAATTACGCCGGGAAGGGGAGCTCGGCGCGGAGCTCTACCCGAAGGCGTCCATTGCAGTTGCGTGCGTAGCCACGCCCCCCTTGGGGAACGCAACTCCTCATAAGTCATTTGAAACATGTTGTCAATAGTGGTGACCAATGATAGTCAGCATCGTTTGGGACTGTACTGCTGCAGGTAAGGGAATGTAGGGAAGAGGAGATAGCTTTTGTATTGTGGCTCTCAGGGGTGCTGAATCGACCTACTCTGTGATAGAACGTGAGGCCTGGCTTGTTGGTGGGGCGTTGACCACTTTAGAAAGTACTTGTGGGGAACTAAATTTACCATCTGTATGGATCATAAGTTATGAGTCAGCTTTCTTACCACAAAAGGGGTGAGTAAAGCCACTCCCTGCATTGCCAAATGGCACTATAGACTGCAAGAATTCTAGTTCCAGTTGGAATACATACCAGGTGGGAAGAATGTTTTTTCAGATTATCTGTCGGGGTTGCTACTCAAAGATGAAGGGGAGGTTAAGGATGTGGATGATGACTTTTGCATTGTTGCAGTGTGGTTGAACTCTGAGTGTAGATGTAGATGCATATCGGCAGAAGAATAAAAAGGCTGCAGTCCAGGAAGAAGAGCTGTTGCAAGAAATTACAAATCTCTTCAGCAAGGATTGGGTGAATTAAAGTGCGAGTGAGTATGTGTATGCCATCAAGCGCTTATTATTGGAGTTGAGTGTCAAAGATGGGATATTAAGGAGAATAGATTTGCTGGTTGCCCACATGGCTTGCAGAGCAAATTGCTGAGCTTAGCACATGAGGGACACAAGGGGATGAAAGCCATGAAAAGGTGGATTATAGAAACATTCTGGTGGCCTGGGGTGGACAGAGTGTGAAGCATTTCATGAGAGAGTGTGTGGCATGGGCTCTAAGTGGCAAGATTCAGATCACTTTTATCCAAATCCAGTGGAAGCCATACCTGTCACAGAGAAACCCTGGCACAAACTGGGTTTGGATATCATTGCGGCAACGTAAATGTTGGATGATTGGTGCAAGTACGGTTTGTTGCTGGTAGATTATGGGCCGTGATGGCCTGAAGTGGTATTTGTTAGATATGCAAATACCAAGGAAGTGCTGGAGGTTTTATAGTCCCTGTTTTTGAGGGAGAGTGCCCCCGTGGAGCTTGTCACTGACAACAGCGTGCAGTATGTGTCAAAAGAGTTCCAGAAAGTCATGTCTCCTTGGGGTAAAACGTATCAACATCTTTGTATCACCCCCACAGTAATGGTTGGTGGTACATTGCAACTGAATAATAAAGGGCACCATTCATCTCTTTGTGGCTAGTGAGTTGAATTGGAGGAAAGAGCTTAAAAATGTAATGTGGACTATTCGCAATACACCTAATGCCAGAACAAATGTGTCCCCTTTTGCATTATTGAAGGGTCGCTTGGCTGCCACTAAATTAATGAGGCCCTGGATGTGTCAGTTGGTTGAGGCTAAAGAGAAACACGTGCAAGTGAAGGACAGTTGTGAAAAAGCTCAGAAAACGTATGTGAGCAAGGTGGAGGACAAAGGAAGACAACGGATTTTATAGTTGGAGATCGGGTTAAGATTAAACTGCATGGCCATAGTATCCTAAGGACAGTCAAAGTTTTCCAACTTGAAGGAAACTGTGTGTCAAGGATCCTGTGGTCAAGCTAAGCGATAGAAAGTGGTGGAACAAAGAGAAAATTTCCAAACAAAGAAGGGGGAAAACTTGGTTACCAACAAAGGGAAATCTTCATCCATATCAGTGGGTGCAGGGTGCCTAAGATCAGATGAGGAGAGAAGACCACCTGCCAAGTTCAAGGACTATATGTAAACCTAGACAGTGAACTGAGTATTAATGACATTCGAACTTTGAAAAGTTTGAACTTTTGATTAATTTCTTGAATTTGTCTTAAGGCGTGTAGAAGGTGGTATTTTGTACCGTTTATACTGTTTGCTTATTATCATCATTGTTGTTATTATTTGTATTTTCTTTAAGGGAAGAGTTGTGTTGGGTTCTGACTGTACAATTCTATTTAGAATTCTGACATGACAAAGGACATGGAATGTGGGACATGTGATGTTTGAAAAATAAAATATGGTAGTCGCTCGCCATTGCAAGGCCTGCCAGTTGTGTTGAGGACTTGGGCAATAAATCTTGAAATCTCACCTGAGTATTTTGGTAACTCAAGACTTTTCAGTAGGATTTAAACAAGTAGACTGAATTTCTGTGATTTCCATGGTGTACCACCCACTGCTATTTTGATACCTGTTTGAGCTTTCTATTATTGGATCCAGATATATAACTCAACAACTGATATCCACCTAAAACCAGACAGAAATATTGGCTTCGACAATGGTTGTTTAATATAAATGAATAACAACAATAATTTTGTTGTAAGTAATATTGAAAATATTTTAATTCTGAAATGTATATTGTATTAAACATTACTGAGGCCTGTGGAATGGATAGTCATCTTCAGATGTGTCTCAATCACACTTGTTATATTCACTTTATTTTATACATATAGACCCTTTTTCTTTCCAGATTTCGTCCATCTGGATAACTTACACCTCATTTTATTCCTCTTCAGCACCCTCTTTTACCTCTCTACTGAATGCACTTCCTCACAGCTCCTTCACTTTACTACCCCTTAAACACATAATGCATGCATTCACCTGTAAGCACTGCATATTCTTTTACTCAAGTCAATAGTTTGACAACTGTGTATCCCCTTCACACACATTTGCAAAGAATAACCATTGCAACTGAAACAGGTGACCATTGTTCTGTGCACTCTGCAGAGAGGCCAAGGATTGGACGACCACTTATTCTTAACACCTTTCTCATTGACAGGCACTGTGAAAAACTCACACTGCCTTCAGCTTCAACACCAGAGCTCAGAATCGAGGACCATATTAAACATCTGGAGGTTTCCCCGTTCAAAATATGCACTGAACAAGAGAGTAACACGAAAAAAACATTAACTCATCATCCTGAAAATAGCTCCATGGAACTAAATAACTGACATGGATTACCTCAAAAAAATTTACATTCATTGTTCAGAAGTTGATCACTGTTTTTGCCTGTAAAGTGAAGGAGAGGAATATAGTGCCAAATAGTGAAATCTATCAATGTCTGCTTTTAATTACTACCCGGAAGACCCAGCCCACTTAAAACTCTGACCCTAACCCTCTTTTATTACCCAGTTTAGTGTGAGTGGGGGGAGGGTTAGCATTTCTTATTTTGATTCCTTTCCTTTCAAAGGGTTACATTCCTAATGGATGTAATGACTGGGACATAGAGGTAAGGATTCTATGTCAGGAACGGAGGCTTCGGACTATGCTTCTCTTTCTTTACGAGTAAAACACAGCAGTCAACCAAACCTTAAACTACATAACCCATTGGCCCTCATGGCTCCTTCTCCCCATCAATCACCAGGTCTATTTTATGCATTTCCTCCATTTGCCATGATTCAGAGGGTCCTTTCACAAGTGAAAATCTACAAATAGCAGAATTGGTTGATTCACTCCTTGTTGGAAGGCACAGTCTTGGTTTCCAGTGGCTGTGATCCTGTCTTGTGGGCCTCCATGTGTGTCTTCTCTCCTTTCTAGTTCTTCTCTCGTACCCGAAGGGCATACCACAACCACAGGTGAATCAGGGACTATTGTCCCACGTGGCCTGGAGACTTTCAGGCAATGCTGGCAAGTACCAGGTTTTTTTCAGAGCGCTTTGTTCTTCCCGTCACAATCTTGGGTTCCCTCTACAAACAAACGTTATGAAACAGCCTGGCATAAATGGGTTGGTTGGTGTAGTGAGTGGGGTGTGGATCCATGGGATACGGAATCCACATGATTGTCCATTTTCTGTCAGATATTGCTAGTCAGGGCCTGGCTTAAAGGACAATGAACAACTTGTATTTGGCCATTTCAGCAGGTCATCCTCATCTGGATGGTAAACGGGTAGGTGATTATCCATTAGTGTACCATCTGTTGAGAGGGATTTGGATGGTTCGACCTCCTCAGCCTAAGCATTACATGGTGTGGGTTGTGAACATGGTATTATGTTTCCTCAGAAAGTGGCCCGCAATCGAGGGCCTTTCGTGTAAACAATTATCAGTGAAACGTACTCTCTTCTTATATCTGATTTCTTTTCTATGTGTCTTGGATGTAAAGGTTCTAGATTTAGCAGGTAGAGTATTTACTCCTTCAGGAGTGTCTTTTACTAGCTCTAGACATACCAAAACTGATTCCAGATGTTAGTTATCCTGCTTTTCCATATCATCAGAAATTGTGTCTTGTCAAGTTTCTAAAGTGTTACGAAGACTGTACATGTGAATTGTGTAATAATGTTACAGGACAATTGTTAATCTCTTTGCAGAGAACTTTCCACCCAGTTGCTTCGGCCACCTTGACCCGTTGGGTTAAATTGGTTGTTGTCTGAAGCTGTGATTGATGTCTGCATTTTTGGAGCTCATTCGGTGAGAGGGACTAAGGCCTCTAAGGCTTTTTCCACTGGTTCCCGTCTGGAGGACATTATGGCTGTGGCGGATTGGTCTTCTGATCTGACTTTTAAAGTATTCTATCATAACCCAATTGTAGATGTTGTGGCGTAACTTTAAACTTGCATAATCCGAAGCCTCCGTTCCTGACAAAGAATACATTTTTTATAGCTATCGCATCAAGAATTTTCTGTTCTATTAAGGACACGGAGGCAAGGATTATCCCGCCCGTGGAGGTTGTCTACTGAGTTAGTGCAGTATTTTGCTTTCATATATATTTTTGATGTTATAACAGTATGTTTTACTGTGATTAATGTAACTAACAATTCCCCCTGATGTTAGGACAGAAATTTCTGGAGTTGGGGTATTATGGATTTGATTTTTCTTTTCAGGCATTGATGCCAAGGCAACTTAAAGCTGTCTGATGTTAAGCCTGGCACTACGTCTGTTCCTTTGAAGGAAGTTCAAATTTGCCCAATAAAGCTGGCCCATTTGCTTCCTGTTCACACGGTTCACGGTTTTATGGATTTACGTTTGTTTTTCGCGCCAAGAAAGAGGAAGGACTACGATCCGATTGACATTTATAGACAGTCATGACCCTCAGTGATTTGAGGGATGAAGGAGCCGTGTGGGCTCATGGGTTAATAATAGAAATGGGGGTCTCTAGTTGGCAATGACTTGCACCTTTGTCCAAATAGGGAATCTTCCTTCTAGGCAGGATAAGGGAGATACACTACTGAAATAACCCCTGCTCATCCCCTTGATAGCTTGGCACGAACAGTCAGGCTTATCTCAGAGCCAGTGTGTGAAGCATTTGCACATAACCAACAACAATACAATGAAAACACTACAAAAGGACACCTCACCAGTTTTAGAAAAATAACCAATATTTATCTGTGCAGACAAGACCAAAATGATAAGACCAAAATACAGTAATCTAATAGGTGCACTTTGCAAGAATGACTTTAAAATGCAGTTCCTTAAGGCCTGTAGCTCTGTCCAGGGCTACAGCAGTGCTGAAAATAACGGAATCGGGGGGCGTGGCCAAGATGGCGACGGAGTGAGACGCGTTTTGCGGTCCCTTCGGCGCCGAACTCCACAAAGCTTCGTTTAGCACCCCGGAGCCGTGAATTTGCCTGGGAGCTTTCTCCTCGGGACCGTTCTCGCATCCACGGAGAGCAATTTGGCTGCTTGGCCCGGCTCCGTGAGACGTCTGGAGGGAGCGGGCCCGCCACAGCAGCAGCAGCGAAGAGAGGCCTGGACGTCCCCGCCCTGGCGTAGAGGGCGGACGCCGGAGCGCAAGAGTAGGCCGGCGGCCGGAGGGGAGCGGCGAAAGACCGGGCTCCGCTTAGAGCCGCGGTGCCCGGAGAGAGTCAGCGGCGCTGCCGCGGGGCGGACCCCCCCCCTCCTCGCTTGCGGAGTGGAGCCCTGTGTGACCGTGGGTTTCCGCCAGAGGGGGGAACTGGAGCGACGGAGCGGAGGAGCCGGGACGCTTGGAGAGGTGAGCGGCCTGGAGGTGTCTGTGGCCTGACTAGCCCTCGGTCTGGAGCATGAGGGCAGCCCCTGTTGCGGGCGGGCAAAGCAGGAGGATCGGACCTGCGGTGGTCCGCCGCACTCGATCGGAGCCTTCTCCCTCTGATCTGCGGTGCCACACGAGACGGGGGGAAGGAGGAGGCAGCTTACTTCACCCGGCAGAGCGGTGACCGGTGCGGACATTGGCTCCATCGGAGGGCGCATTGAACAGGGCACCCCGTGGCACGCTGGAGCTGCGGCCTTGGAGGTGTCGCCCCATCCCCCCAGCTTAACCGGCGTGGGCGCAACGGCAGGGTGCCGCCATTGCGGCCTGGCGGCCAGGCGCAGGTAGCGGCCTGCGGATCAGCACGAATTTGGCGCCAACGACTGGGACCGGCGGCGGAGGCTCTGGTCTTGACCGCGCATTGGGGAGCCTGTTCATCTGCAACCATCTGACTTACTGTGGATCGAGTGCTAGGGGCTGATCTCGGAGGACTTGGGCCTGATCACGACGGGGGGTAGCTGGTCGCGAAGAGCCACTTCCTGGGGGTCGCAGCTGAGCACGGAGGAGTCTGCTTGTGTGGAGTACAGTCGGTGGCCTGGTCCGGAGGTGCCTCCTGGTGGACCGGCGGTCGGCGTTGTCGGCCCAGTTACACGTTGGGGAGGACACACACGACCACTGGGGGAGACTTTCAGCGGCCAGGAGGGTCGAGATGGCAGGCAACCCGCGGGGAGGGAAGAATGGCAAGAATGGCCTAACCAAAGGATCCCAGCATCCACCGTCCCCTGGGACGAGTGCTTCGTCTACGTCGAGGGACGATGAGGCCCCAGCCACCAAGGCGTTCATGACGGAGCTTTTCGCCTCCATTAAGGAAGACATATCCGAACTGCGTAACCAGCTGGCGTCGGACCTTCGAGAGGTGTGGAGGGACGTGGATGGTATCGGGGAAAGGGTGGCCACCTTGGAGGATCACGACCTGAATGTGGCGAATGATGTGCACCAGTTGCAACAGGATGTGCTTCGCCTCACGGAGCAAAATCTGGACCTTCAATCGCATGCGGAGGATCTGGAGAATCGCTCTAGAAGGAACAACATCCGCATACGATCGGTGCCATGGGACGGGGAGTCTGACGATCTGAGGGGCTATGTACTGGCGCTGTTTCTACAGATTTTGGACGATGAAGACATCAGTGAGATCAAGATGGACAGGGCACATAGGGTTGGGCTGCCCAGGCGTGGATGGGGCCCTCCGCTGGACATCCTAGTCTGTGTCCACGATTTTCAGTTGAAGGAGCGCATTCTGCGGAAGGCACGGGAGACTCCATCTCTGCAGTTTCGGGGTCATCATCCTCAACTATATCAGGACCTGGCAGCATCCACTCTCCGGAAGCGGCGTGAGATTCGACCCGTGACTGCATTCTTGAGGGAACGTAACATTGCTTATTCCTGGGGTCATCCGTTCCGCATCATTTTCTGATGGCAAAACAGGCTTGCGCAGATCAGGTCACTGCAGGTGGCGAAGGACCTCCTGGGCATTGATGACGCGGGGTCTCCCCCTGGCAGCGGGAGTCCTCCTGCGAGGGGACGGAGGCGGTCCCCCTCCTGGTACAGAGTGGGCGGAGAGGTAGAGCGGAGAATGCCGGATCGAGCTACCAGTCTCCAAGAAAGAGATGAGGCGGTGGCTTCGGTTGCTTCCGCCACCCTGGCGGCCTCACAGCTTGGCTCCGGGGCGGCATGACCTGTGGAGTGTGGACTGACTGGCGCCGGAGGGACATGATCATGCAGGTACCGTGGGTTCATTTGTACTTTGTGGGAAGACGCCCCGGTATATGGTCATTGGGACGCACTGACAGATGTTCCTCTCTCGGCCCCTAGAGGACTTCC
Source organism: Lissotriton vulgaris (assembly GCF_964263255.1). Lineage (NCBI taxonomy): Eukaryota > Metazoa > Chordata > Amphibia > Caudata > Salamandridae > Lissotriton > Lissotriton vulgaris. The sequence continues at coordinate 1,296,260,904 of NC_141691.1, forward strand.
TGGACTTCTTGGACTGCCATCTTCGCGGGTGGTTTGGTCTTTACATTTTTTGCTTGTTTTGTTGGGTATGGAATTGTGTTGGGGTTCTTTCTGGGGGGAGGGTGGTCCTGTGGGGAGGGGTTGGGGAGTTGACGGGGGAAGGGATGGGAGGGACACTGGTGGTGACATGGGTGAGCAGAGGAGTGTGTGGCTGGGTGTGTGCGGGAGGTTGTGGTGTGCATGGGGTGGGTGCGGTTTGCCCCGAGGCCACTGACGACTTACTGTCAGATTGGTGGTGGCAGGGGGGGTGCCTTGGGACGTTCTCCTGCATTGCCTGCGATCGATGGACTTTCAGATGTGGGAGGGGGGACTTTTGAGGTGCTTCTAGAGAGGGCTGGTTTGTTGCTTCATTATGCCTGTTAGTATAGGAACTTGGAACGTTAAGGGCCTGAATTCCCCCGCAAAAGCGACAGAAGGTATGGAAATATGTGAACGATCATCAGTTGGATGTTGTGGGGCTTCAGGAGACTCATTTAGCGCGCAAGGATGAGCTGCGCCTTCGGCATAGGGCGTATCCCCTTATCTACAGGTCTTCAGCTTCCACGAAACCTAGAGGGGTGGCACTCCTCTTCCGCGCTGCGCTGCACTTTCAACCTCTGGAGGTGCGCAATGATAAGGATGGCCGCTGGCTGATGGTGAAAGGTCTTGTTCAGGGGAGGTTGTGTACCTTTGTAGTGGTGTATCTCCCCAATGCTGGTCAGAATGGGTTTCTACAAGGCTTGTTGCAGAGGGTGGGAGACTTTGCTGAGGGGCACTTGTTCTTAATGGGGGACTTTAATTTGGTGTGGAACAGGACGGTAGATAGCTCTGGTGCCAACAGGGCCAACACGGGCGTGTTTTCTGCTTCAACGCAGCAGTTGGTTGGGGAACTGGGGCTGTTTGATAACTGGCGATCTACTCACCCTACATCCCGGGATTACACATTCTTCTCACATGTTCATCACTCCTATTCACGATTGGACCACATCTTCCTCAGCCAGGCTCTTAGGGGAGATGTCCTAGACTCTACCATTCTTCCGCTCTCAGTTTTTGATCACAGTATGCTGGTGCTCAGCCTACGCTGGCGACGGGCAGCGGAAATGGTATTTCGCAGCCTCGGTGGTCAGGGATGATACCTCTAATAAGGCGCTGCGAAGAGCAATAAGGAACTTTTTTGAGCTTAATCCCGTGTCTGATACCTCGGTCTCCACTACCTAGGACGCCTTTAAGGCGTCGATCAGGGGCACGTACCTGGGCCTCAATGCACATCTCAATCGCCTGCGGCGCCGGGAGCGGGAGGAACTGGAAGCAGAGTTGGCGGTCCTCGAACAGGCCCAAAAGCTTAACCCCTCGAGACTGACCCTCCGGCCACTGACGGCGGTACGGGGGAAGCTGAGGGCCCACTATAATAACAGGGCAGAATTTACGTTATTGAGGCTGGGAAGACAATCTTATTCTTGTGGGAATAAGGTGGGTAGACACCTGGCTCGCCAACTGCGTGATAGGAGGGAGCGTGAGTATATCGGGGGATCCGAGATGCGTCGGGCGTGATGCAGCACCGGGACGAAACGAAAGCGGCCATTTTTGGCCACTTCTATGCGGAACTCTATGCGGGGGACAGGCTCCACGCGGGTGACCAATGGGAGTACTTGCGGCGCCTGCCCATCCCCCAGGTATCTAAGGAGTGGAATGAATTGTTGGAGGCCCCGATTACCAGAGAGGAGGTGCTGGAGGCCATCAAGAACTTGAAACTTCACAAAGCGCCTGGGCCTGATGGCTATACCGCCATCTTTTACAAATCGTATGCCACGGAGCTCTGTGATTTTCTAGTCTCCATTTTTAATGACATGGCCATGTCTGGCTCTTCCGCTGGCTCCCTTGCAGAGGCCGTGATAACGGTTTTGCCTAAACCAGGGAAGGACCTCGCCCATTGCTCTTCATTCCGCCCCATAGCTCTCCTTAACATCGATGCCAAACTGTACTCGGCGATCTTGGCACATAGGCTACAAGACTTGATGCCGGCGATTATACACCCTGACCAATCAGGATTCATCAAGGGGCGCCAGACTCATGACAACACGCGAAGGGTGATTCACTTAATAGAAAAAGCAGACAGGTTCCGAATCCCGGCGGTCCTCGTGGGTCTGGATGCCGAAAAGGCTTTTGACCGTGTAGACTGGGGATTCTTGTTTAATACTATGTCGGCCTTCGGTTTCTCGGATAGGTTCATCACCATGGTGAGGGCGAATTTTTGCGGTCCCAGGTCTCGAGTGGCGGTGAATGGCCATCTGTTGGCGTTCTTCCCGCATTCTCGCGGCACTAGGCAGGGTTGCCCTCTATCCCCCCTTCTCTTCGCGCTGAGCATTGAGCCCTTGGCGATGGCGGTACGGGATCACGAAGGGATCCGGGGCCTTACGTTCACAGGAGAGCAACACAAAATTACGCTCTTTGCGGACGACATCTTGTTTTCTGTCGCGGATCCGGTACACTCACTACCATGTATCAGGGAGGCCTTGCTGCGTTATGAAGAGGTGGCCGGCTTCAAAGTCAACTACGACAAGTCGTATATCCTGAATCTTACGCTTTCGCAGTCGGAGGTGGACCGAGTACGCCCCTTGACGCCTTTGGCATGGGCCATCGGTTCGATTGTCTACCTAGGGGTCCATCTGACACCGACGGTGGGGAAACTGTTCTCAGCTAACTTCCCACCTTTGTTAGCGAAGACCCGAGCGGACTTAGATCGGTGGAAACCTAAATTCTTATCGTGGCTGGGCAGAATTCATGCCATTAAGATGGTCCTTCTGCCTAAATATCTGTATCTATTCCAAGCACTGCCTATTCCACTAGACAACGAATTTTTCTGACACCTCAAGACACAGATGTTGCGGTTTGTGTTACAAGGGGGTCGGGCGCGCTTTTCCTTTGCGGTCTTGCGACGTTCGAGCAATGAGGGTGGCGTGGGACTTCCTGACTTGCAGCTTTATTACAAAGCGGCGCAACTGAGAGTGCTGGTGGAGTGGTCCCAACAATCATCGGAGAAACATTGGTTGCACATGGACCGGAGCGTGGCTGGCATATCGGTCTGGGACTTGGCTTGGAAACCCAAGAAGGACCGGCCATTGAACACCTTTATTAGTACCCCAACGAGTACCACTCTGAAGGTTTGGGACACGTTGGCCGTGGATGAGCACTGGACCACATTACCCTCACCGTTCACGCCTTTACACTTCAACCCAGCCTTCCCGCCGGCGATGCGAGAGGGGGCCTTCGATGTTTGGAGGGAGGGTGGTTGCAGGGCTCTGACCCATCTATTTCATGTATAACAACAAAGCCTGTAAGTCAATTGGTGCTGAGGTATGAAAGTTGACACTGGTGTTATTGCACATGAGTAAATCAAAAGAACGACTATCAACAATGGCTGATTAAGTCCTATCAGCCCACCAGATGGCGGAGCCTCATCATGTAGGACTCCAGTACCAAGGTAAGAGTGCAGTCGCCCAGTTGTAATTTGGCGACGCAACCCAAAACCATGGTATGGTCACCACAGTTGTTAGACCAAAGAGTGAGGCTGATATGTGCAGTGCAGAAAAATAAAAAGAAGTGAAGTGCGTTAAAATGGCGATCAAGGCAAACAAAGACCTTTATTCGCGTTTGCCTGGACGTCAAATAAAAATAGTGGAGTAACAGTGTGAAAGAATCACTGTTTGGCTTGCTTAGTAGAAGACGAAGTAAGATATATAAAGGGCCAACATGTTTCTGCCTTAATGTGAAGGGTCACTGGCATTCGTCAGGGCCATGTCAAAATCTGCTACTGCAAGGGCACTATGATATGTGCAGAACTTGTAGAAAATTAAATTAACAAAAAAAGTAAACATTACAGAACCATCCTACCACATCTTCTCAGTAATTGTTCTGGTGATGCGATAGGTCTTTCCTATATAGGGAAAAGAGGAAAAAACAGACAAGAGAAGAACAGTGTAGACATTGCATATAATTCTTGCTCAAAATTCAATCTAACATCAACCTATTGGAAGTGGATGATGTAACTGTGCATAACCTGTGCATAACCAGTGAAAACTCAAAATACCATCAGACTGGGCCATCACTAATTAATGATAGTCAAATGTGAAATGCATTGCATTATGTCACTCAAGGGTTAACAAGATAAAAAAATTTCACTTACCCAGCTGTGTGTGGGAACTGGACCTCACCTCACCCGGCAACTGCTCGGACGGATAAGGCACCGCTCTAAACACATGAAGACAAACTCTGTAAAAGGTGCTTGTCTAGAGGATACGGCCTCAGTGTATTATTAAAACCCACATACTCTCTCATCTGTCTATCACATGTATCCCACTGGTGTCTAAGGTGGCCACATCTAGCGACTATGGCATCCTACCCCTTCCAGTGTACTCATTAGAAGTACTAAGGCAACTAATGTTTTCATCTAAACTGCCCAGTAATGGTGTTGATTAATGCAGTTTGAAACTAATAGATAAGTAGCCAAATATTCTTTAACACCAGAAAACAATCAAAACAGCAGAGTAATGATGTTATTTACTGCTGTTCAAAGCTAGTGGAAAGAACTCACTCCATTCTTATCTAATCAATAAGGTAAAAGAAGGTAAAAGAATCCACCCTGTACTCTTTGACCCTTTTTGTCTCTAAAAACCCAGGTCACTCCTTACCTGTCCGTCGGTACCTTGAGGCTGAATGGCGAGCCGAAGGGGAGGCACCGATCGGACGGTCTGGTGTCTATTTATAGCGCCGCTTAATCAGTAATTGGGCTCAGCTGAGTTTCTTAGTGACTGCGTTGCATTTGCGCGAAACAGGGCTGCTAAACCTCACGCATGCGCTCAACTAAGGTCTGAAATGGCGCGCATGCTTGAAAACAAGGACGCTCGGTAGCGCGTCATGCACTGGCGCGCATGCCTGAGAACAAGGACGCTTGGTAGCGCGTCATGCGCATGTCCATTGTCACCGCGCTTTGTTATTGGTTGGCGAGACACTGCTGTCTCGCGCTTGCGCGTAGTGACCTTAATACAACACTGTTTATCGCGTGTTGTTAAACAGTGACGGCGCGGTTGAAAATCTAATAACTCCGCGATGTGGTCGCAAAATAACCGGGCAGGAGCCATGTTTAAGCTAATAACTCAGCGACCTGAATGTTAAGTAACTGGACAAGAGCCATGTTAAAGCAACCATGGTTAGCGGTACTCTCAGGATAAGGACCCAATGGTTAGTACCCAAACCTAGGGGGCGCGATCGAACCCTATACTGCAAAATCGGCAGTGACTCGATGTAGGACTGGGATATAGACAAAAGTCCTTGAACAACTTCCATGGAGACCTATACCCCATCTATGGATGTTGTGTCATAATTGGTGTAGGTCAGTCAATGATGAGTTGTCTGTTATAAAGTCCAGGGTAGAACTATGGACTGACAAAAACTTAGGAACCTGAAAATAGTTAACGAAGAGCCTGGTATGATCAGTGCCACAATATTGTGGCAGTCCCCAGCTCTATACATAACTCGTCGTGACAACAAAGAGCACCAAATGGCAAGTGGACCATTTAGATGGATAACCATGGAATATTGTCATTCAATCCATCGACATCGGAATGTAATCTGTAAATCCACCGTTGCTCCTTAGCAAAGAGGAAATGGGAGACATTGGTGATATGCGGAGGGATAAATGGCATTTCCAGCACTACCCAAAACAAATCCTCAGGTTTATGTTTTGCTTCGAGGAAGTGATTGGTTAGGCCTGTAGATTGCTTCCTGCACCGGATTGTGCTTTTGTGTTCACTGATGCGGGCCTTGATCATCCGCGTTGTATGGCCCACGTACTGTTTTTTGCAAGGGCAGGTGATCAAGTAAATCAGTTTTTCTGAATTACAGTTCGTATGTTTTGTCAGTTTCCAGGGTCTATTGGTGCCAATGTCTACTGTTAGAGTTTTGCGTGTCTGTGGACAAGCAGCACAATTCCCACACGGGTAATGACCTTGAACTGGATTGCTGTTCCAGAGGGTATTAGTACTTTGTCTCATATCGGTGCGGGGTCTAGTGTGCACCAGATTATCTCGAATAGAGGGTCCTCTTTTGAATGCAAACAAAGGGCGAGGTATTGTGCCTGCTGCTGTATTCAGAATTTTCCAATGCTTAAGTATAGTTTTCTTTACTTGATTGGAAGATGTGGTGAAGGTTTGAACCATAGTCATCTGGTCTCTTGTAGTCTCTGGCCTCTTGTGTTCCAGAAGTGCCTCGCGATTGTTATTAAAGGCTCTCTTCCGCGCTTGACTTATTAGATGATTAGGATAATGACGATCTCTCAGGTTGTGAGTTAGTATTTTGGCATGTTGTTCGTATAGTATGTTGGACGAACAATTCCTCCTCACCCTGAGAAATTGGCCAACAGGTAAATTCTCACGAAGGGATTGAGGGTGAAAACTCTGGTATGACAAAAGAGAGTTACGTGCCATTGGTTTCCTAAAGAGCTCACACTGTAAGCCTCCTTCTGCCGGAAAGATCTGGAGATCCAGGTACGCCAACTTCTCTTTGCTGCTCTCCATGGTGAACTTAAGGAACTGATTCCTAGAGTTTAACCATGTGTGAAAGGATGAAACCTCCGTTGACGTCCCTCTCCAAATTACCAAAATATCGTCGATGTAACGTTTCCACAGTACCACCTGATGGATGAAGGGGTTACTGTGGTTTAATACATGCTCTTGTTCAAATTGGTGCATGTAGGTAGGTAGAAAAAGCTTTATTCGAGTTATACACTCATAAAAGCACACACATGTAAATACATACATTTCTAAAAAACTTCAAACATTCTATAACAATAAATTTATAATTAAGAATACATAATACATAGCATAAAAATTGTTATCGATTAGAATTAAAATAGCTTTTTCATGATATGCGGAAACTAAATGCATGTTACAATATAGAAACCTCCGCGTTACGGACCATTCCCGAGTTTATACAATAAAAACTCATACCATACATATTAGCCGCATTTTAAAGTTAAAATTCATATATATCTCCCAGTTGTTGTCTGCAAGGATAAATCATACATAGGAAAATGTAAAATTCAGAACACATTAGAGGATAGAGCCCTCCTCCTTATGGACCAAGCCCACCCCAGATATTTAGCAGTTCCAACTACGATTGACATTTCAGTGGAGGAACAAATAATTCTCAACCCCTCAACACCACTTTGGACACCGAGGTTCCTACAAACTGGAGCCAACCAAGATTTTCTTGGATTTACATAAGCATCGCATAAAAAAAGAAAGTGTGCGATGCTTTCATTAGGGGCCCCACATGACGGACAACACGAGCCACTATTAGTTCTCCATCTGGACGTCATACACCTCAAGGGGAGAGAACCTGCCCTTAACTGGAAAAATAATTTCCTGTCTAATGGAACAGTTATGCTGTCCCAATACTTTTCTAGGGAAGGTCTTTGTTAAATTTTCCATGAATCTACCCCCCATGGATTCCGAGGTTACGCTCCTCCAAAGTTTCTGATCGATGTGGTTCCAATATAGTTCTTTAATACTGGATTTACTAGGGAATACTTCCCCAAGGGGGTTTTCCCATAATTTGGAGAGCCCAAGCTCAGCAAGGATATCCCTTAGCATTTTTAACCATGTGATTTTGCGAAAAACATCTAATTTGGCTAATGCTAAGAACCCCTCAGCATAGTGTCTTATTTCCACGATTGTCCATAGCCGTCTCCAATAGAGGATAGGCCTCAGTCGGGCACGGTCACTCAGCGATCTTCTACCTAGATCCAAACCAAGCGGTATCAGTGGGGTACTTTGGGGGAGGCTAGTTATCCCTCTCACAAACCTGTTCTCAGATCTTTGAAGGGTGGTAAGACTCTCAAAGCCCCAGACTTCAGCCCCGTAAAGGGTTGCGCCCAAGGCTTTTGCGTCGTAAACCATGAGAACAGGTTTTATAGGCCTGGTTTTGGATTTTACTTGCTCGACCCTGAGGGCTCCTGAAATCTGCTGGTGTTTCAACACCGCCTTCTCTATGTGTCTTGACCAACCAAGTTTACTTGAGATCTCGACCCCAAGGTATGTAAAAACATTTACCAACTCTAATTTGATATTGTTCAAAAATACATTGGGTCGAGATTGACGCTTTTGCCCAAAGGCCATCAACTTGGTTTTATTTACATTAACCTCGAGACCCCGTTCTTTACAGAATGAGTCAAAAATGTTCAAGGCTTGCTGGAGACCCGACGGGGTTTTGGACACGATCAAAGTGTCGTCAGCGAACATCAGAATTGGAACTCTGATGCCCGCTAACGAAGGTGCGTCAACCATTGCGTCCATCATCCTGTCTACAATGCCATTAATGAACAGGGAGAACAGCAGGGGTGCCATTGCACATCCCTGCCGGACCCCCCGCTCGACTGGGAAGTTGGTGGTGGATTCCCCATTCCTCCCCCACTGGACCTTTGCATAGTTGCTTTCATGCAGACGCATTATCAGCGTAAGCAAATCAGGTGGGACCCCTATTTTGGACAGAACCTCCCACAGCGTGCACCTGGGCACCAGATCAAAGGCAGCCCTTAGATCTACAAATGCTACATAGAGGCTGCCTTTGCCCAGGAGTACAGTCCCCCACCGCAGCATGGTGAAACGAAAAATTTGATCGACCGTACTAGTTGCACGTCTGAATCCTGCCTGGAAGGGGAATAAAGCATTGTTGTCATCTACCCAGGCCATGAGTTTGTCGACCAGCATCTTCCCCACTACTTTTTGCATGGTGGCCAGCAAAATTATTGGTCTATAATTTGCCGGGAGTGACCGATCGCCTTTCTTAAAGATCGGTATTATTATTGCCCCCTTCCATATATTTGGGATTTTTGCCCCTTTCGCTAGGCCGTTTCCCAACAAGATCGCGTATTTTGCCCACTGGACCTTGTCGTGTTTAAAAATGTCTGAAGGGATTCCATCTAGCCCAGGGGCTTTCCCCCCCTGCAAACTTGCTATTACGTGTTCCGCGTCCTTAGTTGAAAATAAATCACCCTTGCAAAATACCATAGGGATTGGTTCAATGGCCATTATATCCCTACTCTCAGCATACTGGGGTTTAAAATATTCGACCCACAACGCCTCATCGACATTGTTGTCGGGATTGTTGGGGGCGCCCCCTCTTCCCCATTTCACAATTTTCCAGAAAAGTCTGGAATCCTTTTGCCCTGAAGCCTCGAGTAGCTCCTCCCAGTACTCCTCGTCCCACAGCTTCTTGGCCTTGCGGATACTGTCATTATAATATTTCCTAGTGGCGCTAATCGAGGCCTTGTCCCTGCTTTTGAGTGCTCTGCCCAACTCCAGTCTGGCTACCCTGCACTGTTTGTTGAACCAGGTCGCCATTGTGCTTGGTACTTTTCTGATAGTCTTTGAAGGCTTGGTAAAGTGCGGTTTTATCAAAGAGAAGAATGTGTCATGTATATCAGTTAATTGGACAGAGTCTGGTGTTACCGGGTCTACTTTTGCCATGGCATCAATAGCATTGACTGTCTCCATATTAATGGACTCCATAGTGGACAAATTGGCCAGGACATATGGCCATCTCACCCGTCTTGAGTCATTAGCCATAACAGGTACACTCCCACTACCTGACACTAAGTTGGTTCGTGCGGCCTTCCACCATGAGTGGGAGACACAGAGGGGGTTATGGTCACTTTCTACTCTCCCCACAATTTCCATGTCACCCACGCCACACCATAACTCAAGACTACAGATGACATAGTCAATCCTACTTTTATTATGTCCATTGTCGAATGTACAATTGCCACCTTGGTCGCTTTTTGTCCTGCCATTAAGGGCCCTCAAACCATACTCCAGACATAACGCATTCAACAACAGAATATCTTTTGTCCACCGCTTCACAGGTATGAGGTTTAGATTTGGGATGCCCCAAAGGGCATCTTCCTCTATTCCTATTGGGTATGCAGTATTTTCTAAAGGCTCAAATGTCCTATTCAAATCACCAGCCAAGATTACCCTGTTTCCAAGTGACCGGGATTCGAGGGAGGCGGATAAGACCTCTAGGGTAGCAGAATTCCCAAGACTCTTGCCCCTAGCATATATGTTATAGATGTCTATCAAGCCACCCTTTCCTGCAGATAATCTCAATAATTGTATATCCTTGCAACCTAGATCAATAATTTTTACTTTGACATTAGAGTTTTGCTTGATCCAAATTGCGAGGCCTCCCATAGGTCTACCCCTGGGGCCTCTCGTAGCTGGTATACAAAAATTTAAATATCCTGGGAAATATATTGGGTCGCAAGCCCACGTCTCTTGGAATAGGCACATTTCAAACCCACTTACAAAATCAATCCAATGCTGTGACAACAATCTGACCCCCAGCCCCGCTATATTCCATGACAAAAGTCTCTCCAGGGTATTTTCTATACAAGTCCCCTTTTCGTTAGATGCCATGGGCAAGAAATCGTCCAGCTTCCCACAATCACAATCCTTTCCTAGAACAATATTTATACAGTTTGCATCTATTCCCTCCTTGATGCAAATAGTGGTTGGAATGGCTAGTTCACCCGCACAACCTGCCGGACTTGCAATGATGCTCCCATCACTCACATTCACTACTTCAGATGTTGGGCTCATTTCAACTTCCTTGTGTATCATTGTTTCAACAGGGTTACTTCCCCCAACCTTTTCCCCTTCCAGATGTAATTGCTCAACTGATCTATGTCAACATCCCCACCTCATCTGCCCCTGCCCATTCTGGGGGATAAATGCCGGTATATAGCAATTATTTGTTCTTGATATGGGAGCAGCAGTGGGGCCAGCCTCTACCCCGGTATAGAGACTGGATCTCGATAGCTCCCTACAGCCCCCTGGGTAGATGACCGGTCTGGGATAAAAAAAAGGTGAGGTCCACAACCCCAATCCCACCAATGCTAATATTCCAACCAGGTCCCGTTATCAGCCCCACGACCCTTGGATCCTGGAAGTTAATTATAATACACTCACCCCCCTGCTTTTTTAGGGTATTCCCTATCCAGTTGACCCTTCTTGCCCCAATTATCAGGCCATCCACTCCCCCTGGCAGGGGTCTATTGACACGAAGCCAATGCATGGCCTTATTTTTTAGCGTGTCATAAGTTTCTCTTTGGCCCTCCATTAACGGTGGAACATTCGTAAGTATGGCCAAGTATGGGTGGGAGTCCGGGGTGAGCTGTACTGGGGGGATCCTAGTCAGCAGTTTAGTTATATGGGGTTTTGTTTGTGCTTGCTCTGGGAGAACACGGCACTGTGTAAGGATGTTTTCCACTGCCACAACAGAATTAGTCCCGTTCCCGATACTAGGGGCATCCCTCGTGGGACCACCACCCATTACTATCTGGGAGGTAGGCCCCCCCTTATTCCCGTTGCCATTACTAGAAGGGATTTTGTCCTTTCCTGGCCATTTGGCCACAGTTTTCCCCGGTCCGGTCGGCAGAAGTGTGGCATTTTTACTAATAATGGTGGGCAGGTTTTTCACACTATCCTTACTACCCTTGTTGGTAATGTTATTGGGCTTAGTTTTCCCGCTATTACTAATGATTTTGGTGGACATTAAATCAGATACATTCTTACTGTTCGCCCCTTTATTTTCCTGGACAGGAGTAACACTTACAGGCGGGGATTGTAAGTCTACCAACGCGACTCCTTGGTCTTTATCAACTATCTGTAGGTGTTTCCCAATCTCACCCATTTTATTGCCAGCCTTAATTAGAGATTTAATAGAAAAAAAATTATCTAAGCTAGCTTGTTCTAGGTGGTCAAGTTGTTCAGCTAGCTTTTGCAGTCTGAGCTCTACGGGATGTAGGAGGGAACGCATTATTTTTTCCACTTCTACCAGGAAATCATGATTGGGAGATAGTGGCCCCGGCAGTGCTATGCAGGTTGGATCTGCGGCTGGTATCGCCAATTTTGTAGAAGGCACCATAATTACAGGGTCCACTTCTAATTGGACTGCTATAGCCTCCCCCATTGGTATTACTGCGCCATTCTTTGCAGGGACATGGCTTAAGAGTGGTTTGGTACCCAGCTTCCTGTACTTTCTAGCAGGTTTTTGAGGTTGTGGTTTTTTAACAGTAACTCCCCATTTCCTTTTAACACCGGGCTTGGGTTTAAGCACTTCCAAATGCACACAGGGTTTTTCCACAACTCCTTTCTCTTTAGATAATTGACTAGGTACATCAGAATGCTCAACAGATAGACTAGTTGCTACAGTGACTAATGATGAGATGTCAGCTAACTCATTATGGGAGGGTAGATCAAGTAGTAGGTCCTGAGTGACTGGTAAAACAATAGATGACAGAGGTGTAACCAGCGCAGGAAAGTTCAGACCTTGGTTTTTCTCAGGCGGGTTTTTCAAAAGCTCAATCGAGAGCCTACGCCCAGCTCGTCTTTCCGCCAGTGCGATCTCTTTATCAATATCCTGTGGCAAGCGTTTAAAGTAGGAATCAAGGGGGGCCCATGACAGCCGGCTCTGCCTCGGCCATTGGAGGCAACAGGGTAGAGGTGCTTGTTGAGCAAGCCATAGTACAGGGATCCCCCCTTCAACCCCCCAATAAACCCACAAGTCACGAATCAGTTAATATATCAGTAGGTGGGTCAATACCTGGACCGTAGATGTTAATGGGGTAGCCCAGCCCGGCCTCCCTCGGCCCCGGACGGCCACAGACGGTCCCGCCCTTGTCCCGGGCTTCTCCCGCGCAGCGGGGATGCAAGGTGCGTAATATACGGTATGTGCACAAATAGGTGAAGAGGGGGGAGGGGTCGGGGAGAGCGGCCCAGGTGTAACAAGTCAAGCAGGCAGGCGGGCGCTCCTGGGATATGCAGTCCCAGTTGAGCGCGCGCACTCGCTCGCAGCCCCGGCAAAAATCCTTCCCTCAGCGTCCCCTTGTGAAAAACGGCAGGCAGCACTCCTAGCGCAGCGGGACCCGCGGAGCGGGTTCCGCAAGTAGTGGGCTGATGGCAAACTCCAAACTCCAAATAGGTCACAACAAAATGCAGAGAGGCGTCCCACTCGCCAAATCCAGAGAAGCAGTTGATAAGCGCTCGATGAGAGGGGGGAGGGGTCGGGGAGAGCGGCCCAGGTGTAACAAGTCAAGCAGGCAGGCGGGTGCTCCTGGGATATGCAGTCCCAGTTGAGCGCGCGCACTCGCTCGCAGCCCCGGCAAAAATCCTTCCCTCAGCGTCCCCTTGTGAAAAACGGCAGGCAGCACTCCTAGCGCAGCGGGACCCGCGGAGTGGGTTCCGCAAGTAGTGGGCTGATGGCAAACTCCAAACTCCAAATAGGTCACAACAAAATGCAGAGAGGCGTCCCACTCGCCAAATCCAGAGAAGCAGTTGATAAGCGCTCGATGAGAGGGGGGAGGGGTCGGGGAGAGCGGCCCAGGTGTAACAAGTCAAGCAGGCAGGCGGGCGCTCCTGGGATATGCAGTCCCAGTTGAGCGCGCGCACTCGCTCGCAGCCCCGGCAAAAATCCTTCCCTCAGCGTCCCCTTGTGAAAAACGGCAGGCAGCACTCCTAGCGCAGCGGGACCCGCGGAGCGGGTTCCGCAAGTAGTGGGCTGATGGCAAACTCCAAACTCCAAATAGGTCACAACAAAATGCAGAGAGGCGTGTATGTATAGGTTTGCCAAGCTCGGCGCAAAGACACTACCCATTGAGGTCCCTGAGACCTGGAGGTAGAGATCGTTTTGATATTGAAAATTTTTTTCCATCATGGCGATCCTCGCAAACTCCATAATGAAAGCGACGGGTGTAATGGTGTCCATTTGTTTAGACTCTAGGAGGCCCCTGATGCAGTCCAAAGTTTCTTGTTGGGGAATTGACGTATACAACGATTCAACGTCGAAACTCACCAAAAGGTCTGTCTCAACGTTGAATTCCACATTGGCCAGAAGTCTCAGTACATCACCAGTATCTTGGAGGTACGTTGGTGTTTCCTTCACGATAGGTTTGAGGAAGACATCTACAAAAGTAGATAAAGGCTCGAGTAACGAACCTATGCCCGAAATAATGGGCCTACCAGGAGGCGGTCTTTGGGCCTTATGAATTTTGGGAAGGCAGTAAAAGTATGGGGTGACTGGATGCGTAGTGATTAAACATCTTGCTTCATGCGAAGTGATCCAGCCCTCTGCCATTCCTTCCTCAACCAAACTCTTGATGTCATTAGAGATTCTCAGAGTTGGATCTTCGTTGAGGCGACGGTAGGATTTAGTGTCATCAAGTTGTCTTTGGCATTCTTGTTGGTAAACTAAAGTGTCCTGTAACACTATAGCACCGCCCTTATCAGCTGGCTTGATGGTAAGGGATCTATCGTTTGACAGAGTAGCAAGTGCTGATTTCTCCAGATTGGACATATTGTGGAAGGTTTTACGTCGTTGCTCAAGGTTCATAACGTCATGCGTCACTGCTTGTTCAAAGGCTAAGACATTAGCTGGTACCTGTTGGTTCAAAGGTGTAAATGTCGACTTTGGTCTAAGGCCCGTGTTCTGCTCGCCCTGGTCAATCAAGTTCGGCTCGTTCATGTTGGAACTGGATGATTTGAAAAAGAAGTGCAGGCGTATTTTCCTGTAGAAGCTTTCAAGCTCGCACCTCAGTTTAAACAGGTCACCTGTGTTGGTAGGGACAAAGCCCAACCCTCTGTTGAGGACAATGTTTTCAGTTGGTGTAATAGTCCTCGAACTCAGGTTTACTACTAAGTCGCAGCTCCTGTTGTTGGGCCTGTCTTGTTGAGCTGAGGAGCCCAGTTCACATTCAGTTGGCCTCTCCTTTTGCCGCGGTTCCTGCCTCAGCCCTGCCATAAAAAAGACTGGTCATAGTAGAATGACGGGCCAGTGCATGACGCGCTACCGAGCGTCCTTGTTTTCAAGCATGCGCGCCATTTCAGACCTTAGTTGAGCGCATGCGTGAGGTTTAGCAGCCCTGTTTCGCGCAAATGCAACGCAGTCACTAAGAAACTCAGCTGAGCCCAATTACTGATTAAGCGGCGCTATAAATAGACGCCAGACCGTCCGATCGGTGCCTCCCCTTCGGCTCGCCATTCAGCCTCAAGGTACCGACGGACAGGTAAGGAGTGACCTGGGTTTTTAGAGACAAAAAGGGTCAAAGAGTACAGGGTGGATTCTTTTACCTTATTTTACCTTATTGATTAGATAAGAATGGAGTGAGTTCTTTCCACTAGCTTTGAACAGCAGTAAATAACATCATTACTCTGCTGTTTTGATTGTTTTCTGGTGTTAAAGAATATTTGGCTACTTATCTATTAGTTTCAAACTGCATTAATCAACACCATTACTGGGCAGTTTAGATGAAAACATTAGTTGCCTTAGTACTTCTAATGAGTACACTGGAAGGGGTAGGATGCCATAGTCGCTAGATGTGGCCACCTTAGACACCAGTGGGATACATGTGATAGACAGGTGAGAGAGTATGTGGGTTTTAATAATACACTGAGGCCGTATCCTCTAGACAAGCACCTTTTACAGAGTTTGTCTTCATGTGTTTAGAGCGGTGCCTTATCCGTCCGAGCAGTTGCCGGGTGAGGTGAGGTCCACTTCCCACACACAGCTGGGTAAGTGAAAATTTTTTATCTTGTTAACCCTTGAGTGACATAATGCAATGCATTTCACATTTGACTATCATTAATTAGTGATGGCCCAGTCTGATGGTATTTTGAGTTTTCACTGGTTATGCACAGGTTATGCACAGTTACATCATCCACTTCCAATAGGTTGATGTTAGATTGAATTTTGAGCAAGAATTATATGCAATGTCTACACTGTTCTTCTCTTGTCTGTTTTTTCCTCTTTTCCCTATATAGGAAAGACCTATCGCATCACCAGAACAATTACTGAGAAGATGTGGTAGGATGGTTCTGTAATGTTTACTTTTTTTGTTAATTTAATTTTCTACAAGTTCTGCACATATCATAGTGCCCTTGCAGTAGCAGATTTTGACATGGCCCTGACGAATGCCAGTGACCCTTCACATTAAGGCAGAAACATGTTGGCCCTTTATATATCTTACTTCGTCTTCTACTAAGCAAGCCAAACAGTGATTCTTTCACACTGTTACTCCACTATTTTTATTTGACGTCCAGGCAAACGCGAATAAAGGTCTTTGTTTGCCTTGATAGCCATTTTAACGCACTTCACTTCTTTTTATTTTTCTGCACTGCACATATCAGCCTCACTCTTTGGTCTAACAACTGTGGTGACCATACCATGGTTTTGGGTTGCGTCGCCAAATTACAACTGGGCGACTGCACTCTTACCTTGGTACTGGAGTCCTACATGATGAGGCTCCGCCATCTGGTGGGCTGATAGGACTTAATCAGCCATTGTTGATAGTCGTTCTTTTGATTTACTCATGTGCAATAACACCAGTGTCAACTTTCATACCTCAGCACCAATTGACTTACAGGCTTTGTTGTTATATAAGTAGTTACACAGGGGGTATTAGCCTGTTTTGTCATTAAACACCTCCCTCGGACCCTCCCTTACGAGTTGTTTCATAATACCATCTATTTCATGGCCAGGAACCCCTCACCTTTGCTAACTGTATGAGGGACTACGGGGTCCCTCGTCGGAACGATATCGCCATGTCCAGTTACTTCACTGGGCCACATCACCTGGGGTGTTGGAGGCAGCTACGAGACCCCCGTCGCCCTTTGAGGCCTTCATACTACGGACTTCTGCCATGAAAGGGGTCATCTCCTTTATACACCAGCTCTTACTTAAGTCAGCGGTGGCGCCTCGCCCTCGCTACATGGGACAGTGGGAAGAGATGTTGGGGAGAGATATCTCCGATACAGAGTGGTCGGCGTTGTGGAGGGATTTAACAGCGTTTAACCACTCGCTGCATTTGAGGGAAGCCCACCTCAAGACGCTCATGCACTGGTATCTATGCCCAGCCAGACTCCATCGCATATACCCGGCCACCTCTGACAGGTGCTGGAGGGGATGTGGGCTTCTTGGGGACTTCCCCCACATTTGGTGGGATTGCCCAGTAATCCGACCATACTGGGAGGAGATTCTCTCGCATATCAAGGACATGCTTGGCTACCCCTTGGAGGACTCTATGGCCTATGTCCTATTGGGCCTTCGTGAGCCCGGCCTTGAGTATCAGACACGTGCGGACAAACAGATCCTGTGGCTCTGCCTTGGAGCAGCCAAGCTTACGCTAGCCGCCGCATGGAAAAAGAAGGAGGCACCAGCAATTTCCTTATGGCACGCGCTGCTCTGGAAGCTGCTTAGCATGGAAAGAGTAGCGGACATCTTCCTCGGCAATTTCAAGAATTTCCAGTTTAAGTGGGGACCCTTGGTTGCCTATCTCTCTAAGGGCTTACCATTGGCTGTCTGCCCTGCATCATTGCGGTCACTGCACATCTTTGAGGTCTAGAATGAATGTTTGTATGTATGCATGGTTTGTATGGAGTCACCACCCTGGGGGGAGGGGGTGGGGGGGGAGGGGATGGTTAGTCTCTTGGTTCTTGGGTTTGTTGCGGTGCTCGCAGACGAGTTCAAGGCTTTTTCAATCTGGTACGAGGAATCGTGGGCCAGGCAGATTTCCATCTTTGGCTTTCCTTAGCGTGCATTGCCCTCTGACAGGCACAACGGCATTATTGCTTTAATGCTTATGGCACCGATTGATTGATTTCGGACTCGATGCGCATCTGCTACCATAGAATGCCGCTGATCTTTGTTTTCTGATTGTGCCCCCTGCATGGGGAAATGTGCGGGACCTCCGCAGTTTCATTTCTTTATGTTTCTACTCATAAATAAAGATTTTACACAAAAAAAAATAACGGAATCCAACAGTTCTGGCCGACGGCATTGGTACGGTCCAGCATTAGTGTCAGCAGACTCGTAAACAGTAACTTTGGTTCCAGCCGACCGCGTTGGTGCGGGCCGGACGTGGCAACCATTGTGGTTGTGATGGGAAACATAGCAGTGCGGCGTGCGGTGCCCTCAAGTTGCGCTGCAGGCAACGGCACGGTGACGGTCGTCCAGCAGCATCAGTGCGACCAGAACTGCAGTGCGGAGTGAGGAAGTGCTTGTTTCTGTGCTCAAAGTGGTAGTGTATGCGGAGCCCCGCAAGAACATCCCCTAATGGAGCACACCAATTGGGATCACACAAGGTGCTTCTGTTTAAAGCAGTGAGGCTTTATTGCTTCATTTAATGATAATTTTTCTGGTATGCACGGCTTCGATATTTAACAGCATATCGAGAATGTTATAATCCATTTACATGTGAACATTATGCTCCAATGCATTTCGGGCGAATGCGCCCTTGGTCACGGAGAGCTAAAAGAGGAAGCAGAACAACAGGGTGGTGAGGGAAACGGAAAAGTAAAAGGAGTCTAATAGGGTGCTCTTGGGTGTGGGACCTCTAGGTTAAAAGTGCGCGATAAAAGTGCAAGGTATCAGAGTGATAAGGGTATTACTGCCGGTGGAATACGTAAATGGTGAGTCTCTGGGTCTTCAAAAACGTGCTCTATAGTGTGGGGCTTTGAAGTTAAGTGCGCGTCACTGAGGTGTGGGGTAGGGGGGTGATGGAAGTTTTACCGCCGTTGAAAGTAAAGTCTCTGGGCATGCATTAGTGACCTTACTTACTTCACTGTAAAGCGTGATGTCCTCGGGTATAATCCTATGGTCATCTGTAGCCGCCAGAGCCGCGTGTAAAACAATCGGCTAAATGGCTTGGGTTGACATAGATGACGGACTCGCGTCCGTGTGTACGGGGGCCATCTTGGAGTGGAGTACTCCACTAAAGACATTACGTAGTGAGTACATGCGTGTGTACACGGGTGGGGTAGACGGGATGCGGGTGATACATATAGATTACGGGGAATGTGGGAAAGGTGGGAAAGGTTTCTGTGCTGACAGGTCACGGTGGAAGCAGCAGCGCCGGTTGATAGGAGCTGGCGTCAGTCGGCCCAGACTGCGGTGTGGGATGAGGCGGTGCGTCGTGTGACTTAGGAGTGGTGCCCCCAAACCACGTTGTGGTCATGGGTCTCAAGGTCAGCGGGCAGCGTCGTCGTCGGTGAGACCAGGGCGGCGGAGTGAAGCGAGGCAGTGCAGAGTGCGGTGCCCACAGGTCGCAGTGCAAGCAGCGGCTTGGTGGCAGCTGCAATCGTCAGTGAGACCAGGGTTGCGGTGCGAGGTGTGGCAGTGCCCTCTGCGGTGCCTTTAGGACACGGAGCCAGCAGCGGTGTCTGTGATGATGTTGGCTGCTTTCCCCCTCTGTGGCAACTGAAACCCACGGTTCCAGAGGCAGTACCCTGAGGTAAGTGAAGTCTTTTCTAACCCTGAGAGTTTGTGAACAGGAGGCAAGCTCTAATTCAAGCCATTGGAGATACTCAGCAACAAGTAAAGAATGTTCAGTCCAGTCCTTTCACTGCCCAAGGCAGAAGCAGCAACTGCAGGCCAACCCACCAAAGCAACAAAACAGCAAAGGGGCAGTACTCCTCCTGACAGTTCTTCCAACTCTTCTTCTTGGCAGGTTTCTTGATCCAAGCGGGTTCTAAAGTTCTGGGGTTTGGGCCTCAATATTTATACTCAGTTTCTCCTTGTTCTATTGGGCAGAGAGTGTCTGTGCTCAGTCTAAACCAGTTTTGTCCTCTCTGGCCCAGCTTTCCGGGAGGAGGTGGAAACAGCATTGTCCAAGGCAGAGTGGGCCCATTCGGGTGAAGGGAAATCTCCTCCAACTACTCTAAATGCGGCCCAGGTCTATTCAGCCCAGAGCTGACTCATTCAGGAAAGACAGGACACAACCCGACCCTCCCAGTGGCTGTCTAAAGAGAATGCACATCCCCAGCCCCTGCAACTCCAAAGCCAGACAGTCAATCCACAACCCAGAAGAGGCACACAAGATGGCTAGGAAGAAAATGCCTATTTTCTAAAAGTGGTATTTTCAAACACAGAACATAAAAGTCATCTTTACTAAAAGATGCATTTCTACATTCTGAGTTCAGGCGTACTGAACTCTATTTCTCTATTGTGTTCCCATGGGAAGATATACTCAAAAATGTTACGAAGTAGTCCCCATTCTGTCCTATGGGACAGATAGTCTTTCGTCAGTGAAAAACGAAATACACTTTATTTCACTATCAAGCAGGCGCGGTTCGTCCATTGGGGCGTGGGGGCGTAGCCCCCCCTGCCCGACGCCGCTCGCAGCTCCCTCATGACAATCATGTCAATGAATCAACATGACGTCAGACCGCCGGGCGGGCGTCATGTTGATTCATTGACATGATTGTACAGACGGCAACATAAGTACGCATGCGTGGGGACGGAGGGTGAATTTTTACCCGTGCTCACGCATGCGAACTTGTGTTTTGGCGACGTTGCCCATGCCCATCAGGAACCCTAATGGGCGTGCTGCGGGCGAGAGGGTACCTGTGCCCCTGGCGCCAGGATTGGCCAGGGGCGCTGTGAGCCTGTGACGTGTGCGGGACCGGCAGCAAGGTAAGAGTGTGTGTTTTTCGGTGTTCCAGTAAACTAGCTTGCACAAATGACTTCAGATAGTTCAGTGTGTTAAAGCATCTGCTGCAGAAATGTGTGTGTCTATTCCAGGTCACCCGTTTATTTCACGGCATGGGGTTTTGGAAATGTAAAAATTCTCAGAATTTCTTTTTTGATAGTTGCAACAACAGCCTTCAACAGATTTCATTTTATAAACATTTTCCAGAAAATGAGTTAACAACTGTCACCACAAATATAATGTACTCTTTGAACTAAGGTTATAAAATTTCAAAATGTTAACAAACGGTAGAGGCGGAATAGCATGATATATGCATTTATTATTGCATGCATGTTGGTGTATGTTTGTATGTGAATTTGTATAGTACATACCTAGGGCTTACAGGATGGCAAATACATGGGCGGTAGAAGGTTTCCAGCATAAAAAGGTAGGGGTGATGTAATATGTAAACTGGCACATCCTTCAACATTGATCCTAAAGGCTTGTTAGAGTCCATAATTTATTTTTATATGGTCATAAAAATACATGAATGATGGATGGATGCAGGGTGGGTGCATTAATGATTGTTCGGTGGATGGGTGGGTGGATGGGTGCATGGATGGATGCATGCATGATGGGTGGATGGATGCATGAATGATGGATGCAGGATGGATGGGTGGGTGGATGGGTGGATGCATGAATGAATGATGTATGGATGCAGGATGGGTGGATGGATGGGTGGATGCATGCATGATGGGTGGATGCATGATGGATGGATGGGTGAATGGATGGATGGATGCATGAATGATGTATGGATGGATGCATGCATGCATGATGGGTGGATGGATGGGTGGATGGATGGATGGGTGGGTGGGTGCATGAATGAATGATGTATGAATGCAGGATGGGTGGGTGGATGGATGGGTGGATGCATGAATGATGTATGGATGGATGCATGCATGATGGGTGGATGCATGATGGATGGATGGGTGGATGGGTGCATGAATGAATGATGTATGGATGCAGGATGGTTGGGTGGATGGATGGATGGATGCATGGGTGGATGCATGAATGATGTATGGATGGATGCATGCATGATGGGTGGATGCATGATGGATGGATGGGTGGATGCATGAATGAATGATGTATGGATGCAGGGTGGGTGGGTGGATGGATGGGTGGATGCATGAATGATGTATGGATGGATGCATGGATGCATGCATGATGGGTGGATGCATGATGGATGGATGGGTGGATGGGTGGGTGCGTGAATGATGGATGGATGGGTGGATGGATGGATGGATGCATGAAGGATGTATGGATGGATGCTTGCATGATGGGTGGATGCATGATGGATGGATGGGTGGATGGATGGATGGGTGGGTGCATGAATGAATGATGTATGGATGCAGGATGGGTGGGTGGATGGATGGGTGGATGCATGAATGATGTATGGATGGATGCATGCATGATGGGTGGATGCATGATGGATGGATGGGTGGATGGATGGATGGGTGGGTGCATGAATGAATGATGTATGGATGCAGGATGGTTGGGTGGATGGATGGGTGGATGCATGAATGATGTATGGATGCATGCATGCATGATGGGTGGATGCATGAATGAATGAATGATGTATGCAGGGTGGGTGGGTGGATGGATGGGTGGGTGCATGGATGCATGCATGATGGGTGGATGCATGATGGATGGATGGATGGGTGGATGGGTGGGTGCATGAATGAATGATGTATGGATGCAGGATGGGTGGGTGGATGTATGAATGATGTATGGATGCATGCATGCATGATGGGTGGATGCATGATGGATGGATGGGTGGATGCATGAATGAATGATGTATGGATGCAGGGTGGGTGGGTGGATAGATGGGTGGATGCATGAATGATGTATGGATGGATGCAAGGTGGTTCGGGCTCGCTCGCTGCGCTCGATCGCTGCGGTGCAATATGCTAATTAGTTTACGCTCCACCACTTTCAAATGTCACCAGCCGCCCCTGCTATCAAGGCATATCACACACACCAGTAAATGCCCTACCTTTCAAATACAGTGTACCCTGCCTATAGGGGTACCTTGAGCCTACCTTAGGGGTAACTCATGTGTAATAAAAGGGAAGGTTAGGGCTGGACATGGCAATAAAAAACGCACAGACACTGAAGTGGCAGGTCTGCAAACCCTTTGAAAGGCTGCTCGTGTGGGTGGTACAATGCTGCAGGTCCATTATCAGCATTTAATTTACAGACCCTGGCACTCTCAGTACACTTCACTAGGGAAGTACCAGTAAATCAAATATGCCAATCATGGAAACACCAATCCATAATACAATTTACAATAGGAGCACTTGCACTTTTCCACTGGACAGCAGTGAGAAAGTGCGCCGTGACACTAAACCAGTAAAAACACAGTCAAAACCAAGAGGTCAGAAAGCAAAAAGACAGGGAAAACACGCCAAGACATGCCAGCTCTAACAGTTTTGTAGTTTAAAACAGCTGCTGTGTTAGAATGGCCTTAGTTAGTATTTGTTATTGTTCTTTGGTGTAGAAATTTGTCAGGTCAAAACATCGTGAATAAAAATGCTATGACATCCCCATGTCATATAGCTAGTGGCTCACGCGCTACTAGTTCGCGTAGCTTGAAGCACGCACGACCATAGTATTTGAGAGGACGGAAAAAAGCCAAACAAAAACATACTCCGGCCGCTTGCGCGCAAGCCCATACGTCATAATGTTTGCAAAGCGGCCTCCAAAGGGAGGCTTGGCCCCGCCAGCACGGCAGTTGGTGAGTCACGACGTTGTAATCACACAAACATTTTAGTCATGACATCGTGGAATTCTTTCGTACAACTTTACTGATCATCGAAAAGCCTAGGTAGGGCCTGGAACGATGCTAGCGCAAACCATGAGGAGTGACGTCCCATTCTTAGGCGGCGTCAAAATAACGACGTCATAAGCACTGCACATGACGCTGCGCGCAAGCGTATGCGTTTCCAGCCAGTAGGCAACATTGGCAGTGGTCGTTCTCCGCCTTTTTCCTTTGACCTGCCCCCGTTATTTGTTGACACGCCTCCTGTCGTTTTTGATTGGCCAGGAGAGTTGACGTTGGCCCCGCCCCCGGGCCGTGGTTGTACCTGCAGCAGTGAGGGTTGCTGCCAGGGCTCTGAGGGCAGCGGCTGCCGCAGCCCCGCCGAGCGCGGCCCCAGCCCCAGCGGCATGAGCGGCCGGCGGGAGTCGTCGCGGCTCGCAGGCCCTGTGAGCCCACTTCCCGAAGCCCCGGGGGAGACAGAGGAGGAGGCGAGTGAGTCCCCGCCACAAGGCTCTTCCTCGTCGGAACCGTTGCTGGCGCCTGAGCTCCAGGGGCAAGAGCCAAGCACAGCTACCTTCCCCGCAGGACCCAAGAATGACACTGACTCCGAGTCAAGCGGCGCCGAATGCTGCCCAACACCCATCTGCAAGATATGCTTCCAGGGAGCCGAACAGGTATGAATGCCCCTCCCTCTGGGGGTTATTGAGGGGAGGAGAGCACCGCCAGTGGCACCCGCCTCACCAGAAAGTCCAACGTCATGGAGTCCCTGAGCCCAAGGTATAGCCCCGGGCACCAGAAAGAGCCCACACAGCTCCAGGGATAATTCTTCAAACCAAAAGAGCCACCCCAGCCCTGGAGCAAATAGGCTACAAAACACCACATCTTTCGCCAACATGCCGGACCCAGTATACCATGGAGATCCTACAAAACCATGGTTTGGTTCATCCCCTCTCCAGATCGTAAAAGAGCGTCTAGCCCAAAGGAGCCTCCCCAGTACCAGAAAGGACCACCCTTAGGGCCAGATCCTCCCGTGATCAGGCCCCTACCACTGCTATTGAATTGCCCTCTAGTTTTTACAGGGGGGCAGAAAAGTCTCCCAGAACCAGGAAGACACCCCCCCCCCCCTTCACTTACCAATGTGTGCCCCCTCCTCATCCCCGCGTCCAAGGGATGCCCTTCAAACACTAAGGCAGCGCAGCATCAGTTATCAGCGAGAGCCCCCCAGCAAGCTGCCCGTGTTCCACTGCATCGGAAGTCTCTGGTGACCCCACCCCAATCTCCGGTCGGGGAGAGTTTATAACACTGGTGAGAGCTTTCTGCTACGCCCCCACCCTGCCCTCCCTTCACCAATACATGGCAATGGCAACTCTCCTTCGCGAACTTCCTAAACCCCAAATACCCCTCGGCGTCCCCTACCAACTCAAAGCACATCCATTCCCTGCCGCCACACAGCTTCAGCACCATGGACAGAAGCTGCGGTTGCCTCGGGAGCTCTCGCATATCTTCGCACTGTCACTTCCTGATCAGCAACAAGTGCGTTTGTAAAAAGCAGATCAGGCACCATTCGAAGCTGCGACTTCCTTATCTGTGCAGAGGGGCCACCCGAACCCACTTGTGAATTTGGCACGTTCATCATTACAGCCTACTGCGTCAGGTGGCGACCCAGCGCATGACCCCGCTGTTCCGACAGCTGCCTTTCTTGAAATGTCAATTTCTTCTCCATGGTTGCGTTTATCTTTTGAAAATCTCATTTTGCGTTCAGTGTGAGCAAAACCAAGAGCTGTGTAGAGAATTTTTGGGCGACATACTTTTTTTACCAATCCAACGTAAAAAAACGCATTGCTTACTAATATGTATGCTATCAGCAAATAAAAAAGAGAGAATGGAATGGAAGTCGCATTCAAGCCATTGACGAGGATGCTTTGCTGAAGCTCGGATAATACAGTGCAGCAAAAGCGTTACTTTTAAATCGCATTAGTGCTTCGCCCAGAACGCTCTTTCTTTACTTTCACTACAATCGTTTTTTTGCACCCAACGTATTTAATTTGCAAATATGAATAGTTATCTCTATGACTGCGTAGACAGCCTGCGCTAAGGTACGTCTTCTTGCCTTTAATCAATCTTTACGTATAGAATAAGTTGGACCCTTACCCGAGGTGGCGGTTTAGTTTGGTGTTGGCTTGATAACGTCTATGTTTTTTTTATAAACAACCTGGTTCAAGCCTAGTTTATCGTGTTAGCATTTAGCATGTTATCCAATATTGTTTTACATATCTTGAAGACAGGCAGTCTCTGATTAGCAGTGTCAGTATTACCAGTTCGTGATTTCCATGGACCTACAGGTGTTCATAGTACTTAGATTGAAGTTGACTTGCCTGCATTCAGAGTAAGACATT
Source organism: Lissotriton vulgaris (assembly GCF_964263255.1). NCBI lineage: Eukaryota > Metazoa > Chordata > Amphibia > Caudata > Salamandridae > Lissotriton > Lissotriton vulgaris. The sequence continues at coordinate 1,296,286,651 of NC_141691.1, forward strand.
TAAAGACCATTTCGTACCTACCCCTTTTGCGCTCTACGGAACAGCTGGGAATGGCAATTTCCAATATTTAAACAGGTTAGGCTACGTTAGGACCCACATAAATTCCAACATTGTTACATTATGCTGTATTTAATCCAGAAAAGCGGCACATTTAAATTATCAGCAATGAAATATATTGACGGTCGCTGCTTTTTGTATTTGTCTCCCAACAGTGTGCGTTTCCAGCTTTTGAGATTTTTACAAACCTCTTTCCAAAATTAAAACCGTTTGCATTATGCGTGAAGTCTGCATGTTATTGATAGTATTTCTTTTATGTTGTATTATTGACAATTGTGTAGCGCCGTGACTGCCATTCATATTGTTCTTTGGTCTCCAGCAGAGACCGGGTTCTATGTCGTCCTGGGATGCGTTGCATGTATTTCTGTTCTGATTGGTCTTTGGTTGGGGAGCACTGTTTTGGTAAAGGAGCTATGAGTGGATGCTTGAATGTTGCCTCGCCTAATGGTTGCAATGATGGACAAGTACCTTCTTTTTCGAAACCATGCAGGCCCCACCAGTGACGTAACGCAAAATGATGGGCACCCTCTGCAGAATGTGAAGAGGGGCCACCGAGTCCCGCATTTATGAAAGATATTCACTGACCTCCGGCTGAATGCCCCTCCCCCTTCCCGAAAAATAAGGGGCCCCTGAACCTTTGCGCCCCCTCCCCTGCACCGCAGGGCCTGCCTCACGCCCCTGGCCGCACCTTTAGAGGTTAGTTTGTAATTGACGAGGTAAGATTTATCAAGGATAACGGGGCATCACGTGACCAACCTGTTGTAGTCGTGTAACTGCTGAAATTCCAGACAACGTTCTTTTCCGGCTCGTGGGCTTGTGTGCCTCTTCACACTGGAAATACTGGTATTTATTGCAACGATTGTTCGAGGTTTACTAAAGTTTGCACGCACACCGAAACGTTTTGAGAGATGGGCAAAGTGGGCTCTGGCCAATGGCCCCAACCATCCAAGGGGCCCCTGATAGAGCCAGCTCTGTTATGAAGAGAATCTTTCCCTGATGACCTTGAATAATTCTTAAACAGATTGTTTTACATACTTTTTCCGTTACAATATTTTTAATGTGGGTGATGAGTGAGAGTCTATTACAGACATTTTGCAGAGAAATGTGTTTGTTTCATGCAACATCCATTAAAAAGTTTCTTTTAGATCAAAACATGAGAAATAGGAGGGGTTCACACGTAACAGAGAATATTTGTAGTGATGTTAGTGTGCTGCTGCTGTGTTACAACATTGAAAACACACATCACTATCCCCTCAGATCATAATTTCAAATATGTTCCGAACAGGGGTCCCCAAAAAATATTTGGCCAAGGCCCCCCCAATCCTTAAGATGTCACTGCACATACAGTTATTACATCACCAACTCTGACCCCAGAGACATTTCCACGGGAAACCTGCAGTCTGCATGGCTTTGTAAAATAAGTGATGTGCTCGAAAACGACTCCACTACATACACAAATCGTTTTTTGGGCCGTAGCATTGGCAATCTTTTTTCCACAAGTGCACACTTATTACTTTTAAACAATTTGAAGTTTACAAGTTAATATATACATTTTCTCTTCACTTTTTTTTGTATTATTCTGGTATTTTTCATTTTGTAAAGCCATATATTTAATGTATATGATATCCTTAATCAAGTTGGTCTGCAACTTACAGTATGCCAAAATTGATGCTAGGATACAATACCAGGGACCCACTTAGATTTATTGAAGCCAGATGATGAGCCCAATGGCTAGTATCATGTTCTTACTCTCGTACGACTGAACGTAATATGGACCGAGTGTGATTGGAGGATATTTCTACTCACTGTCAAGGTAGAAAAAGACACAGATAGAATCCAAGTGATCAGCAGGCAACCTATAGACTCCATGCTCTCTCTTCTTGAAACGGCCGTGATTTTTAAGACATTCTGTAAGTCCAGGTTTACTTTATTCTATTCATAGCCACTTTCCAGTGGTACATTTCCTTCAAAACTGCGAGCTTCCTAATGGCTTCCGCGGCTTAATGTAATCTTCTATAGACCTCAGCGGATGTACTTCTGTGTTCTAGAGCTTTTCGAATGTGACTAATGAGCCCATACTGCCAGTTAATCCTCTCCATCAAACCCCATCAGCTGTTATATGTTGCCTCTATTCACTCTGCCTATTTGGTAATCCATATGTTTAGAAATCAAAATCTTTTGACTGTGATGCCCTCGCACGAGCTTCAGGGAATTATGACTGCTGCATTACAAATATTACATGTTTATTTCTAGCCTGATTCGCTGCTCTGTGGGAAACAAAACCACCTGGAGGGAGAGATTTGATGGTTGGGGAGTTAACATTTACACGGATACATCCATGGAGGGAAACAGTCGATCAGGGTCATTTCTATTGCTCTTATGTTGAATCACCGGGGTCTTAAAGTGAATAGGGAAGGGTAACTAGAGTATGGAACATTTTGTCCTTCCCGCTTATTTTATCCTCTTCATTACTTTCAGATGACAGAATTCCTCACAGATGTAGTTGCCACTTTAGACATTTCGTCGTTGTATCAAATTCTCACAGAGCCCCTGACAGGCTTGTAAACAACACTTGGGCAAAATAAATCCTTACAAGCTTAAACATCTGGATTTTATTTGATCGCAAGTGACACTGTATTTAACTGTCTAGTAAAAAATAAGACGGTCTGGCAGGGTTCAAGTAATATTGTTGCCCCCTTACAGAAGTTGCCATAATGATGATTTTTTTTATAACTGACATAATCTAGCCAATGTTGAAAGCAGTTATTCTGGTTCAAAATGCAGCGAATAACTGGCAACTCGTATAAGAGTGGCTATATTTTAATTTTATTATTTATCAGTAATTGTGCAGTAGGGAGGTATGGTATTTGCTTAGCCACTAATAGGGAACATTTTCAAATGTTTTGTTATTCACCACATGATGCTTTCTCGTGGGTGCCACAACATGTCATCATTCGGGAGAGGGTTCTGGAGTAACACGTTTATTATTTTCATGAATTTTCCTGCTGGACACAGAACCCTGATGATGACAAGGTGACAGGTGTATCAGGAAGAAGTTTGAGATGTACAATATACGCCTCAATAGCTCCTGTGTTGCAAGCGGACTTGCAGCTCCTCAGACCACTCCAGGTCAGCATTACCATCCCAAGACCTCAGACACTAACAGGCCAGCACCCCACTGTCGTTGAAACTAAGAGCTATGCAGAGGTTCACTGGGCAGTAGGTAGAATTAAGCAGTTACGCCAAAGATGGCTTGAATCTTAGAGGGCACATACCATGTTTTGCAGTGGATGCAAGTGACAAGAGGATTTGTTTAGTTTGCTTCCACGTGGCGATTCAGCAGCCTGGTAATGGGCGAACTCGCAGCACAGCAGACAGTAGCGCCTAGAAATGCATCTCGCCAGGCTGCATATTATTTTTTTGTGGTTGGTAGTATAACGCTACTTGGTTAGCATAGCCTTTGTTACGCCTTGACTGTTGGAAATTGGGCTACTGATTGAGGGGGATGAAACCCTACTCAAGCAACAACCTCAATTCCTGTCACGGTGAAGTCACAAGCAAACCACAAATTAACCTGTACTTAACCCTCTGGTAGCTTGGCACAAAGCAGTCCGGCATAACACAGAGGCAATGGGTAAATAATTTATCCAGCACTTCAAACAGTAATAAGGTGAAAACACAAAACAAGAAAAATCCCACACCAATCTAGAAAACTAGAGTGACATTTATTAAATTAGTTGAGACCAAAATGACAAAAATCCAATCAGTAGAACAGGAGGAATGCAACTGTAAAGATTTCAGGTAAAGGAAGCACCTAAAAGCACAAAGGGCTACTCACAACTATTTGGTCATGCCAGACCGGGCAAAGTCACAAGTTCAGACCGGCCACAATAGAGTATGCACCGGATACAGGGACCGGAATATTCCAGCCTAAAGAGCTACCTTCCAAAGTTCAGCATGAAGAGTTCAGTTTGCGGTGGAGGGGGCCGCGAGGAGTAGGAAAAGCGCCGCAGATGGTTGTCAATGTAACCTGAAAAGCAGGCTGGGCATCATGGACAGTCGCCGCTGTAGCTTGAAGATCCTGTTCACCATCTCAGATGGTCATTGCTCATGTTGGCGGTCACTGCAGGCTGTGAATGCTGTAGTGCGAAGTGCAGATCTTCCATTTCCAGATGTCGCTGGAAGTTGATGCGGTGCGAAGAGTCAGGCTGCTGGAACTTGAAGTTGGCAGGTGGCAAGATCTTGGCGCAAACACATTCGTTCGCGAGGAGCCCAGATCTTCAGGATTTCTCCTTTTCTTTGGAGAGGAGCTGAACTGATGCCACACCAATTGTCCAGGGCCTGAGAGGCTCCTCTTAGGGCTCAGGAACTCACTCAATCAGAGGTTAATAGAGCTGAGGGAGGTTCAGTTGCAGATCCTCCAGGCAGCAGGTCCGCTGGGCAATTGCAGGGGGCCTCTGAAGCTTGTTATGTCCGTGTAGCTCAAAAGAGGAGGTCAGTCAGTTGACCCTTGAAGTTACGCCTGGGATAAAATGTGCAGGTCCAGTCTTCTTTCTCAGCAAGCAGAGTAGTAGGGCAGCAGAGTGGTAGTCCTGGCAGCAAAGCAGCACAGCAGTGCATCTTCTGTACCCCCCATAGATCCAGGAGCGTAGTATGGCGTGTGCCTGATGGTTTCCCTTTTCATACATGGTGCCTTCTTTGAAGGAGGATAGGCTCCTGGAGGATTTCCTTTGACGTGCTTGAAGTTTCCTGACTCCCCCACCCTGTTGGCTGCATGAACAATGCAGGGGTGACAAGTCCTTTGTGTGAAGGCAGAGCATAGCCTATTCAGGTGCAAGTGGGCCTGTACCTAGCCCGCCCCCATCCTGCTAGGTGTTGGACCAACCAGGTCCATCTAATCCCTCTGTTGTGTGGCTGTTTGGGAGGAATAAACAATGTCTACCGGTCAGTTAACCCCAGCCCAGAGATCCTGGAGCAGGCACCAAATAGAGCAGGAACATGCTAACTTTCTAAAAGTTTTTAGGACACAAGGGAACCCAGTAGGGGACCTTCGGACCGTGGGTTACTTAACTTATTTCAAAGAACAATGGTCTTAAGGGATCAAGATATAACAAAAAATGGCAATACAGACTACAATGAGTACTATATTTTTTTGAAACACGTCCAGCCGGGCGTAAGTTTATTCAAAAGATAACATGAAGTTGTTGGCCCAAGAGGAGGCCAAAAAATAATGGCAAGATAGGGTACAGTCCTGTACCTATCCCGAGAGGTTTAAGAGAAGATAAACCAGGAAGAGGGAGATAGAAAAAGGAAAACACTTTTCAGGCAAAACAAGAAGTTTTTGAGCCAATTGGTGACTTGTAGTTAAAGTAAATACAAATACAACAAATTCACCATGCAGTGCCAAACATTTCATATGACCATATTAAATAATATGCTACACTGCTTATTGCGTCGACGTTTCGATCCCTAAGGGCTCATAGTACAATGGGATCATCATCAGGACTATTTTTATAGTTATTGCCTGCAATACATAAAGCCTGTAGAAAGGAAGGGGGAGATAAAAGACAATTTTTAGGCCTAGGCCTACAGCAACGAAAAATCAGACAATACTTGACAGGGCACAATTAAAAGTTTAAAAGCGGTCATTATTTGGGCTCGCCGGTTTTTTGCTAGTGTGTTTGTGATTTTAAGGAAAAACATTTTGTGCCGGTGAAAACGTGCGGAAAAACGGCGCAGTGACATCGGTGTCATTCATCAAGACTCGTGCTGTATCGACGGTGACATTAGGGTCGCTTTTGTTACATTGTCATGGTTTGTGAATAAGTGACATAGTGAGTGAAACAGTGCCTAACAGCATCTACCATTAAGGATTATGCATGCTTAGGGGGTTGTGCAATCTAGGTTGTTTGCGCCCCCACGGGAATTGCTGAGCTAAAATCAACGCCTTTGTATAAAGGTGTTGCACCGGAAAAACAAGATGTATTACCCGGTATGCAATGTCAATTGCAAGGAAGTATTAGAGTAAATGAACCATTATACATTATGGAAGCATCGGCAGCAAGCAGGAAGCTTACCTACCAAATGATGTTGACTAATGAGGCCTGGAGAGATAACCTGTAATTGGTTGTGGCAGCGAGGTTCCCTCTGATGGATCCTCGTGGTTGCTGGGGGTTAAATGTAAAGGATAAGTGGCGCAGCTCCACTTTTGGGAGTAATACTACTTTTCGTTTTGGGCTGGCTTACCTAGCTACATGTGTTGTAGCAGGGCATCGGATGGTCTCTGTTTTCGGTGGGCTTGGAGTCAGACCGTTCTTTTTACTGGGGATAAAAATTAGCGTGATAAGGTGTCGGGCTTCGAGAATGGCGGATTATTGCAACCATCGGTATTTAAACCGTGGGCTTACCTTGCTTCCAGTTGAAAAGCAATGGAGGGTTAGGGCGAAGCTCAATCGGCTTTGGCCCCTTCTTGGTTACAGCGCGAGTCCGCTGTATGTAGACCCTCAATGCCAGGCTAGTAGGGATGGTAGAGATTCTCAAAACGTTCAGTGGCTGGGAAAATAGAATTAATGACTGGATCAGAGGTCGGGCTCCGTGGGTGGCGGAGTTTTACGATTAACGGCTTTTACAGGGGCTTACCTTGCTTTCCGATGAAAGCAGCGGCGGGTGGGGCGACGCACGATCTGCTTCTGCCCCCTTCTCAGTTGCAGCGCAGGTCCGCTGTATGTGGAACCCACGTTGGACAGGCTTATGGGGTGGTTAGTAGAAATTAAAGAGAGACTTATTCCAGGAATGTGGCGATGGCAGCCATCTTGGAGTGGTTTTCAAGTCAATGTCGGTTCACTAATGTGCGGCAGACATCTTGGAATGGTTTAGGAGGAGCGTGATCCAATGCTTGCGATTTACCCGCTGATTATATCAGAGTTTAGAGGAGTGATATATACAAAGTTTACACATGGAGCATTATGGCATGCAGTGCTGCTAGGAAAGTGGAGTGAATTATATTAATGGAACAGGCGAGTGGTGCTGACCGACCATGCTTTGCATACATACACATCTGGGTTAATATAGTGACAACGTCAAAATTCAGATGTTCAATTCAAAAACATTATCTGCAATGTAGGACTGTATACAGTTACTTAGAGAAGTGATGTCCAATCCTCTGTTCGATTAAGTCCCTTGTGAATAGAGTCCAGTAGGATTATACATTTGAGCTCTTCTTTGTTCAGTAGGTGGGGCATGCTGCCCCCTCTGGGTGGGAGCTTTAGTGATTTCAGTATAGTCCAGCGAATGTCATCTTCATTATGGTTGAATTCCTCGAAGTGTTCCACCAGTGGGGCGTTAGGTGTGCGGCATCTGATGCGGCTCCTATGTTGGCATATCCTGGTTTTGATTTTCTGAGCAGTCTGTCCTACATAGTTTTTCTTACACGGGCATTGGATCAGATAAATCACATTGGTGGTGTTACAATTTGTTAGTGTAGTGCATGTGAAAGTGACCTTGTCAAATACAAAACTTTTCCCTTCAATTGTGAAATTGCAAACTACACAACCACCGCATTTAACATGTCCGACTGTGGGGGACAGACCCCAAGCGGATTCCAGAGTGGAGGAGTTGCTAGGGCTAGGAAGGGCAGCACGGACCAAATGGTCCTTAAGGTTCCTACTCTTTTTGAATGCAAAAAGTGGGCGTTCCAAGTCTAGGATTCCTGCATTTATTACAGGCCAGTGTTTCAGAATCATTTTCCTTATATTATTGGAAATGGGAGAGAATGTTGTGACACAAGCTATTCTGTCCTGTTTAGTTTTCTGGTTAGGGACAAGAAGTGTCTCTCGTGGGCGATACCACGCTCTTTTGAGTGCATTTTTAACAATCTTTCCTGGATATCCCCTATTTTTCAGTTTGTTCGATAAGATGGTGCTTTCAAGGAAGTAGTCTTCCTTGCGGGAACAATTGCGCCTGATGCGTAGGAATTGGGAGAAAGGTAAGGAGTCCCTCAATGCCCTAGGGTGGTTACTTGAGTATTCCAACAAGGTATTTCTCTCTGTGGGCTTCCTGTAAAGTTTTGTGAACAGCTCACCATCCTGATGTAATATTGTCAGGTCAAGAAAGTTAATGGACTCTTTGTCAGAGGTATGGGTGAATTTAAGACCCATGCAATTGTTATTCATCCAGTGTAAGAATTGGGAAAGCACATCGATGTCTAATCTCCATAGCATGAAGATGTCATCGATGTACCTCCGCCACATAATGACACCGGAGAAAAAGGGGTTGGAAGGTACAAGGATGGTTAATCTCTCCAACTCGTCCATGAACAACACGGCTTAGTTCGGAGCAAAAATAGCTCCCATGGAGGTCCCCTTGACTTGTTGGTAAAATAGGCCTTGGACCGCTTTTAAACTTTTAATTGTGCCCTGTCAAGTATTGTCTGATTTTTCGTTGCTGTAGGCCTAGGCCTAAAAATTGTCTTTTATCTCCCCCTTCCTTTCTACAGGCTTTATGTATTGCAGGCAATAACTATAAAAATAGTCCTGATGATGATCCCATTGTACTATGAGCCCTTAGGGATCGAAACGTCGACGCAATAAGCAGTGTAGCATATTATTTAATATGGTCATATGAAATGTTTGGCACTGCATGGTGAATTTGTTGTATTTGTATTTACTTTAACTACAAGTCACCAATTGGCTCAAAAACTTCTTGTTTTGCCTGAAAAGTGTTTTCCTTTTTCTATCTCCCTCTTCCTGGTTTATCTTCTCTTAAACCTCTCGGGATAGGTACAGGACTGTACCCTATCTTGCCATTATTTTTTGGCCTCCTCTTGGGCCAACAACTTCATGTTATCTTTTGAATAAACTTACGCCCGGCTGGACGTGTTTCAAAAAAATATAGTACTCATTGTAGTCTGTATTGCCATTTTTTGTTATATCTTGATCCCTTAGGACCATTGTTCTTTGAAATAAGTTAAGTAACCCACGGTCCGAAGGTCCCCTACTGGGTTCCCTTGTGTCCTAAAAACGATTTGAGCGCAAACGCTGGTTTGCAAGGTCTCCAATCCTGTCCAAACTAATTAGTTTGGGTCCCCTAGTACCTAGTACTTTTTACCCCACTGTTTCTACCTCTATTCCACACGGGCTATCCTCACTCTTCCCCTTTGTTTCTTTTCCTATTTTTTGACAGGGTTACTATGTCAAATCATGCCCCGTTATACACAGATGACTACTTAAAACATTTATGTTCACGTCCATCACTACTTTCTGACAATGCAGACATTTCCAACCAAGTTAACAACTCACTCCCAGAACAGCTTGAAAAATTGAGGAAAAAACAAGTCCGCCTACAGCTGATGATTTTAATGTTAACTGACTATCTTAAAGCAGAGGTAATCCCTGTGGGCTTACAAGTCCGGAATGTACCAGGTATCTTCACGGACAATCCAAAATATATAACAGGATTTAGTTATATAGGTACCACCTGCTCCCGCCATTGGCTGGCACTAGGGATAGACACAGCCTCCGAAACTCTAAAAACATTGGAGACAGAAATTGAAGAAATCTTGAAACAACTTGAGGCTCCTGACAACATTGCCGACAGTAAAAAGCTAATAGAACAAGTAGACAAAACCGTAGCAGAGTTCTATAGGATTGAGCAAAATAAGAAATCAAATAAAATTAAAAAGGACATAAAAACCTATAATATTGAAACAACCTATCCCTATTTACAAAAAGATTTTTACACCACTAAAGCATACAGCAACCCCCAACAAAACAGACCTTGGGGTAGATTCAACAGGAGACAGAACCTGGTCGGTTTTTCCGATACTTCTGCCGAATCTTCTGATAATTCAGACGCAGGCGAAGGCCCAAGTACATCAAGACGAGGTGGTACATATCAGAATCAGAATTCTTTTTTAGCCAAAGGCCAGCAAGAACCACCACAGCGAGGGAAAGTAAAAAAACCCCAGAGATGGGTAAACCCACCCGGGGAAAGGAGGACCAGGAACAATTACTACCAATGGTAATACAGCCTAGCCCCATAACAGAGACTATTCCTATCTTTAATCTTTCCACTCATGTGCTTGCACATGACGAACTCTCCCTCCTGAAAAAAGGCCTTACTTTTGTCCCAACTGTGGCCCCTAATTTTATGGAATTGCACACCGAACTCCTAAGATTCTTTAGAAGAATACGCCTTAAAGCATTTTTTCAAATCCATCCCTCTCCCGAGATAAATGCTCAAACTCCCTTTCGGCCACCATCTACCTTTCTACCATCAGCCAATATGATCCCATCTGAGGTCACTACATTTGAGAAATTGATCCTCAAGGACCTAACGCACCTAAAAGGACAAAAAAAGTTTGTACCATATAACATCACCCTTAAAGAGAAAGAATCCATTGCCTCCCTAAAAAACAATGACTCCATCGTGATAAAAAGTGCTGATAAAGGTGGCGGCATTGTTATACAGGAGTTAGACTCCTACACAGCTGAAATTCAGAGGCAGCTAGGAAACAAAGACCACTATCTCAGACTAGCATCCAACCCAACCAAAGCCATCCAAGAAATAATACTGAAAATAACAACTGAGGCATTGCATGAGGGTTTTCTGACCAAAAAAGAATTTAACTACCTTAATGTAAAAAACCCAAGATTACCGGTAATATACACCCTACCTAAGATTCACAAGAATCTGAATGCTCCGCCTGGCCGCCCAATCGTGTCAGCATGTGGCTCAATATTGGAGCCCCTAGGAGCTTTTGTTGACTTCTTTATCAAAGAATTTGTCCCTCAAACATTCTGCTATGTGCGAGACTCCATGGCCATGATCAATCTGATTGAACACCACCCCTTCAATCCCACCTCTGATACACTCTGCACCATGGACGTGGAATCATTATATACGAATATCCCACAAACAGCAGCCCTACTTGTTATACAACGGACCTTGGACAATCGTCCTCGTCCCCATGCCATTCCTACATCGTTTATCTGTAAACTTTTGGAAATATGCCTGACTAAAAATTTCTTCACCTTCCAAGGCCTATTTTACCAACAAGTCAAGGGGACCTCCATGGGAGCTATTTTTGCTCCGAACCTAGCCGTGTTGTTCATGGACGAGTTGGAGAGATTAACCATCCTTGTACCTTCCAACCCCTTTTTCTCCGGTGTCATTATGTGGCGGAGGTACATCGATGACATCTTCATGCTATGGAGATTAGACATCGATGTGCTTTCCCAATTCTTACACTGGATGAATAACAATTGCATGGGTCTTAAATTCACCCATACCTCTGACAAAGAGTCCATTAACTTTCTTGACCTGACAATATTACATCAGGATGGTGAGCTGTTCACAAAACTTTACAGGAAGCCCACAGAGAGAAATACCTTGTTGGAATACTCAAGTAACCACCCTAGGGCATTGAGGGACTCCTTACCTTTCTCCCAATTCCTACGCATCAGGCGCAATTGTTCCCGCAAGGAAGACTACTTCCTTGAAAGCACCATCTTATCGAACAAACTGAAAAATAGGGGATATCCAGGAAAGATTGTTAAAAATGCACTCAAAAGAGCGTGGTATCGCCCACGAGAGACACTTCTTGTCCCTAACCAGAAAACTAAACAGGACAGAATAGCTTGTGTCACAACATTCTCTCCCATTTCCAATAATATAAGGAAAATGATTCTGAAACACTGGCCTGTAATAAATGCAGGAATCCTAGACTTGGAACGCCCACTTTTTGCATTCAAAAAGAGTAGGAACCTTAAGGACCATTTGGTCCGTGCTGCCCTTCCTAGCCCTAGCAACTCCTCCACTCTGGAATCCGCTTGGGGTCTGTCCCCCACAGTCGGACATGTTAAATGCGGTGGTTGTGTAGTTTGCAATTTCACAATTGAAGGGAAAAGTTTTGTATTTGACAAGGTCACTTTCACATGCACTACACTAACAAATTGTAACACCACCAATGTGATTTATCTGATCCAATGCCCGTGTAAGAAAAACTATGTAGGACAGACTGCTCAGAAAATCAAAACCAGGATATGCCAACATAGGAGCCGCACACCTAACGCCCCACTGGTGGAACACTTCGAGGAATTCAACCATAATGAAGATGACATTCGCTGGACTATACTGAAATCACTAAAGCTCCCACCCAGAGGGGGCAGCATGCCCCACCTACTGAACAAAGAAGAGCTCAAATGTATAATCCTACTGGACTCTATTCACAAGGGACTTAATCGAACAGAGGATTGGACATCACTTCTCTAAGTAACTGTATACAGTCCTACATTGCAGATAATGTTTTTGAATTGAACATCTGAATTTTGACGTTGTCACTATATTAACCCAGATGTGTATGTATGCAAAGCATGGTCGGTCAGCACCACTCGCCTGTTCCATTAATATAATTCACTCCACTTTCCTAGCAGCACTGCATGCCATAATGCTCCATGTGTAAACTTTGTATATATCACTCCTCTAAACTCTGATATAATCAGCGGGTAAATCGCAAGCATTGGATCACGCTCCTCCTAAACCATTCCAAGATGTCTGCCGCACATTAGTGAACCGACATTGACTTGAAAACCACTCCAAGATGGCTGCCATCGCCACATTCCTGGAATAAGTCTCTCTTTAATTTCTACTAACCACCCCATAAGCCTGTCCAACGTGGGTTCCACATACAGCGGACCTGCGCTGCAACTGAGAAGGGGGCAGAAGCAGATCGTGCGTCGCCCCACCCGCCGCTGCTTTCATCGGAAAGCAAGGTAAGCCCCTGTAAAAGCCGTTAATCGTAAAACTCCGCCACCCACGGAGCCCGACCTCTGATCCAGTCATTAATTCTATTTTCCCAGCCACTGAACGTTTTGAGAATCTCTACCATCCCTACTAGCCTGGCATTGAGGGTCTACATACAGCGGACTCGCGCTGTAACCAAGAAGGGGCCAAAGCCGATTGAGCTTCGCCCTAACCCTCCATTGCTTTTCAACTGGAAGCAAGGTAAGCCCACGGTTTAAATACCGATGGTTGCAATAATCCGCCATTCTCGAAGCCCGACACCTTATCACGCTAATTTTTATCCCCAGTAAAAAGAACGGTCTGACTCCAAGCCCACCGAAAACAGAGACCATCCGATGCCCTGCTACAACACATGTAGCTAGGTAAGCCAGCCCAAAACGAAAAGTAGTATTACTCCCAAAAGTGGAGCTGCGCCACTTATCCTTTACATTTAACCCCCAGCAACCACGAGGATCCATCAGAGGGAACCTCGCTGCCACAACCAATTACAGGTTATCTCTCCAGGCCTCATTAGTCAACATCATTTGGTAGGTAAGCTTCCTGCTTGCTGCCGATGCTTCCATAATGTATAATGGTTCATTTACTCTAATACTTCCTTGCAATTGACATTGCATACCGGGTAATACATCTTGTTTTTCCGGTGCAACACCTTTATACAAAGGCGTTGATTTTAGCTCAGCAATTCCCGTGGGGGCGCAAACAACCTAGATTGCACAACCCCCTAAGCATGCATAATCCTTAATGCTAGATGCTGTTAGGCACTGTTTCACTCACTATGTCACTTATTCACAAACCATGACAATGTAACAAAAGCGACCCTAATGTCACCGTCGATACAGCACGAGTCTTGATGAATGACACCGATGTCACTGCGCCGTTTTTCCGCACGTTTTCACCGGCACAAAATGTTTTTCCTTAAAATCACAAACACACTAGCAAAAAACCGGCGAGCCCAAATAATGACCGCTTTTAAACTTTTAATTGTGCCCTGTCAAGTATTGTCTGATTTTTCGTTGCTGTAGGCCTAGGCCTAAAAATTGTCTTTTATCTCCCCCTTCCTTTCTACAGGCTTTATGTATTGCAGGCAATAACTATAAAAATAGTCCTGATGATGATCCCATTGTACTATGAGCCCTTAGGGATCGAAACGTCGACGCAATAAGCAGTGTAGCATATTATTTAATATGGTCATATGAAATGTTTGGCACTGCATGGTGAATTTGTTGTATTTGTATTTACTTTAACTACAAGTCACCAATTGGCTCAAAAACTTCTTGTTTTGCCTGAAAAGTGTTTTCCTTTTTCTATCTCCCTCTTCCTGGTTTATCTTCTCTTAAACCTCTCGGGATAGGTACAGGACTGTACCCTATCTTGCCATTATTTTTTGGCCTCCTCTTGGGCCAACAACTTCATGTTATCTTTTGAATAAACTTACGCCCGGCTGGACGTGTTTCAAAAAAATATAGTACTCATTGTAGTCTGTATTGCCATTTTTTGTTATATCTTGATCCCTTAGGACCATTGTTCTTTGAAATAACTTTCTAAAAGTGGCATTTTAGAAATTGTAACTTAAAATCTGTCTTTGCCATCAAAGAGGATTTTTAATTACAATTTCTCAGACATCAAACACGAAAAGTCTACTTATTCCCAATCAAACGTTTCCACTTATTAAATGTAATAAGGAAGCCAAATGTTAGCCTATGGGAGAGGTATACCTCACAGTAGCAAATATTTTAGGAGTTTTTCACTACAATACATGTAAAGCTAAAAGGACAAGTCCAACTTTTTAAATACATTGCACCCTGCCTTATAGGCTGGTTAGGGCCTATGCTAGGGGTGACATATACGTATTAAAAAGGAAGGTTTAGGCCTGGTAAAGGTTCATTTTGCCCTGCTGAAAGAGCAGTTTAATAGTTTAATACTGCACACATGATATACCACTTTGCAAGGGACTTCTAAGTAAATTAAATGTGTGAATCAGGTGTTTTACCATGATTAAAGAAAAGAGCACAAGCCCTTTAGCTCTGGCTAGCAGTGGCAAAGTGCATAGAGTGCACTATTTTGTTTGATCTCCTAACCTACATTTTTGATCAATGTATAATAAAAATGTAGTCCACATATAGAGTACACATGACCCCTGACTTGCCTCTTAGTTAACTGATAGCACTGTCATCAGGGCGGGGCAGGAATCTTTCTTAGTTGTATTTAAAAACTCTTGTGTTTAACAATATATATAACTTAAGCGTGATGTGGCAGCACACTGTCATTTACAGACAGACATTTTCCATTTTTGAAATAATTGTACAGTTCATTTATAAATCTAGTGTGCCCAGCACAATTGTCCACTATTCACTTTACGAAATCCTCTAACTATTCAGTCAGAGGAAAAAAACACCAATCTCCAGGATAAAATAAGCAGCAATTTACAAGAAGACATATGCTGACTTTGACCCCTGTCTTTGAACGCATATTAAATGTGAAAAGATAAAAGCAAGATTTAAAGGCACCTTTTTTGCTCATTTACTTTATTAGTGAACAAAACACTTGTTCGTTGCCAGCTCAAGCTCTTTCTTTTTGCATAGCACTCTCTCCAGACCAGGCCAGAAGGCCCTAAAAATAGTTTGCTCTGATAAAATGTGGCTTGTAATACTGAGTGAGCGAGTAGATTTCTCGAGGCCTGCAATCTTCATCACAGTTTTAAATCAGTGCTCAATTTCAACATCTCACTTTACTGAAGATAACTTGAAAACTAAAGTAACTAAACATGTCACCTTTCTCAGCCGGATTAAGGAGGAACAACAACATCGGCGATGTTTAAGCCCTATCATTATCACCTCTAGTTATCACGTTATGCCAAGTGTTGACTGCCTCTCCCATCACCCTTATTTATTCAGGGGAACATCACAAGGAGGATCCTTTGGAACTCAAATCAAGCATTTGACATTTGTTCCCGGCCTTTTCCCCTGGTTGCTCCCACATTTGGTCTCCAGGAAGTCTTGGATAGAGGTAACTGGGTGAACATGTTACCGTTATCACCCTTTATTACTCTCAGCTTTGCTGTATTCACAAGAGAAGGTACCACATTTAGTTTTATAAGGTCTCTCTTACTTCCTATAGTCTCCACATTATCATCCTGCTCAAGTTAGGGAATACACACATTTTTGTTTTTTACACCTCGGAATTGAAGATTCCGCTGTCTTGCAGCACCCTGAGTGACTGTTTCCCTTTAAGCCAGACTACTCAACCCCACAAGGCTTGTGCCTGCTCCGTTTGTCTCAGACATATTCCAATCTGTTCTTCTCGTGGGAATTCTCTCCACGCTTATAATGGGTATCTCAGCCTCTGTCGTTGCTTGCAGGACATTTCCTCGCAGGGTAGAAAGTAGCAGGGCTTCTATATCTTCCAACTCAGAGTGTAGGCAATGCCAACACTGATTCGAGCAGCTCTTATTCTATTCTAAGGGCTTTCTATCTCCGACTCCATTTTGAACAGGATTTCCAGCATTTCCTTGCAATGTCTTACCCTGGCATTTCCTATTTTGACACACCTTCCTCTGGGTCTCTCACACAGCAAGATTTTGGTCCAGCATTGTGAATCTGTTCCGCTTATATATGTCGCAATGTGAGGTCCCCCAGACAAACCTTTGTCTTTTATCTTTGGTCTTCTATGGACACCAAAAAATGAGTGTTCTCATCTCCATCTTAACTATTCTTTGGTGTACTCTGGACACTGAAATATTAGTGTCCTCAAAGTGCCCCAAATAAGGGCCCCCCTCTGCGTAAGTTGTGCTTCCCTCTGGCTCCCTTCCTCCCGTTTAGTTTTATTCAGAACATCAGTAGAGGAGCAATGTTGCTTGAAGAAATTCTGTTTTTGCTTTGAGGCATTTTGGCCTCTGCTTTTTGGGTGGCATACTTATCCCTCTTGGCCAGTGGGCCACCCTTGGAGTGTTACCTTAGACTCAGCATCTGGGATTCCCAGGGAGCACCTCTTTCACCATCTCAAAGGCAGCCCTGTGCTGATTCACAACAGTTAGCAGTTCCTCCTTCACTGCCCGCAGGGCCCTATATCTTTTCCCTGGGGTGAAGGAGGTAGGTGTGCACTTCTTGTGCTTTCCATAACCACGCTAGGCATTCTAAGGCTGGTGTGTCCTGACAGCGCCAGTTCAGAGCAGGAAACTCTGAGATATAGTGTCCTCACCAGTTGCCTCCTCGCTCGCCAATTTCTACAGGTTAGGAAAATACATGGCCTGACCTCAATGTTTTTAAGTCCCATTTGGGCCATTTGCTCATCTTGCAGTCCCTTTTGGCACCACCTTAAAGTGAACAGCTGTTACTAGCCTTACAACTTCTCTATTTATAGCCACCAGGGAGCAGACCCAGAACATTACATTGCTTCTCAATGCATGCCACAAGTACAGGGTCCACCCACCCCTGGCTCCACCATCAAGGTCAGATTGGCCCATAGGGCATTAAAGCAGTGCCTAAAGGGCTGGTCTGATGGATCAGAGTGTGGGTCGTTTTTTTGAGGTTTGTGAGACAATTGTATGGTCTGGTGGCCTGAGGTTTCCTGGTAATTTCCCCATTATTACAGCAAACATTTCCTTCATCAGGTACAAATGTAAGCAGTCTTCCACACCTTGCAAAACACCTATATAACATGTTTAAATCTGCCTTATTTGCAAATATGGGCCACTTTTTCTAGCTATCGAAGTCGCTAAAGGGAGCAACTTTTATTTTCTATTTTCTGTCCCAGTTCGACACAGTCCACCGTACCCTCTAAATCATGGGTACTAACAAACTTTCTCTCGGGGGCCAAATTTACAGTGTGGTTTGAGGCCGAGGGCCGCACTGGTGGGGGTGGGGCCAGAGGGGGGGGGGGGGGGGGGGGGGGGTGGGTCTAGAGCAAAATAAAAACTGTGACCATGAGTTTGAACACAGGTCTCTGCATCGGACGCCTTCGTCCACTGAGCCACTTGACCCGGCGCGCACACACACACATGCGCACACGCACACACACACACACACACACCTCTCTCTCTCTCTCTTTCACCCGCTGTCACCCTCACTCTGACTGGCTCTCTCTCCCTGTCTCACTCCCTCTCTCTCACACCCTCTGTCACCCTCACTCTGACAGTCTCCCTCCCTCCCTCTGTCTCTCTCCCTCCGTCTCCCTCTCTCCCTCTATCTGTCTCTCTCCCTCCCTCTGTCTCCCTCCCTCCCTCTGTCTCCCTCCCTCCCTCTGTCTTCCTCCCTCTCTCTGTCTCCCTCCCTCTCTCTGTCACCCTCCCTCTCTCTGTCTCCCTCTGTCAGTCACCCTCTTTCAACCTCCCTCTGTCTCCCTCCCTGTCTCCCTCACTCTGTCTCCTTCCCTCTCTCTGTCTCCTTCCCTCTCTCTGTCTCCTTCCCTCTCTGTCTCCTTCCCTCTTTCTGTCTCCTTCCATCTGTCTCCTTCCCTCTGTCTCCCTCCCTCCGTCTACCTCTCTCTGTCTCCCTCCCTCTGTTTCCCTCCCTCTGTCTCCCTCTCAGTCTGTCTCCCTCCCTCTGTCTCCCTCTCCCTCTGTCTCCCTTCCCCTCTGTCTCCCTTCCCCTCTGTCTCCCTCCCTCTGTATCCCTCCCTCTGTTTCCCTCCCTCTGTCTCCTTGCCACTGTCTCCCTCTTTCTCTCTCCCTCTGTCTCCCTCCCTCTCTGTCTCCCTCCCCCTATCTCCCGCCCTCTGTTTCCCTCCCTCTGTCTTCCCCTCCCTCCTTCTGTCTGCCCTCCCTCCTTCTGTCTCCCTCCGTCTCCCTCCCTCCGTCTCCCTCCGCTCTGTCTCCCTCCCTCTCTGTCTCCATTTATAGACTTCTGTCTAGTAAACCTTTATGTAAAGACAGTACACTTCTAAATGATAGCCCTTCAGGAAGTGATCCTGTATTGAAGGAGATAGGAGAGGGACTTTCTCAGTTTTATCTTCTTTTGTGGCAAGCAAACGTATTCCCAATTTAGTCTTGCGTTGCGGAATAATGTCAACTACATGGACGTTTACAAATTGTTTGACGGTAGTTGCGGCACATTTACATTGTGAAAGGGCTCATGTATATCATAAGTCTATAATTAGATGGCTGGTGTAGGAGAGCACAGCTCAAAAATACCATTTACTGGCTCAAAAACTTTGCTACTCAATCTTTGTTTTAATACCATGGTCAAAAAGTCGGATCACTGACATAATATCAAGGGACATAATATCGACTACCTAAAATATCGGCGACAAAATATTGACAGAGAGAATATCGACTTTGTATCTACAAACAGGTAAGTACAAAAATATTGAGTAAAAAATATCGTTTACTAAAATATAGTTTGTAAAAATATCGACTTTAGTAAAAACAATGTTAAATTAAATTAATATTAAAAATTATTTACTAAAATATACTTAAAAATACTTACATTAACTTATAATAATTAAATAATTAATTAAAGTTATAAAAAAAATTACAATCATATTTGTTAAAACATATATATATAGTAACATAATATAATTAAAAAAATATCCAATATTATTACCGTACGATCGCGGAAGTGTAAAATTACTATTCCCACTCCAAAGAGTGCAACAGTAGATAAGGCGTTGGATAGCGTAGGGGTAAAAATTACTATTCCCACTCCAGAGAGTGCAACAGTAGGGAAAGGGTTGGATAGCGTAGGGGTAAAAATTACTATTCCCACTCCAGAGAGTGCAACAGTAGGGAAAGCGTTGGATAGCGTAGGGGTAAAATTTACTATTCCCACTCCAGAGAGTGCAAAAGTAGGGAAAGCGTTGGATAGCGTAAGGGTAAAAATTACTATTCCCACTCCCGAGAGTGCAACAGTAGGGAAAGCGTTGGATAGCGTAGGGGTAAAATTTACTATTCCCACTCCAGAGAGTACAACAGTAGGGAAAGCGTTGGATAGCGTAGGGGTAAAAATTACTATTCCCACTCCAAAGAGTGCAACAAATCCAATAAATACATTTACATATTTAATTAATTATAAATAAATTACTTCCCACCCTACTCCCCTATAAACCCACAACCCGCCACAAAAATAAAATTAATTAAATTAACATAATTATCAATTAAATAAAATTAATTGGCAATTAAAATAAAATTAATTACAAAATAAAAATTAATGAACAATTAATTATAAACAAATACCAATAAATAAATTTACATATTTAATTATTTACAATGAAATTACTTCCCACCCTATTCCCCTATAAACCCACAACCCGCTACAAAAATTACATTAATTAAATTGACATAATTATCAATTAATCAATTAAATAAATTTAATTGGCAATTAAAATTTAATTAATTACAAAATAAAAATTAACAATTAATTATAAACAAATACCAATAAATACATTTACATATTTAATTAATTATAATTAAATTACTTACCACCCTATTCCCCTATAAACCCACAACCCGCTACAGAATTAAATTACGCAAAATTTAAATAACATTACATTCATTAATTAAAATACATTATAACATAAATAAACACTTTTAACACATAAAATACACTATAAAAATTCGATATTATTACATTTTCGATATTTTTAATAACCTATATTATGTACTTCGATATTTTGACTATCTATATTTTAAATTTCGATATTACATTACTTACCTTCAAAACGATATTTTTGATGTCTATATTCTGTCCATTCGATATTCTGTCCAGCCTATATTTTAAACTCAATATTATGTCCATTCGATATTTTGTAGTCGATATTTTGTCTGTTTACCGTAAAAGTCACATCTGCATTCCTAGTAAATACAGAATTTTCTGGATGAAACTCTCAATTTAATTATGGAAAAGGTTTACTCTTAAACCAAGCGACTATGGTTGTTTCTTCTTAACTACATGTCACAGCCTCTAAGAGTGAGAAAAGTAAGAAACTTAATAGTAATGCTGGTGGCACGCATCGCATTGGCTCTAAATGCTCATTTTCAAATGAATTCCTTGCTGGAATCATTGGCACAGAAGAGGTTAGAAGCAACTAGTGTTCTTCCATTCATTCAGCACGCCTGGTCACTTTTCAGGCATTTTACACATGCACCAAGAGTATTTCCTCACTCATTGCCAGACAGGGCTGTTCCTCAGCTGTCATATGACAGAGAATAAAATAAATCTCTTAAGCACTGACACAACAAACTACTGTTTGACCCCTAACCACATTGAGCAATAATGTGCTTTAAATAAACTTCGCACAAACACGGCCAGCGCTTCTGGGCAGTTTTGCAGACCCACATTCACTAGTAACTTTGTCTCCCTCCCTCCCTCTGACTCTCTCTCCCTTCCTTCCCCCCTCCCTCTGTCACCTCACCTGGCGTGCGCGTGTGTCAGCCGGGGCTGAGGCAGCTTGCCGGCCGCACCGGAGTACTTCACAGGTCTTTAAAAGACCACTTACTTGTTAATGAGGCTTTGTTGTATTTCGCCTCTTCTTAGCACCCCTGCAATACTCTCTGACCTTCGCTGGAATCGCCCGGCCCCCATAGAGTGCTGCTGCAACCGCAGTGTTTGCAGACACTCTTTAAATGAAAAAAAATAAAAAACACAGGTAGGATGTCGGAAAGGTCCGCGGTAGGGTGACCAACTGGCATTGGTGCAAATTCAGGACGGTGAGTGTAAAAATTCAGGACAAAGGGTCAAAATTCAGGACACAAATTCAGGACAGGAGGTAAAAATTCAGGACAAAACATCAGGACAATTGGATACGTTTTACAGACACGTCAGAGGTCGCGCAATAGTATATAAGTAAGCCCAGCCATATCCAAACATATTCAACCATTTGCAAACCTATCCATCATGTATCCTTCCATCTATCCTTTCACTCATCCATCCCTTCATCCAACCTTTGTATATAAGTAAGCCCAGCCATATCCAAACATATTCAACCATTTGCAAACCTATCCATCATGTATCCTTCCATCTATCCTTTCACTCATCCATCCCTTCATCCAACCTTTATCCGTCCATCCACCCTTTCACCCTAGCCATCTGTACACTCATACATCCACTCTTCTACCCATCCATCCATTCACTCATCCATCCCTCCATCCACCCTTTCACTCATCCATCCATTATCCATCCATCCACCCTTTCACCCTATCCATCTGTACACTCCTTCATCCACTCTTCTACCCATCATCCATTCACTCATCCATCCAGCCATTTACCATTTCACCCATCCAGCGATCCTTTCACTTATTCATCCATCCACTCAGTCACTCATCCTCCCTCCCATCCACCCTTTCAGTCATCCATCCATCCTCCCTTTCTCTCTCCATCGACCCTTTCACTTAGCCATCCTTCCTTCCATCCATCCACCCACCCATCCATCTACTCATCCACTCATGAATCCATCCATTGACCCTATCACTCATCCATCATTTCTCTCATCCATTTATCCTTTCACTCCTTCACTCATCTATTCATCCTTTAGTCCATCTACCATCCCTTTCACTCACTCATCCATCCTTACATCCACCCTTTCACTCGTCCATCCATTCACCCTTGCACTTATCAATTCATCAATCCATCCATCCATCTTTTCACTCATCCATCCACCCATCCACTCACTCATCCACCTTTTTACTCATCCATACTTTCCCTCATCCATCCACCCTGTTACCCATCCAGTTACCCTTCCACCCATACATCCAGCTATTTACCCTTTCTCCCTTCCATCCTTCCACCACTCACTCATCAATCCACCCATCCTCTTTTATTATCCATCTATTTAATCTTTCATTCATCCATTCACCCTTTTACTAATTCATCCAGCCATCCACCCATCCCTTCACTTACTCACTCGCCCACCTTTTCATATTAATTTTTTGAGCTGAGCCTTTTTGAGCTGCAGGAGCCATTCCTGGACTGGGACAGAAGCCAACCAGGGCAGAGACAGGATCCACCACAGGTGGGGGGGCGAGGGACAGGAGCCATCACTGGGGGAGGGTAGGCAGGAGGGGGACCAGGATCCACCAGGGTGGGCACAGGGGTGGGCATGCGGTATTCTAGTATCATCTTGGTCTCTTCCAGGGTGGGGTAGGGCTCCTCACCCCCTCCTGGACAAGACAATGAGAAGTCAGTCTCTCTTTCCAAAGTGTTACTTTTGTCATCCCCCACTGTGATGTACAGCGCTTAAAGGAGATACTCAAAGAGAACTAATTTAACCATTGTCCTCCATACTTTGTTAGTGTGGGTGCGATTGTGCCATTTCTTTATTTTATTATATTAAAGACTTCATGTTTGAAGAATCGAGGTTTGTTTACAATTTAGTGACAGTAATTAAGCTCTGTGCTGTGAAGAGAACAACGTGCTGCCTCGGTGCTGCTCGGTGTAATCCAGACCAGTTGTAGGATGTTTGGGGCCCTGGTCAGAAAGGGAATATCTCACACCTCACACAAATTGCAGAGCCATGACGCATTCATCTGAATAGATGCCCCCTGCTCCTGAACCGCCCCCCCCACCCCCCCTCAGTCACCTTCGAGCACCTCTCAACAGCTCATCAAGGGCTGGAGGTGTGAGGGGAGGGGCGGCAGCTTCAAGAGCAGGGGCATCTATTCAGATGTAAACAGCCCTGTAAGCGTCACGTCAAGAAGGGAGGTGAGTGGAAGCTGTGCCGGCTTTAGGGAGGTGCCACCGGTGCCCGGTTAAAATTACGGACAAATGGCGTCCGTTAAAGAATCCTTCACGGACAACGGACAGACGGCCGAAATTACGGACTGTCCGTGAAATTTACGGACGGTTGGTCACCCTAGTCCGCGGGCCGCCAAGGAAAGCTTGCCGGGCCGCTGGCGGCCCGTGGGCTGTACTATGAGTACCCCTGCTCTAAATCATACATGGGTCTGAAAGGGAAGCCTAGCAGAAGCGGTGGAGAAACACTTCTGTCTGCTCACATGTCTGGCCCGCCCACTCTTTGTTTTTAAACGAGAAGAACCTATCACTCGAGCAGTTACCACAAGCTTGTATACCATGACATTTATTGTGGTAAAACAAAAAACACACAGTGGACATGAATAAACTCCAAGTAAAGTAAGTTGATCAGTTTTCCAGGAGATAAGTCCACCTCTTACCTTGCGGAATAGTCCGCCTCACTCTATATAGTACATTCAGGCAGAGGAGCATGCATATTCACCCATCCCAGGCATTCTCCATCAGTGGCAGTGAAGGGGGTACGCCCCAGTCCAACCCCTGGATACCTTGCGGCCTGCCTCAGGCCTGCTCGCGTTAGGAGACACACTGCATCACACTTGTCCCACGCTATCTAGTCTTGTAAAGTACTTACCTTCCAATTTCTTATAGTCATCCTGGCACTCCCAGGTGTGCTGAACTAACATTTTGTATAAATATTTAATCCGTTTCATAGCGCTACCTGGGTTGCTTTGAAGGTAGAAATGCGAAATTTAAAAAGTCTATAGAAACAGATGTGAAAGACAGTATGTAATGTGGGAAGAGAGATGTATGCCTGATTGACAGTGTGAAATGGAAAAAGGAAACCTCCCTGCTGCAGATGGGCAGGAGTCTCTAAGCAAGAGAGAGCCCATTACTGTAATAGGAACAAACCGAATCAGCACATGTTCCTAATTTTATAAAGCCCAAAACTGCAAGGTGGCATATCCAAGCTTTTATACCCTGGTTCTTTCAGTCAATATTTACGGTTCATTTTCCGACAACAGTAAAACAGGAGGCAGGTTTGCTGTCAGCAACTAGCTGCTTTCTTTGATGTCATGCAGCCAGAAAGCACAGATGCACTCGCAAAGCCATTTAAAAGTTTTAGAAGGATGCATTATTACTCATTATTCCCAAGGGCAGCCCTAGTGGAGTCGATAAGCAAATATCAAGGCATATTGTTTTAAAAAGACACTAGCAGTCGATAGTAGTTCAGATATTTTAGATATAATTTGCTTTGCTTTGTTACAGTACACTGAAGGGAATTATGATAGTAGGTTGCAGTTTCCATTCAATGGTTTTGCTTGAGGATATTAAGGTCAGGGGACTGTATTTTCAGAGTGTGTATTAGGTCCACTGGTAGACAACTTGAGAGCTCGATCGAATGGGTTTTCTGATCACTGGCAGCCAGAGTGGAAAGGGTGACGAGTGATATTATTTCGAGGGGGCCTGACCGTAAATAAAGTTACTCCAGCTTGAAAATATTTTAGTTATGAATGCCTCAGTTACCCCCCTCACCCCATCTCATGTCGTTATTTAGAAAATATATTTTTTATTAATTTTCATTATTTAAAATCATTATTATATCATTGAAAAACACATATTTATAGCTCAGGAATTAAGCAATGTTCATACATTAATGTTTGTCACACATATCTTCAATTATTGAAAATAAGTAAGGTGCAATAAAGAAGGAGGGTGGGACTGGGTGAGTCAACTCTAATTTTCAATGTTCAGTCTAAGCTACAAGGTTTACCGCAAGTTTATTTTATCATTACGTATTTCCTAGTGCAGCCTCTACTTTCATGTGTGCTCTTTTCGACTAGCACACGCCAGTATCAATTGGTCTTTTAATCTGACATTTTTGGGGCATGTCCGCTACCCCAATGTCTTCTGATATCTCTCCTTGCCCCCACTAGACCCGCATTTATAAACATTTGCGTACATATGTGACTTATGATCATATTCCCAGTATGGAAAGTTAGAGGCTTGCACCCTGTGTGATCTGTGCTACTTGTGCCATAACTCAAAGGTCTCCAGTCCTGTCGAGAACCTTTTTGGGTAAAGCCCCAATTGTGTTTTGAAAAGTTCCTACTTGGCCAAAGCCTCTTAGTCATAGATAAGTTGTGTCCCCTCCGAACTTCACAATTTGAATTCTGATAAAATGGACTACAATCTTGGTAATTGCATCCACCGAAAGCCTGACTTGATAGTGACTTTTCCAGGGTGTTGGGTTGCTTCTTCCCATTTCAGTCCTCTACAGCTCGTAGATCCTCCCCACGCCTTGACAATGTGTTTGGTATTTTATTGATGAAGGTTTTATATATTAAAGGTGCAGCTTTTTTTGGACAGAACTCTGTTTTCTGTTTGGGGTGTACTCTAAAATCTCTGTCACGAAGGTTGCATGCACCTTCGGACATGCTTCAGCCTGATATACCAAAAGATTTCGAAATTGTTGAGGTTGAAATCAATTTGTAATTCTTCAAACCATTCATGCTACTTTGATTCCAAAAATACTCAACGGCTGATATACCTATCAGGTCCCATTTGATAAATCCTTCAAGCTATGCTGCTTCTTTTAAATATAGCCACATCCATAGTGGTGGGTTATGTGTTAGTCTTTTTTAAACTCTATAGCACAGTTGCGGTACGCCATACTTTAATTGTCATTAGGTTGTTATGGGGGGACCAGTCCCACTAATACTTCTGCATATGACTCCTAGTTACCCTTCTTTGCCCATCACATGTCAGTCTATTCTAAGAGAGGGTTATTTTTGATTGAAGAAGGCCCATTCATTGATAACAGTTAGATGGACTTCTCAGTAACATTTACGTACGTCCGGTAGAGCTATCCCTCCACCATAGACTTCTCCGCTGAGAGTTCAAGTTGAGATTCTGTCCGATTTTCCCATCCTATAGTAACCCTCTAAGTTCTATCTCTACCTTTTGGAGGAATATATCAGGGATTCCCTATGGGATATTTTGCAGTATATAAAAAAATTCGGCAGGGCCATCATTTTTATATAATATAATGCATTATATAATATAATGCTGCTCTTCCCATAAATGAAAGGGGTAACTCCCCCCAATGTTGCACTCTAGTGCTGACTTTTCGTAGGATTTTGTAGAGGTTGTTATTTAGATATTTTGGTGGGTCCCGTGTTACACAGATACCTCACTATTGAAAACTGTTATGCACAATCTAATATGGATTTCTCAAACAGTAACTAAGTAATCATTGTGTTAGTGAATTTATAATAGATCTATCCCAATTAATAATGAGTCCGGAGTATTTATCAAATATTTGAAGGAGTTGTATTCGTTTTTCTACGGTTTTTCAAGGCTCGTTATATATAACAGAATATCATTGGCATTAAGTGATATTCTTTCCTCCCATTATCTCCCACCCACTCCCACAATCCCTATATCAGTATATCACCTCTTATCCAATAAGCTTGTGGCTCAAGGGCCAAGCCAAAAAGCACTGGGGAGAGGGGACAGGCCTGTCTCTTTCTCTTTTTTGTTCTTGATTTATTGAAATCTCCATTTATATTGACTCTTGGTAGTGGTTTCCTGTATCCATAAGATAAATTAATCCGAAACCTGTTTTTTTAACCTTTATTTAAAGAATTTCTAAGCAATAAAGAGAGAGAGAGAAAAAAAGAGAGAGGGTCGGAGTCCAGGGTGATCTCAGAAGAAGAAGGACATAAACCAGAGGACTAACATCAGGGCAGTTTGTAACTTCAAATGACTCGAACATAGGAAAAACTATTAGACAAGTAAATTGTCATTGCACAATGATACTGGTGCTGGAACTTGTCTTAACAACTAATCTCCCTCCCCTCCAATTCGCTATCTGAGACTCCTTATACAAGCTTGTCGTAGGGTATATTTATAGTGGTGGTTGGGTTCACATTTGCCCTATTCCTTTTGATGTAAGTCTTGAAGGGTAGCCAAGTACATCTTGTCTGTAATCATTTCAGTCACTCGTTCCATGATATGTATATATGCCATACCTTAATCCACCACAGAGCCAAGTTCGGTGGATGAGGGTCCTTCCAGGTGTGGACTATAGTTAGTCTTGTTGCAATAAGAAATAATGTGAGCAACTACCTACAAGGGGTTGTATATGGATAGACTGAATCTTCTCTTACATCGCCTAGTAAAAACACTAGGCGGTCCATTGGCAGGGTCACTTAACAAATCTGGGAGATCAAAAGGAGCACCTCCATCCAGAAGTTATTAACATGTGTGCATTACCACCACATAAGTAAATAGGTGGCCCTAGATTCAGAACCCCACCAGCAGTGATTGGGAGTTCCTGCCATGGCATGCAATCGGACTGGGGTGAAGTACCATCTTGTGAGAAGTTTATAAGAAATGGCCTTATGTTGTAAGCAAATGAAGGTTGTGTTCGCCCAAAGCCGATGCCAGCGTGTCATCAGCAATAGTGATGCCTAAATCCTGTTTCCATCATGACTGTTTAGGATATTGCTGTGAATGGAATAGGCCACATGTCACTGTGGATGGATTAGGCCTCATAAGGACACGTGGAGGCAGATAATACCCTTCCTAGTGGATCCTTGTGCAAAGAGTTGTTCAAGGGATGTTTTGGCTCTACTACCTTTATCTTTCATTGTGGGTGCATTTGCTCAGTGTAGTAGTTTATTAAGGCGAAATTCATCTGTGGCGGTCAGGTGAAAGCATTGCCTGAAAGTCTGCGGGTCCAAGGTGGTCCCGTCATGGTAGAGATCTCCCAACAATGGGGACACTTTCCCTCCCCAGTCTGCAAAGTCAATGCCCAGAGTGCACGGCAGAAATTCCAGATTATGCGCAATGGGGGAAAGTCGAGGAAGGCGATGTAGTGGATGCCTGGCTACCATTAATTTTGTCCCAGTGCTTCAAAAGGGTTGCAGTAGCATACAATGGTGTTTTTGAAGGAGGAAAGCAGCCTCGGGCCTCACTTACATGATATGTTATAGGGGAATGACGGAGCATCCTTGTTCCAAAAGCCCCCAAGGTTTATGTGAGGCTTAGAGTTATGCCACACAAATTGAGTAGTTGCTTTTGGGCTTGCTGGACAGTCTCACAGGAGATCCGAAGGGGCGGAGTGTGTGTTATGTACACTAGTTGGTGCAGATAGTTTATCTTCACAGCATTGATTCGACCAAGCCAGGATATCTCCAGCCTGCCCCAGCGGTAGAGATCTTTGAGTAGAACCTCTAGTACCGGTGCTATGTTCTGATCATAAAGCTTACAACTGGAGCTAGCCAGGTGGATCGCCAGGCAGCACAGGGAGGTAGCCCCCGCCCCGGCCAAAAGTGGAAAGTAAGTGGCGGATCCTATGGGTGGGATTAGTTACCCCTATGCCCGTTGACTTTGGGCTATTAATGCGGAATCCCAAGCTTCTTCAAGTTGTTTTAGTTCTTCCAACAGCCGTGGAAGAGACGACTCAGGGCACATGAGAAAACACAGTCTATTGTTGGCAAAGAGTGCCAAGTTATAGTGTTTCCCATCCACCTTGAGCCCCTGAATCCTGATATTCATTTCAATGCAGTGGGCCGTTGGTTCCATTGGGAGTGCAAATATCAATGGTGACGGGGGCTTCCCTGTGTTTGGCCTTTGTTAAGGTGTATTGAAGAGGAGAGGGTGCCATCAACTCTGATTCGAGCTGTTGGGGTTACATAGTTGACCAGAAGGTATGTCGTCATATGGGGACCTATCCCCTTCTTCGAGAGTACAGCATGTAGGGACTCCCTGTTCATTTGGTTTAAAGCCTTTTCCGCATATAGTGAGAGAAGGAGGGTCATTGTTTTGGATCTTTCTGCCACATTAACCACATTCACTGCCAGCCGCACATTATCTCGAGCCTGTCTATTTCGAATAAAACCCGACTGGCAGCTAGCATCAATGCTGGCCCAATGGAGTGTGGGCAAGAAACCAAGACGGAGGTAAATATTTTAACATTACAGGTTAGCAGGACAGTGGGTTTATAGGAAGAGCAGGCCAAAAGGTCCTTGCCCAGTTTAAACCACAGAGTTACAGTAAATTCCAAAATGGTCGGCATTACTGATTTGGTAAAAGACCTTGGTTAGGAGTTTCGCTAACAGTTCACAATAGGTAGTATGAAATGATACCAAGAACCCATCTGGCCCGGGCAGCCTATTGGCTTTCATTCGGTGTATGGCTGACTTCATCTCTTCTGGGTTATGGGCTTCTCTAGTTCATGGACAAGCACAGGGTAAATATGTGGAAAGGTAAAATCTTGTAAATAGCAGTCCTGGTGCCTGCAGATGGGGAATGGACTTGATAGAGAAATGCATCTTATGTCTTGAAAATGTCGAGGATATCAGTTGTATCTGTATGAGAAACCCCCTCCTCATCCCTAATGGCAGAAATATGGTTTCTTCTTAGTTTCTGCCTCAATGTATATTCCAACAATCAATGTTCCCTATCCCCCTTTTCATAGTGTTTCTGGTTGATGTATAGGAGTTTTTGCTCTGTTTTTGTCAAATAGAGCTGCTCAAATTCACCCTGAACTCATCTCAGTTCTCTATAAACCCTATTTGAGCCTGTGGCCTTGTGCTTCGACTCAAGCTGGGAAAGGCGGGCCCCAGGTCTGCCCTTTGAACCCTGGTTACTCTTACAAAGATGGATGTGTGATTCATAACTTTACCTCTCAGTACCGCCTTTGTCGCATCCCATAGGATAGCCCATGATACCCCCCGGTGTTGTTTTCCTTGAAGTAATGCTGTAAGGACTCTTGCACTGTCACACGATTCTGCGAGTGCCCAACCTCCGAGCTAGATGCTAACTTTTAAAGCAAGAATCGTCTAGTGGGTTGTCTGTCTTCGTCCGGTTCAGTCTGGTCTATCTGCCAATTGTGCCAGCACATGCATGAGTTTCCTTGAAGCCTTGCTGGTCTTCTTTGAGGGTGGTCTCTGCTATTTGTACGACTGTGGGGAGCTGGGGGGTGCCAATGGGTCACCCCAGGCTTAGAGGAGGGGCCAATCGCAGTAGGGTTTGGGCTTCGGGTGTGCATGTGTCTACTCGATTTGTTGTCAATTGCGAAGATTAATTACAGGGGGAAGCCCCAGCGATACAGGAGTTTCTTGTCCTGTATTTAAAACATTACTTTCCTAAAGTCAGTGTTTGGCCAGGGTCTAGAGCAATATATCCTGAAAAAGTGTGAGGTTGTCGCACCTGAAGGTGATGGAATCCATCTTCCGAGCGACTCTCAAAATGTCCTCCTTGTCTCGGTAGAAGGGAACTCTGGTAAGCACAGATGGGGCCAGTTGGTTCACACACTGGTACATGGAGAAAACATGAGTGCATTCGAGGGTGGGTTTCTGCCCCTCAGAATCCTGGAGGATGTTTTGGAACAGCTCCCAGACATAGTTTTCAAGCTCATTGATAGGCACAGTGGCGCTCTTCCCTCTTATCTGTATATTGTTGTGCTGGGAGTGGTTCGCGTAGTCCTCCAGGGCATCTCCCAGGAGTCATTGTTGGGTTTCAAGTGCCAACACCCTCTCTATCAGGTCATTCTGCACCTGGTCCTGCTGCGCCACTGTCACCTCCTCAAGGTCCACACAAGACTCGACCCCTTTTACTGATTGATCAAGCTCTGTGAGCGATATGGTGAAGTTTGAAGTCGTGGCCGAAATATCCCTCTTCCTCTCCTGAATGCGTGATTCAATATCTCCTTTCGTTGCTGGCAGGGATAGATTGCTGTTGTCGTCCCTATCAGACCCATTGGATAGCGGTGTCAGCCATTTGCAGGAACCCCGGCTCAGGAGCTCAGGCTAGAGACGCCATCATGAGTCCTCGTTCAGGCAATGCCCCCTCTATTTTCTTTTTTAAGAATTATCATTTGTAAAGGCTATTTCAATGTGTCAAATGCTTTGGTTGCATCCAACGAAAGCACCAATATTGGTTCTTGTTCCTTCATGGTGTAGGGCAGCTAGTCTATCAGATATTCATTGTAGGTTCAGTCTAGTGCTTCTGTTTGTGATAAACCCAAATTGATTACAGTATGCCAGCCATTCTATAATTTTGCCTAGTTTTATTGCCAGTGTCCTTGTAGGAACTTTGTATCCACATTTAGGAGTGATATTAAACTATATGACACAGTCACTTTAGGATTTCCCTTTTTAAATATCAGTATTTGTGTAGCCAGTTGAAGAGGTCCTGTGAGTTTTCCTTTTCCCAGAGCTTCTTTGTCCATGAAAAGCAAGTGGCACATAATTGCTTGATAGTCTCTTGGGTAATTCGCTCGGAAGTCCACTAGGACAAGGCGCATTACCACTCTGCATCTGAGAGATAGCATCAGCGATTTCCTCCTCAGTTATCTATGCTTCTAGCAAATCCCTTGTTTCATGGCGCATTTGCAAGGTAGGGACCTCTTTAACTAAGTTTGTGAGCCCCTCCTCATCTAATCTGTTCTATGGTGTAATTCCAGGCGATCTGTGAACATTTCTGCTATATTGGAATTTCTGCCTACTCTTGTGTTATTTGGAGCATCTGTCTCGTTCACCCACCGACCGACCTACTGTCGTCTTCTTACCCCAGCAATAAGTTTGCCTGCTTTATTTCACACGTCGTATAGTTTTTGCCATGTGCGATATACTGATTCCTTACGTCTCTTTTCACTGTTGTCTAACTAATGTTTCAGTTCTAATTTGTTACATAAGTCTTTTCAACTTGTATACATTTGTCTTATACATGTTTGACTTGCTTTTCTGACTTCTTTCCTATCATGTAGGTATTTGCCTGTTGTCTTCTTATTACTGTTTTGTAGGCTTCCCAAATTGTCATTTTATATTCCACTGAGTCCTTATTATTCTCAGAGTATTCTTCTGTGTTAGATCTAAGAGAAGGGGCGTGGAATGCCCATCACTTAAAACCCAAGACATATTTATTGTCTGGGGACAGGTACAAAAAGTCTACATGTTTATTTTGTCCACAGGACAAATAGTCTTCAGTGTTTAAAATGATCATGTTTGGAAGTCTAGATATGGCTTAGTCATACAAAGCCTTGAATGTTACTGTGAACAAAGGGAATGCAGTGAGCTGTCATCCCTGCTTATATTAATTACAGTTCTAATATAAAAATGTGTACACGTATGCAAAATTAAACAATTTGTGGCTATTGCTCCCATAATGCTCATTTATGTTACGCTAATACAATTAGAATAATATAAGCAAGATTTGGGTTTTATTTTGGAATCAAACAAAATACCCCAAAATATATCTGTATCTTGAAAACAATGGATGAAGGATTGCAGACAGTATTTTAAATATTGCTCAATTTGTTTGCTTTAAAAAAAAATGTACCACAATTTGAAAAAATGGACAAAGGTTACATACAGCTGTACTGAACTGTAGTGCACTTTTAATATCACCTTTAAATAGCATCATTTAATTAAGCGTGTTTGATGCATGTAATAGCTAAAAAATAATGGAAGCGGGTGTGTAAAACCATATGGGTAGTGTAAATCCAAAATGTGTCCCAAATTCAAAGAAGGCCATGAAAGTGCAGCTGCAAGTCTGACCTTGCATTGGTGCAGATTTACAACTTTCAAGAATTCACAAGATTTTCCAGAAGTAGTCCTGGAAACGTGCAAATTTTAAGTTTTCTGGCTTCAACACATTTGAATCCTCAGGGGGATTAGCATCTGGGTCCATTAACTTAGAACTCTGATTGGTGGGTGTGGCTGGGGTCGGGTTCCTCATCAGGAACCCCCTCCTCCACACCCCATACGCGCCGCTGTCAGTCCCAAGGTCCTGTTCCACAAAAGGAACCGGAGCCCCAACAGCCTCAGGAACACAGGTTAGCTAACCCACTGGTTTGGAATGCATTAGAATGGTATCCCAAGTATTGTGGTGGGCTTTCCCCACATACTTATATTTAGCCTTTACTTTCGTAGGAGCTACAGACGATACACTATCACCCTGGGGTTTCTGGCTCAAAGGAACCTTGTGGAGGTGCTTCCCAACTGGGAAAAGCTTCTGGGTAGGCAGCTGCCAGGAGCATCAGCTGTCTGCTCAGGAGTTGTAGAGCCTCAGACACTGCCCTTTTGACCGAGTTATCGATGGCCTTAGGGTTGGAATCATAAGTTTAGTATGAATCTCACAAAACCTCCTTACAGAGGGTCCTCCTCAAACAGCTCTGCCATGCTTTTCAGAGATGGCTTACAAGAGGGTAATGAGCAAAAGGACTCCCTTATAACCACTTTAAAATTAGATTTTACTCAGTGACTTGCCCACTTTATGTTGAAGCTCTGCAGGGTTTCTCAAGGTTCACACAGGAAGCCGATAAGTGAGCAATGAGCATGAGGGTCCTTTGCCAACTTTTCCGTTATGCCTTATTAGCAACTCATGCGAGGTCTAAGCAGGGCAGGCCAAAAGGGGAAAAAGTGCTTTCTCTATGAAAAGGAAAGCAGGAGATCAGTGCACGAAGTGCACGCCTCCACAAAGGTCTCAGGTTTGCAAGAAAGATCCCCCTGGTAGGCTGGACCATGAACCAAAGACAGAAAGTGCAGATGAGGATATTGCTGCAAGAGTAGGAATCAAAGAGGACGTCTCAGGGAAAGCAGCATGTTTTAAAGACGAAGATGGCCCCAAACTGGTTTAGGACCTAGGGCAAGCATGCCTCTGGGACGTGTAGTTCTTTTTCTCATAAGCTGCTTGTTATATATATGTGAGATTTGATTGAAGTTCTTAAGCTTGTTGTGCTGCTAAAGCTAGTAATTAAAGAAGTGTATGCATAAGGCTCACCTCCGGTCCTGACATAGAAAATGTCAGGACCGGAGGTGAGCCTTATGCAGTGAGTCATCTGATATCCATCTTGCTAGGATTGTATTTCTCTGACTTTTCAGGGAGAGTATGCAGTCAATCCAGGAGAATGGGTTATGTGCCCCAGAGTAGTAGGAGTACTGTGTAGTGTCTTGGTTGTGAGTTCTCCAGAGATCACACATGCCCTGTGCATTTAGGAATCTCAAAGGTTTTCTGTTCTAGGCTGGCTTTTTAGGTGCACTACCTCATTTATAGCCAGATTTAGATCCCCGTATTATCGAAATGTTGTGATGTGTTTGGATTAATAGTGAACTGATCTTGTCCATTGTGATGGTTTTTAATTTCAGCTGTATAGCGATATGAGCCTTTGTTATGGCAGATTTGAGGATCTTTGCGGCTACATAGCATCCTTGGGGATCCCTCCAAATTTGTTCAAAATAGATTGGTACTAATTCGTTTTTTATAATGACTTGCCTCTAGAATCTGTAGTAAAGCCGACATGTGCAACTTTCTTGTATATTTCTCTACTCAATAACTCCCATTCTCTACCTAGGAGGTGCGTTCTTTTTTGCTAGTAGTACCCCTGGGGCATTGTGAGTTGATCCATTTTCACATTTATTTATATCATTCTTAACTCACCCTTTGCACCTGAAGGCCCACCCAGAAGCATTTTGCATATCTGTTATCCTGAACTGAAATAACTTTAAACATGAACATATCACCCTCCAACTCCCCCCTCTGCGCATCCCCATGCCATAGGGTTCAAACCTTCTGCTTCCTCAATCCTTGAGGGGCCTTTTTCCCTTAACTACCCTTCCCTATCATTGTGACTCTGGCTTATATGGGAATCACTTCTCGACTAGGATGAGGGACGTTCTTTACAACAGATTGTGTGTGCCTTAACCGCTTTCCTGCATCTTTTCTTTGTATAGCTTTATTGTACCTTCAGAAACATATAGACTTGGAGTGGCAAGTTTCTCACTTAGATGCTAAGATTCTTAGTGTTGGCTAATACATTACCAGAAAGAACTTACTTTACTTCCCCCCCATCTTTGCTCTGGATGATATAGTTCCAAATGTATCAATCAGTTGTTTTTGGTTATCGTACTCAGTTTCTGGGGTGTTTAACAATTCCACTTTTCTCTGACGATATCTCTGCTTGTTCATGCTCTACATTTGCCTCAATGGTACTCTGAAGTCCTTCCTCCATCTGTCCCATTTTTGCATCACAGCTAGCATTTCTTTCTGATCTTTTGGCTGTTTGTGATGGTGGATGCTTGGTTGTCTCATGTCCTTTCTGTTTTACTTTACTTTTTTAATCCCTAAATCCCTTTCCAAGCATTGTTAGGACTTGTGAAGTACCATGTTTTCAAACAATAAAATCCTCTAGGTGGCTGGGATTAGCATCATATATTTGATGCCCATCTTTCTTAGCTCTCTTTTAATATTCTCAAATGCTCTTCTTTGTTTCTGTACCACTTTTGTAAAATCAGGGCAGAAAAGCACCAAAGATCCTTAAATTTCAAGGGGACCCTTTTGCTTTACTGGCTGAAGAATAGCATCCCCATACCTATAACTTAGCAGTCATGGTATAATGGCTCTGATCCTCGCCCCGGGCTTGTGCTGAGGGTCCGGCACTTGAAGAGCTCTTTTTGGCAGGAAGAATATAGATAGTCCTTTGTGCTGCAGACACAAAAGAATCAGATCTTCCACGAATAGTTCAAATGAGGGCCCTTCTGAGCATAACCCCAAATATACTAGTATTGTCTTAGCAATATCTACTTTCTGCATCATCCGGTCTAGCCATAAGGAGGTCTGTTTTATGATTTTGTGCTGCGTTCTCTTTCACACTTGTCATGTCTTTCATTTGGTCCCTCACCTTCCACTTTACCATCCCCACTGCTACCTTTGCAAAGATGCACTCTTTTGCAGTTCACATTGATCGCCAAGGTGTCTATCTTGTGTTGTAAAGCAGTTCTCAATTGGACAACAGCCGTGTACTGCTGCCACTTCCTTCTTGTGACAATCGAGATGAAGCATGTCCTCCTCAATAACAGCCGCGTACTGCTGCCAAGTCCTTTATGTGGTAATCTAGACGACACATGTCCTCCTCGATAACAACCGCGTACAGCTGACACTTCCTTCATGTGACAATCTAGATCACGGGTACTCAAAGTAAGGCCCGTGGGCCGCCAGCGGCCCGGCAAGCCTTCCCTGGTGGCCCGAGGACCTTGCACATATCATACCAGTGTTTTATTTTTTTTATTTGAAAGAGTGTCTGCAAACACAAGTAGCCGCAGCGCGACTCAGAGACTGCTGCTCTTTGGGGGCCGGCCGGGCGATTCCTGCCATAGTTAGAGTGGAGCTGCAGGGGCGCTGAGAGGTGAACAACACAGTTAACATGTTAATGGTCTTATAAAGACCTGTTAATGCGCTCGGTGCGGCTGTGTGTGTGTGTGTGTGTGTGTGTGTGTGTGTGTGCTCTGAAGCTGTCTCAGCCCGGCTGACACAGAGGCAGGGTGAAATTACAGAGGGAAAGGGAGGGAGAGGGAAAGAAAGTGAGACAAAGTAAGGGAGAGAAAGGGAGACCGGGATGA